>NC_090986.1:52970000-54220000 GCF_041146395.1 Eulemur rufifrons | reverse complement strand
AGAGAGAGGGCCTCCAGGCAGCCCCATGTAGGGGGTTGGACAGGAGCAGCATAACAGCAAGCTGGAGCTGTAAGAGGCTGGCTTGGCTAGGTTTTGAGGGCTTCCTGTGGATTGGCTAATTTGAATAATTCTTGGGACTCAGGCTCAGGGCAGAGGGGCTTACCTAGCTGTCTAGTATCTGACCCTGGGCTGATTAAGGGAGGTGCAGGAAGCCCAGGCGTGTGGGAGTTCAATAAGGGAAAAAGTTAGGGTATGGGTTTAGCCTTATTTGAAAAGAACTAAGTGGCCTTTACCTATAGCTTTAAAACTGGGTATAGAAGCATCTCCCCAAATTATATCACAAGTGGTTATGAATATATAGTGTTAGCCCTACACCGAACCACAGATACTCAGAGAAGTAGGTGTGGGAAAAAAAAACAATAAATCAATACAGTTAATCAAAAGACCTGGGGTTGAGTCCTCTTTCCACTCATTTGCTCTGCAATTTCAGGCAAGTTATCTAATTTCCTCGGTACCTCAGTCTCTTCATTTGTGAATCAGAATCCACAGGATTATTGTGGATATTAAATATAATAATGCATAGTAACAAATACACATATTTCATACTTTTATATAAAATAGAAAGTTGCAAACAAAGGAACTTTCACCCTAATCACAATTAACATACAAATGTAATGATATCAAGATATTTTTAAAGGACCATGTTCTTATCACTATGGATACATACAAACCTTCCAGCTCTCGGGGAGTATCTTTTTACTACCAAATAGACAGAGCTATAAATTGTGAATTCCTGATATAATAGATCAAGATACTCCTTCCAATGTGTTATGTTCTATTGCCTCAAAATAATAAACTGCCAAGACAATATCATGCATCATATTAGTGGCAGATTATTCAGTGAAAATCCCAAGGAGAGGAATTCACACCTCACAGACAGACACTAGGTTTCATCCTTTGTTATGTCATCCTTCTTTGTAAAGTTCTGAGTTTTATAGAGGAAGAAAAATCTTAACTTGTAATAATCAGAAAAAGATATGATTCATAAAAATACTTCCAAATTCTTAGAAACACAAAACTTTAAAATTATCAGGGGTAAAAGCAAGATAAAAATAAATCATTCTGGACTTAGAACTACTTTTTGGGCAAAGATTTATAAGGGAGATCAAGACACAGGAGTCTGAATATAAAACATTCAGAATTTTTTTCTAAACTCTCAGAAGTTCTCGTTTCTCAGTTCATGTTTCTCAGGAAGCACAGTTCTTTTGATGTCAATAAAAGAGACTCAAATTGGCCTCAGCACTGATTCTTTCTCATTAAAGTTTCTTGCCTCATCAGAAATGGGTGGTCTAGAGAAGACTCCCCGAGGAAGGGAGGGACCTACCAGTTACAGCCCTTACTTAGGTTCTCAAACGTGTGTGAAAAGAGCTTTTCAGGAAGAACTCAAAAGCTTCCAAGAGATAGAGCTCTCCTCTTGTATTTTTTCTCCACAGAAACAAGACACAGGTGAATTATTCAGCTATATGTTTTTTTAGAAAGCATTATTGTATATATATTTTAAATGCTTATACTTTTGAAATGCACTAGGCTGCATAGTTCAGTTCTAGAAGAGTATCACATATAATGGAGCCCAGTCCAAGCAGAAATTTCCAATCATTGCTCATACATAAATCCCAGATATTTAGAGTATTCATTTATAAGTGCATAAAAACGCTCATAATGTGTTTTCTTGGACATTCTGTTACCTTGAAATTCCTAGGAACCTCTTACTACCCTACTCCAAGTGCATCTCATACCACTAATTTATCTACCAAGATCTCCCCTCCTATCTCAGGGGCCAAAACTATGTCATATATTCACCATAATTCAGTCACTGGTGAGGGGATATAGACCACCACACCTGCTTAGACAAGTTAGGATTTATTGCTAAATTGAATGGGAAAGAGTGAACACTGAATATGTCCAGTTCTAAAATAGCTATCATTTAGGAGCCGAACAGGGTCTGTTAGCACTGCCATTTCTTGAGTACTACACATACTTAGCATTTTAAATTCATTATTTTAGTCAATCTTCCAATACCCATGAGGTACTTATTGATATCCTCATTGTACGTAAGAGAAAACAGTTGCAGAAAGAATGAGTAATATGCCCAATGTCACACCACTTTTCATTGTGGAGCCAGAAACCATGCCTAAGTTTGTCTGATTGCAAAGCCCTTGCAATTACCCAATGTGCTAAACTCTGGCACGAAAACTTCAGCGGCTATCGTTTCTGTTGAATCATCATAATGAGTTGCTGTTGAATCATCGATATTTTCTCTTGGAAGTTCTTGGCAAATGATAGATGAAAGATACTGAGCTTAGACCCTGTTTAATTATTTCAGAACCAACTTAGTCAGATTTACCTACGTTGGGATTGTTCAACAAAGGGCCTTGCGGAAAGACAGAACCAGAGGCTTGCCGTGAAGTGCTGAGAACAATAGAGTTATTAGGCGGAGATACCAAAATATCATTGATTTGCCGGAGAAAATGTTCCCGTTCTGATCGTCACACGCTGATACTACAGATGGACCCAGCTTAGCTGAGGCACGCTCTGTGCTTCAGCTGTTTACTTAAGCAGCACCAGGGTTCTCAGAAAGAGTTGCTATGCCAACCAGCCCCAGGACTATATATACATTCATGACCAGGGCTTATTCTTAGGGCTTTGTTACCTCTCTTTCAAAAGTTTGAATCTCTTTTTGCTAAACTGCTTGCATTTACGCATTACAGCCTCTGATAGTTAGGCAGCTTCCTTTTCTTCAGCAGGTGAAAAACCCAAGTGGAGGTTTGCAGGCTACGCTGAGCAACCTTTTGACGTCACAATTTTATAGTCAGGAACCAGACCGCTCTACATGCCCGAGCCTCTGGCTCAGTATTTAGATGATAAAGGGCAGGGCTTTTTGTCATCTATTATTCACTGTCACATGTGCACATTACCACAGAAGTTCTTAGAGGAGAAAGTAAAGTGGGCTTTTGGGTGCCATGATTAGCGTGCTTTTTAAATTTCTTTACCGCGTTTTTAATGGACCGCATTTCAGAATAGCATCAGCCAACAAATTTGGCCAATCAATCCACCTCTGGTCTCCTGCTAGAGCTGCATTTAAATAAACCTGTAATGTTGAAAGCTGAAGAGAGAAAGCTCTTTAATTACCTTTTCTCCTGTTTATGTTACTTTGATGGCTTTTGTTCAAATGCATCTGAATTTTCAGTCTGTTTATTTTATAATTATTGGATGACTACATGCTGCACTGCCATTTCAATTAGATTTTGATGGTTGATAAAACCATTGTTGACAGGGAGTGCGCAAATGAATTTGGGGAAACCAGATTAGTGATGTTTGTGTTGTTGCATTTAAATAAAACAAAATGTCCTGGCAGCAATGTGATTGAATCCGAAATTTTTTTTTATAAAGAAAGAAAAAGCAGCTCTGTGAGAAATCAAGTTTTCAACAGAGAAGCCGTTTCCTGTTGAGACATCATTTTAAATCCTCAAGTGTGCAGCCACTTCTTCTTCAAACAGATTATAAAACCAAAAAACAATCATATAATCTCTTCTAACAAGAGGTTTTCAGCTAGACAGATTGCTTTAAAGGAGAAAGACATAGAAAGAAAATCAAGATCTAAATACTGATAAAGCATGCTAAATCCATTTGAATTGATAAGGTAGAGAAAGCATGGTGATAAAGCTTAAGAGGTTAAGGCTTATGTTCACCCAAAAGATCAATACCTAGGGAAGAAGAAAACTTGGAAACATTTCCATCTCCAATTAACGACTGAAATATGGCAGATGAGGCAGAGTGGAAACAGACAGGCTATTTCCCCAGGAACAGACCTTACTCAAGCAGGGCTCAGGCTTACTTTGTTAATCGATGTAACGACTGTGTGAATGACAATGTTTTAGCGCTAAAATATTTGCAAAAGGGAATAGAAATCTGCTGTTTCTTCCAAGTCATTAAAGCAAAGCTGGATAGTTGAAACAAAACAGAATCATGTGTAGTTGGCAAACTGAATGGAAACTATCTTCCACACAGCGTGCCCTTCTGTGTGTACCGTGCTTGGTACTATTCATGCACTTCCTCACATCACAGCTCCGACAAAGCCGCCTCCCAGTTGGGGAGATGTAGTACACGCAGCTGGCCAAGGGCACAGCTGGGATAAAGACCCAGGACTTAGCCAACGCCTGTGTCCCTGACCACGTGGTTACCGTAGGTTAGCCAGTTTGATTTCGTCTCACACAACATTCTTTTACTAAATCAGTCTACTACCTGCTGCTCCTCACCCTCCTCATTCAGCTGAATCCGTAGTCTTCTCCAGAAAAGCTCAGTTAGGGCTGGAAGTGAGCGGCGACGCCTCCCCTTTATAGATTCAAGAACAGCCTGAGATTAAATACCTTGGAGTTGGAAAGTCAGAATCCTTGGCTATACTTCTCCTCTTTAATTCAGATGTTTATTGTAATAGAATAATTCCACATAACAACTGCATAGTGTTTTCTGTATGCCAGGCGCTTTTCTAAGCAGTTTATAGATAGTAACTCATTTAATTGTCACAATAAACCCAAAAGATAGGTACTCTTATTTCCAACACCCCCCTCTTACAGAGAGGGAACAAGAGGGGAAAGAGGTCCCTCAGGTATTAAGTAGAAGAGCCAGATTCAAACCTAGGCACTCTTTGTTCAGGGTCTACACTCCTGCCTGACAATATTTACCGAGGCCATGAGGTAAGTCAAGCTGGCTCGCCCATACCAACTGGACAACAAACCAGACGTACTGCTCAAGGTCCTGGGGAGGCTGAGCAGAGGTCACTTAGCCAAGAAATCACAATTTCTGGGTTACGAATACCATACAATGGGCTATCAGTACTTATGTAAGGAGAAGCCAACCTCTCTAAACTTACAGAGCTCACAATTGGACAACGGGACAGATACACATAATTCAATGTACATAAGAAAAAGATTTCACATGGGTGCATCTTTTCTCCCAATAAAATCCTTGGAAAAAGTGACTGTCTTCTAATTTTTTTGGTATCCTTCCACTCCAGGAGATGACTATCACATGATTAATGATAAAGACATTATTAAAGTTATTCTTGAGAAAAAAATAAATAGCATAATGAAGTCATTGGGTAAGATGTTTGAAATGGATCAAAGGACTTTATTCTGAAGAGTAGAATAATGCTGAAGTTGGAAGAGCTGTTGTAATCCAGTTGTTGCTGGAAGTTAGAAATCATTTAAAAAGTTTCCATGGTAGTAACTCAGGCCCAAGGTCTCAAACAAAAATTAATTATGGAGTCTGAGAGCCGTATGTTCTTTCCCAGAAAGTCTAACAAGTTAGTAACAGTAAAGGCTGGATTCTTGGTCACTTGTTCTATAGTAAGGCAGAGTTGGAGAAAAGGAAAGTTTTATAATGATAAAAATTTGATGTTGTATTTTGAATATAAAAATAACTGACTTTGCCTGTTATGATCTTAGTTGTATGTTTTTATACTAGTGACAGATATGGCTTATTCATCTGCCTTCCACCTTGACACTTTTCCCACCCCACTGTACTCCAAATAAACATCATACATTTACAATAACAGAACAAAATAAATCCAGATGGATTGGGTTAGGGCGCGTGTGTGAGAGCTGTCTGGGAAAAATGGAAAGCTGGCTTTTATCAACATGCTACAGGGGAACTAGGCAGACACTCCACCAAAAATACCCAGAAGCAAGGCCGAGGGGTTATTTCAGGGCTCAGGCTAAAATAGTTGCTTTTCTGCTTTAATTTCAATTACATATGATAGCTTACCTCAACACAGGCTGTAGATAAATTATGATTCGGAACCTGAGAAAATGTAAGAAGCTATAAATATTATCAGAATTTTGTTTAGTATAAATGAACTTTTGAGTCTTACTACTAAGTAGGTGCATGACCTGGAGACACCATGCCAATTTCTCTAGTGTCTATTTCTTCATCGGTAAAAAAATGGGGTTGAATTGAGAAGAAGTATGAACTCCAAGGAGATCAGCTAAAACGCTATGATCGAGGCACTATGGCACACGTAAGTGGTCTGCAACACAGTGTTACATTGGTGTGATTCACTCAAGTTACTCTTTCATCGAGTATCAAAGGGATTCTGTCTAGGAAACAACAGTACTTTTTAATAAACATGGATTTTCCTGTGTTTTTACTGATATTTTATTGCTCTTTTAAAAGCATGCTTTTTCTTTCTCACCAAATGTAGTGGTCTCTTCACGTTGAATTTTGAGAAGGAAGAAAAGGAATTTTCAGAAAGAAGAAAGGTAGCTTATATCCTATTTTAAGTCAGTTTCATGTTTTAAGCCTTACATTCATTTAGCAGGACATACTGATAATCAAACTGCAAAATGCCTAGGAGAAATTCAAATCGCCTTCTTTTTCTCCTCTCCTATCTACACCTCTTCTGTGAGAGTAGGTGAGACGAGGGGAAGGGGAGGAGAAAAGAAGAGAAGAGGAAAATTCTTTTCAGATTCCAAACTATCACGATCAAAACAAAAGGCCTTACAACCACCTTCCCTTTAAGCAGCTGGAGTTTGTAGTCTAGCCCTTCTCAAGAGCGTGTCCTGCCCCTGCTCCTCTGTTCTAATTGTTCTGTCCACAATTTCACCCCTGCTCCTCCCTAATCTCTCCACTCAGCTCTGTTTTCTGTGCTCTCTCTGCCCTCAGCATCTCTTCTGTGATTGTTCTGGCCTTCTTGGCTTTCTCCAAGCTCCCTCAGCTCTTCTGTTATCCTTCTCTTCTATTTCCTTACCCTTTCTGTGCCCTCCTCTGCTCTCCCCGCCCTGCTGATCTCTCTGGCCTCTGAAGCTTTTCCGGCGATCACTCTCCTCGGTTTTTTGTCTGTGATTTCTCTGCCCTTTCTGGCTTTCTTGGCTTTCTTTAGAAGTCAGAAAACCTCAGAAGGTTCAGAGATTAATTTCAGTTAGATAAGCACCCAAACTTGTGAGTGCTGACGCCCATTCTTTACTGCAACTCCGTGAATCTAAAATCTCACTGGGAAGATCAGCCTTATAAAAGTTCAAGTACTTGAAGTTTTATCAAGAGAATAATTTCCCCTCAAACACTGGCTTTTCTGCGTCTTATTTTCCATAAGATAAAAAGAAGATGGCCATTGTTTACTACAAATAGTTTATCTCCTTTCACTTAACGTGAGCTACACATGAAGAGAAAACCCAGCGCACTGGGCACTAGGAAGGAACTCAAGCAAGTATTCATTCATAAGTAAAAACTTATTGATACCTACTCTGTGCCAGAAAGTAAGGCAGAGTTGGAGAAAGTCCAGGAAACTGGACTTTACTTCAATCTCCATGAAAAAAGTATAGATTTCTTCCCATAAATATACCTTATAGATTTTATCTACTTTGTGCGACCTCAAGCTAGATGGGCGATGAATAAACATTACTACGTAAATCTCTCTACCACCCTGTTTCAATTTAAAGATTAAATGTTGTTATTTGCTTCCTATAACCTTAAAATATTTTTTAAATTATTCCTATCACAGAGCAGATTAGGGTGCTTTTAAATCAAAAGTTTTCACTGACCACTTTTCCAGGTCAAGTACAACCACCAGTGAGTCTGTACCACAAAAAAAAAAATGGAGATAACAAAGGTAATTTTTTTTTTTCGCTTAATTTCTCCACTCAATATTTGGTACATTTTTTTTTTGTTTAGCTTTTATTTTTATATTTCTTGGGGAAATTGGAAAACTGAATCTGTAGAGTCAACATTAAGCAAGAGTCAATAATCTGAAAATATTTGAAATGTTGCACCAAAGGTTAAGCTCTGTCTTCTATCATGCTAATGTTTGTTCATTTGCTCATATATCTCTTTAGTGTAAGAATCCCAAACTGGTGGTACATGGGCCAGGCCAAAAGATATGTTTTATTTGCCTGTAAAATATTTTTAAGATCTGAATATGAACGCTCTAGACAGGCTGGCAATTTACACTTTGACACACTTTCCAGTAATATCAATTGTCACATACTTGTTCCACTTCACACATTTATATTACTCACCTAGTTGCATGGGCATTTCAGCTTCTGATTCCTAAGTTGAGTGTATCTCACCCAAATGGGAGGTGGGATATGGAGAGGCAAGAACGTTTGAAAATAACTGAAAATATCCTAGCAATAGGTTTGTGAGAAATGTAGGAAGAAAATGCAAACTTTGATTAAGTCTCACTCTCCCACACCTTTTTCATATGGTTGGATGAACAAGCTAAACTAAAGGAAAGAAGCCATTCTATTTCTTAATAATTCCCAAGAGAGCCTTCTGCAGTGTTTGGGATGAGTGAGCCTGTATACTTAGAGGAATTCTCTCCTCTAATAGATACTAACAGGGATATGTACTTTCTTCCAAGGATGAGGCTGTTGCTTTGCCAGTGCTGAATTTGGTTCAAGGATCAGGAAAATAATATTTATAAATAATTCCTTAAACAAAATTGCATAGATTATCAGGCTATCTTTTACAGTATGGGGAGATCAGGCCTGAGTATAAAAAGGCGGTGGGATTATAAGAATTTGTCCATTTACTTAATTCTGACAGGATACTGCCTACATAGAAAGTGTAACCAACAATTGCAAACCTTTTCAGAAAATCAAGGGGCCAGGAATAAGTCACATCTAGACTAGATACACTAGTTCTCTATATACTCTTTGTAGTCACCTCACTTAAATTCTGTATCAGTGTCTGACATTGTGTATCTGAGTTGAGGGAAGGCAAGGTGGTTTGCTGTGAAAAATTAACCTTGCCCATATCGAAGTTTAGTTTTAGCCTTCAGCTCCTGAGTGGTAACCTGTAAGCCCTTGGAATGTTATGTTGATAAAAGTGTCCTTGTTTACCTGGGGGCTTGCGCCATGCCAGATAGCCTAAGCTAAAAATGTGACTGAGGGTGGGGAGACTTGGTCCATGTGATATCGGCTCAACCTCTGCAGGGGCTGGAGACTAGGGTCAGTCATGACCATGGCCAACCAGGTCAACGTGACTGAGCCCTGACAAAATTCTGCACACTGAGGATCACATATGCTTCCCTGGTTGGCAATTCTCCATGTGTATTGACATACATGGTTGTTGAGAGAAATAGACGCTGTCCACACAACTCCACTGGGAGAGGATAACTGGAAGCTCCATGCCTTGCTTACTGACCCTTCCCTATGCTCCTCTTTCCTCTGCCGATTTTAATCTGCATCCTTCAGCTGTAATATAATAAACAGTAACCATAAGTATAACAGCTTTTCTGAGTTCTGTGAGTCCTTTAGTGAGTTCTTAAAAATGAATAATAGGGATCTCTCAGTAGGCATCTCAGTAGGTCATAGTTGGTTTCAGAAGTGGGAGTAGTCTTGGGGACTCTGAAATTGCAGGTGGAGCAGTATGGAGGGATGGGGGAGAATCTGTAATTCTCCAGAAATTCTGCAATGACTTCCTGAGGGTTCCATCCCTAAAGAAGCCAACTGTTGTCAAAAATAGTCTCATCAACTGGACACAGTGGCTCACACCTGTAAACCCAGCTGAGGTAGGAGGATCACTGGAGGCCAGGAGTTTGAGACCAGACTAAACAACATAGTGAGACCCCATTTCTACCCAAAAAAAAAAAAATAGCCAGGCATGGTATTGGGTTCCTGGAGTCCCAGAACTTTGGAAAGCCAAGGTGAGAAGACCCCTTGACCTCAGGAGTTTGAGATTATAGAGAGCTGTGATGGGGCCACTGAACTCCAGCCTGGCAGCAGAGCAAGACCCTGTCTCTAAAACAAAAAAAAAAAAAGAAAGAAAAGAAAAACACAACAGAGTCTCTTCAGACTTTCATCTCTTATCCAGTTCACAGAAAGTGTCTGGGGTTTTCCAGGAAAGGTAGCCTGAGCTTCCAAGCAAAACTGTCTCTCTTCAACCTGGGTCCCACAGAGGACAAAAAAAAAAGGGAAAAAACTTAGCCAACTTGTATTTCTTTCACTCTCAATATCTTATTCAAGAAATTTTTTCTAAAACTGCTTCTCAATATCATCTCATTAAGGAAAAAGATAATTATGATATTAATGTCTTGCTTCCAAACACTTAGTGAAGTCACAAGCATTTAGCTTCACACTTGAAAGAAATGGGGACCAAGGTATCTGACACCTATAATTCAAATGCAAATCTCATAGTGATGCTGAAAACTCAGTTTCTTTTCATTTCCCACTACAAAGAACAGATGGCATTTTCAGGGAACTGATCTCAAACTGCCTATGGGACTGGAGGAAAAACACAGGTATGTGTATAGATCTAACTTAGAAAGTAACAAATTATATTTGGAAAAATGTACATCTAGACTAATTCCACCCATGACACCACTAACATGCTGCCAAACACTGGGAAAGCTTTTCCAGCACCTATAACTATCCTTCTTGTTACTACTATAAGGTTCCAAGCCCCAGAGCAGGAACACAGGCTGGCCAATGGCACACAGCCAGGGTTTCCTCTCTCCCAGTCCATCTTCCATGCAATAATCACAGGGAACAACAAATGGAGAGCACTGCACAGACTCCAGGGTCACCTACTGTTCCTATTCCTACTACTTATTGAAGTATTACTTATTGAAGGATTACCAAGTAACAGACACTATGCTAAGCTCTCTACATGATTTACCTCCTTTAATCTTCACAACAGCCCGGATGGGAGGAGGTGTTATTAGAGCCATTTCCATTTTACAGAGATGGAGAATCTAAAGTTTAGATAGGTTAAGTGTCGGGTTGCAGTCTGCAATGTCGGTTCTTGCTGAGCTAATGGCTGAAGAATGACCAGATGCACCAAAGTAAGGCAAGCATGAAAATGAGGTTTATGGAGAAGAGAAAGATAGGATTATAGAGCAAAAGCAACAGCAAGATATATATGCCACAGTTGAAAACCGGACCCACTGTTGCAGCAAAAGACAGAGAGAGATCTTAGTCATGGTCTGGGTCTTGTTTTATAATGTCCATATAGGGACCTCCCCATGGCTCAGATGTCAACATGGAACTGCTTTGATTGGACAGTTGGGAGTTATATGACCTGAGTCTTACTGCACGTGCAGATCTCCCATGAGCCTCTCTGAAAGCCCATTTGGTGGGGGTGAACCGCAGCAGAACCCACTTTTGTCCGCAGGAGACCCAGAATCCCTTGCTATCTACCTCACGAAAGGACCTGCCCACGACTGCAAATCTAGCAACAGTCAAATCCGCATTCCAACCTATCTCTGTCCACCTGAAAACATTTTTTTAATCACTGCACATTCAGTTTTCTTATTAATTATAGATTCTGATGATAGCAATTCATCCTATATATCATTAATGGATTGCTAATTTTCAAAGAATTAAAGTATAGTCAAATACCCTTAAGATCGAAAGTACTAAAATTCTACAGAATAGAATCAAATTTTTCTTGGATGCTTCAGACGATGCTATGAGCCCTTGTAATGTCTCAGGTGCCTCATCCTGCAGAAGAGTGATTGTGCTAATGAAGTGTAGGTCAGAAGAATAACAGATAAATCAGCTTCCACTTACATATAATCACTATCCTAATTCTCATAAATACTTTTGCAGAGTTCATGATGTAGTGATCTACTAACTTTCTTTCAATTCAAGTTAACAAATCTTTATCTAGTGCCTTCCTTGCGCCAAGCCCCATGGTAAGCTGTGGGCAGCAGTAATAAGTGTGATATAATGCCTGTCCTTAAGGAGGACACATTTTGACTTTGGAACGCTACATTATTTCCCTTGCAATAGAATTACCTTGTCAATATTTAATTGGCTGTAAGTGGAATATTAACGGCAGCAGATCTACATTTTTAAAAAATTACAGTAGGTATGTCCATTGATGTAAAGTGACTAAATACTACTTTTCTCTTCTCTTCTCCTTTAGGCTGTCTTTTCAAATGAGCCATGGCTACCTTCCACGTCACCCAAGCTTTTTTTGAAACTCTTCCCCCCTACACACACACACACACACACACACACACACACAACACACACTCTTAGTTAATAAATCATTTGTTGTGGTGGCTTGTAGTGTTCTCCTACATCCCTTGCTGTGCATATATTCACAGGGTTCTTACAAAAATCTCTCTGATGACTCTTGGGAGGGACAGGAAGCAGGGAACAAAGGCGGAAGGAAGCGAGGAAAGGAGCTTAACCTTCCCTTTGGCAGATGTCTGGGAAAAGGAGACTCTTTATGAAATCACTGGATCAAAGGGAAGTAAGAAGTTTCTATGCTGCCAGTCACAAAGCCACCAAAAACTCACTTTTAATGAAAAAAGAAACTGTTAACTCCTGCACTGTTGTAAAATACTTACCAAAGACACCTTCCCTGCTAAGTGCCATTCATTTCAAGAGTGAAATGCTGGAACAGAGAAAAATGCCCAGGGCAACTGGGAACCTGAGAAGGAGGGAAGTATGTGGTTGGACTGGCCCTGTAGGGGAGGCAGAGCGTCCCTTTCCTTGACAGCTACCCCACTTAACTACTGTGCAGTCAGCCCTATTTGGCTCTGGTGAAAATTCAGCCTTCCCGCAGATTCCCTGCCATCTGCCTCATGCCTACCAGCCCATACTCACATACCTTGAGTGCTTAAAATCTGCAGTGCTCCCAAGGCTTGCCTTTTGGGGGCAATTAGAAGATCCATGGAAAGAAAATCTTTACTTTGCCACTTGGCTTAGGTTTCCAAATTTAGCTGAAATTCTGGAAGAAGATATTCAGATAAATACTATTTCTCGATTTTGCTTCTTCACCTTGATGCTTTTTTAGTACCCATAGCCAACAGCCATGGAAGCTGAGGGAGTGACGCGTGGCCATCAGGAAGGCTTGAGTCCCCAGAAAAATCAGCAGAGATGTTATTCAACTGACAAGGAAAAAAAAGGAGAAATGAAAATAGAAACAAAATAAGCTCAGTTTTTGGCCCCAGGGCTCCACCAGGTATCTGTCAATTTATTCGCACAGAAATATGATTCCAGATAGAAACATATTCATCTTTTTCTATTATCTCTTTATTTGGATTTTACTGGTTACTATTTGAAAGTTTCCTTGTACAGGACTAAGAAAGAAGCTGAGACAATTGTTCAAAATCTATGGAGGGAAGTGGGGAAGTTTTAGCATTTAATCATTTAGATCACTAGATTATATGTTGCAGGAAAATCTGTTCTTCCAAAATGTGTCCATCTTTCCTGAGAAAAAAATGCACGACTAGGATAGGCTACAACCAAAAAATGCCTTCCTAATCCATTTGAGTCCCAGCTATGACCAAAGCTAAATGACTTAGTCACCAGTCCACTCTAGACCCTTTGGGAGCCTGAAAAATTAGAAAATCTCTTAGTATCTTCATAGTCAGAAAAGTCCCATCAACAGTAGTATGGAAATTAGAAATAGATTTTTAATGTCAGGATAGTGTTGTCTCCCCAGGTTCCTTTTTCTTCCTCACTCTCTGATAATTTCTCTCTAGTTCTCCTTGTTGAATGATCCCTCTAGATTTGGATTAATAAACTCTTTAAACATCTTCAATTGAGATCCACATTAATCGGTTTCATAGCTCTACCCATTTTCCTAGGCACACACTTAAAGAGGTCATCAACTCAGATATAAATAATGCCTCCCAACAACTGTGCATTTTCAATGCAGGATTTAAAAATATACTAAAGCTGAAACAAAAGTTTCCTAGTGAGAATAGGAAGTGACCTACTTTCGACCAAAACCATTCTTACCATACTGCACCTATGTTCTAAAGGCAGCTTAATAATTTCTTAAAGACATTTAAAAATGCAACATAAGTTATTGTACAGTGTCTTAACATGGATTTCAATCACTTCCATTTAGAGTTAAACTTAGACTGACTTTACAATCCATTACTCATCTTTCTTTTTTCCTGGATATTTTTGGAGACAAAAAGTATTTCATATTTCTCTACATTGCAAATAATAATCTTAGTTACATTAAGAATTTCTACCCTGACAGAATCAAGACCAAAAAGGACAAGCATGGAAACTTATTTTTAACTGAAAACTGAGTGAAAGATCTCAAGTATATGACTTATACATATTAAGTCCCAGTTCAGAGTCCTGGAACAGCAAAATGATGTTTTCCTAGTCTCTAATTCTGTTTCTTGGGATCTTCTCACCAGCAGCCTCCAGAAGCTGGAAGTGAGTTCCACAGAAGGGACTGATGCTTTGAACTCAATAGGTTTCTTCGAGGTAAAATTTTGCACCAGGGTTCCAATTAGAACGTAAGGCTGATTACTTGAATTAATAGACCTCCTGTCTGAATCCTAGCTTTCCTCGTCACTGGATCAATGCTTCTTTACTAGATAATTGATTGTGGGAGCATTTCAGTGGGTCTTCCTCTGAGGTCTTTCTATTGCTTTTGGGGAAGCTCCAATAGCTTTGCTTTAGCAAACAGAGCAAATGGCTATGAGCATGGGCTCTCGAGCCACCCTGCTTCGATTGATAACCCAACAGCACCACTTATCAATGGTGTCACCTTCAGCAGGTTGCTAACCCTTTTAAAGCCTCAATTTTCTTATATTAATACATTAAATGTAAATACTTATAATACCAGCCTTAAAGAGATGCTTTGAAGATTAAATTGACTAATCTGTATAATACATTCCAACAGTGTGGCAAGCACTCAAAATATGGAATATTATAGCCTGTTGCCATTACACATATAATATAAATGCTATAAATATATATAAAAATTCATTTTTTTCTGGTTCACTGGAGTCTCAACAGGATTTTTTTCTTAAGAGAGATAGGGTCTCACTGTGTTGCCCAGGCTGGAGTGCAGTAGCTATTCACAGGCGAGATCATAGCACACTACAGCCTGAACTCCTGGGCTCAAGTGATCCTCCTGCCTCAGCTTCCTGAGTAGCTGGGAATACGGGCATATACCACCATGCCTGGCTCATTAGGATTTAACACAAAAAATTATAACACTCTAAATTGAAAGCCTTCTAAAGTGGTATATCCTCTTTTAGGTACATAGCCTGGCAAAGACATAGCATCTGTAGCAAACACTGTCAGTGTCCTGTTGATATCCTTTCTGTGTGTCTTAGGCTACTTACTACATGTAACACCTGCAACTCTCTGCCTGTGGAGTTTTCCTCTGGCTACGGGAGCACCCTCTTCCCCCAGTCAGGGTCAGCCAAAAGTCTGGAGAGCTAATTCCTTTCAAAACCCCAACCAATGACAAACAAGAAGTTGGCAGATAAATATCATCACTTCCTTGGCCATCAGTTGAGATAAGTGAGTAGTGTTTCTCAATGTCTCCCTGAGTGCCCTAGGGGGGCTGAGCTCCAGATGTCCTCAGAGATAACTATCTCAGAACACACATTTTGTTGTCTTCCTTCCCTTTCCTAATTCACTTCCTCCTCTCCCAGGGTTTCCTGGGTTGACCTCTCAAGTACAATACTCATTCTTGAATCTTTGTCCCAAAGCCAGCTTCTGGGGAATCCAAACCAAGACATGACCTCTCAATAAATCCATTATAGCCACATTTTCACTCAATGAATATGGCAAAAAAATTGTTCCTTTTTAGTTAAGGATCTAGCAAAGTAATTGATTTGGTTTAGAGGCCATACAGGGTGTATATACAAGTTGAATGAGTATACATCTCCTTAGAGTTGCAATCTGGTCAGGGACGGCAGCGTGGGGGTGGGGGATTGCCTCCATACTTCTCTTTCTAGAAGTTTCTCCATTCCTCTGAGAGATTCATTTAGAATATAGGTACTAGATCTTCCTCTTCCCTTCCCTTCTTGAAAAATTTACCTCAAAAGCCAGTAGCTAAGGTCAAGCCAATTAGGTGTCTTTGCCGGGGAAGGAAGTAGGGACATCTCAGCAGATGGAGTAACAGAACCTAGGAAGGGTGAGGAGATCTGAGGAGCTGAGAATGGTATGTGGAGACCTGAGTAGAGCATACACAGTACGCAGATCATAGTCTCTAAATATTACCTGTTCATAAAAGGAATCAGGATTGATTCCTGAGTTGGGACTAGGAGACTTCACGATGAACCTAGAACATCTTGTTGTGCCAGGATAAAAGAAAGTGCTCAAAGATTGATGGGGAATGTGCCAAAAGTCATCTTGAAGGGGTTCCTACTGGTCAAATCTGGGACAATTAAGGAACAAAATAAGTAATAATGGTAACATATAATAATCATTGAATAACATAGAAATGGCAATTCATACTGACTTTAATTAATTAATTAATTTGATGAAAAACAGTATTTTTAAATCTTGTTGTTACTCCACCACAAAATACAGTAACTTCACTACAGAGAAGCCTGGGTGATACCACCTTATTCAAGTGACTGAACTTAATGTCACTAACAATGGAACAAATCAAAATTGTGCACCACCACTTGATAGGATGCAATAAGAAGTTTCACTGCTGCATACTCCTGCAGAAGATCCATAAACTGAAAATAATCATGAGGAAACATCCATAAAACATAAAACTGAGGGATATTACACAAAATACCTGAATTTCAAAAATGTTAAGGTCATTAAATTTGAGACAGAACTGAGAAAATTTTCTAGACAGAAGACTAAGAGACATGGCAGAAAAATGCAACACGTGATCTGTCCTAGAGTCTTCCTATAATGGACATTTTGGGGAATCTTAAATGAAGTCTGAGGATCAGATGGTAGAAATGGATATCAATGTTAATATCCTGATTTTGATGAATACAACTTGGTTATATTCATATAACCAGCACAAGGAGGAAGTCTTTGTATATAGGAAATACACACAAAAGTATCATGTTGGCCACTTATTCTCAAATAGTACAGAAAAATAGATACATTTGCACTACTCTTAAAATTTTTTTTTGCATATTTGAATTTTTTTCAAATTAAAAAGTTTAAAATCTATTTAGAGACTGGTAACCGGACAAAATGCCTACATATCCTGCTATTTAGGGATTGCCCATGGAAAAATCAGATAGGCACTACAGGCCCCCAGTCAACAAGCTCTATCAACAAACATGGGTTCCATCAAGTTTTCAGTGCCTCGCACTGAAGTGTGGGTGGCCAATCAATGATCATCATGTTCCTAAGCAAGGCTTTCAAGATAGCAAAACAAACATGCAAATTATTCAGAAGAAAAATATACAACAGAGAAAGGAAGTGTTGGTTCATTTATTAAACAATATTTGTGGAGCATGTACAGTGTTGCCACAAAGTCTCCACATGCAATAGTAGATGTGTTTTGAATGGACACCTCTTTCTCAACAGAAACTTCAATTTTCCCATGTTCTACATATAATCCTGTGTTGATAGTTGACATTTACTGAAACAATCTCGGATAGTTACTTTTCAGTGATTTCATGGAATTGAAAATCAGCAATTAAACCCAAGTAGTATTTTAGTAACTAAGCTTTAGAATCAGACAAACTTGGGTTTCAATTACGATCTACCAATCATCCTGGATGTTCTTCTCCCTAGCTCCTGTTTCCTCATCTGCAAAATGGGTATAATAATACCTCTTCTAGTACTCTTGTGGAGATTAAGTAAGATGGGTCATGCTCTGTTGAGGAATGTCCATGACTGAATGTCTTCTACTCACTTCACACTATTCTGACACCCATACCACCAACTAGTGACTATGCATTTGTTCCCAGTTATTAGACTATTAACCCTCAGCATCAAATTACTTTTTCTATATTCCCTTTGATAATGCTAGGGCTGAGACTCTAAAAACCTTTTTTCTCCTTTGCCAGCGGCTCCCTGTGAGGCACTGTCACTAGGGGGCATGAGAGGGAGACTGCAAGGCTAAAGGTAGGGAGGACAAACACTTCTTCCTGTTTGCATTCTGCTCCTGCTTTGGTTTTCTGTTCTTGCTTTGGTTTCCTATTTCTATGTCACTCTAGCAACACTTCTTAACCCTGGAAGCACCAATTTGTTCCAGTATAGTTGATTTTAGTTTGCAATTTTTCCAACACTTTAAGACCAGCCTCATCTCACCTCTCAGGTTCACCAGCTCTGCAGAGCCTGTCCTCCAAGCCACTAATTGTTAGTAATTCCAAACTCTTACCTCTTCCTCCAGTACTAGGCTTGTCCTTAGGGTTCTCTTTTTGCCTTTTTCCTTTCTTTAATTCCTATTTAACAATTCTTTATTTTGGCCAGGCACAGTGGCTCACGCCTGTAATCCTAGCACTCTGGGAGGCTGAGGTGGGTGGATCGCTCAAGGTCAGGAGTTCAAGACCAGCCTGAGCAAGAGTGAGACCCCGTCTCTACTAAAAAAAATAGAAAGAAATTATCTGGCCAACTAAAAATATATAGAAAAAAAATTAGCTGGGCATGGTGGCACATGCCTGTAGTCCCAGCTACTTGGGAGGCTAAGGCAGAAGGATTGCTTAAGCCCAGGAGTTTGAGGTTGCTGTGAGCTAGGCTGACACCATGGCACTCACTTTAGCCTGGGCAACAGAGCGAGACTCTGTCTCAAAAAAAAAAAAAAAAAAAAACAATTCTTTATTTTAAATTTTTTCTATTATTAAATAAATTCCTGACTGGATTCTGGTACAGATGAGTTGTACATCCTTCTTAGATTCCTCCTAAAATCTCTTCCAGGTTCCCCTCTGGGATAATCTATGTCTTATGCTTAGTCATTTCTTCACCATCCCATCAGACATAGGCATTTCTCAAATAACTTTAATCACCATGATTGTCCAGGCTAACCTCAGCTCTCTTTCAAAGAAATTCTTGTCACTGCATCTGTTCTTTTCCATTCATGTCTGCTGGCCCCTTAGAGAACAGACAGGTTTGCTGTATCTAGCTGTCACCAACCATTTCCCTTTACTGCCTACCTCCCAGTGAGATCACCTATAAAAGCCCCCTGACTCAAGTGAGTAACATAGCCAATTGTTGAAACCAAAGGTATTAATAGTAGAGAAAAGTAGATGAAACTATACTTATCACACCCATATAACTTATTCTACTTCTCTTCCATTTCTCCCATCTCCAGGCCACCCTAAAAAGTTCATCGGCCTTTTTCTCAAACATCATTTTCATCTTAGCACTAAGAATATACAATGACTCCTTATTGCCTAATGAATCAAGTCTAAACTCCTGAGTTAGACCCTGGGTATCATTAGGATGGTTTCAGCCAATTAAACTGACAACATTTTATAGTCTTAGACTGACTTTATCATTTTGTAGCTCTTGTTTTGGTAGCAAACTCAAGTGCTTCCAGTTCTTTGTGCCTGTGTGTATGTTTTAGTTGGAACTAGTAACAGCCTATAGGAATGGACCTATTGGGGAATTGGATGCCTGAGAAGGTGGCCTGAAGCTTCAGCCAGTCTCACAGTAAACATGCAGGAATGTTGGAGCACCGTGGGAAAGGTGGGCAGGAAGCCTAAGGCTCCATAAAACTTGGCAGAAGCCAAGAGAAAATCCCTTCAGAATTGAAAAAGCTTATTGGATAGGCTCAAAGTGCTCCTCAGCCCAGTCACATGCTGTCAAAGGCTACCAGGCATCCTCGGGAGGCTTTGAAGGCCAGCAAATCTTCATTCTTCAACCCTGAGGGTTGCTGTCCCCCAAGAATAGGAGTCCATCTATGTACAATGAATTGTATACTTTATGCGCATTAAAGGGGCTTGAGTACTTTCTTGTCTCAGTGGGCATTTCCATCAGCCGAATATTGTCACCCTTTTGACAGCCACAAATATCCACCAGATAAATTTCCACAAAAGGAATTCTTTAAAATGCTTGTTAAATAAACACCTTCCAATAAATGATTATCTTCCACATGAAACAGCTACAATCCTTACTTGACTGTAGGGTCACTCTTCTGGTTTTAGTATATGTCACAAGGAAAATGATCTGTGTCTAATTTATAGAACTGAAGAGATGGTTCAGACTATTTCTATAGAATCTTAAATAACCAGCTAAAAATAGAAAATTTAGCCAAATGTCTGCATTTTGGGTCAACATGATATCAAACACCTAAATATAATATATAAAAATACTTGGGTCATTAGTATACCTTATAGATTAGCCTAAGCAGGCAAGTTAGAAAGTGTAAAGCATATTTACATGTTTTTAGTGTTCCTACTGAATTTTTACTAGGCTAATTATGATTTTGCTTAAACGTTAAATATTATGTTTGAGGCTTTTTCTTATAAGATGATTTAGTACTAAATTATCCTTATTTTTGATATGTTTGTCATGACTTTTAAATATATTTACTCTCATTCACTTTATTTCAATTCTTGCTTCTAAGTTACACTCTTGTCATTTACTCTCTTTTAGCTATTTTGGATATGGCATGATACAATTTTTTTCACTGTCTTTCTTTCTTGAGAATTTATGCCTTTAACTTAGCTTGATTTCTTACTTAACGCTAACCTTTGATTTCAGGAATCTACGGAAATACTGAGTGCAAAATGAGAGATATAATCAAAAGAAAGTTTATGTTACCTGATGTCAGAAAAAAATGAAAATTTGATGAATAGGGTTGGGGACTAGGAGCTGCCTATTTGAATTCATCAGTGGCAGACATTCTGAGCTTCACATTTGGCATATTACAAGATATGTTAAAATTCTTATTTCTTTCCATGAAATGAAATGTTTACTATGCATATGTTACTGAAACAAGTAGTGTATTCATACTTGAATGTGAAGAATATGCTTCTCTTGATGAATCATCTGGGGGCGGGAAACGCAAGTAGCAATGTATTTATTTTTGTATAAGTGTCCTTTAACCCACACCACTGGCCAAACTTCATATTCAGCTTCATTTTATACCCTTCCTTAAGAAAAATAATTCGTTTTAGTCAGTTCAGCTGCTGTAAAAAAAAAAAAAAAAATATGCCATAGTCTGAGCAGCTTAAATAACAGAAATTCATTTCTGTTTTGGAGGCTGGGAATGCCAAGATCAAGGTGCCTGGGGAGGGCCTGCTTCTTGGTTTGCAGATGGCCGTCTTCTCATTGTATCCTCACATGGCAGAGAGCAGAGATGGAGGAAGCAAACCCTGTTGGGTCCCTTATAAGAGCACTAATCCTATCATGAGGTCTCCATCCTCATGCCCTAATTGCCTCCCAAAGGTCTCATCTCCATATACCATTATGTTGAAGATTAAGATTCCAACATATGAATTAGAGGGAGAGGCACAAACATGCAGCACATAGCATAACTCTTATTTAAATAAATATATACAATCAGTAGCGGTTATTTCTATGTATATCTCCTTGGAATGCATCATACCCTATAGAACTGAATTTAAATACATTCCCCAATGAATAAATTGCAGCTCATTTCAGAAGTCTGTTGGAACTTGCCTCTCCCAAGCATGCCCAGATGCACTTAGAATAAAATCCAAACTCTTTTACCCTAACTGACAAGGCTCCCCGCTTGATCTGTCCCCTGCCTTTGATCTCATCTCTTTCTACGCTCGTATTTAACATATTCCAACCATACTGGTCTTTATATTGCTTAATTTTCCAGGTTCATTTTCCCCTCTGGAATTACATTTGCAGTTCTCTCTGTCTGGAGGGTTGCTGCCCCTGAGTCTTTGAACGGCCAACTTTTTCTCATCATTCATATCTTACCTCAAATGCCACCTTCTCAGAAAGGTGTTCCCTAAACATGCTAATGCCTCTGTATTCCATTGCCCTGGATCATAGCATTTATCTGTATCTGAAAGCATTTGTTTACTTGATGTCTGCTGTGGGAGGAGTCCCTGGATAATCCTGTTATCCCTGAGGCCTCTCAGCTCTGACCATCCAAGTCCTAAGAGCTTTTCCAGGTTCCTGGTGTGTTCTCCAGTTGTCTGTGGGACTGGAGGCTGCCCCCAAATCCTGAACTGGTTTCCTTGGCCCTGATCCCCTGTTTTCCTCCTGCCGACTCACTCTGCCTCAGCCTGGATCCAGCTCCCTGTACTCTCATGCCTTGTTTCCACAGAGGGGACTTCCTAGAACTTCTCCTCTTGCAAAGACTCTACTGTCATAGCTACACTCACTAGGTTAGAATCTTGGGTTAGGTAGGACCCAGGAACTTTGAATGAATACTGAGCTCCTTAAGAAACAGGATGAATATGAAAACTGTTCTCTTACCCCTCTGGTATTCCTTGAGCTAGCAAGTTCTTTTGATTCCCCAGCATTCCTAGATATTTTCAGGAACATTATCTCTAGGAATAAGCAATTTTCTATTAATCCTATCAGGACACCAAAATATGATTCAAGAAGCTTAACGTAGGCAGCTTGGCACAGTGAGGTGGTTAGTTGAATGAGTCTGGAGGCAAAGTCTCAGTTCAAATTCCAGCTAAGCTATTTTAATAGCCATTTGCCTTTGGAGTCACTACTCAGCATCTCTGAGCCTCAGCCTCCTAACTACACAATAAGGGTCATAAAACTAGGAAATAATAAGGTGATAATAAGGAAAGTGCTCAGATACATGCCAGACACATTCACACATTGCTTCTGGAGGTGAAGAATGATACAACCCTACACAGGGGAATTTGTAATATGTACCAACACTACATAGGCACAAGATTATTTGTCAAAGCTTTATTTGTAAAAGCTAATATTGGGGAAAACCCAAATGCCCAGCCACAGAAGACATATATATATATCTTCTCATAAGACAGAAAATAAGAAATATTAACATAGGTATGTATATACACACACATAGGTAAACACATATATATTCATATAAAATTTTTTGCTTATTTTTGAAAAATAAAATATCGGGAGAATAAATCAGAAACTAATGAAAATGGTTAACCATAAGGGATGAATGGAAATTGAGAGAAAGACAGAAACAGGAGTAAAACTTCTGAGTAGACTTTTTAAATGTAGTTTTGCCCTTTGAAACAGGTAAATATTGTATATATTCAAAATTTAAATTTACATTAAAAAGGATTTTCCAAAAGCTAACTCTAAAATTGAAATCAAACAGAAGTAAATGAACCTAACTACATATCAACTTGATAATATAACCACACACAGAGAAAGAAATATTAAGTAGGTTTTGAACATGGTCATCTAACGGAACATTCTTGGTGGCATTGTATCAGACAAATTCAAATTGTGGAATTTTCTCTAGGACAACTGTCCTGTAATCTTCAAAAATATTAATGTTGCAAACAACAAAATAAACAAAGGGAGACTATTCTAGACGTACAGAGACCAAAGAGACAAGACAACTAAATGCAATGTGTGATCCTTCCTAGGATCTTGGATTTAGCAGAAGAATAACTGTAAAGGATATTACTGAGACAATTGGGGGGAATTTGAAAACAGACTATATGTTACAAATTGTTATATGTTAAATTTTTTGAATACAATCATAATAGGGTAATATCTTTTGTTCTTAGGATATGTATGTTCAAGTATTTTCAGAGGAAGTACCATGATTTTGCATGAAACTATTAAACTTTCAATAAAAAGAGAGTGTCACACACAAAAGCAAATGTGCAAAATGTTCATTCTGTTACTCTCTCAACTATTCTGTAGATTGGAATTTTTTTGAAATAAAAAGTTAGAGAGATAACTCCCCAAAACAAACAAACTAAAAAAGATCAGTTCTTTTTAGCTAATACTATCTCTGATTCCCCCAGTCTGGGAGCCTGTGAGAAGGAAACCTGGAATAAATACATATGGTCGATAAATAAAAAGGAAATCATGTATTGGGATTTATTTTCAGCCTAGTGAAGAGTGTCAGTTGATAATTTTACTTATTCATTTCCCACAGGATTTGCCCAAACAAATAAAACTGCCTCCAACTTTAAAAAAAGGAAATGATACTGTCTCCAAGCTTCCCTGGAAAGAAGCAGTTAAATCTTATCCTTATTTTACCTCCTTCTTATTTAGTGATGTGCCTTGGCAGAAACTCAAGGGGAGTATCGTTGCAGCCAGCCTCTGGAAAAAACGCAGACAACTCTGCCTCCCACTTTTGTGAATTACGCTGGGGAACATTCCGCGGCTTCCAACCTGCCCATCTCAATTGTGGTGACAAAGCACCAGGCCAAGAGGCAGATCCCTGGGTAGTCGGGTCTATATTATTTCAGATTTTAAATACTGAAAGCAAGACAGAAAGCCCTTCTCTCAGATCAGGGAGTGGGAAGTATAATTTAAAATAGATTAAGCTAACCTTATCTGGGGGCCATTTAAAGATCTATAGGCCCTTCCTTTTAAATTCCAGATACACAATTGACCTAACAAAACACCTTTAGACACTCCTAAATTATATGCTTTAAAAAAAATCTTTTTCCCAGATATATAATATTTGCCTCACAAAGTGATGAAACGACAATTTGCCCCTGGCCTTCTATTTTCCTCTTTCAAGCCTTAAAAGCCTGTTTCATTTCTATTGCAGGATTGTGTCCATGTATAGACAGACACCCTTTGTAACTGGTTAAAAGCTACAGAAAAGCTCTATTGAAACAAAATGCTGCTCATATCCTGATCCATGCCAGGAGGAATAAATCGCACAAAAGCACCTAAAGAAAACTGTTTTATAGTTACTACTATGTTACATTAGCTGACAAGGAAGAAATGATTAGGTTTATAGATTTTTTTTCCTTTTATAGAGGCAGAATCTATATGCAGTTGAAGAATTGTGTATTATCACCACTGGAATTTGAATTCAGCTAATGAGAGCTAACAGCAAAAGGAAGACTTCTTGCAAGGCCGCTTCATCTTGGCCCTTAGATGAGCCATAAAACTAGGCTGCTTTGCTGCCCTTTGGGGCCACAGCACTGATCTGCAAATGTATTTCAAGATTCCATTATTGCATCAATAAAAATACTAAAACATGCATCTCTTAAAACATACATCTTAAGCTAATTATGGAATTGGAAGCTGTAAATACCAAGCTGTCATTATTAAATAATACGTTATATTTGCATAATATAGGTACTTCTGTGCTTAGAGCACAGTCACGTGCATACTCTCAGTTAACCCTGGGAACTCTAAAAGGTGGACTTCATGGTCAATCTTTCCATTATGGTAGTTAAAGCAACTAAACAAAACAAGATCATTCTCAATGCTAAAATTTATGTCCATCATTTATCAGAACTGAAAATCTTGACTTGAGAAAGAAAGAGAGAGAGAGACAGAGAGAAGGTGCACAACTCAGTTCTGTTACATACTAACTGTGTGATCCTGGACAAATGACCTAACTTCTCTGAGCCTCAATTTTCTCAGCTGCAAAATAAAGAAAATAATATCTACTTCATTAGAATGTTGCAATGGTTAAATAAATTTAAAACAAATAACACTCAAAAATGATGGCTATTTGTTGATTCACTCATTTAACAAATATTTTAGTGTTTTTAGCAGTTGACAGATGAGAAAAATACAGATCTAGAGACAGCAAGTAATATTAAGACCAGAAGGATGGCAGATTCATGTAAACCATTACAATGTAATGTGATATTAAGGAAAACAGGCCAAGGCAATCATGTACAGTTTTAAACTGCACAGTCCTAGGGGGCAACATTCATATGTGAGTGACAACACCCCTGGAAGTTGTGTAATGCACAACCTAAGAAGCCATACACAGTAGCCCTACTGGTAACAGAGAAAGGTTAATAAAGGCTTCACAAAGGTGATATTTAATCTAGGTCATTCCAGAAAAGGGGAAAAGTGCATAAGAATGAGTGAAATGAATATGGAATTACAAGACCACCATTGCCATAGTAGATACAACATGTGTATGTCCATATTCATGAAATATGATATTGAAAAGATAAAAAGAGACCACATGGTAAAGGGCCTTATAAATCATGCTAAATAATTTGCCCTTTATTCTCACAACAATGAAGTGTGTCAGGGCAAATATGTGGTTGCTGCCTTAGCACACTTTCTCTGCTTCCCAACAGCCTCCATTTTCCGTTTGGAGATTTACATATTTCTAGGGATTGTCCAAACAGAATAAAACCCCAAGACCCCAAAATCAAGCTTGCCTAAAGTCCACCTATGTTGGGATCTTATATTATGTCAATTGTATCTCCCAAAATTTGTAAGTTGAAGCCTTAATCCCCAGTACCTCCGAATATGACTATATTTGGAAAGAGGGTTTCTAAAGGAGTACAATAGCCTATTGCCAAAGTCCAAGCAAGAAGGGAGGACAAAAGAATGAGCTGTATATCCTGACACAAAAAAGATCTTGAAACTTGGGTAAAACCAAGTTGCAAAATAATTTGGATTACATGGTCTCATTTTTAATTTTTAAAATCCTCATTAATTTTGTGCCTATATGCATTTTGCTTTTTACTCTGTATACTCTGAATTTTTTTGAGAGTTATATTAGTCCAGTAATTTTTTAAAAGAAAATGTGAAAAACAATGACCAAGTGACCTAACTCTATGTTGTTGAATGGAAAGGATGAATTTGAAGGATGTTTAGAAGTCAACTATCTAAAATCACCCTTTCAGGTAAAGTTCTAACCCATCTCATCATGCCTCTTTTCTGGACCTCCCCCTTCCCCAGTGATCCTACTCCTTTGAACTGCTAATACCCTCACTCTCTGGGCAATCATTAGTCTTCTTACTGTACTGAAGGTTAACTTTTCATGACTCTCTACCCTCCAGGCTCCAGGAGTTTCAGTTTATTCTTTTTTGTAGTCCCACTGCACCCAGTTTAGTACTTTGTGCAGAGTAATTATTCAAATGTTCTCTGGTTTGTTGACCATTCTTTTTAGTAAATGACATTGTCTCCCACGTCCCGCTTCTACCACCCTGGACTCCCCCTGACTTGACAGGTTAAAAGTGCTTCTGTCCTGCAGGGCTCAACTCTGTTGGGTTCCAGGTGTAGCTCTGCCTCTCTTTTATCAAATGACCTGTGGTAGGCACCGAGAAGACAATAATAGACAAGATAAGCATGTTTCCTGCCGTCATGAGGCTTAAGTTCCAGTAAAAGATAAAGACAAGTAGTCTATGTAATTGGCACCCCCTGAAATACATTTTTTACAAACTACAATGTGAATAGTGCCCTGGATAAGAAATATAATGTTTGCGTCCTCCCAAAATTCCTAAGTTGAGGCCCCAACCCCCAATGTGATTGTATTTGAAGATAGGGTCATTATGGAGGTAATGAAGGTTAAATGAGGTCATAAGGGCGGAGCCCTGGTCCTCTAAGATTAGTATCCTTATAAGAGACATGAGAGAGTTCATTTTCTCTCTACCAGGTGAGGACACAGCAAGAAGGTAGCCATCTACAAGCCAGGAAGAAAATCCTCATCAGAAACCAACCCTGCTGACCTTGATCTGGTACCTCTAGCCTTCAAAACTGTGGGAAAATTAATTTCTGTTCTTTAAACCACCCAGTCTATGGTATTTTGTTATGGCAGCCCAACTGGACTAATACAATGTGAAAATTTCAGAGCCTTGTAGGAGCACCACACCCAATCTTGGGAGTTCATAGAGTGCCTCCTAAGAGAAAATGAAATTTAATATTAGGTCCAAAGAATGAGTAAGAGTTAGCAGGTCAAAGGGAGAGTAAGGAGGTGGATATGGGACGATGCTGAGTGAAAATGGTTTCCCAAAGAAAAGAGTGGATGCAAAAGAGAACAAGACACTTTAATAGGCCACACTGAATGGATCGTAAAGCTGAGGGGCACAGTCTGTGAAAAGTTGAGCAGGGGCAGGGTCACAGGGCCTTTTTATGAGCCATCAGAAGGAATTTGTATCTTGCCCTGAGATCCATAAAAATGCTATAATATTCCTAAGATATTAAAATTAATAACTGGAATCATTTGTTTTATCTAAAATAATTTGCACATAGTCTGGAAGGAAATATCCACTTTTGCAGCTTTTCAAACATTTGCTCAGCACCACATGGTTGGCACTCAGTGACATTTGTTTAATAAATGATTGGTTTAGGCCTTTTCTAAGGATATTATGATTCTCATCTTACCATCACAGTATACTTGTGATTCCAAATCAGAGGTTTTTTAGATGGGCTCTTATTGACATGTTAGAAGAGGCTTTCTCTGTAGCAGTCGTGTAATCACACTACCCTAGAATCCAGGTTCCTATTTGAGCTGCCTCCTAACACTCAGCCCTTGCATCTGTTATCCCCAGACTAGCCAACACAGTGCTGGACTCAGAAAGATTGAGTTTAAATCATCTACTCCAACCTCCAGAATAATTCTGTGTATTCTAGCACCTCCTACGAGCTGCTGGTCCTTGGATGGGTATCATCACTGCAGTTTTACATTTTTCATCCTTTCAGAAAACAATAGCTACACATCAAAACATGAAGTAATGTTTTGTTCGGGGGTCTGTCGAGCATGTCAGGTAAAATTCTCTTTTTTTGGCCCTCAAATTGTTTTGTGAGATCCCATTATAGCATTGTACCATGTTTGGTCTTCAGGAAAACAGACTTGGAAAACAAGAGTTGATGGACCCTGACAGTCAGTTTCTTAGGTTTGTCTTTCCAGCCAGCCAAGCATGGGAGATAGTTACACTGTGACCTCAGGATCTTTATCCTACCTCCGGAGTCCTCCCACGGCACTATAAACTCATACCTGTCTACAGTCCACTGCTTGCTGCACATACCTTAGTCTCAGCATTTGAGAAAGATAGCTAACCCTTAGAAATCTTCTGGATCTCTTAGAAACACTTTTGTATACTATCCACTTCTTTAATGTGTATCTGGTGCATGGAAAAGAGCTCAGTGTGAGAAAACCAAGAACTGCAGCTGTGGAATGAGTAACAGCATAACCCAAGCCCGCAGTTGACAAGGGAAGCAAATCCCCAACCCAGCCCGGCACCATTACTGACTGCAACTGGCAGCAAGACATCATCTGGAGAAGGGAGGTTTTTGTGATTAATAATCTTTGAACATCCTATTCAGAAATACCAGGCTTAGAACTCAACAATTGAGTCTTTCTGAGAAAACAAGTCTTCCAAATAGCTTTAGCTACAGAACTGTGTTTGCTATGGTTTTAAAGCGTCCCCCCAAAAGCAACAGTGTTGGAAGGTGGGGCCGAATGGGAGGTGTTTAGGTTATGAGGGCTCCAGCCCCATGAATGGATTAATGCCAATTATAAAAGGACTTCAGGCTATGAGTTTGAGTGCACTTTCTCTTTCTCTCCCTCTCTTCCTCTCCTCCTCTCCCTTTCTCTCTCTGTCATCTCTCTCCCTCTTTCATCCTCTCACGTTCAGCCATGAAAGTCTTCAGCAAGAAGACCCTCACCAGATGCCAGTGCCCTAATATTGGACTTTCTAGCCTCCAGAACCATGAGAAATAAATTTCTTTATGAATTTCCCAGTCGTGGTATTCTGTTATAGCAATACAAAACAAATTAAGACAGTATTATTCAACCTAGCTGAAACTCTGGAGGAAGATCAAGACTATAGGCCTAAAGGACCAACACACTTGAATTCTTTGCCACTCTTTGTATAGGATTGGACTTCTTTAGTGGCTTTGGCCAAGTCATTGGATCTACTTCACACACAAGGAATTTTAAATGCCTCCCCTGCCAGAATAGCTTTCATCATCTCTAGTGCACTGTTCTCTCTGCCAGTATCTTTACTGGCACTCCCCTTTCTTCTAGATCAGCTTTAAGCCCCTCTGCCACCAATTATAACAGGGTTTTTGCTGATCACCTCTTTATTCCTACTTTTACTTGTCTGTCTGTCTTAAGTCAGGTTCACAGCACACGGACTCTGAGATAGATTTGCATGCAGATTTACTGGGGAATGTGGTTAGGGGCAACGTGTGCAAGGGAGTGAAGAAAAGGGGTTTGGGATAGAGGAAGAAGTTGAGCTGGTATGCAGTCACATCAGAGGCCAATCCTGCAGGGAACTCTGAAGCTAGCATGTTTCTTCTGAGTTACACCAAATTAAGGCAACGTGGCCAGGGGTTTATATTCCCAAATCTATAGGCTATTAGGTGAGGGCTGTCTAGGAAAGGTTATGACCTTGAACAAGACAGCTTGTGGGAAGGGACTGAGCTGTGGACCCTCAGCAGCAACACTCCCAGAATCTGGGTAGCAGGGGTCATCCGCCACACCTCCTCGCCCCAATAATGTGAGGAAGAGGTTAGGGTGGCTTAACCACCTTTCCTCCCCAGTCCATTTAGTTTAATACCCACTGTCATTCCTCCTTCCTCCCAAATACTAGCAATATGTTGGGGGCATACCCCAAGGGGACTCTGGCCTCCATTACTCCAAAAGTGTCAGACTAAGACAGGGAGTTCAGGCCTAGGGTCCGGTGCTTTTAAGTTTTGCAGTGTTTTGATAGGTTTAAAAAAAATTTTTTAAAAGGGAATTTTAAATAGTCACTTCTAATTTCTCTTGCTAGCTTATAATTGCAAATGCACAGTGTTTCAGCTACATTTGGGTTAGATCAATTTTTGTCCACCATCCAAGAAGGCTTACAGCCATTGTTTCTATGGGAAAAGGTATATTGAATTCCAAACACTCAGCTCAAAAGAAGTTTTGGAACAGTGCCCCGGTGGGGACTGCTACACAGGTAATGGCTAAAATGAGCACATTACAATTGTCAAACCCTTCAAACACATATAGGGAGAGTAAAAGCCCATTAAGAGCTGACGTTGCCTTTCAACTGTGCCTTGCTTAAACTGACACTGTAGGACCAAAATATTGTTCTCATCAATTTTTTTTCCCAACAAATAAATCCAGTACCACATACTCCAACACAAGGTAGGCTGTTTCAAGAGATCACACATTTTAATGGAATCACACTTCATTGCTGGAACAAGCACATCTTGCCCAAGCAGCTCAGCTGTCATTACAAACAGGATCTAGTCGCTGCTCCCTCTATCCCTAGTTTTATCCCTGTTTTACTGAAAAAGAAGCTGGCACGAGGTACTTAAGTGACTTTAGCCCGAAACTCGGGATCAGGATTGCAGCAGCTGGTGAAAGCACAGCCTTCCACAGCCTTCGCACGGATTCCTGGCCCTGAGCCCCAGCCTGGATTCCCTCCCAGCTGCGGGCCCTGAAATGTCCCTTTAAGTCGCCTTGGCTCCTTTCACCTGTGAAACAAGCTGAAAACAGCCTTTCCCAGGAAGATTCAGGATTCATTCAATAATCAAAGAAGAAACACCCACCCACCAAGCCTCAAGGGAGACACAGAACTCCACGCAGTTTCTGAGGAGGGCCTTATTTTCCTCCCCAAAGGGGGTGAGCCTTTCTCAGGTTCGAGCCTCTCTTATTCTTTCGACAGTCGTATTAATAATTGCACCAGCTCTCCCCTGGCATAGTTGCACCACCGAGTAAAGCCCAGTGTAGGAGATGTGCCCAGTGCAATAATGCCGGCTAAATAAGTACAGTTCATTACCTCCCAACAGTCAAGGAGTTTAAAACCCCGTCAATTCATCCCACGTGAGGGAGATTATGTGATTTACATGTTAAAGTGCCCCTGTGGTTTGCTTTGCATAGCAAAGACTTCAGGGGCATGGAAACAAAGCATCAGTGTGCATGACAAGAGTACTATTAGCATAGCGCTCTCAGATTTTCAGACAGCGCAGCCTGGCAAACAATCCGGCACCTTCACCACACGCGTGGAGTTGATAGGATTTGACAAATTTCTCGTCTACAGTAAGGAAAGAGGTTAGGGAGTTGGGGTGTGGAAGGAGGTTTACTAGAAAGGCTGTCTTCTTAAGCACAGTAATTAGTCTTTCCTTAAAGAGCTTCCCTCCTCCCATGATTTTTTTTTTCTTCTTCTGATAATCATTTCAAGGCAGAAATATTCTGCCTGATAACACTGGAAGAGCCCAGACACAACCATTTCTAAACACTGAAGTCAAGTAGTAGCATAGTACGACCACACACACACACACACCACTGTAACCTTAAGGAAACCTCCCAGGGCCTGTTACCTCTCCCAACTTCTATCACAAGAGCACTTTGGGCTTAAGCTGCTGGGTTGGCCTCTGGCAAAATTATGAAACTAGTTGAGTTTTACTTTTTACTTTTGTCATCCCCTTCCAGTTATTTTCTTTTGTTTCTTTTTTTTTTTTTTTTTTTTTAGAGATGGGGTTGTCCAGGCTGGAATGCAGTTGCGTGATCATAGATCACTGCAGTCTTGAACTCCTGGACTCAAGGGATCTTTCCAAGTGCTTGGAACTACAGGTACACACCACCACGCCTAATTTTTTTCATATTTTAGAGACAGGGTCTCTGACTCCATTTTTTTTATTTCATCATATTACAGGGGTACAAATGTTTAGGTCACACATATTGTCTTTGCCCCACCTCTGACTCCTTTTGATTACCTTCCAGTGGGGGGATGAACCTAACATGAACCATCACACAGAGCAGGTGATATTGCAGGTCATGCTTGCTACTGTGGAAAGTCCCCTCGGGAGTCCAGGCTGGAGAGGGGAGTTTGCTCTTTGAGCACAGAATCAGAGAAAATGGTGTCCTCAAATGTCCTCAAGAGGCCTTTCCATCAGCCGAGGACACTGGGATGAATTGCTCTTCTATACTCATTCACTTCCTGGGCTCCTCGAACGTCCGTAATACTTGAGGCCTTATGGTTACAAAAATGAATAAAATAAGGCGCCTGCCATCAAGAAGCTCCCAGTCCAGTGGGGCAAACAAAATTATAATGCAGTGTGTTTAGAGCTCCAGTGGCGTGCCGGGAGGATAAAGGAGCACGAAGCCAGGAATCATCTGGATGGTCAGAGAGGGGCAACATGTCAGGGGAACAGATGGCTAAACTGGGACTAAAGGGTCCCCAGGAAAGAAGCTAGGTTGAGCATCCCCAAGGTAAATAAGACTGGGTAGGGCCATGACAACACCTGCCAACACTTACACCTTGGTTTGGACTCCTTGCAGACTCGTATCATTCCCTCCTTCACCCCAACTCCTCCCCACCACACTTAGCTACTTCAATTAAGTTACAATTGAGCAGGTGAAGGCTTTTTAAGGAACACTTTGGCTCTCAAACTCACCCTGTTTCTTTACTGATCGTCTGGCCCCCCTGATATTACTCCTTAATTATTCTGAGGGTACCTTTTGCTTTCAATTCACTTTTCCCTAAATCTACTCCCTGCAACACACACATGTCCCCAAATATGTTTCATTTGTATCCTATTTCTTCATTCATTCGTGTAATGTTGATGGAGCAGAACCTAATGAAAAGAACACCGGTTAGGAAGTTTGGCAAGTTGGGTGAAGTCAGACAAAGCTTCTCTCCTTAACCAAACTCTAATCAAGGCTCCTCTGAGCTCTCTTTTCAACTAGGACCTGACTCTTGGGCTTTGGTGTTAGTCTCTTCATTGTTCAGTTTCAGCAAGAATCCTGCTAAGTCAGTTGGGCCAGAGTCTCCCATCCTCAGTATCAGATCACCCTTGATATCTGATCAAATTCTTCCTCCTCCGCCATCGTCCAGATGATGTCTGATCACCCTGGCCTGCCTTCCACAAGAATCCTATTAGGTGGTCAGTGCTATCTATGGTTTGGATGTTTGTCCCCTCCCAATCTCATGTTGAAATTTGAACCCCATTTTTGGTGGTGGGACCTGTGGGAGGTGCTTGGGTCATGGCAGCAGATCCCTCAGGAGTGGCTTGGTGCCATTCTGTTGAAAAGAGCCTTGCACCTCCTCTCTTGTGCTCCCTCTCTCGCCATGTGACATGCTGGCTTCCCTTCCGCCATGACTGGAAGCTTCCTGAGGTCCTCACCAAAAGCAGATGTCGGTGCCATGCTTCTTGTACAGCCTGCTGAACTGTGAGCCAAATAAACCTTTTTTTTCTTTATAAATTATCCAGCCTCAGGTATTCCTTTATAGCAACGCAAAACAGACTAAAACAGTCAGTTTAGTCAGAACGCTTCTGCACTCCCACCACACCCGATGTTTCCTCAGTAATTTTCCACCATTGGCTTCCACCTTGTTCCTTGGCTATAAATTCTCACTCTTCCTTCTTGTGTTTAGAATTGAGCCCAATATCTCTCCCCTACTGAACCCCTTATTGCAGTGGTCCCTGCAACTATTATGATGGTCCTGAATAAAATCTGCCTTACTGCTCTTTAACAAGAATCATGAATAATTTTTCTTTAACAAGTCCTGACTTTGCTACATTGGTTATCTGGGAAGTCATTTAATTCCTCTGCAACTCAATTTTCTCCTCTCTAAGATGGAAAAGAAAACCTCTCAGATCCCTTTCAGCTCTAACATAAGGGAAATTAATAAGACAGTCTAATGCATAGTAATATCAGACAAACTGAACCCAAGGAATGTTGGGCTGAAGGCCAAGGTGAATGTCCCAGAAATCCCAACTTAAGTATTTAATCACCTGTCACTTTAAGAGTTTGTCACTTACCAGCCCTGAGCCAGTTTCTAAGTCTTTGAAAGAAGGATATCAACAAAGGTATCTTAGGGCTGTGGTGAGAGTTAAATATAGTGCTCTATGTGAAAAGCGCTTTGCAAATTATAAATGCAACACACTGTTACTAATGCGTTAAGTCAGATGAGATTGAAATTCCAAGTACTGACAGCAGAATGCTATGGAATATTCCTTTAATCCATTGGTTTTCAGTATGGGGGTAGGAGAGATTTTGCCCACCAAGGGATATTTGGCAATGTCTGGGAACGTTTTTGATTGTTACAACTGGGGGCAGGGGAGAGGTACTACTGGCCGGATAGCAGCCAGGAATGCTGCTAAATGTCCTACAAGACACAGGACAGAGTCCCAACAACAAAGAATTATCCTACTCGCTGGTAAACCTAATACTCAAAAATCATCCTAAACAATGGCTGTCTGTTTTCCCAGGGAAAAAAGACAGGTCCAGTTAATATGGACAACCAATACTTACGCCCCATGAATACCCAGACTCCCACAGAGTCTTATGGCCCTGTGACAAAACTCCAGCCAAAAACAATTTCCCTCAGAGATTTTACCACCAAGCTTTTGGCTACAGGGATTTGGATGGAGGCTATTCTGTGACCCTAAAGTCCCATAAATGGATGTGCAGAAAGATCATGGAACATGCTCATAATTTTAGAAAACTTATGCTCTCATTTTTGTTGAGGTTGGGGGAAGAGGAGTACCAAATCACAAAATATCCATTGTGTATAATTAGGCAATGGGAGCTGGGGATATACAATGTATAAAGAGTAACACGATGCATCATTCATACTGCAGAGTTGAACTCATTGATTCTGTGTATATTCTATTCCCAAGCACACAGTAAGGATGTAGCTATGGAGTTCATTCTTTCCGAACACCTACTGATCTAAAAGGTCTGCTAGGCACCCAATGTAAGAGGATAAATATCTGCTACAATCAATATTACTTTTATTTACTATTTTTAAAAATGTTTGATCACTAGCTGGTGTTACACATTTTGAAGCATGAGTATTTCTACTTGGATATGAGTTGACCATACAATCCAGGTTGGACGGTGAATGTAATTTGGTAAGATCTTCAGGGGGTTGGGTAGGTTGTCTCCAATTGTTCAACACCTTAGATGGAGAAAAAGAAATTCTGAAACAAGAAAGCTTATTTTGTATTTAAATAAAAGTGTTTTTATTCAAAAGGAGAAAAAGATATTAAACACATTATATTATTTCTCACCATAATCCCATAAGGAGGATGTTATTATACAATAAATGCAGAAACAAAATTGTAGGGAGTAAGAAAACTGTGAAGGTAGGATTAAAAATCACAACCTTTAACTTATTTAAACTCATGCCAAAAACTCTGAAAATGCAACAGCTGCGCTCTCTATACTTTTTCTCCTTATACCTGATGTCCTCCTGTTCCATGTTGTGCCTAATTTGTTCTCTAAAAGGCTTTTTGAATGGCAGTGGCTTGGTAGGCGATTATATTGCAATGCTTGACCGTTTTGTCTTGGTTTGTCATGTTCGTACCAGATTTCCAGGCTTGAGCCTGGTGTTAAGGTCTCTGAATCCTGACATCTCTGACCCGAGCTGAGAGTTCTTTTCTTTACCCTCTTGAAATGTTAGTGGGGGCACTGGGACTGACTCTCTCCACTGAGATAAGAGCCTAGCAGTGAAATAACGCAGTAGAGGTGAAACCCTTGTAAAACACAGAGCTAAGGCATAATAGTTTTAAAGTGAACAGAGGTCACTGCTCCTGAGAGCTCGGTGAGGTGGCATTGACTATATCTACAGAAACCCTGGTTTTGTAGTGCACTGGTAATTGTAGTCTCTTTGTGAAGAAGTAGCTGATTAAGGTGTATGCAGATAACATTCCAGATTTTTCCTGTGTCTGAGCATAAGCTTGGCACTTTTGAAAATGGCATGAAATCTGTCATGTCACCAGGGTGCCATTTTTGAAATTACTACTACAATAAACTAAGTGGCACCTCACAGGATTTACACCATGTTCAAAAACTGTTCTCATAATTAAAGGATAAAATCATTTGATAAAACCCTAAGAATAATTTAGGTTCTAGGAGCCTCTGACTATTTTGGGACTGCTTTTGTCCAGGTACTTCCCCCTAGGACCTAAGTGAACTCTGAAATTTTCTAATTAACAGTTTATTGTAAGAAATTCTTAAAAGGTATTATTCTCCTTCCACCTCTGAACGTGCACGCACGCATATACACTTTCTTTGTAGAGTTTTCACTTTTGAGGATTCTAGTTAAGAACAATCCCAGCTTCAAAAAGGGCTTTCTGGTTTGAGGCAATGAAAGGAACAGAGAGGAGAGTAGCTCGAGAGATGCTGTCTCAAAACTTGTAGATTATTTTCACTTAGGATGTGATCTCTACGTTTAGACAGGAATGGCTGAAGGCAGAAGGAAAGTGTATTTATCTTCTAAAGACTTGTATATGTTTAAGATGGAGGAGAGTTTTTCAAAAGTGCTTGGGTTGGAAAATGTTAAGTAAATGGCCAAAATAAATGGCCAAAAAGTTTTCCCTGAGAAAGCAGTGGCTGTCCCTGGGAGGGTCACCTAAATTGGGTGGCGTTGCTTACGCACTTGGCACAGAAGAGCCTCAAAGCCTTCTGGGATATTGATCCCTTAGAATTACACAAGAGTAAAGTGGGGAAAGTCATCTGACTGAAAACAGTGTTTATTCAAAAATATTCCCAAAGGCTACGCACGCTTCAAGAAGCATAGTCTAAACATTTTTTCTTCCACATAATGAGGAAATTGGGCCAGTCACACCGTAGGAGCAGCTGAGGCAAAGGAAGCTCACTCAGACCGAGGCAAGCACTTAGGAGAGCCTCAGGCATAGTTTGTGCTCTGGGTTAAAAAGTGAGGGGTTCTGGGAAAAGAGATACAGCACACATACATCCCTGGGGCGTTTGTCTCAGGATGGAAAGGAAAACAATGTCTCTGAGCCCAAAGCATCTGGGAACACAATGCCTCACTGTTGCTTAGCTTCTACATTGAAAATAATTAACAATATGCCACAAAAGTGCTTTAAAATTGAATTAAACAAGACTCATAAACATGGAAAAGGCAAGAAGGTCTACAATTACCTGTGTTCCCTTTACTAGTATTTCATCCTACATGGTTCCCTTTGTTCCTGAAACCTAAAATTTTCATATGTATCAGAACAAAGTCTATTTTTTTAATAACTAAAGAATCCATTTAAAGATAAATATTCTGAGATACTGAGATATGCTTGTTTAGCTACCCCAAGTCTCCATCCTGAAATGAAGTCTCTGTTATATATAGAGTCTTCTGGTGAAATGTTTCAGGTCAACCAATGTTTAATAAGTATTTCAGGCTTATCTGAGAAAAGTCACCCCTCTACCCCTTTTCATTTACTGCATTTTTTCAGGTAAGGGACACCATATCTTAAAAATCCATTTTAAAAATAAACAAAGCTTTGTGGGTGGCTGATCTTTAGGTTGTGTCCAAGATTCATCTTTGAAGCATTCCTAATCTGTGTTGTCTTCCACTTGTAATATTCACCAGCCCTCGAATGGAAGGCACTCAACCTAGGAGAGAGAAAAATCCATCTCTCTGTTGTCCCAGAAGGTTCTTTCTCAACATGAATGATTCGATGAGTTGTTTCTATCCCATTGACTATAACCCTATTATCTCGATTGGGAACAGATGTTGATATGTTGTGAAAAACTAATATTCATCTCAAAAATTTCATTTAGATCACTGTACATGAACACCTAGAGATAAACACAGGGCTAAGGGAATAGAATATAAGAATATGGAAAAATTCAGAAGTAGCTTATTTTTGCTGTGTGCTTTATCTTCTGCAAGTAGAAGCAACAAACATTGCCAAAAATTGATTGGGAATTAATTAGAAAATTGTATGACCTAAATCAAATGATAAATTATAAGAAAATAAAACTTTTTTCATACCTTGCAAAATTGAACTTTCCCAGTGGTATCTGTTTTATTATGTAGCATTGCTGTAGTTTGAATGTGTCTCCCAAAATTCGTGAGTCAGACACTTAATCCCCAATGAAACAATGTTGAGAGACGAGACCTTTAAGAGGTGATTAGGTCATGAGATTAATGCATCCCATTGAATGGATTAAAACCCTTATTGTGAGAGTGAGTTTATCATGAGATTGGATTGTTATAAAAGTATGTTTGACCCTTTCTTGCTCTTCCACTTTCTACCATGGGATGATGCAACAAGAAGGCCCTCTCCAGATGTGAGCCCTGTGACCTTGGACTTCACAGCTTCCAGAAATGTAGGAAATAAATCTCCTTTCTTTATAAACTATCCTGTCTGTGCTATTATGTTATAGCAACACAAAATGGACTAAGGCAAGTGTTAACATACATTCTTAATGACACTCTATTAATCAAAATCAAAATGTATTTTATATACATTTTTGATTCAATTCTACTTATAAGGACACATAGGATTACAAACATACACAGTTTTATGGGAAAATATAATCTAATATACTACCCAATAGTGACTAACAATGCCAAATGCTTTGTGAAGTTAACCACATAAAATGATGGATTTGTAAGTTATAAGCTCAGGATGGCTTTGGCTATTGTGGGTCTTTTGTGGTTCCATATAAATTTTAGAATTATTTTTTTCTATTTCTGTGAAGAATGTCATCGGTATTTTGATGGGGATTGCATTGAATCTGTAGATTGCTTTGGGTGGTATGGATATTTTAATGATGTTGATTCTTCCAATTCAGGAGCATGGAATATCTTTCCATTTTTTTTTGTGCCCTCTTCAATTTCTTTCATCAATGTTTTGTAGTTTTCATTATACAGATCTTTCACTTCTTTGGTGTTTAATTTTATTTGTAGCTATCACAAATGGGATTACTTTCTTGGTTTCTTTTTCAGATAATTTACTATTGACATATAGAAATGCTGCTGATTTTTGTATGCTGATTTTGTATCCTGCAACTTTATTGAATTTGTTTATCAGTTAATAGCTTTTTTGTAGCCTCTTTAGGTTTTTCTAGATATAAGATCACATCATCTGCAAACAAGGATAATTTGACTTCTTCCTTTTTAATTTGGATGCCCTTTTATTCTTCTGTTATCTGATTGCTCTAGCTGGAACTTCCAGTACTATGTTAAATAACAGTGGTAAGAGTGAACATCCTTGTCTTGTTCGAGATCTGAGAGGAAAGGATTTCAGTTTTTCCCCATTTCAGTATGATATTCAATGTGGGTCTGTCATATGTGTCTTTTAACATGTTGAGGTAAGTTCCTTCTACATCTAGTTTTTTGAGAGTTTTTATCAGGAAGCAATGTTGAATTTTATCAAATGCTTTTTTAGCATCAATTGAAATGATGATATGGCTTTTGTTCTTTGTTCTGTTGATACAATGTATCACATTGATCTGCATATGTTGAACTATCCTTGCATCCCTGGGATGAATCCCACTTCATCATGATGAGTAATCTTTTTAATGTGTTATTGAATTTGGTTCGGTAGCATTTTGTTGATGATTTTTGCATCTGTGTTCATCAGAAATATTGGCCTATATTTTTCTTTTTTTGTTGTGTGTTTGTCTGGTTTTGGTATCAGGGTGATACGGGCCTTGTAGAATGCATTTGGGAGTATTTCCTCCTCCTCAATTTTTTGGAATAGTATAAGTAGGATTAGTATTAATTCTTCTTTGAATGCTTGGTAGAATTCAGCAGTGAAGCCACTGGGTCCTGCATTTTTCCTTGATGGGAAACTTTTTATTACTGTTTCTATCTCATTAAGAGTTTATTCAGGTTTTGGATATTCTTTTAGGTTTTTATAATTTCCAAATTTGTAGTTGTTGTCTAACATTGTCTTTGGTGAGACTGTTATAACAAAGTACCATAAACTGGATAGCTTACAAACAATAGAAATTTATTTTTTATAGTTCTGGAGGCTGAGAAGTCCAAGACCAAGAAAGCATCAGCAGATTTTGTGCCTAGTGAGAGCCAATTTCTTAGTGCATAGTCAGCACCTTCTAGCTGTGTCCTCATGGTGTGAGGGACAAAGCAGCTCTCTGGGGCCTCTTTTATAAGGGCATTCATCCCATTCATGATGGCTATCTCCTCATGACCTAATCATTTCCCAAAGGCCCCATCTCCTAACATCAGCACATTGGTGATTAGGTTTTAACATATGAATTTTAGGGGGACACAAACATTTAGACCATAGTCCACTCCTACCTAATTCAACAGTATTTTAAAAAATAAATTATATTGATTGAATCCTTCCAATATATTCAACTTAGTTTTTATCAAAATTATCTTCATTCTATTAAAATTCTTCATTGACTTGTGTTGTATTTAGTAAAGACATACACCTGCATTAATAGGTACAACTGGCATAATAAGATTAGGTCCAAACATCCCCTACTCTTGATAACATGGATCTCAACTTGCAGGAGCAAAAATGATCAGCTTCCTGGAGATAGGCCCACTCTCTGAAGCTGTCAATGTGCCGCAAGTATGTCAGTGTGCTTTACAGATGGAATGAAGAAAGCCAAGTAATCTTTTAAATTCAAGTGGTTAAGGAAGTTTCTACTGAAAGCTCATAGAACAATGCCAACACATATAAAGCACTGAACAAATGTTAGCTATTAATATACAAGTTTAGAGCTCATTTCTCCTGACTTCTTGTCAGGAGATAGATAGATACTTGTAAATTGATACTGCTCTTTGTTCTACACATTTTTTTTTCCAGTGATATTCATAAATAACTTTTACTCCCTTTTAGCTGCATTAATAAAAATTACCAATAGATTAAATTATATGTGCTGTATTTGTTACAATGGTAAACACTGGCAATCAATTCTAGAATTATGTTAAATATAATCTCTATGATATAAAAAATATTTTTGATAGTTGGGTTCTTTTTTTCTCAAAATTAAGATGCATATAGTTTAAAAGTCAAATACTGTATTACATTGATTCTAGGATGCACATTTTCCCACATTTTAATATCTTTGAAATCTAAATATCATCTTGCTGTCCATGACATTTTATAATTACAGTGGACCAGGTGGCAATCATAACACAGTGACACTGTCTGCACATTTACACTTCTTAAAAGTACCAACATCAAAATTCAGAAGTGACAAGAACTTGGAAGAGAATCACAGAATCAATATTGTATTGCTCTTTAGGGGAATACTGTATCATCAATGATCTGCACAGCACAGAGTGCACTATTGTATGGAAAAATACATGCACCAACACCTTTGAGTTGAAGTAATACAGGAGAATTTAATGTTTTAGGAATACGTATCCAATTCACTTCACTTATAGTTTTGTTTTTCATGTATGCACAGGAATGATGTATGATTTAAAAATATTAATACTATGCCAACATAAAAGTTCTCTTTTATTAACATCATATAAAGATTACGATGATTTCTGACAATGGTGGAGTAACTGGTACCAAAGTTGCACTCCTATCATGAATAAGCATAATAATAGGTCGAATACATTAGGGAACTGTGTTCAGGCACTGGACCACAAACAGTGCAAGACTGCAATCTTTGAGAAGAGTAACTCATGATGTGGGGCTCCCAATTGCCCCACTGTCTGACCAGGGGACAGATTGCTGACTAGAGTGTAGTGAGCTGGAGTCTAAGCATATAGATCATGGTAGTCCATTCAACTGAGGAGGCTGTTATCAGAGTTGGAGCAAATGAAGCAGCTGGAATCTATATAGCAGGACCCCAAAGGAGGAAGCTGCACAGAAACGGGACACCAAAAGTTTGTGATGGGGTTCCTCATGAGCCTTTGGCCAACAGCTCTGCTATTCATGGGTCAGAGTGAGATTATATAAGGTTTACCAGACAGCAGCTTCTACAGGGTTCAACATGGAAAAGAGATATTAGTGTTCAAGACCTGCTTATTAAAATGCTGTTAACACCTTGGATATCCACCAGAGACAACAAAAGGCTGCAACTTAGAAGTCAGGGCCACACCCTATTCCAATCCCACCCAACAAAGCCAAAAACAAAACCCTGACAAGATCTGCAAGAAGACAGAGTTCAGGTTTAGTCCCTTCAAGTTAGAGGGGTCTGGAAAACACCTTGGTTTTTCCAGACATCTAAGCTAACAAAGTATATAGCTAAGGCTAAGGTTACACAATGCAACGTGATTAGATAATAATTGTACTATGTACTAGCAGTTTAAAACAAAATCAACATTCTTCAGAGTCTCTGCCAACACATGGCTGAAAAATTTCAAAACCGAAAAGCAAGCTAGACTAATTACACCATCTGATCTCGAGACTTACTAGAAAGTTACAGTAATCAACACAATGTAATAATGGTATAATGATAGACAAATTAGGGGAGGGGCCAAGATAGCACACCAGAAGCAGCCTGTATTCATGCCCTCAACAAGAGGATCAAAGTTTGCAGATAGAGTTTCACCTGTGGATGGACTATCTCAGAAAGAGCATTGTGAATCATCAGAAAAGTGACTAGAGACATCCAAAGTGGGAGAAAGAGAGCTAAGGTGATCCACTTGGCAAGACTGGAAGGTATCTGGGGGAAGCATCCACATGCCAGTAAGGGTTGGAGAGAGATCACCAGTGCTCCACGTTCCTCCAGCAGAAACTGAAATCTGAGCTGCAAGGGGCCTCCCCCACATAGCAGGCCTCTGAACTGACCAGGATGCTGCTTGGATACTGCAACAGCATTGGACCAGAAAGTAGGCACAGTGGGGCTCACCAACTTTGGTCCCAGGTCATGGCAACAGACACCAATTCATGCACTCAGCCCCAGAACGCCAAGTCTGCAGAGGGGTCAATGCCACTGCAGCCAACTCCCCATTACCCCTGCCAGGTCAGAGAGGGAGAAGAGAGGGCAGGTGCTCTCATGCACACTGTGACTAGGAGCTATGTACTCTCCCAACCCCTCCACCAGCTGCCTCCCAGGTATCTAAGCACAGCAGGAGCCAACCGGCCCTGAGCATCTGCTGCTGCCATCTTGCCATCTCAGTAGCATTTGCCATCTCAATAGCACCACCATGGCCACCTGAGTAACATTGCACCAGCTGCCATAGTTGGACCTGGGCAGAGGGAGAGCTCCAACCACTGCGACTCCCCAGTGAGGCACTATACATCAACCTGGCCCTCCCAGCCACAGGTGGCCCAGCTTCTGCAGCCTGAAGAGTTGCCCCACTGGCAGCTAAAGTCCCAAAACCCATCCAGGTAGCAGCCAACACCTCTAATCTGTCCAGGTGCCTGCCAAGGTCCCACACCCAACACAGACAACCAACAAGTTCCTGTGACCTGCCCTACCACCAGCTGCACTTCTGTGACATACTCAAGCACCCACTAAGGTCCTGCAACATGCCCAGGCACTGGCCAAGGTCATACCACTTGCCTCCATGGAAAAGGACTTGCCCAGCCCACTGCCCAAGCTTTCAACAGTGGCATGGGAACCGATCCACCAGTCTGAATGAATATTTCCCAGCACAGGCTTGGACTGTGGCAACCACAGGGAAATGGGATGACACAGAAAAACAGCTGTATTAAAGGCTATCAGTGCATCTGCCCCTCTCCCACTGGGTCAGTCCTCCAGAGTAGGACACGAAAGTGCTATCCAGGGATTTCTCCTCCTTCTAACTAAGTAGGAGAGTTCCCAGCAAAAGATAGCAGGTGCACCACAAGCCTATCAACCCTGAGCTGAGAGAAAATGTTTCAAATGAGAAGAAACCAGCAAAAGAATTCTGGCAACATGAAAAAACAAGCTAGTATGACACCCCTAATGGATCATGATAGATTCATAGCAATAAACCCCAACCAAAAGGAAATTGTTGAAATATCAGAAAAGGAATTCAGAATATTGATGGCAATAAGATGAATGGAATGGACAAGAGAATGTTTAAAATCAAAACAAAGAAACCAAAAAAGTCTCAGGACATGAAAGAAAAATAGGAAAATCTCACTAAAAAGATAGACAACATACAAAAGGATATAACAGAACTTAAAAGAAATGAGTCATTTAGGGAGTTACAAAATATAGCAGAAAGCTTCAACAACCAACTAGACCAAGCAGAAGAAGGAATCTCAGAGCTTGAAGACAAGGCTTTTGAACTAACACAGTCAATCAAAGATGCAGGAAAGAAAATGAAGAAGAATGAACAATCACTCAGAGAAATATGGGACTGTGTGAAATGAGCCAATATACGAATGTTTATCGCAATACAATTTATAATTGCAAAGATGTGGAACCAACCTCAGTGCCCATCAATTCATGAGTTGGTAAAGAAAACGTGATGTATACATACACCGTGGAGTACTACTCAGCCATAAAAAGGAATGAAATAATGTTGTTTGCAGCAACTAGGATGCAACTGGAGACCATAATCCTAAGTGAAGTGTCTCAGGAATGGAAAACCAAACACCATATGTTCTCACTAATAAGTGGGAGCTAAATGATGTGTACACAAGGGTACAAAGAGATATCAAGGGCATTGGAAACCAAGAAGGGGGAGTGTGGGAAGGGAGGTGTGGTATTAAAAACTTACCTACTGGGTACAATAAACACTATTCTGGTGATGGACACACTAAAATCTCTGACTTAAGCATCATACAAGGTATCTAGGTAACGAAAACATTTATACTCCCTTAATATTATGAAGTATAAAAAAAGATAGACAAATAGATTGTGATAGACAAAATAGAGTCCAAAATACCTCCACACAAATGTATTCAACTGATTTTTGACAAAAGCCCCAATGTAATCTAATAAAGAAACACATTCATTTCATCAAATGATGCAGAAGCCACTAGATATCATATGGGAAAAAATGAATCTTGGCCCTTCTTTCACACCATACACAAAAATTAATTTTATGTCAGTCATATCTAAACTTAAAAGTGAAAATAATAAAACTCCTAGAAGAAAATATAGATAAAAATCTTTGTAAACTTGATATAGCCCAAGATTTCTTAAGCAGGATACAAAAAACACTAACGATAAAAGTAAAAATTGGTAAGTTGGACATCATCCACATTAAAAGAAATCTCTGATGGGGCAGGGATCAGGGTAAGGAAACAAAGCCGAATGTTAGCAAATGCAGAGTCATATTTTGTCTTTATTTTGAAGTTTGATGTTTGGGCATCATAATTTTCATATTAAATTTGATATTTTAAATTTGCATTAAAGTACTATTTATATTGATATCTGAGTTTTTCCTGAGCCCTTTATGTTTTGTGCTGGAGGAGAGTGGCTCATTCCCCTCACCTGAGTCCTGGCCCTGATCCTGTCCTTTCTAAATTCTGAACTCTATATCCTCAAGTCTGTGGGAACTTCAGGCTCCGTTTTGGTTCCCCCTCCCTGCTCTGTAGGCTGAAAACTCTTTCCATTCAGTAAACTGGGGCAATCATAGGGCTCACCTCACTTATTTTCTTTTTCTCAGAATCAGTTACGTTCTACCTATGGTCCAATGGCTGAACATCAGTATTTCATATGTTTTGTCCAGTTTTCCAGTTGTTTAAGAAAAGAGGGTAATTCTGGTCCCTGTAAGCCACTATAGCTGGAAGCAGAAGTACTTGCAAGATTTTTGAAATGTATTTTTATCTCTAGCGTTTATATCTTTAAATTCAGTGAACATGGCAGATTTTCCATATACTTCAATTTATACTGGTTTAGAAGCAAAGGCTATCAAAATTTTTCTAAAGTTATGCTTTTTAATATATATTAACATTTTGCAAGTAGCCTAGTAACCATTAATTTCATCAAGCTGCTTTTTTTTTTAAAAAAAAAAAAAGGTCTGAAATAGTTGGTAATGACTTGTAGAATTGCTATGTGAAGCTCGCTGGACTGAAGTTATAAAATTTGCAAGTGTATGACACATGACTATCTCTAACATGATTCATGATTAAAGATACTGGAAGTTGCCAGGTTTCTTGAATAATAAGGAACTTATTTCCATCCTACTGATTTGTGGAGGTGTATTTTCTTTGCATGAGGGAGACTAGAGAACTCGAGAGATTCAGTTTATTTTTTTTTTTTTCTATTGCTACAGAAACCTTGACAGATGTTTTATCTTAACTTCTCAGTCTAGGAATAAGATGTAAGTTTCATGAGCGTGAACTAGCCTCAGAGGTGGGAGGTCAGTTGCTCTTAGACTGCAGGTCACTGGGCTAGAAAAAGGAGAGGGGTAGAAATGGGAAAGAGGCAGAATGTATGTGCAAGGGCATGGCTATAGACAGGAGACCACAGAAACCAGCCACAGTAAGAGGGTCTGGAGTAGAGAGCAGGAGGGCAGAGGTAGCAGGTTTGTATATCCTCAGATTTGAGAGTGAACAGCCTTGTGTGTAACCCAACTACTGACCCTCCATTAGTGCACTTAGATACTTTGTCTAGGGGGAGAGATTGTTTTCATTCTGTTGTGATCACAGCATGCATTTACTAGGAGAAAGCAATAATCGTATAACAAAAAATAATTTGTATTCATAAACTGTCTCCCGAGAGACATAAGACATTATTGAGATTCATTCAGATTAAGAAAATTATCTTCTTGCTTCCTCTTACTGACCAAACATAGAACAATGTTCAGCATCTTCTAGCATGGCTGCAACATGTGTTTATTGCAATACAAATGTGAAAGAAACTGCCATAAGGCAAGATATCATTCTTAAAATGATTCCTTGTTCTCGTCTCCCTGCCGAGGCTGCCAGCCACCTGCCAATTGCGATGTATTTTATGATATGGACACAGGGGGCTAGACAAAGATCATCAATTAATTTCCTTCCCAACAAATGACAAAACATATCATGAAACAGAATCACTTAAACCAGTGACCACTGGGTCTTGGCTTCTACCCCAGAAGCAACAGTCTCTTTCTTTCTGATGACTGCTTTAAACTTGGAATGAACCCAACGGCTCCGGCCTGCATGGCCACAGCTGTGTAAGCCAGGACTTCACAGAGGGTTCCGTGGTAGAATGTGGATGAAGATTGAAAGAGACAGGAGAGCTCATCTGATGTGAGCCTCCCAACTTAGAGATGAGCTAATCAAGGTCCACAGAAACTAAATGACTTGCACAAAATCGGTGTAACGAATCAAAGCTCTATTATTCACACATTTTTCCAGTTATTTTAATCAGTGATGCCTTTCTTACTTGCCTTACCCAGAGTGTACAATTTTAGGAAAAGTATATTTTTACCCAAATTATGATACGAGTTTGCAAATATGTATTTGTTTCCTTATAACCAAATTAAAATATTTAAAAATTCCAGGAAAGGGCAGAAAATAATTATATTAAAATATTCGAGTGTTTATAATGCACAAGGCTCTAGGCTAAGTTTTAAGGAGGGTGGTAGGGAGAATGCAAAAAAAAAAAAAATTTAAGCTAGTCTCAGGTATCAGGTATGTATTGCTGTGAAAGTAAAACAAAAATGAAACTGAGCTGGTTAAAAACAATTTATTATATTTCAAGATGTTGTGGGTTGACTGGGAAGTTCTTCTGCTGGTCTCACCTGTACTCTGTGGCTTCAGGAGGCTGGTGGCTGGGCTGGGGCTGGATGCTGTAATGGCCTGGGGCCTCAAACATCTGGAGCTTAACTGGGGTGTCTAAATTGGGGTCACAGAGATGGCTGGGCTTCTTGCCACCTGGTCTTTCATTCTGGGCTTCTTTGCATGATGGCAGAAGCATTCCAAAGAAGCAAGAACAAAGCTACAAGTCCCCTGAGACTCCCCCAGCATTAAATCTACCCTGTTCTATTGGTCAATGGAAATCAAAGGCCAGCCCACATGTAAGTGATAGGGAAATAGGTTTCGTCTCCTCCTGGGAAGAGCAGTGAAGAGTTTTTGACCATTTTTAATCCACCGCTTCTCCGTATCTCGGGAACTTAGAATCTGATTGTAGGAATACATTATAAAGATAAGTAACCATCAGGCAAAGCATTATTGAATGCTAGTATATGCCAGCTAATTCTAATATGTAACATCTAACCTAATATTCATTGTAAGTGTGAATTATCATGAGTGAATAATTTTATTATTAGAGATGAGGAAATTGTGCTACAAAAAATGTTAAGTAACTTGCCTAAGGTCACACATGCTGTCTACAAGTGTTGAAGCAGAACTGAGGCCCAAGCAATCAAATTCCAAATCCCAGTCTCTTGAACATCACACTTTGTAAAATATGCAGTAAGGATATTGTACAAGCTTTCTATTGCCATCACAACACATTGTCACAAACTTAGTGACTTAAAATGATACAAATGTATTATCTCACAGAACTGTAGGTCAGAAGTTTGGGTTGGCTCAGCTGGTTTCTCCACTTCAGGTTTCACAAAGGCAAAATCAAGGCTGAGTTTTATCACGGGCTCTGGGAAGAATCCATCGCCAAGTTCATCCAGTTTGCAGGCAAAATTAAGTTCCATGCAATTGAAAGCCTGAGGACCCATTCTCTTGTTGGCTGTCAGCTAGGGCTGCCCTTGGTTCCTAGGGGCCTGCATGTGGAGTTATGTATTAATGTGTGTGTGTGTGTGTGTGTGTGTGTATGTGTGTGTGTGTATCAAAGCCGGCAATAGTGCATCAGATTTTTCTCGCACTTGGAATCTGTCTCACTTTACCTTCTGCTGCATCTCTCCTGCCTCTTCTTCTGCCACATCTCTCCGACTGCAGCCAGAGAAACTTTTCTGCTTTTAAGGGCTCGTGAGATTAATTGGGACCACCCAGATAATCCAGGATAACCTCCTTCTCTTAAGATCTGTAACACTAATTACACCTGCAAATTCCCTGTTGGATCATCATGTAGCACATCACAGGTTCCAGGGATTAGGGCATGGACATGTTTGCAGGCCACTCTGCCTACTACAGATATTAAGTGCTATCGGAGTTCAGAGGAAAAGGAGATCTTGAGAGCTGTGAGGTTAGCAAGTATTCATAGGGGTAAAACTGAGTTGGATTTTAAGAGATGCATGTCATTGGGTGCTCTTTGTGTTGGGGAGGAAGAAGTCTCCCAGATATCTGGAGGAAGCTATCCAAGATAAGCAAAAAGAATTGCACAAGAACACATAAGAAAGTGTAAGGCATTTCTGATAAGTGATAATGATTAGAATGATAAATGCATGGGAACAATTGGTGGAGAGATATGTTAGAGTTCAGATAAGGTCAGCCAGTGGAGAACCATAAATGCCAAATACAGGAATTTGGGTTTTATTCTACAGGCAACAGGAAATAATTAAGTTTTTGAGGGAAAGAGTGAAAAATTAAAATGATCTTCTGGGGAAATGAATCCATTCAGTGTACAGGACAGAGAGGAATGAGGTGGACAAGAAGATAGCCAGGTAAATTACGGGGCTATTATAATCATCCAGTTGTGCAATAATAAGGCCTGTAGAAAGGAATGGAAATTGGTGAGAGATCCCAGGAAAAAAGAAACAGCTGGCCTGTGAATTGATTGAACGTTGCATGTGAAAGAGAAAACTGTGATCTTGGAAAAAGAGCAGTGAGAAGGGATGAGGTAGAATCTGCTGTAAAGAGGAAGCCTGAGTCAGGTAAAGTAGTAAATGTGATTCCAGTCCAGAGAGAGTAGCTCTGCCCTACCACGGAACAGCCGGGCTCGCATCCTGCTCAGCCTTTCCTGTGCTGCCATCTTCCTACTGAGGGTAAGAAATGGACCCCTCTCCCAAGAAGGCTCCCTGACTTCAAAAGCCACGTCTCCAGGAAAAGAAAAGCAGAGACACTTTTTCCTTCTGAAAAGTTCCTTTTCATATTTGGAGTTATTTTCCAAACAGTGGTTTAATTAGTGTTTTTAATTTCTAAACTTAATGAAAAATTTATAGCTCCACAGTTGCTTCTGAGGATTCTGTGTGTTTGTGAGTGTGTTATCTTCTTTCTTTCTTTCTATTTTTTTTAATGAGAGATTTTTATAGATTCAAAATCTTCTGAACTTTAATCTTTGGGGGCATCTCTGCATCTCAGAATTGATGCATATAATAATAATAATAAAAATTCCCTGAACTATACAAAATGTTAGATTAAGAGATCACTCTCTAAGGCACTTCCTAATAAATATTCTCTGGCAGGCCTAAGATTTATAGAAGTCCATCATCAAAGCAGCCATGTAAATGGGGACATATTGACAACTTTCCCCCTTAAAGGCAGAGGCAAGCAGGATTTATACGCTTAAACCGCAGCTCCCTTGGGAACTCAACAAGGGACTTATTTTGTTTCTCTTTTAATAGCTTCTCTTGGGTACTTTATGGACCAGTTCTCTCATCTCAAGTGTCTGATCCCAAGACATAAATTAATTTTAGATGCACCTTTTATCCATCTTGTCTGCTAAGGCAATATTCACTATTTGTTTTGGTTGCCATGGTGATAATTGACTTCCTGCCGTGACACGAGTCTTGTTTGGGGGTATAAAAGAGGTTTGGATCCAGGGATTCTTTAATTTTCACACAGTGAGGAAAGCCATTTCATCAATGGAGCATTTGTATACATCTCCCCGTTATAATTAGAATGATTTTTTTTTATCACCTTGTGAAACTTTCCCTTTTATTTTTCACCACTTCCTTTTTCATGGCTTAGCCTCTACTCTCCAAGGTGCTGACTAAAACCACAGCAAAGGGCAAGCATTCCATTTATTACTGTTTTGCAGAACGGTTGGACATAGCATCTCAGCAGAATATTATCTGAAAAAAACAGCTGAAGAATTTGAGAAAATGGTAGATTATAGAACCCTATTCAGGTAGAGGAAGAGGCTACATGTTATCAAGGCAAGAAGCACTTTGAATACCAATTTATACAATCAATCTCCCAGTGACGGACTCAGGCTGCTAAAGATTGGGTCCCCCTGGAGTTTATGTACCAGTTCTGATATTTACAAAGGAGATTGTGGGATTCTGCTATTAAACTGTTAGAACAGGCAACCTGAAAGCCCTTTTCAAGTACAAATGAGAAAAACTAAGAAGTATAATTTTTAAAACACCCTTTTTAAAATATAAAAAAACAAAATGATAAAATATGACATTTTATACACATTTCCTCCTACCTTCCACATTTTGATTATCATTACAGATCATAAAAATTTCCATAACAAATTATCCAAAGACCTTTAATGGCATTTTAAAACACAACTACCAAAAACACATCATATTTGTTTCTGTTAATTTTTGAGAATCATATGAGTTATAGCATTTCTACACATATATTTTATAACACCAAAACAATTCTATGCCAATTATCCACAGGGCTAATATTTTTTGCTAAAATAATTTTTATTATAGTTCAAAAAGCTATTACCAAAAGAAAAAAATTAAATCAATGATCAGAATGAGAATTCTTTAGAGCAATAACAGTGAACAGAACTCTAAGAACCTACTTCAGTCCTTTTAAGTGCACAGCACAAAATCAATTTGCAATGACCCTGAGAATCAGCCTTCTTCACCACATGACAACAAAAGAAATAGGGGATGAAAACAAATTAAAGTAAGTTCTTAAAAGTCTTTTTTGCCTCCCAAAGATTCAGGATATCTTTGAGCTATGAAACTTTTAAAGGCAGCTCTTTGAATGGTTATCAATATTGTTGTATATCCTTACAGTAATAGCTTTTAGGCTGACCCTAGAAGCTCATGATTCACTTTCTGATCCCTCTTTCATTCTCATTGTTTGTTTATTCCATAATGTTTTTCGAGAATGTGTTATGGACATAGCACTGTGGTAGGCAATGGAGGGAAAGAATAGTACTTGATGCAATCTACACAGGAACAAAATCAGGATAACACAAAGCCGATATTAGTAACTGGCTGTCCAAGTCTAGAAGACAACAAAATGCAAGGGAATCCAAAGTGGAAGGGACTGTTCCACAACACACTTCCCACACAGTAGCTCATTTAACACTGACAAAACCCTGAAGAGGGACAGCCAAGTACTATCTCTAGTTCACTGATTATGAAGCTCCTCTTTCAAAAGGAATTAATATAGAGCAGAGCCTGGATTTGACCCCAGCCATCTCTGATTCCTAATGCAAGCACTAAGCCTCTAACCTATATTGCTTCCTTAGTTCAAGTAGTACAGTTGGCTTTAATGACGACATTTCAGTTGGACCAGCAAAGATTTAATATGTGTAAGAGGAAGACAGGCATTCCAGAGGAAGAAAAGTATACATGGAGGCCAGTGCACGATTCCCTGAGATGGTGTAAATAGAAGCTAAGTCTTACAAGGCACCCACTTGTTGCCCAATGCTATTCTAAGTGCTTCCTGCATATTACTTTATTTCATCCTCACAATGACATCCTCATTCTCAAAGGGGAGAGGTACTATTATATTATCATTCCCACTGTATAAATGAGGAAAGTAAGGCTCAGAGATATCAAGTAACTAGCCTAAAGTCAAGCAGCAAATGACAGAGATGACCCAAGTGACCTGGCTCTGAAGCCTGCGTTCCTATGCTCTCCTAAGCCCTGTGCGTACCTGTCCCCCTAGAGACTACAGGAGAAATGCAGGAGGGGTGGGTGGGGCAGGGCCAGACAGCTAAAGCCACACAACAGTAGCCTGGGGCTAGGCTGAGAAGGGCTGTCAACTGTCTTCTCTGGGCTTTGGGGAGCATTTTTTTTAAGCAAGGATAAGCTCAGCTCAGCTTTGTGTTTTAGAAAGATAACCCTGGAGCAAAGAGGAGCATGGATTGGAGGGGATAAAAGTTGGAGGCACTTGTCTTTCCATAAAAACATATTTACAAATCACCCTCCACACACCTACATACTACACACATATGCTATACATAAACACGCTACACCACCCACTCCCCAAATACACACATATACACATCAAATATGCACCCCATACACCCATAGACCACATACATATGCACATCAAGCACACACGCACCACACAAACACACTCATACATACACCACATATATTCATACTCCACATATACATCATACCACACACATATATGTACATATGCACTCAAACATGCCACACAATGCCACATACCTAGACCACACACACACTACACATAAACCACACACACGTAACACCACATGCATATGCCACACACACATACACATTCGTACACATACACATGAACATACACTCACATACACATTCATTACCTGGCCCTGATTATGAGGTAAATGAACTCAAAAAGGCAATGTTCATTAATATTTCTTTATATCATTTCTTTTCTGCCTCCCTGAACACAGACTAGACATTATCTAGAATCTTGTGCCTGCAAGAAAGGAACATTGCTCATCTCTTTCACCTTCCATATCTAATGAGCCAATATTAGAAAGGCTTTTCCTTCTCCAGATTCATGTGGCTCTTTTCTGAGCTCAATAAGCACCCCAGGGGAGCCAGCTTGAAAGGCCTAAAAAGGGGCCTTGGACAGCATTGTCCTCAACTTTGCAGATGATATCCTAGTCACCTACGCCTTAAATTAAGAAAAACACACATTCTGGTTTCCCCAGCTTTGTCTGATTTCCTATTTAGAAATTGCCTGTGTTGAGCCTGGACGAAGTCTGTGTCCAGCCCAAGACAGTGACTCCAGCCTGCCAGGGAAACCCGCAGAGCTCTGTATGGGCTTAATTGTGCATTCATCTTTATTCAGATGTCTAATTTTGCACATTTTTGTGTAATAAATGTACAAGTATAATATTTGTTATTTATAAGAATAATATACCTGTATCTAAACAAAATGAAAACATTTTCTCTTTAGTCAAAATAACTGCCACCTAGATGGTAAATTATATTCATATTGTAATTCATACTTGAAAATTATTTTTAAAGCATCACGAAATTCTTGAAAGCAAAACAACATTTTCGAGCACACACGATTTAAGTTTCACTTAGGGACCATGAAAATACATCCTTTAGAACACATGTAGGGCATTTACAGGAAATGCGGTCCATGAGAGATGGAGCCTCTGTTTGGTCTGAACGGAAGATCACATTTCAGATTTTAAGGTCAAATTACATCAGTTTCTTTCCAGTAAAAAAAAAAAAATGCATCATACTAGAATGTTAATATCTTTAAAACCCTTGAGACTCAATATTGTGATCTCTCAGGATAATTTACCGACGATGAGACTGATGAGCTGAAGCAGCCATTTAATACCCAGAGTTGTGCTTAACAGAAAAGGATTTCCAGAAGAAACCATTTGCAGGGAAAATTCAACCTATCATTCTTTGTTTGCAGAACCTATGTTTAGGGTGGAAGAAAAAAACCTCTAACATACACAAACATGGAGTTCTCACCCTTTCTTGTAAGTATGGCTATTTCAAGTTGTTGGAATAATTTAGGACTCTGGCCAATTTATGACTATATAAAATCATTTCAGTGAAAAAAATAAAACAAAACATGTGATTTATTTTCATTTCCTCTCCCTCCTCCCTTTTTTTCCCCCTCTCAATTGGCTTTATGGTATTATTACGTCTACAGAACTGCATGCAAAAAATACTCAGTAAGCATTTACTGAGCCCCCACTCTGCTAGGTGCAGAATGAGACATAAAATTGCTGGAGACTTCATATTTGCCCTCAGTGAGCCTAAAATCCAGCAGGAAAGATAAGACACTCACGGGAGTATCTAAGAAATAAAAGCACATTTACGAGGATGAACGGGGGTGCACACTGCTTTATGAATGCAGAGCTGGAGTTGAGACTCACCCGACTGCAGGCTAAAGAAGGCATATGCAGCATTCCAACAGTGGGATATGAAATTCCCATTTCAGGGACATAAAGTTTAAGTCTGTTGAGGGACATTTTTGCTCCAGCAGCAGATGTTTGAGACCCTGTGCTAGAAATAGGGAGTGTTAATGACGACAGGTGGTTATCATACCAAAATGACAAACAGCAATAACAACAACAACAACAAATCCATAAAAACCTGAGTGGCTTCTTCTAGGTTTGTTGGCAGAGTTTCAAGCTGAAAAAGGTTGCTCATAAGTTATCTTTTAAGTTGATTTCCTTTTTCTCTGTATACCAGTGAACCACCTCGGTGGAATTGGGAGTTAGGGTTATTTGTGAAGAGCAGGTGAGGTTGTTGCTGAAGGACATACTAAGAGTTTCTGCCTGAACGATACAGCAGTCGACTCACAAATCTCCCGGTGGGTTTTGTGACAATCTCAGCAACTATCAAAGCAAGAGGGTTTTGGTCACTGGGAAGTTTTCCAAGCGGAACTTCTGTCGGAGAGTCCTCGAGGCTCTTTCTGAGCACTCACGCACATCCTTCCTTCTCTTGTTGGCACCTGTAACCTGAATTTCCTGCACAGAATCACATCCACATCTATAATGTGGAAGAGTCAAATCGGATCAGAGCCATCCCTCACTGCCCACACCTGTGGGGACGGGCTCCACCGTTAATATTTCTGCTGAAGTCTGAGGAGCCCAGAGTCTGTAGGTTAAGTAAACACTGAATCAAATATACCAGCCTACAAGGGAAATAGCAATCTCCACCATTTTGAGGACGCTTATCATGTTCAAGAGCCTTACATTTGTTTTTTTTCTCTAAGCAATAATTGTGGAGTGTTAGCTATTGTTATTTCTTTTTCCTAGGCTTCGAAAAGCTAAATAATCTGCCCACAGCCACACGTAGAGCAAGACTTTCTGATCCCAAATCATAGCTCTTCTCTGCTATGGGCCTGGAAATACAACCCACAAGTGAATTGTAAATTTTAATTTCAGCAACATAAAACCATGGTGATCAACCAGGTAGTAACTATATATTGGGCTAATCCTAAGAGAAATTGAAAATAAACCCTTGGGAAGCCCAGTACTTACTATTCTAGGTTAGAAGAGGTTAAGGAAGGGGTCCAGCCTGGGATACCATAACCTCATACAAATAATACGATGCCCTGCCCATAGGAGCTAGTGTTATGAAGCATTACTCATTCTCCCCAGAGACAGTAATGTCACAGGCATGAAAACCGTCTCAGAACCTTAACATGGGGCTTGATGATTCATTCGCTCATGCGTAGTGCTTACTGAAGTGTACTGGATGAAAATCTGAGCCCAAGCATATTATAAATCCATGGCTTTTCTCTATGAGCAGTTAATCTAAAATCAGAGATTTCAAGTAAAATATGGACATTCAAAATTGCTGTGCTATCCTTTAAGAAATAAATGGTATTTATTCAAAAATTATTGAGATCTCGCAGCCTTGAAATGGGCTGACACCAAAGTATAGGGGTGAATAGAAATGAAAGATGAAAAGATCTGTCCCAAAGAATAATAATCTTACTCTCCTACCACTTGCAACTTCGAATGAAATACATTCCTAGATTAGGCAAATTTCCCAGCATCTTATATACAACCCCTTTTAATTCTTCTTTTTTTTTTTTTTTTTTTCCCTAGCAGTGGTCTCTGTGGCATTGCTGTGTTCAGAGTAAGAGAGGTGTTGAGGTTTATGTGGAGTGGAATATGATGACAAAGAACAGGAAGCAATTAATTCTTTCATCCATTCATCTCACAAATATCTGAGTACCTGCTTTGTACACTGCAGGGGGATGTTGTTAAGCAAAACAGTCAGCAATCTGCCTTTGTGGAATTCACTTTCTAGTGAAAAGAAAAGATGACAAAAAAGATAAATAAAATATAGTATGTGCTTTAAAAATGATAAGTGAGGAGAAAAAGAAAATAGAGGAAGATAAGAAGTGTCTTGGGATGCAATTTTAAAGGAAGTGATTATTTAACATGGGAGCCCATGTAATCCATAGAAAGTCTTGAGATTAGTGGAAATATCCTAACCCTGATACAGCAGGTAGACTTAGTCAGTTGGTATATTAGTTTCCTGAGACTGCTGTAACAGAGTACCACAAACCAGGTATTTTAAACAACAGAAATTGTATTGTCTCACAGTTCTGGAGGCTGGAAGTCTGAAATGAAGGTATCAGCAGGGTTGGTTCCTTCTGAGGGCTGTAAAAGAGAATCTGTCCCTTGCCTCTGTCCCAGCATCTGGTAGCCTCAGGCTTTCCTTGGCTTTTGATAACATTCTCCCTGTTTCCCGTCTGTGCCTGTCCATCTCTGTGTCCAAATTTCCTCTTTTGATAAGGTCATGAGTCATATAGAATTACATTCCACCCAATGACCTCATTTTAACTTGATCATCGTAGAAACTCTGTTTCCAAATAAAGTCACATTCACAGGTACTGGAGATTAGGATTTCAAAATCTTTTGGGCGGGACATGATTCAACCCATAACAGCTGGTTAATAAGAAATGCTTAAAAAAAAAATTAAAAGTCCTGACAATACCACTTGAAAAGGAATCATTGAAGGGGTTGATTGCTCTCATCAGGGAATGGTGATGATGTCTGCTTCTATATTTAATAAAGGCTAATTTCAGCCCTACAAACATCCATAATGAATTATTTAATGCAAGCTGGCAAAAATATACCTATTGAACACAGATGTTGTCTTCTGTTACTATTGGCTTTGGCTATAAAATAATAAAGGAATTAGGAATCTCTCAGGGACCAGAGCAACAGAAAATTAGACAGGAAAAGGTCTCCTTAGCCCACCCAGAGCAACTCTGTATACACTAGGCTAGTACCTGTGCTAGTAGCAACCCGGAACAGGCTCCCTGGCTCCTTAATAAGCATATTTTCTTTTCACAAAGGGTAGAAAATATTATCAAGCTAAATTTTTCCCTCTGCCAACAACTTAGGGATAATGTGCACCATGTGGATCACATAAATTAAGGCTTTAAAGCATAATATCTGAGCATTTCCCAACTGAACATTACTTTTCTGTATAAATTAAAAATGTCTAAAAGGGGGGCTATTAGAAGGAGACTATCAAAGCTTTTTATTAACATGCTTTCTCTTTTGATCTATATAATTTTCAAAAAGTGTTAGACATATCATGATTTCTAGCACAACTGGAATTTTAAATCTAAGAATCAGAAGAAAAAAAATGCAAATAGAAAAGACATGATTTTGAAGCCATGTCTATTTTGCTGCAATTAGTCATTAAGCAGAGGAAATGAATTTCAGTAAAAAGCCTGCTTTATCTAGCACTTTATCAACCAGAAAGCTCCAGAAAAAAAGCATTTCTAATATCTCCCAATACAAATCTTCCATCTATTAACCACAGGACTACAAGAAGGTTGTTATTTGCTTTCTTACTGGTTTGGGGAGGAGAAAGAAAATTATATCTTTGCATCAGTGAGCTTTTTCAAACAATGGTGATTTACATGTCAATCTCTTGATTATTAAATATTATCTATGTGATTTTCAACTACATCCAATAGAAAAAAATTTAAATCACAAAAGATATTTTAGAAATATTAACTACTTTGAATTTACATAAAGCCTTGGAGAAGATCAAAGTCCTTTCAAGGTATGCTTGTGGATCACTGAGCCAGAACAGATCTGAAGTGGTCATTTATTTCTGAGCACTCTCTTCATTCATGTCAATATTAAAATATCAAATATTGGGAGAATTTTCAGGTTCTATTCTTAAAGAACTCAATCCACATGAGACAAAGGTAACAGAACCTCCATGCACTTGGAAGATAACCAAGTAGTAAGCATAGTATTCATAAGGTGTCCAGTTTGGTGGCCATGGACAGTAAAAGAATAATCCAAGCACCTTTCCTTGTCTGAATGTGAACTAGGGAGAGGTAAGAGTTAGTCCATCATGTTACTGGACCACAGACTATCCAAAAGATGCAAAGCCATGTGTATTAGTCTGCTTGGGCTGCCATAACAGAATATCACAGGCTGAGTGGCTTGAATGACAGAAATTTATTTTCTCACAGTTCTGGAGGCCAGAAGTCCAAGATCAAGCTGTCAGCAGAGTTGGTTACCTCTGGTGTCCTCTGGGACATAAGGAAACAATATGTCCCAGACCTCCCCAGTTATCTTGCAGATGGCCACTTTCTCACTGTGTCCTCACATAGTCTTACCTCTGTGCCTAAACATCCCTTGTGTCTGTGTCTGTCTTTATGTCCTAATCTCCTCTACTTATAAGGAGGACACTGGTCAGATTGGATAGAGCCCCCACCCTAATGCCCTCATTTTAACTTAACTGCCTCTCTAAAGTCCCTATCCCCAAACACAGTCATATTCTGAAACACTAGGGGTTAGGGCTTCAACATATGAATGTGGCGGGGTGGAATAGGGAAAGAGGGGGAACAATTCAACCCATACCATCAAGATAGCTGGGAATCATCTGCTCCGCTGAGTGATCATGATTCTCCTGTTAATAAAGGTTTTCACCTTCTCCCTGTTGAAAGGACAAATGGAGGCTTTGTCTTATTCAACTGTAAAAGCTTCAACTCTATGATATGCCTGAATAGAGGAAGAATTAGAAAAACAATTTGGACTGCTAAAGTGGCCTAACTCCCCTGAGCACATGATGGATGCTAGCCCCTCCCTTCTGCTCTGGAAATAAAGAGGAAATAAATGCAGAGTGGATTACTAGAATCAAAGCTTTAGAAATCTCAAGCTGGAACATGGGATCTACTAGCAGATTTCAAAGCCTTGCCCAGCACAGTGTCTGCTACAATTAGGACCTCCAATTAGGAGCTATCTGAATAGTATATCTCTTAGTATGTTGGCTGCCCTCATACCCCTGCTTGTTTCCATCTCTCACCAGTGACCCCAAAAGAGCAAGGACTTACACATATTCACAGGGTTTCTCCAGTTCCCAGCATGATAGTGGATACACAGCAATCACTCAATCAGAACCTGTTGCGTGAGTGAATGTATCTTCTCCCGTAGAGCAGTTCTAGAGCTAGCACAGTCACAGGTGAGACAAGTTGTGTGATTCCAAAGTCACTGCCTTTGGATTTTCTGAGTAACCTGATTCAGATTTTCTGCCCATTCTAGCTAGGAGAAAGGCAGTTTGATCTTATCATAAATCATATTTCACTATTTTTCCCCACTGCTCTATACAGTCTAGCTACAATGCTTTTTTTATCTAGCTAAAGGAGATAACTCTGAATATGATTGACATTCCATTGACAGAATTTGCTTTGGGTTTGATTCATCTGAATCCTAATCAGGAAAGAGCCTTCACAAGATGGCAGCTGGTGGAAAGGTCACATGTACTGAAGCAATAGTGCTTTTATATTTTACATAGCACAGAGTAGTTTTTGTTTCTTCTAATTAAATATCTGACATTATTCATTTCATTAAATTTCTCACTAAATTGATCAAAACACAAAATGTCTTCCTGATTGGTAAGTGAACGTGTGCTTACTTACCTAGTGTGACTAAAACGAGAGAATGTACAAGTGCATTTTTACCGTGGTCTATGCAAATGTAAAGTCTGTCTACCTGCATGGTCCTATTTCCTAGTATAAGGATTCCTCTACTCTTCTCATTTGCCAAGACTCCCAGGAAAGAAGCATGTATTAAATAACAGATATTAGAGACATCAGCCAACAAGAGGAATCTCAATATCAGCATTGATCTCTCTCTTCCTCCCCTTTCCACCTTCCTGGAAATGAAGGTCATTCTCCTTTGCTGGAAGACCAAGGGTCCCTGACCTGTTCTCTGGGGCACCAGGGTGGAGAAAGTGGGATAAGCAGCAACATGAAAGATTTGATGCTGTTTCCCAAAGTTTTCCTCTCATTCTCGGATTATAGATTATCTAAAGGGAAAATTTAACTCAACCAAAAAATTCATTCAGCTCCATGAGGCTAAAGATGTTATAAACGGAGTCTTTCCTAAAGAGCACCAAACCTTGAATTTTTCCTGCTGGAGAAGGGCTGATCTTCACGGATACCTGTCTATTGGTAGACATTAAGAAGGAAGGTGAACTCTGTCCTCTCCTCATAAAACACATTTTCCTCTTTCCCCCTCACTCCTCCACTGAGCCCACTATGTTTACAAGTACAAGCTACGGCTCTGGAGATGGGAAATCTGATGCTGTCAGCACAAGTGGAACAAAATATAAAGAGAAAAAAAACCTACACCCATCTGGACTTCCATATGCTCTGTAGCCCAGAGGCTAATATAATTCCTTGAATGTTGGTTATAAAGCAATGTGATATGGATGACTGCTATGCACTGGGCTTATTTAGACAAGTGTTCTTTCTACTCAATAAACCTTTGAAAGGATTAAAGTACAATCACTCCCAATTATCTGTTCTTCCCTTTCTGTCTGCATTTTGACCACAACCTACAACCGGTCCCTATTTTTACCTCATTCTGTTTCCCCATCCACTGGGCCTAGCAACAGTGCAGTGAGAAGACTTGACCTGCAGGGAATGTTGAGAAGTTTAATGTGTTAAGGGCACCGGGCATGGCCAGCCAGGGGGCTGCTGAGAGAGCTGCCTAAAGAGATGGAGCCAGATTGTGAACGGCCTTGTGGGCTACGGTGTGGATTTTATCTTCTGAGCATCAGGAAGCCTTGAGAGTAACGTGATGATTTTTGTTTTAAAGAAATAATTCTGGTGACAGCATGGACAGTGTGCATGAGAAGAGAAAAAAAGATGAGAAGGAGACTAGTATTAGTGAGATGGCTGCGGCCCAGCAGGGAGACGATAAAAACCAAACTAAGACAACCCCAGGAGGGATGGAGAAGAACCAGGTTCAATGTTGTGGGCAGATTTATACACCGGGAATACTTACTCCCTTCCCTTCAATGAAACAAAGCAACAGTAAACTCCCTGAGGAATCCTACTCTGGATTTTTGCAGCCCCTTGTATATGAGGAAGAATATTAAGGAGACTTTTAATGTGCTTGTGGAAGATTACTATTAAAAAAGAGGGAAAGTCTTAAAATTATACACCTGACTTTTTAATCTGATGGGACAACAGTCTTTAATATTATAATTTCTCATCTTAACACATACATTGCTTCCTTACTATTTTAAATATCATAGTTTGCTGCATCCTAATTTATTCCTTTATGCTGAATATGAAAATGCCCTGATTTTTGTTCCTTTTCATTTTTTTCTGATGATGCCTCAGATTTCCACCTCGGAAAGCTCCAGTAACAGCCTTGACCAGTGGAGCCCTTTACTACACTTTATGATGAAATTAAAACTAAATGGATTTCAATGATCAAGTTTAAATGTTGCTAAGTCCTCTTGTATGGACATCCTTTAGAGATCTCACAATGGTTTCTGTGCCAGTTATTTTTTTTAAAGGAGGGTACAGATTTTGCAAGACACTTTTTCCCTCTAAAAATTTAGCCCTTATGTTAATATCTAGTCGAAACTATTGTTATGCAAAAGAACTCAAAAGACCTATGACTCAGCTTGCAGGATTAACAAATGAACACGATTATCATAATGTACAAAGATTGCACTATGTTAACAAAAACTCTCCATTGATCCACAGCTCTGGATAATTGTGTGTTCCAAAGATTTTCACCTGCTAGAAGGGATGGGACGGCTCAGCTGAACACTGTTTTGTAGGTCAGCAGGTTCAAGGTCGCCCTTTAGAAGCAGCTTCAGGAGAGCCCCAGGGCATGATGTGAATTAGATGTATGTACTGACCTCAGCAGAGCTTGGCGCACTAATGCTCAAGGACCCACAGCCAGGGATACAGGAGACGCAGGATCTTACACATCTGAGGTAGATAGGAAGAGAAAACCGTGAGACATGTTTCAAAAGAATTAACAGTTCCTAAAGAGTGAGGGAAATCATCTAAAATCCTCACAGAAGCTTCTTGGGAGGCTAGGACACAAATTTACTCCATCAGAGACGCAGATGTTTCCGATTTCTGGTTGTTTTTCTCTTTGTTATGAAAATGATCACGGGTTAAAAGAGAACTGCATTTGTTGGACCACAATTTGGAGCACGCATTCCAGTGTAATGGCAAAGACGGCAGCAGAAGCCCTCACCTGTTTTCGTGATGGGCTGTGCAGACAGACAAGCTCTCAGGAAGTAAACAAGCTTGTCAGTTCACTAAGGAAGCAGCAGACCAGCTGTCACTCTACTGCACAACACTTAGTTTTTAATTTTATTCCAAAGACAGGAAAACAGGAGTCCAATACCACCTTTCATTTCTCTTAAGTAACACAATACAACTGAGATCCTCCAAGTCGCAGAGAAAATGTAATCAGAGTAGCTGAAATAGGAGGAAAAAATATATCAGGGGGAAGTATACACTAGCCGCTTACTCAGGGCCAGGTTTTCAATGGGCCTTCTTAATTGTGTCTGCAGTCTTTAGCAGCAGCTTCCATTTTCACCAGTATAAGCCCACATTTCAAAAGCAAATTGGATACCTGCATGAACAAGCAGGCAGTTAGGCAGCTAATTACTGTTTGCAATTCAATTACCTAATTACTGTGGGCAAGTGTAGGGTGTTTGTGCAAGCAAACAGTCCCACCCACAAATATTGCAGATTTGATTAAGAAGGCTTAGGTGCAAAGATCCGTGTTCACTGCTAGTGCCTAATAGGCTCAATAACTTTCCCTCTGGGCCCAGGAAGGTCCTGGTTAAATTCTCTTCTAGGATTAGAGTGGAGAAAAGCCTGCCTAAGTGAGCCTCACCAGCCTCTCCCCGTGCCAGGCTGAAGGGTAACCTGGAACTTTGCCTTGCTACTCAAAGTGTGGTCCCCGGACCACCGGCATTAGCTTCATCTGGGAGTGTGTTTGAAAGACAGAATCTTGGACCCTACATCAGACTTACAAAATTAGAATTCACATTATTACAAGATGCCTAAGTGATTCATAGGCACCTTTGTGTTTGAGGAGCACCTCCCTAAATGGGTGCTCTTGGTGCCAAGTTATGCAGAGTTAAGTCTGTGTGGGGATCACTCTTGAAGCTTTCCTTGAAAACGAAAGCAAGGCTGGTGGAACAGAGATGACCCACAGTTATTCAGCAATAATGAGCAAGCTGGATGCTTCAAGAGAAATCCCAAATAGTCAACACTTCAGAAACAAATCCTAAAATGCTAATACTAAAGTACTCAGCATGTGCCCTAGGAAAGAACAGAGATGATGTAGCCAGCAACCTCCCTAAAGATTCCATGGATACATCTTTCACACGTCATTCCAGAAACATTCTCCACCCATTTATGGTCCATTTGACTTGTGATATTAGTCTTCATCTGTGACTACATGTTCAGCAGCAAAATTATTCTGTGAATGTCCTCAACCAGAACTTTGAGTCCAATTAATCAGTCCAATCTACCTCCACAAAATGATAGGATAAGAGGACTCTATTTTGTGGTCTCCACCAGTCTCTACAGAGACAGACCACATGGATCCATTTACTCAAACATTACTGAGAGGCTGGCTGTGCAGGGACAGGTATTTTCTACTCCCAAATAGACTGCTTCAACCACCTCATCAATCTCACTCAGTTTGCATGGTGCTGGAACCTGAGAGCAGTGCTCTTTTAGGCACAATTGTGTAGTTTGTCTTCATGATGTAGAGGAAAAGCAGTGCGTGGGAATCGGGGACCTGGCCCCACCACTAACCAGCTATGTGACTTTGGGCAAAGCACTTAAGCACCAGTCTCCTTATCCCTAAAATGAAGGGATTGAGTTGGATTGTTTTCTAATTCCCTTCCAGTTCCTACAATAATTTGTCATCATCGTTCTACACTTGGGCTCTCAGCTTCCAAGTCCACGTCCAGCTGCCAGGTACCTCTGCATAGTATATTAGGCCTTCTGATTCCAGACAGTTCCCCGGTGTGGGACTTCTCAGCTATCTGCTACCTACACTTTCCCACTGTTAATCTCACCTGATTCAGAGCCTCTTTGGCCAGCTGTTCCATCGGCAACCTTCCAGAAAGACATGCCCTCAAGTATTAGCAGCTCATTTAAATGTATTAACCTTCCCATGGAGTTTTTAGATTTGAATGGGAAACTTTCTTCCTTAGCACAGAGGACTCAATTTCTAATGATGAAATTTTAAACTTGTTTTCCCAATAAGGAAACCGTGGCATTTCTATAAATAGCCCCACTCATGAGACCACAAAGCACAATCCTTCTCCTTTCATTTCAGCAACTGAAGCCCAGAGAGATTAACTCACTTGTCCGAGGAGATGCTGCTAGAATTAGAACTAATGTTTCCTAAATCTCTACACTATAAGCAGGTTCATTGTTATTCTTATAATTATGAAGGCTACTGCAGTTTAAGGTAAATGCTGACCCATCAGCATGATGATTAATTTTGCCTCCCAAAAGGTCGCGGGCAGGCCAGATCCAGACAGGGGATGGATGTCATTTCTGGGTTTCTTCTGTAAAGGAAAAGAGAAAGGATCTTTTACAGTAATGCCTTACAGTAGTTCCCCAAGCTAAAGTTAGCAGGCTCTTCAACAGAATCAACTATTCAACAACCCAAAGGGGAAAGACACTATCGCTGAGAGCACAAAGGAAGAAGGACCAAGAGATGCAGTGAAACCTCAGGAGATCTGACCTTGTCACTCACTGGGCTCAACGACTTTACACCTTCACTAGGACTGGACTGGATGGTCTCTTGTTTCCTTCATATTCTGCACGTTCTTTGAAAAATTACGATAGGTGAGAATAATGAATCAAACCTACAGTGAAGTTTATTAGGAATAAATATAAGGTCCGACATGCAGATCCATACAAACTGTCCAAGGGCAGGATGGAGTGAAGACAAACCTGAGCAGCTGAGTGATTACAAAATAATCACGGATTCCAATCAAAGTCTTGGATGACTTTGAAAGGGTTACTTTGAGTTCAAGCAGCATTGATATATGTTTACTTTAGATTAGGGAAAATTGCAGTCCCGTTCTCCTTGGTTAGACCACACCTAGAGTGTTGCATTCAGTTTCAATGCTGCAGTTAGGAGGCACGTGGACAATGGGAAAACTGTTCAGAAGAAAGTGGCCAGAAGAGGGAAGAGAATCTGAATCTTGTCATATGAAGTATGATAGGAGGTGGAATGTTTAGTGTGAGAAAAAAGGGAAGGCCCAAGTGACCTGATGACTACCTGAAGAGTTGTCATTTTCAGGAGCAGTTGGCCCTATTCTACATAGTGCCAGAGAGCAGAGCCAGGGCCAGTGCAAAGGAGATGCACAGAGGGGGGACTTCTGGCAGTTAGGGACACACGAACAGGTGACCTCAGGAGGTCACTCTCCAGAGCAGTTCAAGCCCTTCTGTTTGTTCTTCTTTGGAAAAGATCCAAGCATCAGGTGAGTGGATGAACAAGGTGACCTTTGTTGTCCCTTCCCAACTAAGAGTCTATGAAATGGAGAGAAAGGCTAGACAGAAAGAGAAGGAAGAGATAAGCAAATGCCAGATGTTTATTACTGCTTTAAATTAAACCATTTTTGTCCCTGGAACTGCAATAAATCATTCATTTTCACAGAGGGATATTTTTAGTTTATGTTGCTAACATGCATAGAAGACGCTCCTACAGAATTACAGCTATCAAGGCACTCGATGTCACTGGTACAACAAGGCTATCACCTATTAGTAAGTTTTATTTTTTGCTAATGAGATATAAATATCTTGTGTTTATAGCTAGGAAATTATTTCTTTTTGCTGTACCTAATACGTGAGTTCATGTGCCTTATTGAAGTCTATTATACCTCATTAGTAAATTTTATTTTTACCTGACTAGTTGAACACACGTCATGTTAATGGCAATTCTTATTACTAAACTTCATGAAAAAGTGTGATGCCTTCACTTTGTATTCATTCCTGGTTTCTTTGTTGCTGCTAGTGTAACTATAATTTATTAAGATGTGATTGTCTTCAGTAATGTGACCATCTGTGTTATTAATACAAAAGCAAAACAAAATCTGCTCCTTTTATCTTACTTCCACCTTCCCCTCCAAAATCTAGTGATCATCTTACTTTGACTTGATCAAGAGGCCTGAACTGTTTGTTGATCTTAAGAAGCCCCATCTCGAAAGCTTTTGAAGTTCATCTTTTCTCTACAGACACATGAAAAATCACTAAAACTCTGACAGTACATGTCATGATAAATTTGCAGATGTCCACAACTATTAATTAGCAAAAGTGTTGAGATTGCCAGAGGAAAATGTTCCTCTATAGTTCATATTGCCATCGTCTGCTTTGAAATTGTACTGTGTTATCCAATAAAAGTCTGGATACACAGGGAAGAAAGATATATCAATCTATAAAGGAACGATCTTTTTTATAATTAAAACAATAGCTATTAATTCTTTTTCTACTGTTCAGGGAAAGGAAAAAGAAAAACAGTGATTTTTGGACAGCTAAGGGGCAAAATGAAGCCCTCGCACACTTAGAGGTAAGGGAAAGTCCTATGAGGAGGTCAGAGAGTAAGTACATAAGGCAGATGTGTAGATACCAAAGACCATTTCTACCTAGTTTTTGTTTTGCCTGTGTTATAGTGAACCCAATTGCCAAAGAAAATGGCTATGCCAGCTCATACTTGTGGAAGAGGCAAAAATAGCCTCAAATAAGAGAAGCCATGGGCCCTCCCAGACCAATAAGAATCTCTTTCCTTGTAAAGACCTTTGAAGAGTCCACACTGCCCCTCAATAGCTCTCTCCAGAGCCTCCCAAGAAATGTTCATTGATTGAATGATGGTTCCCAGGGAGCTCAGCCCATTCACTGATTGGGATTTCACTCTCACGTCTTCCAGCTGATCACTACTATTTTTACCAAGTGTCTGGCACCCCTTGGAAGCCTGAGGGAGGAGTCAGAAAGTCCACAACAGACAAGCCACATAACAAAGTTTATTCCCCAAAGTTTAAGAAGCCAAGGGCCTTCACTGGGCCTCTTCCCACCAATCACAGGTGTCAAAGAATCAAACCCTTGGTCTGGCTCAGCCTGTTCTAACAGCTCAGTGTCAGAGAGAAGAGACCTAGGCCACAAGGCCCATGTCCATCCCTGCCCCTCTGAAGGCATTAGGAAAGAGTTAATGAAAATAGCTGGCATTGCTCTATGCTCTATTGGTGGTGGGAACAGAGGTATTTCTATATTTTTCATTTAATTTGTTTTTTAAGACATACTTGTGAGTTAGCAAGAGTGATTATCATATTCACCAACTAGCAAATGAAGAAATCAAGGCAAGAAGAAATTGAGACTTTCTCCACTAATCAGCGTCACTCAACTTTGACCAGCAATTAAAAACCTTTAAGGTCATATAGAGACTAACGAAATTGGGATTAGAACCTAGAGGCCTCAGACCCCTAATTTAATGCTCTTTCGCCAAGCTAACCACTCTTTTCCCAATATTATTCAATTCTCTTCAAAAACAAAAGCTATTCGTTACACATTAGTTCCAGGAACTGTTCTAGGTTCTGATGAATCAGTCAAGTCCACAAGAAATTTAGATGTTAGACAGGTAAGTAAATAATTAATGATTTGTGCTGCAGATTATAACAGAGGCTCTTAAAAGATGCTGTGGGAACACAGTAGAAAGAATTCAACTTTGTCTGAAGATGTCAAAGGTAGTAATATTTGAGCTGGTTCTTAAAACATGAGTAGGAGTTCTTGAAGTAGAGATGAGGCAAAGAATATCCCTGCAGAAAGAATAGGGTAAATAAAGACACAGAAATATGACAATTTAGAGACATGAAATTGGGGCTGGGTTGTGAAGGGGCCCATATGCTAGGTCAATAAATTGGGGCTTAACCCTGAAGGCCAGTGGGAACTATGGAAGTGTCCTCTAATATTAACGAGTAAAGACTGTTACCAATAACCTATTAAGAGCAGAGTGCCAGGTTGCAGACACCATTCTACTGGCAGCTAACTAGAAATGAGAACAGCAAGGCTCCTTTTTGCTCATTGTAACCTATCTTCGCCAAGCTGACATCACCACTCACCTCCCCTTCTACACTATCCAGGAGGCATCAAATGTAATTGAACATCCATAGCAAGTTCTATGTTTGCAGTGAATGGAGTCATTCATTGTGGCTACAGGACCTTCATTACAATTGCATGAGGCTTTCACTGTGGGCCATATTATGAGAGTATGCTCAGTGCTGGCACAAGGAGAACTGCCTGGTAGAGCCAGCTGCAAATGTCATGTCCAGCTTTTACGCACAAAGGAAATGAGAGCTTTAAAAAAAAGAAAACCAGCGCCCGTTATCATTGTGATTCATCTTCCCATCAGCACCAGGATGTCTCAGATTACATTGTCTGGCTCTTGGGGAAGAGAACTAGGACAAGGTTGAAGGGAAGGGGTTGCCACTGTGGAGTCAGGGCCTCTCCTCTGAGGCTCCAGCTGCAGACAGCCACACTCCATGCTGACAGTCGAGCCAAGGTCTTCCCGAACGATGGCTGCAAAAGGCTTTGTAAAACAGAATATGAGCCCTGGAGCCTACGGCTCCTGGCAGGAGTGGAAGAAGGGAACAGTAGGAGCTGCCTGTAATTTTCTTTGTCTGTGGCAGCAGAGCAAGGGAAAGAAGTGTCACAAACATGAGGGACAGGAAATGAGAGATCTTTATGCTGAACCATTAAATTCACTGGAGGCTGAAAACCACAAAAAGTAAATTCACATAAAATACGACTTGGCATTTCACCTGGTATGTTCAAGAACCTTGGGTGCAGGGATTTTTAAATTACAGCTGTCTCATCTGTACACAGGGAGAGAGATGATCGTGCCTAAAAACTTGGGACTAAGCTATGGGGCCCTGGGTGCCTATATCTATGAGGGTCCAATCAGAAAATCAATTTATTACAGGGACTTTACAAATTGTGGAATCTGGTAAACGGCACCTGCAAGGCCATTGCCTTTGCATCTGATGCTGGAGCTTGGTGTCTGCAGGGCAGGCAGTCCAGAAGGAAAGGCAGATGTAAAGCAGAGAAATCGAAGACAAGCTAGAACCCATGTCAGATTCTCACCACCTCCTGCAGGAGAAGACGGATTCTTCTTCACGGAGATAGACGTATCTGGGCAAGAAGTCAGAGAAGCTCAAGGAGGATCCAGGGGAAGCTAGAGCAATCACAGGTCCAACTGCTGCCCTACACCAGTGAGGTGAGCAGGCAGATGAGCAAAGAGGTGTATGAGCCGCAAAAGCACCTGGTGACCCTGCCCCAACTTTCTCAGCACAAAAACAATACAGCTGCTGTGACAGTTCTGTCCCCAAAGCTCGCACAAAAATGTCTCTTGTGGCACAGCTTAATTAGAAGCATACAGGGAAGGGAATTCTAGGAGATTCAACATAGCCCAGTTACATCCACATGTCACAAAGCCACCATGTGCCTTCAGAACTAACTCCATGATTTTAAATGGAAGATAAACAGCACATAGGTGTTGTGTTAGTTTCCTGTGGTTGCTACCACAAAGCACCACAAACTGGGTAGCTGAAAACAACAGAAATTTATTCTCTCATAATACTGTTAGGCAGATAGTAAGGGATTCTGGGTCTCCTAGGAAAAAAAGTAGGTGCCATTGGGGTTCACCTTCCCAATGGGTTTTTAGAGAGGCTCATGGGAGATCCATACAGACAATAAGACTCAGGTCACATAACTCCCAGCTGTCTAATCAAAGTGGTTCCATGGTGACATCTGAACCATGGGGAGGTCCCTATCCGGACACTGTAAAATAAGACCCAGACCATAACCAGGCCCTTTTCTCTCTCTTTTGCTACGACAATGGCTCCAGTCATCATCTGTGGCATATGTATCTCACTCTTTAAACCTATATCTTGCTCTTGCTCTATTATCCTATCTTTCTCTCCTCAATAAACCTCATTTTTGTGCTTGCCTAACTTTGGTGTGTCTGGTCATTTTTCGGCCATGAGCGCACAAAGGAACCAACGTTTCAGACTGTGACCCGACAGTACTAGAGGCTAAAAATCCAAAATCAAAATGTTTACAGGGCCATCCTTCCTCCAGAGGCCCTTCAGAGCCCAGGGGAGAATCTTTTTTTGCCTCTTCTAGTTTCTAGTGGTTGCCAGCAGTCATTGGCATTCCTGGCTTACGGCAGCATAGGTCAAGTCTCTGACTCTCTCCTTCCAGGGCCTTCTTCCACGTGACTCTGTGTCTTCTTATAAGGATACCAGTCATACCAGATTTAGAGCCCACACCAATTCAGTTATGACCTCATCTTAATGTAATTTATTACATGCAGAGACCCTATTTCAAAATTAAGTCACATCCTGAGGTCTTGCATGGACATGAATTTTGTCCAACCCAGTTAAAGAGTCAGGGAAAATCTGGAACAGGAAATAAATGAAAATCTTAGAACAGGGGATTCAAGCAAGGAATGTGGGCATTTATAAAAGGATCAGCTTCATTCCAAAGAATTATGTGTTCAGGAGTGTAGTTGGAGCCTAGATCTGTTGACATTGGAATATAGGAATATCTAAAGACTTAAAAACATTTATTTACTGTTTTTCTCATTTATTTCATTTATTTCCTCATGGAATACACCATATTGTTATTTAAAAGAGAAAACGTAGGCTCAGAGAGATTAAATAATATGCCCAAGCTATTCTGTCAGAAAGTGGTGGGGCTGGGATTTGAACTCAGGGATGGTCAGATTCCATAAGGCATCTTCTTTTATTACCCATGTCATGTAACAATAAGTAATACTCATCAAAGTGAATGTTAACAAACTTTTTCGAGGAGAGTTGGGAAGATGGCGGAATGGTGGTGACCTCCTGGATTCGTGCTCCCGGAGTGGAAGGCATGGGTCTCGGACTGCCACAACGCTAGAGGTTCACTCCCCCACAAGAACGGCGGCGTGAACCCACGGAGAATCAGCGTGGGACAGAGAGAGAACGAGAAAGGACTGAGAGAGAGACGGAAACCACCTCGGGAGAGGAAGAGGAGCAGCCCCCCCAGCGGAGGTAGCAAAACCCTGAACAACACGCGAAGGGCTCCCCCTAGTGACAGAGGAGGCAGCTTACCTGGCGCTCACGGCCTGCCCCTTTCCAGACTAAAGCTGAAAGAAGGAATCTTAAGGATTCATCCAGATGGGAAGGGCTCAGCGAAAGAACTCTGGAAGTATAAAGAATCAAGCTGAAACTTCACCCTCAAAGAGGATTACTAGTTCACCACCAATTAACACAAACCAGATTCCAAATAGCAACATGTCACAGGAAGAATTTCAAACATGGATCATAAACACGCTGAACAGCATGCAAGTAAAAATGGATAATCAACATAAAGAAACCACAAAAAAGATCCAGGACTTGGAAGAAAAATTCACCAAAGAAATTGAAATACTGAAGAAAAATCAAACTGAACTCCTGGAAATGAAGAATTTATTCAAGGAGCTACAAAACACAGTGGAAAGTCTCAAGAGCAGGGTAGATCAAACAGAAGAAAGAATCTCAGAGATCGAAGACAACACTTTCCAATTAAATAAGTCAGTTACAGAGCTGAAACAAACAAACATGAGAATTAACCACAGTCTACAAGAAATGTGGGATTATGTGAAGAAGCCTAACGTCAGAGTTATCGGCATTCCTGAGGGTGAAGAAGACAATAAGCAAGGGTTGAATAAACTATTCGAAGATATAATTGAGGAAAATTTCCCAGGCCTAGCCAAATCTCTAGATATACAGGTTCAAGAAGCTCAAAGAACCCCTGGGAGATTCATACCAAATAGGAAGACACCACGTCATGTAGTCATTAGACTGACCAAAATATCCACTAAAGAGGCCCTTCTTCGAGCTGTAAGGAGAAAAAATCAAGTAACATACAAAGGAAAGTCCATCCGAATCACGCCAGATTTCTCAACTGAAACCTTACAAGCAAGAAGAGATTGGGGCCCCATTCTCACTCTTCTGAAACAGAATAATGCCCAGCCTAGAATCCTGTATCTAGCTAAGCTCAGTTTTATATATGAAGGTGAAATTAAGACATTCTCAGATAAACAAAAACTTAGGGAATTCACCAAGACAAGACCAGCTCTCCAAGAAGTACTCAAAACAGAGTTACACATGGTCCAGCACAAGAAGGACCCTCGAATGTAACACTAATCAAGAGATAAATATAAAAACCCAGTTATCATAATGGCTCAAGAGAGAAAACAGATCAATGAAATTCAACCCAACTTGAGGAAAAGCAATCTGTCTCACCTATCAGTTCTCTCATTAAATGTGAATGGATTGAATTCCCCACTCAAGAGACATAGACTGGCCCAATGGATAAAAAAATATAAGCCAAGTATCTGCTGTCTTCAGGAAACTCATCTAACCTGCAAGGATGCATTTAGGCTGAAGATAAAAGGATGGAAATCAATATTCCAAGCAAATGGAACCCAAAAGAAAGCTGGCGTGGCGGTTCTAATCTCCGATAACGTAGTTTTCAAATCAACAAAAGTAAAGAAAGACAAAGATGGTTACTATATACTGGTGAAGGGTACAATTCAACAAGAAGACATAACTATACTTAATATATATGCACCCAATCTAGGTGCACCCAGATTCATAAAGCAAACCCTACTTGATCTCAACCAAATGATAGATAACAACACATTAGTAGCCGGAGATTTTAACACGCCACTGACAGTTCAGGACAGATCTTCCAAACAAAAAATAAACAAAGAAATAGTGGACTTAAATACAACGCTCGATCAAATGGGCCTGACTGATATCTACAGGACATTCTACCCAAAAACCACTGAATATACTTTCTTCTCATCAGCTCATGGGACATTCTCCAAGATTGACCATATCTTAGGTCATAAAGCATGCCTTAAAAAATTTAAAAATATAGAAATTATACCATGCATCTTCTCAGATCACAGTGGAATAAAAGTAACAATGAACCCTAACAGAAATTCTCACTTCTACTCAAAGTCATGGAAGCTAAATAACCTTCTCCTGAACAATCATTTTATAAATGAAGAAATCAAGTCGGAAATCAAAAGATTTTTTGAATTAAATGACAAAGGAGATACAACCTATCAAAATCTGTGGGACACAGCTAAAGCAGTCCTGAGAGGAAAATTTATTTCCATAAATGCTTATACCAAAAAGACAGAAAACTTACAATTAGACAATCTAATGAATAGACTCAAAGTGCTGGAGAAGGAAGAACAGACCGATCCCAAACCCAGCAGAAGGAGAGAAATTATTAAGATTAAATCAGAACTAAATGAAAAGGACAACAATCAAACCATAAGGGAGATTAATAAAACCAAAAGTTGGTTCTTTGAAAAAATAAACAAAATTGACACACCTCTGGCTAGACTAACCAAGAACAGAAAAGAAAAATCTCTTATAACCTCCATCAGGAACACAAAAGGAGTAATCACGATGGATGCCACAGAGATACAGGATACCATATATGAATTCTACAAAAATCTTTATGCACACAAATTAGAAAACCTGGAGGAAATGGACAAATTCCTAGAAACACACAGCCTTCCCAGGCTCAACCAGGAAGAAGTAGAATTCCTAAATAGACCGATATCTAGATCTGAAATCGAAACAGCAATAAAAAACCTTCCCAAAAAGAAAAGCCCTGGACCAGATGGGTTCACACCTGAATTCTACCATACCTACAAAGAAGAACTGGTGCCCATCCTACATAAACTATTCTCCAATATAGAGAAGGATGGGATTCTCCCCAACACTTTTTACCAAGCCAACATAACCCTAATACCAAAACCAGGAAAGGATGCAACTAAAACAGAGAACTATAGACCAATTTCTCTTATGAATATAGATGCAAAAATTCTCAATAAAATTCTAGCAAATCGAATCCAAGTGCTTATCAAAAAAATAATCCATCACGACCAAGTGGGCTTCATCCCAGAGATGCAGGGATGGTTTAACATACGCAAATCTATAAATGTAATTCATCACATAAATAGAAGCAAAAATAAAGATCATATGATACTCTCAATAGATGCAGAAAAAGCATTCGACAAAATTCAACACCCTTTTATGATAAGAACACTCAAAAAAATAGGCATAGACGGGGCCTATCTAAAAATGATACAAGCCATATATGACAAACCCACAGCCAACATCATACTGAATGGGGAAAAACTGAAAGCATTCCCACTTTGAACTGGAACCAGACAAGGCTGCCCACTGTCCCCATTACTTTTCAACATAGTATTGGAAGTCCTTGCAAGAGCTATCAGGCAAGAGAGCAGAATCAAGGGAGTCCAAATAGGGACAGAAGAGATCAAACTCTCACTCTTTGCTGATGATATGATGTTATATCTAGAAAACCCCAAGATTTCAACCAAGAGACTCCTGGAATTGATTAATGAATTCAGCAAAGTCTCAGGATACAAAATCAATACACACAAATCAGAGGCATTCATATACGCCAATAACAGTCAAACGGAGAACCAAATTAAGGACTCAATACCCTTCAAAATAGCAACAAAGAAAATAAAATATCTAGGAATATATCTAACTAAGGAAGCAAAGGACCTCTATAGGGAGAACTATGAAACTCTGAGGAAGGAAATCGCAGAACATGTAAATAGGTGGAAAACCATACCATGCTCATGGATCGGTAGAATCAACATTGTTAAAATGTCTATACTGCCCAAAGTTATCTACAGATTCAATGCAATCCCTATTAAATTATCAACATCTTTTTTCACAGACATAGAAAAAATAATTTTACGCTTTGTATGGAATCAGAGAAGACCCCGTTTAGCAAAAGCAATATTAAACAACAAAAACAAAATGGGAGGTATTAATTTGCCAGACTTCAAACTTTACTACAAGGCTGTGGTTCTAAAAACAGCCTGGTACTGGCACAAGTGCCGAGACACAGACCAGTGGAACAGAACAGAAAATCCAAATATAAAACCATCCTCATATAGCCATCTAATCTTTGACAAAGCAGAAAAAAACATACTCTGGGGAAAAGATTCCTTATTTAATAAATGGTGCTGGGAAAACTGGATATCCACATGTAGAAGACTAAAACAGGACACACAGCTCTCACCCCTCACAAAAATCAAATCACGGTGGTTAACAGACTTAAACCTTAGGTCAGAAACTATTAGAATTCTAGAAGAAAACGTAGGAAAGACTCTTACAGACATTGGCCTAGGCAAAGAATTTATGAAGAAGACCCCTAAGGCAATCACAGCAGCAACAAAAATAAATAAATGGGACCTGATCAAATTAAAAAGCTTCTGCACAGCCAAAGAAACAGTCACAAGAGTAAATAGACAACCTACAGAATGGGAAAAAATTTTCGCATACTACACATCAGATAAAGGACTGATAACAAGAATCTATTTAGAACTCAGGAAAATCAGTAAGAAAAAATCGAACAACCCTATCAAAAAGTGGGCAAAGGACATGAATAGAAATTTTTCAAAAGAAGATATAAAAATGGCTAACAAACATATGAAAAAGTGTTCAACATCTCTAATCATCAGGGAAATGCAAATCAAAACCACAATGAGATATCACTTAACTCCAGTGAGAACGGCCTTTATCAAAAGTCCCAAAACTATACATGTTGGCGTGGGTGTGGAGAGACAGGTACTCTCATACACTGCTGGTGGGACTGTAAACTAGTGCAGCCCCTGTGGAAAGCAATGTGGAGATACCTTAAACAGATTCAAGTAGACCTACCATTCGATCCAGCAATCCCATTACTGGGCATCTACCCAGAAGAACAAAAGTCATTCTATAAAAAAGACACCTGCACCCGAATGTTTATAGCAGCACAATTCACAATCGCAAAGATATGGAAACAACCCAAATGCCCATCGATTCATGAATGGATTAGCAAAATGTGGTATATGTATACCATGGAATATTACTCAGCTATCAGAAATGATGGCGATATGGCATCTCTTTGGTTCTCCTGGAGTGAGCTGGAACCCATTCTATTAAGTGAAGTATCCCAAGAATGGAAAAACAAGCACCACATGTACTCACCAGCAAACTGGTTTCCCTGAGAGCACATTTGGGATTCACACCAATTGGGTATTGGACAGAGGTCGGGGCTGGGTGGAAGGGATGGGTGTATACCTACTTGATGAGTGCGATGCGCACTGCCTGGGGAATGGACACGTTTGAAGTTCTCTCTGGGGGGGATGGGGTGGGGGGAGGGGAGGGGTGCACACCTACATGATGAGAGTGATGTGCACTGTCTAGGAAATGGACACAACTAAGGCTCAGACTCGGGGGGATGGGGAGGCATGGGCAATGTATATAGCCTGATCTTTTGTACCCCCTTGATGAGCTGAAAAACAAACAAAAAATAAAAAATAAAAAAAAAAAAAAAAAGAAAAGGGAGAATCAAAAAAAAAAAAAAAAAAAACAAACTTTTTCATGCTATCTCTTACTCGTCCTTCACTGCTCATATTAGATATTACATCTTCTCTGAAGAATCCCACTCTCTTGGACAAAGTGAATTCCTTCTCTGACCGCCCACATTTTGATCACAATTCCTCTATTGTATTCATTCCTGTGTATTATACCATCTATTTGTACATCTGTTTACTGCCTTATGTGTAGCTACCATATCTTATTGCAGTATTCCCCAGTACTCAGCCGAGTGCCTGGAACATAATAGGAACTCAAATCATAATTGATTGATATTCTTCAAAAAAGAAGTTTCATTTTCTAAAAAATTTCTAAAGATGTTGTGACTACATCTTTCTCCCATACAATATTTTCAGACTTCAGAGACTCTGAACTCTTCTCTTATGCCAAATGAAATACTTCTACTTCAATGCAAATTCTTCTTTCTTTTCTCTTTTCTGAGGAGGTATACAACACCTAGTTTTGAAAATTTCAGAAAAAGTAGCAGGTAATTTTATGTGTCCATTTTTCTTTTCCTGATTAAATAATCTCAATTCTATAACCTAATTTTATGATTTAAAAAAAAAAACCCTGTTAACTACACTAATAAACACATTTAAATATTTTTCATTTTATTTTTGTTTTCAGGTCACTTCATAACCTAAAAATCCACATTAACTCCCACTGTGCTTTCTGTTCTATTTCTTTCCACGCATCTTCTTCATTTTCTGCTACTTTGACCACATTTCTAGGAGCAAGCATCTGCCTTCATTAGACTCTCTCCATAACTCCCCAGGGAAATAGATCACCATGAAAACCATACCAAACAGGAAAAAAAGGCAAGGCAAGGGTTATTTGGAGCCACCATCTGATTTTAGGATCACTGATTCTTATGGGCCTTTCACTAAATTTTATTCTTATTTCTCTAGTAGCCTTCCATGTGCTCAGTCCTGTGTTATTCATGGTAGAGGCTACAAAGTCACAAAAGGACAATTTATTGATATTTTAGTTCTATGGCCAACTCTTACTTCCTTAAATGCTTCAATCTATGCCCAGTGTTGTCCTAGATCCTGGTTACTCAAAATGTGGTCCACAGATGAGAAGAAGCAGCATGATCCAGGAGCCTGATAGAAATTCAGAATCTCTGGCCCCTCATAAGATTAATGTCTCAGAATCCACATTTTAACAAGTTTTCCAGTTAATTCATATGGGTTAATTTTTGAAATGCACATTTATAGATAATTGGAAGTAGCTGTGACTTAGAAGAAATAACCAGGGATTGACATCAAAAGACCTAGACTGGGGTCCGGCCTCTGCTATATTTCTACAGGTGACTGTTAGAAAATCACTTTGCATCTCTGATCTTCAATTTCCTTAACTGTGTGTATGAAAGCAAGGACTAATAGAACGAGAGCTCACTCGTTATCACAAGGATGGCATAAAGCTGATAACGAGGGATCTGCCATGACCCAAACACCTCCCATCAGGCCCCACCTCCAACATCAGGCATCAAATTTTGACATGAGATTTGGAGGGGACAAATATCCAAACTATATGACCCTATGACTATAATATAGCAACACTAATTTTTTCTTTTGTAAAATTATCACAGAAGGCATTTAAAAAGCAGTTCTAAAATGTGAGTTTCAAAAAGGTTTGAAGAAAAATGGCTTCCAAAGATAAATTCGGTTGGCAGTTTTTCTGCTATGTTTGTGGGGGGTGGGGATATCTCATTATTTTATCAGCATACCTGTAGTCAAGCTTTTAAAATGATGGATAAAAGGAAAAAGCAGTGCCCTAGTGACAGGAGTAATCCAATTTTATAAGGCAACAATCAGGACCTGTGGCTGAGAGAGAAGAACCTTTGATTTTTGTGGATTAAGGATCAGACTCAGTCCTGAATGCCTGTGCATTTTGCCACCATTCAAACCAAAGCTTTTAGGCTTTTGACATTATGAAGCAACGACATAGTAAAGGATCAAAGGATGGAGAATTCTCTGCAAGTAGGGGTTACTTTGGGCTCTGCTAACACAGGTATTCTCTGCATAACCTCAGCAAGCCTAGGGAAGCTGCTAAGCTGGTGAGCTGGCAGTTCAAGGCAGCAAAAACAGACACTCTGATTCCAAGCACTGAGAAGACAGCAGGGTGATCTCTAAGGCCCATGCCCATGCAGGAGCAACTGTAATGAGAAAATGAGAGCCACAAAACAAACAGCCCCCAACCAACACCTCAAAAGTTCATTCAACAGGGACCCAATCTATCCACAGCGGTCCTCAAAATACTTTAAATACTTTTCAAAATCTGCCTGAGAATATCCTAATGAATCCCCTAACCTTGGGAAGAATCAGCAACTGACAGAACATTCCCTGACTTTATTTCAGTGTAAATAAGTGATGAATACATGGATAAAAAGCACACGCAGTTGGTTCAGTAGCATATCATATTTGACACAATTTTAGATTAATAGTGCCAGCACCATTGTAACAGAGAATAAGGAATTCAAATAATAACACTTTAATCTCTTCCCAGTGAGTTCTTGTTAAGTTAAAAGCTATGTTTTGAGTACTCATAATGTTGTCAATGATGATAATAATTCATTTTCATTCGTTGAGCAGTTACTTTCTGCCAGAGACTGGTTTTACAAAATATTACCGTAAGGATGCTAGATAAAATTCCCATCTTGCGGATGATGAAACTGAGGTACAGAAAGGTTAAGTGTCTTATCCAAAGATAGAAAACTGATAAACAATGAACCTGGCCACTGTATTTATATCTTTCTAACTCCAAATCCCTATTCATTAATTAACACTGCCTCTGCTAAGGCATCCTGCCTTTCTGCACCTCAGGTTCCTCCTCTGTAAAATAAAGACCTTAACTAGATGATCTCCCATGTCCTTTCCAGCCCAGACAATCTTTGATTCTCCGTGACCTTACGTTAGTCAATTTATTTCATGTAGAATAATGTGATGATTATTGTTATATGTCAATCTGGCTAAGCTATGGTGTCCACAAACACTAGTCAAGATTATGTGATAAAGATATTTTTAATTTTTTAAATGTGACTCACATTTACAATCAGTTGACTTAAGTAAAGGATATTACCCTCACTAATGTGGATGGGCTTCATTCAGTCAAATGCCTTAAGAACAAAAACTGAGGTTTCACAGAGAAAAAGTAATTTTGCCTCAGGTCTTACCTGAATTTCCAGTATGCCTGTCTGCCTTAAAGTTGTCAGACTTTCCAGCAGCAACTCTTTTAAATACATATATGTATTTATGTGTGCCATGTCATGTGTATAGATGTGTGTGTATTTATGTGTACATATATATTGTGTCAAATATGATATGCTACTGAACCAACTGCATGTACTTTTTAATCCATGTAGTCATCACACATATGTATATGTATATATATACACACACACTATTTGTTCTGTTTCTCTTGAGAACCCTGACTGATATAGATATGGTGAAAAATCATTTATAGATTTTGAATATGGTGTTTTGCAGTCATTTGGCCTATACCAGAGCACTAAATATAATCAAAATTAGGTATGTTGAAGAGTATCAGCAAGATGGTGGAATAGCATTCTCCTTCATCCCACAGAAACACCAAGTTAACAACAACACATGATTAATTCCTTCTATGTGGAATCCAGAAATGAGTTAAGAAGCTCCTGCACTCTGGGTGAGTGTTAAACCAACCGTATTTAAGTGAGTAGGAAATTGGTGGTACCATCTCATTATAGTTCCTCCCCCTTGCACAGCACCTCATGATCAGGGGGAAACTCACATCTCCTGGCTACTTTCTGGGGAGACAAAGAGAAGACTGAACCACATAGCCAATGTTCTGACTTTGGGTGTGGGGGAAGGATGCACAAGGGACTGGTTTCTGTCTTGCCTGTCTGGAAGTGCTGATGAAACTCAGCATATTCTAGATGCCTGGAAGCCACTGATTAAAAAAGAGCTGGGTACTGACCTAATGCTCCAGAGTTTCCACAGCATAGTAGACAGAGACAAATACAGCTCAGTGATCTCTCCTTCAGAAATAAAGATAGGAGTAGAGTGTGTATCTAATGTTCCAGCTTTTGGGGAGGGGACAGATACCCTTGGGACTGGTTTCTTTCTAGCCAAATTTGGAATGCTGACGGTACCCAACATACTCTAGATGCCTAGAGGCCACTGGACAAGAGCTGGAAGATACGCTGCATCTTAAAGGATACATGTTACAACAGATGGATACCAGTGAAAGTAAGAGATTATGAACTCCTGAAAAAACAAAGAAATGGCTAATCTCTCCAATTGAGAATCTACCTGCACAAGTCCAGAGAAGACACATCTATAGAAAAAATTTGAGAGGACCCCAAAATCTCTAGCCAGGCTGATTGGTGAAGGTCTTACCCTGTGTGAAGCCACCCCATAAAGACTGGGAGAGGTTATTATTTTTAAAATGTGGGACAGCAACACAAAGTTACAAGGATAATGATGAAACAAGGTGAACTGGCCCCATTAAAGGAACAAAACAAATCTCCAGACACCAACCCTAAAGAAACAGGTATGTAAATTACCTGAAAGGAATTCAAAATAACTGTCATTAAGGTGTTCAGTAAGCTCAGAAAAAAATGACACATTAACAAAATGAGAATTTCAACAAAAAAACATGTATTTTATTTAAAAAAGAAGCAAATAGAAATTTTGGAGTAGAATAATACAATAACTCAAGTGAACATTTCACTAGATAAGTTCAAAAGCAGGCTTGATCAACTAGAATAAATGGTAAACTCAAAGGCAAGTCATTTGAAATTATCCAGTCAGAAGAGCTAAAAGAATAAAGAATTTCTGAGGGACTTATGGGATACCAGCAAGCCAACCAATATAGGCATTGTGGGAATTCCAGAAGGAAAAGAGAGAAAGAAAGGACAGAATATGTATGTAAAGTAATAATGGTTGAAAATTTCCCAAATCTGGGAAAGGAAATGGACATGCAGGTTCCAGAATTCCAATAAATCTCAAACAGAATGAATATAAAAAACGTTAACACTGAAACACATTTTAATCAAACTGTCAAAATGGAAAAACAAAAAGAGAATTTTGAAAGCAGCAAAAGAAAAGCAACTCATCACATACAAGGAAACCCCATAAGACTATCAGCAGGATTGCTCAACAGGACAGAGGGAAGTAGGGTTATATATTCAAAGTGCTAAAACAAAACAAACAACCAAGTACATTACATGCAGCAAAACTGTCCTTCAAAAATGAAGAAGAAATAAAGACTTTCCCAGATAAACAAAAGCTAAAGGGAGTTCATCACCACTAGACCTGCCTTGTAAGAAAAACTGATGGGAGCCCTTCAAACTGAAAAAAAAGATGCTAAACAACAACACAAAAGCAGAAGAAAGTATAAAGCATGCTGGTAAAGGTAAACTGTAAACAAATACAGAATGCTGTACTACTACAACAGTGGCACATAAATCACTTTTGATTGTGGTATGGAAATTAAAAGGCAAAAGTATAAAAAATAACTATTAAAATATGTTAATGTAGACACAATATTAAAAGATAAAACATAACATAAATTTTGGGGAAGGAGTAAAGACATAGAGTTTTTGTATATGATTAAACTTAATTTGTTATCAGTTTAAACTAGGTTATTATTAAGCATAAGATGTTTTATGCAAGCCTTATAGTAACCACACATAAAATAGCTGTGCAGTAAAGTATGCATAAGAGAAAATAAGAAAGGAATCAAAAGATGTCACTACAAAAAAAAAAAACAACAAAACACAAAGGAAGATAGCAAGAAAGGAAAAGAGCGACAAAAGAGCTATCAGACAGATGGAAAATAAAATAGTGCACAATTTCTCTTATATGAGGTGTCTAAAGTAGTCAAACTCATCAAAGCAGAAATTAGAATGGTGGTTGTCACAGACTGGGGTGAGGGAAAAATTGGAAGCTGCTTTTCAATGAATATAAATTTCAATCATGCAAGATAAAAAGATTCTACATGTCTGTTGAACAATATTGTGCTTGTAATAACAATATTGTTATGTACACTTAAAAACTTGTTGAAAGTGTTAAATCTCATGTTATGTATTTTGTACCATGATGAAAAGAAATTAGATATGTTAAAACTGAAACTAAGAACCAAATTAATGGAAGGAATTATATTATTAATAGTATAACTTTTGTTTCTATAACTACGGCCACCAGCCACAGTTCAAAACTGTTTCGGGGTTTGTTTTTCAAAGTATTTTTCACAGTTTTCCATGGTAACTTTCTCCATTATTCTTATGAGATTTCTTTTAAAGTTGTTCTAACTCTATAATGAAATATGGTGTGTTAGTCTGTTTTGTGTGGCTATAAAGGAAATACCTGAGGCTGGATAATTTATAAATAAAAGAGATTTATCTGGCCTAGGGGGTTGCAGACTGTACAAGCATGGCACCAGCGTGTGCTTCTGGTGAGGCTTAGGGGAGCTTCCAGCCATGACAGAAGGTGAAGGGGGAGCAGGCATGACACATGGCAAGAGAAAACAACCAGCTCTCCAGTGAAGTAAAGAAGTGAGAACTCACTCATTATCATGGTGAGAGCACCAAGCTATTCAGGAGGAATCTGCCCCTATGACCAAAACACCTCCCACTGAGCCCCACCTCAACACAGGGGATCAGATGTCAACATGAGGTTCGGAGGCACCAAATTCTCAAACCATATCATATGGCACTTGTTTTTTTGTCTCGAGTTTAAATATTTTATTTGATACTGGTCCATGCTCCTGGAATTTTTCATGTGCCTTTTCTTCCTTGTGCCATAAAATTTTTAAAATGGCTCTGAGACTTTATCATGCTATAAATTCTAAAATTCCTTGGTATTATCCAGCACATTGATGATCCTTAAACTTCATTATAAGATAACCAATTCAGTCAGCAAGGTAGTTATCTCATCAGATTTTATTTTTTTACTATATTTCTCACTTTGCTACCTAGCCCTTGTCTTTCAAAATGCCTGGAATTAGATTCAATTTACCTGTTCTATCCATGTGACTATTTATATTTACAGTTAAATTCATTAAAATATACAAAATCTAAATTTCAGTATCCTAGTCCCTCTAGCCACATCTTGAGCTCTCAATAGTCACATATGGCCAGAGACTACCATATCAGACAGTACAGATACAGGACATTTTTATCATTGCAGAAAGTTCTATTAGATGATGCTGTTCTAGATCTTTCCATTCCCCTCCAAAATCCCTACCGCTTATTAGCATATTAGCAGAACACTTCACCTCTAAATAAATCTCACTTGTCTCATCTGAAAAGTGAGGATAACACTTTTCTGACTCAGGAAAGAAAACTGACCCACATTACCATTGTGTCTCCTTACTAGCATGATAGCCTCATTTCTGTGCATCCACCAAGACTTGACCCTTGATCAGGAAGATAACTCTGTCATAATCATGTTTCTCTGGAAAAAAAAATCAAATTTGAATTACATCATCTCAACTCACAGCCTCTTTGCTAATAATACACCTACTTAAGTGAAGGAACTACATTCCAACTTTACAAATTCCTTATTGGGTCCAATATGGCAGGTGGTACTTAAACCGTATCAGTTTTTTCACACCCCAGCAGGCCTTGAAATCACTGTGATAAGAGAACCAGCCTCTCTAAGAAGGGTCACAGCATGCATATAAGAAGACATCTGGGAAGCAGAACATTTATTTAAAAATTCAAACTGCATAGTCCTGTAAGTAATTATAATTGGAGAACATAAGTTGTATTTGAACTAAAATGGAACCTTTGATTACACTTAATGTCTGCTGGATGATTAATGTATAAAGTGTTTGCTGTTTACTAAACAAAGGATTTGTCTTTTTTTTTTTTTTTTTACCATCCGAAAAATCTTGTTTAAAACACTTATTTTCAGAGATGCGATCATTTCTTTGGCACTTACTGGACTGTTAAATTGAATTCATGCTGTCCTTCCACGTTTCCCAGCCCACTCAGGAAGTATGAAAATGGGAACTGATGAGGGAGGCCTGGACATGTTTCCACATCCACTGTGTTTGTGTTTGTTAATGCAAGTCAGCCCAGCAAACAGATCTGCCACCTCCCAGACCAAGATAAATGGTGAACAGTATGCTTTGCTGCTTGGGCAATTTCCCCTCCGCGTCTGAAACAGAATAGGTTTCCTGACTTGGGATAGTATTCACTTTTATCACGAACCTTATTGAGATCATCATGTTATATCAGAAACCATGTAAAATACACAGATGGGTTTGAATGACAATAATTCCGAACACAAGATGTAATAGCAAAGATTATCAAATCACTTTCCTCCTACCATTCAAGTGCCTGTCTTGGCTCTAGGTTTTCTTCAGCAGGGAAAATGAATTGGGGAAGGGGTGAACGATTCTCTCCACCCTTTCACTGACCTTCCTGGTCTTTAATTGTGCAAACTCAACTCCGTTGTGTTATTCCTGCTTCATGAGGAACCAGAAGTTATTAAGCACATCCATGAACCAGTGGTTTTTATCCTGAGACTCATCAATCTCCAGAAGATAAAAGCAAAATTATATAAATACACACATTGTTTTCTTAGGAGAAGGTAATAGCTTTCATGAGATTTTGAAAGAAGTCCATGATCCAGAGGAGATTAAAAAGTCCCAATTTTGGCCAGGTATGGTGGCTCATGCCTGTAATCCTAGCCAAGGAGGCCAAGGCAGGATGATTGCTTGAGGTCAGGAGTTCAAGCCCAGCCTGAGCAAGAGCAAGAAATGTCTCTACTCAAAACAGAAAAATTAGCCAGGCGCAGTGTCACAGGCCTGTAGTCCTGGCTACTTGGGAGGCTAAGGCTGAGGATAGCTTGAGCCCAGGAGTTTGAGGTTGCAGTGAGTTATGGTCATGCCACTGCAGTCTAACCAGTGTGACAGAGACTCCATCTCAGAAAAGTTCCAATTTTGATGGATATAGAATGCAATCAAGTCACTGATGACATTACTGCTTCTGCCATAGTGGGGCCAGTGAGTGGGTACAACACAGTGGCCAAAGCTCTATAAAAAAGAGCAGAACTTGGAAGCTTAAGTCAAGAGTCTTCTTAGCTTCAGCTTTTAATAGTTGAGATGTGATCAGTAAACCCTGGTGATGTACATTAAGTCCTGTGATACTGTGATTTATAATGAGAAATATATATATTTGGTCTTTATTCCTGGCACACAGCTTCTAAAATCCTTATAATTTTCTAAATCATAAGCACTATGGGAGCATCTTTGGTTATAATATTTAATCTTTTGTCCTGGGTTCCTGAAATAGCTCCAGAGCTACAGTAAAAGGAGTACCTTTTGTTGTTCATAACAAGCCCCTTCCAACCACACCTGAGTTTATGCTAATTAGGTGATTTTTAGAAAGTCTCTAGATAAACACTGGATGGGGGCTGGTTGCTAGGGGAATTAACCGTGTGATTAGAGGGTTAAAATTTTCAGCCCCACACCCTTGTCTCCAAGAGGCAAGGGACTGAAGCCTAAGTTGACCATCAAAGGTCAATGATTTAATCAATCATCCCCATGTAATGAAGCCTCCATAAGAATTCAAAAGAACGGGTTCAGAGAACTTCTGGATTGGTGAGCACATGGAGGTGCTGGGAAGGTGGCATGCCCAGAGGGGACATGGAAGCTTTGCACCCCTTCCTCCAAACTTTGCCCTGTGCATCTCTTCCATTTAGCTGTTCCTGAGGTGTATCCTTTATAATAAACTAGTAAATGTAAGTAAATGTTTCCCTGAGTTTTATGAGCCTTTCTAGCAAACTATCAAAGCAAACGAGGGAGTCATAGGAACCTCTGACTTATAGACAGCTGGTCAAAAGCACAGGTGCCAATATGGACTTGTGAGTGGCATCTGAAGTGAGGGCACTCCTGTGGGACTGAACCCTTAACCTGTGGCTTCTGACACTAACTCCAGGTAGATAGTGTCAGAATTGAGTTAAATCGTAGAACACCCAGTTGGTATCCATAGAGAAGTGGAAAATTGCTTGGTGTGGAAAACCTACACATCTGGTGTCAGAAATGAAGTATTGAGAGCAGTAGTGGAATAGAGGAAAAAACAGTTTTCCCTTAATTGGTGGAGAGAAGAAGAGTTTTCCCATCCAGCCCCAAAAGGTTGGCTGGTGACATGCCAGAGCTCTGGCCATTATAACACATATTATTTGTTGCGCACCTATATGCAAAGCAATGGATACACATAATTCCATTTAAGCTCAAGAATCCTTCAAAGTGGGTATGATTTACCCCATTAAAAGATGAGAAAATGAAGGCTCAACATGGCTAACTAATTTATTCAAGATAATGAAGTTCACACATTGCAGTACCCAAGTTAGAACCCCGGTCACTCCGATTCAAAAAGCTCATTCATTAATATTGTCCAGCTATGACTATCTTTCCAGGTTCTAGGAATGGACCTTTAATTCTCCTATCATCCCATCTAAAACCGAAAAAATGGCAAATCTCCTGATTCTTCTAGCAGGGCAATGGAAGGCTAATTTTAGAAGTCTAATGAGGAAGGATTAAGGTACTTCCTGTTAGACAGTCAACACAAGCGGCTCTCATTAGCAAGGATGAAAAACCTGCTTGCATGGTCGGTAAAGGCAGGAGCCTCGGCTTTCTTTTGTGATTCTCAGCTGGGTTGCCCCTTTAAGAAGCTTAGCCCACATAGTCACATTCACAGATCGTCTAAATCAAAACCTTTTTAAAAATCACCCAGGAGTGATCCCTAACTACCAAGGAGTAAGACATCCTTTCAGGAAAGAACATTGAAGAGGTTTATCTGAATGTCAGTGAGTTTCAGCTATTCAAGAGAAATCCATCTAGAAAAGTGATTTTATACAATTTGTGAATTTTATTCAATACCGGCAAATTTTTATTTACACCAGCTCTATGCAGGAATTGTGCAAAATGCTGGAGAAGAGGCTATGATATACAAAAGGAGATGGTTGTCCACCAGAGAGGTTCAGAGTTCATTGGCAGAGGACAGACACACACCCAATATGCATAGTCTGGCAGAGGGTACTAAGTTGGAAAATTGGTTTCCAACCAAAGTCCTAGAGGAGAACAGAGGAAGGAGACAGTGATTCTCACGGTTGGGTGGGGCAGAGACAAATCAGAGGAGAGTTTATGGAGAGTGTGAGCTCTGTGGATAAATAAAGGCAAGTAAGACATTGACAGGCACTAGCACCCAGCAGCATCAAAGCAGAAGTTATGTATGTACCTTGAAAAACAATAGCAGCCTGCGAAGGCCAGAGAGTAGAGCGACGGTGGAGAGTCAAGAGCCCAAAGACAATAGGCCTGGAAAAGTGGGTTGGAAGTAAAGTGTGCAGATGGGCCCATCCTCTAGACACTTGCCTCTCAAGTGTGGTCAAAGTTCGAGCCCCATAAACACCTGGAAACCTGTCAGACACGCAGAGCCCAGGCCCCCCCCACACCGACTGCATCAGAATCTGCATTTTTGCAAGATCCGCAGGTGATTCACATGCACATGAAGGTCTGAGAAACACTGACCAGACAATGGGGAGCCACTGACGGTTTCTAGCAGAGAGGAGTAATTTGCTCTTAGCTCTGCTTGGGAAACGCAACTTTGTGAAGTAGTGGGGAGGGCACACAGAATGGCCATTTGATGAGAGGTTACTCAACCACCAAAATCTTGATAACAATATGAATAGTCGTCTTTTGGAATCATGATTATTAAATGATACCCCTATAGGCATAGCTCCATCATATTTGACTGTAAGGTAATTAGGATATTAATTTTTTAAATGCAATTTATTCATTGGATGGGAGGATGAGGAAGTAAAACCAGGTTGCTGCCAAAAATAACATATTTTTCACTTTAGTTCACTATCTGGAATCGATGTAACCATGCAGTTTGATTTTAGATGGTTCAAATTTTTTAATACTATCTGAACTCTGATAGCCAAGGACCCTGTAATATAGGATAAGATTGATCAGGCAGGCTCAGCGCCCTAATTCCAGTATACTCTCTAGCAACTCTTATACCCTCCTCCATTCCCCAAACACCCATTTTGAGATAGCCAGGATAATTTTCTTCATTTCCTGCCCAGACAGCTGTGGAATGTTGTAATTCATTGTTAGACAGCTGCAGCAATCCTCCTTAGAAAAGGATACATCTTGTCAAGGATACGGTTATTCTCAAATTTGGAGTTTATTTTTTAAACAGTGATGTACCCGCCAGATGTAGAAATAGCCTAGCCTGAGAAACCTCAAAGGGAGGCTGGATCTAACGGGCGCATCCCTGCTTGGAGGTCAGCGCTGCAAATACCCTCGCCAGGTCGCTTGTAATCTCCACTGCTTCAGCAAACCGTCCAACCCACTCGGGTTGGAAAATCCTCTGGACTCCTGAAAATAACTCCTTCCTAGCTGAGTAAGCTTTAACCCTCTCCTACGAGCAGATAAGAAAATGCAGCACGTCTAGAAGGTGAAAAGTAGTCCATTTTAATCCTCAATTACTGCCTCCCTCCACATCCACAACACAGACCTGCTATCTTCTGATCTTTACTACAAAACTGTGGAGAGCAAAAGAAGAGCTAAAAGAAGATTAAAATCTCTCTCCACTCTGTGTGACAGTGTGTGTGAAAGTGTGTGTGGGGGGGGGGGTGTGTGTGTATGTGTGTATAGCTACGTGGGAGGGAGACAGAGATAACTACCTAAAAATTGAAAACTACCTCTGATGACAGTGAGGGAGACAAGACTTGGAAGACTCCGGGGAGCAGCGATGATTAGAGTAGGAGTGACATGTGAGGGCTAAGAGGTTAGAATATTTAGATTATTTGGGAAATGTTGGATATTAGATCAAAGGAGGCTCATTACTATGCCATGTTCTATAATTTAGATATCACAAATCCCAAACAAGACAAATGTAAAGAAAGCTTTTCTACTCTTCAATGGCTTCTGCTGCTTTCATAAGAACCATTTATTTGGTACTATGTTAATTTTTTAAAGCACCTTGGAGTTGGCAAAATAGATCCAGAGGCAATTAAAGTCCCTCTAGTTTCTTTTTGTGAAATTGGTGTTTAATAGCTATTTGGGGAGTTTCTCCCAATAAAAATTTTCATTTTCCCCCATTTCTGTTTCAGAATCTCTAATAATCATTAAATTTTGTTTGACAAGTTCAAATAAAGCTATTTTATGACTTCATAAAATCAGTCACAAAACTCCCTTTCCTGAGGTAGAGAGAAGACAGGGTCTTTGTCCAGTGGCATAGCCCTGAGGTCCACAAAAACTAGGCAGCAAAGGTCAGCTGGCTTCACATAGTCAACAAACCTCTTTGAGCAGTTTTGAATAACCACTACCTATCAGAGACCTTGCTAGGCAGAGGCTGCAGGAAGACAAGGCACAAAGCTTACATATTTATGAAGCATACCAGATGACTGATACACATGAAAAAGGCAAAAAAAAAAAAACATATTTATGATGGAAACAATCAAGAAAGGGGTAATTATAACACAGGTTCATCAACATAACAGGAGCAGCTGCCCACTGGGGTCAGGAATGTCTTTCTACCAGTTGGGGGGGAAAGTCTCCCCAAGAGTTAGTTGTTCTTAGAAGTTGATTCTGTTGGAGGTTTTTTGTAGGTAGACATGGATATGCTTAATCAGGGTTAAGCTACAGTCCTTTAATCAGGGACTATAGCTTAGTCAAGTCTACAGCTTAACTAAAGAATTTAAATTAGAACTCTCATGGACATGCACAAGACAAGTTATCCCAGCACCACACACCTAATTCAAAGAGGTTTAAATCCTGAAGTCAGGATGAGCTCTTTGGCACCCCGAGAAAGTCCCTGTGTACCAAGTAGGTTGTATGCAGTCTGTAGCTGATTTAGTGGGAGAGGCTTGCTAGTCAGGAACGCACCATCAAGCAGCTTAGAACAAACAGGGACTCCAGAGTTTGAATCCTTTTTCTCCTGTTTACTAGATACTAGATGTTCAGCTTAACCTCTCTATGCCACAGTTACCTGATCTGGGAAATGGGGATAATAATAACACCCACCTCATAGGGTCGTTATGAGGAGTAAATGAGTTACTATGTCTGTAGTCTTTAGAAGTTCTTGGCCCTTAGTAAATGCTTTGAAAGAGTTATGTTAAATAAAAGTCAGTGCCATGAGGCCCCTAATCCAATGTCTATCAAGTCAGGGTGGCTAAAGCATAATTTATTCCAGTTAATACCTGCTTTTTCTATGGATAAGATGACCTTTCTAATGGGGGAAGAGACTGTCTGAAGCAGCCTCCCTCTCAACCAAAAAAGATGCACTCTGACTATATTCAAATAAAAATAGCTCTAGGGTCCCCTTCCCTCCAGATAGGTCATAATGAATGGAATATGTTTTCCCAAAAGACTCTTGCCATGATGGGGCCCATCATTTCTCTTCTTGAATGAAAAATAAATATTCAAGCAAAAGCAAGAAGCAGTCTCATATTAAAGGAGTCAAAATCTCAAGATCTGATAACAAATTAGCATTACACTCTGGCCATATCCTTTAATATATCTCTTTTCTTAAATTCAACATCGAACTTAATTACGTTGATTGGATTTTTGTCTTATCTCAGATTATAAAATTAATTTTCATAAATCTTCTGTTTTCCCTATTGTTCTTCACAAAAGTTAGCAAACAGCCCTCCTTCTCTAGGCCATTAAAAAAAAATTACACTTAGGCATCCACATTACCCCTAGACTGACAGACTTCTACAAAACTAATTTCCCCATCCTCTTATCAGAGGTCTGTACTGAAGCAGCAACCACATGGAAACTATTTATAAGCTGCACAGGCCAAGTAAATGCCAGGAAGCAAAATTGGCTGCCTTTAAGATTTAACACAGACATTCCAAGTCCCAGAGCTATTTCTTTTCCAAAATTTTAATAATTAGTCACTTTCTTAAGCTGTGACCAAAAAAAAAAAAAAAAAGTACAGGACAAACGCTTCCTTAGGAGGACATTAAGATTGTATTACCCTGCTTTGTCAGGCACCTTAATAAGTGTTCCCACCCAGAGGGTCAGGAGCTGCAGCCCCTCCCAGACTCATTGCAGATAAAAACCCCTTTGATAAGCACTGGGGTCCCTGACTTGCAAGTTAACACTCCCTGTTTTTCCAGACAGCCATTCTCCCGAGTGCAGGCTGACAATCATGTCAAACGGGGCTAGGACCTGACCACCAACCTCATTTTCAATTGTGAGTAAAATCAGGATTTGAAGCCCAGTCTCTGAAGATCAGACACAATGACATGAACTTGGTCCCCTAATAAATCACAGCTGAAGTTAGCGTTCAGTAGAGCAAATGCTATATGATGCTGCTGGCAAGATGAATTCCATTGCAGTTTTACTTGTCCCCCCTTGCCTTAGCTTAAAACTTTCAAAGAAGTTTAATCAGAGTTTCCAGAACTCCATGTTGATCCTTTGTTTAAAAGCATTTTTTTTGTTGTTGTTGTTCCTTTGGGAAATCATCTTACAGATGGCCTCGGGGGAAAATTATATATTTTATATTTATTCTGAGAGCTGTGGGCTCTCAGAGGAGCAAAGTTTAGAGGAAAAACCAACATGCACATCTAGGAATTCGGAGTGAAAAAAGAACAAAATCACATATCAAGTCATTTTTGAAAGAACAGGAATTACATATCTGGTCCTTTTTGAAGTATTTTTTACATTTTATATTTTCTATCAAGAAATGCTGAAAATAAATAATGCCTGAAAATTATGATTTACCTTCTGAATTCAGCTTCACTAGAGCAGGTGGTATTTAAGAAAGCATCACCAGTAAAAATCAAAACATCACAGAAATATTGATATTTTACTTCTACGTTCTTCTTAGCAATTTTTAAATGGGCCAAATGGTATAAATTCAGCATTTAAACCTGTAAAGTACAATTTTTTTTTTCTGATTCTTAATGCAAAGATGTGTACTCACCAAGAAAAATCAATTTGTCAGCCTTGCATGTACATGACATTTTTCATTTCCCCACTTGCTGAAGAGAAACACAGACAATGTATATTGCTGGATGAAGTGACATTTAGAGAATTGTGATTTTTTTCATTTACCATCTTAGTCATATTTAAAATTTTTATTTCAACTAGTTACACAAATAAGCCTTCCTTACATATTTAAAATCAAACCCACAAAATTCCTTGCAAGGAAGCAAAATTGTCATCAACTCAAATCATCCTTTCATGCCTGTTGTCAAAATGATGAACATAATTGCATTAAAATCCTGAATAAGTAGAAAATCCAGGCTCTCTGGACAATACTTTAAAAATTTATCCAGGTTCTCATTTGCCCTAAACTGACTTCTTTTAACACCAAAGTCATGCCTTTTGGACCTAGTCCATCCTCAGTCTCCTGAACACATTTTTGTAAGTGCTGAACTAGAAGTTGTTAATTTGTAATTTCACATCATGAAAGACTCAAGCTCACCTCTTGAAAGGAACAGTTGGTCATTGAAGGTTGCATTTTCTCTATTTAGAGTGTTCTTTTAGTCATGTCCTGACATGTGAATAGCAGGTTTTGTAGAAATAGCCTGCCCTACTAGTTAGCACTTTCTCCTAAAGTATTATAGCTTCATCATGCTCAGTAAACCCATTGCTCAGCATCCCTGATGTGAAATGACAACCAGCACCCCAACCCATTCTGGCTTCCAAGTGTTTTATGTTGTTGGAAATGAGGGTCTTGTTCAACACCCCATTTAAAATCAATGCCAGCCCTGACCATTTTTGCATCTGTTTCTTGAAAAAAGACCTGTGGTATAGGTCATCTTACTTCCATTTTCTAGTTGGAAGAACTACAACTCAGAGAGGTACAGGTAAGTTTACTGAGCTACCAGGAATTCGAATATAAGTGTTCTGCAATCCAAAATCTGGATTCTAGTCACTGAGTCGTCATGCTTCTGTTTGTTCTGGCCACAGGCAAAATATAGTAGTAGTTAAGCTCTGAAGCTTGGGTTCAAATCCCACATCTGATCCTTCTCAGCTGTAGCATTTTGATAAAAAGTGTTGAATCACTGAGTGAGATAAGGTTAGAGATGTATGTGTCTCATAAGACATGTATGAAGATTAGAATTCATGAAGAAAGTACTTCACTGTATCCCGTGCAGTAAAGTGTTCAATAAATATTGGCTGCTGCCATTATATCATTTTATTATATTTTCATGGAAACTTCTAATCATCTTGGTTTCTAATATCCAATTTCTTATTTTGGGATATGTTCTTACCCAGTCTACCTTCATATATGGAAAGTTCTGTTAAACTCCAGCAAGGAGTCAGAGCAGGATAGAAAACCCTTACTTAGCATAGATGTGTTTAAAACAGTGTCATTCTGAGCAACAGGACACCCCCCCAAAATGACAATCATCTTCGTAACAGTAACAATAATAGAAAAATCTTCATACCATTGTAATTATTCACAGGATAGTGATAGAAAAAAATGGCCTTAACACTAAAGGAGTGTTAAATTGTTCTTCAAAGTGCTATAATTCGGAATGCAAGCTGAAGCGGCTTTGGGACTTTATTTAAATACAAAATGCAGGAGAACTCATTAGTTAAACAAGCCCTCCTCCCCACCTATACCTCTAGCAGCCACTAAGGACCTGCCTATACATAACAGGTGTTTTGAAACAACATAGATGTTGTTCCAAATGCTCCTTTTCTCATTTTCACTTGGATTCATGTTGTGCAGTAAGAGAGAGTGAGATATATTTGAGGCCAAATTCACTAAGCATTTATTGACTGCCTTCTTGGTGGAAGATATTTTTTGGACAAAGAACCTGAGACTTGCATGATTTTGAATTATAAATAGCTCCAGGGAAAACCCACAGTATCTCTAGTGTTTGCTCACTGAAATAGAATTGAATTTGCCAGGTATGTTGTATCAGTCAACTATTGCCATGTAATAAGCCACTCCAAAACAGTATTCATGTATTCTCACACGTGTCTGCTCACCAGCTTAGAATCAGTTGATCTGGGTGGTGCAAATAAAAAGGAGCTAGCACAGTGCCTGATGCACAGTAGGTAGTTTAAAAATACAGCCATCCCTTGGTCTCCATGAGGGATTGGTTTCAGGACCTCCCTCACACACAAAAATCGGCAATGCTCAAGTCCCTGATGTAAAATGGTGTAGTATTTGCACCTAACTTATGCACATCCTTCCATATACTTTAAATCATCTCTAGATTACTTGATAATACCTAATACAGTGTTAATGCTATGTAAATAGTTGTTATACTGTATTGTTTATGAAATAATGGCAAGGAAAAAAATAGTCTGTACATGTGCAGTACAGATGGAATTTCTTTTTTGAGTATTTTCCATCTGTGGTTGGTTGAGTCCATGATGTAGAATGCACAGATACAGAGGGCCCAATGTATTCATTTATTTCCTTCTTTCCTTGAGCTAAAGACAGTCGTTACTAAACACTGTTAAGGGACTAATAGTTTAAGGTAAAAAGCCTAGTGGGAAGTGGGACATTAGTTCTGTCATTAAGCCACTGCTGCCTATACTATACCTACTGATTTATTCCTTCCCCAAACGCTTGCTTTTCTTAATGTAGATGGGTCAGAAGGAAGGACTTCAATATAGGAATAAAAGGAGTATAATAATAGTAATAATCATCACTAACATCTAGCTTCAGATATATGAAAAAGCTGGCTTCTGTTTCTTTAAGGGAAAAGTCCATGGTTTTCTTTTTCGGTCCCTAGAAAATTGAATCATAATTTATTCCTGTGTGTTAGGAGGAGATCTGCTCTGTTGGTGTCATTAGACTCACTTAAGTTCACACAACAGAAGGAGACATTCTAGAGGTTCTTTTTGTCATTAAATGAGCACCTATGTGGTGTTGCCAGAAGTGAGGGGGATAAAGGTACTCTGAAGCACAAAAAAGAAAAGATATTAGCATAAAAATTCATCAGACTAAGTACATTAGTAGAGAGAGCCCCGAAATCTGTTTATCGCACCCCCAGGGTGACAACATGACAAAGGTAACGAGGGAAACTCCTGGAGAGAGCCCACGGTTAAAGACCAATGCACGAGAAACAAAGGCTTCCTTGAAGGATTGTTTATGATGCTACACCTAACTCTCCGCAGGACAGCTCATTTCTCACACCAATCAGTCCATTGCTAGAAGTGCTGAGGAGGGGAAAAAAAAATCCCTGTTGCACAGTTTCCTGTCTTTCCCCAGATTCTAAATCTTCACACTGAAAATCATTTGCAAGCACAGGCATCTCTGGGATTCAGCGGCTTTTCCCGACCACCTCCCTTTGTTCCTTCAATCCTAGAGGGATGCTCCAAGCAGACAAGAAATGTGACCCAGAAGTGTGGCGGCACATTTGTGTCTTGTTTCAGGAAGATGAGTGTTTCTCGGTCTCCTCTAAGTGAACTCACACATTCCATCTTTGAAGAAAGTTTTACGCAGTCCCGGCTTATTCCGTGTCCTTTTTTCCTCCGGACCAGTTAGGAAACAGTCTACAGGGATACAATGACCGTGAACTGCTTAGTGGTGTGCACTTTGCTCTGAATACACACCTTCGGGGACGGGAATAGGCTACCGATATTTTCTTCTCCTGATTTTGTGGGCAGGATTCCTTGTTATCAACCAGTAATATCAGTTGTCATCGATGTTACATTTCAAGAATTTATTTAAATGATCATATGCTGACCAATACCATGAACATAATATAGTCACATAAACTTGAAATTAGCTCTACTTTTTCCCTTTGAATATAAAATGTCATTTAAAGTATTCTTAAAGGAATAAATAGAAAAGATGTGGAGATTCCACACAAATATCTGTATCTAGCTGGGCTTTACCTAAATGAACCCAGACATAAAAAAAATGTATCATATTAACCAATAATAGTTCATTTACTTTCTTACTGAAATAGGATTTAAGTGTAGGGAAGTCAGAAATGACTAAAGTAAAAAGGTCTTTGTTTCAAACTGACACCAAGGAGCCTGAACATGCTCAGAGATGCCACTAGCCAATATGGAAAATGTGGACAACTTAGTGAAAGCCTTCTGTCTTCTTACCCTAGCCCAGCCCTGTGGGCCCAGAATTTGTTGAACAAAGGTGAGGGGCTGAATTTCAGACTCCACTGTCAACCTAAGCCAGGTGCATTTTTGCATTTCACAGTCAGCACAGTCACAGAAAGCAGCCCAAGGTACATTCCACAGCAGAGTGAGAGCAGGAGATCAGTGATGAGCTGTTGCTTGTTAATAAAGACCATCCTACAGGTGATTCTTTAAAAAGGTGGCCCCCACTTCATCCTTGTTATTCAAGTGAAGTGAAAGGTTTTCCTGTCCATGGCATAAAACCGAGCAAAAAATTATCGCCATATCTCTTGCCAACTTTGTCTTCTTGACTGAGGAAGGTTTTGAATATAGAGTAAATGCTCTCTGGGCTCCTTGCATCTGCAGCAAAGCAGCCCCTACATCACCGTTGGATTAATGATTTAAGATACATATCTCTTGATATGAAAAGCTCTAGCCCACCAAATACCCTAATACATGAACAGCTTGTGCTGTAGGCGTGGCTGTAGTGTATAATCAATGTAATAGATGAACAGTTACATTTTTTAAATATATAGGATAAATTTTATCTCTCCAAATGAAAATTCCAGTGCATTACCCCTCACAAGCAAAACAAGCACACAAGTCATAATCAGTAAAGAAGTTAGAACCCACCCAAATAATTTCTTCTGAATCATCTCTCTATCTGCTCCATTTCTCTGCCCCCTCCCCGGCACCCACCCATTGTCTGTAGTTGCCAGACAGTAAACATGAATGCTAAAGCAAGAACAAAAGGAAAGCAGAAACATATATTTATGTAAACTTGTATTGATTCAACTAAGAAGAAACCCCACAGCTTTCAAGGTCTGAGTCACAAATCATTATGATCAGAAATGCTGATGTGCGAGGAATACACAAGTACTTTTGCTTGTTATCATGGCTCGGGCCTGTTGCAGATCTAGAGTTAAGCTGGAAAACATTAAATGTCGTTTTAAGCCTCCATTTTTCACGTGATATTTTGGGAAAGGGAGGACATAGTGGCGACGAGTCCAGGCTTGTATATTCAGCTCCACGCTCAGTCACAAAAAGATCCACATTTGGGAAAATCAGAGGGAGGTCACACCACCTTTCTAAACATGAGAAAACTCTGTTCTTCCCAAGATGACCCGAAATGTTCTAATTATTGGTTATTCCCTCTGGTTGGTGATGCAGCCAACAAGCACGTAGAGTTCAGTGAACCCACAAGTGCACAGCTGTTATCTTTGACTTATGGCCAAAACAAAAATTGGAACAGAATTTACTCAGACAAGTGTAAAGGCTTCTGTTTAAAACAGCTATTTTCTAAGCCAGATAAACAGCTTTGAAATGGAGAAGAAATGAATCCTTTTCTAGAACGTCTGAATCAAAGTGAGGTCAACGTCTTGCAGACAAGATGTTAACATAGATTACCCACACGGCTGCACAAGTCTCCCAAAGAAGGAGGCAGCCTCCAACGCCTCCGAGTTGTCTGGTACTTCTACCTTTTTTTGTCAACTTGTGTTTGCGTTTTGGAAACAACCTTCTACATTTGGGAAAGGCAGCTATGTTTATTTAGTTAGTTCGTGATGTAAAACATGAAGGGACAGCAAACTGCTGTGCTGGAAGCTTCCATGAGCCAGCAACTGCATAGGCCAGTGGCCTCGGTGGGCAGTAGTATCGGAGGCTCTTATCTGGCCGTTCGAGGGCAGACAGAAACAACAACGCAGCTTCACTTTGGGCTTAAGTCCGTGATTCTGGCCTTTGACTTTCTGCTGAGAAACATTAACAAATACCACATATGTTATAGGTGGCAAAGGGACTGGCAAGAAATAGCTGGTAGGAGAAGCAGGAAAAAATCACCCTCCCTGTTCCTTACACAAACACTGTGTGCCTGTGCTAATCTGGCAATCCATCTTACAATCACCAAACAGTACAGAGCAAGGAAGCAATTCGCCCTGCAATAGTGCCCCTCGGAGCTTTTCATAGCTTGATGCCTATTGCAGCTGCTTATATTGTACCAGCAGGTGGGTATAAAATAGCAGATTCTAGAGCCTACAGAAGCTGTGTCCCAGGGTAGAAGAGGAGATGATTTTTTTCCAGTAGAGTGAATATGCATATCAATGTACCTGAATGCAGAGCTGGGTCCTGGTGAGCTGTCATCAGCAGCAAATCGGTCTGTACTTCCATCTCAAGTGGTCTATTTCAGTGATAACAAGGCTTATGCAGCAAGGGTTTGAAAAGCCTGCTTCTCTCGATTCCAGCGGGGTTACAGACTATGTCTGCAGCGCCGACAGCCCTGAGCCTACTATCAATTTTCATTCATTCCCAAATTCTCCCTGCATTCTTCATCTCCAGCAACAGTGAAATCTCACCAGTTTTGAAGTCCTGGGTTTTCTAGAATAGTAAGCATTGGGTATCCAAACATGGGAAGAACAAGAACAATTGTAACTACACGGCACTGTGGCCCATTCTCAAATACTCCCTCATTGAGGCAGTCAGCTGCATAATTGGTGTCGACTTCATACCCAATGGGCAAGGGATAGTTATCAGAAGCCCATTGAGCAAATGGATGGGATGTTTCAAACCTACGAGCATCAAGCTTCTCCAAAAATAACAAGAAGTGACAGTTGAAATCATGCTTAACAGAGCTGGTTTAAAAATGTGAAATGGGTTTTAAAAGCAGCGCTGCCTTCATATTGAGTGTGAATGAAGCTCAGTATGAAATATCATAGGAGGGGAAATCCCTATTAAAGCTGAGACTCCTGCTTTGTTCTCGGCAACTGACAATTGGATATCTCTAGATAATACTTGAAAGGACTAAGACGTGTGGCGCCAGATGGGTGGGTGGACTTAGGCTGTGTAAAACACCCTCTAAGAAAGAGTTTCCGCGAACTTCATAGGCGGCACTGTTAGGACCAGTCCTTGTAACAACTCCAGAACTGTTGTTTCTCTGGTCATTTGCTTACATAAAACGCACAAGGGAAATTGCACTTGACACCTTCCCTCCCTCCCCTAGACCGTGTATTTCCTGCTGGTGGTTGTCTGGTTATTTTACCCTTCCTCCACCCAGTTCTTGGTTTTCTTAGAATTCTCTCACATGTTCTGCAAAAGGTCAGATGGTAAATAAGTTAAAAGTATCTGTCACAATTACTTAATTCTGTCATTGCAGCACAAAGGCAGCCACAGAAAATACACAAATAAGTGGGTGTGGCTGGGTTCCAATAGATTTTATTTACCAAAAAAAAAATAGGTTGGGGGTCAGATTTAGCCCACAGCTATCGTTTGCAGATCCCTCTCTAAGGCATTGTATCTTGAGCAAAGTTAGCTCTGGAAGATACTGTGGATTTGATTTCCTTTCCCACATTTTGGGAACGGTCTGTGGTAGATCATTAGCGTAATGGTTCTATCATTTGTTCCTACCTTCTACTGCCCAGGCCCTTGGGTGACCTCCTCCCATACTGAATGTCATGGGCTAAATTGTGTCCTCCCCAAATTCATGCACTGAAGCTCTAACCCTCCAGTACCTCAGAGGGTAGCCATATTTGGAGATAAGGTCTCTACAGTGGTGATTAAGTGAAAGTGAGGCCATCAGAGTGGACCCTAATCCAGCTGACGCTGTCCTTCCAGGAAGAGGAAGAGACATCGGGGATGCACACACAGAGGCGAGAATATGTGCAGAGGCGAGAGTGTGGCCATCCGCAAGCCAAGGAGAGAGGCCTCAGGGGAAACCAACCCTACCGGCATCCTGATCTTGGACTTCCAGGCTCCAGCATTGTGAGAAAATAAATTTGTCTTGTTGAAGCCACCCAGTCTATCATATTTTGTTGTGGCAGCCCAGGCAAATGAATATGTACCAACTCTAGGCCAAATCATGTGACATTCTTTGGCCAATGGGGCAGTAGCGAATACTACATAAGTGAAGACTTGAAAAACGTCTCCTGCAGCTCTTGAGACACCGGCCAGTAACCTTGTAAACAAGGCTGGGCTAATCAGCTGGGTGGCGAGAAATACATGGCCAGTGAGCTCATCATCCCAGCTCACGAGTCAAACCCCAGACATGGCCGCTGGGCTGCCTGCCAGCCACCACAAACGCATGAGAGAGTCCCACGGAGACCAGCAGAGCAGAAGAGCCAAACTGCTGACCCAAAGGATGTTAGCATCATTTTAAGCCACTAAATTTTGGGGTAGTTTGTTACATGCAATAGACAACTGCTGCACTCAGTCTAGCGTCCCATCCACTAGGGACGCCACACTCTGCTAGGAGAGTGTATTCATTTTCTATTGCTGTGATAACGAATCTCTGCAAACGTAGCAACTTACAACGGCACAAGCATTTGTTATCGCACAGGTGGGTCAGAAGTTTGACATGGATCTCACCAGGTTAAAATCACGCTGTCGACAGGACTGTGTTCCTTCCTAGAGGTTCTAGGGGAGACACTGTTTCCTCACACATTCAGATTGTTGGGAGAATTTATTTCCTCGCTGCAGTAGGACTGAAATCCTTGTTTTCCTTGCTGACTGTCAGCTAACGGGCTATTCCCACCTTCTAGAGGCCACCCACGTGTCTTCCTTTCCTCCATCTCCAAAGCCAGCAAAGGTAGGTCAAGTCCCTCTCATGGTTCAAATCTCCCCTGCCACTTCACTCATCACATTTCTCTGGCTCCAGCTGGGAAAATTTCTCTGCTTTTAAGAGTTCATGTAATTAGACTGGGCCCCTCCTGACGATCCAAGATAATCTCCCCATCTCAAGGTGCCTAAATTTATCACACCTGCAAAGTCCCTTTGCCACATAACATAGCATATTCACAGGATCCGGGGATTAGGATGTGGCTACTTTGGGGAATGAGGGGATCTATTATTCTGCCTACCACAGTTGGCAACTTGTATTGAAATCAGAGATTGTAGTTCTCACCAGCTCTCTGCTGTGATGGGAATGTTTAAAAGACTAGATGTGGCCAAGTACCCTTGGCAACCACCATCACAGCAGCCCCGGAAGTCTGGAATTGCTACTTTTACTTATTATAGCGTAGTCTACACCCACATCTTCTCCATACGTAGTTGTAAATTAGGGTACGTGGACCATGCCTGAAATACCTGAATATGGGGTTTCAAGAAGCCCTTATGTCATTATCTTGGGCAAATGAGCTCTAGCAGATAGTCGTTTTTCTATCCCAGCTGCCTCGAGCTCTAAGAAGTTGCTAAGCTTACATCCAAGATCGTGTACAGGGAAAGTGCCAGGGTTGTAACCAGTGCCATAAGTTCCTGCCCCAATCTGCTTAGAATTTTGCCAGATGGGTTATGGCAGTCTATTAAATCTACCAAGACCCATTCTCTGTCAGTTAGGCTGCCTTCAGCTGCAAGTAAAAGAAATCCTGATTTAAACAGGCACACACAGGATGAAAAATTACTATTTCACATTACAGGAAGCACAGACACAGATCAGACTTCAGGGTTAGTTAATTCTGTGGCTCAGAAAAACACTCAAGGTCCCAGTTTTATTCTCTCTCTCTCTCTCTCTCCACCCTGACATTCTTGGTGTCATCAAGCTGGTAACAAGGTGTTGGCAGCTCTTCCCGGCATCACATCCAATTAGAACAACATCCAGAGGAAGAAGAGTAATTGTCTCTTCTTGTGCCTCTATCTTTGTTGTGAGCAAACGTTTTCCTACAGGTTCCCCAGTAGACTTCCCCTCTGGTTTCATTAGCAGAATTGACCTAATTGTGGAGCAAGGTAAGGGAACGACAACATGTCACTTCATCAGGGTTTTCCGTGATCACCCTTTTAAAATAGCAGCTGCTCCCAACACTGCCTCCCCGCATCCCCTTCTGCCCCTGCCAAGGCCGGGTTTTTCCCCTTAGCTTTCATCACAATATGGTTTGCTTTGTTATTTGTACATTTTCTTCACACACACCAGAATATAAATTTCATTGTGTTAGGGATTTGAGACTCTTTTATTCACCTGAAACAGTGCCTAGCACATAATAGAGTTCTCACAATATTGTTAAATAAATGAATAAGTTATAACCTTTGAACCAATTGGGCCCTTTGGCGCTAGAGGTAAAATCCACATCCCCTAAGCCATATGGCTGTGGCAAGGAAGGTGGGTTACAGAACAAAATTGAATTTATGCTAAGAGTAGATCATGCCAGACTCGGTGGCTCACGCCTGTAATCCTATCACTCTGGGGGGCTGAGGCAGGAGGATCACTTGAGCTCAGGAGTTCAAGACCAGCCTGAGCAAGAGTGAGACCTCATATCTACTAAAAATAGAACAATTAGCCGGCCATCATGGTGCACACCTATAGTCCCAGCTACTTGGGAGGCTGAGGCAGGAGGATCACTTGAACCCAGGAGTTTGAGGTTGCAGTGAGCTACGATGACACCACTGGACTCTACCTAGGTCAACAGAGTGAGATTCTGTCTCAAAAAGAAAAAAAAAAAAGAATAGGTGGAGGGAGTGAATGCTGGATAGACAATCTAAATCCTCCCTCTTAACCTCATTTTCCCACCACTACCATCGCCAGTACTGACCTGGGGTAACTTTGAAAAGGCAGAGACTTGGTCTTGTCTAATCTTAGAGGGGTTTAGTGGTCTCAAGTAATCCATCATTCCAAGGGAGTCCTGGTCCAAACTAGACAAGTAGAAACTTCTCTTCACAGATCCACTCATCCCATCTTCATATAGGGTGGAAGGAACCATTACTGATGCTCTCAAGTCTGGTGACTTTATTTAATCCTTGCTATTCCAATAATTTTAATACTATCTATAATTTATCCTTATAATTCTGAGGAAGCAACTTATCTAAAGTTTATATACTAATAAGAAAGGGCTTTATCCTAGAAATAGTCATCTAAAGCAATGAATAAGCAACACAAGGAACTAAGGAAAGCCATGAGGCTGATGTCTGGCCATTCAAACCACCTCACCTGTAGGGGTCTGAGCAGAACTTGAAGACAGGCAGCGGGCAGCCACATTCCTCACAGTGAACATGTGACTACTGTAGCATAATCCATATATTCCCCGTTATGTTCTGCTCTCGGGGTTCTTGAGAGCCCCAGAGTAAGGGATTTTTGCCAGGTCTTTCAAGACCTCCTTCCAGACTCCTCCCTCAGAGAGGAACCAATATCTTCACTGGGAGAGATGCAGATTAGGTGCCCTGTTTATGCCAATCCTTTTCACTCTCCTTCCAAAAAACCTTTCTTTATCTTTGGGAAGAAAACAAGGGGAACATTTGGTCTGTTTGTCCCGAACCCTTAGAGTGGGACAGTCTTGCTATATATGACCCAACCTAACCCAGGCTGCGGGGTCCTCTTCCCCTCAGAACTCTCCTGCCCAAGCCATGCTTGCTTGCCTCAGAGCTCTCACCCCACTGAGTTGTCACCATCATGGTCCCTCGCAGGCTTTGCTCCTTTTGGGGGCTGCTCCCCTCTCCTCTCCTGCAAGCAACCAAAGACACCAGCCAGAGTGACTTCTGCCCAGTTTCCTTCCTGGATCCCCAAGCTCCTTCTTGGAATTCCTTATGGTCTCTAGGGCCAGCTGCTCTCAAAGAAGCCTGACCCTCTTTAGGCACTCTCTGAGGACATCCTAGCTATAATCCAGTATTTTTACTATTTATTGTCTTGCACAAATTCTTCCAACATTGGCCATTAAGAGTTACTTCAGGTTGACTCCTGTGTCCTTAAAGCAAGCACCCTTTCTTTTCGCATACTTCCCTACACCACAAGATGGTCCACGTTAATCTTGTATTTTCCCAGCCTTAGCCCAGGAATTAATCACTTTGTTATGAAGCCCTGGTTTCTTTTATTGAAAATAGTGTTTAGAAACCAAGATCTGGGCATCAGGTGTTCTCACTGCTATTGCAATGTCGCTGCTTCTGGACCCTTTCAGCAGACAGAGCCAGGAAATACACATGTGTATACTAACCCACATGTCCAGGCATGCACGTGTGTCTGTATCTTTGTACCTCTCTATCTGTGTGCATAGCAAAGTCCATGAGTTTATACTGATACCTCTGATGATTGTAGTCCAACACCATAGGTTTCATTTTAGCTTTACCCCTTTTTTCAATAGTGAGAAACCTGGCTTATTATCTACTTTATTATTTATTATATTTATTATATATGTAAATGTATTTACTTACTTGCTTAATTCTAGTATACACAAAGTATTTCAAGTCTTACCATGACCCTGTAAGAAACACATTTACTAACTAGATCATAGCATTTGTATACAGTTATTTTGTCATTATAGTATTCAGTCAAAATACTGTTTTCCAAAGATACTTAGGTAATTCATTTTTATAGTTCATTTTCAAGGCAGACACATCTTAACACAGTTTTAAGGTCCAACTTTTAGGTCTTGCTTTTGGCTGCATAGTCTAAATAAGTGTTAAATATATATTGTGCCAGGTCTTTAATTGTCTTCTTTATAAGATTAAAGCTCTTCATTAAATAAGAATAGGCTTGACTCTTGTGTATATTGTATTTATGCTATATTATTTTTGTATACAATACTTTGGATGCCTGATATGACCATTATAAATTTCTTTTTATTATTCTAAATTTGTATTACCCCCTTAAGTCTTATATTGGATAGCTATAGTTCACAACCTCCAGCCATAAAATACAAAGCAATAAAATCTTCTAATTAATGCACACATATGCAAAGTTTATAATTAAATGCAAAGCTATAATTGGACCCAGTGCCCCATCTAACACAAAACAGCAATAGCAATGAACTAGGGGGAAAAAATAATAGCTGGAATACTCAGTCATTGAAGTTGAATCATTATTTACAGTAACTTAAAGAAAAAACATTATTCCAGATTGTAGGGAGAAGAAATATCCATAAAACCAATAAGGAGAAAATCTCTCCCGATTTATCATTACACAGGAGGATAAGGTCTACTATGCTCATAACACATGAAGGTGGGGGAAGACTATAGCAAATTTATGGATGTGGTAGCTGAGAAAATAAGCTGATCTGTTGATTATAATCTGCCCACATATACCCCTACACACAGCCAAAACATACACACATACACATCTCCATTATTGGGAGCCTTAAATTTGCACTTCTGCTTGATTTTTTCTTCTACAAATATCCATATAAATATTATGACTCTTGCTGCAAATGGAGTTGTTCTATCTTTGACCATAACTACTTCCATCAATGGTGTCAACTGACTTGCAAATATGCTTCTCATGAATAACTTGTTTCCAAATTTTAAAAAATTAATAATTTAGGAGTTCTGAATTTCATATGAAATGGAAAAAAATCCACATTATTGTCTTCTATTAATTTTAGGACCTAATTAACCACAGTTACTTCTCCCCTAGTCTTTTGATTGAGCACTAATTGCCACCAACATCCACACAGTCCTCCAAGCCAGAGCACAGAAATCATCCATCATTTCTCCATTTCTCTCTACCTTGGGGCACATTCATTCCGTTAATAAGTCCTATTAGTTCTAGCTCCAAAATGCAGCATGAATGCTTCTCCACCTTTCCTCTCTACAGCCACAGCTCTCTCTAATCCAGCCTACTATTGTTTATCTGTGGACCACTGCAGTTGCCCCTTAACTCTTCCCCCAATATTTACTTTTTCCCACCTCGCATCCATCCTCTGTTACTGCAGCCAGTGAGTAGTTTTTCACTAATACAAGTCTGATCATATTAGTCTTTTGTTTAAAGAATGTTCAAGGCTTCCCAGTTCCTGTGGATGAAAGACCACACATGGTCCAGTCCCTCCTGGGGATGCATCTTGCTCCACCCTTCGCTCACTCTCTGAACTCAAACACCCATTACCCTCCTTCAGTTTTTGGAATATTTCCTGTCTCCTCAGGGCTTTTGCCCGTCCCTCCCTTTCTGCTACACTGGATCAATTCCTATCCATCATTCATATTTCAACTCAAATGCCATCTCCTCTAAGAAATCCTCCTGACCCCCACATAACAGATATGGCAGAGAACCTCTCATATGTTCTCAAAACACAATGGACTTTTTCTTCATAGCACCAATGATAGTTGAAATTCTGTATTTATCTGGAAAATTATTTATTACTATTTTTCTACCCACAGTATATTTGGGTTCTGTATAGTATCCTTGGCCCCCAGAAAAGTCGGCATTTGGCACTTAGTAAGTAATCAATAAGTATTTATTGAAAGAATACTGGATAGAAAAGGAATAGCCCGAATATATGGAATTTTTACTTGTGCCTTCTTTATCAACCATCAACAGCAGGTGGAATAAAAATCCTGTCAGGGCACGTGAATCTCCTATTGTGATCCCTGAAGTTCTGCTGAGCTCAAGACAGATGGAAACCCTGCAGCAGCCTCACAGAATGGCTCTCAGATCTGACCTGCATACAAAGCAGATAGCGGGAGAGGGCTCCGGAGCAGAGAGGCAGCAGCCTGTTGACATCCATAAAATACAAGGCTAGCTCTGGCTTTGACACCCTGGGGTCCAGTAAAACATGGTAAAGATGTAAAGAAGGGATGGGCTGCTTTCTTGGAATTATTCCAGACAATTTGAATATATAACCAATATTTAAATATAAGCCATTTTTCAGCCATTCTATATTGCCCATGAATGTGCTATCATCTTTTTAACCTCAAAGAGCAGGCGACTAAATGCTTCGACAGTGATTTTTCTTCTTTCTGGCATTTCCAGGTGACACGTTTTAGCGAGATAAAAATAAGGGTAATGCTTTCTGACCCCCTCTCTCCCAGCTCCCACAAAAGTATCCTGTCTTGACCATATGGGACGTGGATGGCAGAAAAGTGACCAATCTGGAGACAGAGATGGCCACCACCAGGAAGGAGTCAAGAGGCCGAACACTGGGCCCAGGGTGTGCAGTGAATGCTTGCCAGCTCCAGGAAGGAGTCAGGATGCATGGATCTGGTCCCAGGGTGCTGGCTGAGCACCACAAGGGACTTCCAGGTGGCAGGAGTTCAGGGCATCAGGTGGCGCCTGAGCCTTGGACTGTGAAAGATGACAGAAGCAGGATCCAACGCTGAGAAAGGGGATAGTGGGAACTAGGAAGGAAGAGTCATGGTTCCTGGCCAAGTAAACTTGGTTAGCGAATGGGGGGAGGGGAACTGAGAAGCAGAGAGGGCATAAAGCCCAGGCCCGCTGTCTCCCTCCCATGTCACACTCGCTTGTCTTTGAATTTTACTGAGATTCCATAAGACTGCAGGTTCCGAATGGGCTCATTTTCTGATCTTTGACCCTCCACTAAACCTGCCAGGAAAAACCCCAAATCAGAATAATTCAACCACCTGCATTTCTATTCATATACCTGGTCTACTTATCATGTACCTCAAGAAAAAATTCTCCTAACTGTGCAGGATGGCACAATCACTAATTAATGACCTGCCCCAACCCCATCTGAGCTCTCATTGTGCCTAGTCGTTTCAAGATCCCATTCAAAACTATTAACATCTCAGTGGGCTCCTTTAAACTCTCCACTCCCATCAAATCCCATTCCCTCCACGACTGTCTGCCAACCACAACCTCCAATTTTATGGAGAGAACAAACAGCTTAGGGCAAGAAATACCTCAACCTTCTGCCCTACCCTTTCTTTGACTTAAAAAGGTGTCTGGATCTTTGCTTTCTTCCCGGCTACCTCAGAAGAAAAGGTGATTCTGCTGCTGCTTAAAACTAAGCCTTCCACATGCACTCTGAATTTCATCCTGTCCTAGTCCTCGGAGAACTTGCTCCACCAATTACATCCTCCTTTGCTTTCCTTTGTCTTCAACTTCTCTCTTGCTAATACATCTTTCCCCATTCAAAAAAGAGAGAGAAGTTATCCCTTTATTTCTTTCCTTCCCTACTTTCCCAGGTGACTTAAAAGGCTCCTCTGTACTCAGATTGTCTACTTTGTCACCTCCTGTTCACCCAGCACAGCTGAAACAGCTCTCACCATGTCAACAACAACCTGCTCAGGATCAAAATCAACAGACACTTTTCTGTCTTCATATCGATCGCTGCATGTAATACAGTTGGCCACTTTCTCTTCTTTCAGCCTCTGTGACACCAATCTCTCCTAATCTGACTCTCATCCTCTCTATTCCTTCATGGTCTCTTTTGCTGCTGTCTCTTCTCTGCTCCCTTTCTCTTGTCACAGTACTCCTATCACTTACAAACTCTAGCCCACGCCAGCTGTCACCAACCACATATATCCAGAGGACTTTCCAATAGTTAAGCCTGATCTCCTTAGTTCCAGACTATTCTGTGCAAAGAGTATACTAAGCATTTCTATTTGGACATCCCAGAACTATCTCTACCTCATCACATCCCATTGAATTCATGTGCTTTTTCACAAAAAAAATTCCTTCTTTTACAGACCCCCATCTCTGATAACTACTCAGTTCACCTCCAGTCGCCCAAAACAAGAGCCTGAGAGTCAGGTTAGATTCTTGCCTATTCTCGGCCTGTCACACACAATCTGTTACCAAATACTGTTGATTCTGCTTCTTAAATACTTCTTAACAGCTCTACTCATGTCTAGCTCCACTTTTACCACTACGGTCATCATTACTTTTCTGCACTGTAGCCAGGGACACCTCATTTGTCTCATTGCCTCTATTCTGCTCTCTCTTAAATTTGTCCTCCAGAGTTCATCTCTGCTTTTATCCTGCAGAGGACATACTTTGGGGAAAATAACAAAACTTCTAGCATGTCATATAAATGATTAACAATCTGAAGAGCACCAATACTTCCCCAGTAATGAGTATGTTATTTGAATATTAATATCTATTGCATAAGGTTTTTGTAAGGCATAAATGAGTTAATACATATACAATATTTAGAAGAGGGTCCCATGCAAAAAGAGTGCTCAGAAAAAATTACATAGTATTCTAGCAACAGCTCAGTAAACGTTCAATAAATAAATGGTAGCTAGCTGAGATACGCAGCAGAGGATTTGGTGATTTGCATCCCAGTGTTACGCAGGTACTCAGAAAACCAAGTATGGGCACAGCAAACTTCAGATTCTAGTCTACTGGAACTGTTGATATGATACTAGTTACGGCCCTCAATTGTTCAACGATTAAATTTCTGGTTTTTACAACCCACATTTGGGTAGGCAGAACAGTTTGGATAAAAAGCACATTAACCATGAGATCTCTTTCTTTGTCTGTTTCTTATTTTTACCTCTATTGGGAGTGATTTGTTTGCATTTTATTCTTTGCTTTTTCATTTGTTTGAAATCTTTGAGTATAGGCACTTACAGGATAAAATGTACTGTATCTCACCCAGTGGAAACATGTTCTAACTGACGCTGCCTGAGTAAATGACGATGACATCTTTGCTTTTTTACTTGTTTGAAATCTTTGAGTATAGAAACATACAGGGCAAGAACTGTATTGCACTCAGTGGAGACTCAGGTTATAACTGATGTTCCCTGGGTAATCGACAATGAGAAGATGATCAGATGATGACAATGAAGATGCTGATCAACATAACCTCTGCTCTTACCCACCTATATTACATAAGTTTGCCAAAAGAGAGTTAAGGAGGGTTTTACGTGAAATACAGCTGTCTTGCAGGATCACAGGTGGCAGACCCTGTCTCTGTCAGAGGCATTGAAATTTATGCTGCTAAAGGACATCTCTGTGCTCCCTTCCATCAACCTCCAAGATGTGCCTGAACTTCCATTAATGATCTGTCATTGTTATTTATCTAAACTAAGCTGACAAGCTGTTTATGTTATTACTCTCCTCCACCATTTGTGGGCAGTGAGCTTCTCAAGTTCTAAACTTACCTCTTTCAAGTCAAGAGGGGTCACTCTGGTGCACATAGATTTGGGGTAAAACAATAAACGACTGAGAGGAGGAAATTTCTTGTGCAAAACTATAAGCTATAACAGCAAAATACTTACTGTGCCCCAAAACCTTTCACTGGAATAGGATACAGCCACAACTGTCATTCAACACAAAGACCACAAACTTCAGCCAATAATGAAGAAATCTATTTTACTTTAACAATTATGGCCAGAAAAGTAATATTATTTTTAGAAGAGAGACTAGCTATTACATTTTAGATATTTTTATTCTTCTTACTTTTTAGTGTCCTAGGATTCAGAAAAGATCATGTCATCCAATTCAATGCTCTACATAAACATATAAAGCAAATATAAGATGTTTAGTATAGTGCCTGGCACAGAGTAAGTACAACCAATTGTCATTATTGATGTTATTATTGTCACTAAGATCATCATTTTCCATAATCCAGTGGGGTATGACCAGAGGACACAGGCAACCATAAGGGTGTCATTCATATATATTTTGTGTGTATATATATATGCACACATATGCATACATACACATATATACATACACATGAGGGACTTTTGCATTTATGACATCACACTCACTTAGGATCCCTGTGAGGTAGGTAAGGAAATATAATTATCGTAATTTTACATATAAGAAAATTACACCAAAAGAAGCAGATCAACTCCCCCAGCTGTCAAGGCAAGGTTTGAGCCTGGAATTCTGGCTTTCAGTCTCCCCGTTTGTTGTGATTTCCCTTTGAGGGTAAGGGAATGATGCAAAGGAGACTGGGGGACAGGATGCTAGGGAGGTCAGGGGATAAGAGATGATATTACAGGAAGCTGTTTTCCAGGTTATCTATTCCCACCTCGTATGCAAGGTATAGAGTCGTCACGCAATTGATTTTGTTTATGGCTGTGGCTCATAAAATTTGTCTCTGTACTTTGTTATTATCCTTGACAAATTAATTGTAAATAGGCATTAGCCTACATTCATGATTTGCTGTTTATTGCATCAGCATGAAAAGTCAGAACATAGCATCATATCCTACAAAGGCACAAATTTTTCTTCAAATCTATCATACTTGCTCGAAAGGAAAAGAAGTGAAATTCTGACAAGCATGGGTTGATTTCCAATCATGTTCCCCAGCTTCTTGGCTCAATGAGCTAGACCTTCAACAGTGCCAAGCATATGCTGGCTGCCCTGGATCACCCAAGGTATACTGGAGGCCTTGGGAGACCATATGTTAGGCATCTGACATATGCTAAAAAAGAGCTGGTCATATTTCTGAAGCGGATTTTCATAATGGAGTTTCGGCAGTGCTAGAATTAGCCCTGTAGCTCATCATGTTTAATTCATGCTTAATTACATTTGAATCCGCGAACTTTTCCATGAAGTCTTCACAATTGCACTTACACTGTGGTAGTCATACTTGCTGAATTTTTCTGTGCTTTAAACACAAATGTCAGTGCCTTGTGAGATCTCACAATTAGGCTAGTCACTGTCATTTTTCATCCAGCCATGAATCAACATAATTTGATGATAGCTGTACAATTATGAAAATACTATTGAGTAGACATCACCTGTGTGAACCTAGTGCTAAGCATTATTGTAATGAAGTCAGTGAAAAGTTATGAAATTCGTAGCCAGCCTGAACTTAACAGAACATGAAGTCATTTAACTTAATTGAAAGTGTTAGCACTGAGTTTTTCTACTTCAGCAACAGAAGTTCCATACAAATTAGAGCTGCTTAGGGAAGGATCGCCTCCACTGCTGCCTCTTACACAGAGCAGGCAAAATTACCAGATTTACAAGGGCATTTCATATTCGCTCAACCTTCCTCTCTAAGTACCATTTGATTATCTCCTACTGCTATGTTTAAATCAAGTCCTACAAAGCCCCGTAGCAGAAAGTCATAGAATCATAGCTGAAAAGAATTCTACAGATTATCTAATCCTTACGTTCATTTTACAGATGAGAAACTCAGACCCAGACTTTCCTAAGATCACAGCTATATGGCAGTAGACTGGAATCAGAACTCAAGTTTCCCGGCGCCCAGGCCAGGTGATAGTCTTGGGCACGTAGCAGAGCACGTCTCAGTAATGGTTGTGGAGAGCCACGAGTAAAGCCTGAACCTTTGCTCCTGCCTGAGAAATGCAACACCAAAAACTAGAGCTTTGTCACTTTCCCCACCCAATAGGTCATTCCCATTAGTCTGGCTTGATGCCTGAAAACCTTGCCATTAGAGGTCCTTCTCTGAATTTACACCATTGCTTTCCTAACAGAATATTGCTAAAATGGAAATAATGCATTGCACAGCAGAAGATATTCCCTGAAATGGTTCCAAAAACCCTTTAGCATGGATCTCAAGTCAGAAGTCAGGGCCTGAATGAGAGGGAGAGGAGACAGATCGTATTTGATGGAGGTAACTGACAGAATGTGATAAAGGGGAACGCTAGTACATTGTGGGGAACAATAGTAAATACCTGGAACCTGAAACTCTGGATAATAAATGAGCCTCAGAGGAGCAGAAGTGAAAGCTTATAATAGGCTGGGAAATGGAAGAAAAAAGATTCTGATTAAGAGCATTGGATACCCACACACTAGAACCCATGAATGACCAATGACCAGGGTTTCCTTCTCTGGAGAAGAATTATATCTCCATAGGGCATTTTCCTTTTTCCTCCCATTCTCACTCAGGAACGGCAAGAAAATTTCTGTGCTATCTTAAGCATTCTTGCCTAAGGTTTTTCTCAGGGCATCTATTGATCCCTTAGCCAGAAAGTCCATGGTTTTTGAAAATCTTCTGAGTTCAGACAGCAGGGGAAAGCTCCCAGACAAGTCATTATCCTTCTATCTTTTTGTAACAGAGCTTCCTTGGGCAGGTTTTAGTAAGTTGTAAATTCCACAAAATACAGAAGAGCTGCAGTGACCATCTGGCAACACCTCTGCCTCCCTCCCCTCTTCTCTACCTTCATACCTCGCACATGCTGAGCTGGGAAGGGTGATGATGATCACACTCAGGGACCCTGGGCTCAGGGGCCTCCCTGCTTTAAACTAGGTGAAAATATAATGAGGGTAGGCGATTCTCACTGTGAAGTAATCCCCTTCTTGGGATAAGAAGATGTTGTATTTATGTCTGGTGTGTCTAAGTCAATCTGCCAGGAAGGTACTACGCTGCATAAGTCAACAAGAGTAAAAAGAAGAACACAGAAACACAGTCCCTATCCTCAAGAGCTTATAGCCCAGTGGAAGAGAGAGGGCATCTATGCAGAGAGATAGCCAACGACAGTATCAAGATCGGAGGAAGGGCAGGGAGGAGCGAAAGGGTGGGAAAGGAAGATGTAAATGGATGAAGGAGAAAGGGTAGTACATGTACGTTTAAGGAGATGAGAACAGCAGTTAAACGTGAGCACTGTGTTTCCAGCACAGGGCTATGATTTATATACATTATCTTATCTGATGGTATTTATGACTTTAGATCTCCAGGAAGAAACTGTAATAATTAGTGGATTAGTACCTGTCTCCAAAGACTTAGCTCTAAGAGAAAAGGTACATCACAATGGGTGACAAAGCAAAGTCGGTGCCTGTGGTTTGATATCAGTGAGTCAGTGGCAGGAGCTCTGCCTTATAGCTCTTTCCTCTAGGAACATTATCTGCCATTTTATCAACTTTGCTTTGACTGTCCCCTAAAACCTGGCACAGAACTCTGGATAGAGCAGTTGCCCAATATTCACTTGTTGGTTTGCCTTGGATTATAACTTCTTGTAGCCTGCGTGTTTCCACATTACTGTCATTAGTGAGTGACAAAAGCCTCACCCTTCAGCTTGTCAGCAGTTCAAGTTTCCAACACGCTTGACGGAACATAGCCAGACAAGACCCACTGTGAACCTTTGGCCGATACATCCTCAATGTGTACAGCCATCAAAACCCTCCCTGCTTTTCCTCCACATGCCCACGAGCTCTGTCAAGTGCAAAGTCACCTGAAGTGCAAAGAGCACAAGTGGAATTGAGAGATTAGTGATGCAAAGACAAAGGATGGTCAGAAAGTGGTAGAGGGCAAGAAAACAACAGCGCTTGTCATTGCTAAAGACATTTTCACCCAGAGCAGGCCAAACCTTTGTCTGCCAGCCTTGAAAACGCTGGCCATGATATGACCTCAGGTTGCCAGGATAAAAGAGATTCTGTTGTGGCACTCTCTGGGCTCAGGGAAATAATTATTAACTGTAGCTTCCATAGGCTAGGATTACGCCAGGTGGAAAGAACCATGGGCTTTAATCTGCTTGATCTGAAATGTGAAATTGGGCCTAAACACTTCCTAGTGCTTTAAGTGCTGCTGGGAGAGCCAAGATCTTGTTGCCTTAGACCTTCTGTTCTCACCTCTTGATTTTCTTTTACATTTTCACGTTAATTAGAATTCTTTGCAAGGGAGAGAATAATTGTCCTGGCTATTATGTGCTATCAACAGGCCATTTTCAAGCTTTTACCCAAAAATCAGTGATTAGACCTCAGTCGGCATGCCTTCTGGTTACCCTTGCTTAGCCCTTCCTACTTGCTGAGCCGGCAACAGTCAATCCCGTGCTTCTGAGACCGGAAAAATATTAGACCTCCTTCCACCTTTAATTTCTGTGCCTATAGAGCACTTAGGGAGGAAGACCAAAGAGGAGCCCTCCCCCAGGACCAAAGTGGAGTGTAACTTACTTTTATAAAACAGACAGAGATAGCCCTTCAGAGGAATATGGGAAACAGGCCTGAAGCAACACAGGGTCACGTTAGGAAACTGGGGCACAATCAGGCTGGCAACATGGGCTCTCAAGAACGAGGTGGGCTGGTTTGCACAAAGTCATAAAAGAAGACCAGAGCCAGAAGAGCGAGAGGGCCTCGGCCTCTCCAGATGGAGACTCTGGATGGTGCTGGCGGCTGCTGTGTGTGCCAGCTTGATGGTGGCTTGTTGCTGCCATTCATTTGCTGTCAGGAGCACGGCCATCATGCATGGGAGGTTACGAAACCAACAGGAAGCACAAATTCAGTACCTTCATATGTCACTCTGCTCTGTCCAGTGTTTTGAAACTGTAAGGATTATCTTCCAAGAGCAAAGAGGATCTGTGTAACTAAGCTTTCAAGGAATAGCAAACGTTGTGGAATAAAGAGCCCGACTCCGTTTCTGATGTTTGAATGCTGACAGCTTTCAAGCCCGGCCACTGTCCCTTCCCGTCCGCCCCACGTCTGAGCCAGCTAAGAAAGCCCGAGTGTTCCCTCTTACGGCACTGGCAGCAAATTCAAACCGCACAAGCCACAGTCCCTGCGTGGGAACCCTCTCCCTGGCCACACCTCACTAACTACTATAAAAACCTTTGTTTGCTTTCTCAAGCTGTTTTCAGACCAGCTTGGGAGCCTTCCTTGCTCTCCCCTGAGAGCCTCATTATGTGAGTAATAAACCTTTGCACACACTCTTGGTGCATGTATATTGTCTTAACCACATTTGCGTTGGTTGTCTACCCCACCTCTGTGGGCTGACCACAGCAAGTTGTTTAAAACGCATGATAGCAAACACGATATAAAAATCTTGACCAGGGGAGATTTCCAAGACATATTCATGAGTATAGAAAGCAATTTGCAAAACAACATCGGTTTTGTTTCCATTTATATAAAAATAAGTATTTGCTTTATTTATATATTAATATATATATGTACACACAAACATATATATAATGTGATGTGAAACTTGTTAACCCTTCTGAGCACTTCTGAGCAGAGGAGTGCATACTAGAAGGAGTTGAAAGGTCACTGTCATGTTTTAATCTCAGTACTTATCTAAGGCCTGAATCATTTACTGTAAATGTACTATTATATTATTTGTCTAAGGCACTACCAAAAATAAAATATCAAGCCCCAAATCATTTTTAAAACTAATTAAAAAATAGTTTTCACTCTTATATAAAGACTTTTTATATGGGGATACCCTACACTGATAGGAACGCCAGGAAATAGGCACCCTCTGCATCGCCAGTGAGCTGTGAGAAAACTCGGTAACAGATACATGATATATACATATGGCTTCAAAAATGGTCAAATCCTTTGACCCAGTAATTCCATTTCTAGTAACAAACCCTAAGGAAACAAGCTAGAGCTGTGCACAGCAGTTTCTATGGAAGAATTCACATTACCTTATTTTTTGAAGTTAATTTGTATTTCTATGAATGGAATACAGGCACCTGTTTAAACATCAGGTGAGTTATAAAGCTTGTGGTGAACACAGCAGCCCTGCCCCAATTCCGTCCTCATGATCCCATTCCTCAGATTCCACCGCTCTTCACTTTGATGTGTTTCTTCTGATGTGTAACTCCATATTCTTAAATAATATGCTTATCCTGCTACTTCTCGACTCACCAATTTTAGACATAATACATTGATCTTTTTATAGTGGCTGAGACTTCCAATCTCCCCTTATCACCATCCCCATTCATCCTTGCTTCTGCCCCTCCTCCTCCCAATTTTGTCATATCACAATCTGCATTTAAGATTATTGTAGCTATGCAAATATTGTATTATAAGGCCACGAACCATGCTATAATGACATTTTGTTTCCTTTTTTGTAAAATATTTTTCCTAAAGTTAATAATATCTATTTCTTTTCTATGTAATTCTTTCTACTAGTTTCCTGATGTTTATAAATGTTTAAATAGATCAAATAGTCAGCCCCCATCCCAAAAACTTCCTAGGACTTCTCTTTCTTCCTTCCCTTGTGTTAGATGAACACCCGTTTTTCTTGATCTTTATTTTTTTTTACTCCTTAGTTTGCTTACACACATCTTCCAGCATCTTTCCAAAAAGGGAACAAGGGAGATCCTTCTTTGTGTTTCTGGAAAAACCCTTATTATTTCTTCTATAATGTTTTCATCATTGTTTTTTTATTTTTGTCTTATTAGTTTGATATTGAACTTTTTGGATTTTTCTCCCAATTTCCTTCTGTTTCCTCCATATTCTGTCTCTTTTTGTTCTATTTTATGAGAGTTCTTCAACTTCATCCTCCAATCCTTTTATTGAATTGTTTATGTTACTACCATATTTCTAATTCTTAAGGACTCCTTCTAATCCCTGGATTATTTCTTTTTATAGCACCTGTGTTTGTTTTATAGATGTAGTATCTTTTATTGCTCTGAAGATATTAAATATAGATTTTTGTTTTCTTCTGCATCGCCTCTGTTTTTTATGAGGCTTCTTTTTTATTTGTTTGTTTGTTTGTTTTTCTATTTAATGTTGGATGAGTTGCTCAAATATATAGTGACCCTTGGCTGTACATTCAATTCCAAAGTTGCTGATTGGAAGCTCAATGCTCAGGAATATGACTCACCCATCAGTGGAAGAGTGGTGTACATGGGCGTGGTTGGCACCTGATGAGCTAAACTGGAAGATGTTCAGCCCTGAAGTACACAAGGCTTAGTGCGAGATCAAATGTTAGTATCTGGAGATCTTGATTCTAGAAGTATTATATCTCTCCAAAAAAAAAAATTTCTCTAATTCCCTAATGGAGGTGAGGGAACTGTTTAAAAAAAAAAAAAAAAAGGCATCATACAACTAGAAATGAATTCTAGAAGTAGGGCAAGGGAAGATCACAGGATTCTAGAGATTAGGGCATAGAGTTTCCTTTAGTGGCCCTGCTTGCAGCCCTGTGCCTGCCCTTCCCTGCCTATAGTACTTACCATTGTACATACTATAATATCCAGTGTGACTAGGAGAGGCGAGACAGACAAATTGACAGAAGGGACAGACGAAGTGGAGAGACTAAAGGAAGTGTTAGATTCCTGGAATGGTGTGCCACACTCCCCAGAATGCATGGGGCTGGAGTCTTGTGCAAGACCAGCGTAGTTTATTGACACTTGAGGTTTCCTAAAGATGAATCCTACTCTTAGGACTAACTCTGCCCAACATAAGGAGATAAAATGTTGTAAGCTGGATAAAAAGTAGCAGGCAGCAGCCTCACATAGACGATATTGCTAAAATAAATCTTCCTGGTAGCTGGTCTGAAGCTCACTGTTTCTGTGTATTGAATTTTAGCCTATTTTTATAGTCATGCATTCCTATAAAGACACTTATTACAGACTGCAAAGACCTGATTATGAAGGGTAGCTACAGAAAATGAATTATGCAAGGGAAAGATCCTGCATTCTTAATAAACATACTTGTTAACAAATATGCGGCCGAGAAACAACAGGCTTAAAAAACAGCTATTACCTTAAAATAAATGCTTATTATCCTAAGAAGAGTACTATTTATAAATAGCCCATGTCATTTGGCAAACTTAAGTGAATGACGTCGTGCGACTTCAAGTAGATGAAAAGGGTTTAGCCCACGAGGGCTCCACCTTGTGCCATTCATTAGAGGAATGAAGGGAAATCTCTCTGCCCTCTTTCTACGCCCTTGGTTCAAATTAGGCTCATGACAGAATCAAGAAGAGACTCATTTCTACAGCTTTCTCAGTACCTTGCTGAAAGAGATAAGGAGGGCAGATTCAGAAATGGCTTTGGCATGACCTGGAGGATTTGGGGTCCCTGGTAACAGTCACTCTCAGCTTAAGGGTAGTGATTTCTTGCTATGAGTAACTGAAATGCTACTTCATTAAACTTCTCTTGTATTAGTCAGAGCTCTCCAGAGAAACAGAACCAATAGGAGATACACACAGACACAGACACACAGACACACAGACACACACACACACACACACGGGAATTTATTATAGGAGCTGTCTCACTCAACTATGGAGGCTGAAAGTCCCACAATTTGCCATCTGCAAACTGCAGACCCAAGAAGGCTGATGTAATTAGGTCTAAGTCGGGGGATGCTGGTGTTAATTCCTCGTCTGACCAGCTCAAACAGAGACAGCAAATTCCCCTCCCTCTGCCTTTTTATTCCATTCAGGCCCTCAACCAATTGGATAATGCCCACCCACATCTGTGAGGGCAATCCTCTTTATCCAGCTCTACTGACTCAAATGCTAATCTCTTCTGGAAACACCCTCACGGACACGCACAGAAATAGTGTTTTACTGACTACCTGGGCATCTCTTAGCTCAGTCAAGTTGACACATAAAATTAACCACCACATCTCTGTGTATATGAGAAGTTGTATAATGTACAACCCCAGGGAAGTAGGCTTAGTACAAACTCCAACAGTCACTATATAGCAATTCAAATATTTAGTAGCCACATATATGCCACGTATCTACCCATGTATATATCTACCCATGTCTAACTATGCCTACATATTATAGCTACAATAAGTGGTTAATTTATCCTATGGAATGCCCTTAAATCCTCAAGGCTATAAATAGATACACCCCTACGCCCCCTGTGTTAATATAGTATCCTATACTTATTCTACCTTAGCACTGTTTGCAATTGTCTATATGCACATCTATTTCCCTTTCAGACTCTTAGTTAAAAAGGCATGTATGAGGTGCCATACATCATTAAGCACCCTGCCCCAATGCCTGGTACAGTGCTGGGTACTTAGGATGCTCAATAAATACTTGCTGCAAAAAGGAGCATCTTACAACATCTTTATTAAAAGCTCCTTATAAATCTTGCCTCACTTCTCTTTTGATTCCAGCTTTTAAATAATCCACAGTGTATATATGAAAGTATAAGGGGATAGGAGAGTAGATTAGTGCCAAACTGTCAAAAGAAATGGACTCTTTTCATGTACCTAAACCTGTTTTTAGAACTCAAATATTAAAAACCACAACTCTACCTATTAAAATGTTTTGAAAGAAGTGTAAATTGATACAATCACCTTAGCAAACAGTTTTAACACTCTTTTAAAGTTTAATTACCATAGCCTACAAACTAGCAATTCCATTCCTATACTCTTGAGAAAGTCTTGCACAAGTGCAGAAGGGACATGCACAAGAATATTTACTGCAGCTTTGTCCACACCAGAGAAATGAAAACATCTAAGTGTCAATTAATAAGAGAATGCCAAATGGGATAGTGAGTGAGATGGAATGAACTAGAGCTACACACAACAATAAGAGTGAATCTTAGAAACACGTGATGGTTAATTTTACCTGTCATCTTGGCTAAGCTATAGAGCCCAGATGTTTGGTCAAAAACTAGTCTCGATATTTCTGTGAAGATATTTTTTAGATGCTATTAATAGTTACAATCAATAGACATGAAGTAAAGCAGATCACTCCCCCCCCCCATAATATGGGTGGGTTTCATTTAACCAGTTGAAAGCCTTGAGAGCAAAGACTGAAGTTTCCCACGGAAGAAGGAATTCTGCCTCAAGACTGTAACATAGGTGGATGCCTTTTTCAGCCCCCACCCATCTGCACCCAAATGTTCAAAATAAACAGCATTTTGCTACCAAAAAGAAAAAAAAAGACTGTAACATAGAAACCCTGCACAAACATAGAAACCCCAAAAGCACAAGCCACAAAAGCAAAAATAGACAAATGGGATTATATGAAGCTAAAAAGCCTCTGCAAAACAAAGGAAATAATTAACAGAGTGAAGAGACAACTTATGGAATAGGAGAAATATTTCAAACTATGCATTTCCTAAGAGGTTAATATCCAAAATATGTAAGAAACTCAAACAACTCAAGAGCAAGAAACCAAATAAATAATCTGATTTTAAAAATTGGCAAAAGACCTGAATAGACATTTCTCAAAAGAAGACATAAAAATGACCAACAGGTATATGAAAAAATGTTCAATATCTCTAATCATCAGGGAAAAGCAAATTAAAACCACAATGAGATGTTACCTCACACTTGTCAGACTAGCTGTTATCAAAAAGATGAAAGAAAACAAGCGTTGACAAGGATGTGGAGAAAAGAGAACCCTTGTACACTGTCGATGGAAATGGGAATTATTACAGCCACTATGGAGAACAGTTCCAGGGGTCCTAAAAAATTAAAAATAGCACTACCACATGATCCAGCAATCCCACTACTGAATGTGTATCCAAAGAAGATGAAATCAGTATGTTGAAGAGATATCTGCACTCCCATGTTCATTGCAGCATTATTCACAACAGCCAAAATATGGAATCAACCTGAGTGCCCATCAAAAACAACTGGATAAAGAAAATGTGATACACACACACACACACCCCCCCCCACCATGGGATACTATTCAGCCAAAAAAGGAGGAAATCCTATCATTTGCAACAACACGGTTGAACCTGGAGGACATTGTGTTGAGTGAAATAAGTCAGGCACAGAAAGACAAATACCACATGATCTCACTTACATGTAGAATCTAGAACTGCGGTACCAGTCTGTGGCCTGTTAGGGACTGGGTAGCAGAGCTCCACACCCCACTGCTACCCCATCCATGGAAAAATTGTCTTCCATGAAACTTAGGAATGCAGGGTGGGGGCAGCAGGAGGTGAGCTGCAAATGAGTGAAGCTTCATCTGTATTTACAGCTGCTCCCCATAGCCCGCATCACCCTCTGAGGTCCACCTGCCACCCCACCCCCACTCCCCATCTGTGGAAAAATTGTCTTCCATGAAACCAGTCTCTGGTGTCAAAAAGGTTGGGACTGCTGAAAAACAGTTCAAGTCATAGAAGCAGAGAGCAGAACATCCCCCCACCCCGCTTTCCTGGGAGGTTGGGGGAATTAGAGGGCTATTGGTCAAAGTATGAAAAATTTCAGTTAAACAGAAGGAGTATCATAAGATGTATTGTACAACATGGTGACTATAGTTAATAACAATGTGTTGTATACATGAAAATTGCTGGGTGAGTGGATTTTGAGTTTTCTTGCCAGAAAGAAATGACAGGTATGTGAGGTGATGCACATATTAATTATCTCAATTTAGCTATTCCACAATGTATACATATTTCAGAAATTCATGTTGTATACCACAAATACATACAATTTTATTTGTCGAATAAAAATAAATAAAGAAGAAGAAGAAAAGAAAAAAAAATGGTGCCTGAGTCTTCATTTACAGCCCACTGGCCTGGCTTACAAATTTCAGACTTGCCAGTCCCCACGATTGCATGAGTCAACTCCTTAACATTTCTTTCTTTCTCTTTCTCTGTCCGTTCTAATGGTTCTGTCTCTGTGGAGGGCCTTGACTAATACAAAACATAAACATTGGTTAAAAAAAAAAAAAAAATTACATATAAAACTAAGTACAGTGGTACTGTGGCACCATAATTGGAAAGTTCAAAAAGAGGGAAAACTAAACAATATAATCTTTAGGAATGTATAATGTGGAAGAATAATTTTCAAAAGGAATGGATAAGGCCAAATGCATAAATGCATATTACCTCTGTGAATGGAGTCAGAGGAAGTAACTCAGGCGTCCCTTTAATGTGGTGTTGGAAATATTCTGCCTCTTAGGTAGGGTGGTAGGTTTATGAGTAGTCATTTTATTATTATGCTTTATATTTTACATGTATATTAAATGTAGCCTTTTTATGAAGCAAATATTTTATGATTAAAACTTTTTTAAATAACAAATCTTAGAGGCACCTATGAAAGAACATTGTGCTGAGCTCCTTTTGTTGGCTTGGTGACTGTTTTTAACATAAAATATTTCTTCCTGAAAGCCACCCTCTGTTCCTTTTTCTTTAGTAACACTCTCTCCTCTTTTATCCTTGTCTCACTTGTTCTTTTCACAGCTTCTAATCCATTAACCACTCTGACATACGGATTTAAATGCCCTTCTTATTACACTCCGTAGGATCCAAGTTCTCCAGGTCTGATTTTCCCAAATCTGTCTTATAATCAGTAGCTTTTTTTTTTTTTTTTATAACCTTTATTTTCAACCCCCTCCTCTGGTTGCACTTCCATTCCTCTTACTCTCGTCTTGCCCAGGCTCTGAACTACGTCTCAGGAGAGTGCTGGATCCCCTGTTGCCTCCTTTGACTTTGATTACTTCTCTTAACCTTGTTCTTTCTGGTTAAGCAATTCTTCTTGGCCAAAGTTTCACATCTGTGCCCCTAAGTTTCTTTCCTTCAATTCTCTCTTTGACCTTCTCTAATCCGGCTTTTACCCACTTCACTCCACTGAAATACAAAGCTACCAATTACCTCCTCCTCGGGGGCTAAGCCTCCTGGCCTCTGTGCCAGCCTGAGCTCCCTTGACCTTACAGCTGCCTTTGATCTTGTGAAACACTCTCCCTGGGTCAATGGATGCCTCCCACAAGGGCCAGCCTAAGTGCGTTCCTTGCCTAGATAGACCATAGAGGAACCAGCACGTAGCTGGTTGCCCAGGATATTTTGCATGCAGGAAAGTAGCTCCCAGCTAAAAGAGGGGAGCCTTGAAAGCTGAATAAAGGATTGATCGAGCAGGCTGAAGTACCTTGAGGAAAAGAAAGAGCTGCCAATGACTAGAAAACACAGATCTTTTTTCAAATAATCTTTCAGCTATTCAACAAATAGCAGCATAAAATAAAAATTCTGAAGGAATTTGAATTGGGTCCAAAGTTCACTGTAATAATTTGAACTTGTCCTCTGTTTTTTTTCTGAGTAGCATTATTTGAATTTCAGTTTTATAACTAAATAAATGAGCAGCATATTTGAGTTTGCTGCTTGTTTTTATTTAGATTTAGAGAGAGCTAGAAATAATCTTTTCTTCTCTAAAATCATACTTTTAAAAAAATATTTCATCTTGGCCCTTATTGTATTATCATATATTAACATTGGGTGCATTATTTATTATATAATACAGGTTGAGTACCCCTTATCCAAAATGATTGAGACCAGAATCATTCCAAATTTTGGATTTTTTAGATTTTGGAATATTTGCATATACTTAATGAGACATCTTGAGGATGGGACCCAAGTCTAAACATGAAATTTATTTGTGCTCCATATACACCCTATACACATTTTATACAATATTTTTAATAATCTTGTTCATGAAATAAAGTTTTGATTGCATTTTGACTACAAAAAGTCACATGAGGTGAGGTGGGGAATTTTCCACTTAAAACATCATGTCAGCACTCAAAAAGTTTTGGATTTTGGAGCATATTGGATTTTGGATTTTTGCATTAGGGATGCTCAACCTGTGTGGTTATTTGAATTTGCACTTGTTAATAATTTGCACTTAAACATTCAACATAGCCTTTCACAATGTATCTCCAAATTACCGTTGAAGATTCTCTCACTTCACACACTTTAGCTAACCAGGACTCTTTGCTCTCCCTTAGGCCTTTGCTTTCTCTCTTCAGTAGCTGGGCTCCTGCAGTTGCTTTTTGTTTCTCTGTGTGTTTTGCTTTGTTTGGGTTTTTGTTCCTGACTAAAAGACTTCCTTGCCCTCTCATTTCCTCTGGTCAAAATCCCTCCCACTGTTTGACCAGCAGTAGTACTCAGTTTGTACCTCTCTGACCTTACTGTATTTTATGTACTTGCTGTATTATTTAACTTTTTATTCTGAAATAATTTTAAACCCACAGAAAAGTTGCAAAAATTATATGGAGCATAATACCCTTTACACAGATGCACAAATCTTAACATTTGCAATATTTGTTGTTTCTTTTCCTTTCTCTGAGTGTGTGTGTTATGTGTATGTGTCTCCTTTTGAACTTTTTAAAAATAGGTCGCATATATCATGCCCTTTTATCCCTCAACATTTCAGTATGTATTTCCTAAGAATACGGCTATTCTTTTATGTAACCATAGTACAGTTATCAGCTTCAAAAGATTTAACATTGATATGATACTTTTTATCAAGGCTGCCCATACTCCAATTTTGTCAATTTTTCTAATAAAGTCCTTTATAACATTTTTTTACTTCCAGTGCAGAATTCAATCTAATATCACATATTATATTTAGATTGCATTTACTCTAAGTTATGTCATGTATCACCACAATGAGTAAATAATCTGGGCGTAGTTGTACTCAAAACATAAATAACCTGCTGTTTATCACACTCTTCCCGTTAGACTTATCATCAATGATTCTTGCCTGAATCCATCTTCACTATCATCATTGAAAAAATGGTGAATTTCTAACTCTATTACCCCATCAACATTTATCTGTCTAAATTTCCTTGTAAGGAAGACACCTCCTGTTTCCCATATTTATTTACTCTCTAGTTATTATCAATATGGACTCATAGATTTCTACTGTATTCAGTGAGTTCTGTCTTTACCTATTTTGATGATTAAAATTGTCCCATATTTGACCAACCTGACATCTTCAAACTGGTTTAGGTATCCTTTTGATATGTCCATCAATTCTTTTTATCACTCCCTTACTCCTGGCTTTAGGGGATGGTCCAGACTCATCTTGTATGTTCCCTGCCCCAGCCCTGGAGTCAGCCATTTATTTATTCATATCACAGACATTATTTCGGAACCTGCCATGCACCAGGCACTCTGCTTAGGCCCCACAGATACAGTGATAAGCAACACGAGACATTGTGCTTTTTCTAATGGAACTTACAGTTCAGTAGATAAGACAGACATTATTAATCTTTTTCTTTTCCCATGGCTCACATTCATTCATCCTGTGTGTTGTGAAGTACATTAATTTCTCACCAATTAGAATGAATGTTTACTGAGTCTTAAGTTACTTTCTGGCAATCTCCAAGTTTCTCTGTTGTCTAAATCTAGAGCAAGGTGCTCTTGCAGTCCTGTGAGAAGTAACACCAAGTCTAAGGTTGTCTTCAGCCTACAGAGAAGGTGTTGCAGAGAGCTTCTGTCCTAGGATGGGAGCACTTGTCGGTGTCTCCTGCTCACCCGCCCTGGCGTGCACTCTCTGGGCACTACACTGGGCGGGACGAGGCACATAGTGTTGGCTGTTAGGAACACAGGACATTGAATCGAAATGTTAAGGAGGAAAAATAATGTCCACGTTAGAGATCTGGGTTACTCAAGAACAGTGTTGTGGAAAAACCACTTCTCCAGTCTCATGTCGTATGATTCTCCACCTTGCTCTGCGTGCTACAGCCACAGTGGTTTTCTTTCCATTCCTTGAGAAATCCAAGCTCCTTCCCACTGTAGGGTCTCTGTGCCCTTGTCCACACTGTTCTCATCTTTTAAACGAAAGTGGCCATGTCTGACCATCCTGCCATGACCCTTGTTCACCCTGTTCACTCCTTTAACATTACCTTTACAGTCTGCAATACAGAAGCTTGAAGAACATGACAGGTAGCTTAGATTTTTATTCAAGGGGAATAGACTTTGAAAAAAAAACAAGAGCCATCATGACATTTAAGATAATTGACTATAGATGTACCCTCTCACTTGAGCTAAGAAACTGAACAACCTAGAAGAAAATGTTAGTGCTCTCACTATATAATCTAAACTTGCTTGCAATCTGAAAAACTAGAAATGCACAAATCATTTCACACAAATTCAAAATAAACGAAATGTCTCATGGTGAGGCTTTAAGCAGAACCTCCTGATCTTATTTAGGGATGCTACTTCCTTCGTCGGTCATGTTGTTTGAAAGTATTAGTGTGACTGTTAGGTACACCTCAGGGACTTTTGAGAATGCGATTTACAACATTTAATATAGATGAAATGTGAATGCTTTTCGTACTCAGTTGTGCATAGCTGAATTCATAAGGGTGGAATGCTGAAAAGGTGTACTCGTGTCAGTAATGTTTAATTATAAAGACCTTTCTCTCCCTAACCCCATCACCTTCTGTTATTTATCTGGAAAATAGTGGGCAGCAGCAAAATGTTCCAGAAGAAATGGTTTCCTAGAGACTTTTAATCATCTAAATTTCGGAAATTTGGGACCTTGAAAAAAAAATGTTATCAATCAATCTGGAAATTGGACAGTAAAATAATCAAACTGCAATTGCTTTCATCATCCATAGATAAAAGCATCTATTACCAAGATTTGGGAGATTTGCTCTCTAAAAAATTAGATAACAGGAAAAGATTGGCATAGAATTGTGTATTAGTTTTTCTGATTATAAAAATAACACATAAAACAAGTTGACATCTTAAATTGCAAAAAGAATGGAATAAAATAAATTTGCCATAATCCCACCATCCAAATGTACTAACAGCCATTATCATTTTGATATGTTAATGAGAGAATTAAGGTCAGACTGTAAAGAGAATTCTATATTCTGACTTTTGTCCTTAACTTTTATTCTGAGCATTTCCTCTTATCATTAGATAATCTTCAAAGCCATTATTTTTAGTGTCTACATGTAATTTCAGCATGTGCATACACCTAATTTATTTAACTACTTCCTTGTTTTTAGAAATGTAGGTTGTTTCCAATATTTACTTATAATGAATAAGATTGTGGACTTCTGGTTTAAAAAATGTCAGGCCACACACAACGTAGCCCTCTGCTTCTCCAAACACTGCTAAAATATCTCAGGAAAAAAAGGCATTAATTCACAAATAAAAAGAGAGCACAAGAGGAGACCTCAGCAAATTAGAGATTTCATTATACTTTTTAGAAGATAGACTAAAGGAGAATAATGACTTAGTAGAGGAAGGCTGCAGAGAGTTCCAATGAGAAGCCAACCAGTTGGCCTAACAAATGCTGAGAGGCATAACCCTTGGAAATATTTTGCTATTTCTTTCTGATAAATCACCCTTCTTAAACATACCTCTCTGCAATACCTAGTCAGGAGTGACAATGCATTTCTAAACTTGACCTAATTAAGAATCAATAAGGTCTCAAAAGGTCACCTATGAAGGAGATCAGGTCAAGTAGAACTCTTAGTCAGAAGAGAGAACGTACTGGTTGTCACTGGTTATTTGGGGAGGACTTTCATTTTTAATGTGAAGTAGAAAACAGGAAGTTCCCCCTGGTTCTTATCCCTCACTATGCAATTTCTTGTGAATTCTCATTTTGATTCATAAAGCAAGAAGTTGCCTTTCAGAGTATTCCAACACATATTCCAGTCTATATAACTCTCTGAAATTCCAGTCACTAGACCCCACCTCTAAGCTCATTGCTCTTTTTTTTTTGTATGCAACATAGATTTTATACATCTCATTTTATTTTATACATCTCATTTTATTCAGTGCATATGTTGAAAATTTTTGAACACATCATTTATTGAGTCATGGCAGGAACTCTATTTATATGACTTTCAAAGTAGCCCAATTTGTACCAGCAAGCTTCATATTATAAAAGCTTCTGATGAATAGAATAGGTAGTTTTTATTATGTTCAAATCTGGGTGCTTGTTCTTTGACACTTCCCTGGTGAAGGTAACACCACACTTGAAGGCTTTCCACCTTCATGCTATCATAGCTCTTCTATTACTGCATTTATCCCTTTACATTGTAACTACTTGTTCGCAGAACTGTCTCACCCGCTAGCCTATGAGATCATCAGGGTCAGGAATGATATTTTCATTCCTTCAACACATTTTTTTCAGCACCTGCTACATATAACACAGTGTGACAGAAACAGGAAATACAATGATAAACAAGGTAAACATGATTTGTTTAAGCAAATGCAGTGTGCTCTGAGTGCCAGACTGGTATATTATTAATAGTTAGCTGTTGCCACAGTAATGCCACAGTACATAACAAACGACCCCCAAACTCAGTTGCTTTCAACAAGCATTCATTCTCATACCCATAGGTCTGCAGGTTCTCGGTAGTTTGCTTGATGTAGGCTTCAGACTGATGTTCGGCTGGGCATGGCTCCTAATGGTGAGTTGGGTTCGGATCTAAGACACGTGTGCTAATTCTGGGGCACAGGCTTCTCAGGGCACGCTCTCTGTGTGGTGGATCACTGGAGCACAAAAGGTCAAATACACTAGAACCCTCTGCTCCATGATGTTCCCTCACTTTCCTTGGCCACAGCAAGTCCCATGACCAAATTCAATGGCAATGGAGCAGGAAAGTGCCCATTGTGGAAAAGCACTGCAAAGGGTATGGTGTATAATTCCAATACAGAGTTGGTGTCGAGAATTGAAAAAGATAATTCAATCTACTGTTCTAGATTCCCTTTTTGGTTATAGCTGTCCATTGTACTCTGTAATACTCCTTTTTATATATTCATTGCACCTAAGAAGAATTTGCTCAGTATTTGTCTCCCTACTCTTCTGTAAGTTCCATAAAGGCAGTGATCCTAATACTTACTCCCTAATTATTTACCAAGTTAGGCTTTAGACATAGTAGATGCTCAATAAATTAATACTGAATTAAATGGAATTGGTATCATGACAGGGAAATTCAGAAAGCTAATAGATCATAGGAAACAGAGGTTGTCAGTCTTGCCCACTCATTAGAATCACCTGGGGAACTTTAAAAACTCTCAGCCGGGCGCGGTGGCTCACGCCTGTAATCCTAGCACTCTGGGAGGCCGAGGCGGGTGGATCGCTCAAGGTCAGGAGTTTGAGACCAGCCTGAGCGAGAGCGAGACCCCGTCTCTACTAAAAATAGAAAGAAATTATCTGGCCAACTAAAATATATATAGAAAAAATTAGCCGGGCATGGTGGCGCATGCCTGTAGTCCCAGCTACTCGGGAGGCTGAGGCAGTAGGATCGCTTAAGCCCAGGAGTTTGAGGTTGCTGTGAGCTAGGCTGACGCCATGGCACTCACTCTAGCCTGGGCAACAAAGCAAGACTCTGTCTCAAAAAAAAAAAAAAAACTCTCTACGCCTGTGCCTCACCTAGGCCAATTAAAGCAGAACCTCCTAGTAAACTTAAAAGTCTCCAAGAGTGGAGACTGGGCCTTGGCATGTTTCAAATGCATACCAGGTGATTCTAATGTGTAGCCAAGGCTAAGAATCACTGATCTGGGGACACCTTACTCAGATTTGGGCAGTCAGGAAAGACTTCCTGAAGGAAGTAATATTTAAGCAGAAACTATGTCTAAACTGATAAGTAGATTTGGAGCTGGAGGTGGGGAGGAGAGGTTTGTAACATTGTTGCATGGAACAATGGAGGAAGTCGCATGTGCTATGGCACTGAGAAAAGAGAGAGCTCTTTCCCCTGACGCCTAGATCAGAGTGAGGTGAGTGAGGCAGATCCTAACAAATGTTGCTCTGGGCAGAATTCTTAGATAAAATAACCAGAAAAGCTTAGGATTTGAGGGACGAGCTTCCCAACTAGTAAGCAGAAGTTTCGCAGGAAAGGCTCTGCCTAGTCTGAGTAACTTCCCTTGGCTGCTTGCCAGGGTGAAGCTTTTGTTTAACGCAGGTTTTGCCTGAGTTTATTTTTGTATCTGCTGTTGTTATGCTGAACTCTTTCCAGCTATTCTTTGTTTATGTAACTCTCTAGGCAGCCATCTAATTTTTAGGATATGACAATCTTTCCACGTAACATTTTTGTTCATGATGACTGTTGAGTTACATTTTAATAGTGAGCAAGCAGGGTGGTTTTTTTTTTCCAAATATAAGAAATAATCATACTAAGAACACTTCTGCTTTTTTAAAAACTGCTCTTCAAGGTAGACTTCAAGTAACTCAATATCCTCCTTATATAGATTCATATGATGAATCCATTTCAGATTCTTTTATCAGTAAAAGCTTGTTCTCAAAATGATTTACTTTCTTCTGTTTAATAATGAGAAATATTTATCCATCATGTTTTACTTCTTGTCTTATTTTCCAGGAAACTTAGAGCTCAAATTGTAGCATTCAATATTAGCCCAAGTTTGAGGGTATAATTGTCTTTCTGATTTATCAAATTTTAATTTTTTTATCTTTAGCAATCCTGCTCTATATGTGGCTTCCATTGTAATCTACCTTAAATACTTTTTGAAGCAAGAAAATTACAGATTACCAGGTAAAGTATTCAGGCCTCTTACTAGATGCTGTGGCAAATACAAAAGTGTTTAAGACTCATTCATTGCCCAGGAATTTTCAATTTACTAAATATTTAGAGATGAATTTCTCTACAAATAAATATGTTAATGAAAGGCTTATAATTTTTTAGGCCTTAAATGACATCTATGATAGGTCTAAAACTAAACACATATCTCTTTGCATTCTTTCTTAAAATCAAAGTTATAGCAATTTTTTTATTAAAATTTCTCCAACCACTTACAGAATAGTCTTGTCTGTAAGACAGATATGTAGGGATATACACACACGTGTAAAAAGGTAGTCCTAGTTAATATTAGCAATGTATCATTGTGAAGGCTTACAAATATGAAGTGTTTATTTGTCACAGTTCCAGTTGGAAGGTACATGGGTACTAGCAATCAAATTGTAAATGCATAAATAATTGCTGTCTGCTGCCTTTTATGCAGCTTTCCAGATAAAACAGTATCAATTGAAATCAAGTAATGTTGGACCCTGTCATTTTGCAAGAGAAGAAAATCTAAGAAAACTGAGAACCCTGCTCTAAGGAAGTTACAAACTCAGGATCAAATAAAACAAGAAGTAGAGATTTTCCAAAGAAAATTAGGCCATTCCAGATCCCAACACAAGGAGCATCCTCCAGTCTACCTCCTTCAAATAAAAAGAATAATTTTTTTAAACCCTCTAATAAATATTCCTTGCCACAGTTCTACCTTCTGAATCCAATTAGCAATTTTATCACCTCATTTTATTAACATCTATTAATCTTGAAAAACATAGGACTGGCATTCTATTGATCTCTTTCTGGTCTGTATTTATAAGAGAGAAAGCTTTGTATTTCTATTTGCTAATGTGAAAGAAAAAAAGATTTAAGGCAAGACACTTAGCATAGAAAACTCATAAACTTCCACCTAAATAAGCAGTTACAGAAGAACAGATGCGTCTAGATTACATTGGTAAACAGTGCTGTGTTATAGACCAATCAATACAGTTAATGCTAATTGTAATGTACTTTTGTCAAAATTGCACTTTGTCTTAAAGTTAATTTCTGATTTATGTCATTTTCCATAAAGTCATTCTGAAAAGCTAGAGCTCATTGCACTCAGTTCCTGCTAATGGGAGACTGACATGATTGAAACACCATCTATCCTGAGTATTTGGATATCAGGTTCAATATTCCTATTGGTTCAGAATGGATGAACGTTTACTAAGTCATCCCCCACCCACCCCTGACTTCCTGTAATAGCTCAAAATGCCAGTGAGTCAAGATCAACAGGCCCTGACCCGAGCCACATTTACAGAAAACACCGCAAGCATTTGTCTCAGGAGATAATATCCTGTGTGACTGCCTCTAGAAATACTTACAGTGCATTGTGGAGTGCTTTGATCATTTTGTTCAATAAATGGTGCATTTTCAAAATGGGACAAGAATTAAAATTCAATTTTTTTAATTACAAGTCTCCAGTGAAGGGTTCTGTGGTTGTTCCTTACACATCATCAGTTCCTAGTCCTTGGGCCAAACACAGGAACTACGGGAGCCAGATCCATCCCGTGTTATTCTAAAAAGATAGGAAAGTTTCAGAGCTTCCTGCTTCTATAGATGTAGAAAAATCCTGCCAGATTCTTCTCCACAGTATCATGTCAGACTACTGCATAGCACCAGCTTGACTGAGCTGAGCAGGGCTTTCTCATTCTCCAGTCTTTCCCACTCATGAGCTCTTTCTCTTTCTCTGTCTCTCTGGTTTATATTTACCTTTATAAAAATTTTTGGCTAGATAATTCACACGCTTTGGGTGGCAAAAAAAAAAAAAAAAACTTAGCAAAATGCCAGGTTTTGTACTAAGACATTTACAGAGGAGAATCTAATAATTTCCTATAGCTGTTCCTCCCAGCGTGGTATGGAAATGCATTCAGTAGTTTAATTTTCTTTTCCTTCTCATTGCCAGAATTATTTATAGCAGAAAATTGAGGAGTTGTATTATAGTTATTATTTCTTTTGATTGGTTTAAAAATTCAGTTTGATAGGGATCTTAAAGAAAAAAAAAATTCCGCAAGTTTAAATGTGGTTTGGAAAGGCAGCAGAGGGATTTGAAGAGAGCAGATCTGATGAAAAAGAAAAATGTTTTAGCATTTTCAACCATCCAAAAGAGAATCATTGAAAAACAGGAAGTCTCAGAAGGAAGCTACAACAAAGTAAAAAGGGTTTATAAAAGAATACATAGCCATTTTGAGAGTTGTGTTGGAAAGGATAAGGCGATATTTTTTATCTGAGGCTATAATGAAAAGACCAGAATTACAGATGTGATGCCTCTGGGGGAATCAAACTTTTTCCATGACCACAAACTAGACTTCCATTCCTGGCTAAAAATCTTGAAAAAATGTAGAAATATGGTAACTGATCATATCTACTTGATTCCATCACAATTCGTGGAAAAATGATGCACAATAAAGGGTCAGTGTTATCATGTTAATTGGGGACAGACCCCACAAAATAATCTAAATGATTATTAGGGCTGAAGTTTTCCCAGGCTATGACCATAGACATGAAATGAACAGATTGCAGTATAGTCTATTCATTGTTACTAAATGTAGAGACTGTTCTGCCATCAATTCTGCAGCCATGATTATTGTCAACAGCCATAATTATTGTCAACAGCCAGTGTGAACATGAGCAGACAGTGTAGGGCATTGGAGGGGAAACACAGAGGTGAGCTCTAATCTCTTTCTCTACTCTCCCACCGGCCATTTGATGTGGGGAAAGCCCTATAAACTCGCTGTCCCTTAGTTTCTTCAGTCTTTAGGTAGGAATAATACTATTTCCTTCTCTAGTACCTCACTGTTGTTATCAATGTCAAATGATATGAAATAAGTAAAATAACTTTAGAAATATTGAAAGCACTTATAAACATACAGCATTATTAGTATTTGTTGATCATTGGTGAATGGTGCCAGAGTTTATTCTCACATTTGCTCAGGGCTCAGCTTTTATAGCAAAATATGGTGTTGATATTAGTTTTATTGTCTTCCAAAGTTTATCTTAACACATTCTCACTTTAAAAATAGCAAACTGAGATCTATTTATTATTTATTTATTTATTTATTATTATTTTTTTTTTCTTTGCAAAGGGGACTTCTCTTTTGTTCTTGTTTTACTGAAAGTGAAAAAGTCCTATCATAGAGATTTTCATTTTCAGTACTTGGAAGGTTTGGGGAAGAAGTTCAAACTCAGAGGCAAGTTTTAAACCCCTTCAAAAGTATTTTAATGGTGATGGTAAGACAATGTTAACAGCACCTGCATTAATAAAGACCTTCATATTCCGTTATAGTAATGTCATATGCACATTGCAGTTGAAGAAGACAGAGAAGTATTTTGTTTTTTTTAAAATTGTGTGTGTGTGTGTGTGTGTGTGTGTATCTGTCCCCTCCCCCAATTCCAGTACTTCCCGAGAAAAGCCACCTTGGTGTAGCCACCCAGGGTCTTGAACATGGAGGTTGGAAACTCAGTCGTCGGTACATCTGGAGTTAATCAGGCTCAGGAAATAAGTCACACCAACCCATTCACACGTCTGATGTTAAGGAATCCAGAATGCCAATTTATTCACTTATGATCAAAAATATAATGCTCTATAGATAGGATCTGGGCAGGCCACAGCTCACCAGAAGATTGCGTGACGGCCATAGAATCAGTAGCTTTTTGCCTAACCTGAATGACTGCTGTGGTCAAGTGCTGCTCAGGCCAGGTCCCTGGGCTCACAGTTCAGGAAACCAGTCTTCTAAACAGGGCTAGAAATACAAAGTCCACCTCTGCCCACTGTCCCCTGTCACACTGTTGATCAATCAGCTTTCAGATCAAGACATCTTTTTTTCCTTTTGCCATAGGAATACTTTTCCTTCAAGTTTGGCCTGGGAGACATTCTTCCTCTTTAAGGTAATGATATATCTTTGCTCTGCTATATTAAATGTTTCTTTCATAGAAACGCTTGCAGGTAGTCTTATTTCTATTTCCAGGTTCTTAGGCTGCACCTTGTTGTCACCCCAGGTAACATATCACCAACAATTCTTCCTCACAGCTCCCTGACCTTGCTCTCTCTGCCCTTAAACTTCTGGGCTCTTGAACATGGTTGGGGCTGGAAAGCTCACTATTCTCAATGAACTCCTCTGACACTGCAGTATCCCTTTAAAAGTTCATTCCTGTGTGCCCTCTGGGTAGGCATGGGCTGGTGTTCACAAAAAGAGCTAGTTCAACAGATTCAGTTACACTGTAGGGTTTAAGCCAGTTTGCCGGGATAGTCCTTTTTCCCAATGGAGAAAAATAGAGTATCCCTCTCAATTTTCAAGAGGGACAACGTTGATATCCATCTTCAGGGAACCATTTTACTCTCATGGGACCACAGTAGCTATGGGGCCTTCTCTGGACTGGGAGGATTTCATTCAATCAAGTTTAAAAAGTTGTATTTTATTAAATAAAAATGTCGTGTCACTAATCACTGTAACACTTTGGAATTCAAGGAACTTGTCCAACCCCAGCCCCAGCGGGCTACATTTGTAATTGCAGCTGACATTTACTGAGAGTTTTCTATGTGCTGGGAGTGTATTAAGCATTTTGCATGAATTATTTCATTTAATCTTCACAATGACCTTATGATGTAGGTGGTTTTAATTATCCCCATTTTACAGTTGAGGAGACTGATGATAAAAACAGACAGATGGTAAGCGGTAGAGCCAGAACATAAATCTGCTGGTGAAATCTGAAACAGTATAGTGACAATGACGAATTCCATTACCAACAGGCTTTGTTTTTCCCAGGGCACTTGTCTCTGTAGTATGCCTGATCCTTACTGTAAAGATGGATCTAGGTGTTCCACAATTGCTAAGCATTTTGGCAAGATCTGGGCAAATAAAAAGTTGGAAAGTGCAGAAACTTAGACTTGGTTGATACAGAAATTGTGCCAGGTACTCCCTGGATCTGCTACAGTTCCCAAAAGACAACTTTCTCAGCTTCCACGGAGCCGTAAACACAGCCCTGGGCTCCATGGATCAATGCTCTGGGCCCTGTGAGGAGAATGTCACACAACTAGGAAGTGTCAAGATCTGAACTAAAAAAAAAAAAAAGGTGTTGCCTACAAAGCCATCATTTTTTTTTTAATGTCTAATGTTCTTCAAAGACTCATAATTTTCTCATAGTTTCCAGAATGTTAGAGATCTGCTGGTTGTATATAGAGTCATGCATCGCTTAACAACAGGGATATGTTCTGAGAAAGGCATCATTAGGCAATTTCGTCATTGTGCAAACATCATAAAGTGTACTTACGCAGACCTCAATGGGATAGCCTACTACACACCTAGGCTATACGGCATAGCCTATTGCTCCTACGCTTCAAACCTGCACAGCATGTTACTGTACTACATATTGTAGGCAATTATAAACACAATGGTAAGTGTTTGTGTAGCTAAACATACCTAAACATAGAACAGATATAATAAAAATACAGTATTATAATCTTATGGGACCACCATCATATATAAGGTCTGTCATTGACTGAAATGTCATTATATGGTGCATGATTGTATTCACATTTTCTACTTCTGGGCCTATGTAGCAATACAATTGTACCCCTGAGAGCCCCCAAAAGAGGAACTTCTGCCTCACCCAATGCTCACAGAGTTAAGAGACAGCAGTTTTTTTTCCTTCTAGAAAACAAAGAGCTTTCATCATAAATGCACTGTAATCCCTGGAGGTATTACCGTATCTTCATTGACGCTATTTGCTGAGCCAGAGGAAGCTATTGTGTAGGCCACAGCCAGCCCCACTGGCACTCAGCCAGCTGTAGTATCTAAACACAACTACTGTTCACAGTGTCCTGTCCATTCAAAAACATGCATTTGGCCCCTACCATGTGCTGGCTACTTTGCTATCAACCTTCAGTGTTTTAAGTTTTATAAATGTACCCAAGCACTAAAAATCATTTGGCCAGTGTAAATATTTTGCACTCATGCTTAACACGTATATGAAATGTCACTTAGTCAAACGAATATTCTGATGTGTAATTTAGACAGGGCAAGTATGTCTTTTAGAAGCAGAGGGCATTGAACCTTTGAAACTGGTTGTTTTCACTCTTCCTCATCTGTCTTTCCCCCAAATCTATCTCCAAGTCACCTTCTCTCATCCCCTACACACAAATGCGCACTTAATCATAAACAAATCTGTAGAGGAGCTACTCACAGGGCTACTTCATCATTAAGATCTATCACTTCACAGCACCTTATGGTTAGAATAGGATCCTCCCCCGACCCCTTGATTAATACTTGTTCAACATCTCTCACACTTGCCTACCCAAGAAACTCTGTCCAGGGGAGGAAACAAAATTACAGCTCCTTTAACAATGATCCAGCAGAGAAAATGAGATTGCCCAACACATTACAGCTTCTATTCGACAGAGCCCCCTGCTCCCTCTTGAGAAAGGATGGAAAATGAGCTGCCAGCTAAAAACTCCTAAAGAATGTCACAATTACAAGTTTTCACTGGCACTTCCAGTGACAGTACTTCTGACCTGAGACAACTGAGACACACAGATGTACTCCTAAGTCTACTCATTAGCCTAATGAGAATGGAGTCAGGCAAAGAGTTAATTTGACTAATTTCATCAGCATGCCCTGAGATGTGTCTGCTGGGAGAACACCAAAGTGACGGAGACAAACACAGAAACACGCAGAGGGAAGGAATTTACTGAGCTTTGCCTGCCATTAGGCACAGTCACAATTTCAGAACATAATGGAATCGAAGCTGGAAAGAACCGCAATGATTGCTTAGCCCAATCATGTCATCTGACAAGATCTAAGGAGGTTAATAATTTTAAACATAAAATTTATTGTAACGTGAGTAGTATATGAGAAAACATTTTATAAACTGTAAACTGCTACTATAGATGAGCATATATAAGGTAGTATCAAATTGTTTTCTCAAAACAACAAAGAAAATTTAAACAATGGATACATTGTTATATACTTTCATAAAACCAATACTGTACATAAATTTCTTTCCCTCCTCCCCCTAAAAAAATCTCCAGTTCTTTAGCTATGGGGACACACTTCAGTTCAAACTCAATCATCTGATAAGGATATAATTTGAAATTATTATTTTTTTTTCTTTTAAATTTTTCAAACCTTTCCTGCTCTTGAAGATTCTAGAAAAATAAGGCATTGATGAGCATTATTTGATGATGAATATAAATTTTAGTTTTACCAAATTTAAGGCTTTTCAGTTAATACTTGGTGTGAATGATTAATGCTTTTGATAAATGGTTTTCGATTTCTTAAAAATTCCACCTTAAAATGAGTACCATAAAATATCTGTTTAATGTTGGCAGTACTTCTGACAGCATGCCTTGATCTTACAATTAGAGATTAAACCACAATTACCCCTCAGATTCAGTAATTCTAAGAGAGCTGATTGAGGGTTTTTCTGGACAATGGAATGTCATTTGCATTGATTATTTCATTATATTAATTTTCTCATCACTTTTCCTTTTTCTTTCTCTTATTTTTTTTCCATTTGAACACTATTAAGGAAGTTTTTTCAACAGGCTCAAGCCTGAGGGTATGAAAAAGAAAATGAATAGGTTTCTTCTATTAAAGGGGGAAAAAAAAAAGAAAGAAAGGGCTTATGGGGATACTAAGCCTCATAGCCTATAAATTGTTCCTGTTCTTTTTTTCTTCATGATAGTTCGTAGAATTAAAACAGGATGGGAAAATTTATATTTTGAGGGTGAGTCTTTTAAGAAATTGATCTTTTGTAATACCCCTTCTACTTGAATGATATTGCTGCTATCCCAGCAGTCAGGCCAAGCAGTACATAATGTCCCCTTTCTGTAAGTTTCCTTACAAATGATTTTTCTCAATTTATCCAATTTTTAATGGAGATCTGATTATGTCTACTAAGTATAAAGTTTATGCTATTGCAGGACAGACAGATATTAAATAAACTCGCAAATATGACTATGAAATATAAGTGCAATAAGGGTAAAGAACTGTGAGGGGAAAAAGAGGATAACTCAATTTGTATGTGAGTGTCCTCAGGGAAGTCCTCTCTGAGAGATGCAAAGAGCAGGGACAAGTTAGACTGGAAGTGAGAGAAGAAGAAGGACCCGACAAAAGTAACAGCATATGCAAAAGTTCCTGAAGCAGGAAAAACCTTGGTGAGCTCAAGGATTATCAACCAAGGTCAGTGTAACTGGAATAAAAGAGAAAGTGGTACAAGATGAGGCTGGAGAGGTGGCCAGTGTCCACATGGGAGAGCACTAAAGAGTGAATGGCGGAGTTGCTATAGAATGGTGATGGATTGAGTGCCGGACCGAATTCCTCTGCCTCCGCCCAAAACTCATTATAAACTATCAGACAGAAAATAATTTTGTATAAAAGCCATGATTCCCCAAGAACAAAGAGAGATGAAGAGGAAACAGTGGCATCATTAGAGTCAGAAAAGCATGTAAAAGTGGTAACTGATTTATCAAATCTCAGAAAGCCTGTAGTGAGAAAACTGAGAAGTTACCCAATTTACCAAGTTACCTGTGGGATTCACAGAAAGGTGAGGCTCAGAACAAAAGAGCTTGTTGAGAGTCCATCCAAGGGGCACTTAGACCGTACCAGCCAGGAAGGGATTTAATACAGAGAATCAGCTGCTTATAAAAGTCCGGTTGAAGGACTGGAGAAGCACAGGTCGGGGAAAGCCATGGCTGCTCCTTAGATTTGTGGGCAGCTTACAGAGTCAGGAGGTTGCAAGAACTTCAGGGAATTATCTGAGAGGACTACAGCTATCTGAATCATCATGGCAGGTGATTTGGAAGGAAATGCCCTGAGGCTGCTGTGACATTTTATATTTGCTGAAGTAAACAATATTGCCTACTGCTGCCAGAGGGCAATAATATGGTTTCTGCCTTTCTTATGCCCTCCAAATCTTGTACGTGTGCCGCTCATTGGCAGACTTAAATCCAGAACATGGCCAGCAAGTGGTTCTGGAAATACATTTCCTGGGCTTCCAGCCCCTGCAGTATGAGAGGACATAGAAGCCGCACGATGGCAGGGGGAGTAGGAGTGATGGAGGTGAGCCTCCATCCATCAGTCCAGCAAAGAGTGCTTCCCAGATCCTATTCCCCGTTAGTGCAACTTGCAATTTCCCCCCTCTCACATAGGCAGAAGATGAGGTATAGGACAGACGGTCTTCAGACTGCCTCCCAGGGAAACAGTGCTTGGGCTTACCCAGAACAGTCATGCCCCTCCAGGTCTGAGCTGAAGAGGCACATTGCCCCCTAGGGAAGTAGTGGCTTGACTGAGCTGAGCAGCTACACATTCCAGGGCTTAGTTGACACAGTACCCCACATCCCAGGAAAACAGTAATAGCTAAACTGAGACACCTTGCACTACAGGTCAAACAACTGTGGTACCTGCCTCCCTGGAGCTGAACTACTCACTAGAGTCTGAGCTGCTGAGATCCCGCTATCCCCAGGAAGTAGAGTCCTTACTGTGCAGTTCCTTGCCCCCTAGGGCACAAATGACAGCTATGCTACACCATCCTGGGGTACTTGCTGCTGCTGCATCTGGCCTCAGAGGGCCTGGGGTATAGTCAAGCCCTGCCATCCCAAGAGCTAGAGTCACAACAGGATGTCTTATCCCCTGGGACCTGAGTTGTCACTGAGCCCTATTGGCTCAGGTTCCCAAATTGCAGCCATAACCTATTCCTGGGGCCCAAACATCCAGAGTACCTTCTTACCCAGAGTTGGGCCAATGTTGTGCCCTGCCCCCCAGGGGTAGAATCACACCTAGCTGCCTGGGCCCAAGCTGCTATAAGGTGACTCAGAGTCAAAGATCCTGGCTCTGTGCACAACCTACATCCAACAGATGAACAGAGAACAAATCTGCACCCCAAGACTCAGGAGCTACAAGAGGTTTGCAAGACCCTGAGTCTAGGATCCCAAAGCCATAGACACCCTGAGCACCTGCACCTGGAAGCCAGCACAACTGAAGCTACTTGTAGGCATGTCAGACTTGACATTAATATGGATCCCCTCAGCTAAGTCTCCTCACTGTGGGGTAAACAAGACTTGGAGGACACCAAAAGCCCTTGCAACTGAGGACCTTAACAACATATGCAGTCACCACAGCTGCTAAAATTTCTACAGCCTAAGCCACTGAAGCACCCACAGTTATTGCTTAGGTCAAATGCAGCTGAGGAAGCTGCATAGACACTATACCACTGCATCTACCTGGAAACAGAGTCATCGTACCCTTTCCAAGCAGCACACTGAGACCCAACTGCAGGCAAAAGTCTTTCTCCATGAAAGCTGCTATAGACAGTTTGGAGGAGGCAATTTCCCACTAGACACACATGAATGCAGAAACACAAGAAACATTAAAAAAATAAATAAATAAAACAAGAAACTATGACACCACCAAAGAAACACATCAACTCTCTAGTACCAGACCCTAATCAAAACGAAATCATGAATTGCCAGAAAAGGAATTCCAAATAATCATCTTTTAAAAACTCAACAAGACAAAAGAAATACAAATAGACAATTCAATGAAATCAGAAAGCCAATTCACAATATGAATGAGAAATTTAACAAAGAGACAAATATCATTAAAAAAGAACCAAACAAATCCTGCAGATGAAGAATTCAATGAATGAAATAAAAATACAATAAAGAGCTTCAACACCAAGCTTGATTAAGCTGAACAAAGAATCTCTGAATGTGATGAAAAAGAGTGAAGAAATTAAGACTTAAGGAACAGCATTAAGCAAACAAATATTTGAATTTTGGTAGTTCCAGAAGGAGAAGAGATGGAAGTAGGCATAGAAAATCTATTTAATAAAATAATAGCTGAAAATATCCCAAAGTTGGGAGAGATATGAACATCCAAATCCAGGAATCTCAAACTCTCCAAGTAGACTAAACCAAAAAGATCCTCTCCAAGTCACATTATAGTCAAATTGTCAAAAGCAAAGACAAAAAGAAAATTCTACAAATAAGAGAAAACCATCAAGTCACATATAAAGGACCTCCATTAAACTAACAGGAGATTTCACAGCAAAAATCTTACAGACCAGGAAAGAATGGAATGATATATTCGAAGAGCTGAAAGAAAAATCGTCGGCCAAGATGCTACCTATACCCAGCAAAGCTATCCTTCAGACATGAGGAGAAATAAAGTCTTTGCCAGATAAGCCAAAACTGAGGGAATTCATCATCACTAAACCAGCCTTACATGAAATGCTCAAAGAAATTCTAAATCTAGAAGCAAAAAGATGATTATTACCATCATGAATACATGCAAAAGTGTAAAACTCACTGTGACAGCAGATAGATAAAGGAGAAAAAGAAAAGAATCAAACCTGATCACTGCAAAAAAAACCACCAAACCACAATGATAAATAATAAAAGGGAAAGAAAAAATAAAGACTAGATAAAACAAGGAGAAAACAATAAACAAAATGACAGGACTTCAACACCCTACTCTCAGCATTGGACAGATCAGATCATCTAGGCAGAAAGTTAGCAAAGAAACATTGAATTTAAACTTCATTTTAGACTAAATGGACCTAATAGACATTTACAGAACATTTCATCTAACAGTCACAGAATAAACATTTTTTTCATCAGAACATAGAACATTCTTCAGGATAGATCACATATTAGGCCACAAAGCAAATCTCAACAAATTTAAAATAATTGAAATCATATCAAGTATCTTTTCCTGACCACAATGAAATGAAATTAGAAATCAATAATTAGAGGAACTTTTGACACTATACAAATACATGAAAAGTAAACAATATGCTACTGAACTACCAATATGTCAATCAAGAAATTAAGAAGGAAATTTAAAAATTTTGTGAAACAAATGAAAATAGGAACATGATTATCAAAACCTATGGGATACAGAAACAGCAGTATTAAGGGGAAATTTCTAGCAATAAAAATTTACATTAAAAAAGTGGAAAGTTTTCAAATAAAGAACTTCACAATGCATCTCAAAGAACTAGAAAAGAATAAAACAAGCCCAATATTAGTAAAAGGAAAGAAATAATGAAGATCAGAACAGAAATAAACAAAACCGAGATTTAAAAAACAATACATAAGATCTACAAAACAAAAAGTTGGTTATTTGAAAAGATAAACAAAATGACAAACTATTCACTAGACTAGTTACAAGAGAAGACCCAAATAGACAAAATCAGAAATGAAACAGGAGATACTACAGCTGATACCACAAAAATACAAAAGAGCATCAGAGACTATTATGAACAACTGTATGCCAACAAGTTGGAAAACCTAGTGGAAATGGACAAATTCCTGGACACATATAACCTACCCATATTGAATCAAGAAGAAACAGAAAACCTGGACAGACCAATAAGTTGTAAGATTTAATCAATAATAAAAAGTCTCCAAACAAAGAAAAGCCCAGGCTCAAATTGACTCACTACTGAATTCTACCAAACTAATAAAGTATAAAGAACTAATACCAATCCTTCTGAAACTGATCCAAAAAAAATTGAAGAGGACGAAATTCTTCCAAATTCGTAATTCTATAAGTCCAGTGTTACTCTGATTGCAAAACCAGACAAGGACACACGAAAAAAGAAAACTACAGGCCAATATCCCTCAAGAACATTGATCCAAAAATCCTCAACAAAATACTAGCAAACTGAATCCAAAAGCACATGAAAAAGATAATACACCATGACCAAGTGGGATTTATCCCAGGGATGCAAGCATGGTTCAACATATGCAAATTAATAAATGTGATACATCACATCAACAGAATCAAGGAAAAAATCATATGATTATCTCAACAGATGCAGGAAAAACATTTGATAATATTCAACATCTTTTCGTAATAAAAACTCAACAAACTAAGTATAGAAGGAACATACATAAATACAAAAAAGGCCATATATAACGAATCCACAGCTAATATCATACTGAATGAGGAAAAGCTTTCAGAGCTGGAACAAGACAAGGATGCCCATCTCATCACTTTTATTCAACATAGTGCTGGAAGTCCTAGCCAGAGAAATTATTATTAGGTAAGAAAAAGAAATAAAGGGCATCCAAATTGGAAAAGAGAAGGCAAATTGTCCCTGTTTGCAGATAATATAATCTTACATAAAGAAAACTCTAAAAGCTCTACAAAACAACTGTTAGAATTGACAAATTCAGTAAAGGTACAGGATATGAATTTAAAATACAAAAATCAGTAGCATTTCTATATACCAACAACAAATTAGTGAAAAAAGAAATCAAGAAAGCAATACATTAATAATAGCTACAAAAAAAACATACCTTTGAATAAATTTAACCAAGGACTGAAAGATCTCTACATGGAAAAGTGTAAAACACTAATGAAAGACATTGAAGAGGACACACAAAAAAATGGAAAGATCCTATGTTCATGGATTAGGAGAATTCCTATTGTAAAAATGACCATACTACTGAAAGCAATCTACAAAATTAATGCAATCCTAATCAAAATGCCAATGACATTCTTCACAGAAATACAAAAAACAATCCTAAAATTCACATGGAACCACAGAAGACCTCAAATAGCCAATATAATCCTGAGCAAAAAAAGCTGGAGACATCACACCACCAGACTTCAAATTATACTACAAAGCTATAGTAACCAAAACAGCATGGTACAGGCATAAAAACAGACACACACCATTGGAACAGAATGGAACAGAGTAGAGAACCCAGAAATAAACCCATATACTTACAGCCAACGGATTTTTGACAAAAGCATCAAAAATATTATTCACTAGTGAAAGAACAATCTATTCAATAACTGGCACTGAGAAAACTGAATATCCAGATGCATAAGTATGAAACTAGACCACTAACTCTTACCATATGCAAAAATCAACTCAAACAGATTAAAAACTTTAATGTAAGACCCAAAACTATGAAACTACTAGAAGAAAACATAGGGGAAAAGCTTCTGGACATTTATCTGGACAAAGATTTTATAGAGAAAACTCTATATAGTATAGGCAACAAAAGCAAAAATAGAAAAATGAGATTATATTAAACTAAAAAGATTCTGCACAACAACAACAACAAAAAAAAAATCAACAGAGTGAGGAGACAACCAGCAGAATGGGAGAAAATATTTGCAAACTATTCATCCTACAGGGGTTAAGAATCTAGAATATACAAGAAACTCAAATAACTCAATGGCAAAAATACTCCAAATAATCCAATTTTAAAATGGGTAAATGAGCTGAATACACAACCCCCAAAAGAAGACATACAAATGGCCAACATGTATATGAAAAAATGCTCAACATCACTAATCATCAGGGAAATGCAAATCAAAACAACAATGAGATATCATCTCACCCCAGTTAGAATGGCTATTATCAAAAGGACAAAAAACAAATGCTGGCAAGGATTCAGAGAAAGGAAAACTCCTATGTGGGAATGTAAAATAGCACACCTATTACGGAAAATAGCATGGAGCTTCCTTAAAAAACTAAAAATAGAACTACCATATAATCCAGCAATCCCACTATTGGATATATATCCAAACAAAAGGAAATCTGTACACCAAAAAGATACATATCTGTACTCCCATGTTTATTGCAACACTAGTCACAATAGCCAACATATGGAAACAACCCAAGTGTCCATCAAAAGATGAATAGATGCAGAAAATGTGATATATACACACAATGTGATACTATTCAGCCATAAAAAAGAATGAAATCCTGTCATTCACAGCAACATGGATGAGCTTGAAGGACATTATGTTAATTGAAATTAGCCAGGGGCAGAAAGACAAATACCACATGTTCTCATTCATATGTGAAAACCAAAAAAAATTGATCTCATAGAAATAGATAGTAGAATAGTGGTTATTAGAGGCTGGGAAGGGTAGGGAGAAGGAAAGAATAGCCAGAGGTTGGAATGGTTACAAAATTACAGCTAGATAAGCTTTAGTGTTCTAGCTGTGGCCCCCAACCTTTTTGGCAACAGGGACTGGTTTCATGGAAGACAATTTTTCCACTGGACTGGAGTGGGATGGGAGGGGGTGGCAAGCAATGAGGAGTGATTGTAAATACAGATGAAGCTTTGCTCACTCGCCCACTGCTCAACTACTGCTGTGCAGCCCAGTTCCTAATGGCCACGGGCCTGTGCCAGTCTGCAGCCCAGGGGTTAGGGACCGAAGTTCTATGTCGCTGTAGGGTGACAATAATTAACATCAGGGTATTGTGTATTTTCAGATCTCTAGAAGAGCAGATCTTTAATGCTCTCAACATGAAGAAATGATAAACTTTGGGGTGATGGATATGCTAATTACCCTAATTTAATCATCGCACATTGTATACATGTATCAAAATATGACACTGTACCCCACAAATATGTACAATTATGTGTCAATTAAAGATAATAAAAGTAAAAAAAAAACTTCCCCTCAAAAAAAATAAAAAGATGAAATTTAAAGAGTATTAACTGCATTTATATGGATTCAGAAGATACATGAGTAGGGGAGGTCATGGATGTGCAGCAATTTTAAGCACATAAAAACTATCTAAATTAACAAAATGACTATTTTTAACTTCACAGGAAACAAAAAGTTATATGGAGAAAAAAATCATTGATCACTGTATGACTCAGCTCGGATAGTGTTCTCAGAGTCTTAATAAAACTAAACTTGATCTAATCAAAATTATGATAGAAGATTGAAGAGATGGAAAGAAGAATGACAGTGCTGGTGTGTGCTGGAGGCGGTATTTTGGGAAAGAGAGCTAAAACTTTGTTTTCCATATGATAAAAAAATTAGGTAAAGCCTAAAATGTTGAAATACAGTTAGATAAAGCAGGAAGAGGTTAACATGCCAGAAAGAGAAGGATAAACACAAAGAGCAACAACAACCTTTAAAATGAAAGACATTTTCCTCTTTCTAACAATATTCAATTTCTCCATGATGGCTCTTTCTTTCACTTCTCCCTGTTTTGTTTGTTTTTCCATCAGGGTTCCAACATGCTCTTGCAGCCACTGCTTCTACCTCCAGTTAAAATCCTGCTCGGTCAGGCTGCCTGGAAGGGTTTGTTACACAAGAGGGATCTCCACTTTTCTTGCCTCCCATCCACTTTTTCTTTTAAAGTTGTTGTTTTTTTTTTTTTTTTTTTTCCAAAGTAACAAAGCTTCAGTAGGAGACATTCAGAGTAAAATATAGTGTTATCAATTTATAATCGTTTCCTACCTCAGCCCACTATGCAGTCTTGTCTTTGGAGAGAAGGAGCTATAATTAATAGCACTGGGAGATTTGAAGCATGATTTTATTATTTAATGTAAAGAGGCCAGGTATGGTGGCTCATTCGTGTAATGCCAGTACTTGGGGAGGCTGAGGCAGGAGCATCACTTGAGGCCAAGAGTTCGAGACCAGCCTAGGCAAACTAGCAAGACCCCATTTCTACAAAAAAATTAAAAATTAGTCATGTGTGGTGGTGCATGCCTGTGGTCCCAGCTATTGCTACTACTCTAGAGGCTGAATCCAGGATTCAAAGATGCCATGAGCTATGATCGGACCACTGCCGTCCACTCCAACCTGGGTGACAGAGCATGACCCTGTCTCTGAAAAAAAAAAATGATTGTAATGAAAAATCAGAAAGTCTGTATTTCCAGGATTGGTTCTGTCATGCAGCTACATTATCATCCAGGCCCCTGCTACACTGGCATTCTCAGAGTGTTGACTCAGTCCTCAGAGTTGTCCCTGTGCAGTCCCACATGAGATGCCACAGCCCCAATGTCTGCCTGAAGAAAAAAATTATTTCCTCCCACACATTTCTGTTTTATTACAGAGCAAATCTCTTCCGGGTTGCAGACTAGAGACTTCTGGTTGTGTCTTCATATGGCAAAGAGAGGGTGAGTTCCCTGCGGTCCTTCTTGTAAGAGCACTGATGCTATTCATGAGAGCCCTGCTCTCAGGACCTAATGACCTCCCAAAGTCTCCTCCTCCTAATACCGTCACATTAAGGTGTAGAATTGCAACCTATGAGTTTTGGGAGGACACAAATTCTCCATCCATCACATGTATGCAACTAAAGCAGATGCTCCTTGAGGTTGCATTCACCAGGGCTGGGTCACATCTCATGCTGTAAATCCAAAGGAGGATGGGAAAAGGAGAAGCGGAGATTTTCTGTAACTAGAGTGGAAGGCAGGTTCTGCTAGTGAGCAAGTAGGGGTGTAGAATGGCTGTCGGATAGACAATCAACAGTTTGCCACTTACTGTGGGCGCCACAGAACATACACTATGATCCCCAGCAGAGGGCACAGCAGTGCCCAGTGAACAGAGCCATACCCAGCGGAAGTGGCAGCAATGCCTACCAGAGGTAGCATTGCCCAGAAGGAAAGGTAGTACCAAATGGAAGTATCAGTGGTTCCTGGGAGACACAATGATGCCCAAAAGATACAGCAGTGTCTGGCCCAAGAGGGGACTATAGCTGCATTGTCCGATATCGTGGCCATAATCCACACATGACTATTTAAGCTTAAATAAAATTTCAAATTCAGTTCCTCAGTCACACTGGCCACCTTTCAAGTGTGCAATAGGGCTACCCTACTGACTCTGTGGATCAAGAACGTTTCTATTTTTACAGAAAGTTTATTGGACAGCAATAGGTTAGAGCAAGGGAAGAATTTCTTAAATGACAAATCCACATATGTAGAAATAAGATTAAGTTACAGCTTGTCTTTAGGCATCTCTGGGGATGCCTGGAGCCATAGTGAAGACCCCTGGCCAACATAGGAGTTAAATGTACTAGCTAATGATGTGCAGTGTGCTGTTTAAAGCCTGGAATTTCCCCTGGAGGCACCCGGTACCATCTTGTCTACACTGTTTAGTGAAAATGTATAGACGGATAGTCCACACCTGGTTTACGTGGTCACTCATCCCGATGTTATCTGTTTGATTAGTGAAGTATAAAAGACCTACCAATAAAGTTGTGCCTCATCTTCCCTGAGACAGGTATCTCATAAGAAGATACCTGTTAGTGGATCATGATCCTGAGACAGAATATAGTCTGTGCAACTGAGAGAGGACCCTGGGTGCTGTGCTCAGGTATTCCAGGCCTTTGTAATATTGCTTTACGCTTTCTTGCTCCTGGTGCTGTGTATCCTTTGCCTGTAATAAATCTTTCATGAGTGTACCTTGTTAGAATCCTGCGAATCCTTTCAATTATCTGGCCCCAAGTAATTGAAGCACCCCATGGTGACCAATCAGATTTGGTCATTAACACTTGTGAAACACCCCCTGGGCACTGCTAGAAATAACTAGGCTGAACTTGACAAAGCTCTGGAGGTCCTGCATTAGCAGTTGTGAAAAAGAAACACCACGATATATATATGAGAATTTATTGTTCTTGTTCATTCTTACATGTCAGAGGAGAGTTTTGAATGAAGTGATGTAGTTTGACATGAATATAAGTCAGAGAGATTTTTTGTGTTCAAATCCTTGGAAAGGTAATGTTATTCCCTAAATCTCAATTTCTTCTTTTATAGAATGGAAAATATTACAGAATTCACACTATACAACTGTGGGAGGGCTTATTTAATGCATGCAAAAAGTAAGTACAATGCTGAGCATGTAGTAAGTACTCCATAAATGTGAACTCTGGTTATTACTCTCCCCAAAGATAGCTATGAAATATGAACATTTATAACAAAGCTGGGTAGCGCATTACCTTACAGATCTTATTATCTGTCTTAATTTTTTATTTTATTCAGTAACAATGTCTCAATTGCCTTCCAATTTTCCATCTATTTTGTTTTTACTTAAATGTTATTTTACATAAACACACACTGTATCTAAATAGCATTCTACGTCTTCCAACCCCAAATGTAGTAAATATTTTCATTGGTCTATTAATGAGCTTACTTTTATTAGAAATTCTCTATTTTTTATTTTATACCTGGTACTTGCTCAGTGGGAAAATTACGAATGTAATTGTTAGGTCACTAACTCAAATTTCTTTCCCTCATGGTTAATCATGGTTTCCAATCCCAGCACTAGAAATAGCTTTCCAGCAGGTTTCTGGTATAATCTTCTCCATTTATAGTGAGATCTCACAGCTACTAAATGATAGAACAGAGGCTCAAATCCAGTCAGACCAGACTCACATAAATGTTGAAGTTGTAGGAATGTATAGAATGACATGGCACATTTTTGGAGAGCATAGCCTTACAATAGAATAACGGATTGTGACAAACAAAAAGTATTTTTAATAAATTATTCAAACCAATTTATAGGACTTCAGTAGAGGCAAAAGGGAATAGGATATTCTTCCTACCATGAAAGAATTTCCTCAGACTCTTAGTTAGACACTGTCCTATTCAAGGTTCTTTTAAGTCACATGAAACAGAAACCCATTCAAGATAACGCCAATGAATTGATGACCTATTATGTTTTTAAGCATGAAATGTCCAATTTCCTTAAGTACTAAGTTTGACAGTTGGTATCTCTGATATTTCACTTTGACACCTCTTGGTTTTTTTTCGTTTGTTTGTTTTTTTATTGTGAAGGTACATCTCATTTTTTCAAGCACACATTTTGGCTTGTGCTTGAAATTTTTTTTAAAAAAATTCAAATTTCATTTTAGAGCAATTTTTGTGAAACCATGGATAAGTCAAAAATTTGTGGTTTTTTTAATATGAGTTCCATTCTGGAACCAATGCAGCACAAACAGCTCAAATGAATGCACAGTATGTTGATGGTTTCGGAAATTCCATTCTGGTGATTTTAATCTTCAAAATGAGCCACGTGGGTGACCTGAGACCAAGGTGGATAATGATGAGCTGAAAGCTGTAATGGAAGCAAATCTATCTCAACCTACATGTGAATTAGCAGCAAGGTTTGACTGTTACTATTCCAACGATATTGGACCATTTGAAACAAATCAGCAAGGTAAAGAAGCTGGATAGATTGGTACCGCATGAATTAAATGAGCGAGAAATCAGAAGAGAAATTGTCTCAGAGCTTGCTTTTCTTTGCTGTCACAACATAAAGGCGGAATCATTTCTATACCGTATTGTGACATGTTATGAAAAATAGATTCTTTTTGACAATCGCAAGCAATCGACACAATAGTTGAATAAACATGAAGTGCCTAAAAACAGTCCAAAACTGAATATTCATCAAAAAAAGCTAATGGCGTCTGTTTGGTGGTCCAGCGCTGGCATTATCCACTACAGCCTCATTATCAGTTTGGCAGGTGGTTTGTGAGCACGTGGAGTCTAGAGCTGCCCCATGGGGCTGCGGTATTAGGAGGTGGTTAGGGCATGAGAGTGGAACCCTCATGAATGAGATTAGTGCCCTTATAAAATGGACCCAGAGAGCTCCCTCACTCTCTCTCTCTCTCTGTCTCTCTCTGCCATGTGAAGATACAATAAGAAGTGAGCAGTCTGGACACGGTTGGGGGGAAGGGAAGATGGCATACTAGAGGATGGAAAGTTGCAGGCAAAGTATTTTTCTGGTGATTGTCATTCCGATAAATGTTTTCATACACAGAGAGAAGAATAACTTCCATGAATAACATTAAACTGACTTTTACCTTGATATGCTAAAAAATGCTTTTTGGTATTGAAACTTGGGGTAGTTCATTTTGGGAAACTACCTGTTTAGTATAATTTGCTGTGTCAGTGGGATGTTCAATATGTTATTTTGCCTAGAGATTAAGGCAAAATCTCTTGAAATAGTCTGTATTACCATTGTCAAGGAAAGATGATTAACAAGCATAATTATGTTTAAAAAAAATAGAAGAAGTCAGCAGTCTATAACTAGGAAGAGAGCCCTCACCGCAACTCAGCATGCTGGTACCCTAATCTCAGATTTTCAGTCTTCAGAACTGTGAGAAATAAATTTCTTTTGTTTATAAGCCACCCACACTGTCTATGGTACCTTGTTATAGCTCATATGAACTAAGACAGCATATGTATAAAAGTTCAAAACACAGTGTATTTCATTCAAAGCTCTTTTAAGGTGCCAGTGAGATATGTGTTGTGGTACCAAGTATGTAGTAAAAGCAGGAGTGCTCCAGGAGTTCCATGGTATCAGATATCCAAGTGGACTGTAAGCTCTGGGAAGTCTTAACAGAGAAAGTGAGTGCTGAGAGGTATCTGAGAATAGGTATAGTTTGACTACATGGTAAAAGGCACAAGGGCATGGAGGTGTGAAACATTAAGGTGTGTTTAAGGAGTAGAATAGAGTATTTGAACTGGAGCAGTGTTCATATACAGATGTAATAAAATATATGGTTGTAAAAGGTAAATTGTGGGCTAACTGAGGAGGGCCCTGAAGTCTATATTAGAGAGGACAAATCTGACTCTAGAGGAAAATGTAGATAAATCCTGGTTTTAAATTATTTTCTTTTTGGAGTACGTGAGAAAAAGTTTTGGTATTGGAGCAGTGTGAAGGTATTGGTATGGGTGTGGGTATTGAGTGGTCCGGAGTTAGAAAAAAGAGGTAAGGTGATATGTATTCTCCTGTTAAGATGCCATTCTTAGGAAAATGTAAAAAATGAAGACCAAGATTTATGTACTGAAATATTCATGGCAGTACTACAAATAAAATGAAAACCTAGAAGTGATTTAAATACCTAACAACATGAGATTTATTAATAAATTATGTATATCCAGATGTCACACCATTCAAAGAATGTTTTATGTTAAATGTAAAATTCAAGCACCAAGCTGTATGTTTATGTATATGGTATTGCCTGAAAGTTAAACATCAAATATTTCTTTTGAAATTTTGAGAATCAATCTGTACTTCTTAGACAGAGGATATTAACATTAATATTTACATCTTGATGAAGATTTATTACAACAAGCAAAGACTGGTATCTGTTTTATATGTTAAGGCAAATGCTAAGCTGCTGTAACAAAGAGACACAAAAAAATGCCATGGCTTAAATAAGACAGAGGCTTATTTCTCTCTCATGTAATCACCTGGCTGCTCTAGGCCTGTTGAGTAGTTCCACTTCACAAGGTCATTCAGAGAAACAGGTTTCTTTTATCTTGGTACCCAGCATTCCTCTGGGTTATTTTTCTTTCCTGCATGATCAAAGCTGAGTTGGTGTCATGTCCCTGCTCTAGCCTACGGCAAACGGGAAAGAGAGCAACAAATCCAAGCACCTTTATTTTTAAGGATGTGTAGCAAAAGTTGCTCACATCACTTCTGTCCCTATCCCATCAGCCAAAATGTGGTCACATAGTCACACCTAGCTGTAAGGGAGCTGGGAACTATAGTGAGAGGCGGTGTGCTCTGACTTAAAGGAAGAAGGGAGAAGGGATACTTGGGGACAATAATCTCTTCCACATTTGCTAGAACACAATGGGTACTCGGGGATCCTTTATCGACTGTTCCCAAAATACCTAAGGGTGTTTTTTTCCCTTATATCAGTAGTGGAAACTCACTGTGGTGGTCAGTAAACCAGTCAGCTCTTTACTGTTAATTGAGCAACTAGAGAGTCAAATATAGCAAGAATAAATCTCAGGCCACAAATTTAGATGGGAAAAAGCAATTGTATTCCTTTATTATCTTAAATCTTTTAAATTTGACTTCAAGCCCCCCTCTAGCTGACAGGAAATTCAATCTTGGGCATTACTGGGCTCTACTCTCCCAAGGATGCACGTAGGTCTTCTACTGAGGCCTGTGGTTATCAGTTGTCAATGCACACTAGGTGCGTGGTTCCTTCAAGTGCCCAACTCTGCTCTTTCTGCACAGTGCGCAGAGCACAGGAATATTTGTTGTGCAGATGCATCACATACGTCTTATCCCTAGATCTTTCTACCATCAATTCCCACACCCAGCCTAGTGTAGTCAGGGAACAGGTCCCTAGACCCCTGCAGGCAGGACCTCCGGATCTTCTTTGATCTTCCCAGTTTTCTGTAAATCTTTCTTCTCACCCTCAGCAATGTTCGGAGAAATATTGTGAAAGGCTAAAATCCAGAGTAACATTACAAATGACAGAAAATGCTTCAGCCCTCACACAGGTTCTGCTATCCACCCTGCAAATTTTCCACCTACTTCAAATGAAAGAGGAGGGGGAAATACAGCAAACAAACCACACATAATCACCTCTCAAAATTATCCTGCCACCAAATAGCTAGAATTGCATATCAAATCTGAACCAATGTACTTTAATACGTGGGCTATCTATTTGGAAGTCTCAGGGATTTTTCTTTTCTTCTTGGTTCCGAGTTATTGGTCAGATTTTAGAGAGCTGAAAAGGTTAGACATCCTCCACCTGCATCATATCTCCATGTATGAGTTTCTCTAGGATAAAAAAGAAAAGAGAATGGCCACAGGAAAACATGAAAGAGGAAAAGATTACTTATTTAACTGCTGTAGCTACAGAGTTTGCCTATGGTTTAAAATAATCTGGAAGAAACTGTCATAAAGCTGGGAAGACATTTGTTTATTACCCAACCTAGGCCACTGGGTGGCTGTGGAATAGTGCAGGGAGCCCTGAGCAGAATAGATAAGAAGAAAGAGAGGAAAAAGTTAAATTTCACCCAAATCACAGGATAGATGAGTGGGTTCCTTCCTTCCTTCCTTCTTTCCTTCTTTTTGCCAGCTTCCTACCTACCTCTGTCACCTGAGAAAATAAAATTCTCTCAAAAATCAGTTTTTTGAGGCCGGGCGCGGTGGCTCACGCCTGTAATCCTAGCACTCTGGGAGGCCGAGGTGGGCGGATCCTTTGAGCTCAGGAGTTCGAGACCAGCCTGAGCAAGAGCGAGACCCCATCTCTACTAAAAATAGAAAGAAATTATATGGACAGCTAAAAATATATATAGAAAAAATTAGCCGGGCATGGTGGTGCATGCCTGTAGTCCCAACTACTCGGGAGGCTGAGACAGGAGGATCCCTTGAGCTCAGGAGTTTGAGGTTGCTGTGAGCTGATGCCACGGCACTCACTCTAGCCTGGCAACAAAGTGAGACTCTGTCTCAAAAAAAAAAAAAAAAAAAAAAAAATCAGTTTTTTGAGAATAAACTCTCTTATTCTTCAGTTTTCTGCCTTACTGACTTCCCAAACACCAACATTTCAAATTTTCATAAATATTTGACATTTTTCCTATTGATATAACACAAGCCAGCAATATTTCTTTTTTAATTTAAGAAAACTCATTTTAACACAGTGAGAACGTGACAAGAAGCAGCATGTGGCCAAGTCTGTGTTCAGGAGGTGGACTGCCTCTCAGCAGACACTTAGGACGGCCTTGAAAATCAAGCGAACAAGGAGAGGATATTTTAGTACCAGCGAAAACTTTCTCTACATCTTTGTTTTTTTTTTCCCCCGAAGATGAAGAACTGTTTGTAGCAACTTTCCAAGATGCTATGGTTGATGTCTTTATTAATGATCTTGCAGAGACAGCAAATGGTACTTAAATGAAGTTTGCAGATGATGCTAAATTAAGAGCTGTTGCTAATACCGGTAAAGACAGCATAGTAATAAATAAACTCTTGGTAAAAAATACAGAGAAGGGGAAAAGTGGGAACGATAGGAAACATCTGAAAGTGATACAGAACATGCATATTTTATGATGTTACCTAAAATCTGCCTTCTCCTCCCCCCACACACACAAAAAAAGGAGACCAGACACTGCTTCATGGAGAGAATAAATTGTCCCTTCCTCCTAACTATGGGACTGGACTTGGAACAGCATGTCTAATTTGGAGCCCTGTATTCAACTCGAAAAGTCTGAGAATAGAGAACAAAGCTGACCTGAAACTCACCAAGTATGATGCAAATAAAAAAGCTAATGGGGATAAATATTTGTAATTTCAAGACTAAAAAAATCTGCAATTATTCAAAAGTTGCAAACACTCCAAATAAGAGCAATTATTTAGCCTAGGAAAAACCTTTTAACCAGAAATAATGAAGTTAAATATGGCATTATTTCAGAAATATCAGGAAACTTGTTTTCGGACACAAAGGCTATTAGATCTAAGAAGTAGAGGCGAAGAGCATTTTTCCAGAACCTTCCTTTCTGGGTTGGGGAAGCGGGGAGGAGAAGTAGTGAGAAGGATTGTGAGGTAGTTGAAGAGAAAGCATTAGCCCACCAGCGAGCAAAAGGCCAAAGTAGAGACCTAGAACTCAGCAGCTTCACCAACAAAGTCCTTGGGAGTCTTGACAGGAGCATCTATGAGCTCAGGCTTGCAAAGCCAAGGGAATGTGTTACGAGCACGAAAGAAGACTCCTGAATTCCAGAATCCCTCTTTCCAGTCCGGGAAAGGATTAGTGGAAAAGACTCTAGTCATATATGATAGGAAATGCTTAGAAGAGATCTCTGACCAAATTCCTGATGTCCTCTAAGAATTAATTGTCCAGTGATGGCAAATAGCTTATCCATCACAGCAGCAAGTCAACTGGGGATAAACAAATATGTTCAGTGAATATTGATACACTCTGACAACAATGAATTTCCAACGCAGTTGTAACATATTCATATACCTGACACGTTATCCTCCATCTCTTCTGGGTAGTTAAAAGAATTACATGATAGAACTAAAGGAAAACACTTTCTCTACTAGCAACACTTCTGACACCAAATGTGTGGGTTTTTCACATCAAGAAATTTCTCCAGTTCTCTGTGGACACCAAATGGTGTCCTACAATTTAATTTGATTCTGATATTAACTACCCAGAGTTAGTGCAGATCCATAGGTTAAGAGCTCAGGCCCACAAGACTGCCCCCCTCATTAAGATGCCAATCACAAGTAACTGGTCCCTAGGTTACCCACATTTCTATCAGACTTGGCTACAAATCAGGGGTTCCCACACCCTCTCTTTAGGTTCAATAATTTGCTATAATGGCTCACAGAATTCAGGGAAACATTTACCAGTTTATAATAAACATTTACCAGTTTGTTATAAAGGATATTATAAAGCATACAAATCAACAACCAGATGAAGAAGTATATAGGGTGAGGTCCAGAAGGATCCTGAGTGCATGAGCTTCTATCCCCCTGGAGCTTGAAGTGAGCACCCCAACATGGATGTGCTCACCAAACCAGAGGCTCTCCTCGCCCTGCTGTTTAGGGTTTTAATGGAGGTTTCATTAAGTAGGCATGGTTGATTAAATTATTAAATTGTTGGCCTTTGGTGATTAACTCAATCTCCTATGAGGTTGGAGTGGGGCTGAAAGTTCCAGCCCTCTAAACTCATGGTTGTTTCCTCTGGCAACCAGCCCCCATTCTGACGATGTCTAAGGGCCCTTCCAGAGTCACCTCATTAGCATAAACTCAGGTATGGTCAAGAGGGACTATTTATGATTAACAGGACAAATGTCCACAAGAGGATTTGGCTGCCAAACACTAACATATATATACTTTTTGCATATCTAAAATTAAGCAGCAACAGATTGAGCAACTATGGAATACACAATACTGCCACTTAATATATCCCTTATAGTGGCAGTCCTCAACCTTTGTGGCATGAGGGACTGGTTTCATCGAAGACAACTTTTGCATGGACCGGGTGGAGTTAGGGAGGAGATGGTTTCGGGATCATTAAAGCACATTACATTTATTGTGCCATCACACCTCTCTGCTAATGATAATCTGTATATGCAGCTGCTCCCTAGCACTAGCATCACAGCCTCAGCTCCACCTCAAATCATCAGGCACTAGATTCTCATAAGGAGCATGCAACCTAGATCCCTACCATATTTAGTTCACAGTAGGGTTTGTGCTCCTAAAAGAATCTAATGCTGGCCGGGCGCAGTGGCTCACGCCTGTAATCCTAGCACTCCGGGAGGCCGAGGCAGGTGGATCGTTTGAACTCAGGAGTTTGAGGCCAGCCTGAGAAAGAGCAAGACCCCGTCTCTACTAAAAATAGAAAGAAATTATATGGGCAACTAAAAATATATATAGAAAAAATTAGCCAGGCATGGTAGCACATGCCTGTAGTCCCAGCTACTCGGGAGGCTGAGGCAGGAGGATCGCTTGAGCCCAGGAGTTTGAGGTTGCTGTGAGCTAGGCTGAGGCCACGGCACTCTAGCCTGAGCAACAGAGTAAGACTCTGTCTCAAAAAAAAAAAAAAGAAAGAAAGAAAAGAAAAAGAATCTAATGCTGCTGCTGATCTGACAGGAGGCAGAGGTTATGCAGTGATACCAGCAATGGGGAGTAGCTGTAAATACAGATGAAGCTTCATTTGCCTGCCCCACTGCTCACCTCCTGCTGTGAGGCCTGTTTCCTAACACAACACAGACCAGTACTGGTCTGCAGCCCAGGGGGTGGGGACCACAGCCTTATAGGAGCCATCTGCCAAAAGAGAGACAAAGTGTCAACTGCTGCTGCCTCCAGGTTCAATCCAAGAGCTCTGAGTAAGGTCTAGCCCTCCTCTACATCTTTCACAACTCTGTCTGGACTGCCTGCAAGCTATGGATTCTTGGGTAAACTTTACTCACTCTAAATAAAATACGAAAGGTAACGAGAGAGAAGGAAAAGTTAAAATGTATGAATATATGCATGAAACAGTAAGGAAGAATGTATAAGTACAACAGTACTTATCTCTGAACTAGTCACAAGGTTATAGGATCTTTCATTTCCTTTCTCTTCTACCTACTCCATATTCCCATTGTCATCAGCCAGCACCTCAGCTGGTCAGAGCTCTTTACCTGGTGGGACAACCCAAATTTTATTCCCAAAATATATAAGCCCTTGGTAATCTTGCCTGTACAAGTTGGCTGCATTTTTCTTATCTTTATCATTTGATAAGGAAAACCTAGACAACATCATAGAGAATTCCGTGAGTTTCATATAGAATTCTCCCTGACTCCATGGTCCAACAGCAACCCTGTTTGCCCTTGATTATAAGGATCAATCACCTCAGTTAACATGAAATCTTTACTTTTGCCTGTTTTCCAGAAGCAAGAAGAACGCTAGATTGCCAGCTAACAATCTCAGCTTCCAACATCGTTGCGTTTCTTGACAGAAGCATGTCTCTCTTGGTTATTAACACCTTTAAATCAGGAGATTCTAAAGATAGAAGGAGAGAAAACAAGGGCTGTTGGAGTAATTTGGTTATAAAGCTAGCTTTAGCTTTCCCCTCCATGTGAAGATTAAAAAAAGGTAGCTGTCTACAACCTGGAAGAGGGCCCTCGCCAGAACCCAACCATCCTTGCATCATAATCTCAGACTTCCAGCTCCCAGAACTACAGAAATAAATTGCATTTGTTGATAAGCCACTCAGTTTTTGGTATTTTGTTACAGCAGCACAGACTAAGCGTTATAATAGTGAGATGTCCCACTCCCACATCCACCCCTTGGTTTCAGGACCCCGTGTTCTGGCTACACAGGAAACAGAATCAGATACTGGTCACTGGTTCAAATCACACCAGCATCTTGTGCACACAGGCTGCACAAGGAGCTATTACCCAGCCAGAATTGTAACTGAGTCTTCAATTGGACAATTCTACCACTGGTAGACCAGCTGCCTCTGGATGATGGGGTACACAGTAGGGCCCAGTGAATCCCATGGTGTGTGCACTTCGGCTCATGTCTTTTGCTTTGAAATAAATTGTTTGCTCCGTGAACTCTTGCTTCAGCTCAGACCTTATGAAAGGGCAATCATCTTTCATTTCTTAACCAGGTAGCCATGGGGATCTTGTCTCTATGCAGCTTTCTCTCCACCCTTTTCCAGACAGTTTAGGCAGTCCAAGGCCATGACTCTCAAGATTCCTTGGAATCACACAGCAATCAAAAGCAAGGCATTCCAGCCCACCAACAGGGTCTGTGAGGCCAAAGTTATAGCAGTCTCTAATTCCCTCTCTCTTCCCCTCCATTGCACCTTTTTCTTCTGTTGTTCTTTCTTACTCTCCCTTCTCTCTTTTCTTCTTCCTCTCTTTACTCCTAATTCTTTCTTCTCCTTCACCTTGCACTCTCCCCATCATTTTTGTAGCTTCAACCATCTATTTCCTTATCCAAATGGAAAGAAGCCCAATCCCTACCTACATTTCCCAGAGCAACCTTTTTCCCAGTTCCCCTCAGGCATACTATTGTCATAGAAAACTGGCACATGCAGAAAGGAAAAAAAAAGCTTGAGAATATGACATTAGATTATTCATCATACTATTAAAAAGCATCCATCTTTCTCACTTGTTTTTATTTTAATAGTTCAAGCTTTGATCTTTCACTGCAAAGATTTATGTATTGAGGTATCAGGGGAAGTGTTTGCAAATCCCTCCATACAATCTTTACAAATTTTCTCAGTTTCAGTCTCTATGTAAGATCATTTATCTTTCAAAATAAAAATCTTCTTTCACATCCATAGTCTGATTAGATAGTTACATTTTAACCAAGGATTTGATAGGCTTTTAATCTGTCTGCATATTTCTACATTTGCTTTATTGTGTTAGATTTAAGTGTATATGTTCAAGAACAGATTTAAGTGTACATTTTGACCCCGTTGGATATTTTCTTATATCTATTATTGTTTTACCCTTTTTTAACTTGTGTTGACAATTTTGTTTTGTGGCTTTAATCTTTAGTAATGGAGCTATGATAAAAGTAATCATTTCTGTAATCTGACATCTTTCAAAAACTTTGAAGCCCAGGTATAAATGTTTTCTATGGACTGTCAAACATCTGTTTTTACTAATAATATGGTTTCGTTGAAAAAATTAAAAATGGCTTAAAATTTCCACGAAGATTTTTCGAGTCATAAATGGGAATGTACAAAAGAAAAGTAATTTATTGCAAATAGTATGTGATTAGAAATGGTCTAAAATGGAAGGAAATTTTCTGAGAATAAAAAAAGGTGTGCTTGGAACATACACACACACACACACACACACACACTTTTCTCTAGGGTAGTGTTTCTTAATCTTTTTGGGGGGGTCCTGAACCATTTTGAGAATCTAAATAAAGCTATAGGCTTTCTCCCTAGGATGAAACACATTGATACACAGAGTTTATGGACCTCAAGTTAAGAACTCATACTTAAGGATTAATATTGGACAAAAAATCCAAGTCAACATATCCTCTTCCTCCCTTTCTGCCACAGCCCAAAGTCCCACTTCTTGAAACTTAGCATTCATCCTGAAGTAGAAGGAAGGTCAAGGTCAATGCCGCCTGTAGTTTAACCTTCTATCCATTACACACAGCAGAGACAGAAAGAATGAATAAATGAGTGAATGAATGCAAGCACAAGTCACCACTGGTGTGACTATGTAAAAATACTGTGTGGGCCTGATTTGGAGAAAGTCATTCTGGGCAGAAGAGACAGCCTGAGCCAGGGGAGGAGGCGTGGAGCACCAGGCTGTCCGTGGCAATCACAGGGGTGAAGCGCAATGCAAGAGATGGGTCCTCGCATGGGTGCTGGGCCAGGGGTTCTGGAATGTAACGATGATCTGACTCTGTGGAGAAAGCATTTTGAACAGTGGAGCAACTGGTCAGCTTCTAATCTTAGAGATCATCCTGGCCCTTCTGGATGCAGACACACTATTAGAAGGTGATTGCAGAAGTCTAAGATAAAGTGATGAGAGACTGAAATAAGGCTGTGAGAGTAGACATAGCTTGGAAAACATTTAGGAAATTAAAAACAGGTGGAGGCCAGGCGAGGTGGCTCACGCCTATAATCCTAGCACTCTGAGAGGTGGAGGCGGAGGATTGCTTGAGCTCAGGAGTTTGAGACCAGCCTGAGCAAGAGCCAGACTTTGTCTGTTAAGAAAAAAAAGAAATCAAAAACAGACGGAAATAAAAAAGGCAAGGTGCCACCCTCACTAGGGGTACTTACATTTTGCAGAGGATTTAAATTGCAGAATAAAAAGCTTTAACATCCCAGGACCCCCCCCCACACACACTGAGGGCCTTAGGGGGTCCTGGGCTGCAGACAGCACCATCACATAGTGGCATGAGGGGAGAACACCTTTTCCTTTCCCTAAGTGACCGAGGCTTGAGTTGATACGCAAGGCTGAAGCTTGGAAGCAGAAATATTTGGGAAGTGGGATGAAGAAAGGAAACTCACAAAGAGGTTTTTATACCAATAAACTTCCCTGTAGTCTGACTAACATGCACACATGTACACACATGTTCTCTCTCTCACACACACACCCAAGCTGAGCCCCAGAAATACAGAGTGGCTGGAGAAAGTCTAGAGAGTGGTCAGCAAATCCTATCAGTGCCGTCCACATACAGTCTATTTGGACAGGATTCTTGCACTACATGGAACAGACATACTCTGGCATCGAATGCCTAAAGCATGTTTTCTTTGATTTTCAAAATATATTCTTTCATACTGAAAAATTGCTCCTGTAAGTGCTTACACTAGTAAAATCACAGCTTATGATTCATATGCCTGATTCTGCTTCACTGAATGTTGACTGTATTTATAGCTGCTATATTATTTGGGGGGCATTTTCTAATTCCTTGTGAATTCTCTCTTTCCATCTTCTACAGGTCACTGGCAAATAAAAGATAGGAAGAAGCAAGAAGAAAAAGGAAGGGGAAAGACTGTGTGAAAAGTAGTGTGAATTGGTGTTAATTTTTGGTAATTATATCAGGGCCATTGACTCAATGGCTCTTTCTCTATTAAGCCAGAATAGGGGGTGTCAAGGGGTAGCTACAGAGAGGGTTTCGGCTCCACCCCACCCCCAATCATCTCAATTAGTGCTTCCCTCAAGTAATCTATATAAAAATACAATTTAAAAAGTAAGTAAAATCATGTGATTTGGGGGGCGGGGGATGCAAATCCAATTACTAGTCTCCTAAATCCCCACCTCTGACCTAAGTCCTTCTAGTAGGTTGACTTATATTACATAATCTGTTTTATACATCGAGAACAATTGTCAATTAGCCGGGCATGGTGGCGCATGCCTGTAGTCCCAGCTACTCGGGAGGCTGAGGCAGGAGGATCGCTTAAACCCAGGAGTTTGAGGTTGCTGTGAGCTAGGCTGATGCCATGGCACTCACTCTAGCCTGGGCAACAGAGAGAGACTCTGTCTCTAAAAAAAAAAAAAAAAAACAATTGTCATCAATTTCACCTGGTTCAACTTAGGAGCCACTATTACCCAGAATGTGTTCCTTCCTGAGACTGTAGGGAAGAAAACATTCTTCACCATCCTTTCTGCCAATGTCATCTGTCATACAGTCTGTGACTCCCCAATTTTTCCTACTCCACTCAAGGATTCTCTCCCCTATAAAGTCAGTGTTGGGTTAGAGAAGAAATGAGAAGGAATTCTGAAAACCTTAGAGGATTTCTTGGAAAAAAACAAAGAAAAGCCATCTGCAGTCTAGCTTGGGTCAGAATTAGTGCAGGGGTGTGGACTCCCTTCGAACTACCCAGGACCAGCCCATGAAGGGCCACGGTGGTCTTATTGTGCTGAGTACACAGCGCCCTCACATGGTCATGTGAGGGGAGAACACATTTTTCTCACACTAGACCTTGGGTTGATATCCAAGGCACTGTCCTGGCCTCTTAAGATCCCTCCCTTCTGTAGGGGAGAAGGAGGAACAATATGGATTTTACAAAATGTGGCCAACAAGAGAACACTAAAGAGTACAAACTCCAGATACCGCTGGAAAAATTCATATCTGTCTTTAATAATCAATAGCTTGGCTGGCATGCTGGCTATCATCACAAGCACTGCACGCCTGCAGACTGTGATACAATCAAGCTTTCATTTATATTTATGTGACCAGGAGGACTTTGTATTTGATGATTTTAAAAGATGCATGGACTCAGCTCTGTTTAATTCTGATATATTGGTCTATTATCTATAAGAGGCCATTGGCTAAATTGTACTATTCACATGAGGGTCCGTGATGGAAATTTATCAGAATGATAGGGAAATATTCAGATTTAGTTTTTCTTCCACAGTAAAATTTGAAGACTATAAGCACGTCGTGCTTCCAAACGACCATCAGAACTAGATTGAAGAGGACCTCATTGTACAACGAATGCATTATTGAAATAGTTTGTTATGCTGCATTAAAAGGGAAGCAGCTTGACAATTGATGGAGCAGGAAAGATTGGATCCACAGAACTACAGCAAACGAAGCTGCGGTCTCGGGGAGTCCAATTCAGCAAGCCTGGAGGGGGGCCCAAATAGTGAGGTAAACTGGTGTTTCTGGGTGGCCTGTCACTAGCGAGTTAAGATTTTATTTTCTTTCAACAACAAAATGTTTATTTAACTTCTGTCACTGCTAACTCAATCTAGACAAGTCACTTCACTTACAAGGCCCTTTCAGTTGTTATTCAGCATCGATGGGTGGGTGTCCCGGTGTGACAGTCATTGTGAAAGGTATGGATTTTTAGAAACGGATGCTCACTGTCACTGCTCTGGGAAAACTGACTGTTCTGGAGAGAAAATACACAGATGTACTGATTGATAGAATACGAAAGTTTAGTGTTCCTCATGAAAAAGGTAAGGAGAGGCAGGAAATTCCTGGATCCCAGTGGGAATTTCAATAGTCTTAAATGAAGGCATTGTATGGACCGTGAGTCCAAATGAGCATGCTGCCCTCTTGACATGATCCTTGCAACTGTTAAGGAACAGGGTGTGTGTCTACTATGGTTGTTTCCAGTATTGGGGATGGGTTTGTAGTAAACCATTCTTGTGTACGATCAATGATTTGGATTTTCAGGATATTGGTCCTGGTGAGCAAAGATCATTGACTTATTGGAAGCAACATAGGACACTGAAAATGCACTAGACTTAGAGTCAGAAGGCTGGGACCTAGTTCCAGCTCTGCCACTCCCTGTCGAAGGGACGCTGGAAAAATCCACTCCCAAGGATCTCAGATATCCTCCGCTGTGAGATGTCCATGGAATATTGAAAGTTGCTAGAGGCCTACATTTTTATGTTTCAGTGGGGAGCTAAGGCTTTTCCCACACTCTAACTAAATAACTTTAAATGAAGGCAGCTATGAAACATTTTGACTTTGTCTCAGAGCCAGATGTAGACTTCTGACTTTAAAAGGCCATATGATGATGAGTAGACTTTGTTGTCTTTGTACACTGGTTATTGGAGATGAAAGATCCATCCATTCAGCAGATATATAGTGAGCACGCACTTTGGGACCTGAGAAATAATGAGAGTAAGACAGCCACTTTCCTCTCCTGCAGAAATAAGCATGAAAAAGTTCCTGGAATTGATATCAAGGGGGTCAAATATCTTCCAGTAGGATGTATAGCCTGCAGCTAGTATCATAGAATCCTATATCTGTAATGATCTTAGAGATCATTTAGGAAATCTCCTCATTTTTCATTAAGAGCAACTGAGACCTCAAAACATCTAGCTTCCCCAAGTCACTCAGGGAGCTAGTGATATGCTTCATGTATTCAATAAATATTTGAGCTCCAGATGTGTTGCTAGGTACTTTGAAAATAGTAAACAATGCACTTACAAATGTCACAGTCTAATGGGGGCCACACATAAACATGATGTGGTAAGTGTTATGATCTGCAAACCCATTTCAGAGGGATATCAGAGAAGGTTTTCTTGAGGGAATCAAGTCAAGGCTGAGCTCTAAAGGTTGAGTAGGAGGCATAGAGCTAGGACCATGAATCTGGACTTAGAGTTCAACCCTCTTCTACAAGCCAAGATTCCAAGGACTAATTGGGGCTTGCTGCTCAGTAGCGAGTTGGGGAATCTTCCAGGAGGAGGTATGCCTGCTCTCGCCCTGTTTGGCAGAAACTGTCAGCTAGCTCCTGAGAACCTTTATCTGTGTTTGCTCTGCCCCTTTGCTTCCAGGACTAGGGTGAGAACAATGCAGTGGAGAGGGTGTGTCCTGCAGAGCTGGTAAGATCTGGATCAATCCCAACTTTAACAGTGACTACAACTGTGGCCCATGGGCAAAGCACTTCCCTCTCTGAACCTCCCAGCTGCAAAATGAGGAAAATTTCTCCTTAATAAAATTGTCTCGAGTCTTTAGTCAAATAATGAATATAAAACAGCCACCGCCCTCAGCAGCCAGGCTGGATAAAGAGCCCACAGAGAGTAGCTCTGAAGTGTCAGGCAACTGCAAACACCTGAAATTGCAGGCTTCTTGTCAGGGGTGACTAATAGACTTTGCAAAGGAAACGATAAATCCAAGGTCTCTAAACACTGAGAAACTATCTTCTGCTCTTTTGTTTCCCCATTATCAATTAAAATTATTATAAACCTTCTTGGTGCTTTACATTAAGTTCATTAAAAGATATCTCTATAAACCCTCCATCCCAAGCTCATCCCTGCTTTGGACTTACTGAGAAAAGATCCAGATGATAACATCCAAATGTACAGATTTACTGATTAGAATTAATTCACTCAACCATAACATCTGAAAAGAGGCACAACTGCTGTTGTCTTGCTCTTCTGGCATAAATTATAGTTGAAAGAAATTTTTAACAAAGAACCTAACAAAAACGTAAATATAGGCCCAAGCATGTTTTAAACAAAAGCATCGAGTTTTCCTTCTTACTTCCTGTTTCAGAAGGGATCATCCAGGGTGGACAGAAATGTCAATTTGCAAACTAACCACACTGGATCTGGTTTGAGCTAACAAGACGGGATTGGGAGATCTGGGTGGCTGATAAAATGCCAGTGGGTTCTGACATATGCAATTATTACCACTCTGGTTTTTCAGAAACAATGATGGTATCAATTCGGTCTTCGCTACTCAAGGATGTTGCATCATCAGCTTCCAGTCTGAGATTTTTACAATTTTGATGAACCCTAACCAATAGGTCTTAATTCCAGTTGCAAAAATCCTACAGAGTTTCTAACTGCTGGACAAGCAACCTGCAAGTTCTTTTGTCTCCTTTCTTCACAAATGCCAATGTGATCAACGAAAGTTGAAGTAGTAGAATGAGAAAGAGAGCGTAGTGCAGTATTTTTAGCCGTGAGAAAGCTTCATTGTTTGATTTAATTAATCCAGTCAGTGACCCTTGTACCCTTCTAGCTAATTTTTAAACCTCTGTCGATGGGTGATTACCTCCATGTAACTTTAATAAAGAGAGTCACAATTTCAGAAATTGGCAAGAGTGGAAGGAAAGGGAATATATGTTATTCTAATCAACAGGAAAAAAAGGCAACTCTAAGTTTGCAAACTCAGCAAGTATTCCGGTATCACTCACAACTCGTGTGTTGGCATTATCACTGAACATGTATCGCCTCAGTGTTCCTAAATGTTCATTTGTTCCCTCTCATGCCCCCAATGTCCATATGCTACAATAACGACCAGTGCAGTGATGATCAAACTGGGGTACAAACAGCCCTAGGGATACAGAAAGACTTTCCAAGGGGTATGAAAATTTCTGTAGTTTTCAGAGCATCAATTTCTAGATACCCAAACTCCATCTATACCCTTTCCTAAATAGGATTTGCCTGAGTATATACCTGTGTTCGCCAATAGCCCTTTTTTCACTTTACCAAAAATGAGCCATTACTTTATCCTCCACCAAACTGTAAAAATTGTCAGGGTGCCAAAATAGTTTTAAAAAGTGGAGGCACTTTCTTTCATGACTACTCAAGACAGTGTAAGTTCTTAGGGCTTCCTATTGTTCCTTCTCTTCTATGTACTGTTTCCCGATAACGATGAAGCTGAGCATTAAAAATGAGAGATTTGGGTCCCTGTTTGGGTGTTCTAAATTCAGATACACAATAAAGTGGGGTTAAGGGTAATAAAAATAAAAATGAAACGAAGTGGGAATAATGATAATTTTTGTTTAATGACTTTACCTCTTCCCTTATTATCAAAGAATTCATTATTTATGAGGAAGAATCTGTTGAGAGCAAGGTAAAAAGAGCATCTGTGGGAAATATTGAACACTAAAAATGGTTCTTTTTATGTATTTAAATGTAAGCACTTCTTTTTCAGCTATTCTCAATGCTCAGCCCTAAGACATGTTATTAGCTGGGGAAAAAGCAGCTTCCATCATCCAAAGAAATGCACCTTCCATCAGCCAAACAGTATGGCTTAGTGAGGCAGATCTTTTCAATGTAAGGGGAATGTTTTCTGGCACTCTAAATTTTTTAAGATAGATTAGATAAAACTCACAGATAAGCTTCTGTGTAATTTCTTTTAGGATTTAATGTCTGTTATTAAAAAAGTAGTTAAAACTATTTTATCTAGTCATATCTTACAATATTTATTCTAATCTTCATCTTATGAAAAGTTTAATATTTCCACCTCTTATTAATAAAATATAAAATTACGTTAGCTGCCAGACTGATTCATTTTTAGAAGTTTATACACCTTTCTCTTTTGTTTCATCTGTAGGAATTTTGATCATAATGTCAAACTAAAATAATGGTGTTATTTCCTATGTTTATAACTGAATATTATTTAATTATACCTAAAACACCCACGCTACATATGCCTATATACATGTACACACATTTACCTAAGGATTGCCATGACTTTTATTATAATTCCTCGCTGTTTGGTAACTTATAATTTTACTCACATGTTATATTACATTGTTACAAATTAAATAATGAGAAGCTACATATTGAATTATTTTATTTTTATATCTTAGTATGGAAGGGATAAATTCATTAGAGATCTAAAGCATTTTAATCTTGATTTAACTGTTTTGGTAATCATTTTTATAAGATGCATTTCATAATTTCCTTCCTCAGAGTTTCTATTTTATATCTTAAAACACACTTACTGACACATTTATTTAATTTAAAAATTAAGTCAGAGAGATTTCCAGTTCTAAGATAAGAGTAGTCATGCAAGAAGACTCTGAAAGGTAGAAAGACTAGTCAAAGACTTTGGGACCGAAGAAACAACATAGTAGAGTTCCCTGGCTTTTCTGTTTGCCTTGAATACAAACCCTAGACTGGGTGCTGGAGAAGCCAGCAATCCAAGAAACACCAACAGATGCAGGAACAAAGCCCTCCCAAATAGACTGTTCTCTGTAGCCCAGAGACCAGGAAAGGGCTGCCCAGAAAGAGAGAAAAACTTTTAGACAATTACTGCCCCATTCTGGCCATATACCATGGAAAAAACTAAGCCACACTCCCACCAGTAAAGGCCAAGTAGGGAACTTAGACTTCCACCTCATCGGGCTTTAACAATGTGTGCCTCCCTACTGCTAGGATGGTGTCTGAGAAGGTCAAGTGGGAAGCCAGGACTTTCATCACCACCCACGGGCAACTAGAACTCTGTCCCCCATGGTGTCAGTGGAGGCCACATGGGGAGCCTACACTCCCAGCCTGCCCAGCAGTAATGAGGCAGAATGTTAATGGAACTTGGCCATCTCCTACCCCCACCTGACATCAACTGGGTGGTGCCCACCTTTCTCTACCAGCATAATGTCAGAAAAGATCTGCTAAAAACAAAAGATTTAAATAAAACCCACAGTCTCATAACAACATACCCCAAATGTCCAGAATACAATAAAAAAAACACTAATCATACCAAAACCCAGGAAAATCTTAACTTGAATGAGTTAAGATAATCCACAGAAATGGCACAAAGAATTCTAAAGTAGCTGTGATAAAAAAAATCTTTCAATGAGCAACTATGAACATGATTTAAACAAATAAAAAAAATAAAAGGTTTCAGCAAAGAAGAAAATAGAAGATATTAAAAAAAAGAACCAAATGGAAATTTTAGAACTAAACAATATAATAGCTGAAATAATAAGCTCAGTGGGTGGACTCAACAGTAGAATGGGGGGACAGAGGGAAGAGTCAGCTGGAAGAGAGAACAGTAGAAAGTACTCACTCTGAACAAAAGACAGAAAAATAAACCGAAGAAAATGAACACAGTCTTAAGAATTTGTGAGACTATAACAAAAAAAAAAATGTGACATTTATGTCATCAGGGTCCTAAGACAAGAGAAGAAAGATAGCAGTGTTAAAAAGCTGTTCAGGCCGGGCGAGGTGGCTCACGCCTGTAATCCTAGCACTCTGGGAGGCCGAGGTGGGCGGATCGCTTGAGCTCAGGAGTTCGAGACCAGCCTGAGCAAGAGCGAGACCCCATCTCTACTAAAAATAGAAAGAAATTATATGGACAGCTAAAAATATATATATAGGAAAAATTAGCCGGGCATGGTGGTGCATGCCTGTAGTCCCAACTACTCGGGAGGCTGAGACAGGAGGATCCTTTGAGCTCAGGAGTTTGAGGTTGCTGTGAGCTAGGCAGATGCCACGGCACTCACTCTAGCCTGGGCAACAGAGTGAGACTCTGTCTCAAAAAAAAAAAAAAAAAAAAAAGGTGTTCAAAGAAATCAACCAGGCACAGTGGCTCACGCCTATAATCTTAGCACCCTGGGAGGCTGAAGCAGGAGGATCACTTGAAGTCAAGAGTTCGAGACCAGCCTGAGCAAGAGTGAGACCCTGTATCTATTTAAAAAAAGAAAAACTTAACCAGGTGCAGTGGTGCATGCGTGTATTCCCAGCTACTCGGGATGCTGAGGCAGGAGGATCACTTGAGCCCAGGAGTTTGAGGTTGCTGTGAGCTAACACCACGGAACTCTTTCTAAATCTGGAAAATGATATAAACTTACAGACACAAAAAGCTGAGCAAATCCAAAACAGAATAAACCCAAAGACACTAATGCCAAGAGACACCATAACCAAACTTCTGAAAACTAAAGACAGAAAAAATGTTGACACCCATGAGAAAGAAACAACATCCTACCTATAAAGGAAAAAAATATATATAATAGATTTCTTATCAGAAAACATGGAGGCCAGAAAGAAACAGTAAAAACATTTTTCAAGTGCTGAAAGAAAAGAACTTTCAACCCAGAATGTTATGCCTAGCAAAAATATCTTTCAGAGATGAAAGGGAAATTAAGACATTCTCAGAAGAAGGGAAACTGCTGGCATCACCAACAGTCCCACCCTAAAAGAATAGCTAACGTAGTTTCCTGAAACAGAGAGGAAATGAGAAAAGAAGGAATTAAGAAGAAAAAACAATGAGAAGAATTAAAATATGAATAAATACAATAGACTTTTCTGCTCCTCTAAGTTTTTCAAATTATGTTTGATGGTCGGAGCCAAAATTATAACATTCTCTGATATAGTTCTCAGAATTCACAGAAGAAATATTTAAGATGAGTATATAATAAAGGGGGAGGGTAAAGGGGTTTAAAGGGAAGTAAGGTTTCTATGGTTGGCTCAAACTGGTAAAATGCCAATACCAGGAGACTATGATAAGTTATGTGATACCTAAAGACTAAAAAAAAAAAAAAAAAAAAATACATAGAGATACACACTCAAAAGCACTACAAGTAAAAATGGAATTCTAAAATATGTTTAAGTAACCCACAGGGAGGTTAAAAAAAAAAAGAGAGGGAAAAAAAGAAAAAAGGAAACAATAAACAGGAATAAGCAGAAAACAAAATAAATTGATAGACTTAAGCCAGATGTGTTAGGGATAGTGGTGGAGAGGAGAGGGTTGCTTGAGGAAGATCTTTGTGGTGATAGAACAATTCTGTATCTCGACTGTGATGGTGGTTACATGAATCTATACATCTGATAAAATGCATGGAATTATACATATACATGGTACCGGTATCAATTTGCTGGTTTTGATGTGTAAAGTATAACCACTGGGGGAAACTGAATAAAGTGTAAGTGAGACTTTGCTCTACTGTTTTTGCAAGTTTTCTGGGAATCCGTAATTATTTCAAAGTAAGTTTTAAAAATGTTTCCCAAAAAATGAAATCAGACATTTGATTTTGACTGGTTTAACAAAGTGTCTATGCTTTCTAAGTAGGCTCTCTGTTGACCTAAATTGAGCTAAATTTTCTTCTCTAAGCTTTAAGTGAAAAACAGTTTAAGCCATATGATAAAATGAAAGTATTTTACCAAGCATATTATGCTGGTAAAAGTTTAATAAATTTATCAGTGTTTTATTTTCCCTATCCTTTCTGAGTGTATATTGGGTTTGGGTAAACAAGATATCTCTAAATTTTTAAAAAAAGGCACAATTATTTGTCCTTTGATAAGTCTTTTTTTTATTTCAGCATATTATGGGGGTACAAAAGTTTAGTTATGTACATGATAAGTCTTGATAGAATCTTTTTAGTATACAGTACTTTCCTGAAATTGAAAACTCAAATTCAAGGAAACAAAGGAATGTTGTAAAAATTTTCCAAATTTAAAGAAAACCTTAATCACATATTTTTCAAATAGATGTTAGTCAATATTAAATCATTATGGTAGTTGGATCCATTGGATACTTTTAAAAGAATGATGTAGCAGTTTTATATTTAAATGTCAGTATTTACAAAATACCAGAAATTGAATCTTTTCCAATTATTTAAACTTATGATGAAAAATCTTGGAGTCAATTTAAAAATGAGCAGGAAGGCAAATAAGCGGAAAAAAAAAATTGGAGACCACATATATGAGCTCAGCCTCTCTCAGAACTTCAGCCTCTCTCAGAACTACCCTTCGTCCCCACTGGTCCCCTACTACTCCGGGTGTGGACCACCTATCGCTGCCACATGGCCACACGGCCACTCATGCTGGAGTCCTAGATTTTAGCTCCTCTCCTATTTGCACTTCTGTCATGGTCACGACTGGACCCTCGCCAGGGACAGTCATAGAGTCAGGTATTCTGAGTGCAGAGACAATAGATCCTCCATGCCAGTCTCACCAAGACTGAATGGGAGGGGTTAGCCAAGGTTTTGTATCTGGAGCACATTTGATCTAGGTCTGCTTCTGACCCATTTGATCTTTTTAATGCTGGTTTTGCCAGGTCCTGATCTGCTTTACAAATTTTGTTCAGTTCATTTTAAGAACTATTTATAAAAATCTTCTACATACAGACACTGTACTTTGTGCAGGGAGATAATACATCTATCTCTATCTATAGATATATGACATCACCTGGCTTTTAAGAAGCTTACAGCTAATAGATCTTAAATAAATAAATAAAATGCTAAAGGAAAGATGCAATGATAGAATATGAGGAATACTGTATTTCATCAAGTCTAAGATACTATGGATTATAAAATATGCCATTATTTTATGTATCATTAAGAAAGAAAAACTACTGCCACTTAAACATAACACAATGCTCTATTATTACTTAGAATCTTTATTTTATACTTATTGAAAGAACCTGTTAAGCTTATTTAGTTGTAGATTTTTATCATATTGTATTTACATTAAAAGGAAAATGTAAGTGAAATAAATTAGTTAATGTGTTCCTAAAACTTCTTATATTTACAGTTTACCTTTTTAATATCACTTTTTGAGTCAGAGTTTTTCATGTCTATGTCTTTCTATACAGTATAGTCTTCTGTCTCCTCAAAAAAATTGGTGATAACAGCACTTCTAAGAGTGCTTCACTCATGTCACTAGGATTTTCTTTTAAATTGCTGATACTCTTTCTGCAGGTATCTGCAAGTTTTGATGATAATTCTTTCTTACCCTTATGGAGAAGTTGTCAACAAAAGACTTTCAAACAGTTAAGACTCACAGTCCTTCAAATGGCTTCCTTAAAGTTTGTTGACAATGAGGGTTTGCAGTTGTTCAGTTGTACTTTCATGAATAATAACCAACTTTGAGTATATGCATGAAATAACAACCATGTCATAACTTCTGCTTGGTTATTAGTGATCATAAGATACCAGTAATGGTAAAGCCATCCTGATTTCAGAAATGATACGATGTAGAGGAAAAATAGTATGTTTTAGATTTGATTTAATATGGTAGTATGAAGGAAAAAATGGTCAATTTTTTTCTGGGATGGTCTGGGATGATTTCTCAGAGAAGGTCATACTTGACCATATTTTTTGTTTGTGATTTTAAAATTGCTGAACAGGCAGAGAACAGGAGGACCAGGAGAAAACACACAGACACAGGGGTAAGCTGGGGATCAAAGTTGGTAAGAACTTAAGATGGGTCTGTGTTTTAGTCCATTTTGTGTTGCTATACAGGAATACTGGAGACTGGGTAATTTATAAAGAAAAAAGGCTCATTTGGTTCACAGTTCTGCCGGCTGAAAGACTGGGTGTCTGGTGGGAGCCTCAGGCTTCTCCTGCTCATGGTGGAAGCTGAAGGAGAGCCAGCATGTGCAAAGATAACCTGGTGAGACAGGAAGCAAGAGAAAGAAAGAGCGAATGCCAGACTCTTTGTAACAACCAATTCTCACAGGAACTAACAGAATGAGAACCCACTCACACCTTCCACCAGGGAGAGCATTAATCTATTCATTTAGGATTTGCCCCCAAGACCCAAATACCTCCTCTAGGCCTCACCTCCAACATTGAGGATAAAATTTCAACATGATCTTTGGAGGAGACAAACATCCAAACTATAGATTTCTGGATATCTAGACAAATATAAGTCACAAAGATTCCATAACTCAAAATAAGAAACTTGGACTCTGTTGGGCAGGCTACTATTTAGCCAATGAAAGGTTAAAGCTGTGTTAAGATTTGATTTAGTGGCTGGGCATGGTGGCTCATGCCTGTAATCTTAGCACTCTGGGAGGCCAAGGCAGGAGAACCTTTTGAGCTCAGGACTTCAAGACCACGCCTGAGCTCTGAGCAAGAGCAAGACTCCCGTCTCTACTAAAAATAGAAAAAATTAGCCAGACATGGTGGTGCATGCCTATAGTCCCAGCTACTCGGGAGGCTGAGGCAGGAGGATTGTTTGAGCCCAGCAGTTTGAGGTTGCTATGAGCTAGGCTGATGCCATAGCACTCTAGCCCAGGAAACAGAGTGAGACTCTATATAAAAAAAAAAAAAAAAAAAAAAGATTTAATTTAGGAAAAATCACTCTCATTGCACAGTAAAGGAGAAGTTTAATGAATTTATTGCCAGAGAATAAACAGGCAAGAAAGTTACTGGCAGTAATAGGGCAGAGATGATGTAAGTGGGTACTTCCAGAAGTCCAAAAGAGAATCAAAGCAGTGTCCATAACATGTACATCCATGACACCATGAAGATCAGGCTCCCAGTGTAGTCCTGAGTAGACAGAAGCAGTAGAGAGAATCTGGTGTGGAAGTAAATTTCCAGTGGTGGCCCTTTGCTTTTGACCTCTCCTATCTCAATCAAGTCTACCAGGCAAGAGAAAAAAGTAGTGCTGAATCAGATTCCCTCAATTCACTTTGGTATGTACTCAGCCTTTACAACCAAGCAAAGGGGTTTACAGGCACTCTCCTTTGGGAAGCTAACAAGAGGAGCTAGATAAAGTTCTTGTTCTCCAGAAAATAGAGTAGAAAATATAGAACTCAATAAGCATTTGTTCAAAGAAAGGAAGAAAGAGAGAGAGAATCAACACTTCAAAGAGGAGATCTTATTTGTACTTTGAAAGTTTAAAAGGGTTTCAATAGATGATACAAGAAGACATCCAAAAGAACTTCTTCCCACAGGGTGAAGTTCTGATAAATTTCTCTATGCCTCCTCCTACCTCTTTACCCCATCTTTACCCAGTCACATTAGGATTAGAATTAGAATTTATTTCATTATCTCCTCTGCTTCTGATACTCCAATTTAACATATGTTACACTTTTTGAACATCATTCTGTTAAGGGCCAAAAGCTTCAAGACTACTGACTATTATAACTTTTGGCCATATAATGTTAAAGGCTGAAATTTTAACATTGTCAAAGCTATTTCTATAATGTCATAATGTGAGTTTCTTGCCGAAAAATCATTAACCTACTATCTCGCTTCTGTAAAACTGCTTGCTAAAGACAGTGCCCCAAGTGTGGAAATACAACACCCATGTTCTGCATGACCAAGCCCTAAATGCCCAGATCCTGTTGCACCAGGACATGAGAGTGATGTAATGCTGCTTTTTGCCCCTGTAATCATGCTTGCTCTGCCCCAATGATTTTTCACTCACAATAAAAGCTTTCTGCTTCAAAGTCCCAATGCTGCTCTCTGTGCCGCCGCCAAAGGTGGCGGTGCAGGGAGTAGTCGCTGGCCAGCTAATAAAGACTCCTAATTTGGCTCAATTTGGTCTTTCGGTGGTCATTTCTCACATCTCAGACCATAACACATTCCATAAGTCCCTGAGGCTCCATTCAATTTTTTCAATCTACTTTCTTTTATTCAGATTGGATCATTTTTATTAATCTATCTTCAAGGAAGTCTTTACTGACTTTCCACTGTCATCTAAATTCTGCTTTTAAGCCAAACAGTGATATTTTATATCAGATATTATAGTTTTTCAGTTCTAGAATGTCCAAATGGTTCTTCTTCATTGCTTCTATTTCTCTGCTGAGTTTTTCTTATGTTTTCATTCATTGAAAATATATTTTCTTTTATATCCTCAAGCACAGTTAAATAGTTGCTTCAAAATCTTTGTCCACTGTTTCTAACATCTCATTCACCTCAGGTTTTGTCTTTTCTCCTAATAATGGGTTATATTTTCGTGTTTCTTTGAATGGCAAGGAATTTGGGATTGTATCCTAGACATTGTGAATACTATGTCTGAGAGATTAGAGTCTTTTATAGCTCTTGGTTTTCTGTTTTAGCAAGCAATGATTTGGTTGAATTCAAACTGCAAACACTAACTCTTGGACAACACCTTAAAATCCAGTTCAGTTCATTAATTTTTAGCTGGAGTCTGTCTCATGCAGTCATAGCTTGGTGGTTAGCCAAAGATTTAGGAAGAGTTTATAACAGAACTTCAGTGCTTTCTCGCTAGCTCTCTGGAATTTCCCCTTCACTTGCCAATAGCTATGACTGCTCCTAAATCTGTCCTTTGGTTCTTCAAGCCAGAAAACTGAGAATTTTCTTTCAGAGTTTTAGTGACACATTGGTGCCAACTTTGACCTACTGTCTGACTAAATGCTATTGAAAAAATGGTAACTCACCCTTTTTCTAAGTGTCAACTCCTCTGCTTATGTTTACTCTCCAGTGAGTTCAGGTCATTGGTTTTTATTTTGTGCTGAATTTATAGTTTTTATCAGCAGGAGGGTGAGATTGAGTGGGAGCTACTCAGTCATACTGGACGGGAAAATCTAGCATTCCTGATTATGTTTTGTAATCACTTACTGAGCCTTTGCTTTGCACAGGAACTGAGCTTTCTCATGGATTATCTCATTTAGTCCTACAGGAATCCCAGTGGGAAGTAACTATTATTATTTACATTTTACAGATAAGGAAATGGAAGTTAAGAGAGGCCCCAGGTCACATTCCAATCACAAATTCAAACTCAAGTGTTTTAGAGTCCAAAGTTCATACTCTTAACCTACTGCTTAAAGAAATAAAATTAGTTCTCACTACCAAAAGGTGCCCCGAGGCACCAAAGGCTGCCCTAGGCAGGCTTCTTAATCAGAAGTTAACTTTAAACTAGTTGATTGCAGGCTTAGATATTCATTTCCTTATTCATTTGAAACAATTTTTCCCCAACTTGCCTTATCATACAGATCACCTGAGGGGAATCTCTGACTACAGATCGCAGACTTTCTGAATCCGTCTCCAGGGACAGGGGCTGAAAATCTGAATATCTAACAGGTACTCTAGATGATTCTAATGTTTCCCCAGTTTAAAAACACTTACATCCAAAAAATGAGCACCTGTTATCCAAACACTTTATTCACAACTCTGTGTTTCCCGAGATAAATAATGATAGTAATAAGAAATGCTAATTATCACCTAGAGCTTACCTCAGGCCAGGCAGGCACTTTTCTAAGGATTTTATATGTGTTACCGCCTTTAATCTAGCAAACCTGCAAGTAGTTACTATTTTTATAAAGCAACTGAAGCACCATGTGTCCATAATCACAGCAGTAAGTACAGGACCCGAGTTTAGCCACACCACTTGATTCCATGAACACTCTTTTATCACAACACTATTCCATCTCACTTGTCCAATCTGCCACAACCACTCCTGAAGAGAAGTTTGGGTAAACATGTGCCCACAATGCCCTCTTTCCCAAGAGCTCAAGAATAAAAGTATTAACTCAGCTTGGAAAGAGCACCTCTTCCCTGTCAGAACCCACTGAAGCTTTGAGTTGTGCTCTGGGCAGCTTCAAAAGGTCCTGTGACTTCGATTACTTTTTACAGGAAGATTGGAGAAGAGTAGGAAACAGCCCTGGAGAACTCAGCCAACAGATTCACACATTTCCACACATTTACCATAGCAGTCTCTGTGCTAGGTTCCGATGTATAAGCATGATAAGGAGCTTACAGTCTAAAGAAAGAAGAAGACAATAAAAAATAATGCCAACTATTGAAACTGACCTATCAACCATGTGCACAATTCTTTGGGTCTTTATGGATTATGGTATCCACCAAAGAAGTTTGAAGTGGAGAGGGTCAGCTATTTCCTTGCAAGAGGTTATACTAAAAGTAGATTTCAGACTTGCTTATTCAGTCAGACGTTTATTAACTAAAATTTTATTAGCAAAGCAAGTGTTAAAGAAACAATTCATGTGACTTCTTCTGTAGACTGGACAGTGCCTTTGTTCTCTTTCCTTTCAGATGCTCTGACCACCAACTTTGCATGAAAGGCTCATTTGAGGAACATGCCAAGATTCCAGAGGCAGGATTCTGTCACCCTGATTGTCTGAAAGAATTGAGAGTCCATGGCTAGAAACCAGACTTCTTAAGTGCAATCACTAAGTACAGTCAAAGGCCTTGCTGGATTCTTATATCCTATTCACGCTATTTTTTAAACAAGCAATGCATATTAAATACCTCGATTTCACAATTGACACCTCATTACTAATATTATGCAACAGGCTATATTTTACGCCAATAGAAACCTATTTCTGGTATCTAGTATGCAAATTAGAAAGCATCTGCTATTGATAGAGACATGAATAACAGGAAGGCCTGTGATAGCTGCCTCTGGAGTATGGTCCTTTCTGATAGAATGTTATTTGACCCCTGGGCTGCACTTTCTTAATTAGTATACTGGCTGTCTACTTCTTGACTGTGCTTTCTAGATTAACACCTGGGTATTGGCTGAACCTAAGTTGTACATCCTAAAATATCTTACTGTAATATCAAAGATCTTTAAAAGTAATTACAGACTTTGTAACAACAACAAATAGGAAACAAGAAACCATGGTAAGTACCATACAGGAAGCCCATTACAGGGTGTTTTTATGGAAAGGAAACCAGTTTTCTCTCACAGGGGCCTCAAGACTAGATGAGTGAGGGTCAGGGGTCAGGGATCACCTTTCCTACTTTTCCTTCTCCCAGTCTTCCTGCCTCCATTGTCCAGAAGTACGAGTAGGGAAGAATGGAGAATGTTCAGGGAGGTGTTAGCCAGGAGTAGAGTGTTGGAATTGCCTTGTGCATTTGGGCTGCTATGACAAAATACCTTAGACTGGGTAATTGATAAACAACAAAATTTATTTATTACAGGTTTAGAGGCTGGGAAATGCAAGATCTAGGCACCAGCAGATTCAATGTGTGATGAAGGCTTGTTCTCCACTTCAAAGATGATGCCTTGTTGTTGTGTTGTCACAAGGTGGAGAGGACAAACACTGTGTCTTTACATGGCAGAAGTGAAGGACAGCTCCCTTCAACCTCTTTTATAAGGACACAATCCCATACAGGAAGGCAAAGCCCTTATGACTTAATCACCTCCTCTTGAAGAACCCCCCTCAATACTATCACATTGGGGATTAAGTTCCAACATATGAATTTTGGGGGGAGACCAACGTTTCATGGCAGTGATCATGAAAGTTAGTCAGGGGGCTCGGATAACATTAGTACCAGGGATTAACATGAAAGCTTCCTGTAAACACCCCAACTCATAACTTCTCCAATCACTCAGCAGTCCTTAGGCACATGGATTTGTTCTCCATCTATGCACATAATTCTAAGAGCCCATTTCCCACCAACCAACTCTAAGCTGTGTTGAATCTGCCGTCTCCACCATTTCTCCTTAACTTTTTCCTTTCTATTCAGCCTGATCTGAAACTTTCTAGGGAAATGTTATATGTCTGGAAAAGAGATAGCTGGCATTCCTACTTTTCAACACAGCCCTTCCTCTGCTTCCTAGTTCCTAAATGATAAATAACAACTATTGATTCTGTTCATTTTTATGTTTCTACTGGTTGGGCTTTTTTTTCTTTTTACAATAAAAAAGTTATATGTTTTGTTTTACATGCTTATTATAAAAAGAAATCAAGTGATATATAAAAGAATAAGGGATAAATCCTACAACACAAAGAGAATTACTGTTAGCAAACTAACTTTTTTATATCTTACTAGAAATAAATACATATAAATTTGTATAATTTTACATAAATGGGACCATAATATACATGTTGGCTTTATCATATCATGCTTTTTTCTTTTTTTTAGCATATTTTTCCACAGTTACACATTTTAATATAATCATAAACAAACAAATGTACACATACATGAGAGATTTGTCACTGTACGTTTTTAATAAAAACACGCTATGTATTCTTTCCTTCATCTTGCTTTTATCATTTATGTTGGAAATTCCTCCAAGCCAATTGTTTAAATTTCATTTATTCTTTTTAATGTCAGCATAACATTTCATGGTATCCATAACTAGAGTTTATTTAATCATTTCCCTTGATGATGGGCATTTATATTATTTCTAGTTCGGTTTTTTTATGCCTTCGAGGAATGAATGCTTATCTTTTTACATATATTCTTTATATGCTGGGCATTTTCATTCCTTTGACTATATTTCTAGGAGTAGGATTGCTATGTTGAAGATTGTGTGTATTTTTTATTCTAGTGGATTTTGCCAAATTATGTGCCAAAAAACCTTTCATAATTCACATTTCTGCCAGCCAAGTGGAAGAGTGTACTTTTCTTCACATCTTCACCAGTGGTAGGTATATATGATCACTCTTTTTAATATTTGTCAATCTAATAGGAGAAATAATCTCTCTCATTGCTACTTTTATTAGCCTTGTCATGACCACTAGTAAAGTTTAATATTTTTATGTTTATTTTCCATTTGGATTTCGTCATCTATAAAATGTCTATTTATGTCTTTTGTACATTGTACAAGATTAATTTTCCTTGTATTTGCCCCTTTGTAGAAGTTTATTGTATATTGTAAATTTAATCTATCATATATATTATTGCACTTATTTTTTTCTAATAAATCATTTGACTCTTGATTTTGTATTTGCTATCACTAATCATTTAAATGTTTAATTTGTATAAAGTCAAATATGCCTTTGTAGCTTCTGGATTTCTTCTTTTGCTTTAAAATTTTTCACTACAAATTAAACTGCAACAAACATTCTAGACAACACCTCCAATTAGTTGCCTTAGGCTAAATACCTAAAAGTTAAATTAGTAAATTAATGAGGTGGGCACTTTTAAGATTCTTAATGGATATTTACAAATTTTTCTCCAGATAGATTGTGGTTGTGGCCTCTTAAATCCACCTAGCAGAGTATGAGCAGGCTTATTTTACAGAACCCTCCCCAGTACTCAGCATTCTCATACTTGTGTCTTCATTAACTCTACTTTATAAGAAAATCCCTAATCATAATCATCCTTCTGTGTGTGAATATCTCTTGCTAGGTGCTGAAAATCTTGACATTAGGGGGGGTTTACTCTTTTCCTAAGGTAGCCCTCTTTGTGGAGTATCTTCAATAATGTCTAGAGCAAAGGGAATTTCTTTTTCCTTTGGGGCAGTTTTCACTACAGCTGATTACAAACTATTAATATACCTCACTACATCCACTAACGTTACCTTCCAAAGTAGATGGCTTTTATCCCTTATGGTTTATGGCACTGAGGGTTATAAACTGCATTGATGGGAGTGTCTTCTTCACAAAAGACAGGCCATGTGAAACTAGAAGAAGCTTAAAGTCTTCATTCCTTCTTGACCCGCTTTCCAAGAACATCTGAAAGCAAAGTGTCCGCAAGAGTTTATCTAGGCTATTGATTCTCAAACCTGACATCTATCAGAATCACTTAAGGACTGGTTAAAAGATCTATTGTGGAGTATTTCTGATTCAGTAGGTCTAAGGCAAGGTTCAAGAATTTGCATTTCTGACAAGCTCCCAGGTGATACCAATGATGCTGAACCGTAAGCAACATATTCCCTAACTCCCACCTGTTTTGGTAACAGAGACTGGTATTTCATAGGCCTCACAATGAAGTTCTATTACTTCTCCATAAAATATTCCTCTTTTTATTAGCTCCATCCTCTGTGGTGGTAAAAAACCGTCAGCACCTTCCTCATTATAACCTCTGATATCCTTGAAGACAGATGCTAAGTTTTCCTCATTCTCCTTCTCACCTGTTTAAAGTCCTGATTCTCTAGCCTTTCCTGATAATCATATATCCAACCTGCTCATCATTTTTATTGCTTTTCCCTGCAGCCCATTTTGAACTCCCACCTCCCCACTTTTGTCCCCATTTCTGCTAATAGGAACAGATAAGAGGGAAAGGGAATATCCTCAGATAAACCTTTAACGCAAAACTTTGTGGACTACCCCTACCAGGGTCTTTAGCTATGATATTTTAAGTAGTTTCATACAAGTTGGTGTCCTATAATATTTTTTTCTCAGTTCTTATTTCAAAGATTATAGTGTTACACAAATTGGTAAAAATATATATATCAGTCACTTTATTCATATTTATTCAAACATAATCAGCTTCATCTTTTGGTACAAGAAATATCCATTCACTGTCTTATTCCACAAATATTTATTGAACATCTAGAATGTGACAAGCATTATGGATGCCATAGCTAGTGGATATGGCATTAACTTATTGTCACGTCAGCTTGCTGAGGCATGTTACCAAAAACTTTGCACTGGTCCATGAGGCTGTATCAGAAGAACAAGGACAAGGGTCTTCAGGAAGGGGGAAAGAGATTTATTACCTTTGCCGACAAAGGGAGGAAAAAGGCAGACTATTGTCTCAAAATCCAAATTTTTCCTGAACATAGGCAGAAATACAGAGCTTTTAAAGGGAGGGTTCTCAGCTTCAGGCAATTACTGTGGTTAACTATTCTAATAGTCCCATCTCTGCCAAAGACAAAGCCTGTGAACTCTGCCAACCACCCACCTGGAGGGCTGGCCCCACCTGGGATAAGCACAAAAGGCCTCCTCCCTGCTCCTCCCTACCACTGGCCTGAGGCGGAGATGCAGGTTTCAGTTCACCAAAGAGATAGAAAATATTTTTGCTGTTTTTTCTTTTTTGTTTGTTTTTTTCAGGCCATTCCCTCTGTTACAGTACATCTTAATAGTCCGAGAATATCAGAAAATCAGAAATATTTCCACAAGTTGACCTACAGTATGGCTAAAAAAATAATGCTCAGCAACGCAAATATGATTGTGGCCTCTTTCAAATCCACTATGTTCATATAGAAATGGGCCTAGATTATAGTCAACTTTATATTATCTGCAAGGAAGCAATAATATTGTCTATAATTCAAACTGTCATATTATTAAGAATAATCTGTGTTTGTCTTTGAGTATGTTCTGAAAATGCATATTCTATTTAATGTTGTCATGAATAGCACTGATCAGTAAAAAACTTTGTGTCTGAAACATTTCCCCCCCCCAAAAAAAAAAAAAAAATTACTCGATGATCTTCCCTATGCCCTAAACACTATTGTGCATTCTGAGGCAGCAAGAATTTGCATGGTAGACTACACTATGTGTTTGTGGTGCTGTGCATATGGTGCTAGGATACCTGGTTGTCAACAGTAGCACTCTACTCAGGTTACTCTGTGCTGTTGTCTCTGCATATGCATTGTTTAATCCTCTTTGTATCAGTTTTTGTGGCTAGTGATGAATGGGCTTTAACCCCTAATCTCCAACAAAGTGTATGCAAATAACAGTGCTGAACCTATCTCAAATAGACAACAATAAAAGCATTCCACAGGATGAGTTTTATGATAGCTCAAGTCTCCTTCAAGAAAATGACCATGGGAAAGATAGTAAAGATCTGCAGGCACTTGGTGGAAGGGCTTTGGCTTAACAATAGGCATCAGACATCACTAGCTGATGCTGCTCAGGGGCTTCAGGGGATTTGAAGGAAAAGAGGAGTGATTTCCAATGTACAAATCCAGGACCCCATTTCCTCAGAGGTTGTGCTAATACTAGGCATGGTGGGATCAGTTCCATCTCTTCCAGGAACACACCAGCCATACCCTATGGGGAAGTGAGGCAGGAAGTGAGCTCACCAGGAAGTGTTTGAACTTCATACTCTCCAAATCACTTTTGAAATTTTTGTGAAAGTTCTAAATAAAGTGAAAGTGAATTTACTTCAGCAGCACATTAAAATGATAATCCACTATCACCCAGCAAAATTTGTTACAGGAAATTTGTTAATGTACAACATAAAAAAAATCAGGTAGGAAATATTATAGGACAATCTCGGTATCTGTTGAAGAGCAATTTGATAAAAAATTTACTCCCATTCTTAGTTTTAAGATCTCTAAAAATTAGGAATAGAAGATAATTTTTCTATAATGATGAGTACTTATCTCCAATCAAAAGGTAATATCATACTCAATGACAAAATGCTATAAGCATTTCTACTAAATTCTAAATGAATCAAGGATGCCTACTACAATAATTATGCAAAATCTATGTCTTCCTTCAGAAATGAGGCCGGGCACGGTGGCTCACGCCTGTAATCCTACCACTCTGGGAGGCCGAGGTGGGTGGATCGCTCGAGGTCAGGAGTTCAAAACCAGCCTGAGCAAGAGTGAGACCCCGTCTCTACTAAAAATAGAAAGAAATTATATGGACAACTAAAATATATATATAGAAAAAATTAGCCGGGCATGGTGGTGCATGCCTGTAGTCCCAGCTACTCGGGAGGCTGAGACAGGAGGATCGATTGAGCTCAGGAGTTTGAGGTTGCTGTGAGCTAGACTGACGCCACGGCACTCACTCTAGCCCGGGCAACAGAGTGAGACTCTGTCTCAAAAAAAAAAAAAAAAAAAAAAAAAAAAGAAATGTATATTTAGCTCACATACATTTTTGTAGGTACTAGACATGTAATAATGAACAAAATAAAGTTTATTATCATGAAACATCTGACTAAACAAAAAGGTATAAAGATATAGCTATTGGAAAAGAGAAAGAAAATTATCATTACTTAAAAATAAGGTTACTGTTTATGTAGAAAATGTCAGATAATGAACTAAAAATTTACTATAATTAATAAGGGAGATTAGAAACATAAATATCCTGGTCTTGGTCTGTTGAAGGTGCTATAAAAACCAACCATAGACTAGTGACTTATAAACTATAGATATTTATTTTTCACAGTTCTGGAAGCTGGAAAACCATGCCAGCATAGTCAGGTTCTGGTGAGGGCCTCCTTCCTGGTTCATAGACAGCAATCTTGTCACTGTGTCCTTGCATGCATGCCAGAGAGGCCAGGGAGTTCTCTGGGGTTTCTTTTAAAAGGGTCCAACCCCATTTCCGAGGGTTCCACCCTCATGACCTAAGCACCTCCCAAAGGCCCTACCTCCTCATACCATCATTTTGGGGGTTAGGTTTCAATGTATGAATTGGGGGGGGAGCACAAACATTCAGTTTATAGCAGCCTCCAAATGAATACTGAGATGAAATGTTATTCACAATAGTAATAAGATGATAAAATATCCAGGCACCTTACCAAGGACTATGCAATACCAATATAAATGAAATTATGAAGTTTACAGAAATATCCCAAAGAAAATCTGACTAAATGAAGAGGCATACTAACTAAAAAATATACAATATCAGTTCCTCCCAAATTAACATATAAAACTCGAGCACAATTTCAATTAAAATAGCAATGAAATTTTCTTAACTTGACAGAAGTGATTCTAAATTTAATTTGAAAAAATAAAAGGGAAGATGAGCCAAGAAAATTTTGAAAAAGACGAATAATAGAGTTCTTTCTTAACTAGATATGTAAAAGTCCTCAGAGCCATAGTAGTAATTTTTTTTAGTGTCTGATGTTAGAAGAAAATTCAGGCAGAGCAATAGAACCTCAAATTTTTAAAATTTTTTTATTTTTAATTATTATGGGTACATAATAGTTGTATATCTATACATGTGATGTTTTGATACAGGCATGCCATGTGAATTAATCAAATCAGGGTAATTGGGGTATCCGTAACCTCAGGCATTTAACATTTCTTTGTGTTAGGAACATTTCAGTTCTACTCTTTTAGTTATTTTAAAGTGTGCCCTAACTTATTGTTGATTATAGTTACTTTGTTGTGCTATCAAATATTGGTCATTCTAACTATAACTACATTTTTGTACCCATTAACCATCCATCCTTTATCCCCCCGCCCCTACCACACTTTTCAGCCTCTGGTAACCATCATTCTACTCTCTGTCTCCATAAGACCAATTGTTTTTAATATTTACCTCCCACATATGAGTGAGAATATGTGAGATTTGTCTTTCTGTGCTTGGCTTCTTTCACTTAACAAAATATTTTCCAGTTCCATCCATGTCGTTGCAAACGGCAGGATATCATTCTTTTTTGTGGCTATATAATATTCCATTGTCTATATGTACCACAGTTCTTTATCCATTCATCTGCGGATGGTCACTTAGGCTGATTCCATATCTTGGCTATTGTCAATCATGCTGCAATAACATGGGAGTACAGATATCCTTTTGATACAGTGAATTCCCCTCTCTTGGATATATACCCAGCAGTGGGATTGCTGGGTCATATGGTAGTTCTGTTTTTAGTTTTTTCAGGAACTGCCATACTGTTCTCCGTAGTAGTTGCACTGATTTACATTCCCAGCAACAGTGTACGAGAGTTCCCCTTTCTGCACATCCTCAGCAGCATTCATTATTGCCTGTCTTTTTGATAAGAACCATTTTAACTAGGGTGAGATGATATCTCATTGTAGTTTTGATTTGCATTTCCTTGATGACTAATGAAGTTGAGCATTTTTTCATATACTTGTTCACCATTTGTATGTCTTCTTTTGAGAAATGTCTCTTCAGATCCTTTGCCCATTTTTTAATCAGATTATGTGATTTTTTTCCTATCAAGTTGTTGGAGCTCCTTATATATTCTAGTTATTAATCCCTTGTCAGATGGACAGGTTGCAAATATTTTCTAATATTTTCTCCTATTCTGTGAATTGTCTCTTCTGTTTGTTGATTGTTTCCTTTGCTGTGCAGAAACATTTAGCTTGATGTCATCCCGTTTGTCTAACTTTGCTTTGGTTGCCTGTGTTTTAGGGAAATTACTCAAGAAGACCTTGCCCAGACCAATGTCCTGAAGCATTAGAACCACAAATTTAAAGGACAAGGAATGAATATATGATTTAGGTGAAATTAACAATTTAGAAATAATCCATTTATAGCCTAACTTTATAGCTGTATTAAAAAATAAACATATAAATATGTTCCTCAAAAAGTTAAAGAATTGCCCTAAGACTCAACAACTCCACTCCTACATATATACTCAAAACAATTAAAACAGGTATTCAAACAAATACTTGCACATAAGTATTCATAGCAGCACTATGCACAATAGCCAAAATATATAAATATGCCAAATGTCCATCAACTGATGAATAGATAAACAAAATGTAGTATATCATATAATGGAATATTATTTATATACAAGATCAGAGTACTTACGCAGGTTACAATGTAGATGAACTTCAAAAACATTACACTAAGTGAAAGAAACCAGACTGAAAAGGTTACACATTGTGTGATTCCATTTATATGAAATATCCAGAATAGGCAAATCCATAGAGACAAAGCAGATTAGTGGTTGCCAAGGTTTGAGGGGAATAGGGAATAGGGAACGAATGCTAAATGAGTTCAAGCCTCCTTTGGGGATGATTAAACATTTTGGAACTAGATAGAGGTGATGGTTTCACAACATTGTGAATATACTAAATGTCACTTTAAAATGGTAAATTTATGTTATATGACTTTCTCCTCAATAAAAATGTAAATAAATAAAATTACAAAAGAAAATGTAGGTGTACATTTCCTAAAATCTGGATTTGGGGGAGCTTCCTAAATATAAAATCACAAAAGAAATCAAAGGAAAAGATGCATACAGTTAATAATGGGTGAACATATTTAAAATTTGGTAAGTCAAATTAAATAATAAAACTGTTCCATATAGATATGATTCTAAAGAAATAGGAGTCATTATTTTCCTGAGCCTACCCCTCGCCACTCATAACTCTTCCCTGCTTCCTTAACCACTCCTAGGAAAAATCAGCACCTCTTGTTAGTCTGATCTAGAGCACCAGCTTGAAGAATATCATCTATATTCATAAATTTGCTGTTTCACACCTTACCAACAGCATGAAATAAGCTTCAGTATAGGGTTTATGAAGACACTATTTATGCGCACAAAATGTTAGCTTTCAAAGGAGCAGATCATAGCAAGGTTTGTCGTTAAGTCTCAGTTTGGTTAATCTATAAACAGATTTTATTAGATATTTATTTAGATGCTCTGTACAGATTGCTTCGTTTAATTTTGAAATTAAGTTTCCAGGTTGGCAGTGGAGTTCTAAATACTTGAATTCTAGAAAGGCAGCAGCTTTGAACCTTGATGCTTCTCTTTTAAAAAGCTAATTAGGAAATGAAATCCAAAAGAACTGAATCCTTAAAAATGTTGGCTTTGTAATGCTGATGGGAATAATTCAACTCTCCTGCTATTCTGGTGTCATCTCCTGATTAGTCATTGGAATGAGATATTCAAAGAAATTTAAAAAGATTTAAAAAAAATAATTTAGGAGCTCTACTACCTTTGTTAATATTAGAAACTTTATTGCTTGGAAAATTAAATCTGAACACAAAAGTATTTTAGATGTTCTTATCACTCCTGGCTAAACGTTTTCTTAATTTATTATGTGCTTGATCAGTCGGTAAACTTTGGGGATAATTCCCAGTTGTGGTGTCAGCTGGAGCTCCAGAGCCTGACCATTATCCCTGTGGGTGCCCGGTGTCCTGTGGGCTCGAACCGAAAACAGTTGGAGTCCACTGAGAAAAAAAAGCTCTAATGCTTTCTCTATCTCCAAAGGTGTTTCCAGACTACCAGGATTTGTAAGGCTCAGTGACATTCAAAATTCCCCTTTTCTTTAGCAGAAAGTTCCATTTACTGCTGTGACTCTCAGCCTCTTCAAATGAATTTAAAATACCTCCTTGCAGCGAGGTGATTTTTTTCTCTTTTGCCTTAAATGTGCCCAGGATTCCATGAAATCCCACCAAGACACAGGGACACCCAGGTTTGTGTGTCTCAGGTAGGAGCTTCCTAAAACTCACCTGTCAACATTGCGATTTGGACTTTCTTCTCTCAAATACCTATTGTGTGAAACATATGCCTGGTTAATTTCATCCTCAAAAATGAAAATAAACAAAAGCCAGATTTTTTTCCTTTGACACATGCTTTTAAGGGCCTACCTTGTATCTAGCACTTTCCTAGCCACAGGTGAGAAACACAAACTCAGGTGCTAAAAGGCTTACAGTTTAGCAGGACAGGCAGAAGTATAAAGGAGGAATTTAAATTATATACTGTAGATGCCATAGGAGGGAAGCAATTTCTTTCCTCATTCATCACTATGTTCATGGCTGAGAAACCTATTGCTAAAGACAGGTTTACAAAAGAAAAGCATACAAATTTAGTTAATACAAGTTTCATGTGACATAGGAGTCTTCAGAAATGAAGACTCAAGGAAACAGGGAATCCTATGTATTTTTATGCTAAGTTTAAGGAAGAGAGGACAGTCATGCAGAAGTATGATTCGACAAAGTGGGTATGATCTACGGTAATAAACTGGCAAGAACTTAGCAAAAATCTGGCCTGTTTGTTCAGATTTTTCTTGGTATCTCTGTATCTTTGAGGATAAGGATGTATCTTTCTTCTGGGGATAAGAATGGTACCTCTGGAAGAGGGTCTTATCACTGCTTCAAAGGAAGTCAAGAATTGTTTTAGGGCCTGCTTTGGGGAGAAGGGCAGACAAATGCCAAGGTGCCATATTTTGAGGTAACCCCATCAATGCCAAGAGAAATGCAAACAAGGGAAAGAGCAGACCTGCAAAGGAGTGGGGGGCTTAATTCTGCCTCGAGGTGTGGGAGTAAGGGACAAACTAGATATTGAAATGTGAATGGTGTGTTTGCTAGCAGATGAGCCCTGCCCTCCTGGTACATGCGTGATGCTGCTCACATCAAGAGCTGTAATCTAATTCTCCTATTCCTGAATCTGGGCTGATCTTAGTGACTCACTTCTAACTAGTAGAACATGGCAAAAGTATTCCCTGTGGCTTCCAAGGCTGGGTTAGAAAAGGCCATGTCACTGTAGGGTCATAGTCCGAAATGTCGGTTCTTCGTGGCTGAAGAATGACCAGACACACCAAAGTAAGGCAAGCATGAAAATGAGGTTTATTGAGGAGAGATAGGATTATAGAACAAGGGAAAGATATAGGTTTACAGAGCAGATACATATGCCACGGATGACAACCGGACACATTGTCGCAGCAGAAGGAGAGAGCAAAAGGGCTGGGTTATGGTCTGAGTCTTGTTTTATAGTGTCCAGATTGGGACCTCCTTTGTGGCTCAGACATCACCATGGAACCACTTTGATTGGACAGTTGGGAGTCATGTGACCTGAGTCTTACTGCACATGGAGCTCTCCCACAAGCCTCTCTGAAAGCCCATTTTGCGTGGTGGGGGAGTGAATGTCAGCGGCACCCACTTTCATCCCTAGGGGACCCAGAATCCCTGGCTGTCTAGTAACACCACTGCTACCTAGTCTGTTAGGAATGCTCACTCTTAGAATCCAGGCTCTTTTGCAGCCACTAAAGTACAAGAAAAAAAAGTATTCAAGGCAATTTCATGAGAACACAAGCAAGAATCACCTAGATGGGGCCAGTCAGTGTCTACCACCATGAAAGATGATAGGAATAAACACAGGCTGTTGTTTTAAGCCACAAAGTCTTGGGGTTGTTTTGCACACAGCTACAGATAATAGAACGCAGACAGGGCAGTCTAAGTAACGGCACAAGAGACACCAGGCAACAGCCGGGTTTTGGACGTTACAGGTTCACTGAGATTGAGGAAAGGGCAGAAGGACAGGACAGCGTGGTACAGGCTGCAGGATCAGGGGCGGGATGTGGATGAGTACTGATGCCATATCCAGGGGTGAGTGTCCACCCTGTGGGCAATAGAGAAGCGATTGAGGAGGCCTTAGAGAGGCAGGGGAGGCTAAAACTATCGGCTCTGAGAAAACCCCTCTAGCAGCAGAGTGCAGAAGGTTTGGGAACATAGATGATCCTACATCCATCCCAGCAGGAGGGGATAAGGGCCCTGAACTAAGGGAAGAGCAGTGGAGATGGGGGTGGGGGAAAGATAGATTTAAACACACAGAGAAAAAGTATCTGTGGGATTCGGTGACTGTGTGGATTTGGGGTTGCAGGGAAGGAAGAACCACAGAAAACTCGTTCACTCATTAAACTGAGAGCCTACTAAGTACTGAATGTGCTTCTGGGCCTTGAGGACAAAGCAGTGAGTAAGCCATCCAAGGCCCTCACGAGCTTATATTCTACCGAGAACGAAAAACAATAAATGGGCGAAAGTGAGTTTAAGTCTCATTTAATTTCCAGTTGGTACCCTTCCTGTTATTCCGTCTTCTTATTTATCACACAGTAAGACAATAAAGTATACACAGGAGAAATGGATGACTGTCTAGAAAGTAAAACACACTCCTCAGTTTAGTATTCTGAAGATGATCCGCTGAGGCAGATTATCCGCGAGCTGGGAGTTCCGTTTTGAAGGGCTTGCTCTTCAATACTGCTAGATCGAGCATGGAAATGCAGACACATGGGGTCAAAGGCGCGCCCTGGGCTGTGTACTGTGTCTGTCTCTGGTACCAGAGACTAGCGGCACAGAGCAAAAAGAAGAATAAAGAATATGTTTCAGCCAGGGAGAAAGTGATTCTCATTCATTTTTCTACAAACATGTGTTAATTTTCTACAAAGGACCTGATTCTCATGCATTTTGCTACAGACATTGTTAATTTGACAAATATCCACTATTCTGACTGCCAGAAACATTACAGTGAGAAAGAAAAAGGAAACCCCTTACTTCATGGGGCTTTCAGCGCATCGGGGAAGACAGAATAAACAGGTAAAGAAACAAAATAATGCCAGTTTATAAATCTCCTATTGCTGTTGTCACAGATTGCCACAAACTTAGTGGCTGAAAACACCTTAAATTTATTTTCATACAGTTCTGGAGGTGAGAAGTCTAAAAGAGGCTCTCATGGGTTAAAGTCGAGGTGTCAGCAGGACAGTGTCTTTCTGAGAACCCATCTCCTCGCCTTCCCCAGCTCCTGGAAGCCACTTGCCTTCCTTTGCCCAAGCCCTCCTTCCTGCCATGGCCCCACTCTGACCTCTGCTTCTGTGGGCACAGCTCCTCTCGGACTCTGATCTTCCTGCCTCCTTCTTACAAGGGATCTTGTTCCACACAGATAATCCAGATCTTTGCATCGCAATATTCTTAATCACATTTGCAAAATCCTTTTCCCATGACAGGTTCTGGGCATTAGGATGTGGACATCTTGCAGGGGCATTATTTGGCTGACCACAGTCCAGTACTGATGGCAATGGGGAAAAGTAAAAAGGGTAAGTGGATAAAAGTGTGACTGGGAAGAAAAGGAATAAAAAGTGCGGTCAAGTGGGTGTGTGTGTCTGTGCACCATGGTAAGGACTTGGGATTTTATTTTCAGTGTGTTGGGAAAATTTCAGAGGATGGACTGCTCAGGTGTGGCATGGTTTGACTTACAGCTTTGAAGGTTCACTTTTGATGCAGTGTGGAGAACATTTTCAAAAAATTTTATTCCAAAGAGGAAGAGGAAAAAAGGGGCTGAAGGGCAATGTGTTGCTGTTTTGATTTTTTTTATATATATGTTGGGGATATTTCAGCAAGTCCCTATGCTGATGGGAATACAGCATACAGCAAAGAGGGGGGAAATGACAATATAGGACCAGAAGGGGGTAAAAGCAGAAGTATAGTCCTTGGCTAGGCAAGGGGGCAGTAGGATCCTTTGCACAAGTGGAGGGGGTGAGAATGAGATAGGAACAGAAATCATTCTTGTTAACAAGCTGGGAGGTGGAATAAGAAGGAGGTGACAGAAGCAGGGAGACCAGTACATTGCACCTAATTTCCCTGATGGAATAAATAGCAAGGGCATTGTTTTGTGTGTGTGTGTGTGTGTGTGTGTGTGTGTGTAGCCGGGGGGAGGGTGTTGATGGTTACAGGGGAGAAGAATAAGTGTGAAATATTTATTTAAGAGAGTGGGAGACTGTGTTGACTAGGGAAATGTTGTAGACTTCCTGGGCAATGTTGAAAGCCCCTTAAGGATTATAGTTATTAATTTAAAACCAACAGGGTTGTGTGCATGCTTTTTCTCAGCCATGATCAGCTGTTTGGGAGCAGTAACGGAGAGCGTGAAAAGTTAGATTGAGTCAGGGTTGGGGTTCTGAACATGAACACAATGAAGAGAGAAGGGCAGAAGAGATTTGAGGGTCAATGGGAGAGAGCAGTTATAAATAGGGACTGTGGAGTCTAAGCTAGAGAAAGGATGGAAGTGAGGACATGAGCAGTGACAGTAAAAAGAGATAAGTCAATGAATAGAAGGTCTCAGCAGGGTTAAAACAACAACAACATTGATATGGAGGTATGGAGCAAGTGGGCTGGAAAAATCAGAGGTGGTCCTTAGAGTGGGATGCCTAAAATTGACATGGTGGAGATGTATGCATTGGTAAGAAAGCATACCATGGATTTGGATAACTAAAGTGCAATGGCAGATAAAATCATTGGAGGCAGGGACAAGGTGTTGGACAAATTATTTACGTAGGTATTAAAGATACAAAGAATGACAACAGAATAGTGGCAAGGAAATTTTCAGTAAACTGAGCCTAAGTTCCTCAACTAACAAGGATAAAAGACTGGAAGGATAGTGAGTGATTATTAAAAAGAGGAGTATCAAGTAGTGCAGTCAAAGACATTTGGGGGAGCGAGGAACAGGGAGAATAATGTCCGGAAGTGGTAATGAAGAACATCACCACTGTAGGCACAGTGGCACATGGGGCCACGGGAGAAAAACAGCCATCATTTGAGAGAGCTCCAGGGAAAGCCAGAGTCTGTAAGAGCAAACTGAAAGGAACATGGAGGCTGAGGATTCGGGGGATATCTGCTGATGACGTACTGTAACTTTCAGAGAACAAGGGATGCACAGAGACATTGTAGGGACGGTGCCTTGGGAGGTTGGGCTTTTTGTGGGGACTTAGGTCATAAGAGATGAAAGGAATCACGGGATTAATCCTGATGTCCTCTTAGGGCAGGTCAGCAAACATGTTCTATAAAGAGCCTGATTGTAAACACTCTGGGCTTTGTGATCACACAGTCTCTATTACGAAATGCAACTCTGCCACAGTAGGGCAAATGCAGCTGCAGATAATACATCAATGAATGGGTGTGGCTGAGTCCCAATAAAACTTTATTTGGAAAATCAGGCAGTTTGCTGTCCTCTGCCTTAGGTGAAGGTGGCTGACCAGTTCTGGAGACTGTTCTGTTAGGCAATTGCAGAGAGAAAGCAGGTGGTGGAGGAGTTTGGAGGAGGTTGGCGGGTATAACATTCTCAACGGGAGTTCTTGTCATGCCAGGGTCCCTCCAGCACCTGAGTGACCCCCAGGTGCTGTCCTCAGTAGCATTTGGATCTCTGTGGGCCACTCACATGCTGCTGTGGCCTCCTGGGTTTCAGCAAGAAGAACTGGTGAATAATGAGGTCATTCTCCAAGATAAGGCCTTCAAATGACAAGGGAGGGCCATTTGGGGGGATGGATGATGAATGTCATTTATGATGTTGATTTTGAAGTGTCTGTGAGACATCCAAGTGGGATGACCAGAGGACAGTTGGATCGGGATGTGGAGCTCAGAAGATTAGGTCTAGGTGGGACATACAGATGACGGTGTTAGCCATGGGTAGAGGAATTAAAGCCTCACTCTGGCTCCAATTGGAGGCTATCTCCCTGGAACAATATTTAAAAGGTATGCAGAGATTCTGATACTGAAATCTCCTCTGAGTCCTGAGGTTTTATATATTTATAAAATTGATCTTGTGTTTTCCAAATCCCAGGCTCCTCTTGCGCTGGATGGACCCTGAGATTCTGAAGAGTATGAGACAGAAGGTTTCTACCATGCCCAGATCTGATAAATGCATTACTTGCTTGAAATTGTATAATGAGTGCGTGAAGAAAAACTTGAATCTTATTCTCAAATTTTTCAGCAAATCAGGACATTAATGAGTCATGGGTTGATCCTTCTTCCCCTTTGATAGCTCATTTTCATGCCCATCATCACCTCTAGAAGAGCAAAAAATGAAATAAGAGGTGATGCGTACATTATTTGACATCACTACCAATTAACAGCCTCCATGGAGGGAAGAGATGGAAGCTATTGTGTAAGTGGATGTTTTCAGGTTGTCTCTTTCTGTGCCCTGAGAATCCAGAAAGTCAGCATGAGGTGGTAGAAACGTGGCTTGTTCTTGGAATCAGAAGGGTTGGATTTGAGACGTGGTTTTGGCACGAAGAGGAAGTGTGACCTTGGACACCTCACCTTAACTTCTCCGCATCCCCGTGTTCTCACTTGTAAAGCACCAGCCATGAGCCAAGCACATGCCGGACGGCTTGCATACTCCTTGTCTCATTTAATAATTCCTTCCTAAAACAAGGTTGCCGTGAGTGTCAAGTGACAAAATGGATATAAAAGCACTGTGTAAACCGTAAAGCAATATACCAACATAGCTCATTACATACCACTAGCCACGTGTTTTTAAGTCCCTAATTGTCTTAAAAGTAAGGGACTAGGTTTGCCCCTTCCTGAAGGCCTCATTTTGGGGCTCAGTTTTCTTTGTGTGCTGCTATTTTTTGCTATCGTTTTTAAGTCAAGGAACCAAATCACCAACCTGTACTTTACATTTTATAGTCAAATTGCCAAACTCAGAAAAGGGAAGGTGAAGTTCCAAAATTCTTAGGCGACACGAGCCCCAATCCTCTTATAAAATTTGCTGTGACTTTTATAAACCCACAGTCGGCTGCCCTTTCTATAGCTCCCCTAGCAAAGTAAAGGGTTTGGAAAGGGAATCCACGGGGGTGCTCTTTCCTGGACTGAGGAGGCACTGCCTCCAGAATATGATGGCATTCTTGCATTATAATTTACACCTGCATTTCATGCATTTTATTCACTGCCAATAATTATTGAATAATTACTGTGTTCTCCCACTGAGACCTCTCTTTGTACTCCCACTTTTTCCTAGGGCTTCAGCTAGATTGTTGCCTTTTGAAAGTTTCTTTCCTTCTGAAATGAAGGCAGGTGGTTTGTAATTCTTATTTTTGAGCCAAGCATTTAAATTGGAAAGCTTTGTACCCAGTAGCCTGTCCTGTCTCCCTGGTTTCTGCATGCACTGTTTGCTGGAAGGAGAACAGGAAGTGGTTTGTCCTAGAAAGTCACTTTTGCTTAAAGACCTTAAAATTCATGTGTTTGTGACTCCCATGTTACCTATTTTCATGTAGCATCTTCCAAATTTGCTAAGCTGATTTGAATTGAGATAAATTAGATCATTTGCAGCCCAACTTGCCTGCCAAATTCAAATTGGCATTTGGAGCACTTTATCTATGTTTGGGGGTTTGTTGGAAGACAAAATCATCAAGACTTAGGTACATTGAAGGAGTTTAGGTTTTTTTTTCCCCTGTATGGGAAAACAAGTTAATTCCTGCCTATTTTTTTCTCCCTTCTCTACAAAAAACAATTCCCCTATCATCCAGTTAGTCTGACTTCGTGTCCATTCTCTAAGTCAGAGAAGAGTTCTGTTTTCTTTGCAGAAAATAAAAACTTTAGTTATAACGGATAAATCTAAAGTACTAGATATAATCTGATTGCTTTACCAAGGTGATGATCTGACTACACGATCATTCTAGTGCCACTGCTCCCAAGCAAAATTTTGTTAAGACTGGAATCCTTACTTATCACTCCTTTCTGTTAAAAAGTTATAATTAATCTTGGGGAAAAAAAAAAACCCTTAATTTCTGTCCCTCCCAGAAGAGTGCCTATTCTACATCCCAAAGTGTGTTTTTTTTTGTTGTTGTTGCTGTTTGTTTTGAGAAAGTCTTACTCTGTCACCCAGGCCAGAATGCTGAGGCATCAGACGAGCTCATAGCAACCTCAAACTCCTGGGCTCAAGCGATCCTCCTGCCTCAGCCTCCCGAGTAGCTGGAACTACAGGCATGTGTCACCACACCTGGCTAATTTTTTCTATTTTTAATACAGATAGGGTCTCACTGTTGCTCAAACTGGTCTCGAACTCCTGACCTCAAGCAGTCCTCTGGCCTTGGCCTCCCAGAGTGCTAGGATTATAGGTGTGAGCCACCATGCCCAGCCGCAAGTGTTTACTGTATTTTTGTTGTATCCTCTATAACCATGACAAACCTCAGTAAACGGTGGCTTAATAACCAAGCCTGATTATTGAAATGGAGACAAAAGCTTTTCTGGAGTCCAAGCCTTGCAAACAGTATCAGGCTGCTTTGTGTTTTTACTCAGCCTTAGGACTTGAAACCAAAATGACCACAGCCCTGGTATTACAGAACAATTAAATACTTATTATTATAAGACAAGCTTCATTGGATTAATATGGATGTTGCTCAAATTGGTGGTATAATGTAACACACAGCACTGGCCTAGGCAAAGTGCTTTACACTCATTTCTTAGTTATTCCTCAAAACAAGGTCTCCGAGAAGTTGGTGGGTGGAAGGTAGGAAATAATATGATCCTTTGCTTTATAGAAGAGGAACTGAGTGAGTTGAAATTGGTTTGGAGATCTAAGCTCTGAGCACTCAGAACACCATTTTGCTCCCAGGGGCCTCCTCTGTATGAGAAATTTCCAAATGATTTTATCATCAGAAAAGGGATGATGATAAATAGAGTTACAGGAATGCTTGAAATTTCATTTTGTTTTGTTGTAAATAATACATTCCCTTAAATAATATCCCTTTATAGCACATATGTCACCTCACCCAGCCATCTTTGTTGTAAAAAGCTCAGATTTGGGAGAGGACAGATTGTCATTCCCTAATGCCTCTATTGTTGTAAAGCATCTGATAAAGCTGAAGTTTGCCTCCATGTTTTTTTCTGACATTGGTCAATTTATTCACTTAATAAATTGTTACTGAACATCTGCCACCTGCTAGATACCGTGCTAGGTGCCGATAATAAAACAAACAAAGCATAGTCTCTGCCCTCCGTAGTCACCCTCGGCAGCTGCTAAAAGTAAAATTAGAATTAAAATCCGAGAGATGAGATTAGTTAGCTGTAGAACTGACCTCAAGAAATAATCCTTATGGGTGGCTGAGAAGATGTTAAAACTCAAAACTGATAAACATTGGCGAGTGTGTCAAACAGGAGCTATTATCTAATCCAGATACAGTGAATAGGAGAAGTTGAAATAATTAGCCAAATTCACTCCCATATCAGATATACATCATATGTGTGGCTTCCCCTGCCCTCTCATAACTTACAGCACTTTCTCCCTCTGTTTTTCCCAGCTGTGTAAGTATCACCACATCTGTTCAGTTGCTTAATAGGAGTCGTCTTCCAGTCTTCTCCTCCCTCACCCTCAACCCCCATTCCCAGCCCCGTCCTCTCACCCCTAACACGCAATCCAGAAACAAACGTTGGCATCTCCAAAACATGCCCTGAATCTTCCCCTTTCTCACGATCTCCTCAGCCACTCTTCTGGTCTAGCACCACCATCTCTGCCTGGCCCACCATGATGAAGTCCTAACTGGTGTCCCTGCTTCTGCTCTCCCCTTCCAACCCCAACGCACACACCAGCCATTCCTGACTCGGCAGCCAGAGTGAACTTCTTAAACGACAAACCAGAAGGTGCCACTTACCGGTGTAAAGTGGCTTCCCCTTGTACGAGGAATGAAATCCAAGCTCCTTCGCCTGAGCTCTCAAGGGTACATGATCCTGGGTTTCTTTCCAAGCTCAACTCCTGCTGTTGTTGTCTTCCTTCAGCTACACTGGCCTTTCCGGGCCTCAGTTTCACCAACTAAATTCCCAACTTTGGGCTCCTATATAGGCTGGTCCTTCTGAACTTTTCAGAGCTGGTTTCCTCATCATTGAGATCACAGCATAGAGTCACAGTCATGTCCTCAGAAATCTTCTCTGATCTCACACTCAACATCGCGTCACCACCACTTCAATTCTTGGCATACCACTTATCACAATCTGGGGTTTTCCCACTTTATTGGCTTATTTGATTCTTGTTTTTCAACCACCACTGAAACAGAAGCTCCATGTCTCTCTTGTCTGCTTCTGTATCCCTGGTGCCTGGAAGAGTGCCTGATACGTATCTGATGCTCCATAAATATGTGTGGAATGGATGGATGGATGATGTTAGTAGAAAACGAGGGGGAATGGGGAGTTGGGGGGAGAGGAGGGGAGGAGGAAAGAAGAGACTGAGGGATGGAAAGATATGGAGAAGTGTTGGCAGAGTGAGAGCCAGGGAGACAGTGAGAGAAATTAACTGACTTTGAGATTGAGATTCCAAGGATGGAAAAAGTTAAATACGGCAGGAGCATCCAGTGGGGAGGGGGAGAGGGCGGGGAGGTGAGGATGGAGAGCCCAGCAGAGACAGATCATCAAGAACTTTGAAATCCAAGCAAAGCCGTTTGTGCTTTATTCTAGGAAACCCAATTAAGGGTTTTAAGCAGGGGAGTGACAGGATCAGATTTGTGCTTTAGAAAGATCACTGTGGCTGGGATGCGAGGAATGAATTAGAAGAGAGGCGACAGAAGAAAAATTATGTTAACAGAAAGGAATGGTCAATGTGGCAGCTTAAACAAAAGGGAATCGGAAAGCAAAGATTTGGCAGTGTTTTTCCAACACTGTCAGGGAAGAGGCAGTAAATCTAAGAGTCTGAGCATTCCAATGACTACAGAGGAAGTATATAATGGTGGTTAAGAGCCTGGGCTTGGAGTCAGACAGAACTGGGTTTAACCTCAAATTTATCACTCTGTAGCCTATGTGATCTAGAACAAGTGATCAATGCTAAGCCACAATTTCCTCTTCTCTAAAATAGGAATAAGAATTGTCAGCATGTAAGCTGCTTAGCCCTCCCTGCTTTGTATGAGTGCTAAAGAATAAATAAACATTAGTTTTATTATACTGTTATTAGGAGTGCTGTTATGGGCTTGGGTAATTCTACTGGGTCGCTCCATGACCAGGATAAACTACACCTTAACAGCTTCCACCTCCTTTTGACATGCGCTTTGGGAAAAACACTCCCTAAACGGTTTCACTTAAACTCCACAACAGCCAACACAGAAGAGGACTTCTGTGACCAAACGTGGGGTTTTCCCCCACACACGAAGCAGCAGACACCAGCTAGGTGTCCTCTAATTCAATGAGAACACGATCTCCCCAGAGATAGTGTCAGATCCCACAGGGTGAGAGCTCAGTCCCCAAGACACTGCCCCCAACCCCCAGAAACTAGTCACAAGTCTGGGTCTCCGGAGCTTCTGACCAACTGGCTTCAAGTTGGGGTTTCCATGACCCCCTCCCTCTTTGGGTGCAATTAATTTGCTGGATGGGCTCACAGAACTCAGGGAAATGCTGCTTACATTTACCGATGTATTATAATGGACAATACAAAGAAGGATACAGATGAAGAGATGCACAGGGCAAGGTATTGGAGAAGGAGCGTGGAGATTCCATTCCCTCCCTGGGGGCCACCCTTCAGGAACCTCCTTGTGTTCAGCTATCTGGAAGCTCGCGGAACTCAGGCCTCTTGAGTTTTTATGGAGGCTTCATTACACAGGCATGATTGACAACCGTGTAGAAATGTGACCGGACAAAAAGCACACGGTCTAAACCCAGCAAGGCCTGTCTGTTCAGATTCTTCTGTTAGGTAGATAGCGAGGGATTCTGGGTTTCCTTGGACAAAAGTGGGTGTTGCTGTGATTCACCGCCCCCCGCCCCCGCCACACAAAATGGGCTTTCAGAGATGCTCATGGGAGATCTGCATGAGCAGTAAGACTCGGGTCTTGCAGCTCCCAACTGTCCAATCAAAGTGGTTCCATGGTGACCTCTGAACCACGAGGGAGGTCCCTATCCAGGCACTATAAAACAAGATGCAGACCATAGCCAACCCCTTCTTTTTGCGCCTTTCCTTTGGCTCTCCCTTTGCTGTGACAATGGGTCTGGTCGTCATCTGTGGCATATGTAAAACCTATAGCCGGCTCTTGTCCTATAATCCTATATTTCTCTCTTCAATAAACCTCATTTTTGTTCTACCTGACAGTTCCTGGCCTCTCTGTGCAGCCTTCCTCCCTCCAGGGTATGGGACAGGATCCTCTCTGGAATGAGGGTCTTTTGACTCTCAATCAGATTATAGTCCTGCCTTGGGCAGGTGAAACAAGGTCAAGAGAAGGTCAGAGAGGGAGATTCTATCTCCTGAGGCCCAAAGTGACCCAACATTATAACAAGGACTATGGGAGTTACGACTCTCCATAGGAACAATGGATGAAAATCAATATATATATATAACACCATAATATGATTCTCTACAAATCAAGAAACCATCTCATTATTAACTTGACTTCCTAGATACCTAATTTATGAGTATCCTGGCCACCAATGAAAGCATATTTCTCAGTGAATAGTAATAAGATATTGTAACGCTGTGTTTACATTTAGTCTCCATGGAATTTGGTTAGCTTGAGTCCATCCCCTAAACTTAGTCATCTCTGAGAAGAACCAAACATCGGGACATGGGTTTCTAAGGCTCCTGGACCAGTGGCCACACCGAGAAGACCCACTCCAGGGAGAGTGACAACAGGCTACCCCAGACCACAGGGTTATGTTTCTCGTTAACATCCCAATTGTGCCACGTAGAATCACATGCCTTAAATCTAATCACTCTTCTACGTAACTCAATACATGATAACTCCTTCAATAAAACATTTCTAAAAATGTCCTATTTTTCTTTTACCTCCCTCCCCCAAACCTTTCCTTGAAGACAGACATCCAGATGGAATAAGAAACAGCTAGGGTTGTTTTACAGTTCCCAGTTTCAAACGGATCAGGAGTGACGCCACCTGTGCATTTGATGTGTTTTCCTTTGAATCTGTCTTTGGGGGAAAGGGTTATATATATCTGTTAGAGACTTAATATTTTTAGAAATGTAATAGGCTCATTTAGAGGTAAATATTTTAAACAGGCCACCCATGCGTTGCATTAACTGTGCCTTGCTGTGACATTATCACAAAGGCTTCAAACCTCAGGGACTGAGAAACCTTTTAACACTCTGTTTAGTAAACGTTAAACCCTTAGTTGATGATCTGAGTTCACTCTCCCTCAGTATAGATCAGGCTGCCGAGGCGGGTGATATTTCAGTCATTTGAATGTCAGCCTAAGAGCATGCACATCACCGCTGCACATCATCAGAGCCTCGGGTCATTTACACTTGTGGTTGTTTTACTTCACAGCCCAGAGCCTTCCCCGAGCTGCTGTCATTCTGACCCTGAGGCCGCCCTTCACAGCCTCCTGACTCCACTCCCAACTTCCCCTTTCAAGCTGACACAGAGCAAAGGCTGACCTTGTCCCATCAACCACTTACCCACACAGACCCAATTAATCTTTGGTTGCCAGTCAATCTAGCACACTTCCCTCCTTGAATGCTACAGAATTTCGCAGAGGGGATGCTTTTGGCTTCATTTGCTTCCCTGTGAGAGGAACAGTGGCTGAAACGCAGACAGCTGCCCTATGGAATGATCTGAGGACCCCTGGCGACCAAATGTATCCTCCGGTCAGAGTGTCAGGGTGTGGGACTCACCCCTTACCCCTTTCCTTTGCTCCTTAAGGCTTCTTTCCAAGGATAAGGAATTCCTAGAATAATTAACCAATTGCCTCTAACAAGACACTGGTGCCCTGAGACAGAGTTCAGATAAGGATTAGGGGAAAGGTGTGGGAAAGGGCGCTGAATAAGGGATTCTGAGTGTCCCGAGACATTGAGGGCACGGGGTACCTGCAGTAGTGAGACCCCAAGTGAGGGCACAACGTGACTCTAAAGTCAAACTAATCTGGGTTCAAAGAGATTAAACGATGTGACCTGGATAAGGTGTGCAAAGGGCTTACCACAGTGCCTACCTTCCACGTAGATGCATTATAACAAAGACAAACACCACTCGCTGTGGACCAGAAAAACGCAAATCAGTGGCCACTTCAACAAACGCAGGGCAGAGGTCTAGATCGAGACCTATAGCTTCCGCTTTCAGCATTCAGAACATTAGGGATGCATCCAAGTCACTGTAGGAAGATAACTGTTCCCTACCTGAGATGCTCGGGGTGTCGGTGGCCTGGATTTGAAGAGCTCCTCACTGGTAAGTAGAGTGGAGGCTGGAATCTGGGACTCGGGGTCAGATGAGGAAGAGGGCACAGCCCATGGAGTGAGAAACTCCAGGGCGGGGAAGGTCTGTGGGCTTCACACCTCCTGACAGCAGCGACGACATCCCATTGCACCATCCCCGTGGTGTGTGGGGCCCATGCTGTGCATAGTAGCAAGAGCTGGGAACTAGCTTTGGGTCCTGTAGTAGGCAGAGCAATGCCCCCTCCAAAGACGTCCGCGTCCTAATTCCCAGAACCTGTGACTATGTTAAGTTACTTGGTAAAGGGGAACTAAGGTTACAGATGGAACTAGGTTGGTAATCAGCTCACCTGCAGATGGGCAAGATCATCTGGGATCATCTAGGTGGGCCAAATGTAATCACAAAGATCTTTCAACGTAGAAGAGGGAAGCAGCTGAGGAGGTCAGAGTGGTGATGTGAGGACCTGACCCAGGATTGCAGGCTCTGAAGATGGAGGAAGAGGCCCCCCAGTGAAGCAATGCCGGTGGCCTCTAGACGCTCACAAAGGCAAGGGGTCTCCCCAGAGCCTCCAGTGGGAACGCAGCCCTGCGACACCTTGATTTTATTCCAGTGAGACCCTAGGTGGAACTGTAACCGGCACAACTGTAAGATCATAAATTCGTGTTCTTTTAAGCCACAAAGTTTGCGAGAATTTGTTACAGCAGCCACAGGAAACTAATACGGGTCCCTTCAGAGGTGAGATCCAGGAGCCCTTGCACCAGACAATTTGTCCAAAGCAGTGAGTCGCTTTTGCAGTCCCTGAAGAGAACACCTTCTCATCTTTAACCAAAACCTAAAAGCTTCCCAGCTCCACTTCCTCCTGTGGCCTGTAGAGCTGAAACCGGGTCTCCCGCGACGGCGGGCACTCAGAAGTTCCAGGCGAGCCGCGGAGAGCTAAATGAAGGGCATCCGTCATTGGAAGTCGACGTGAAACTTACCTCAGAACTTTTCGGACTACTGCTTCAAAAGAAGAAATAAACATTAAGGGGGTTGTTAAGGATCTGACTAGGCAGCTTTAGGAAAAAAAAAAAAAAAAAAAGCCAGCGACAAAATGTGTCCTGTATCTCAAGTTTACCTTTATTGTTCCAAAGAATAGCGGGGATCTTAGAAGACTGTCATCTTAAAGCACAGTGTGTCGAGTTAAAGATGGAGTGGCAGTTCTAATGGAATTGCCCTGCTTTAGTAGGTTTAAGGCAAATCCTTAACATTATTTTCCTGCCGTTTTCTAAATTAAATTTATAAGAAATATTATGTACCCTGCTGTGCAAAGTGAAAGCTGTATTCTTGTAAAGGGCTTATAATCATATTAAAAAGCTGGAGGGTGAAGTTTGTTCATGCCATCAAAGTCACAAAGCAAAAATAGAGTCTTACATTGTGCATTTTTATAACGGTAATACCTTTTGGGGTATATAACACCACAGAGTGCTTCCCTGATATTGTTGCGTTAATCCTCAGCACATCCCCGGCGAGGAGGTATATTTTTATCTCCACTTTGCATATGGGAAGACTGAGGCGCGGCCAGTGTCAGCAGGGTGCCGTGGCCTCCCAGTGGGCTGGCAACACAGCTCGCACTGAACTCCAGTATCTTAGCCTGAAGAGATTCACACCGCTCATCAGACGACAGTCATCTTTCTAATCTACCTTTCTGCAGGTACAGGGATAGCTCCGGGAGGACTTCGGCAACTCTCAAATTTTATCTTCAAGTTCCTCAAGGAAGAAAAAAAAATCCTATAAATAGATTTTCTGTTAATTCCACTACATCTGCTTAAAATACTTATGAACAGTCGGCGGGTCACAGCGGGAGGTGGCAGCACAGGGCTCAGAGCGGCGGCATGTTCATGGAGTTAGCGGGAAAGGTGGATGCTCTGGGGAAAGCTGAGGGAGATGGTTTGGGGAGCTAGAGCAAGACTGTCTGGTAAGCTGGGAGCTCTTCCCAGGAGCCTGCTCACCAAAACACACACAATTCCCCTCAGACCAGGGAATTCCAGGTCCTTCAGGAAGTCCTATTCCTGGGCACAGAGGTTTTCCCCCTTTTTCTGCAGCCTTAGATTTTACCCTGGCTCTTAAGCCTCTACTTTGTACACTTTGAACCAGCTGGTCCACCCCAGGTTTGAGCCTCTTGATAGAAACGTTCAGCAACTGAACTGCATGTTCAGTCCCCCTGTCCTGCGCCATGGAGAGGAAGAGGTCCAGATTCTCCTTCTCTCTGCTGTTTCCTCGGTTGTGTGTCCCTGAGTGACACAGAAACCAGAGGCTTGAGCACCTTGCAGACCACACAGGTGAAGACAGTGATATACTGAGCACCCGCTGTGCGTAGGCACGAGACCCAGGTGTAGGTCCCGGTGCGTCCGTCACTCCTGTGGTCTCACTGGAATTACACTGTTCCTCTTCACACAGGAGGAAAAGTCATTTGTTCAAAGCCACATAATGAGTAAGTTGTTGGAGCTGGGATTCAGTCCCAAGTCTAATGGGACATAACCATCTGCTTTAAACCACCACACTAAGCTCCCTCCAATATTCTAGGAGGTACGATCTATCCTATGTCCTGTGACAGATGAACTCAACCAACCAGAAACTGTCCTCCCGGCACAGTGATGTGCTCAGCGTTGCTTGCTGTTTGTGTCTTTCTTTGGTATCCAACCATCTAGCCTGATGAGCATGCCCATATGTCTTATTAATAATTTTAGGGCTTCTTACCCTCAGCACCCTTTAGTAAAAACATTAGGGACATTATTTTTAGCTCTTCTTCCTGGGAATTGATTTAAAACAAAGACAGTGGAGTTATTTAGATAGCTAGTGTTTTCTATTCCTTTTTGTCTCATACCCTTATGTGGTATTTATGTCATTAGTGTATTGAAAATGCTCAGTTGTTCAATGATTTATTGAACAACTATTTGCCTAGCTATATACAATCTTACCTTAAAGAAAAGTTTCCATTCTAGGGTTAAGGGAGACACTGGAGGGATAAGAGGCTTATTTTGTTTGTTACTACTGCCTGGACAATGTAGACAGTCTTATGTAGCGTTAGTTCTTACACGGAGTATCTGGGGCCAGCTTCTTTAAAGTCTTCTCCATTTCTGGGTTGAGTTTTTCCCAGACCTGCCAGCATGCCCACCGTCAGAGAGCCCAGTCACATCCCCTTGCTTCATACCATTGCAGTACCTGCCAGTGACGTCACGGTGCCTACACCTGGGGCTTTCTGTCTGAGGGTTTCACCTGACCACGTGCACGGCCAGTCTGAGAGGAGGGTCGGCCACAAGTGCCAGGGAATTAACACTCCTGGGGGTAGCTCTAACCAGTGATAAATTGGAATTAGTGGATCTATATCCCACCTTCCTTGCCTCTCAGGTAGAAGATCTGAGGCATATTCTACACTATCTCCAGGAGGCCCCTCCAAGATTTAACCCAGTTACCCACAGAAGTAACCTGCTCATAAACACACTTTCTTCTCTGCCCTGTCTCACATCCCTACTTCTTGCTGGTGCTTCCTAGGATAACCTCCAAAATAAATTCAAGGTCTGTTTCTGGGAGAACCCAATCTAAGACACCCAGGTTTCCTGAATTTCTCTGTTCTCTTGTCCTATACATCCCTGACCTAGTGAATCACAGAGTTAGACGGGACCTTCTGAGTCACCCAGCTCTACACTGACCTTCAGGGTGGAGGAAGGACAGAAAAGCAAGATTTTGGCCATTTATTTCAACTACAACAGAGGTAATTTCTATGCATTTTACCTCTTGTCTTGCCAGCAATGTTCCACTTGAACTAAAGGATCTAAATCTTTTCAAAAATTGTTTGAGGCTGGGCATGGTGGCTCACACATGTAATCCTAGCACTCTGGGAGGCTGAGGTGGGTGGATCGTTTGAGCTCAGGAGTTCGAGACCAGCCTGAGCAAGAGCAAGACCCCGTCTCTACCAAAAAAATAGAAAGAAATTATCTGGACAACTAAAAATATATAGAATAAAATTAGCCGGGCATGGTGGCACATGCCTGTAGTCCCAGCTACTCGGGAGGCTGAGGCAGGAGGATTGCTTGAGTCCAGGAGTTTGAGGTTGCTGTGAGCTAGGCTGATGCCACGGCACTCTAGCCTGGGCAACAGAGCGAGACTCTGTCTCAAAAAAAAAAAAAAAAAGAAAAAAAATGTCTTGAAAAGCCACAGATCTATACAAACTTACTTATTTCTCCATACGGTAATCTTGTCTGTATTAGTTTCCTATTGCTGCCCTAACAAATTACTGCAAACTTGTTGCCTTAAAATTTATTCTTTCATGGTTCTGGAGGACAGAAGACTAAAATCAAGGTGTTGACAGGGCCGTGGTTTCTCTGAGGCTCTGTTGAAGAATACTTCCTTGCCTCTTCCAGCTTCTCCTGGTGGCTCCAGGTGTTCCTTGGCTTGTGGCATCATCACTCCAATCTGTCTCCATCTTCATATGTCCTTCTTCCTTGTGTCTGTGTCTTCGCCTCTTCTATCTCTTATAAAGACACTTGTCATTGGATTTAGGGCCCACTTGGATGATCTAGGTTAATCTCATCTCGAGATCCTTACCCTAATTACATCTGCAAAGATCCCTTTTCCAAATAAGGTCACATTCCCAAGTCCCTGGTGTTAGAACATGGACATATCTTTTTTGGAGCCACCATTCAACCTACTACACTCCGACAGCATCTCTGACCAACACTGGATGGTCACAGCTCAAACTTATAATGACTGGCTATTCCTTCTCTCACAAGGCAGGCGATTCCATTTTTGCCGAACTCTCTTCACAGAAAAGATAATCATCATATTGTGCTCAGCATTGTGCCTAAACAGGCATCTCTGTAACTCTCCCACCAACAGTCCTACTTCTGCCTATGGCCATAAGCAGGGAAAATTCAATTCTTTTCCAATAAGACTAATGAACAGAGCTGAGTCTAAAACATTAAGAGTCAGAGAATTGTGGAGGTTTGTGGCTTCGGGAAATCTGGACAACTAATTCATCTTAATTCATCAATTCATGATTTTGTGTTGACTTTGTGCAATGCACTGTGGAGGATGGTGCAGGAGATTCTAAGATGGATAAAAGAGTTCAGGACCTCCACAAAGCAGGGCAATAGGACATAGGCATACGTAACAACAATGCACAATTTTATGCAAATGACCCTAATACAAGGTAGAAGGTGGTGGAAATCATGAAAGAGGATTAACAAAGTGCAGTGGGAGTTGGATGACAGAGGATATACTTAGTCATCCCTTCCATTCTACCTCCACATAGGAGCCAAAATGAATTAAAAATAAACTGAGCAGGCTCAAAACAGCCTCTTCCAGGCTCAAAACTATACAAGGGCTTTTGTGGCCCCTCCTGAGCGGCCCCTGCCCACCTTTCAGCCTTGCTGGTAAAATGCTCCTCCTTGCTCTCTAGATAGGTACCAGCCACACGAACCTGTGTGTTCAGGTGCTGAGACAAGCCGAGCTCTGTTCTGCCCTAGGGCCTTCTCCCAGGCACTCCCTGAGCCTGGAATACTCTCACTTCAATCCTCTGCTCTTAGCTTCAAGGAAGACTCTCTTGATTCTCTTATTCAAATTAGGTCCTCTGTCATATTCTCTAACAGCCTTGACTTTTTCTCATAGCGTGCAATCATATAACTAGGCATGTGGTTATTTTTTGGATCTTTGCCATAGGATGGTAGGTTTCATCATGGCCATTATTTCACATGACATCCACATGGTATATTAAGGTGTATTTCTGTGCCTGGAGAATAGATGTACATTAAAGACATTTGCCGAACGAGTGATTCAGTGATGAATGAATGAGAGCAACTGGATGAAAGTTTTCCTGACGGAAGTGGCATTTGAGAAGGATCGTGAAGAAATTGAAATGGGGCAGGGAAAACATTCCAGGAGAGTGAAGAAAGTATAAGTGGGACGTTCAGGACTTACTGTTTGGAAAATGACAAATAATAGAGTTTGGTTTTAATATGAGGGTATGTCTAGGGCAGAGGTTGGCAGACCTTTCCCATAAAGGTCTGGTTAATGAATATTTTAGGCCACATGGTCTCCGCTGCAACTACTCAACTCTGCAATTGCAGTGTGAAAACAGCCATAGATAATATGCAAACCAGTGGGTGTAGCTGAGTTCTAATAAAATCTTATTTACAAGAACATGTGCTGGGCTGGATTTGGCTCTTGGGCTGCAGTTTGCTGACCCCTGGTCTAGGGAATAATGAGAGGGCAGAGCTGGAGCTGGTGTGGTGCCCGTGGTGCTCGGCTGTGGGGTCCATAACTCACTAGGTGGGTCGTAGGGAGTCACAGCAGGTTTCTGGAAAAAAGAAGGTGTGCGATTAAAGTGAGTTTTTAGTATTATTAATCTGGTAATATTCTCTGATGAACTGAGTCAGGAAAGATTAGAGGCACGGAGAGGAGGAGTTAGGAGTCTGTTGTAATAATCAAGGAAAGAGATGAGTCTCACCTGGAAAGACTGAACATGAGGAGATGAAGGATATTGCAAAATGAGCTCTGCTGTTTTAACCTGGGTGTGAGCAAATGATCTAGGGCTGGTAAGAAAGAAACAAAGGCATTAGGGGAAGGATTGCTTTGGTGTTGAGGGGAAATGGCCAAATGCCACTTTTTACATGCCTGGTTTAAGGTGTCAGTAGAACATGCAGTGGGGAGCCCATGAGGAGGGAAAATTTGGGGTTCAAGCGGCAAATTGGTGCTGTGGATGTAGACTTGGGTGAAGGGCTGAAAGAATGCAGAGAGGGAAGACGTAGCACCCAAGAACAGACCTTGGGGATGATCTCCATTTAGACACTGAGTGGTGAAGAAAAAGGGTGCTAAGTGGCCCAGAATAGCAGAGAGCCACAGCAGGCAGACAAGGAGTTTTAAGCAGGAAAAGTGGGTCAGGTACAGTGGCTCACGCCTGTAATCTCAGCACTTTGGGAGGCCAAGGCAGGAGGATTGCTTGAGGCCAGGAGTTAGAGACCAGCCTAGACAACATAGCAAGACCCTATCTCCAAAATAAATAAACGAGAAAAATTAGCCCGGTGTAGTGGCATGCACCTGTAGTCCCAGCTACTCAGGAGGCTGAGGCAGGAGGATCACTTGAGCCCAGGAGTTTGAGGCCGCAGTGAGCTATGATTGCACCATTGCACTCCAGCCAGTCTTGACAACAGAATGAGACCCTGTCTCTAAAATAAATAAAGAAAGGAAAAAAGAAAGAAAGAAAGAAGAAAAAGTGAAATCATTCCCAAGCAATTTCATCTCCAGAAAGCAAACAAAGCACAGATCTGTTTCTGGAATTACCAAAAAATATTTCCTTAACCCGGTGCATGAACCAGAAATTATGTAATGAAATTAACCAGAGACTGGCCTTAGGGTTGGCACTGCCCCTTTCTCTTCAAGAACCTGCATCACAAAAAAACCTGACACAGAAGAGACAGACCTATTTGCTTTCTTTATCCTCGGCAGGCTCGCATACTTCAAATGACCTGAAAAAATTCAATAATCTGTTCATTTGCTAGAGTCTCTCTCTGAGACTCCATTGATGGGTGATTTATCAGAGCAGCCAGGGCCAGCACAGGGGCATTCTCTGCGTTTGCTTTGAAGCCCTTATGTCAAAGCACATTATCAGGACTGAAGGTCGTTATTTCCATAGAAAACAATGGCTTGTGGTTAATACCACCCTGTTGGCATATAACAGGGGAGATGACTGGCGATAATGGGAGGACTGAGAGTTCACTGCAGCCCACATCTGTCCTGCAGCTGAAGCCTGTCGGCGGTGCAGTCTCACGCTGCCCTTGCCGCCCAGGAAGAGTGGGATGCATCTCTTCTTTAGAATGAAGGCTCTGAATCCTCCTTGGAGAAGGCCCATCCTGCAGAGGACAGAGGCTGATTTTCCTGGGGTTTTCACTTCCCACTCTGAGTCAAAGGCATCGACCACAGATGCCTGTGGTTAAGGCGGCAGAGAAATTAGCGGAAGGAGGAGTGAGATGATGCCAAACAACCTTTCCTGGAAAGTGCCCAATTTGTTCTCACCTGCTGAGTTCTGCACTCTTTCCAGGTGCTCTGGAATTTAAACTACTGTTTATTAGTTTCTGTGGATTCTCTTTGTGAAAAGATTTATCGTTCTCCATTTCTTGGGAGGAAAAACATGTATAAAAACCTCTGAGGCATCTTTGGGGATTTTCCAATCAGGAAGTAGAAAATTGTGTTTCAAAGTTGAAGCTAACGAGAGATCAGCCTATAATAGGTGGGATCCCAGGCTCTGTGTCTGTGGAGGGAAGGGACGGGAGGGACAGACAGGTTGCCTGCTGCTGTCCTCTGTCACCAGAAAAATTCCAGCTTTACAATCTGACAGCAAAAGTTTGCAGCCTAGAACATGTCAAATCTCAAGCGAAAAACAATTGTTACCCACGCAGGCAACAGTGTATTTGATTTTCACAAAGTTGTCTGGCTTCAGGATAATGAATCCGTTATTTCTCTAGGATGACGTTCAATAGAATTTCTCTGTGAATACATTTCAGATTTTAATGGCACTTCAGAGGTGCACATGTAAAACTATCAGGCCATAAATCCAGCTGTGCCAGTCATCTGCCCTTTGCCTCCCAGATCACTTTTCTGTCCTTCTCTTTGCTGCGGGGGCCAACCTCTGTCAGGGACTTCACTAATCTCTCCATTCTCTGGATTCTAGTTGGGTCCTCCAATGGGAGGCACCAGCAGGAGATCAAAGGGCAGCTGTGACAGCAGTCAGGGTCACGGTACCTATTGCTTCAGAATCCTTTCTACTCTCCACCTGCCCTGCCCAGGTTCCTGCCAGATGGCCCCCATGTGGCCTCCAGGAACAAGGTTTCTCCCTTTGCTTCTTCAGGCTGGGGGAGGGGAGGTGGCCCACTGGCTTCCCACCGTTTCTCCCTGGGTGCATTCTCATGCCTTTTTGGTTCTGCCATACTAGCTCACACCCCTGCAAATCATCCCTTTATTAACATCCCTTCAAATGTGCCATCTCTTTCCTGTCTGCTCGCTGATGGAAACAATAGTCATTTTTAATAAGTAACATAAAGGTGAGTATGGAAATAACCATGTCTATTCTAGTCAAAATCTTAATAGGCATATTAGGAAACTCGATAGAATAATTCTAAATTTTGTCTGAAAAAAAATCATTCAAGAATATGGTCAGAAAAATTCTGGAAAAAATTTTTAAAAGAGCAAAAGCAATGATAAAGCTCTTAATCTATCAGATGTTAAAATTAATTATAAAATTTCACTAACTGAAACAAAGTAACAAGAATGGAAGACAAATCAGTTAAAGAGAACAGAGAGCCCAGAAATCCACACAAGAATATACAGGAATACTCCACAGAATATAGTTTATGAAAATGGTAGTATTTCTAATCATGAGGGAAAAATAATACTTATTTGATAAAAGATGGTAGGGTAACTGGCCAGCCATTTGTAAAAAATAGCAAGCTGGATCCACCACCTCATTACTTAAATCACAGTAAGTTGCAGAGGAATGAAAGATTTTAATGGGAAAAAAGCCAAACATTAAAAATACTAGAAGAACACATACTTGAATATTTTTATAATCTTGGAGCAAGTGTGTATGGTTCTTTCTAAATATGTCAAGAAAATAAGAAATAATGCAAAATGTATTATTAATTTTTATTATATAAAATATAAAATTCTGTGTACTTATAAAAAGATGACATATATGAGGAAAAAATACTGACAAAACTTTAGTTACTGGCAGTATTGTGGAATAGACAGCCTGAAGAATTTTCCTGCTAAAAACAACTAAAAACTCCTAATAAAATATTTTAATGCTCTTTAAATGTATTGTTGAGCTGGCAAAAAATTAAGGAATCTGCAGAGGTCAAAGGTGAAATTAAAGTAGGACCCTGTGATATAAATGAGCACTGATACAGGTTTACTCTGAGGATATCTGCTAACCGTAGTGAGGCAGGTGGAGATCTCTTTCTCTCTCTCTCTCTCTCTTTTTTTTTTTTTTTCTGAGATAGTGTCTAGCTCTGTCATCTAGTCTGGAGTGCTGGAGTGGTGTGGCACAATCATAGTTCACCATAACCTCAAACTCCTGGGGTCAAGTGATACTCGTGCCTCAGCCTCCCCAGTAGCTGTCTACCACATCTGACTAATTTTTGGGGGGTTGGGGGGGGGCAGTCTCACTATGTTGCCCAGGCTGGTCTTGAACTCCCAGCCTCAAGCAATCCTCCCACCTTGGCCTCCCAAAACATGGGATTACAGGTGTGAGCCACCACGCCCAGCCCAGATCGCGTCTTTACGGGGGTTGTGCAGGGAGAAGGGGTCAGGATAAAGCACCCCTTTATTGTTGGGGTGAATGAGAAAGCCCTGTTGCATGGAAGGAAAAAGCAAGTAAACGTGTCTGTGACCACCTCGCACTGAGTGGATGGGGGAAATCTCCCCTGAGGATCTGCCAGCCCTCATGGGCTTTCACAGCCAGAGTTCTCATTATCTGATGCAGTTTAGTCCAAGAAACTTCAAGCTGGCAGTGGCTCCAGGCAACTGGCAGAAGCAAGTGCAGATCTTCTCTGAGGACATGCAAATTCGATACAGGCCTAAAGAACTCTCAGAAATAATGTTCCAAAGAAAATGAGCATGCAGTCAAAAAGAAAGGAAGCAAGGTACCAGATGCAAGAGCCGGCAGACATAAGCTGGCAAAATCTTTAGATACTACATGTATCAGACACAAACTATAAAATATCATATTTAATATGTGTAAGTAAATACAAGAGAAGCCTAGAAATATGAGAAAGGAACAAGACTGTTAGAAGCAACCATCCAGATTTGGAAAAGAAGCAAGCAGGATTCTAAAAATGAACCATATAATAATTGACATAAAAACCTCACCGGGTGGGTTAAATTGAAGATTAGATACAGCTGGAAAGAAATTAGTGTTCTGGAAGATAGACTGGAAGGAATTATCCAGAGTACTGGATATATGACACATGGAGTGTCAAATAGAAAATTTAAAAGTGCAGGTAAGAGACATAGAAGATAGACAAAGTCTTATGCATATCTAATAGGAGTTCCAGAAGATTATATAACAGGAAAGGAATATTTAATGAGATAATGGCCAGAATTTTTCAGAATTATGGAGAGACACCAAAGCCCAAATTCAGGAAATTCAGCGACTCTTAGGAAGAATAAATAAAAACAAAGCCATACCTATCTCATAGTGAAACTGCAGAACCCCAAAGACAAAGAAATTTAAAAGCAGTCAGAGAGAAAAGTGAGATTATCTCTAAAGAAAAGCAGTTAGGCTGACAACTGATGTCTCATCAGCAACACTGCAACTTGTAGAATAATATCATGGCTGTGCTGAAAGAAAATCTGCAAACAAAAGATCTTTCAAGGATGAGAGTGAAATAAAGAAAATCTGTCAGTCAAACAAAAACTGATTTTACCACCAATAGATTCTTGCTAAGAGAAATTCTGAAAATAGATGCAAAATGATTCCAGAAGCATTTGAGATAAAGAAGAAATGATAAGCAAAGATACTATAGGTTAAACCTAAAGAAAAAAATTGCCCATATAAAACAGTGATAACAATATCTAATATATGGAGTTTAATAAGATTGAAGTAAAATATTGGATAATTTAGGGATGTAGTTTTGGAGGTTCTAATTGGTGTTAAAGTATTTATTTTAAAAGCTTGCATTATTTGGAAGAAGAGTAATAAAAATAATTAACTATAGATTTTTAAAGTTAAAATATTAAAATAGCTAGGGAAACCTCTAAAAGAATAAAGTATAATTTCCAAACTTATAGAGGAAAGAAAGCAGTGCAATGAGAAAAGTTAGAGATACTTAAATGGATTAAGAGTATATATATATATATATATATACACACACATGTATGTATTTCTATATTATATTTATATACACACATATATATTTATATATTATATTTTATATGGAAAAATCATACATTGTATATATATGGAAAAAATCAGAAAGAAAAGGGAAGGGACAGTGAACATAAAATTCAGAAAGCCCGTGGAGGCAGGACACACCCTGCGGCCACTCTCCATGGTATCCCTTAGTCTGGGGTCGGTGGGGTCAACCACAGGATGGACTCAGGGGGTGCCTCTGAATGCAGAGAGCAGAGGGCCTCGAGGGTACTTGAGCGCCAGGTCTCAGCAGCACCTTCGCTCAATGGTGACGATGGAAAGGAACGCAGATTGAGACTCCAGAGCCCCTCCCTGGTTTCTCTGGCACTATTTTAGCCTGGAGACTTGTACGGTCCCATGGAGGAGCAGGAGGGAGTCCCAGATGGGACTGAGAGGGAATCCCCACTGGCCAGAGAGGTGATGTTTCTCAGATAGCAACATCTGGCTTAGATGAATAAAGGAATTGGATATTTTATTGTCTGGGGAAAAAAAAAACCCAAAACACTTCACTCCCAAAATGTTAGTAGTGATGATCTTTAGTAAAATTTCAGGTGACTTTCAGTTTCCTTGTTTTTATTTATAATTTTTACGTAAAACCCCCAGATATGTATAAAGCTAAACTTATCTGATTGCAGGATATATCAAAAAGAATTTTCTGTGATTTGAAAAGGCCAATGTTCATTATTCCCTAGAAGTTGCCTTAAAAATATATATTTTTAGTTGCAGTTTCTTACATTCTAACTGAATTTCCTACAGTAGGCTGTGCTTTAAAAATTATAAATCCCCATATGTACTATTGTTATTATCTTTCTTATGTGTACGTTAGTATTTGGCGATTATTCTCCCCTTATGAGATCATTTTATCAAAACAGAAATCTGTAATTCATGCTGTTGCATTATACTAAGTCATCTTAAAACAGAGGATCCCACATTGTGGGACTTGTATAATTATTAATATGTGTAAATAATATTCTTTTTTTTTTTTTTTTTTTTTTTTGAGACAGCGTCTCACTTTGTTGCCAAGGCTAGAGTGAGTGCCATGGCGTCAGCTTAGCTCACAGCAACCTCAGACTCCTCGGCTTAAGCGATCCTACTGCCTCAGCCTCCCGAGTAGCTGGGACTACAGGCATGCGCCACTATGCCCGGCTAATTTTTTCTATATAGATTTTTAGTTGTCCATATAATGTCTTTCTATTTTTAGTAGAGACGGGGTCTCGCTCAGGCTGGTTTCGAACTCCTAACCTTGAGCAATCCACCCGCCTCGGCCTCCCAGAGTGCTAGGATTACAGGCGTGAGCCACCACGCCCGGCCGATAATATTCTTAAAAGCAGAAAATCAGGTCAGAGAAATGGCTGTGGTGGAGATCATCAGTTTGCCTGTTGTCTTCCCATTCTTTGGGCACATGTCTAGACCACAATTCTTAGCTTTCCTTATCGTGAGGTGACTAAACTCTCTGCAACGGAATGTGAGCCTAAGTGGTGTCTGCTACTCCCAGGCCTGGCCATTGAATCCTCTCATTTCCCTTCCTACATGCTCTGTTTTCCTTCCGGCTGTCTATCCCCCACCCTCCCCACCACCCCACCCACAGACACTGCAAAACCACCCTTATCCTGGCGCTCTGTGGGTGGAGCATTCTACTCCTCTCCCCCACTCCCACTTCAAACCTCTCTACCATTGAGTGAACAGGAAGTTAATTCCATCACATCAGCTTTGAGTCTTTGGGTCTATTTGTTTCCGCCATCTTGACTACTCTAACTAAAATAGTGGCACATTCTTAAGAGATGCTCACAAATGGCTTGAGAATGAAGATATTTTTTCTCTAACGACTTTTTGTAAAGTCCTCTTCAGATAAATCCTTAAACACTGTGTGGTGTTTCACCCATGAATGTCAGATTTACCTCATTAGTTAATTTGATCTCCTGGGTGCAAAACTGTTCATCTTTTCACTCAGTGTGAAACAGAGGCACACTCTGTGGGGTACATCTCAGATGCCAAAAGTTAAACAGAGCAGTGTTTTCCACCAGAATCATTTGGTTTGTTACAATTACGAATGGGAATGTCATCTGGAAGAGGAAATTGCAGTTTTGAAAATGCAAAAATCAGGAACAAATCTCATAATATGAGAAAACTAAAGATGTAAAATGACATTTATAACTAAAATGAAATAAAGTAGTCTTCCCTTATCCTTGGTTTCCTGTTCCACAGTTTCAGTTACCTGCGTGCGGTGCAGTACAGTAAGATATTTTGAGAGAAAGAGACCATATTCATATTATTTTTATTAGAGTGTATTGTTATAATTCTTCTATTTTATTATTATAGTTGTTAATCTCTTACTATACTTAATTTATAAATTAAACTTTATCATAGGTGTGTATGTATAGAAAAAAACACTATATATAGGGTTCAGTCTTCTCAGCAGTTTCAGGCATCTGCTGAGGGACTTGGAATGTATCCCCCACAGATAAGGGGGGACCACTGTAACATGTAACATGGAATAGGCTGCAGAAACATCAGAAGAGTTGTCTCCCTCTAGAATATGCCTGTTGTTTTGACTGTTCTTAAGCCTGTCTCAGATGTCACCCAAATGTAGCTGAGCCATTTTATGCATATCCCACAAATCAGACTCTAGAAGCCTGGAGAAATTATATGAACATTTATGAAAGATGTGAACTAAAAAGAAAATTCCGAGCCCCCCACTGATTGAATGGACCCCTCTTGGCCAAGGGGACCCCAGAGAAACCTTAAAACTGAGTTTCTAGCCATGACGGGATGAGAGGTTGGACACACAACATTTTACCCCCTCCCTTGCTAATGACCATCAGGCTTTATTTCCTAAAAGCCAGACTCACATTCTTTCCTGATAAAAGACCACCAACCAAGAAGTGGTTTTAAGAACATGCACAAAGAGGGTTTTTGTATCTTTGTTTCACCTTTCTGACACAGAGGGTGGCCATTTTTAAACATGGACCCCATGAAAGGACAGAAAGCCCCATTGCGCAGGGACATAGTTCTTTTCATAAATATTCACAGCTCTTCCTATAGCTTGTTAAATATGTATATTTAGCCCCCCTGCTCAGTTTAAAATCCCATTCCCTTTGTTCCTCCCTTAAAGCATGTGTTCCTGGCTTGTGGCTGGGAGCCCTCTTTCTCAGCCTTCCAGAATGGCCACTGTGGGCTGAAAACTTTGTGAAAAGTAAAGCTCTCCTTTTCCAAATTATAAACCTCGTTATTTTTTTCAGTTAACAAATGTCTTCTGGAATGCATGCTTGCAGGGCTTTATACATGGGACACACAGAAAAATGTTTTAAGATTCCTCTTTACTCATGCATCTCTACTAAATCCCTACAGTGGTTGCACGAATGTTTCTCCTGACAGACCTGTTTTCCTCCTCTTTCCCCTCCCTCTTCTTTTGTTAGTCCCTCTCTGTTCTTTTCAATGTACATCCTGCTACAGTTTCTCCAGATACTTCACCCCCTCACTCAATACATTGAGTTCCAAGGAAATGTCCAGGAAAAGGGATGAGAGGATAAAGAAAAAGGTTGTGAATCCTTTAAGTATTAATCTTTTTTGTCCCTATCATAATGACATCTAAGCTTTATGAGATGGTATTGATCACGATTCTTTTCTGTGCTCTTTCCACTTTTCAAGGAGAAGCTCTTAGTTCCTTAACAGCTCTGTAGCCCTTAACTAAATGAGTTGTGAAAGTTTGAGAAAGGGCAAGGCCCAGAAATTGGGGGTGAGGCTTTGATGGTTACTGATACATTATAATTTGCAGTTACCAGTTTGGGGTGGCTAATGGTCCAGTCCACTGACATAAACAAATTAAGAATTGACCAAAGAGCCTTTGGGTGTGCAGGTATTTACTTTTAAATGTGTGGTTTATTTCCATTTTTACCCAGGATTCTAATGCTATGAATTCATACGAGAGCAGTTCTGTAAGTCTTTCTTGTCCTTCTTCAGATGACATTTGAGGGCAGGTACTTCTTCAGGCTGTTTGCCCAGAGCTTTCCCTAGAGCAAACCAAATTGGAGCACCTGCCCCAGCCTTAGGATGGCTGTGGCCCTGTCCTCCCTCCGCCTTGCTCTACAATGAGGAATGACGGTGATTACCTAGCACTGTTTTTTCTACGTCTATGGATCCCAGATCTCTGTGTCGGGGGGCTGTCATGAGCCACTGAGAGCAGTTGAGTTTGAGATATCTGACCACAGCGAAGACCCTAAGTCCTCTGAGTGAGCAGCTGAGACTCCTAGTCCTGGGTGATCTGCTTCATGTCCCTTATTGGGCAGGAGGGTCCTGAACTAGAACTGAGAGTTCCAGGGGCTTGTGTTTCCTTTGTGTTGAACCCGCTGACGGCCGGCAGCCCACGTGGTGCCTCATTTCTGGAGCCTCTGCCACCCATTTCTGAGTACTGGGTCTCTGGCAACCCTGACAACTTCACATTACCTACCATCGTTTCCTTTGTGACCTTTACAGTTGTCAAACGAGCTTATGGTCTTTTTTTCCTCTAGTCTTTTACCCCTGAAATGAAATAAAGCTGCACATTAATCAACTTGGATTCCCAGACACTTTGCTTTGAGCGTCTTTTGTAGTTCTTTGCTGTCTAATATAACATGCATTTAGAAGCATGGCCGCCCTGCCCTTTCGGAACACATTGTGTTCTCAAAGCCGGCATGACATAAGCTTGTTTAGATGAAAGGGCCAGGGCTGTTTTGGTAGTTTCTGTTTGGCTTGTTTGACTTTGGTGAGATCATATTAAAGTTTCATGCTTTCTGGGTGTGTAAAATTGATGTAGCATAAATTAGTTGGCTGATCTATGCAGTTTTCTTCTATTGTTTGAAAATTACTGTCTCGGGGAAGCTCCCTAGTGGATACAACCTTGCCTACATGGATCTCAGACAAAACACCACTGTTCATAGTTGTCATAAAAGTATGCATCTATGGAGGAAAAAAAAGTCCTCTGAAAATTCAGACAAAATAGCTTCTTTTTACATAGTCTTTATTTTTTCCCCATCATTTCTAAAGAACGTACATCCCACAGTGATGTGGGTGATCTTGTGGCATTTTGTACGAGCAGTGTTAAAAATTAGAGGGACAGATTTAATCTCAAACTCTATGGTTACTTTCTAAAATAAACACATGAAAGCATATACTGAAATGTATACTTGAAAAAATATACTTGAAAATGTATCAAGTAGGAAGGTGATGTGCTTGCCTTAAATACCAAGATAATTTAGTGCAGACTAATTCTTGCAATAATTAATATAATAGATGCTCACCTTGGAATACCTTAAGTATAGAAATCTTAATGCATTTAAAATTAGTAAAGAATTTGAAGCCTCCTAATTTAATTATGTATATTTTTATGAAGATGAAACAAAATTTAAGGACGTTTAATACCACGAGTAATTATTAGTTATTTTCCTTTTGTAGTTGGCTGGAAAAAATTTATACAACCCTTTCTCAAATTAAAAAAATGACATCCAATGGTTTTAAAAAAAACATAAATAAGTCTGGGTGTTACAGAAGTGGTGTGCTAGTTTGCTTAGTTTGTCTCCAGTCTCAGGCCTATTTTGTGCTCCCAAATGAAAATCTCATGCTGTTTCCCATTTAAGAGCCTTCACATGTGCTGTTCCTTCTATGCAGCACGCTCCCACCCTTTCCCACCTCTGTCTGCCTAGCTCTGCCCATCCCCTTGACTTCAACTTAAATCACCACCTGGGAGGGCTTCCCTGATCCCCGCTTCAGCTCACTTAGCCTCCCATTATATTCTCCTCCTAAAGCCTGCGCTTCTTATACCAAGCACACTTATCCTATATTTGTCTTCTCTGTTGGATTATACACCCCGCTAGGGCAGGGACTGTACAGTTGACCTTTGAATAAAATGGGTTTGAACTACGCTTACACACATGGATTTTCTTCCACCTCTGCTGCCCTGAGAAAGCAAGACCAAGCCCTCCTCTTCCTCCTCCTCCTCAGCCTACTTAACCTGAGTAGACGGTGAGGATGAAGACCTTTATGATGATCCACTTCCACTTAATGAATAATATATTTTCTCTTCTTTATGATTTTCTTAATAACATTTCTTTTTCTCTAGCTTACTTTATTGTAAGAACACAGGATATAATACACATAACATACAAAATATGTGTTAATCGACTGTTTATGTTACCAGTATGGCTTCTGGTCAACAGCAGGCTATTATTCAATAGTAGTTAAATTTTGGGGGAGCCAGAATGTGGATTTTGACTGCACAGGGGTTGGCACCCCTAACCCTTGCATCGTTCAAGGGCCAACTGTGTGTGTTTGTTGAGTTGTACATCTCCAGTATTTAGCACAGTCCCTGGTATTATTGAGAGAAAGAGTTTATGTTTAGGATTGACAACTGAACTCTTTATGATGGGCTCTTTCCTCTAATCACTATTTTACAGACATACATGGAGTTTAACAAAAGGATAAGAGTTGTCTAAGAATAAACCAAGATCTTTCTCTAATGGATCCCTTGATCTTCTTTTCTTGAACAGATTGTTCATTAATTATTTTTGTCACAGTTGAAGTAAATTTTATTGAGCTTTATGTCAGGTATCATACAGGACACTGAAGATACTCTTGTTCTCCGTAAGCAAATCAGATAGTGGATATATATGGTGCTAGATCTGTGTGCAGAGGATAATGTCAGAGACTTTTAACTTTAGAAGGATTAAACTGTGGGAACAGAAAGGATAGACAGATAGAAACCTTACACTGGAATGCTTTAGTAATAACGGACAAATTTGCTTTTCAAGTTGTCTTAAAAAGCTCAATTATTTATTTGTCAGTATTGCTGGCTATGCAATAGAAAAAGTGTACTTTGGGAGGGCCATACCAAATTCAGTTCATCTACGATAAATCTATTACGAACATAAATGGCCTGTTACCCAAATGGTGAAATTCAGAAATTTCTCAGAATATGTTATTGCAAAATGCACAGCTTACTCCTAATCAAAGGTGTGAGGAAAAACTTTCAGGAGTGGACCAGTCTCCTTAGAACTTCACACATTCTGAATTTAAAAAAAAAAAAAAAAAAAACTTGAATGTACTCTAGTTTTTAGATATTCTTAAAAGGCCTATTTTAAACAAAGTGATTTTTCTGGCAAAAATAAGTCTTGTCAAAGTTTCTACTTATGTATCGTGCTTCCATTTTTCCTTAAATTCAGAAAAAGGGGAAAAGAAAAAAGGAAACCAAGGGAAAAACAAAAATGATGAACAATGTTATTTTGCAGAGAGGCTAACGGTTTGGGAAGAACTCATCTCTTGTGTATTCCTTACTTACAGAAGTCTCATGAGTCTTCCAAACACGGAGGGTCTGACAAGAGTTCATCTGTGCAGGACAAGCATTCCTAGTGGGAGCCTACATGGGAAGTTGACCAACCTCAGAGGACCCCAAATTCCTGTCAACTGCTGGTCATTTGGCCAACTATGGCAGCAAATGTTCATGTTTAAACTCATTCACCTTAAATTTATATGTATGATTATTTGACAATATTATACTGAAAGAGGAGCAGAGATAAAGAGGAGCAGAGATGACAGGAGTTTGAATGAGAAATTTATCCATTGTCATCTTTGGTACATAGGTGCTCTGAAGACTCAGAGCATTTTGGAACAAAATAATGAAGCTGAGTGGGGAGAGTCTTCTATGAGGGCAACTCCAAAACTGCACGAAAAGCACAGGGAGGCCAGGTGTTTGGTCCTGAGCCCTGGTGTTGTCCCGGGGGCAGTTTAGAGTCACCCAGGGAGACTGTAATTTAAGACCACAGGGTCTAGACTTCGGGAATGCCTAGATTTTTATCCTGTTCACTTATTTACTAGCTGTCCAACCATAGGTTAGTTACTTCTTTACACATTCGTTTCTTCACTGGTAGAATGTGGCTGCAATAGCAATTCCTCCTCCTGAGATTGTCATATACATAAAGTGAGATGCACATAACAAGCTCAGCATGGCGGCTCGCGTGTCAGTGCACAACCCCTGTCAGTGCGTGTTTTATTACTCGCTGCATCCGGCATGCGGGGTGTGTGCTGCTTTGCCGCTCAGACCGAGGCAGCCCACAGCCCGGATCCCGAGCAGGTGCTCCTGCCACGAGGCTGTCCACACCACTCTTTCCTAGGGCAGGGCTGATTTATATCAGTTACAAGACCTGGTGCAGGCACATGAATAAACCAAGACAGTTATTGTGTCCCTCAAGGAGATAAGCAAGCGGAGTGTGTGATGGTGAGAAGAAGGTGATAAGCCCTCGGCTAGGGTGCCCACTTATGATTCCATAAAATCACGGAACACAGATTCTAAGAGTGATAAAGTCCTTCAGAGCTCATAGATGCCAACTTCCTACCTGAGTAATAGATTCCTTTATTAGCTCTCAGCCAACCCGAGTCTGGCCTCTGCTTGCGAGGTGGCTTGGCTAATGAGGGAGGCTGTGTGACCAGGGAGGGAGTGGAAGAGCGAGGAGAGGAGGGCGCCAGGGGACAAGTCACCTCCCCGCTCAGGAGGGGGACAAGGGGCTCCAGCTAGACAACCTCCTATGTTCCTCAAAAGAGCATGCTCGTATTCTAAGGCTCAATGACGTTAGAACCTTTAAGGACAGTCTCTCTCATCACCAGGCAGCTCTACAGCTCAAATGCTTTCCCAGATACAGCACACTTTATTTTTATCTGTTGGCTTCAGCTCTATCCTCTGGAGACACAGAGAATAAGTTCATTATCTTCACCATCTGTATCCTTTAAGGATTTGAAGGCAGCTCTCCTGTCCTCTACGAGTCCTGCCTCCTCCACACAGATACCCTCATGTGTCTGTATCACTTCTTGCCCTCTCTGTAGAGAACTCCTACTTTTTGCACCGTTCAGCAAATCCCCTGCGATCTCATACTTTTTATTCTGTCCCCTCTTAACTCTCTTTGTACGTGCATGGCCTCTGTCCCCCAAGCCCTTCCAGTCAATGTACTAAGTGGGCCAATTTGGAAGTGTGGCGTCTGAAGCCAGTTACTGTTTACATCATGTAGCTTATAGCAAAGGAACCAAATATCCAAATCAACAAGGACATCAAATCCAAGGTCCACCTTACTCTAGCAGGGCTGACAACACTCTAGAGTTTAGGCAAGGTCTGCTGTCTCATTTCTGAGGTTTAGCAAAGGCCCAAATGCCCCAGCAATCCTCATGGATATGTGGGATGTAATTGTGGGACTGAATCAATGGTTGCTATTTCTGCAAGACACCTCGAGCTGTGAGGAAAGTGAATTGTTTCAGGAACGGGCCCTTGGTCCCCTTCATCATCTGCTGTCCTACTGCACTCACCGGCTTCTCCTCAAAATGAGAGCAGCTGCCTGAGTTCCATGAGTTGTAGGTAAAATAAACATCAACAAAAAATTAACTAAAAATGAGAGGTGCGTGTTTGCTGTGGAGGATGAAAACCATTGTTTATTAGCTTGCACGCCTTTCTATTTCTTGCGGCTCCTGTCTAACCGTCCACTTTTCTACTCAGAGCAGGTCTTTTGAAAGACCCACCTTGTCTCAACTCCACAAAGAAGAATCGAGGAACTTTTGCCCAAGCTTTGACCTCAGCATTAAAGGGGAAGTGGCTCCCCTTGAAGACCAGAGTGGTAGTAACAAGGGCATTCAGACTGAAAGAACTCCAAGAGGGCGGTGCGATTCAGGGTTCAGTTTAATAAGTGAGCATAGATTCCCTCAGTTCGTTGCTTCCCAATTCTCCATTAGTGGACTTTCAACCCCTATAGGTCAGATGTAATTTAAAATGCAAATATTCCCTTGGAAGGGTAACATTTTTCTGTTACCATCTAACTAAAGAACTCAAAGGAGGCCGGGCACGGTGGCTCACGCCTGTAATCTTAGCACTCTGGGAGGCCGAGGCGGGTGGATTGCTCAAGGTCAGGAGTTCGAGACCAGCCTGAGCAAGAGTGAGACCCCCCCCCCATCTCTACTAAAAATAGAAAGAAATTATTTGGACAACTAAAAATGTATATAGAAAAAATTAGCTGGGCATGGTGGCACATGCCTGTAGTCCCAGATACTCGGGAGGCTGAGGCAGGAGGATTGCTTGAGCCCAGGAGTTTGAGGTTTCTGTGAGCTAGGCTGACACAACGGCACTCTAGCCTGGGCAACAGAGCGAGACTCTGTCTCAAAGAAAAAAAAAAAAAAAGAACTCAAAGGAGACTGAGTAACAGAGAGAGAAGCCATAAGGAGTAGCAAAGGTTCGGCTTCTCAGGAGGATGGGGCTTGTCAAAATCTAACTTTGCCTTCTATGTGCTGTAGCTGGGGCATGCCCAGAGAACAGTCATCCGGAGTGAGTTTATCCTACACGAACAGGGCATTAGGTCTCTGCAGGCACGCCTGCCATTCCCATGCACGCCTGCCATTCCCATGCACAACTAATATCTTTATGCTCAAGTGTCCTTGAAGCGTGCCCTCCTTCGGCTCATCAGACAGAAGTTGTTAAGCATCTCTGGAGAGCATGAGAAAAGCTACTACAACATGAAAAAAACTCCTTTTCTAGGCAGATTCATAAGGAAGTGCCTGAGAGGCAACTTTCCCCACTGACTGCCAGGATAAAGGAAGTAATCACTGAAAAACTGGGAGGTAAAGTGGTGGGCTTGGTGAGTACATAACGTTTCCTGTAACACCCTGGCCCCAGCGGTTATTGAGGAATGAAGCTGGACACCTCTGGGTGAGGTCCTTTAATCTCTACGAGACCTTCAGAATTCATTTCATAAAGTGAGACACAACGTTTAGTCTAATGGAGGCAGAAAATGTTCTTCAGAAAACATATGGAGTGACTTCCAGAACATTTTAACTGACTTTCTTAAAAAGATTTAAAAAAAAAAAAAAAATCAGATTGGTTTTCTTCAGGTCAGCAATTCTTTATTTTGGGGAGAGGCTGTGCAAGAGGGAGAGGGTAACGGATCCGAGCTATAATTCAGGAGGGTGATACAAGGAAGGTCAGGCAGGACAGAATGATGTGTGAGATCACGTTAGAAATATCACCAGATTCCTCTGGGAGTTATAAAGGTGCCTTAATTCTTGTCCTTGCCAAACATCCTATAATAGTACGACAAGATTTTATTTATTATCACAGTCAGATTGGACTCTTACGCTCTGGGTAGGCCACAGGTGTGGAACGTCAGTCATGGCTCTTACGATCATCAGAATGGCTCTTGTTAGGCCATTAAGGAAAGAAAGTATTCAAGAGGAGACACTCCAAAGAAAATGTCATTTTCTTCAGGCTGGAGAGGCACCTAGTTGGTTTTGCATTGGAAGGGCCACATATTTGTGCCTGAAACAAGGGAATGAAAGAAACCTCCCATTTTAAAAATCAAGCTTCTCCGATAAGTTGGGTACTTTAATTATGAGGTCTAAGCTTTTGTTGCCTAATTTTGAAGTATTTTAGTAGAGAATGCTTTGCACATATTGAGCCTCGAAAGGAAATAATTACAAAGTATGTAAATAGACATTTCTGTATACTAATAAATACCTATACTTAGCTATGTTTGCCTTTATGGATGTTATTAAGTGTATTAAATACACATGGTATTAAATATTTATGGTCAATTTTCTGGTTTTTTGATGCAAAGATGGATATACTCCACCAGAACCAGCCAGGTCTCTGAGAAAGCAGACACTCTGGGGAGAAATTAACTGAATATACATATCTAAGGACTTCGTCCTGCTCTCAAGAAATACTTCACTAGAATTTTTGCTTGAATGTGCTTAAATCTAATTATTTTATTATAGCTTTCTATCACAGGCTTCATGTTTGACCACCAATCACCACCTACCCAGGTTATACATAAAATATTAAGATTAGATAGATTCTTACTGGAGATTCAACTTTAAAATAAATTTTAGTAACTCGTATTTAGAAAATAAGGAGAAAGTAGAAATGTTTTGAAATTTATTCATCCCAAATATAACGTGGGATAAAAATGTCAAGAGACAAGTGGAAAGTCTCAATCTTTAAATAATTTTTTAAAAAGTTAAGTAACTCAACAGGGACTTATTAAAATACTTTAAAAGGCTATTGTAAATGAATGTGAATAATCTGCCTTGAAGAGATAATCTAGATATTTGGCTTCCAATTCTGTCATCAGAATACCTTTTAAAAAATTAGATTTTAAATAAGAATAATGTAGATCTGCAGGAACATGGAGAATGTTGTTAATATTATTAATTATAAGAAGGAAATATCTGAGGCTTTTAAAACACTTTTGTCCAATGGTTGTGGTTTCAAGATGGATAGAGGAAAAATATCTATTATTTTAAGGTTCCCTGGAAGAAATTAAGATTCATTTTAAGTTCTTGCTTCTTGGAAATGCCTAAAGGGTAGGCTATTGTTGAAGTAAAAGATGACACTCAAATATAATTAGCTGAATATGGCTGGGTGCAGTGGCTCACACCTGTAATCCCAGTGCTTTGGGAAGCTGAGGCAGGAGGATTGCCTGAGGCCAGAAGTTGGAGAACAGCCTGGGCAACATATCAAGACCCCATCTCTACAGACCAGCCTGGGCAACATATAGAGACCCCATCTCTACAAAAAATAAATTAGCTGGATGTAGTGGTACATACCTGTAGTCCTAGCTACTTCGGTGGCAGAGGCAGGAGGATTGCTTGAGTCCAGGAGTTCGAGGTTGTAGTGAGCTATGATCACACCACTGCACTTCAACCTGGGCAACAGAGTAAGACCCTGCTTCTTTAAAAATAATAATAGCTGAATAGGAGGAGACAAAGAGGCCTCTACAGTTAAATCCTAATTAGAGGACACAGCTGACTTTTGTTCTATTTCAAACCCTATTTCCCATCCTAGTTTTAACCTTCTTCTTATACCCACTTTAAAAGGCAAAGGTCTGTTTAAAAGTAATGAAATTTCATGGATTAAGGTTCCATTATTTTCATTTTTGGCAAAGATTTGGATTCAATTATGAAACGCCATCCAATCTCTGTGGTTCTTTGGCAACTCCACGTGTTTTGCTAAACAGTAACTCTGAGAACAAAATGGTTGAACAATTTGGCCCTAAGACATATTTTAAGAACACTCGTGCCTGGTCGTGGCATGTACAGCTAGCATTTAACAATTCACAAGACAAAAATGAGTACTGAGTCACTGCTAGCTATAATTTCTAGATCTCAAAATTTTAAGTAATTTATATGAAAGAAAAAGAAAATGTCACTTTTTTGGTTTTCAATCACATTAGCAGTTTACATATTAGGACCTATCACTTTCCAAAAGTCATAACGTCCATGCAAAAGTCTGCCACAAAACTTATCACCAAATGTGCTTCTAGTCTACATGTGTTCACATATAAAAGACACCTTAATGTATACTGTGTACTATTCACAGATGTATAGTATAGCATAAATGATTTAGTTTCTAACTAGAAAACTTGGATCTACTTTGGATTATGACATTTTAAAATAAAAACGAACCACCCATGAAATAATCATTTATGGCTGAACTAGTATTTTAAAGTCATTAATGATTCCTGTTTTTGAATAAATAGTATATTAACAACTAAAAGAGCTTTGGAGTAACTTGGTATAAATAATTGCATTTTCCAGATTTATCAGAAAATTTTGATGTGAATAATTGAAATGTCTACTTCTTCATATAAACACTAGGTGTTTTCGATATATTTTGTTTAAACATTCAAATATGTTAACAAAAAAGAACATATAAGCAAATCTAATAAGATTGCTTCCATTATTTTCAAATTACATATATGATTGGGAAAACTTGTTTCCAGTTGGTTATTGCTTTTGGGCAACACTTAGTTGACTTAATGATCACTTAGTTGTCTGTGTGTTCTAGCTAAATTCTCTACATTGACATGAAAAAGGGGAGAATAATCTACCTGGGGTTTGTCACTGGACTAGATAGGACATCCTTGTCAAGAGCATCGAGCTATATCAGATGATTTTGAATTTTACCTGCTGGGTTCTTCAGAGAAATAGTACACACACACAGACACACACACACACACACACACACACACACAGAGGGAGAGAGAAAGAGATTATGAAGGATTGGATCAGGTGATTATAAAAGTTGAAAAGCCCACAGTCTACCATCTCCAAGCTAGGGGTCGAGGAAAGCTGGTGGTGTAATTCCAGTCCAGGCCCAAAGGCCTGAATCCAGGGCAGCCAGCAGTGTAAGTCACAGAGTGAATTCAAAGGCCTGAGAACCAGGACTGCTGATGTCCAAGGGCAAGAGAAAATGGATGTCCAAGCTCAAGTAGACAGAGCAAATTTGCCCTTTCTCAGCCTTTTTATTCTATTCTAGCCATCAACAGATTGAATGATGCCCATCTGCATTGATGAGAGTGATCTTTACTTAGTCTATTGGTCCAAATGCTAACCTCTTCCAGAGGCACCCTCACAGACACACCCAGAAATAATGATTTACCAGCTATCTGGGGCATCCTTTAGTCTGGTCAAGTTGACACATAAAATTAACCATCATACCTGCTGAACAAACTTTTCACAGAAACACAAAATTGTACCTCAATGTCTGCCCTCAAATTAAAGGTCATTGCTATGGTTTTCATCTACAGTTTGCTAAAGGAATATTATGAATTTTAAAACCCTAATTATACCCCTTGCCCATTCTTGAGCAGGCATTTACCAAGGAAATGTGTATCTCCAGCAAAAAATCAACTGTTCCTTGAGTTTGCACTTAACCTCTGTCGGTTGTTGTGAGTTTTCCTCTCTACAGCTATGGTCTGTCTCAGAACTAGCTCCTGTCATCGAGGGGGACGGGTGCTGGCTGCTGACCTGCGGGAGGCCAGCCGCGATGCTCTGCTGGCCTCAGACTCTTGGTCCCCTTGCTGGAAAGGTGTCCGGGAGCTCCTGCAGACAGATGTTCTGGGGCCTGACTGCTCCGTCGCTGGACTTTTCTGCCTTCCTCTGCCCTTGGGAGTCTATGTCATCTTCACTTCCCTTTACTTGCCAGGCTTCTTCTCCCCTGTGGCTGCTACCTGTTCCCAAGTTTCCAGCGTGTTTACTGGCTGCCCAGTATGTCCAAACTATCTAGTTAAATTTAAGTCTTGCTTCTGAAAAGCCCCAATCTGCAAAGTCACATTAAGAACTGATAGTGAGAATTCTTTCATTTAACTTCTTTCCTACACAAAACAATCCTGCCTTGTTGTCAGGGCTGCTGTCTGCTTAAATGTGTAAATGTCCTTCACCTTTCTTGATTTTTAAGATTTGTTTTCAGGAAAATAGAAATTGCAACTGGAGGGCAAAAATGCACATTTCAGCAATGCATAGAGGAACAAATGAATTCCTACATTGGCTATGGATAACACTCTCTTCCCCAATGCCTACAAACAGGGCCTGGTTCATAGTTCTAATTAATTAACTTTATTAACTTGGACTTGAAAAGAGGTGGCAACTTAAGGAAATAAAAAGCAGTGGACCTCGCCAGACTAGTTCCATATAACTGCTTTTTTAACTGAAGGTAAAAGAGCAGTCACTTACTCATTACACATAATAAAGCAAAGTCGATGCTTACACAGACTGGATAGCGCAGTCTATCTCCAGCTTATCCACAGAATGTGTCAAGAAAAGAGAGAGGGGGGAGAGAGGAGAGAGTACAAGAAAGCAATTTTTATTTCATTGAGTGCAAGTAGCAAGTTTATTTTCTTTGATATAGAATTAACAGAGCAATGATGCCTAAATGAGGCAAAATTACGTTTGCATATGAAAACTTTCCTTGAAACACTTATTTAGATCTTTGTTAAAGTTATTGATTGTCAGATCAGAGAAACTGTAATTCCAGGTTTGTTCACAGAAATCAAAAATTTTTGTTACTTGGGAAGTTTCAAAATGTCAATTTTATCCAAGAGTCATAATTACCAGGGGAAAAATACTCTCTAAGCTAGGACCAGGGGTCTCGGCAGCACTGTAATAACTGTATATATCCACTTTATGCAAAAGCTCATACATTTTGCAAAGAGAGTGCGTACATTCTTATTGCATCATTTTTGGAAAAAATGTGCTCAATTGCCTTATAGTCTCCTACAGGTTCTACTTAACAAGAATTAAAAAATGGTGATAATGGGGTTACCTGTCATTTCCTTATATTATAGCTAGCTCTGATACATTCGGTTATATGTTTCTGATGTTGTGCTGGTAGCATGTAAATCCCAGGCTTTACCTTGAGCCTTATAAACAATATACATGCAATATATATGTAGCAAGAGTTGAGGTTGATAACTTGACATTCATTAATGTTAAAAATAGTAAAAATTCCAGTGGCTTAGAAAGATGGTATTTTCTTAAGGACACATTGCTGAACACATGGCCACCTACCTGCTCTCTAAAGCAATATGTATAATTTAACTACCAAATATAGAACAGATGAATATGAGGAGACAAAAAAAGCATTAAGCCCATTACAATCCTGAATAAACCAAACCCTCAAGTATATAGAAAAAGCATTGCAATCATGTGTTTAGCTTTACTTTTCTAATATATATCATAATTTAAAACTATATAAAGTCACTTATATAAAAGCAATTTTTTCAAGTGTTATAGCTCAGAGCATGGCTTTATATTTAGCTTAATCATTTTTTACCAGTTTAACTTATAAAGCTCGTAATCTTGCCAGCAGGGCTTCAACTTCGGGAACTGATTCATTTTTAGAAACAGAGCCAAGAAGTTCCATTTCCTTTTTTCTGTTGCTTTCTACATTACAGGCTTCCTTCTTCTCAACTGCCTTGATCCTCCCCGTAGACGTATGAGTGTCTAGATTATAATTAAGCTCCTTGGCGGCTGGAGTCCTTGTTGAGTTGCAATTGATATTGTAGTGTGAACGTGACCCTTCTGTCAACTGCACTTTCGGATTTTCTGCAGTAAGGAAGAAAGAAACATAAAACTTATCACTGTGATAACCAACGACTGTGCACATTATGAAACATAAATTTAAAATAATTATTCTCAATAAGCAAGTCCTCTTAGACTAAACAAGGAAACACTGAACAGAGTAAGTAGGTTTAAAATAAACACACAGAGGTTAAAAATAAACCAAAATATAATAGACAATCATTTCATTAGCACTAATGCCTATTTCCTTCTTCCTTTATACCTGAACTGCCTGTCACTGGTAATTGCCATGGCTTGGTTTCAGATTTTATTTAGGTCTCTGCTCAAACAACATCTCATTGGAGAGACCTTCCCCAACCATTCACCTAAAATAGCTCTCGCCTTGTGCATTGCTCTATCCCCTCATGTTTTCCTTCACAGGACTCATGACGGGTTAACACATCATATATTTATTTACTTGTCCATTGTCGGTCTTTTACTAGAATGTATGCTCCAAGACATCTGGGATATTTTTATTTTATTTTACTATTTTTTAAATTTTTATAGATTCAGGGGGTACAAGTACAGTTTTGTTACATGGACATAGTGCATAGAAGTGAAGTCTCAGCTTTTAGTGTAACCATCACTTGAATAGTGTTCATTGCATCCATTAAGTTGTGTTTCACTCCTCCTCCCTCCCCCTCACCTTTCCAAGTCTCCAATGTCTATTATTTTACTGTGTAAGGGACATTATTTTAAATACTGCTGTAGCTTCAGTGCCTACAATGGTCCTGGTGCAAAGTAGGTGCTCAATAAATAAGTGTTGGATAAAGAAATTATTTCCATACTCTATGATCTAAGATAAGCATTAGTTTGAATGACAATGAGATTAATTTCCTTTAACAAAAGCAAGGAGAAAAATTTCTAGTAAAAATTTTAAAGTCAATGACTTCCCTTAAAAGAAATAATGAATTTGGTAGGCAAATTATTAAAGCTTCCTAGCAAACTAGAATTATGTTATAATGTAATTGTCAAGTATATACATACCCATACATACATACATGTACACATATACACAAGAATATTCCTTTATTATATGGCAATCCTGATTTATCAAGGCTAAAAGGAGAGAGTTGCAATAGCTAATGATTAAATGGCACTGGCTGATTGACTTTCCCAAAGAGACTGAGATTTTCTTTTAATTAACTGACTCTCACATTGCACAGCCTTATGAGTGATCTTTCTCATAGATCTCCAGCTTTTAAAAAATAGACACCCTCAATATTCATGTAACCTTGAAAGGGGCTTGAAAATGGCTTCAACAAACTTGACATGACATTTAAAGTTTTTTGGTTATTCGCTGAGAGATGTTCCATTATCCCAATAGTAATGACTTTGGAGCACAAGCAGTCACTCATGACATTGTGTTTTATGTGAGTGCTGAAAATTCCAACTGAAAACAGCTTGTACATTAAAAGGTGGCTGCTGAAGATATTTACTGCACTGTCATTTCCTGACCAGGGGCTTCCAGTGATGGATGAGGATTTTACACACTTTCTTGGACAATCTCAACAAATTTTCGAAGTATGATCACCTTTTAGCTGTTGGAAGAAAATAAATACACTTTTCCTATCACTTTCTCTATCAGGTGGGCAATTGTTACTCAAAAATCAAAATCTAATAGGACAGTGATTTTCTCTTAAAGGCATTTATGCTCTGTAGCTTATAATGTACATATCGTGTTTGAGGGAAAGAGCACAGTGGCCATGGTATTCCCGTAGTTCCCATGACCATGTAAATTTATTTTTTTCTGGCACCCACCCTCCTCTCCCAAAGGGTGCTTGAAACCTGCATTTGTAGCTAAATGCAGATTTTTAGTCAGATTACTGCTCTTTCCCCCAAATGCCCCTATCTGTTCTTATCATTTGATTTCTTATAAACTACACCATCGTGCTGTTATTTCCAAACAAACCAGTTTATTCTGTTACTGGGCAACTCTAGTTAAATGTTTGATGGCAGATAAGAGGTTAAATTGGCCAAAGTATGAGTCTTAAATATGCATATATATATATATATATATATATATATGTAAATCGTATAGCTTCTACAACTTTACTGTTTCAAACCTAATTCCATATATGGCAAAGTGAAAACAACATGAGATTTTAAGGGAAACCTCGGTTGAAATCCAAGCCCTACCACTTGGCTTTAACAGGTTACTTAACCTCTTTTAGTCTCAGGTTCTAATTAGTAATCAATCTTAAAGAGTAGCTGTGAGGATTAAAGGAAAGAACGGGGGTGACACCTACTAAGAGATATTTTCCTTTCCTTCTTTTTTCAAAGCTTTCTAAGGGAGGCGTCCCCCTACCATAGGCTTAGGGCTTATTCAGAGGCTCTGACCTCTCTGACTTTTTGGTGACTGTACCAGTGAGGGCTGAAATACCATCTTAGGAATAGCTTGTATTATATAGCACTTTATATACAAAGCATTTGTTGCACTTTAAACATTACCACCCTTAGCTTATAGATCGAGGGGTAAAAGGAAAAGGAGGTTAAGTCATTTGCTTAGACTTAGTTACTGAGTAAATCAGTGGCTAAAGCCAAATGCTTTCTCTAGAGATACTTGAGGCTGTCTTAAAGAAATCTGAAAAGCTTTTTGCCAAAGAAATGTGCTGAGTAATTTAAAGCTAAGTTTCATAATAATGGTGTCCTGTACTTACGCTTTAGAATGCTTTCTGACACATTGAATTCTTGCAACAACTTTGTAAAGCAGATAGTATATCTGTGTAAACCACCTTACCACAATATGTCCACGGTTACACATATCCTCCTTTTCTTTCCTGGTCTCACTTAAATTCATGACTATGAACTTCAAAAGCATCACCTTAATCCCACGACAATCCCCTAGTCCTGTGGTCCCCAACTCCTGGGCGGTGGCCTAGTACCGGTCCGTGGGGGCCTGTTACGAATTGGGCTGCGCATCACCGCCTGAGCTCCACCTCCCTGCCCCCTCACCCCCCTCCTCTGTCAGTGGAAAAATTGCCTTTCATGAAAACGGTCCCTGGTGCCAAAAAGGTTGGGGACAGCTGCCCTAGTACATTCACTCTTCCATTCTCCTAGACAACTATTTATTTCACACCTCCTCCTCTCTTTTCAAAACTCCTACATGTCCTCTTTCACTCTCATTTAACTCATTCATAGAAGCAATCGTAAGAGGACTCCCACAAGCGCCTCAGCTCCCCCAACATCTATTATCCACCTACTGCACACACATACATTCCTTCCTCCCGTTAGGATCAATCAACCTTTTGTGCTCCCTTCTGAGGACAACTCCTCAAGGTGAACACCAGATCTTACTCTCTCTTGTCTATTCAAGGACATCCCTCTGGCTGCTGTACCCTCTCTCTACTGCATTACAAAGGTTTTCTTCTCCATTTGATCACTCTCTTCATCATACAAGTTGTAATAACCCTAATCTTTAGAGAAAAAAATCTATCTCCACATCCTGCTCCAGCTACTAACGCAATTCTTGGCTGCCTTTACAGCAACACATCTTGAAAGAACTGCCCATACTTACTGTCTCAATTCTTCTTTCCCCATTTTTCTCTTGAACCCACTCCAATCATGCTTTTGACCCTTTACTCTTCTGACACTGTTCTTGTCAAGGTCACTAATGAACTGTGTGTTGCCAAAAACAAGGATTGTACATCCATTTGGACGTCTTAGCCCTCCTTTACTGGATCTATATCAAATCTAAGGATGAAATGCCCAGCATAGCCTGGGTTTTTCTTTTAGCGTTTGGTTTTTGAACTTCTTTGGAGGCTTAGGTAAATAACAATGGATGGGCCAATGCAACCAAAAGCATTTCTACCCTTTTGAGAAAACTCCAGATAGCTGTGGGCTTGCTTTAGGGACAAAATGATAAGAGAAAAACTACGAAGTATTTATCTCCTCTGTGGTTTCAGGTGAAGAATCTTTCTTGAGAAGTAACAGACAAGATAGTATAAAAAGGAAAGAGGCCATTCCTGAGACCACTGAAGAAATAAAAAAGAAAGTGCACAAGGGCTTTTTAAAGGATGTTTATAGCTCTGTTAGAAATTCCTAGATAACAACTCTTCACTCCCAGTCCTCACATTAATCTCTCGGCACCCAAGCAGCCCCCATCCTGGTCCTCAGCCATGGGAGACCAAAACTGTGGGATTGAGGGAGTCTCATCTTAAATTCCAAAGCAGATAAGTGAAGTTGGATTGGAGGAATTGCCTATCCCAGTGCAACCAGATAAAATGATTGCAGGTGCAGGAAGCTCCCAAGTTAGAAGTTCATTTTATATAGAAATCTTACTATAATGTTGGTTCAAGGTCAGGTGTCTTTTGTCATTATTATTATTTTGAAAGTTTGTCAGTGGTGGCTTCATGTGGGCTGAACAGGAGACCTAAACTCCATGCAAAAACACGCACTTAGTTTCTAAGTGATTGACTTTCAAACAACAGGGTGATGCCACACCCTGTAAGTTGGATAGAACTCTATATAGGTGCTCAGAGGTATAAATAAATAGTGATTTGAGGCAGGTGGGCTCATCCTTTTCTTATGAAATTAGGCAGCTACAAATACAAGATGACACACTAGGACACATGGACTCAATGAAAGGTAAGGCTGAGCTAACAATAAAGAGAGAAGCATTTGTATTTCTTTTTCAACCCATATCCTTACCGTACATACTTTAAATGGAAACTAAAAACATTAAGGCGAAGTAGGATGATTGCTTAGTTTTCCAGAGAGAGGAAGTCTGTGCTATGATTTTATGAATCGAATCTTAGGCTTTTTCTTCTTTAAGATATTACAACTCATGTCTATGTATGATATATCTAGGAATACTGCCAAGATCAAGGGCCATGGTGATTGTACTACAGAGAAGGCAAAGCAGCAGCTGCTATTCTTGGTACCAAATCAGTAAGGGAACCTAATCCACACATCTTGTATTTGTGCTTCTGTGGAAATAAACTGGAGGGGAATACGTGCTATTTTCCTTTAAGACAGGAAGACTCACTTATTTCAATTTAATTCCTCATAGGATTCTTATGCTAAGAATTGAATCTGGAGTCCCACCACAGCTTCTTTTCAGAAAGTGAGTGAAGAGTTGACAAGTGTTGGTAAGTTGAACAGCTCTTAAATACTGAGAACCCACTGGACTTAGAAATGAGAATAAAGGCCTTTAAACTACAGTCAGCGTTGGGTCCCACATGACTTTTGGAAGGGTATAGATTTGGATGAAAAAGAAAGTTTCAAAAAACTCCACCATCTTGCACTAACATTTCCATTGTTTTTCGAGTACCACAGAAGACACAGAAAACTAGGAAAGTAGCTGACAAAAAATTAAATATAAATATATGCAACTTGGCATGTAAATGAGGAAGTATTTCAGCCAACGGTTTTTGTGCTTCTTGAGCTAAGAAGGCAAGACTAACTAAGGTCCTGGTGCTGGCCCTTAGGGAAGCCTTCTCTGCTGCAGGAAATATCAATTATGGCTCCAAAGGAGGCATCATTCCTTTAAGTCAGTATTGATCCCCTATCACATTGTGGTTCTAATGGGCACTGGTTTCTCAGATGTGCCAACTCTCAGATGAAATATAAAATTGAGCTCTTGCCTTTTGTGGTCAATGGTGAGCCCGGGGCAGCCTTGACAGGAGGAAGAATATAGAACTCTGGTGTCCTAAATTGACTGCATCTATTCAGTCTTCCAGAAATTTGGTCTTTCCTTACAATTCTTTACTTTTTGCTTTTAACTATCACTTTGACCTACTAAGTAGCTGTTTTGTTTCACCCCAGCAATGGCTTTACTTTGGTGAAAGAAAAAAAATGACCCATAAATATAATTTTTAAAGCACCACTGGGTCTACATGATAGTAAAGTGTGTGACAAATATATGTTTTTAATCTATGCAATAACGGAAGTTACTGCTGGCCACCAGCAGCCCATATCCCTGTGGTTTTCCTTACTGCTGATTTACTGATGTTATAAATAATTGTCTTCCCTTGGTTTCATTTTGCTGCTTATTTTATCTTATGTAGTGAAAATACATAAAAATGATACAAAGAGCAAAAGGTCATTTTGAATATAGTGAAAATCTTTCAGGAGTGCCAGAAACTCTTATTAAAACCAATTATGTAAAAACAAAAACAACTAGACAAAACAATTACTCCCCCCATTCAAACAAAATAGGCAAAGCAGAGGATGATTAAAAAAATATTTATCTCTGAATATAGGAGATTATTGACAAAGCAGAACTTTCTTTGCAGAAATTCATATAAATATACTTCTTTTCAGTGTTGTTCCATATCACTATCTTTCAAATAAAAATTCAAAGACAGCATTGCCATTTTGCAATTTCCTAGGCTGGGTCTTTCTAACTGAGCACAGGGCTAGAAGGAAGCTGGAGATGATGCAGGCTCCTGAGCACAGGACTCCAGGGTAAGTTCAGCCGCTAAAGAGGATGGTAATGTGAACTCTTCTATTCAACTGCTTATCTTTCTGATTTGTAATAGTTACTTGAGTTGGACGCCCCCCTCCATACCTGCTTCCCTCTTTCTCACCTCTCCACTCAATTGTTAGCCATTCTAATCTCGCTTTCATTCATAACTCTCTATTGAAATTGCTCCTTACAAGATTACCACTAACATCAAAATCATCATACTCGATGGAATTTTCTCATGCCTCATTTTCTCTTACATTTGCAACAGTTTAGAATGCGTGTAATAAAGAATTTGGCTGGCCTTTGTCCCAGTTCCTAGGAGGTAGACTCTAAACACTTGTAATTTTGTTACTCACAGGAGGCCCCTCAGACCTATAGTTTGAAACCATGAATTGATAGTTTATGCTAATGAAGTGACTCAAGGTGGGCCCCTGGATAGTTTACGGTAATGAATGACTCAGAATGGGAGCTGGCCAAGCCAGAAAGACCAATCATGTGATTAGCAGGTTGGGCCTTTGAGCCAAGTGATTATCAGCCTGATCCTCGAGTTTGAGTTCAATCATGTGGCCAACGATTCAATCAATCATGCCTAAGTAGCAAAGCATCAAGGTAAACTCAGGACTCTGACGTTCAGGTCAGTTTTCCTGGTTTGCACTACTCTGTGTGTCATCACACAGCAACGTGCTGGGAGGGTGATGTGTCCCTGAGGACAACAGAAGCTTCATGTATCTCTCCCTTTGGCTGGTTCTGATTTGCATTCTTTTGCCATAATAAAGCTGTAATAGTTAAGCATAGTGCTTTCTTGCATTCTGTCATTCTAGCAAATTATTGAAACTGACGGGGTAGTAGAAACCACTAAATTTGTAGCCAGGTTGTCAGAAGTGGAGTGGCCTAGGGACACTCAAACTTGCAGCTGGTATTGAAGTGAGGGCAATCTTTTAGAGGACTGTGTGATCTGTGAAATCTGGCTGAACTCCAAGAAGTTGACATCAGGATTCACTGCAGAATGTTATGCATTACTTTGAAAATTATTATTTTATAATTAATAATATCAATATGATCACCTTACCTTTATATATGGCTATTCTATAGTTTGCAAACACTTTCCCCATATATCTACTCATTTGATTCTTATAACACCCCTGTGAGAAAGGTAATATGGGTATATTAACTTTGTTCTACATAAAGTTAAGGTAGCAGATACAACTTTCAGGCAGAGCTGGAGACAAAACTCACATCCTCAGATTCCTGGTTAACACATTCTATTTGATATCATGTTATGGACCTTTACCATGCTTACTCTTCTGCTTTTTGATGATTTATTTTTAATCTTCTTTAGTAATTTATTCTACCTTCCGAACCCCTCCCACACAATCATAACTTTCAATATGGCCATTTCTCAGAGTTAGATCCTTGGCCCACTTTTCTGCCCTTTCTACATTCTCTCTACCACAATCTCACAGCTTCAACCATTTTCTCTAAGAAGAGGACTCCAAATCTGCATGTCCAGCCCTGAGAACAGAGCTTCAGTACTGTGTCCCCCATGACCTCCCTAAATATTTCCACATAAATGCCCTACCGTTACTTTAGATAACACATTTCCAAACCAAATTTTCATGTCCACAGCAGCTTCCTCTTCATGCTCACATACTGAAACCAACCGTAGCATCTGTTTACCAGTCCTGCTATCTGTTATTGACAGCTGTTTCAGGCTCCTATGTGCTTGTGGTTACCAGTATGTGGCTTAGCAGCTATTAAGTAAATATTTCTAAAGCATGTAATTGGCTGTCAGCTAATAGATACCAGGTAATAAATTATTTGGTCAGTTGATCTGGTGGTTCATGAGGAAGAGGGTAGAGATATAATATAGGGGTATGATTTGGATAGTATAGTTATTAAACACATATTCTATATCTGATAAGATCTATTTTTAAAATTTTACAACAACCCTAAAAGACAGGCATTAACAACCTCATTTTATAGAAAAGAAAATTGAGGTTTAGAGAAGTTCACCAACTGCCAAGGCCACAAAGCCTTTGCTAGTTGCCTCTGGCAAATCAATCCAAGTCTTAGGCCCTCATGGTTCAGGGGGTACATGATGAGGCCTGGCAAGTAGACACACTGTGAAATGGAAAGAGTACTTCACTAACTAAGATGAAGGGTTTGGGGAGAGGCTGATTCCCTGTGCTAATGACTTGGGAGCTGTAATGGAAAATAACCAGATAGATAAATACTTTAGGACCTAAACATATTTCTGAAGCCATTTCCAAGTAGTATCTATAGTGTGCTTTCAAGTATTTTCCTTTATTTCTTATACTTCTTTATTCAACATTTATTAGATATTTCAAGTGCACAGATATTTCTTCTGAATAACTTATGCTATTTCTACTCCATTTCATTTTGATTCACAGGATCATGTAATGTAAAATCATGTGCAAAGACCCCTAGTTACTTGGTTGAACCATCTATCCAATGCTTGAATTATATTTATTCAGCATCCTATCAAGTGGTTGTCCAGCCTAAGTTTGAAGACTCCAGTCATATCCTCACAATCTCATAAGGTGATATATTCTTCCTTTGTATAGCTCTAATAATTACATGTTTTACCTTATACTTATCCAGTGTTTGTTATCCTGAAATCTCAGTCACTAGCCCTACTAATTTTTTCCATTAGGGCTATATTAAATCTAATAATTCCTCTTCGCACAGCACTTCAGCTAATTGACAGCAGATATTATATTCCTCCAATCTTCTCTTCTCTAAGAAAACAGCTATGGTTTCTTCAACTGTTCCTCCAGAGATCATGAATTGGAGTTATGATTAAGTCAATTCATTAGTTAATTCAATAGGTGTTTTAGCCCATCTTGCTAGGTGCTAAATCCTTGAAACATTTAAGATCCTGTCATTTCTATTATGAATAGAAAAAATATATAAATGCAATCTTTAACTTTTTTTCTTGGTACTAAGTCTTTGAAATCAAATATGCATTTTACATATATAAAACATCTCTATTTACACTAACCACATTTCAAGAGCTCAAGAGTCATGCCTGGCTATTGGTTACTGTACTGGACAACACAGGTCTAGAACCTGGAGTTTCTAACAGGGTTATCACCGATAACATTTTTTTTTTGGTTAGATATCTTTACAGAAAATTTCTGTGATGAGTAACTTTATCTCAAGTTGAATTTTATACTATTAGAAGCTAATTAATATTACTAAAAAGAATTTAGAAATTATGACAAAAATAAATTATTTTTGAAACTTTAGTTAAGAAGTAAAGTTCAAATTGGAATAATTCATATCCTAATAGATATTAATATTGTTCACTTCTCCATACTTACTAAAAATACTTCTATACTTTATTTATAAGTCCCTGTTTAGGGAAGTGTAGTTCCCTGGGGTACAGCAAAAGTTCCCAAAATCAAGATCATAGGCCTCACTCCTGCATGGACTAGGAAACTTGGCTTTGTTCTATGGTTGCAGATTGCACACTAATCATGGTCAGTCATCAAATAAGTATGTGCTATTTTCACTTCATAGGAAAATAAATTGCGGATATATTAATAAATACATCACTAACACTGGGGGAAAATTTTTATTGAGATTAGGTCAATAAAAAAAAGAGCCTATTAATGTAGTTAATTATTATAGAAGGAAAAACAAGTAAAAAATATAATATTCTAATATTTAGTATTTCACTGTGATTTCGTTTTATATAAAGAGGAAGGAACAAACAGCTATACATTTCTAGGTAATCTGGACTTACATAGTTTCTGTGAATGGCAAAGTAGACAATGTCTAAAGATTAAAATTAACCTTGTGAAACTTGAATGCTGATGAGAAGCCCACTGATTCTACCCTCTATGTTCTGGCATATGTTTACCCAGCCACCTAAGCATGGGGACACCAGGTTGCCATTCAGAGACTCTTCTACTTTAACTTCACAGTTATGTACGCATTTTAGCAAACTAGTGAAAATTAGAAGGATCTAACTTATTAAGTGTGATTCTTCTTTCTTCCAAAACGAGATTGACCTTTATTCCTTGCTATTCTCCTATTCATATTGGATCACGACCTATGTGGGTGTGAGGCTCACAGAGTTGCCACGGTTAGAAGCTGACAGTCTGGCCTCTTCTGATTGTTCTGTTCATAGCATAGCAGCATTATCTTGTATTGGATTGATGGTAGCAAGTTTCATTATGAAATCTGAAACTATTTCTAAGATTTTGGTTTCACGTATTTCTAGAAAATGAGTGAAAAAAAGAAATCTGGCCTGAGTCATCCACATTACCTTAAAGAGAATAGCTCAGGCTAGAACACTACTGCCTCCAACTGTCAATTTGAGGAAAGTGAGTGTCTCAGAGAACCTTAATCTTATTCTATTTACAGACTTACAGATAACTGGCTTCCTTCCTTCAAAGGAAGGAAGGAATTTTGCACAGTTAACCTAGGAAGAAATATTGATGTTTTCTAAATTTCTCTGAATTCTTCAAAATTCTTTCTCTGCTTAGACTTCTAGATCTGTGGAAAAAATCCAGCAAACACCCTGAGCATGGATCTTACTCCATTCCCAAAAAGAGATTGGTTTTAAAGGCTATTCATAAAACATTTATTCTTTTAAAATTCTACTTCACATTATTTTGTTGTTAAATTTTTCATTTTTCTCTTCTTCCCCTTTTCCCTACAGGGTCCTGTATCATATTTCTAAGAAAAAGTCAAGAGGAAAAAAAAAATCTGAATTATTTTTAAATCTTTTAGCAGCATTCTTCTAAATAAATAAATATATTAGCAAGTATGACATGAGTTAAAATAATATAGTAGGAAATAGAAAAATTAATTACATCCAGAGAAATGTTTAAAAGCTTTAAGTCATCTAAAATATAGAGGGAGGACATGACAATTGAGGGTAACTATAAACTACTTATTTCTATAACTAGCATATTTGGGTCAATGATTTGGGTGCTAGTTGTAGAGTTTCCCGTGCTTAAACTGCAATTTGACTTCGGATGGTTTTGGCTGAGTCAAAGAATATGGACCTTTATTTTAAAGGTGAGATTTTTGATTAGCAAAATAAGTCAGGCAAAGAGGATCTTTCTTAGAAGCTGCTCCTTTTTAATGAGGGAAACAGTAAAAGGAATAGGTCAGTATCACTTCAGTTATTTTCTTGCAAATAAAACACCAAGTTTGGTTCCTACGAAACCCCAAGGCTGCATCGAGATCTTTGTAAAACTGGTCTCTGTAAACAACTCATTTTTAACACACCATCACTGGCAGAGCCTGTACTGCCTAAGACCGTGGACACACAATCTGATTGGACCACACAATTCACTCTTTCTGTCTATTGCTCTAGATTCCTGCCTGGGGCCTCTCTTGTCAGCAGGGACTGTTTCCCCAAAGACCTGCTTCCACCCAATCTTCTCGGGGTTTTGGAGCACCTCCTGTCTCTATGGTAACACAGAGCACAAAGACTAGAAACGTACCATGACAGAGGGCAGAAAAGAAAGAAATTAGAGTGCAGTACTCCTGATAAGCTAAAGAAAGTGCTGATGGCTGGAAAATGGACAAGGAGGACAAGATGTAATTGTTCACTGTTCCATTTCTTGCACATCCTCTTAAAAGAGTTACAAGTGTTAGCACGGAAGCCTTAAAGTATATGGAACTTTATAATCCACATGGTATTTGACATTAAAAAAAATACTGGAGACCCACATTAGCCATAAATGTTTAGCAATTTGTGGTTCATTAAACTATTGAGATAAATAAGAGTTCTCAGTTAACTGAGATACAATGTATAAAGGGAAAAAATTCATCAAATATTAGTGTGACTTATATTAAAGACAAAGAAAAATATGTTACTATCACATAGCATAATGTTCTTTTTATTATTCAACCTCAAGACACAATGAATTTTTTTAGTCCTTTTTAATTTGAGGCATCATATTAAATATAGAATCTATTAGTTCAATGGTTCAAAATAATCAAAAGATTTATGTTCCCAAACTATTGGTCAATTCCAATTTGTGTCCTGGTTACTAGCAGCACCTTTAACTCAGATGGGTCATATCCAAAACATGGTGGGGTATATGAGGGATAGTACCTGAAAATATTCAATAGATCCATAATATTTACACATTATGAAAGATACATTGTTCATGTAGACATCTAATAAAAATATACATCATTCTATCATTAGGTATTCTATCAACATTTTAAAAATATTTCATGCAAGCCTATGAAATCTTGCTGAACATCGATGCTAGGAGCTCGCTATGAACTTTGGAATGTCTACTAAAGATGCTGTGAGGATTGCTTGGCTACGGGGCTGCACAGTAGAATCTGCTGACACGTGTCAACCACCTGAACACAGAGATTTAAAAAGTTGGTTCTGAACTCTGTTCTTTGAGGCAGGACCCCACCAATTAGTTCACTAGAACTTAAGGAAGCTAATCGTACACTCATTTGCATAACTCTATCATTATCCTATGAGATTTTTTTCCCTTAGTCTTTTTTTTTTTTTTTTTCCTTAAACCCAATCCAATGAGATGCAGCTATAAACTATAGCCACTAGAGGTCAGATGGTTACCCCTGCCACCAATCATTAAATTTTAGTGGGCATTATAGTACCTTTACTAACATTTAGTGACTTAAAAAATATGGAATATAGTACACTCTTTTACAACTATTATAGTATAGTAATAATACATTTGCCAATTAATTATGCTACTTCTAAAGGTCTTAGATTTTGGAATGGGACTATCTTTCTATACTAATTTTCATTTTGCCTGGAAGAGGAAAGAGTCCATTGCAATAAATGGAATCCAGAAACTTTGCAATTAATTGATTCTCATGACATGAAAAGGCGTCTCCCTGGAGTAGAACACAGAAGCAATGTGTTCTGCAGTTCATTTGGTTAACCAGTACCCTCATGAACCTTCTAAACGGAATCATTTTATTTCTCTAATCTAATCTCTGGTGTCTATTTTCTCCTGGTACGTATGCGTGTACATACATATATACACACACATTTGAAAACATCTTTTATTTTATGCATTTATAGCCTTACTTATTAAAGATCAATCATAATGGGGGGTTAAAAAACAACAAAACTTTCAACCATAATACAATCCATGGATAAGAAACTCAGATTTAGCTCTAACAAAATTATATTTCCTTCCCCACCATCTTATTAATAAGATAATTGTTTGCAAGTCCCCCCTCCCCCCATTTCAGGCTATGTTTTACAAAAGACTTAACTCATAATACAAACAATACTAATGTGTTTGAGTTATTATTAAGTGCTAGGTTTGCACAACCTGCTTTACGTGAATTGTCATACAGCCTAATGAAGTATGATTTTTAGTCTTTCCGATTCACAGATGAGGAAGAAACGCTTTGAGGGATTAAGGAAGAAACTTGCCCCAGTCATGGGGCACATTAGGGTGGAGCTCCGATTCAAACCCAAGTCCTCCAGTTCACTTCCTGGCTCCAAAATATAGCACTGTTATTTAATTTAACATTTTAAAACTGCAAATACTGAAAGAGAAGCAGACAGTATTTCTATATTAGCACGAGGAACCAAAGGGGAACTCTGAGACACTTCATTTTTACCAATATTGTTTCTGACAAATATCTTAAAAATCTTTTGAGCTGTCTAGTTAAAGAGAACCAGGAATATTTATTTCCAGGTTTTTTGCTTGTATGGTATAAAGAACTGTCTTTACTTATACTAGCTATGTAACTAGACACTTACAGAAATAGCAAAATCTACGGCCCAGATTCACCAGTACATTAGAAAATATTCAAAACTAGTTATTTTGACATTATTATACATAAAAACCTTACATTTTAACAAATACTACCTAATTTGTACCAAGTGGAGGGGCCAGAGTGATAAAATTATTTTCTAGTTTTTTTCTCAATAAAAATGAGCTAACTTCAAAAACCTCAATCTATTTTAAATGTCAAAGTTTTAGCATATAGTTTTCTTTCACTAGTAACACATGCTTTAAGAAACTACTATTCTTCACACTTTAGGTGGACCAAAAAAAAAAAACAAAACAAACAAACAACTATTCTTTTAGGAAATAATGCAATTTCTTAAACATGCTTTTTAACTTTTTAAGCTGCGCTTATGTAGTGAAGTCTCTATATACTACTACTCCTTCCCTATTCTCCTAGTCTCCAATCGTAATCATCGTCTATAATAATCTATGATCCCTCAAATCTCATCAAATATCACCTCTTGACTTCCCAGAGGTAGTGATGTCACCTTCCATTGTACTTCTCTTGTGTTTTCTATCCTGGTGTTACATTATACTATATTATAATAGCTTTTTGGGGTTTTTTTTGCCCCTACCACACGGGCAAGTCTAGTGACAAGACCAGAACCTACTTGGAGTAGACTCTGTGTACTTCCCATTCCTTGTGCTAAAGGCAGTACTTTACACGTAGATATATCATATGTCATCCTAAGATTCTACATTCAAGAGGGCAGAGACTATGTTTCATAATTCTTTGATATACTATAGGATACAAGATGGATAATATACTTTCATTCCTTTAGTCAAAAAAAATTTAGTTTGTACAGTGGGCCATGCTATGTTAGGTTTCAGGGATATACCAGAGAATGAACAGACATGGACCTTCCTTCAGGAAGCCTACAATCTAACCATCGATATATCTACATCTACAGAGATATTTCCTTATTACCTTCCCTATATAACATGTAGAAATAGCAAGAACAGCTTGAAGTGTTTTGAGTAGTCAATTATACCTCTCTGTTTTTTTTTAAATGGAGTATTGAATCAGGTATCTATTATGGCTTGTAGCAAAATTAGGATCTGTGTGTCTTAAATACTAAATACAAATGTTTAAGTCCTGTGGATGTGTTAGAATTCAAAAGAATATACACAGGGCTGGAGAGGAGGTGTCATTTGTAGCAGTAGATGGTGAATGAAGGGAACATAAGCAATGTGAAGGTAACAGAGACTAGAGGAAATCTAAAGAAAACTAATGAACTAGGATATTTAGGGGACTCATTGAAAGACAAAAGATGGGAAAAAAGGAGCTCATATAGAAATGCAGGTATGAAGTGACCAAATCTGGAAGAGTTTACAAAGGATGAACTGGACAGGATTTGAACAACAACATATGAAGGAGGAAAGGGATTTATAATCAGAAGTCCTGATTTGTTTGAGACACTTTTGTTCCTGATATAGTTGAAAATAGTGGCTGCCATTTTCTTTCACTGAGGTTAACCTCCTATTACTTTCCTTGTTGTCAATGCTATTCTAAAGAGCAAAGAATGAAATGGATCCATCATTCTACCTGGGCCTCTCCTAAGAGATTGGTGTTCCAGTTTCCCATTCTCTTCAGTTAGTCTGAAACCAGGTTAAAAGTGCTTTGGCACAGGAAGCAACTTCCAGGGAGGCCTCCTTAACCCCCAACCCTACACCTCCTATCATTCATTCTCACTGCAGCCTGTTCTTTTCCTTCATAGCACTTATAATAAGCATAATGTGTTTATGTAATTATACATTTAATATCTGTCTCCTCTACTATGCTCTACAAAAGAAATCTTTCAATAAGTCTTAATCCAAATGGTAATGATGATAATGCTACCACTTATCGGGCCTTTCTGGGTGCCATGCATGATGAGGAGCTTCAATAATATTTCCCCAGTTAATTCTAACATACCCAATGGAGTTGTTATTAATATCCCAATTACACAGAAAAAAATCAAGGCCAACAGGCCAGCTACTATCTGTGAACTGTTCTCAGTTTGCTGCCGTCACTCTCTTCCCAGACTCCAGAAGAGGGCTATGAAGATCTCAGGTAAATTAAAGACCCTTTTGCGGGAGGCAAGGTTAGCTTTACCTTGCTGTCCCCACAGATTTGGTTTTAGCTGTGCTTACTGCCACAGAACAACTTTTTCCTTTATCAGGTTGTATGCTGACTGATTTGTTTGTTCTTTGGATTTACGTGAAAGAGAACCAAAAACAATTTTCTCTGGCTCATCTGGTTAGTTACAAACTGTACATTTGTGACTACTTAGATCAGAGGGTGCTCTATGATAAGGTTAGAATATATTAAAAAAACTGTAAAGGTTTCTTCTTGGCTCTTATCATTTACTTTTTGCATCCTAGAATGATTCTCTTTATCTCTTTAGACTTCAGCTCTTTTCTTTGTTTCCTGGGGATGATTAAATAAGCCAAACCTACAAAGGATTGTTATAACAGAAACAACATATGCAAAAACTCTTTAAAAAGTACAGATCAACATACAAATATAAAGCACTGTAAGGCATCCTCTAATCAAAAATCCCAAAGTGGCTGTGTTTGGGCCTCTTTTCTGATGGTTACAGCAGACAGATTAGTAACAGATAACTCCTAAATATAGATAATTCTGGGTTAAAACAGAGTCATAGATGCTTTGAGAATAATTGATCAACATATGCCTTTTAATGTAGTACAAAAAAAAAAAAAGAAAGAAATTGCATTTCTAAGACTTTCAGTGTAATCTACCTCATCAGCAAACTGCTTTATGCTTACATGTAGTATCATTAAATTCACGGTTACAGTGATAAATCCTGTGATGTGTATTTATGTGCTAATTTGCTGGGGATAAGGTGGGTGGATATCCAAATTCTGAATAATATATCAGATGAGAATGGCAGCTGTAATACATATGAATTACAGCTCTTTGTCATTTAAAATTCTCTGACAGCTTCCTCTTACAGCATGATCACAGCAATACACTTAAAATCAAGTTTGAGGAATCAGGGCATCTAGAGTTATCAAGGTAAGAAAGATACAATGAAAAAAGCTTTTTAAGGGGGTGTAGGGGTGAAGGGTGGGATGGAGATTTTCCTTTCTTAAAATCAGAGAAACATTTCAGATTTGCCTAAAATATTGGTGCTTTTGTAAGTGACTTCCTTCTACTCTTCCCTTCAAATATCTTGAAATATACCTTCAAACATCTTGAAATATCTGTGACATTTGTTTTGAGTAGTAACACATTACATTCATGAATAAACTGGGAATGAAGAAACAGACTAAGAAGAACCATTGCAATCTCTTCATTTAATTAAATCTAAGCCCTCTTGTTCTTGTATTCATGCCTTTTCCAAGTGTTTTTCTAGTTCTTGCTGGCTATCAAATACAGATCTCAAAGAAGCAGGTGTGTGGGCACATTAGCCCACACAGCATCCACTGAATTCTCTTGCTAGGTGGTTATTGTTTGTCTTCATTTACCAACAAGGAAACTGAGCCAGAAGTTAAGTGGATTACTCTAGTGACAGAGCTAGAAAAAGGCAGAACAGAATGAAAACTTAAAAGTCTCAGTTTTAAGGGGCACACTGTCATTGTCTTCTGGATCATGGATTATTTGTTCTGTTGAAAGGAGGTGTTCTCTAATGTAGAAGTGGTTGACTCATATGAAGAGATGATAAATAGTAATGAAAAAGTGGTACTGTTATTGGTCGAGTGGGGAAAAAAAGAATATACTAAAGTTGCAAGAGCTCTAAGCAGCTACAAGTTTAAAGTGTAACAGAGTTTAAGCACAAAAAAATAAACAACCTTTAGGGATTATAAATCTTGCTTTTCTGTGAAATATATTTGGGGACTGATATATTTATTTTGAAATTCCCGTGTTCCTTTTTGTTTGGTTTTAATCTGAGATAAACTAAAATCTATATTCAAAGTTAACATTTCAGTAGTTAAAAGTTGGAAATCCTCAAACTAAATGGGCCACTGCATGTGACTTGATCTATTTAGACTCAGCTTCATGAGTCTAATGGATACCTGCGATTTCCAAGATCCTTTTTATTCTAAAGCTTTTTGATTCTATAAAGAAAATAAAGTAACATTAAAAATAATGTGATAAATATTTGTTTCCCGTAGGAGAAAGAAGTAAATAAACCCCAGAATGTGAAGTGCAGTCATTCCTCCTTTCTTCTGAAACAAAGGGAACAGATGGAACCCTAATTTCAGATAATATGATAACAGGGCAGTTCTAAGTTGTAAATTTGCCAGTTACTACAGGCCTTATTTAGTGCCTTAGAGATGTCATATATATCCTTTATCTTATACTGTAAGAACAAAAATCACTAAGATATCTATTTCACATCACTGCTCCACTTGAAAGAGAAAAGAAATTCAGCTCACAGGTGGTTTTCAGGCAAGAAAGAGTACATAGAGGTTCTAAAAGAACAAATAGGAAAGCACTTTGGGCTCTTCAGGAAAAAGGTACAGCTATTTAATAAACTTGAGGGTCTTTTCCCATTGAGATAATGTATAAAATGCATTCACTGACAAAACAAAGTATTCATTTTTAACATACTTATGTTTTATACACATTTACTTTGTTGTAGCAAATATAATCCGAGTTTCTTTGGGTTAGACGTATAGAATGTTTTGCAGAAGAACAGGAAGCCTTTTGCCTGGCTTGTGTCAGAGGTTTATCGGTTTACACAACCAGGGTAAGCACATTCTAAAGCAGATCCTATCATCCCACATCCTCAGGCAAAACCATGCGCACCAAAGTGTTATAGAAATAGCCTTCTGAAGTAGAACAGAGCACTAACACAACAATGAAAAACATTGCAAAGACCAGAACCTTTTCATGATCTTTGACAAGTGATGGTATATAAAACAGTAACAACTTCAGAGCCGGGGAGGTGCTGGGGGTTCATGGAAAAAGCACCATCCATTTCTCTTTTGTCTGCTCTCAGTTGAGCTTCCCCAGAAAGAGTGAGTCTAGACCAAGAGGCGATATTAAAAACAAAAGGTTAGAGATCATCATGGGACATTAATTATGCAAAAGAAGGCAAACTGAATTTAATCAGAAGCAGCAGACTCGGTGCAGGAAGAATTTTCTCTTTTTGACAGAAGCAGTTAGGAAAACATTTATGGTAATACCACAGCATCTGCTGATTACAGTCAAAGCTGCAGGACACCAGCGTTAAATCACTGAGCCAATCCTGACAGCTCCTGGGTACTCCAGTCACATCGAACAGCAATTTACAGTGAAATTCATCCAAGTCTAAAAATCAGCCAACATGTTTAAACCAGAGAGAAATAATTTAGGTTGGACTTTTAAAAACAATTATAAAAAGGAATTATGGCTGATGAAACTTGTGATCTAATATGTGTTCTCAACAAATACATTTTTAAAGAGAACATACAAATGTTTAGATCTATGAATGTGTTCTGTGATCAGTAAGGTTGTGCAATTGTTAGGAAGGAAGGATTTTAAGAGGTCAAAAATATAGGAAGTAGAGTTTTAACTCTTTTGACAAGAAATCAGGACAAAACCTGACATTTCCTCTTACTGCTTTGAAATGATGCATTGAAAAGACTCAGAGAGCAATTAATTTTAAGTAAGAAATTTTAAACAACTGTAACTTGGTTGCTAAGCAAACATGGGTAAAATAAAAAGTTCAGTGAGACGATGAACTATGACGTAGTGTAACATAAGGATGATTATTCTATGAACTGCTTCTAGAAGCACAGGCAGGACAACCACATGCCATTATTACCCATGTGGGAATTGCTGAGATGGTAATTAAAATCATACAATGTTGCAGGTACTAATAACTAAAACTTCCAGACTTATGTGTTTCTGAGAGCTTTCTTATGGTCAAAAACACACTGGTGGTTAAATTTAAATCTTTGAATGACACAAGAACCCAGAGAACAAAAGATTGTATTGAAGCCTTCTGAGATTAACATTCATAAAAGTAAATGTCTTATATTTTATCCAAAATCAACACCAAAGATTTTCATAGCCCAGATGCTTTGGGAGTTCAACTAAATATTATTCATAACATGAGAGATTAAAAGAAGAAGGAAACAAAAACTTTAAAATGGCTATTTTTGAAGGAAGCCATTGAAACTGTGGTCCTAAGGGATGGCTCTATTGTTGCCTTTTGCTCAGCTAGATAAATTGTTTCAAAATATGTTTGCTACAGTTAATCACAAATACAATATTCATCTGCAATTTTAAAATCTGGACTTCTTTATTCAATTTCATTTCCCAAACACATTGAAAATGTCTCTAGACTTCTATTTATAGATATAACCTATTGATGGTAACAGTGTACCTGGGTAATCAAAACCACTGACAAAAAAATGATAACCAAAAAGGTCAAAAAATGGATCAATTGAAAATTTCAACCTAACAAATAAGTCTACACATAATTAAATAATGAATCAATAGATGTTTATTGAGTAGCTATACATATAAACCACAGAGCTAGAAACTACCAGGAAGTTACTGTCATTGGTCTGAAAGGGGTCAGGGACAAAGAGTTTATGTTGGCTCATTTTTAGTGTTAGTCAAGTGTTACAATGAGTTGGGCGCATAATAAAGGCAACAGGATTTCAGAGGAGTGAGGCCCACTCAGGGATAGTTTAGGTAAAGACAGGTTTCATACTGGTAGGGTCTCATTTAAGTTTTACAGTAATAACAGGACTTTAGATACATCAGAAACAGTTTTCACGGAATCTTTCCTGCAGAGAAATCTAATAGAAATGCTACAAATGTCTCACTTACTGTTATGATTCATGACAAGCAACACTCATACAGATGAACATATTAAGATAATGAAGAAAACACATAACATGGGTTGTCTAATACTAACATTTTTAGTAGCAAATTATGTTGGAAATTTCACAGAAAATATTTTTGTGATAGAGCATAACCCAAAAGAAATAATCTACAGAGACAGGGTTGCATGTTTATTATGTACTAGTCAACCCCCAGGCACAGAAGGAAAGCAATGATTGAGGGTGAGACTGAAAGCTAAAGATTGCAAGAATTTAACAACTTTTTTCTTTTGTTCCCGAAGAGTCCCCTGAAAGGCCACAAGATTTCTGGGGAAGCTTAAATGCAGGGTAGAAAATAAAGAGGGTCTGGACCACCCGAGGAGAGAGGCATTCTGGTTAGTCAGAGAGAACGGTTTGCGCCTTATGTATTTTGTTTGGAGAATAGCAGACTCCTGCTGTCCACACCCTGTCCCCTTCCTCACCCACACAAGAGGAAGGAAGGAATAAGCTGGGAAAATGGGAAGTGCAGGTGGTATGGTAAAACAGACGAAGGAGCTAAAATGGATTGCACTAAAATAACAAACAAACAGAGTCATCATCAGCAAACAGATGGCTCCTAATAGAGAATAAAATTTGATTAGACAGTTTGCTGGAGTATATATCTGCTGCACCAGAATCAAGTGAGAAATTCTTAGGCAAATCATGAAGGAAAACTTTCCTCTTCGTGGGAGAAAGCAGAATTCTGAGTTAGGAACAAGAAGATTGCTATTCTGCAAGTTGAAATGGAGATATTATGTGAAGGAAGTTAGTTTCTATGTAGATTTTGATGGCAGATGCTGGGAAACAAATTGGTCTTAAAGTGGACATATTCAGCAGACTAAGGAAAAAACAGTGTATCAGGTAGTACAGATACAATGTGTGGAAGCGATGCTTGAAGTAAGCTAATCATAAAAGAGAAAACTGAAGAAATTCAGTCATATAATTATGATCCCTCCAGTACATTTTTGATGCAACCAAAGTTAACACTCTGTCCAAATAACATTAAATACAGACATCCAGATTAAAAGAATTGGCAGGTCATCTAGTCTACCATGTCACTTTACCCAAGAGGAAACTCAGGCCCAGAGAGATGAACTCACGTGTTTTAGAGCTGGTCATGGTGGAGGAAGGATAGCATGGTGGTTACCAGCTCCCAAGCTCTGGGGTAAGGCCAACTGAGGTTTAAACCTCAACTCTACTACTTTATTTTTCACTCCATTTAAAAGTTCATAATTCACTTTAATTTCATTTGTTTGTGAATACATGTCATGATATACACTACATTTATATAGTGCTTTGTATGTTCCAATATGTTCTTAAATACATTATCTTACTCTTTCTTCAGGGTGAGCAAGCAAGAATTATCAAGTTGGCTGGACAGATGTAGAAACTCAGGCACAGTAAAGTTAAACAATTTATAAGGCAAGTTAGTGAAAGAACTTGGCCTATGTTCAGCTATCCTGCTCTTGTCACTAGATCACGTTATGTTTGCCCGTTGGTATAATTTGCCCTAGATTGCAGTTTCTACACAGAAGAGGAATTGTATTTACTTAATGTAATGAAAACACTGCACATTTGTAATAGTGTTGTTTTCTGCTATTTTTCATTACAACTGCATAGTGTTTCAGCTACATTATGGGTTAAATAGACTCTTGAGGGCTAGCCTGGGAACCTAACCACCATTTATAACATTTATAACATTGTTTCTGTGGGAAATTGCTTTGTGAGTTCTAAAACAACTGATTTAAAAATTAACTTTGGGAATATAACTGGTTTCAAAGTAGAAGACTGTCTGTCAGACATTTCATGTAATTGGTTGCTTAATTCATGCAATAGAAGCAACAATAATTTCTGGTGACGGGTACACTGAAAGCCCTGACTTCAGCATTATACAATTCATCCATGTAACGAAAAAAATTTGTACCCTCCCCAAATCTACTGAAATTAAAAAAAAAAAAAAAAAGAAGAAGCAACAACAATGGATTGCCTATTATGTACCTATCAGCCATTGTGTTGGGAATGGGGATGCAAAGATGAATAAGATCTTAGACCTGGAGGGGCTCATATCTAGCGGAGAGAAATATATTATTAAAAACAAGTAAATTATAGATAAGTGCTAAAACAAAGCTATAGAAAAAAATGCTGTAGGAGTAAAAAGGACAGGGCGGCTAGGCCTCCATGGGATTTATCGTGGGAGTAATAAGTGTGTTGGGTCTTGATTTGTAAGTAGGAGTCCATCAAATAAAGAAGGGTATGGGGACACCTCAGGTAGAGGAAAGCACAGATACAATAAATGCTAGGATGTGACAGGGTCTGGTGTTTGGGGAAAACAATGGCAGGAATACAAGGGGAGGCAGCAAGGCTGTTGTCACTTGCTTCTTAGTCATAAAAAAATTAAGTAATTTCTGAGAAAGTACTAATAATGGTCAAAATTAGTGTATAAGCAAAGTTGATCCATACTGGGACCTCTTCAACTATCTTATTGTCTTGGATTTTTCCAAAGGAAAGAGGATGACTAGATCGAGAAAATTATATAGACCCTTTCCCTGCATGAAAGGTAAGAATTTCTGCTTATTCATTTCATTAGTCTTGTTTTTATGCCCATGGGTCATACTGTCAACCTTCAGCAATCTTTTGTTGAACTATGAGATCGAATCAAAGATTACAAAAGCTGGCCTAATGATAACTAGTGTTTTAGCAAATATGGTAAAGGATCAGCAGTTAAAATAAAACCTGGCACATTTCAACCATTTCCTTATGCTTGATTCTGTTAAACTTATGTGCTTTATATCAGCAAAATTATAATCTTTTGACCATAAGAAATTGTGTCACTATAAACATATGATTAATGGAAATTCAGAATAAAAGTTCACCTGACCTTTCAGTCTGTATATAGATCAATTTTAGTTAAAGCATGTAGATCTAGTAGCATAAGCAAAAGAGAGGAAGCAAAAGCTAGGGACACGGACAGAAGGAAACAAGGAGGAAAGAATGTTTTAGCTCAAGTACATTTAAAATGCGTGAGGAACTTTTTTATATTCAAGTACATAATCCATTTGCAGATGGCTGAGTGAGGGTGTTTAGGACTATGTAAACTGTATTTCTTTCATGTGTAACATAAACAATAGAATACAGTCCACTGATCCTTTGTAAACATTAGTTAAAAATAATCCTGACCCTTCAGTGCAAAGCTTATGCAATGTACATGTTTGGACTCAAATACTTCATTCAGTCTAAGACAAGTCAAAAAGGATTTTAAAAAGCCAAGTACAGAATTTAGAATGTAGAATACTCCAGCTATGGTTCATAGTATTCTCTGTTCTATGCTTTTGATAAATAAAAATAGAATAAAATTTATTTTTTCTAATCTTACTTGGTACAGATTACCTATAGCTTTCAGAAATTATTGGTTGTTTTTTTTTTTTTTTTTTTTTTTTAGAAGAGAATATAAGCTTTCACGTTTGAATTCCTAGCTATTTTTCTGAATACCTGAGAATATGTCTATGAAATCTGGTAAGAAAAAGGAGGGTTGATGTTTAGGACTAGAGGTCGTAAATAAGAGCTGTGAATGATAAATAAATAATTATGAATTGGCAGCCAAACAGGTTACTTAATTAAATTTATTCTAGTTGTATCCCTTCTCCAGCCCCTACATCCACTACTGTCTCCCCTCAGCTCCCCCCCAAAGCAGCTCTATATTCCTGGCTGTGTCCAGAATCCTTGGTAAGATTCACAATTATAATCCATCTTCTGGAGACCAAAGAATGCTGAAGCCCAAGCCTCAGTCAATTCTTTCGTTTGAGGTAGACAATATTATAGTCACAGAACTTCAGGAAAAGGAAAAAGAAAAGGAAACTGAGGCTCAGAGTGTTCAAGAGACATGGCCCAAATGACATAGTGAAATTGTCAGGGTACACTTTCTCCATGTAAAAGCCAAGCCACCACCACCACCACCACCACCTTACTCTATTAGGCTCCTGAAAAATCAGCCTGGTGTACCTCCTGTGTTACAACACATAGCCTCTCCTTGATTTCATGTTTTTCAGGATGTATATTGCTCCCTGGGAGTTATTTTGGGTCTAATTTACCTGTCAAAAATGTGAAATATTGATTATAATAAAGTCTTTCCTCTGACTCCAACTCTTTCTTTAATCACAAAGCTTACAATCTATTGGGAGAGGTAGGCATTAAACAAATAATCAAACAAATATGTAATTATAACTTGTAAGTGCAATGAAGGAAAAGTAAAGGATGCAATTATGAAGTGTAACATGGGACCTGATTTAAGTTTTGGAGAGAAAGCAGTTATAGAAAAGCTTCTATGAGAAAATTGTATCAGAGACCAGAACGCTAAAGAGTTAGCAAGACAGGTTTAGTGGGAGAACAGCATTCCAGGCTGAAAGGGACCACATGAAGGTCTCCGGTGGAAGGCTCTTAGGGCTGGAAAGTAGTGACCAAAGGGAAGAGTGACTGGACTGAGACAGGAGAGGTGGCCTGGGCCCTGTGAGTGAGAGCATTCTGGGACACAGTAAGAACTGAGATTTTATTCAAAGAACTATGGGAAGCCACTAAAAGATGTTAAGCAGGAGTATGGCCTGGCCGGATGTGCTTTTATAGGCTCTCCAATGTCACAGAACTCAGTTCTGTTTGTCTGATTCAGATTGTCACAGAATTCAGGTTTAACAGTGTATGTCATTAGTCCAAGGAATGAAGAAAATTATCAGTGCAAATCCATCTCTCCTACTTATAAATACAATTGAAAGCAAAAGCGCTTTAGATGGTCTTTATATAGTATCATAGAATTATTTTCAATCTCACATGAAAACTCATTGCAGAACAAAAATAGCATATTTCCCAATCTTAGAAAAAAGTAACAAAGTTTGTGCAAAATTCACGAAGCATGTGATAGGATATCTTAAAAATAGTAAAAATGATGTAGCATTTTTCTAATAAAAAGACAGAGGAAACTATTACAAAATTATATGACAAATTTGAGTTTCTTCCTTGCAGAATGAACTTGGAGCCTTAATTTATATTAGGAACTATATTTTTTTTTTTTTTTTTTTTGAGACAGAGTCTCACTCTGTTGCCCGGGCTAGAGTGAGTGCCATGGCGTCAGCCTAGCTCACAGCAACCTCAGACTCCTCGGCTTAAGTGATCCTACTGCCTCAGCCTCCCAAGTAGCTGGGACTACAGGCATGTGCCACCATGCCCGGCTAATTTTTTCTATATATATTTTTACTTGGCCAGATAATTTCTTTCTATTTTTAGTAGAGACGAGGTCTCGCTCTTGCTCAGGCTGGTCTCGAACTCCTGACCTCGAGCGATCCACCCGCCTCGGCCTCCCAGAGTGCTAGGATTACAGGCGTGAGCCACCGCGCCCGGCCAGGAACTATATTTTTAAATCTGAATTTTAAGTGATCCTTATAATCTTCATTTAGAAAACAAGGCCAAAAGTGAATTTTCAAGGAAATAGTTTCTAAAATAAATCAGGAAGTGACAATATGTTTAGTATACAACATATTGAATTAATCATAAAGAATAATCCTTAGTAATATCTTAAAATGTGATTTTTCAAATAAGTGACTTTATTCTCATGATCCTGAATTATTCTTGTGGTGCTAAATATAAACCAAATATTCCCCTTTTGATTTGCCTGCCATTATAGAGCAAGGACAGATGTGAGAGATTATTAAATATTTTTGGCTTTAATATTAATAACAATCAGCTTCAATAATACTAAAAAAATTAACTCTTAAAAGGGATCTAATCAAGGTAAAATGAAACAGAAGACTGGTAAAACTCAGAGAGAATTCTGTATGAATCCCAACCTTCATAGGACACTCAAGATTTATTTGCTATAGAATTGAGAATCTATTCTCAGGTCAGGGTTTATCTAAGAACAAGTGTATGAGGTTGATACACTTTGATTTTGGTCTAGCTTACTATAAAGGAAGATATTTTATTCTTCATCTGTAGCACAATCCTTAGTAGAAGACTTTAAAGCTTTATGTCCAAAAGAGGGATAATATATTATAGGAAAGCCTAATTTCACAATTTCTAAATTTGTTTCTGAGTTAGGTACTTTAACAACCTAAGAAGAAAAGTAACTGAAAACATTATAAACTAGCTAATTTTTATAGCTTCTGAAATGCTTGATTGTTAAAATAAATAATGCTGTTGGGATGCCTACATTTCCGCTTAATAAAGTAAATTAGCCTTAACATAGCTTCTTAGTGAACATATGACTTTAGTAAACACTTTCTTTGTTCCTGGTTCTTGGGAAAACATCATTAAAAACAAAAACAAAGTAAAAAAAAATGGTACAGTTCTAAAATGAAACAAAGTTGTTTAGTCATTGGAAACATCTGGTACTAAATGTGAATTTCTTAATTATTGAAAGGGCCCTAAAATATAAATATTCACGGGTTCAAAAGAGTGCTGCCAAATAGGTTATCAAGCAAAAAATACGCAACCACCTGGAGAACAAAATCCATCTGTCTGACTGAATTTAGTTGAAAATAATTTTTTAGACTTGTTAGTAAAACTCTCATGTAAAATTTATTTGATTGAATAATTTACTAAAAATATTTCCATAAGTATCATAAAGTGCTACAGTTGATAAAAATGAATATACTAATCATCTTTCTAACTTTGAACGACTGCCACAGCTCCTAGTGAATATATTTTGCAGGTTACTAGTTAGGCTTCTTTGTTTACCTGTGGTCTCAACTTGAAAACAGGATCCCCACAGATGAAATGTGGCCCTTCCCATTAAATAATACCCACTTTACAAGGAAAAAGGAGTGAGGCTCAATATTCCTGGGTGTAGCTGATATTTACTGGGAGGCAAGCATAAATGTCTTTCCCTTAGAAGTGTGCGGTGTGGTGCTCTTATCTTCCCTAATACTGGAACTCAGGTGATGACTAAAGTTAGGATGAGGAAAACCAGGAGAAAATACTAAACCTATACTTTCTCTCCTGGAACTTGTGTGTTTGAAAAGAACCCACTGTTACAATCCACATGATTCTTCTCTTCAAATATTTACAAGTTAAAGGGAGAATGTATTAAATGAGATAATACAATAGCACAAAGCACGGTACTTTATATATAAGTGTCACTAAACAAATATTAGTTCCACCAGGTGGCCATCTGTCCCTTCTTCTAAGTATCAGGAAAATGGAACAGCAAAGTTCTTAACAAAGAAGAGAGATCTACATTTAGGTAAATGACCTGCTAATAAATGAAATGTCAATACACAACCAAACTGGATTAATGGTTTTAATACTGAAATGTACACTTTACCCTTTCTGAAGACTAAAACATATACTTAAGAAGTCAGTACTAAAATTTTTACCAGCATTTGAAAGTATTCCAACAAAAGGACATTCAGTAGTAGAATAAAATGACCGTTATCTAAAAAAAGAATAACAATTCAAGCTGAGCCAAGCAATTAAAAAGATATGCACTGGTACCCTTTCTTCTAATCTAAGAGTATGAAAAAAATGTCTTAAAAAATTCTTTATTCTACCATGAAAACCTCTCAATGTGGTTATCTTTAAAAACAAAGCAAACCAAAATCAGAACTAAGTTATTATACACCTTCATCTTCCAAACAAAGGAAAACAACAACTTACTAAATCCTTAATGAAGAAGTTTGAAAGGTAAGGATTTGGCTCTTATCTTTTATTCAAAAGAATTTCCATTTTAACTGCACCCAATCCCATTCACTATTCAGACGAGATGGTTATGTTGATCTTATGCTTTTAGGCAGAGATCAATCAAGATAATCTACTAAAAATCAAAATGGCATGTTATGGAAATTAATAACTTTTTAGAAGGAGCTCAATAGATTACCTATTATATGGATTGACTTTTGAACATTAAACAACAGATGGTTATTAATGGTACAATATTAGAATGTAAGATTTACGGCAATCGGAAAACCTGTCAGTTGCCGTATGAGAACATGTACAGTTATTTCTTAGAGTCCATGCCATGTTCCCTTATGTCACAAACCTGTTACCGCGACAGGGAGCCTGCTATATAGTGCTATGCATCCCATTACGATGGGTTCCTTCATGTTTATAATATAATCTGTAATGTCGATGCAATCACTTTAGATCTCACTGTTATTTCAAACAAATCCATAACTGAGTAAAAGGCAGGGATGTTGACAGGCACTAATGTGGGTTTTACGCTGTTTACAATTGCTTTCTAATCTACTAAATGGCTGTGAAAATTGATGCACTGTTAAAAGTGTTTTTATATACTAGTATAGACAAAGAGTTGGGTTGTAGTAATTTCTATAATGCTAAATTCAATTTTCTACAGTGCTTTTTGATTTCCCTATTTGTATGTGTTAAGTAGGCTCCCAATTTCATGTAAACCATTAATAAAGAAACCAAAAACATCTTCTCATTAATTGAAATGTATTTGCTTTTACTTTCAGAAAGAAGGTCGAAGTAAACTTGTAATTCTATCCTAGTTGCTTGTAAAATAAACTTTTAATTGCATTTCAAATGAAGTGGGGAATCATATTCCCAAGAGATTTGGATTATCCAATTCCAAACCTCTGAATCATTTAACTTGAGTAAAAACTTGACTAGCCTGTGATACACTGAGGACTATATAACTTAATGGTAGTTGTAAACATTCAGACGTTTCAATATGAAATATTAGTGATAATACCTCTTCAAACTACTCCACATACTGACAATAAGATAGGTAAGAGCGCAAAAAGGTTTTTCAAAGAAGGTATTTCAAAGAGGCTCCTATACCAACATCTGTAATTATTTCATATTGTCTACTTAAATATCACTACAAACACACATGATGTGAATGGCTATTAGTCATCGTAGCTACCAGGAGACTGCCCTTCATTTTCAGCTCTGACAGAAGTATGACTATAAACAGGTGACAGATCTAAGGATCATTCCTCCCTCTGAGGCCCACTTTTGGAACAACCTGGAATCTGAGGACTGGAGGCTGGGTTTTCACTTCTACACAAACTATGGAAAAAATAATACCTATAGATAAAAGCAAAGAAGAATGAGTGTTCATGATGTTTAAAAACAACTTTAAATCATTCCACTAATTATTGGCTAATGGTTTGTACTTCTAAGAAAGGAGTTAGAAATCATGGATAATTATGTTTTCATTCTAAGAAGTTAATTGTGTTTGAAAATAATGGTTGCTTTTATAAAATTTTGTTTCTAAGTAAATAATATTTCTGGCCTTTTTCCTCCTTATTATTTTAAATTCTGATAGAGAAAATTATGTATTGGTAAGAATAAAACACTTGGGAAGTTTCAATAAAATGCATCTGTCCAAATGTGCACCAGCCAAAGAAGGCTTATTTTACACCACTGAAATAGGGGTAGCATCCTTTTAAAGATCTTTCTTCTTCCTTCTCATACTTATCAATACATTTCTTGCTTTTATTATTTTTCTCTCGACAAGTCATTGCACTGACATTTATAAAGGGCATCATTAAGAAAATTAAATAATTGGTTGTCTGATTACAATTTCACTCTGAACTTAATATGAGGTTTTAAAATCTTTTCCTGTCTGCATCTCTGATTTCTTGTAGCAAATGGGTCTTCTCAAGGACTTAACTTAAAATGATATCTTTCTAATGAAGGAACACAAGATGATTTTACTGCTTCAAAACAACTAATAAAAGGAAAAAAATGAAGTAACAACAAACCTTCCGTGACAACCTGCTACATTTGGAAATCAGAGCTACTAAACACAGCAGTTGCTGAAGGAACTTGAAAATAAAAATCATATTTGACAATACTAAACAAAGCACCAGCAAAAATTCTTTTCATGTACTTTTAAAAATCTCTGCTTCACAAATGTTACAGAGCAAATGTGTAAAAAACAAAAGTTGCTAAGTTAGCGCATGAAAAATTATTACCGAAAGGAATAGCACTATAAAGCTACATTCCTAATGCCTTTAAAAAAATAGGAAGTAAGCAATATTCTTCTTTACTTAAATCAGCTTGAAATAATTTATTTCCTATGAATAACACAAATACTACATGGCAAGGATTAATAGACCTGAAAGAATTAGAATGGCATGGTGCAGTGGTCCCCAATAGTGGTTTATAAGTGTTCACTAAAGCAAAATGAGAAAAATAATCATTCCTGAAGCAAAATTTATACAAATTTAAAATTAAGATTATGTCCTCTCTGCTTTTTTTTCTTTTTTGGTGTTAAAATATGTTTTTTAAGGCCAGGCGCAGTGGCTTATGCCTGTATTCCTAGTACTTCGGGAGGGCAAGGCAGGAGGATCATTTGAGGCTAGAAGTTCGAGACCAGCCTGAGCAACATAGCAAACCCCATCTTTACAAAAAAATAAAACAATTTAGCTGGGCATGGTGGTATGTGTCTGTAGTCCTAGCTACTCAGGAGGCCGAGGCAGGAGTTTGAGGTTGCAGTGAAGTATGATGCCACTACACTCTAGCCCAGGCAACAGAGGAAGACAGTGTTTCCAAAGGAAAAGAAAAAAAAAGCTTATTAAGAATGAAATATTGGTGATTGCAAAGGTTCATCTTTTATACCTACAGATTCATTCAACAATAAGGTACTGCACTCCTAGTATGGGTCAAGCTGCCCTAGGAAGAGCAGATGACAAAATTGAAAAAAATCTCTGCTCTGATGGAGCTTATATTCTAGGGGTAAGGCAGGAGGCAGCTCACAAGAGACAAACAAGGAAATATATGTCAGAGGGTGGTCAGTATGAGAAAAAGGCAGGATACATGTGCTGAGGGTTGGGGTTGCTATTTTACAAAGAATGGTCAGAACAGGCCTCTCTTATAAAGTGAAAATGTAGCAGAGATCTCCAGGAATAGATGGAGTGTGCACCAATTTTGAAGAGGAAAATGTTCCAGGCAGAAGGAACAGCAAGTATAAAGGCTGATGTGTTCTAGGAATAGTAAGGTGGCTGGGACGGCTGAGGAGCAGTGAGCCAGGGCGGGAATAAGAGAAATGAGATTAGAGAGATGCTGGTGATAGGTGGTTTGGCCGTGTTGGTCTCTTACTATACTGGGGGGTTTTGAGAAGAATTATCTAGTTATCTACACTTGAACGAGCTCACCCTGGCTGTTATGTTCAGACTAGACTGGAGGAGGACAGGGTGGAAGTAAGGAGGCCAGTTAAGAGGCGATTCCAATAATCCAGGTGAGAGATGATGTCACTAGATTTGTTCTCCTATTTAAGAGATCCAGAGAAAATGTGAGATGACAATGCAACAGCAATCATTTTAATAATGACTTCTTCATTTATTTCTCTATGTCCCATTCTTTTCAGAAAGACGTTTGGGCAGAGACTGGTCTTAAGTCCAGGTTTTATTAGAAAGTGATTTCAGTAATTCACTCCATCTTAATTTATAGCTGGGTTTTCTCCAGGGCTTACTAACAGCTTCTGGGACTTTGAAGAGTTTGGAATCAGAGCCCACTGGGGAAAGCTCACACAGTGACCTTCCATGGGCCGTTGGAGCTGAATTAGAATGATGGCCTTAGATTTCCTAATCTTGAAGTCAGGTGGGAAGAGCTACTATTTTTCTTCCAAACTTGAGTCATACAGGTCATTCACTTCTCATACCTTGGTGACAGCCATGCTGCTCCGACCACATACACTCTCTCCCTTGGTCTGCCTTAAATGTGGGCACTTCCCTGAGAGAGGGCAAGCTCATCTGTCTCCATGGCTTCAACCATAAGCTTCTGGCTTCAAACTTTACACCTCTGTGCCAAACACTTTTCTGAGTTGCAAATCACAGTTTCTGCGTATGTCTCCTCCTTCTTCAAATTCCTCAATGCATGTCTCAATGCATGCTTTTTCTCCTAAGCAAAAAATCTGCTCCCCCTCTTTGCATTCCCCATGTTAGTTAGAGGTGCACCGTTTTTCCATTTAGCCCGTTATTCCTATCATGGGGAAAGATAAAGGGAAGGAAATAGTGATTCTAATAATAGCGTATCTCCCTACAGTATAACACCTGCTTGTCCCCTTTCTTTTTATCCGGCAATTAGTCAGACACGCTTGTAATAGTAGCCACATATTTCTCTGGTGGGCACTCCTTGTTTTGTAGAACTCTGGAAGAGAGGGATATACTTGTGTATGCATGGGTGCACACACAGGCACACGCAGATTCCTTTATATTCCACCAGGATATTTTTGCTTACTGGTGTCCCCAAGAATGTAATGTTGGAGGCTGTGCCAGATACACAGCTCACCAAATATTCCACAAGCCTTCCTCCATGTTTCAGATCCTTCTGCAGTTAGACTGGGGCCATGTGACTAGCTATACTCCATGGGTATGAAGTGAAGTAATTGATGCCACATTCAGGGTGAGGCAGTTAAAAATCAAAGTGTCTCCTCCATCCCTCTTTCCCTGCTGCAAAGACCATGGTCTTCCAAGGCTGTAGCCATAAGATGGAAGGAAGCTGCCTGACCCATACTGAACTTCATTTGGGAGAGGAACAGACATTTATTGTGTTAAGCCATTGAGATTCCAGGGTTTGTCTGCTGTGACAATAACTCTTAATTGCCCTGGCTAACAAAGATTGCTTGGTTATCTGTGTCAAATCAATTGTAAATGTTAAGTATATTTTAGTGCTCTTAGTATTTCTGAAATTTATCAAAAATCTTCATTTCCATTAATATTTCCTCTTAGTACCATCTGCAAGATAATGAGGCCAGAAGTTTATTTACTTAGTAAAGACAGTTACCCAGATCAAGATTCAAGGATATTTATCTTTTAACATTTGGAAACCTGGTAAATAAATCTTTACTAACACAATATCGACTCTCTATATGTATACATACATATGTATATATGTATATTTTATAATGTTCTCTCCCAGCCTCTGCGTTTGAATCCAAAAAGTTAATTTAGAAATTGCTCTTATCCTTCAGTTAATTTTAGTTGCTTTATTTCATTGTACCTATCTCGAGGTATATCAAGCCCACAGATACTAAACATTCACAATATGATATAATAAAGGTCTGTGTCTTTGACTTTTTGTAATTTGACTTCAGGTAATCATCAGATGTAAATTAGATATTCCCTCATAAGCCACCTCTGAAATCCTTGTTTCCCTTTGTAGTCTGAACCAGGTGCCCCTCCAGAGACACCCACAGCACTTTAGCACAGGGTGGGGACGGTTTTCACATTATAGCACACAAGCTTGGTTACCTTTCTCCTTCCCCAGATTGTAACCTAGGTCAATCTGAGGTCAGAGGCTAACTTTTTCTTGGTCTATCTATATTCCTAGGATTTAATATAGATCCAAGTTTATAGCCGAAGTTTAATAAATATTTGTTTGCTCATTGAATGAATGGATTAAAGAAAATTATTTCTGAACTTTTTAACTAATTTAAGACCACCTTGAAGCATGGCTTCCTATTGTGGGGGTTAGAGCTTTTTTTTCTAGGGAAAAGGCTTATAACTTTGATTAGATTCTCAAAGGAATCAGGATACCTTTCAAAAAGGTTAAAAGCCATTGCTTTAAAGTCATACACATACACACACACACACACACACACACACACACTCTGAACTTTCAGTGACCAGCTGTACATCACTCTTGCCCACTTCAACATTCACCTGCCCACCTGCACAGATCTGATCTGCAAGGTCTTCCCTGAGGATGCTCACCAATTTACTGATTCTGTCCTACTAGAAAGTTTAGCGTTCTCTAAAACCTCTGATATTTGACTGAGTACTGCCTTTCTGCAGATTATTTGTAAAAGTGTTAAGTAAGCCTAGAGCTAATATCAATCCCTGAAGAAACCTATTCCTTAAACTTCTCAACCTTTTCTTCTTACCGTTTGTTTTCCTTTTCAAAAATCGTTCCTTTACCATAATTAAGCATCTCATCCAACCTCAAAGAATAAAGATTTATTATTTATTTTGTAATCTTGGCTATAGGATTGCATTTTCATACCTTTGAGCAGGAAGATGATATATAACACCCAAGCATCCTCAGTTTTAAAATGTTCATTTGTCAGATGAGAAAATGCCTTATCTTTCTAACTAGATGTCTTCTTATTGCCTGACATACAATATAATGAAGACTGAGCTACTTGTCATTATAAAAAAAAAAAAAATCCATGCTTAACTTACTAATTGAATGTGGTTATTTTCAATCTTTAAGAAACCCAAAATGTGAGAACTTTGAAAATGAATAAACTACATTGATCTGCTTCCTTATCCACAATGTGGAAAAGATGTTATTTAAAATATTTTATGCTAACAGAGTTTGATCACGTCCTGGGGATTAAGGAAAAAGGAGTTCTGAAAACCAGCCTCAAAACACACACTCACACCCCTTCCCTGACCTTTACACTGCATATCAAGCAGCCCACTCACAAAGGCATTACATAACATTACCAGCCTCTCTTAGTTTTTAAATTAACAACAGTAGAAAAGCAAAAGCTAACTTATAAGCCTTGAGTTCCCCCACCTTAATATGAAGCAAGTAAACAAAACCTGAAAATATATGTGTCTATTCTTTACCTCTAATTAAATCACAAGAAGTCTATCAAGGCTTTATATGATCTGTCCCCTCTTTGGTTCTCTGATCTAATCTCCTGGTCTCCCAATCAATCCCTCTACCATATTTGCCTCCTTGCTATTTTTTAAAAATACCAGTGTACGCCTGCCTCAGGTCCCTGTCGTCAAACTCCTTCCCTCATTCACCTTCAAGGCACACTTGCTCCCCATCTCCTTCATGTCTATCCTCAAGCATTGCCCTGTGGAGTGGCCTTCTCTCATCTCTTCATTTAAAACTGCTTGCTCCCTCACGCCTGCCACTACTAATATTTAGCACTCTCTGTCCCATTTCCCAAACTTTTAAAAAATATTGCTATCCTTTCTTCTCTCTTTTCCTTCTGGGATCTAATTACATACATGTAAACCTGAGCTGTCTAATATGGTAGCCATGGCCACATGTGACTACAGAGCACTTGAAATGGCTAGTCCAACTTCAGACGTAGTGAAGTGCAAAATAGACATTGATTTAGAAGTCTTTGCATAAAAAAAAAAGCAAAGTATCTGGTTAATGATATTTTCATATTAATTACATGCTGAAATAATACTTGGAATATATTGGGTTACATAAGTTATTAAAATTAACTTCATTTGTTTAAGTTACATGAGTCACACATTATAAATCTATTCGACAATGCTATGTTTAACCTTTTTCTTGTATCTCATGTCTATTACACTTTTCTTCTATATATAATATTTCCTTTTTTCCTCCTCTGCTTCTGATTGGATATTTTCTAATGATCTTTCAGTTCACCAATCCTGTTTTTGGCATGCCTAAATTGCTATTTTGCCCATCACTGAATTCTTAATTTCTTTTTTTTTTTTTTTTTTTGAGACAGAGTCTCACCCTGTTGCCCAGGCTAGAGTGAGTGCCGTGGCGTCAGCCTAGCTCACAGCAACCTCAAACTCCTGAGCTCAAGCGATCCTCCTGTCTCAGCCTCCCGAGTAGCTGGGACTACAGGCATGCGCCACCATGCCCGGCTAATTTTTTCTATATATATTTTTAGCTGTCCATATAATTTCTTTCTATTTTTAGTAGAGGTGGGGTCTCGCTCTTGCTCAGGCTGGTCTCGAACTCCTGAGCTCAAACGATCCGCCCACCTCGGCCTCCCAGAGTGCTAGGATTACAGGCGTGAGCCACCGCGCCCGGCCTGAATTCTTAATTTCTTATTCTGTATTTCTCAGTTCTAGAATTTCCATGTGATTCTTTTTATAGATTCTAATTCTCTGGTGAAGCATTCCTTGTTTTTACCTATTTTATGTTTCTTTTCCTTTAGTTTCTAGAATATATTCATCTCAAAGTCCTTGCCTAATAACTCTGGTATCTAGATCATCTGCACACCTATTTCTTGTGTGTGTTCACATGTCCTATCTCTTGACATGCCTAGCAATGTTTTATTGAAATCTGTACATTCGATATATATTTAAAAAAAAAATAAAAAACAAACAAAAACCTAGGACGCCCCAGATGATATCATCTTCTACCAGAAGATTCACTTTCCTCTCCTAGGAAGAAAAGGTGAATGACTTCATCCAATCAGTAACTGAGATAATCCCAGGCTAAGTTACAGTTTTAATAAGACTCAGTCTACTTTGATTTGCCCTATTTCCTAGGGCATAGGCCTCCAGGGTTCTCAACTGATTGCCTGGCAGATTGTCATTTCCTCAGCAATAAGAGGTTTTCTGCTTAGATTTTTAGCTTCTTGTGCAACCCCTCACCATCCACAGCTTCAGAATTCAGTAAGTGTCATAAAGGGAAAACTGACTGTGCCGAAGCCTTTCAAGTTTCCCTTTTTGCCAGTCTAGCCCCACACAACTGCCAAAACTTGGCTGGCTTCTCCGCCCCAAAGCAGCAGTCCTCTGCCTGGGGCCCAACTCAGCCTCTCAGCCTCTAGCCTTGGCAGCTGCAGGTATCCACCCCACTGAAAGACAGACCACTCTCCAAAATTCTTGTTCCTCTTGTCCTCATTGCTTCCACAGCTCTCGGATGACTTTTGTGTTTTATCTGGCATCTCACTTGCTCTTGGCAGGAATGTTGATCTGCTACCAGGTCCACTCCCACACAGAGGTAGAAGCTTGCTTTACTGTTTTTTTCTTTGCATTCTTCACCCACCATCTAACATACTATTTAGGCGATTAAGTGTGAAATGTCCAATTTCCTTAAGTACTAAGTTTGACAGTTGTATCTCTGACATTTCACTTTGACACTTCTTGTTTTATTTTTATTGTGAAGGTACATCCTCATTCTTTCAAATGCAGTTTGGATTGTGCTTCTCTTTCAAAATTTTTTAGAGCAATTTTTGTGAAACCATGGAAAAGTCAAATTCGTGTTATTTTTGAATATGAGTTCCGTCGTGGAACCAATGTAGCACAGACAGCTCGAAATATCAACAAAGTGTTTGGGAAGGATGTGGCTAAAGAATGCACAGTAAGTCGATGCTTTGAGAAGTTCCATTCTAGTGATTTTTAGTCTTGAAAATGAGCCATGTTGGCTACCTGAGAACAACCTGGATAATGATGAGCTGAACGCTGTGGAAGCTAATTCATCTCAAACTATGTGTGAATTAGTAGCCAGGTTTGATGTTAACATTCCAACAATTCTGGACCACTTGAAACAAATGGGCATGGTAAAGAAGCTGGATAGATGGGTACCGCATGAATTAAACGAGCATGAGAAGAGAAATCATCTTGAAGCTTGCCTTTCTTTGTTGTCATGATGGAAAGGTGAACCATTTCTATACCATATTGTTACGTGTAATGAAAAATGGGTTCTTTTTGACAATTGCAAGTGTTTGGTACAATGGTTGGATAAAGATTAGGTGCCACAACACAGTGCAAAACAGAATATTCATCCAAAAAATCTAATGGTGTCTGTTTGGTGATCTAGCACTGGTATCATCCACTATACCTTCCCGAAACCTGGCCAATCAATTACAGTAGATGTCTACTGCAACCAACTGGACGAAATGATGAGGATGCTTGTGATTATGCAGCTGAGATTGGTCACTAGAGACAGGCCAATCCTCTTGCAGGACAATGCTCGACCACATGTTGCACAAACAACGCTGCTCAAACTACAGAGGCTGGACTTGGAAAGTCTCTGTCATCCACTCTATTCACCAGATCTTGCACCAGCTGACTACCACTTCTTCCAGGCTTTGGACCACTTCTTGCAAAGAAAAATATTAAATTGTCAATAAGCTGTGGAAAATGCCTTTCATGATTTCATCGCCACATGCTCTCTAGGCTTCTGCACTGCTGGCATAAACAAGCTACTGCTAAGATGGCAAAACTGTGTCGATACTTTGGGTGCATACTTTGATTAATTGTACTGCTTCTTGTTTGAGATATAATACACTAAACTTTTGATTTGAAATTGGACATTTCATATTTAATGATCTAAATATATAGTCATGTGCTGCATAATGACCTTTCATTCAACAATGGAATAGTCCCATAAGATTATACTACTACATTTTTACTATACTTTTTCTATGTTTAGGTATGTTTAGATACACAAATACTTACCATTGTAAGTATCTTACAATTGCCTACAGTATTCAGTAAAATAACATCCTGTGCAGGTTTGTAACCTAGGAGCAATAGGCTATACCCTATGGCCTAGGTGTGTAGCAGGCTGTACTGTCAAGGTTTGTGTGAGTACACTCTATGATGTTTGCATAACAAACGTATCACCTAACAATCCATTTGTCAGAACGTATTCTTGTCATTAAGTAATGTATGACTGTATTTTATTTTATTTATTTAGTTTATTATCTTCTTCCTTCAGCAGAATGTAACCTCCAGGAGGGCTGGGGGTTCTGTCTATTTTTTAAATAGCTGCACCCTCAGTTCTCAAAAAATGTGGACAGAAAGAATGAATTCCTAGCCATTGCATTGGTAAGACAGGAGACACCTGAATAAAGATGATTATTAAATAAAAATGAGCTGTTTTTTCCTCCCGGTCTCACAGCCAAGAAAATAGAAATCTATTCTACCATCATTTACTAGGCCCTTACTCTGTGCCAAATAGTGTGTGAGGGGTTGGGCATTCAAAAAGGAATACGGCATAGTCCTTACCCCAAAGAAACAAGACCAGCAAAAAATAGGGATTAAAAATAAAAAACCTGACAAGAGAGCAGCAATGAATTTTCAAACACACGAGGACCCTAATTAACTACAAACCTCTTCAAAAGTTTCCATGGGAAGTTATACACTTATTACTCCCATGGTGCCCCTCCGATTCTGCTCAGAACAATCTGCCAATTTTTCTATAATTGCCTTCAGGGTCTGCAGCATCTTTGTTTTCAACGGTGGCAAATTTTTTTCCCCTTGAAAGTAGATTTGACTTTAGAAACAATCCACAGCCCTTTGGAGTGGGGCTTGATAAAAAAGGAACCTCATAAAATCATTTCAGATCAATGAGGAAAAACTATGAAGTAAATGGGTCTTCTTGCGTGTTTTGCAAACTGCTTCTGAAGGCAACTTCAAGAAACTTGAACATTTATAAGCAGGAAAATATTGTTGATATAAGCATTTTAGTGTTTCCTTTCATTATTTTAGTCCTATGGCTGAACATGAAATTTTTAGAGCATACAATGCCCACTGAAAGGTAAGAATTACAGAATGCAGAGAAGAACAACTAGTAGATTAAGAATATAGGGAAGTATATTACTAATTGTTATGGTAAATGAGACTATTAGATTTCTCAAATCCTGTATTTCATAGTTTAAAATGCAACACTTTCCCTGTGCTAATATTACTAAGTAGGTCTTTAATAATGAACAATTCTATTTTGTTTCATTATATTGAACTATGTCCACAATGTTTTAGTTTTTCTCATTTACCGGTGTTATTCATTAAAACTATACAGTTGTGTTTCAGAATCCATGGAAGATTGGTTCTAAGACCTTTCTTGGATAACAAAATCTGAGGATACTCAGGTCCCTAACATAAAATGACATAGTATTTGCATATAAACTATGCTCATCTTCCCATACACTTTAGTTCATTTCTAGATTTCTTATAATACTTAACACAATGTAAATGCTATGTAAATAGTTTTTACATTGTTTAAGGGATAATGATAAGAAAAAAAGGTCTGTACATGTCCAATTCAGATACAATTTGTTTTTCAAATATTTTTGATGCAAGGATGGTTGAACCCATGGATGTGGCACCTGTGCATACAGAGGGCCCACTGTACATTTTTTACATCATATGATTTTTGAATCACCCTCAAATGTGAACTTGAGAATACATATAATAACTGTGAAGAAAAAAGTCACTTTTCTTCCATTTTCAGTTGAGGAGCTACTAGGTCAAACAGAAGAAGAAAGAAAAGAGAAACATTAAGAACAAGAATAAAATACAAACTACAAAACTGAAAGTTGGCTGCTAATAATGGTGATTAAGTTACTTTGATATATTTCTTAATGTATACTTTGCAAAATGTTGTGACATTTTTATTTATAAACTACTGTAGACCTAAAATGGTCAGACACTTGAAAGTGTTCATAACCTAGAAGTTACCACTTTAAGAGACTATTTCCTTTATCTAGATTCCTGAACAAAATAAGCTTTGATTATGAGAGGTCTGCCATTAAGAACAGGAAATACAGTAGCCTCTAAGAGGTCACCTTTCTTCTGTCTTCTTTTTTCTCTCTCCTGTTAGTCATTCTCAGATTACTATTAATAATTCAGATTAGTTACATTAGCATTTTTGGACAATAAAGATAGTTAATTTGATTTCTTCAAATTGCAACTACTAACAAAAATATGTTGATATTTTATAATAATAATGCATATTTTCCATGGGAATATTTTGATTGGGTACAATTGACACATGCATATAAATGCAAGGAAGTAATTATGATTATATTATTAGTAGTTATTGTGGCAATAATTTCAGAAAATGGTTATATCCATCTGTCTGAAAAAACAGACTTTAATACAAAATGAAGCCATATTCATTACATGAAACAAGTGATTAGAACCCAGTAGTAAAGCCAGATAAATGTGTTTCTACCAAGCTCCAAGTTTAAGTTTTAATGCATTTTTAAATGTTTCTGGTCTCAAAACATTGAACAGCTGACAATTTCCCCCAAGAGAACAATACCTTAAGGGGAAAAGCAATTAGAATATGGATTGACCAGCAATCAGTAATCATTACTTGGTACATTAAATGTAGTATGCTGGCACCTGGTTAAGTAATTTAGAAACTGGTTAAATATCTGAAAAACAGAGCTTTCTCAAGTTAAATGTGAAAGCTCAGAGAAATAAAATGGACTTTCTCACAGTTACAACACATCAGGAAACTGCAGAATAAGGTTTTAGAAAGTTAAAATTGGGTGAACATATTAAAGAGAATTGGAATCAAAGGGATTGAAGTAGAAAATCTGGTATTTCTGGGAGTTTAAATTCCCCAAAGTTTATAACTTAGAAGAGCTGATGATACATTTCATATCAAGGTTTAATATTTCTGTAAGTATGGTTAAAATAAACTATACAATTTGAAAAAAAAAAGCTTTTATTAAATTCTTAAACTGGAAGAGAAGAAATGAAAATAAATTATTAAACCAGAGAGACAAGAATGTCCACAAATTCCCTTCACTGCTGACATCTTTCCACCTGCATCACTGTTGGTCACAGACTCTACCTTCTCTCCTGTTCCTGTGATGAACTGTCCATGCTCCAGCAAAGTCAGCTCTTCCATTTGTGACACAGACTTTGTAACCTCTTGTTCAAAGACAATGCTCCAGCAACTCAGTCATCTCTTCCTAACATCAACAATTTCTCTCCACTTCATTGGATTATTTTCTTTAGCAAACAACATGCTACTATCTCTCATCTTAAAAAAACAAAAACCCTTTCCTTGACCCTAATTCCTCCTCAAATTACTATAAATAATTAATTTCTCTCCTTCCTTTGATAGCAAGCTCCCTTGAAAGAGTTATCTGCAATCTCCGTTTCTAATTTCTCTTATTCCCTCTTGAACACATTCTAATTGTCTGTCTTGCTGCACCAAACCTGCCCTTCTTGAGGTCACCAGCAACCTCCACATTACAAAATCCAGTGGTTTTTTCTTAATTCTTACCTTACTCCTCTGCAGCACTGGCCAGTTGTTACTCTCTACTCCCTGAAATTCCTTCTTCCTTTGGCCTCTCACCATTGCTTGGCTTTCCTTCTCAGCCTAACTGCCAGCAAGTCCCAGGGCTGTCCGAGAACACTGTGTTTTCTACGTACACTGGATTTCAAAATAATCTACTCCAGTTATATTGTTTAAATAGCATTTACCTACTGCTAATCCACAAATTTATATCCCCACAGCCCTGACCTGTCTCTGGAATGCATTTACTGAATATTTTAAATAAGATGCATCATTTTTATAATAATAACAAAAAAATTCAAACATTGCTTTTCTTCTGGAAAAAAAATGGACCATATTGGATTAAAATAACAGATTGGTGACAGCTAAGGTAGAAACTTTGTGCTTAAAAAAATGTTATATCTGCAAAGATCTTCTCATTATAGACTTTAAATTTAAAAAATCTTCATTATTGTTATTTTAAATGTACACTCTATATTTAAAGTCAGTTAAAAATGACACAAGAAATGATAAAACCGCAATTTGAAAAAGGCATGCAATTTAAAACATGGAAGTTGATCAGGGATATATTAATAAAATGGAGATTCAACTCACTTTTTTTTTTTTTTTTTTGTTGAGACAGAGTCTCACTTTGTTGCCCAGGCTAGAGTGAGTGCCGTGGCGTCAGCTTAGCTCACAGCAACCTCAGACTCCTCGGCTTAAGCGATCCTACTGCCTCAGCCTCCCGAGTAGCTGGGACTACAGGCATGCGCCACTATGCCCGGCTAATTTTTTCTATATACATTTTTAGTTGTTCATATAATGTCTTTCTATTTTTAGTAGAGACGGGGTCTCGCTCTTGCTCAGGCTGGTCTTGAACTCCTGACCTCGAGCGATCTACCCGCCTCGGCCTCCCAGAGTGCTAGGATTACAGGCGTGAGCCACCGCGCCCGGCCTCAACTCACTTATTGCTAAACAATCAAGGAAGAAGAAATAGGAAAGAAATTGCTCAATTAAAAACATGGTTAAAAACAGGGCTCTAGCAATAGATTGGCTCACCAGTTGTGTGGGCATGGGGAAGTCTAAGTCTTAATTTCTTTATCTGTAAAATAAAGGTAATGCTGTAGTGGCTTTCATCACATGATTGTTGTTATTATTGAGATGATATATGTAAATATCTTAGCAGAGTGACAGACCTATAAACTAAGGGCTCAACAAATGTTGGCTATTGGTTGTAAACTAGTACAACTGCTATGGAACACAGTATAGAGACTTCTCAAAGATCTAAAAGTATACTACTTACCATTCAATCCAACAATCCTATTACTGGGTACCTACCCAAAGGAAAAGAAGTCATTATATCAAAAAGACACTTGCACTAATATGTTTATTGCAGCACAATTCACAATTGCAAAGATATGGAATCAACCTAAGTGCCCATCAGCTGATGAATGGATAAAGAAAATGTGGTGGATATGCATACCATGGAATACTACTTGGCCATAAAAAAGAATGAAATAATGTTGTTGCAACAACTTGGATGGAACTGGAGGCCATTATCCTATGTGAAGTATCTCAGGAATGGAAAACTAAATATCGCATGTTCTTACTTATAAGTGGGAGTTAAGCTACGGGTATGCAGGGCATACAGAGTGGTATAATAGACGTTGGAGACTCAGAAGGACAGAGGGTGAGAGAGGGGTGAGGGAAGAAAAATTATCTATTGTGTACAATGTACACTATTCGGGTGATGGGTACACTAAAAGCTCAGACTTCTCCACTGAAAAATTCATCTATGTAACTAAAAAGCACTTAAACCCCTAAATCTGTTAAAAACAAACAAACAAAAACCACACACACACACACACACACACACACACACAAAGAAAATTCAGACTGAGCTCTGAATTCTGCCTGAAAGTTTCTGAACAACACAGAGAACGAAGTTATACCTTGAAATCAGTTTGTTCTGTCAAAAAGACAAAAACACTCAGAGGATGTAATTGAATGACTACAATGCACCTTGGCCTAGAAGTGATGCTTTTAACTTCCTATTTAGAGTACATAGAAGTGAGCATTGTTCTTGCTATTTTAATATAGACTTTCCACCCCTAAATTGACTTTCTGGAATAGTTAGGTAATTGTTATATACTCTTTAAGTCACTTTGCTAGTGTTCTTGAACTGTGAAAGTAATTCATTGTTGAGCTCATAAAATATACTCTCCAAGGTCCAAGTTTAAGTGAGCACAGTGATTTGTTTCCTAACAATACAGCCCAACCAAATTTTAAAACTCCTTTGTACTGGACAGTCCTTGAAGCTTTGAGTGCCTTTCTTGTTCACAGCCCTTCTGAGCAAAGTAGCCAAGGGCCGTTTTTTATGCATATAATCTACTATCACCACCCTCACAATTGTCATGATCAAAAGCTATTTACCTCCATTTCTACCACACCATTCCCAATGCCTCAGCAACTTCCTCTATTGTTATTACCACAATCAACGCTGTCACTCCTGTTACCACCACCATTACCACCTCTCTTACTACAACCACTAATGATAGCTATGAGTAGGCTAAGTCCTTTATTTGTATTACTTCATTTAATCCTCAGAACAACGTAAGATATGTTGTTTTCAGGGGAGGAAATCAAGGTACAGAGAACTTAAGAATCACTTTTTGGCCTCTGCTCCTATATTTGGTGAATGGGAAAGCCAGAATTTAGATCAATATTTTAATAATTCCAAGGCATGTATTCTTTCCATGGCCTGACACATCATTTGGAACAGAGTTAATGCTAAAAAAAAATATTCGCTGGGTGAATGAATAAATAAGTGATGTCATGCTTTGGGTCACATAGCCCACTGGACAAGGGAATAGTACCTGACACATTGGCAGCATGGACTTGGCGTGAGGTAATCTAGCAGGAGACTGTCCTATTCTATACTCCAACTTACCCTGTAAGTTTCTCTCTTGGGACAATAAAATACATGGAGAAGGGCACAAATAGTATAGGAACACTGAAATCAAAGCCCAGAGAGGAGCCTAAAAGATAATAGCATTATATCTAGCTGGTAATGATGAAAGAAACAGGCAAAGACAGGCAGAAGATACATCATAGGGTGGCATTGCACTCTTGGGGCAATGGCAATATCCTGAACAACTTTCTAGTTCTCCAAGTGGTTGCTTGGTAGCTGCTGACATGGTCTTTCAAGCTTTTTCTGGCTCCTCTTTCTTTAACCAAGCAGTGATCCATGTCTCAGGAAACAACAGGCTCATCCATCTGGTCAAGTCAGTAACTCAAGAGTCATACGTTTTATTCCCCACAAACAATCACATACTATGTTCTGTATTTTCTCTCTATCCCACTGATTCCACTTTCACACAAGCCAAGTAATCCTGTCTGGATTATGTGATTCCTCTGACCTGTTCTACAATCGATCTGCATTTGCCCTCCCCCGACCCAGTCCATCCTCCACATACTGGCTCTCACACCCACCTTTTGTACCAATCTCATGCTTACTCAGCTCTCATTTAAAACGCCACTTCTACTGGGAAGCTCAACTTCAGAGTAGCTTAGTCCTCCTATTATTAACTCTTTTGTCACCCTCCACTTTTCTTAACACAATCACACTTAAAGTTACTTGTTCATTTTAATAAAGTCTTCCTTTCTAGATAGGAGGCTCCATGAAGACAATCCTGTGTCTGTTTTACTACAAACACAGTGTCTGGCCCATAAGTGAAAAATAAATATTTTCTCAATAAATACGGCTATTTCATTACATAATATATCATCTGCAGTAATTTGAAGGACTTTGTTTTTTGAAACCTAAAAATCCATCAATATGTGATCTCAAATGTGTTTACCTTTCACAATTAAAAGAACTAAAATGCAGTCCACTTCCATCTAGGACGGACATGAGGCATCCACTGCTCAGAGTAACCTGGGATGGGGCAGGGGTGGGGAGTGCACCGCTTCATTCAGGAGTCAAAGGGAAGCCATCTGCAATTTTTAAGCTGTGGAATGACCCGATGAGATCTGTGTTTCAGGAAAAAATATCTGGTGGCAATGGAAGGACTAAAGTGTGTTAATTCTTGAGGAGCGAAGAGCTGTTGGGGAGCTACTAGAATATTATAGGTGAGAGGCTTTTTTTTTTTTTTAATGATAGAGCCTGAAACCTACATGGTTATGTGATCTAGTTCTGGCTACTGAACTTAAAAAGAAGTCTGTTAAGGGACTTCCGGGAAAGATTTTCCTTCCTCAAAACAAGAGGAAGACTCATGTCTCTGGACATGGTTGCGTGTGGGTATGATGCTAGCCACCTTGCCAGCAGGAGGTGCTGAGCCCAAGGAGAGCACAGAGGAAGGTTAAAAAGAGTCTGAATCCTTGACGACATTAACACTGAAGGAACACGAAACTTAAAATAACTTAAAACAAATTTAATGATCTTAAAACCTCAGTTTATAATTTTACCTTTTTTCTTTCCTCCTCCCTCTACTAAGACGTCATGCCCTCAATTTTACCCTCACAGTGCTTCTTCCATCCAGCCCACCTGGATCAGCCGGGACGCTCCGACTTCAAGTGACAGATTGCTTATTAAAGTGCCTTAAATACAAGGTATATTTTTTTGTCTCATTATCAAGAAATCTAAGCTTCTGAGGTGGCTGACTGGGGCCTCAGGGAGCTGGCTGGGGGTATGGAGAGATGGAACCTCATTTTCTTTCATGAAACGTACAGGTCAATTTTATGAGAAAATTGTTTTTAGAGAATAAAAAATAGGTATTCTACCCATCCAAAAAGAAAAAAAAATCCCCAGTCAAGCTTCTCCTTTCCCCAAGTACATTAAGAGAGCAGGGAGAAGAATGAGAGGAGGCAGTTCTGAAATAATCTTTCTGTTTTAACCAATGCTTTTCCTAAATTGAGATGCTTATTATATGCTAGCAAGTAGGATAGATCCTATTTTTTCCCATTTATCTAACTGTAGGCAGTATTTGGCTGTATTACTCTTTTTCATTCATCCAATATTTGTTACCAGTTATTATATAACCATCTATTATCTAGGTATCAGTGAGAACACATCACTTTCTGTGCCCTCAAAGAATTATTTAGAATTTACCTTAAACAAATGTCACAAATTATCTGCTTAGCAAAGTTCCTAGCACATGGTGGGTGATCAAATATTTGTTTAATGCATCTGTTCTGTAGCATTGTATTTTTTAGACGATTCCAAAGAAACCTTGTGGTGTTAAAATCTTCAAGATATGACAGCTGATTAGAGGAGGGGATGAGGAAACAGATGACTAGAAGGTATAATTTTGAGCTTTTAAAGTTCCTTGTAGACACATAACATGTAACCTCAATTTCTTCTATAACATCCTTGATAAGCAATAATCTTGCTTGTGCTTGAATATTACAACTGGTAAGGAAGTCACTTTGTAGTAAAAGAGGTCAGTCTATCATTGTACAGTCTTTTTTTTTTTTTTTTTTGAGACAGAGTCTCACTCTGTTGCCCAGGCTAGAGTGAGTGCCGTGGCGTCAGCCTAGCTCACAGCAACCTCAAACTCCTGGGCTTAAGCGATCCTCCTGTCTCAGCCTCCCGAGTAGCTGGGACTACAGGCATGCACCACCATGCCCGGCTAATTTTTTCTATATATATTTTTAGCTGTCCATATAATTTCTTTCTATTTTTAGTAGAGGTGGGGTCTCGCTCTTGCTCAGGCTGGTCTCGAACTCCTGAGCTCAAACGATCCGCCCACCTCGGCCTCCCAGAGAGCTAGGATTACAGGCGTGAGCCACCGCGCCCGGCCTGTACAGTCTTGACTATTAGAATGTTCCTGGCTGTGCGTGGTGGCTCACGCCTATAATCCTAGCACTCTGGGAGGCTGAGGTGGCAGGATCACTTGAGGTTAGGAGTTGGAGACTAGCCTAAGCAAGAGTGAGACCCATCTCTACCAAAAATAGAAAAAAATTAGCCAGGAGTGATGGTGCACACCTATAGTACCAGCCGTCAGGAGCCTGAGGCAGGAGGATCACTTGAATGCAGGAATTTGAGGTTGCAGTGAGCTATATGAGCCACTGAACTTTCAGCCTGGGTGAAAATTTTGTTCCCCTGTTCACAGGGGAGAGGAAATTTTCATAGTTTGTTACAATTATAGCACTATAAGAAAGTTGTTGTGGTTTAATGGAGTTAACAGTGACCTGGTGACACAAAACCAGGTGTAACTTTGAAGAAGCCATGTAAGCTCTCTCAGACTCATTTCTTCTTTCTCTAAGATGAGGATAATCTTCACCTGTCATGTTTATTGTGACAAATAAGTGAGATTTCATAAGTGAAAATGCACAGTGCTTGCTTACAGATAAAACTTTTTTTTAAAGGGTGTAAGAAGATAATGAATGATACTACTAAGCACTTCTCAGGATAACCTTTTGTAAAAGGACAAAGTTTTAAAAACATTTTAAAGTGGACTGGCCACATTAATGTTAATTAAATTTAAAATCTTAATGCACAAGTATATCATTTAACAGATAACTTCAGATATATATTATAAACAGTTGGTTACAGGCATGCTAATTTTTTGATGACAATTTTATATTAAAATGCATAAATATTCATAATTCTACCTTTCTTACATTCACAGGAATTGCTTGGCTTAGATATCCAAGAAATATTTTTTTAAAAAAAGAGATGACAATGAAGAGGATGTTGACAACAAAAATAAAGGTACCTCTCATGGAGATATGCTCTGTGCCAGGCAAAACACTAAATCCTTCACATGCTGAATGGCTTCTAGTGCCCGTAAACCCTTTAGAAGTATATATCATCACCTCCATTTTACAAATATGAAACTGAATCTAAGATAGCTTAAATAACTTGAAAAAGGTCACCCTATAAGCAGCTGAGGCTAGATTTGAAACCTGGTCTTTGATGTTGAACTTCTTTTATTAGGTTCCTTAATACATATATGGGTGAGTTTGACAGAATTACTGTATTATAAAATATATTTACTCACTGATTTCTGTGTTAAATGAGATCAATTATCTATCAACTTTGGCAGTGAATATTATTATATCAGCTCTCCTTTATGATGATTCTGTGACTACAGTGACAGATGTCCCTATTAAAAAATAAAATGTAATAAAAATAATAAAAAATGATTGCTCAATATATTCAAAACAAATGTAATGTAACAGTACAGGAGGGTTGACACTTTCGAAAAAACACAAAACTCAGTTAATGATTACCTTAGAACTACTCTGAGTTTAGAAAACAATTAAAAAAAAATCTGGTCATCATTAACATGTTAAGAACTTATAATACAGCAGTTAAAATTTTAAACAAGAATAGTATCTATACACACTGATTCAAACTTTACGTACTTTCTTTGTACTTTAAGTATTTTTAAGCACTTTCTTAGGGGCCTACTTAACAAGTCTGCACATAGGGTAGCTATGTGCCCTCAGTGTTATCCCGTGATCCATGGTGGCAGGAATTTGAGGTTTTTGTTGCTTCTCCCAGTTCCAAGTCTTGCGTTAATTTACCACCCAAGAGCCACTGCTTCTGGTCCAACCAAGGCCAAGTATGTATGGTCTGACCATTCATTTAGACAACCCTTCGGGAGAAATCTTACTTCCAGCCATGTGCCTACTATTACTTTACAAATGATTATACAGTAAAAATATTGTATTTCTGGAACTAAAACAACGCCACAAATGATTAGTTTGTTTTCAGATACCTATGCAAAACACTGGTTGACTTTCCCATATAACCATAAATCCACCTCAACATTGCTTGATGGCAACCGAGAGAATTATAGTCTAGGGGGATAAGTCTCCTAAAGTGCTTCCCTTGCAGTCTCCCCCTAACCCCCTAAAAAAAGAGACAAGTATTAATATGGACAATCTTGTATGTCACTTACTATATTGGACTTTTTATTTTTAATCATCTATCCAGAGATCACTAGATATACAACATGAAACTTTAACCGTAGAAAGACAAAAAAATAAATAAATAAGTAACAATTACTGAACTGGCACCATACTTACCAGGTGCTAGCCAGGTCCTTTTACATTATTAATTCCATTTCAGACTCACACTAACCTTTTATGGTTGGAATTGTTATTTTAGTTTTACAGGTGAGCAAACAGTCTTAAAGGCCCAAGGCCATACTCTTAGCCATCTCCCTGACATCATACTGCTGGTGGTGAGAAAAAAAACTCACATTTAACATTCCTCCCTTTACAAAAAATACCATAGAATATAAGCCACCTTAATAAGGTCCTAAATATTTAGAGAAGGTATTATGGAAAGTTCTTGTAATTACAAAGCTAAATTCCTCTTGTTCTGATGTCTCCTTGAATAGCTCAAAAAGGAAATCAGATGCTTAGTACTTGACAATCTGTTCAAATTTTCAGAAATAGTGATAGTATTTTATTCAAGTCAAACCATTATAAATTATAAACACCTAAATGTTATTGGCCTAAATGAAACACACTATCTAATCCTATTCATAGCTACTGAGTATGAAGTGCTTAATGTGTCTGTTAAGATGATACCAGGTAGAAAGGAGATCACCATAAGCAAGTTTCCATAGTCAAATTGTAATGTCTTGTAATAATACCTCTTACAGATAAACACTAACATTAACACATGTGCTATACAGTATGTATAATTAAGACATTTTCAATAGCGGAACGTTGAAAAGGCAGGAAAAAGTAATACTTTTTTAAAAAAGTAATTGTTATTTGTTAAATCCTTTTGGTAGGCTGTATTCCAACACAGTAATATTTTGAGCTGGTTTTCAGTCACCACAAAGATTAGAAAATAACTCTCTGTATATTTTGTTAACATTTCTGTGAGAAGTAATAGATACTTCACATTCATATATTTTAATGACAGTACCACCTCAAAAAGTTATTTTTTCCCCTAACTAACTGATAACTTAAATATATTCAGAATCCAACCCAGAAATAAGCACAGTATAATGATGACTGATAGTCCATTTCTATTCCTGAGATTTAGCTCATGGTACTCCTCTGATAAGGAAATGCATCTCTCAAAAAAGCACTCAGTTTTCTTTAGCACAAAAAAACAGTAGACTGCTCTTTTTCTTGTGACACACCATATAATGCCTTCCTCCCAGAATATTTTTCCACTTGAAATTAAACCATAAAATAAAATGTCTTGCTTGAAAAATAATGTATTAGTGAATTGGGACAAATGTATTTGTGTGATTTGAATTGAATTACAGCATATATAAGAAAGAGCCGCATTTTTACTTAGGGAAGAAATCTATCAAATACAATATTCAGTATTAGTTCTATTTTGTATTTCTAGGTAAAATTTTAGTTAACAAATAAAACACTAAGATTTAATGAAGAATGCATTAACTTGCAAGCTATGATACTTAAAACTTATGTAAAAAGGATAGTTCTAGGCAAAAAGGTGAAATAAGCAAAGCTGCCTTTGGCTGCAGCCACATCCCTGGTGGTGGCATTCCATTCCAGGCACTGTGTTCTGTCAAGATGCTCATGGCCTACCTACCAGAGAGATTCCTTTCACATAAAGTCCCCTGTGATCTGAACTTGTGCCTATAAGGCCTCTTCTTGGTGTTGGAGAAAGCTCTTTAAAAACAGTCATTCCTTTTGGCTCTTACTGACTTCTTTTTCCTAAACAAAGAAATGAAAGATGGCACTCCAGTAGCCAAATTTGACTAAGAGGCAGCCTTGAGAATTAAAAACTAAAGGATAAAGAGAGTAGGCAGAAAGAAAGAAGGAGCCCAAGTCTCTAATGACATCGTGGGACCTCCATACAAGCTTCACACTACCTTTGAATTTCTCTGTTTAAGTATATGAGTCAATGATATTTGAGTGTTCTCTTTATACACACTTGAACCTAATCCTAACCACCTAAAGAAGAGAAACTGAGCAGTTGAGGGACAATGGGATATGTTCTGAGAAAATGTGTTGTCATGATGTTGCCACCATGTGAACATCATAGAGAGCACTTACACAAACTTAGGTGGGGTAGCCTACTGTACATCTAGGCTATATGTATGGTATGTTTTTTCTAGGCTACAAACTTGCATATCATGTTACTATACTGAATCCTGTAGGCAAATATAACAAAATGATAAGTATTTCTGTATCTAAACACATCTAAACATAGAAAAGGTACAGTAAAAACATAGTATGAAAGATAAAAAATGGTATACATGTATAGGGCAGCTCCATTATAATCTTATTGGACCATTGTCATATATTGAGTCTGTCGCTGACCGAAATGCTGTTACGGGGTACATGACTGTGTTTTTTTGAAAATTTAAATTTTGAACTGTGTGAACTAGTCAAAAGTCAAATTCTAAACAATTGTAAAATGATGTCTGAAATATTAGAAATTGTTATTAAATGAAAACATTTATTCTATGAAAAAAGTTCATAAAAACTAGACATAAAATATTTATTTTAATAAATATGGGCAATGTGATATAAGGCTCAATCATTTCTTCTACAAAACTGAATACTATCAGGACGGGAACCATTGTGTTCACCTGTCAGGTATTCTGTATTTGGTTGGTGCTTGCTTGCAAATGCTGCTTGAACAAATAAAATGCCATAAAATATATCATCACTGCAAAGTGTTCTCCTCTGTATGTGCTCGACAGTTATCTATAAAACTGGATGTATGAGGAAGATTTTAGGCAAACACAGAAAAAAAAGGATTGAATTTTTGAGAAAAAGCTTAGCAGAACACAGTTATTGGTAGTTATTTAAGCTAGTAAGCAAACATTATAAGCTGATCTATTTACCTGTCCCAATAACTCATTTTCCTCTGCAAGTATTCACTATCTAGCAGTGAATACTGTCTATCAAGTGAAAGTTAAAAAAGTATTTATGTATGTCATTAAAGGAACATTGTAGGAACTTAATTCTCAAGATTTTTCTTTTTCTAATATTTTTAAACTATTAAAACAATCCAAAAAACACAACTTACTAAATGCATACTTGGTTAAATTTTCATACTAAAAAATTCCACAAATAACTCTCTAAACAGCACAGAAATCAAGAGTTTTGATTTATATTTTATATATATTTTATAACATCTTTTTTTGGTTGCTCTATTTAAAAAAATCACCCTTCTTTCCATAGGGAATTGTTAATAATTATAACCAGTTTATATGAAAATTTGATTAGAATAGTTCAAATGGAATTGGAAAGAAAGGCCTTTTTACCAAAGAAATGTATGAAACTTTGAAAAGATTGATAGGAATATGCAACCTAATTTGTCAGTTTCATTTTTCATGTCTTGGTAATAAATGTTATTTTGATAAATAAAGATGATTTTTATTGCCTTTATTGCACTGTGGCTTTTATACAATCATGGTTTCTCAAGTAATGTAAGAGGAAGAACCATACTTCAGTACTCAAGCAGTTAATGCATGTTTCTTTTAAAGTTATTGTCGGCCGGGCGCGGTGGCTCACGCCTGTAATCCTAGCACTCTGGGAGGCCGAGGTGGGCGGATCGTTTGAGCTCAGGAGTTCGAGACCAGCCTGAGCAAGAGCGAGACCCCACCTCTACTAAAAATAGAAAGAAATCATATGGACAGCTAAAAATATATATAGAAAAAATTAGCCGGGCATGGTGGCGCATGCCTGTAGTCCCAGCTACTCGGGAGGCTGAGACAGGAGGATCCCTTGAGCTCAGGAGTTTGAGGTTGCTGTGAGCTAGGCTGACGCCACGGCACTCACTCTAGCCTGGGCAACAGAGTGAGACTCTGTCTCAAAAAAAAAAAAAAAAAAGTTATTGTCAATATTTCTACTTCTGTGTAAGAACTAGGTGAATGGATGGTGTGGGTTTATCTATGTTCTACACAATGAAAATCTCAAGGAATAAAATGGGTGTAATAGCCCTATAAGTATTTCTGGACTACCATTAATTCTACCCTATTTTCCTCTCACCATTGCCTCAGGAACCTTTTCACTATATGTTTATCTGACAAAATAATGGTAATGACAGTGAGAAAGAGGTTGTACCAATAAAGGAACAAAACTTGGGTGGGTTTGAGTATGTTCTACTTGGCATCAATCCAGCCATGACAGTAGATAAAAGAGGGAAGGAATTCCAGTCCCACTGGGTTGGCTGCTTGTGTCCGGAGGAACCAAAGCAGAACTTATCAACGTAGACACTAGGAGTTCTGAAAGCAGCTTCTGAGCACCACCAAAGTCATGGCCAAAATGGTACTGGCGGCTTGTGCTCTTTCAGAAGCTAGGCTTCATCTGACAGCAAGAGCAAGACAAAAGCTTTTGAATAAAGATACAACCATATAAAGAAGCTTTTACAGTTGATATAAAATTGCTGTCAAAACACTGTCCATCAGACATCTAATTATCCCTGTCAAAGGTTCTGAAGAAGTCCTGATGAATTGAAAGCCAGAAAAAAAGCTTGGCATTCTTCAAGAATTGGTATATGTCCTTATAGAAGGAAAAAACAATGATCTAACTTACAGAAGGTCCTCAGGAAACAGTTTTCAAAGGGGTCTGAGATCCTTATGACATGGACCCCTTACTGATTTTTCCCTTCTGTAGGGTTCAGAGGGATTAATAAAATGTGATTATCTCTTGTCCTGGTATGTCGGATTAACAGTCAATGTCTATTTTTTACCATACTGCAGTGACTAAAAGCTAAAAAACCACAGCAAAGGCCCTCTCACAGTTTGGGTGTGATTTGGTTTGGCCAGTCTCCAAAATGCACAAGTTTAGGAAGTTGGAAGTGAGGTAAAGTCCATGTTTTTGCTGCTTTTGCTCGCCAGCGTAACCGTGGCAGCATTTGGGTTTCTCTCACAGCATCAACAGAGTTTTCTGTACCTGGTCACCAGCTTTGTAAGTACTGCAAGGCAGCTACCTGTTAGGGTGGCGTGGACTATAACAGGCACTGCTTGGTTCTGTAACTGGCAGTAACAGTGCTAGCTTCCTGATCACGGGGACTTCCTCTCAGGGAGTGGCAGTGAGATTCTGGAGCCAGCAGGTTCCCAGTTCAGCAGGCAGTTTCTGAATCCTAAACGGGGAAGCAAAGGCCTTGGCAGCCTGTGTTACGGCTTTGGATGTAGTTCCTCAAAGCTCAAACTAGATTGTTTCCTCAGTCCTCCCAATGATACCGGAATCCGTTTAAGATGCCATTATAAATCCTTTACCACTTAACCTGGATTCTAGTCTCTGCAGCAGAACCCTGCCAGTGCATACATACCCCTTCCAAGAAATGGATGTTCTATTTTACAATGATGAGTAAAATTAATGCAGGTTCTACAGGTATACATGAAAGGAGCTCTCCAGAATAATGTTCAGGGACTAATGGGTGTGAGCTCTGCTTTCCTCCTCCGCAAATGAAGATATGTTTTTCCAGGACCAGAAAAGCTCAATGCTTAAAATATACCCTTGAGCCAAGGTATCCAGATTGTATAAGAGGACAGTAGTACAGTAAAAACTAAGCTACTCAGACTTGGTGAGATCCTCTCTTCTAGCAACAGTGTCCTGGCAGCTGCAGGCTCCCATTAATTTCTGAAAGCAATGGGATTCTGAGATGTCCGACATCTGCTCCTACTATGCAGCCATCTAACTTTCCATAAGATATTATATCTCTGGCTAATTAAATTGGAAACTTAATTTAACTATATTGTGTGTGTGTATGGTGGGATGGGGTGTCTTTTCCCGTCAATTCATAGCTCACTTAACATATTCAATTCTCTTGATAAAAGTTTTTTTGTTTATTAGGTACTATATAAAGACTCTTTGTTGAGTCTCCCTTTGCCAGAAAGTAATGGCCTTTCTATCTATCACTCTCAATGACTTAACAAAGGTTAAAAGAAGAAACAAAAAGACTTTGACTGGCTGTCATTATGAGACCTTAACTTTTGTGATAAAGGGACAGTCCCATATTATACTCTGTGAGGCTTATCTGCAAGATGTGGGTAGGGATGCTAGATTTGGCAAAACAAAACAAAATGAAAACTGAGGGCAATTATTGAAATTTGAATTTCAGATAAAGAATGAATAACTTTTCAGTATAAATATGCCACATATAATATTTTGGATGTATTTATATTAAAATATTGATTGTTTATTTGAAATTCAAATTTAACTGACCATCCTATGTTTTATCTGGCATCCCTAGTTGTAGAAAACCCCTTGCCTGAACTACCACTGCAGAGTGATCTTGCTCCACAGCAGCTTAAGAGCCTGAGACTGTCTAAAGGATTTAAGACGCCCACCTTCAGACAGAAGGAATGAGCTCAGGATGGGTAATTTATGGGATTATAAATAATGAGGAATAAAAGGTATATGAAACTCTTAGTTAGCCTCAGACTCTTGGTATTTCCTGGGTTTTATATCCTTGAACCTAGATTCAAGTATGCACTTGTTTCAGAGGATGCAGCCCAAGTTTCGGCACTCTATAACCAGCTCTGCTTCCTTCTTCCCCCTGGCTGTCAGGAAGCTCAAAATAAGTTATTGAGTTAAAGTATTGACTTTTCAGCTTCTTTGTCCTTTAAGTAGACAGCCACCTTAACCTTACATCCTTTCAAAAAAGGGATGGGCTGTAAATTATTGATTGAGTCAAATGAGCTGGCTTTCCTCTGTGGTATCCATGGGTAACGAAAGAAAGAGTTCTGAAAATTATACATAAGAGAAGTCACCTTCTTAATTTTTACATCTTTGGAAAGTAGAAAACAATTATTTTATTTATTTTAATACTTCCATAAGTTAGAAATTTGGCTATACAAATTGAAAAACAATGTAGCATCTTACGCTGTTGTTGCTGTGATGAATATATGCCCCACAACAGAAAAGCTACAGTTTCAACTTTTATTTACCAAGGTATGTATTCTGTAACACACAGAAGAGAGCAGTATCAAGGACTTTAGTGTTTTTAGTTGTTAAAAGTGTTCTACTGACAAAATATGAAAAGTGAAAATGTGGCTAAACTTTGAAATGTAATATATGTCTGGAAAATAAAATAATTTGCAGCACAGCTAAGTTTTGCTCAAGTCTGGGGAGATAACATGAAAAATTCTCAGACTAGCAATTTGCTGACTAGAAAATGACTATATTTTCAATCAGCCTAATATGGCAGTTGTTTTTCAGAGGCAAAGAAAAGCTAAGGAAGACTTACAGTCTGTAGATATTCAGCATAGCTTGGCAAAATTTAGCTGCTAGCTTCTTCTTATCCTTGTTATACATTTCCATATGGGACTTGTTATTATCAACAAGAAGAAATAATAGAAGTAAACAGAAGCAAGAGGAAAGGTCTAGACTGGCATGCATTAACTGCTTGTCAACTATGGTTTTCCTAATGAATTGCCCTGTTGCTCTGTATCTCAATGATTACAGTACAACAGCTTTCATTAGTCACTGCAAATAAGCCTTAGTGCCATCTTATTTACATTCTACTGCAAATAATTAGCATTTCATATAGAATTGTCCAAGGCATTTCTGAACTTACAGCAAGACTATCTGACATCAACCAATACTTGATTCCATCCTGAACATGCCTGAAAACAGATTCTGTGCTTTTTAGTTACAATGGTGTCACCAATGAATTCTACCATGGCTTAAATTTCTGCCAATATTGTAGCTGGGGATATCAAAACGCTGCAGTAATTAGACCTTGCAAGCCTGACTTCCCTAGTGGTAGAACTGTCACAGAAGGGGAGGAATTGATATTCAAAGTTTATAATAACTCAAACCTCCACAATTATTGCTAGAACACGAATGCTACCATTTTAAACAGCAGAAAGCAACTTAAGAAAAAGCTTTATTACAAAGGTGAAAGACACAGGAAAAAAATAGCATCATATGCTTTGATGACCAATGCCTTTTCTCTGCTAAAAATTTATAATTACTTATTAAAACTTAAACTTGATTATTAACTTGGCAGGGAAGTATTTCTCTTGAAAATGTAGCTGTCATATTTAACAGAAAGTAAAACCTATTATGTTATACAAATTAGAACTTCACTTTACAAATGCATTATTCTAGAATTAAATATATAGATTTGCACATATTATTATTTTGCAAAACCAAATTTATAGAGAGCATTTTGTACAAAAGCAGTTATTTCCATTTCTATTTAAATAACATACCATGTGTTCATGTGTGTCCATGTGCATCAGTGTGCATGGACCTACATATTAATATATATGTACACATGTAATTTTTTATATGTAATAGATGTTTTTTGGCCATGCAAATAAAATAATACAAGAATTACTGAGTCAAATAATCCTGAATTTATATGAACGTGTTGTTCACAGTCAGAACTAGTTAACCTGAACATGACACCTTGGAAAAGGATAATCAACAACCCCAGGTGATGGCTGGGTCCGTGGGTCCGCACGCCTACTCTTCATTTCTCTGACCTTTTCAGCCTAGGTGCTGTACTATGTGTGGCTCCTGATACATACTTCAGGACCTTACTTTCATGAGATAATTGGGCCTCCTGGTCCAGTTAACCAACTCACGAATTCCCTAACCCTTTTCGTATTTTTTCCATTTGTCCGTAGTCACGGATCCAGCCTGAGAGTCCTGCTCCTTCAGGTCTGGCCAAGAGGGGCTCAGATGGCTGATCTAGTCACCCTTCACTCATAAGAATCTGTTGGATTCTTCCTGTCTTGACATTTTAGTTTTCAAATAATGGTTTCACTGTCCTCACCAGACATGGAAGAAAAACAGGCAAATGGTGTTCAAATGCAATGTAATAAAACATTAGCTTTAGGAACAAAGTAGTAAATACAAACACATTAAAAATAAAAGTGTATAAGGCTGTTGGTTAAGAGCTCCAGTGAATGAAGTAGGATTAGAGGTTAGAAATCAATGATGATAATAAAATGTACTCAGTTACAAAGCCTTTTCATATAAATTATCCTTTTTATAAAGAGACTAAAGAACTTCAAAGAAATAGAAGTAGAGTCCCTTTTTACATTCAATGTTTTGTTCCTTATCATGTCTCTCAATGGAGCAGTGAATTAGTTTTATCTGAAGAAACCTCTTCAAAAACAAAGCAACCCACTGTGGATTTCTTGCAAAGTCACTGTGACCTGTGGTAACAAAGGGGGTATTTACTGTCCCCTGGCAACAGCTGGTGGTCAAGTCCAGGCTATAGTTCCTTAGGGGTACAGGTGGTTGTTTAGGAAACTGAGATGATAATTAGGTCCAATATCCATGAGGTCACATAGAACATAGTAAACAATTATTTGGTATTCAGGGAAGAAGACTATTAGAACTTGCCTGGGTGAATCCACAGTCTGTCTTCTTTCCAAATGTCTGCTTAAAATAAACCAGGGAACTTGGAAATTCTTTTCCATAGCAGTGTTTATCATCATCTATCCTTTTTCAAGTAAAGAAAAGGAATAAATACAGCTTTGAATTCCATCTCTGCCATTTACTATTTAATTTGTCTGTGTCTAAAGTTCATGTATGTATTAAAAAAATACGTATGCCTTATGAGATTTTCTGTGATGATAAAGTAAGTTAGTATACAGAAGGACAAAACACTGCCTAGCTATAGTAGGAGCTACATAAATGGCTATTATTTCTATTGTTAGGAAGACACGATGTAGAGAAAATAAACCATTGTGAACTTGAAAAAGGAATTTCTTATCTAGTCTATTACTAAAAAGGCCGAGCTGTGCCCTTGTACAGCTGGCCTTTCTCCACATCCAATTTGACATACAGCCCTACTGCCTGCAATTTGGGCTCGAATGAACACTCTTCTCCACTAAACAAAGTGAGTGTTTGTGAGGAGTAATTGATCTCAAGTCCTGCAGCAGGGGAAAAAATAGTCAAAATGGGCCTGGGACATCTTTTGCCATAATGTAAGGGCATATTAAAAAATGTCTGGGGTAGTTTTAGAAGTACATGGAAACTTAAAGAAGGTTCTTACTGGACAAGTCTGACAGTTTGAACATCAAAAAGAAAAAAAAAAGAGAGAAATTAGCCCTTCATGAGTTGAAATATGTTCTTCTAGTTTTTTATTGCTTCCTGTTTTAATATCTGCATGGGCTAGACACCCCTACTGGTTATCTTTTTTATTTTATTTTTTTACTTCCTCTAGCTTTTGCTTGTTTTTTTTTTTTTTTTTTTTTTTTTCCATTTCAATTTTAGAATTAGCTTCTCTGTTTGTAAGAAAAATTCTGCAGGTTATTTTTATTATAAATGACTTAATGTTGACTAGTATCTTATGAACTCATACCTAAAGAATTTCTGGAAATAATTAAGAAAAAGAACAATATAACCCAATAAAAATGAGAAAAGAATATAAAGAGATATAAAGTATATAAAAATGAGAAGATAGAAGAGATAATGGTAACATTAATTGACATTGGGAAAAGAAATTATATGTATAAAGGACAGGGTAGGAGTGAAACTCTTGTAAATTTTTAATTATGAGAATCTATTACCTATTAAAAATAAAGTTATAAAATGAATATAATCATGGTTAATTGGAATAAGCTGAATACATATAAACACTAGTTATGGCATGCAAAAAGAGAAAATTAAGATATAGAACATGAACTAATCTAAAAATAGGTGAATATAATAAGATATATTTAATTTTTTACCAATTTAATACATAGGAGAGAACTGATACTTAATGGAAAAATGGCAATGCACTTAATGCAGATGAATTTTTCTCCATCTGTATAAGCAAAAAAAGGTATGTATGGGGAAGTCTAAGTAAGAAACATGGTTTCACAATGGTAGGATATATTCCACGAAGTGTAGGAAGTGCCAAAGAATGGCTGTAAGAAGATGGATAGGTCATTGTCTGGAGAGGAGAGCTGACTGTGCACCCTGAAACCCTCCCCGCTCCTGGGAGTTGAAATCTCTGGATGACTTTACTAAGTACAGTGAGGTGCTCAGAAGGCACAATAATGTACGTGGTGAAGTACAGCGGAACAGCCTGGGATGAAGACACTCATGCGGTAAAGAAAAGAAGTATCAGGATTTCCAGCAAGGTGTAGACTTTAAACGTTCCACCAATGCAACATGGGAAGCTTGACTACAGCCTCAAAGAACCACAGAACAGACCCAGGACTCACTCACCGTAGAGGGAACAAGATCCTATATAAAAATCAGGCAGTTACTTAAAACATTTACCCTTGTCTGGTCTGAGATCATATTCTCTTTCTGCTCTGGTAAGATTACAGTAACCCTAAGTAGGCATAGAGATGAGTTGGAATAATGACCAGAAAGAACTCTAATACAGAAGCAATCAATAATTAAATAGATTAGAAAAGAATCATTCAATAATTGGTACTATAATGGCTCTTGGCAATTGTGTGTGTGTGGTGGTGGTGGGGTAGGGACGAAAAAAAAAACCAATTTACCATAGAGGGGTAGCGTAGGATCATTGTGGTAATGGAATCCATGTCTTGATTGTGATGTAGTTATGTACAATTATACATGTGATAAATTGCACAGGCCTACATACAAACATACAACACACATACACAAAGGGAATGCATGTAAAACTGATGAAATCTGAATAAGGCCTGTAGAATGTACCAATGTCGATCTGCCAATTTCCTGGCTATGTACTAGACATTACCCTCGGGGGAACACTAGGTCCAGGGGATCTCACTATGCTATTTTTATAACTTCCTGTGAATATAATTATTTGAAAATAGAAAGTTAAAAATATTTAAATCTATACCAAATACTATGAATAAAAATAAAATTCAGATGGATCACAGAATTAAATAAAACTCCAAAAACAAATGACAGTTTAGTTGGGCTCTTCAGTCAAAAGCTGTTAAGTATTTGGTTTTATCTGGTCAGACTCCTTAAAAACAGAGAGCCCAAAAATTTAAATGTGAGATTTCGCCTAAAAATATAGACTTCTGGTTTCTTATGAGAAATAGCAAAACTAATGTCCTAAGAATCATGTGGCTGAACAGAGCAGCAACCGGCCCCTTCAGGCAGGGCATGTGTTCTCCAACTCCCTGTAGGCCTCTGCTTGGCATGCCCATTGCCACCATGCGCCCAGACTCCACCAATATTTTAGTTTTTATGCCTACTCTAGCAGGGATAAATTTTACTCTCTCATGTTTCATAAATCTGAAAGTGCTTGAAAAAATTTTAAAGAGAAAGTGCTGCATTTGACTACACAAGGGCAAACAAAACCAAAAGAGATACAATAAACTGAGAAGAGTTCATAACTTTTAAATGATTTTTATTATAAAAGGAGAAACTGTAGGGCAGAAATGTATCATGGGAAAGTGTCTGCTATTCTTTTGTTGCTCATCTATTTTAGCTACTTCAGGAAAATAATTATTTTTAAAAAAATCAACAGGCGAGTAAATATAGAATTGTTAAAGGTAAAATGAAATTGATATAAAAAGTATACCGTAGTAGTTAATGTGTGCTCTGGAACCTGACTTTTGGGGTGCGAGGCCATTTTTCCTCACACTAGCTTTTGTTCCATTGGCAAGTGACTTGCCTTCCTTGGACCTCACATTTGCCATCTATAAAGTAGGGATAATATCATCATCTACTTCACGGGATGTTGTGATGAGAAAATTAGATATGCATGCAAAATATTTAGCACAGTTCCTGGAACCTAGTATGTGATCAATAAAAATGAGAGTATTATTATAATGAGTGTAAAATCTAAACCCCTTACCTTACCTGTAAAAGGCCACTCTGCTCCCAGCCTAGCTCTCAAAATCTCTCACTGCTCACCCTTCATTCATCACCTTCTTGTCAATATCGCTTTGCTGTTGGTTCCTCTAACAAGTCCAGATCTTTCCTTCCTCCTTGTATTCACTGTTGCTTCTTCCTGGCTCTTTCATTAGCTGGGACCTTCCAGGGCCTCCCTTCATTGTAGCTCAAATGTCACTAAGAAAGGTTTCTGCCAGTTATTGCATCTTCTCATTTATTTCATTCACAACATTTTTAATAAGCCATTATTATTATTTACTTATTTACTTGTTGTTGTAGGAGAAGGTGGACACTGGAAGGTCCACAAAGGCAAGAACAGCTTAAGCCCCAGCATCTAAAACATGCTCCTAGAACCTGTACAATGAACATCTATGGAATGAATTTCTCAGCATTAAACTATAAGACGCTGAGGAAGAAACTGTAGATTTTATGTCCAACAGCAAATAATATTTTGAGCTTAAATGTTTAATTCTGATTAATGTCCCATAAAGTTCACAGGAAAATCCAATCATATAATTATATTAGGAAAGAATATTTGGGACACAGAGACCAGCAAAAGCACAACAACAAAAAAGAATGCCATTTTGATAAATATTAAGCAATATAATTAGACAGCCACCATATCTACTTCTGTATAACATTTTGACCTGCAGATTGTGCCTTCACATCATAAAGGCAGCTCTGTGATTACAGCGATCACCACAGTTAAAAAGCTTAGAAACAGAATGAGTGAGTAAATCAACGTAAAAGACATAATTGTCATATTCAAAGATCACAGGGGGCTGGTTGTTATCTACAGTCCAATATAGTTATTAAAAAAAAATAGGAAAATAGTAAGAAGAACCAGAAAGTCAAGTTGCTTAGCTTTTCACAACTGAAATAAAACATGTGCCTAAATTTAGAAAGCTTTCTTGCTTATTTTCTGCTGGTTTCAATTTGAATTTGAAGATTTTCAACATCTAGACAGTTTTTACTAATCATCTGTCATGATCCTAGTGTCTTATGTCACTGAAAATATTTAAAAGCCTGTTTTTATGAAAAATAATCCACTGTGCTCAACTAAGTTGAATCTTTGTAATTAATTTAGAACAACAGCAACATAATATTCTTTTTTTTTTTTTTGAGACAGGGTCTTGCTCTCTTGCCCTGGCTAGAGTACGGTGGTGTCATCATAGCTCACTGCAACCTCAAATTCCTGGGCTTAAGCCATCCTCCTGCCTCAGCCTCCTGAGTACCAGGGACTACAGGCATGCATCACCATGCCCGACTCATTTTTCTCCCTTTCTTTTTTTTTTGTAGAGATGGGGTCTCCTTCTTGCTCAGGCTGCAGCATAATATTCTTAATATAGCCAAAGTGAGTTAACAATCTCCAACTCATTGTTCTACAAGATTTAATTTGTCATGTTTCCTTAACAGTACCGAATGCTATAATAAAACACTTTCCAAAAAAGTCCTCTTGTGCAAAAAAAAATTTATCTTTTTCCACTCCTTCAAAATTTAGTTCAAATCATTTTGTAGTCTATCTACATACTTCGCACTAGTGTAATCTAAGTATTTATTTGCAATTCAATTTGTTTTAAGTTGGTACTAAGGGGGTTGGTTGTTAATGATGTAATATATTTAATTGTTTTATCCTATTTACAATTCAGTTTGTAAATTCCTTAAGAACTTGGAGCTTAATTTCAGATACTTCTTTATATTATTATATTTTTATTTTTTTGGACAAACAATATCTCTCAGTTTTGGCTTTACTTTTTTTATCAGTAAAATGAGAGAATTAGTGTAGAACATTATTTTCTAAACTTCAGGTCTCTATCCACCAAAACTGGCATTATATATACATTTTAATGGAATACATAAAAGAGAATGGATTAGAACAGAAAATGGAATACATCACATGTAGTAAAGGTGAAAGTTGTGAAATTTTTGTTTCCAGTACTTAGGCGTGTGTGTGTGTGTGTGTGTGTGTGTGTGTATGCAGTGGGTCTTGATGTATTATGTTTTTCTAAATGTGGGTTTGCAGTCAAAAAGTCTGAAAACCACTAGGGATGGAAGATCTTTAGGTTTCTTAAATATCCAGATTCTGTAATTTCTAAGACACTCACTTAGATGTTAACCTTTCTTCTTAATCATTGTTCATTAAGAACTATTAATGAATTACTGGCAATTTTATCCAGAGGAGACTATTAAGAAAACAATTTAATAGATAAGCACATTAATGAATATGAAAATGTTCATTACCAAGTAAAACTTGCAAGAAATAGATTTTTAGCAATTTCTTTTTCTCAAAACAATCAACAAAGTCAAAACTTAATTTCCATTAAACTTTTCAGTCTAAAACACCCATAATCTAAGTATAACTACTAAGAAAAAAAGAACAAAAGCTACTATTGAAAAACTAGTGTGTAACTTGTGTTCTATCACCTTATTCTAAAGATTAACATAAAAATATCTAAGTTCAGATTTCTAGTGGTCCTTATAAAAGAAAAATACATAACTTCAAAGAATTCACTACAGATACAATTTTAAAAATGATATCTAGATATGAAGGTTTAATTATATTTAAGTATTTTGTACCTTCAGTACTGTGGCCTCTTAGGTTTCTGATACATGCTTGTTTCAGAAAAGAAAATCCCAAGCAAATAGTCACCCCAATCTGTTTCCACTATCAACCACAAGAGGGATGGCAAATGTGTAGTAGGTAATATGATACTTCCCCATTTAGCCCTCATCACAGATACCACTAAATGAACATCATGTTCTTTCCAATTGAGCTTTTCCCAACCCAATGCTCAAGGAAGCAAATATCAATGAATGGGTTCTTGAGAGAAAACATTTTCTTGTCTGGCCCAGGCCAGAATCTATGGCATGATTAGTATGGAAACAAAGTTGCCATTTCTCATATACGCGCACACACACATGCACCCCACCCTGTGTATGTGCCCAACTGGCTAATACATATGTGCTTTCAGAAAGTTGGTTGATTTAGATTACAATTAGGCATGATATAGTCAGCAACTCTAGTCTTTTATTGTGCTTAGTTCCTAAAGTTACTAGATTTAATGAAACTCATATTCCTTAAACTCAGGAATTAAGGTGATCTATGGAAGGCAGATAACTACCTTTCTTTGCTTCCCTTTTAAACTCATTCTCCCATCAAATGGCTTAGTAATGGAAATGATACATAATATGTGATGTTCTGCATTAAACCATACAATAAGTATACACTATTTATGGATAACAGAGTATTGAGGGTGAAAAGAGAAAACATGAAGGGCTAGTCTAATCCAACAAAAAGCACTTAAAGCCTAGCTTGAAAAATAAAAACTTAATTTTTCCTTTTTTTCTCATCAATATCATCTTATATCAAAAGTTAAAGTTTATGAATTATTGAATTGATGAGTAGATTTGCCCCTTTAAATCATCTACTTTTGCCTCTGAGAAGTCGTGTCACTTCCTCTTTATGTCAATGTCATGCATGGTTGAGTTGCCACAATCCGCTTTGGCCACTAAAGCTCAAGTCATTCGGAGCCATCAAATCAATTATAGCAGCCGCTGCTGTCTTACAACGACAACCAGTGATTGATAACAAAACCTGTCTGCTTTCAGTTCTCATCTGACAGCAACAACCGTGTCCCTGCCTGCTCTTACTGGCATTTGTCATAAATCAATAGCAATTCCACCACGCAGAAAGGTGCCTGTGACTCTCTTCAGTCCATCTGGTCTCATTTTATTTTCAAATTTTAAAAATAAAACTATTAAGAGCAAGATTAATGCCAAAAGTTCATTTCTTGACGTGTCTAATATTACATGCTAATAATCTCATATTACAGAATCCCCACTTAAAAAAAAATTAAACACCACAGCAGAATGTTCCCATTCTTTAATTCAATTTCTAAAGTGAATCACTCAAACTTTGAAAGAGGAAATTTTACATTCTGAAATTTCCATTTTACATTTAGTAGAGAAAAATGATATTTTTCTTTCAAGTTATTCCAGATCTGACGTCATGTTTTTAATCAAAACTCAGGAACTGGGAATATAGGTAAACAAAATAAGCAATAAAACCAAGGAGGTTTGTACCAACCACCCAGTATAAAAAGAGAATATCACAGTGAGTAAGACAGTAACAGTTCTACTAATTCTAAACCCCAAAATATGTGGGTTTACAAAACTTGGATTAAGTCTTGGTTTAGCCAAAAATCTATGCAACCTTGAGTAAGTTACTCTCTTAGCCTCACCTTTCTCTCATTTGTAAAAATAGATTCACCTTAATAAGGCTATTTTGAGTTCCAAATGAATTAACCTGTACAACAAAACACTGAGCATAGAGTAGTGGCTCATTAAACATTAGTTTCACTTCCTCTTTATGCACAAACTCTTACCTTCAAATCCCTTCCAAGTTTAGTTACCATCCTCAGAAATACACAAGGCTTATTTTCTTCATTTAAAGTTTAAATTAGCAAATTTATAGAATTCCCTGCCTAGAACTGGTACCCATGGAGACAATGGTATGAGGTCATTTTAATAGAGATCTTGGTCAAAAAGGTGGCCTGCCAAAGAGCGGGGACCACAGCAGTAAAAGGACGTAGGTGCGTGGGGTGGGGGCGGGGTCAGCAGTTGCCAGCTGAAGGAATAGGAAAGGCTCAGCAGAGGAGTTTCCAGAGAAACAGTGAGCTTTGTACACTGTCCACACCCAGAGCATGCCAACTTGCCAAAGCAGCACCAAATTGCTTAAGAATTATCTTATTCCCCACAGCCAACATCATACTGAATGGGGAAAAACTGAAAGCACTCTCACTTAGAACTGGAACCAGACAGGGCTGCCCATTGTCTCCATTACTTTTCAACATAGTATTGGAAGTCCTTGCGAGAGCTATCAGGCAAGAGAGCAGAATCAAGGGAGTCCAAATAGGGAAGGAAGAGATCAAACTCTCACTTTTTGCTGATGATATGATGTTATATCTGGAAAACCCCCAGGATTCAACCAAGAGACTCCTGGAATTGATTAACGAATACAGCAAAGTCTCAGGCTACAAAATTAATATACACAAATCAGAGGCATTTATATATGCCAATAACAGTCAATCGGAAAACCAAATTAAAGACTCAATACCCTTCAAAATAGCAACAAAGAAAATAAAATATCTAAGTATATATCTAACTAAAGAGGTAAAGGACCTCTATAAGGAAAACTATGAAACACTGAGAAAAGAAATAGCAGAACTTGCAAATAGATGGAAAAATATACCATGCTCGTGGATCGGAAGAATCAACATTGTTAAAATGTCTATACTACCCAAAGTGATCTACAGATTCAATGCAATCCCTATTAAATTACCAACATCATTCTTTACAGACATAGAGAAAATAATTATACACTTTGTATGGAATCAAAGAAGACCCCGTACAGCAAAAGCAATTTTAAGCAACAAAAACAAAATGGGAGGTATTAATTTGCCAGACCTCAAACTATACTACAAGGCCGTGGTTCTTAAAACAGCCTGGTATTGGCACAAGTGCAGGGACACAGACCAGTGGAACACAACAGAAAATCCAAATATAGAACCATCCTCATATAGTCACCTAATTTTCGACAAAGCGGGAAAGAATATACTCTGGGGACAAGAATCCCTATTCAACAAATGGTGCTGGGAGAATTGGTTAGCCACTTGTAGAAGACTGAAACAGGACCCACAGCTTTCACCTCTCACAAAAATCAAATCACGGTGGATAACAGACTTAAACCTTAGGCGTGATACAATCAGAATTCTAGAAGAAAATGTAGGAAAGACTCTTACAGACATTGGCCTAGGCAAAGAATTTATGAAGAAGACCCCCAAGGCAATCACAGCAGCAACAAAAATAAATGAATGGGACATGATTAAATTAAAAAGCTTCTGCACAGCCAAAGAAACAGTCCAGAGAATAAACAGACCACCTACAGAATGGGAAAAAATTTTTGCATACTACACATCAGATAAAGGACTGATAACAAGAATCTATTTAGAACTCAGGAAAATCAGCAAGAAAAAATCAAGCAACCCTATCAAAAAGTGGGCAAAGGACATGAATAGAAATTTTTCAAAAGAAGATATAAAAATGGCTAACAAACATATGAAAAAGTGTTCAACATCTCTAATCATCAGGGAAATGCAAATCAAAACCACAATGAGATATCACTTAACCCCAGTGAGAATGGCCTTTATCAAAAAAACCCAAAACAACACATGTTGGCGTGGGTGTGGAGAGACAGGAACGCTAATACACTGCTGGTGGGACTGCAAACTAGTGCAACCTCTGTGGAAAGCATTATGGAGGTATCTTAAACAGATTCAAGTAGACCTGCCATTTGACCCAGCAATCCCATTACTGGGCATATACCCAAAGGAAAAAAGGTCATTCTATAACAAAGGCACGTGTACCCAAATGTTTATAGCAGCACAATTCACAATAGCAAAGATGTGGAAACAACCCAAATGCCCATCAATACATGATTGGATCAGTAAACTGTGGTATATGTATACCATGGAATACTACTCAGCTATAAGGAATGATGAAGATACAACATCTCTATGGTTTTCCTGGAGAGAGTTGGAACCCATTCTATTAAGTGAAGTATCCCAAGAATGGAAAAACAAGCATCACATGTACTCACCAGAAAATTGGTTTCCTTGATCATCACCTAAATACAAATCTGGAAACAACATCAATTGGACATCAGACTGAGGTGGGGGGTGGGGGAGGGGATGGGGGTATGCCTACACAATGAGTGCATTGCGCACCGTTTCGGGAGTGGTAACACTTGAAGGTGCTGACTCGGGAAAGGGGGGGTGGGGAAAAAAATATGAAACTATTGTTTTTAACTTGCACTGTTCACTTAATAATTTATCATGAATATTTCCCATATTATTTCATATCATTGTACAAGAAATAATGTATACATTATGAGGACATACTGTATCTAACAAGATATACTGTTAGACTCTTTGATTCTGTAAAATTAAAAAAAAAAAAAAACAAAACAAAACAAAATACTTCATCAGTACTCAAAATTGTCAAGATCATCCAAAAATAAGAAATGTCTGAGAAACAGTATTGTCACAGCCAAGAGGAAGATGTGACAACTAAGTATAACGTGGTAACTTGGAGGATATCCTGAAATGGAAAAAAGATATTAGGTGAAAACTAAGAAAATCTGAACAAAGTATGAGGTTAACTAATAATAGTATATGAATATTGATTAATTAATTGTGGCAAATTACCATATTGTCATATGTTAATATAGGAGAAACTGGTGTGGGGCTTAGAGGAAATCTTTGCACCATGTTTGTAACTTTTCTGTGAAAATGAAACTAAAATATAAGTTCATTTGAAAGAAAGAAAAAAAAAAAAAAGAATTATCTTATTCCCTTTAGCTCTCTCCTCTTTCCTTGCATGGGGGAAGGAAGGGCGTATTATGCTAGGCAGGCATCAGCCAACATAGATTTGCTCTACTGTCAAATACAAAGACTACTAAGAAGAGAATATGCGCAAGGGAATATATTCCTCAACAGATTAAAACCTATAATCCCACTAATCCATAAAGGTATCTTTAAGTGGCACTACTTCAAAAATCTACTCCTTCGTATAACAGCTTGCAGCACCCATAAGGGAATTCTTTAGATTAAGTCAGTTCTGCATCTGTTCCAATAACAATTACAGCCTGCTTGAAATGTGTCTTCTTGAATTTTGGAAACTCAGTTCAACCACTGTATATATTTACCTATACGCCTCCTTGTATCCGGAGATATTTTCACTAACACATCATTTGTCCATAAAAACTTAACTATGTTTACAACCAATGGCTTTCTCATTTTTGGAAGCCTTTATTTCTCTATCTCTCTTTCTCTTTTTTTCTTTTTTCTCTTTACAGAGTGAGGCAATGCAATTTCATATATTAAGAACACTTCAGCGTTGACATTTAAATGCTCTCCTTACTGGCCTCCTGTCCTTCCTGATCTTGCTCTAAAGAACTTCCCTCATGCTTAGGTCCAAAGTATCAAAATTAACAACTGTTAGTAGAAGGATTAGTAAAGGGATTTGAAGGTTCGAATTTGCATTTTGTTAAGAATGTGATCCACTAGAATAATGTGCTGTATAAAATAAACTAACTATGTTCCATCTACTGAATTGCAATTTGAATCTTGAATGTATTTGGCATCCTAATACTGAACTGTTGGAGGCTACGTGGTACAGTATGACACAAGAGTCCAGAATTCTTTAGTTCATATGTAGCAATGGGAGCTGGTGGCTTAGTTCCTCTTATCTTTCATTTTCTCATTTGCTAATTGGGAATACTAATATCAACATGTGCCCTCACAGTGCTCTTGTGAGTATCACTAACACCAGTACCAGTAGTATCAGAAGTACAATGATATCTATAGTCTTTCATGTCTACTTAAGCATTACTCTGGGCTAGGCACTCTGTAAAAAACTTTAAATATAGAACTTATTTACTACCCCCAGATTCTATAAGATATGTTTATTTTATGGATTTTATTAAGGAAACTGAGGCACATGTAGATTAACTATCAAGTAGGTTGGGCACAGAGGCTCACACCTCTAGTCCCAGCACTTTGGGAGGCTGAAGTAGGAGGATTGTCTGAGGCTAGAGGAGTTCAAGACCAGCCTGGGCAACATAGCGAGACACTGTCTCTACAAAAAATGAGAAAAAGTAGCTGGGTGTGGTGACACACACCTGTAGTCCTAACCACTTGGGAAGCTGAGGTGGGAGGATTGCTTGAGCCCCTGAGTTCAAGATGGAAGTGAGCTATGACCATGCCCGTGTACTCCAGCCTGGGCAAAAGAGTGAGAAATTTTTAAAAACTCAAGTAAACATCAAAGCTGAGATTTGAACCTAAAGCTGCTTATCCCAATGTGCATCCTCTTTATCACAGTGCCACACTGATTCCTGCAGAGCACTACAAAAACAGAACAGAGGACTCTGGAAAAAATACAGTCAGCCCTCCCAATTCATGGATTCAACAAACTGCAAATCAAAAATATCTGGGAAATAAAAATCCACAAAGTTCCAAAACGCAAAACTTGAACTTGCTGTGTACCAAGTACTATTAATACTTGAACCCATGTGAAGTGATGTGTAGGCATTTTATTTGGTATTATAAGTAATCTAGAGATGATTTAAAGTATATGGGAGAATGTGTGTAGGTTATATGCAAATACTATGCTATTTTGTATAAGGGATTTGAACATTCATGGATTTTGGTATCCACTGGGGGTCCTGGAACTAATCCCCCACAGATACCAAGGGACGACTATACTTGCACGCCAATAATGAAAATTTAGTGGACATTCACCATTCACATTAAAAAAATTATTTTTATTTTTATTATTTATTTACTTATTTTTGTTAGGTTCTTGCTCTGTCACTCAGGCTGGAGTACAGTGGTAAGACCATAGTTCACTGCAGCTTTGAATTCCTGGGCTCAGGCGATCCCCCTGCATCAGCCTCCTGAATAGCTGGGACTACAGGCATGCGCCATAGTATCTGGCTACATTTTAAAAAATATTTTTTTGTAGAAATGGGGTCTCTCTATATACCCAGGCTGGTCTCGAACTCCTGGGCTAAACTGATCTTCCCACCTTGGCCTCCCAAAGTGCTGGGATTATAGACATGCGCCACTGTGCCTGGCACTATTCACGTTTTTGATATTGTATATATACCCATTTACCTACTTATTCAAGGCTATGTTGCAGAATCATTTCAGAATATTCTTTCTTTGTTTCCTTGGAAAACATACCCCTGTCTAAGAAAAGTTAAGGGACATTTTAAAAATAGCAGTTAAGAAATATCTATTTTGGAGTCAGAAAGATCTGAGTTCCAATCCACTTCTACCATATTCTACCTATGAGACCATATACAAATGACTTCCACTCTTTCTTTTTACCTTGGAAATGAGAATAGTCTGACTTGCTTGATTGTGAGAATTAAGTAAGATAGTATACAGTACCTGTCACATAGAGAGTGCTCAGTAAATGATGTCTGAGAATATTAATTATGATGATAGCACTGGTGACATTTAATTAGCCTGTTTGCTGATAATTCCCAGATGCTAACACCAAGCATCAACCTCTTCTACAGTCTGCAAAATTAGCAAATAATGGACATTTAAGCAATAAATAAAAATGCTACAGAAGGAAGAGTAAAAGCAAATTCAATTCTAGCTTAGGTATCCTGAGAAAAATTTCAACAAATTGTAATTGTATATAAAAGATTAAGAAATTTATAGCAATCTGAGAATAGGGAATTTATCTACCTTTCTTTTACAAGTTAGAATCACTTGAGCTATATTAGGGAAAATATATATTTACTTCCTCCTTTACATTTTTTACACTATAATAAGGGAATGGGTGCCAGGGAATGAGAGAAGAGATGAACAGAGAAGGTATAGCCGGAAAACACAGAGGCCATTTTCTCATACAGAGTAGGTGAACAGCTCCAGGAATTTACATACAGCCTGGGAAGAGAAAAGAAACAATGGGGGCTGGTGAGGTGGCTCACACCTGTAATCCTAGCACTCTGGGAGGCCGAGGCTGGTGGATCCTTTGACTTTAGGAGTTTGAGACTAGCCTGAGCAATAGTGAGACCCTGTCTCTACTAAAAATAGAAAGAAATTATCTGGCCAACTAAAAAAATATATAGAAAAAATTAGCCAGGCATGATGATACATGCCTATAGTCCCAGCTACTCGGGAGGCTGAGGCAGGAGGATCGCTTGAGCCCAGGAGTTTAAGGTTGCTGTGAGCTAGGATGATGCCACGGCACTCTAGCCCGGGCAACAGAGTGAGACTCTGTCTCAAAAAAAAAAAAAAAAGAAAGAAAGAAACAATGGGGATGATGAACTAATAGGGGTGAGGGTAAGTGGTGATCTGACCTGTGACCTGGAATTGTGGGAAAGCAAGGTGACTAGTTATTTGTTATGCCTCACTCTAGCCATTAACAGGTCATTTTTACAGTTTAACTCATCGTTACCCCTGATAAGAGAAACATGGTCAACTGAAAGGAAACTTTAAGATGAAGCAGGCGCTATTTGAAAGAAAAAGAATGAGTAGAAGGGATGGGATAGTTAGAAAAGAAGAAATATATGGGGGAGCTTTTTTCTTGAATTTCCTCTCATTACAGAGTTAATTTCTGGGGGGTGTGTATAGAGGACAAATATACAAAGAAAAAATCTGTGTAAATATCTCTAAAGGGAAAAGAAAAAATAATACTCTGATAGCACTTATGCTATTATATTACATATTTGAGTTTCTCATATTCTACATAATGAAATTATGACAGATTTAAGCGTATTTCAGAGAGACGAAAACTAATGAAAGACAAAGTTGTACGTATTACAAGCAATAAGAGAAAGAGTTATACAATACTGCTTTTTTAGAGATATTCCACTCTATAATTCTAAAGAATTTATATAATCTTAAATAAATTCAAATTTAATGATGTAGGGGAGAAAAGATTTCTTTCCCATTGCAAGGTTTATGACTGAGACCCCTATAATAAAAGACAGATTAGTGAGAGAAAAGCATAAAAATTTATTTAATATAAGGTTTTATATGACAGGGAACCTTCAGAAATGAAGACACAAAGCAACAGGGAAAACTGTAAATTTTTATGCTTACGTTTGATGAAGAGTGGACAGTCATGCAGAAGTAGCATTGGACAAAGGGGATACGATTGATGGCAACCACATGGGGGGACCTTAGTGAGGCAGCCTGTTTGTTCAGGTGCTTTTTGGCATCTCTGTGTCTTCATTCCTTTCAGGTATAGGAAGGATCTCTATGGGATGAGGTTCTTACAGCTTAATTTAGAGGGAAGTCAGAGAATTCTTTTAAGGTGTCCTTCAAGAGAGGTTTGGGAGAAGCTCAGAGAGATCCTCTTACTTCTGCTGCTTTTTCAGATGCCAAGGTGCCACATATTGGGGTAGCATGTCTTACAGCCCACCCATGATTAAGCAGAATGATAAAGATTTCATGCCAGAATAAATCTATGCTAACTATAGCATATATATATCTGAAAACTTATAAAATAAAATTTCTTAAATCCCAAAATTTGGGCTATTTCAAGATTATTTAACATACATAATTTCTAAATAAAAATAGTCTGTGGAAATTATATCCTAATCACACTCACAGATTCTTATCTGATTTTTTACCATAAATATTGCCTCAAATTGACAAGATTATTTTTCTGTCTATTCCACATAGTTTTAACATAATAATGCTATATCAAAATTAACTAAATTAAAACTATTAAAAACAAAGTAAAACATTCTGTTGAAGGGAGGGGGCAAGAGGGCCAACTAGAGACATCAATCACCAGATCATCCCAAATGGAAGAAAAAGTTTCAGGTGAGCAAGCATAGCCCAGGTGAACTACCGAGAGAAAGGTGCCAGAACCTATCCTTACCAGAGCAGAATAAGCAGCAGCAAGATCTTGATGGAGACTGACCTCCCAAGGATTTGTAGCCTAGCGGAGAGGCAGCTGGGAGTGTTTACTTTTCCTCCCTTTGCAACTGTGGCACTCTGCCAGCTCCCGATCTGTTGGAGTTGCCCAGGCTGGTCTTAACTTCTGGCCTCAAGTGATTCTCCTGTCTTGGCCTCCCAGAGTGCTGGGATTACAGACACCCAAAATCTGTGAATGCTCAAATCCCTTATGCAAATTCAGCTAGAGCACCTGGGAGTGGCCATCTCACCTTTGACAGAGCATTTATCACACTCAGGCTGGCTGTTTCTATTCAGAACCTGTGAGGGTTCCACAGGGGATGATTAAGGTGGGGCACTTGGGAGCAGCTATCCTGCCTCTGACCGAGCACCCAGCACATCTAGGCTTCTGTGGAGCTTGGGGCTCACTCTTTTCTCTCTAAAAAGCCACAGCAAATGCTTTCATGTGCCCCAAGGACAAAAGTTACCACTACCCATGAAGGAGGGCAGGGCTAGCAGTCCTCCCCCCAACCTGACTGTCTCTTCTGGGAAGAGCCTACCTTCCCTGGAGGCAAGTGCCAGGCACAACTACACCTCCCCGCTGGAGTATTTCAGCCACAGCCCACAGACAATCTGGTAGCCCTGCATACAGTAGGTTGAACTACCTCTACCACCTGCTGCAGCTGGGAAAAGGTAGGAGCTGGGAATCTGGGTGTTTTTGTGCCCCTGAAGGACAGAGACCATCATCACTGCTGAGAAATGGAGGTGCGAGTGACATGTGCGTCTCACAGCTGCCTACCACTACTTGTATTGTTAAGAGAGGCCCGCCTGTCCTATCCCAGGATCACAGTGCATCTGCCCTTCTCCTCTCTAAGCATTTTTCTAAAGGAGGAGAGCATCCCACCCCTCAGTATCACAACCAGTGCCTGAACTCAGGGAGGCCTGAGGCTAAGTTTGCCAGCTCGGTCTTGGTCTGGCTCTCCAGAACTAAAGCACACCATCCAAGGGCTTGGGACCTGGGGATTGCCTAACCTTGTCCACTACCACTGGCACCTGAACACTACCAGGGGTCTGGGTTCTAACTGCCCCAAATTGACAGCAACACCACAGTGGGTACCTATATGCATGAGCCAAAAGACAGAGTACCTCTCCCTCTCTACACTGAGCAGCAGAATTCCCAGTAGAGAACAGATGAACCACAAAGCTATCTGTTTTGAGCTGAGGGAAGAAGCTCCAGATGAGAAGGAACTCGCATGAGAACTCTGGAAATATGAAAAACCAGGCTATTTCAACACCTCCAAAGGATCATACTAGCTCTCCAGCAATGTACTCTAACCAAAAGGAAATTTTTGAAATGTTGGATATGGAATTCAAATTATGGGTCATGAGTGAGCTCAATGGTATAGATGAGAAAGTTAAAATTCAACACAAAAAAAACAAACAAAAAATAATAATGCAGGACATGAATGAAAAATTCACTAAAGAGATAGTATAACAGAACCCTGGAAACAAAAGAATCATTTAGGGAAGTATTAAATACAAAGTGGAAAGTTTTAACAACAGACTAGACCAAGGAGAAGAAAGAATTTCAGAGACTGAAGAGAAACGAAGTCTCTGAGAAATATAGGATTATGTAAATTGCATAAGAATTACATAAGAATTACATAAGAATCACAAGTATCCTTGAAAGAGACGAAAAAAGCAAAAAGCATGGAAAACCTATTTGAGGAAACAATGGAAGAAAACTTCCCTGGTCTTGCTAGAAATTAATTTAGAAATGCAGATATAAGAATGTCATTGAATTGAATTCCTACAAGATTTATTGCAAATAGGATATCACTAAGGCACATAGTCAACAGTCTGGCCAAAGTCCAAGTGAGGGAGAAAATTCTACAAGCTGCAAGATGAAAGAAAGCATCAAGTAATTGACCCTTCCGACTAAAAGCAGACTTCTCAGCAGAAAGAAACCTTACAAGCCAGAAGGGACTGGGGTCCCATCTTTCGTATTCTTAAACAAAATAGCTGTCAGCAAAAAATCTTCTGTCCTGCAAAAATAAGTTTCACAAATGAAGAAGTAAACTCTTTCCCAAATAAGAAATGCTCAATAGTGCTCTAAATACCAAAACGAACAGTCAATACTCACCAGTGTAAAAACACTTGAAAGTAAAAATTTACAGCTCTTATAAAACAGTAACACAAGGAGAATACAAAGCAACTAGGTAAAAATTGAGTAGATGACTGGAATAATATCTCACTTATCAATATTAACATCAAAAGCAAACGTTCTAAATGCCACCCATTAAAGATATTGATTGACAGAGTGGATAAAAAATCCACAAATATCTGCTGTCTCAAAGAAACCCATTTTACTTGTAAAGACTCTCATAGAGTCTAAAGGGGTGGAAAAAAATATTCCATACAAATGGAAATCAAAAGTGAGAAGGAGTAGCTATTCTCATATCAAGACCTTATTTCAAAAACAGTAAAAAAAAAAAAAGACAAAGATGGTCATTTTATGATACAGAGACAAATTCAACAAGAAGATTTTCCAAGATAGACCATATGTTAGGCCACAAAACAAGCCTCAGTAAATTTTTAAAAAAATCTAAATAACACCATGTATCTTCTGAGACCACAGTGGAATAAAACTAAAAATCATTTCTAAGAGGAACTCTCAAAACTGTACAAATACATAGAAATTAAACAACCTGCTACTCAACAATCTTCAAGTTAATGAGGAAATCAAGATGGAAATAAAGTTTTCTGAATTGAATGAGAATAGTGACACAAGCTACCAAAGTCTCAAGGATACAGGAAAAGCAGTGTTAAGAGGGAAGTTCATTGCTCTAAATGGCTACATCAAAAAGACAGAAAAAGCACAAATTAATAACCTAATGTTACACCTTAGGGAATTAGAAAAGAAGAACAAAACAAATGTAAAGTTAGCAGAAGAAAAGGAATAATACAGATCTGAGCAGAATTAAATGAAATTGAAACAAAAAAATTACAAAGAATCAAAATGAAAAGTTGGTTATTTGAAAAGATAAACAAAATTGACAGACCATTAGCTAATTAAGCAAGAAAAGAGAGAATTCAAATAAGCTCAATTAGAAATCAAAAAATGAGACAAAAAATGATACCACAGAAATACAAAAATCATCTAAGACTGCTATGAACATTTTTATGCACATAAAATAGAAAATCTGGAGGAAAGAGATAAAATTTTGGAAATATAAAACTCCCAAGCTTGAATTAGGAAGAAATAGAAATTCTAAACAGACCAATAACTAGTAGGAAGATTGAGTCAGTAACAAAACATCTCCCAATAAGAAAATGTCCAAGACTAGATGGATTTACAATCAAAGTCTGTCAGACCTACAAGTATTGGTACCTGTACATATCTGACTAAAATTTATTGATAACATCAAGAAGGGGGAAATACTCCCTAACTCATTCTAGAAGGCTAGTATCTACCTGATACCAAAGCCAGGAAAGGATACAACAAAAAAAGAAAACTAAAGACCAGTATCCTTCATGAACATAGATAAAAAAAATTCTCAATAAAATACTAAGCAAGCTGAATCCAACAGCACATCAAAAAATTGATTCATTACGACCAAGTGGGTTGCATCCCAGGGATGCAAGGATGGTTCAACATACACAAATCAATAAATATGATTCACCACATAAACACAATTAGAAACAAAACCTATATGATTATCTCAACAGATGCAGAAAAAAATTTCAATAAAATCTAGTACCCATTCAGGATAAAAATCCTTAAACTAGGCATAGAAGAAACATACTTCAAAATAATAAAAGCCACATATGACAAACTCACACCCAACATAATATTGAATGGAGTAAAGTTGAAAGTATTCCCTGTAAGTACTGGAACAAGACAAGAATGCCCAATGTCATCTCTTCTATTCAACATAGTACTGTAAGTCCTAGCCAGAGCAATCAGACAAGAGAAAAAAATAAAGGGTATCCAAATTGTAAAAGAGGAGGCCAAAGTATCCCAGCTTGCTGATGATATGATCTTATATCTAGAAAACCCTAAAGACTCCTCCAAAACACTCCTAGAATTGACAAATGATTTCAGTAGACTCTTAGCTTACAAAATTTATTTACAAATCAGTAGCATTTCTATACACTACTAACAGCCAAGCTGAGGATCAAATCTCACTTACAATAGCTACAAAAAACAAACAAACAAATAAACAAATAAGGAAAAAAAAACCCCAAACACCGAGTGATATACTTAACCAAAGAGGTGAAAAATCTCTACAAGGAGAACAATAAAATACTGATGAAAGAAATCACTGATGACACAAACAAATGGAAAAACATCCCATGCTCATTCATTGAAAGAATCAACATTATTAAAATGTCCATACTTCTCAAAGTGATTTACAGATTCAATACAATTCCCATCAAAATATCTATGCTATGTCATTTTTCACAAAATTAGAAAAAAAAATCCTAAATATCATATGGAATCTCAAAAGATCCCAAATAGCCAAAACAAGCCTAAGCAAAAAGAACAAATCTGGAGACTTCACATTATATAACTTCAAATTATATTACAAGGCTACAGTAACCTAAACAGCATAGTATGGGTATATAAGTAGACACATAGATCAATGGAACAGAATAGAGTACTCAGAAATAAAACCATACACCTACCTACAACCAATTAATATTCGGCAAAGCAGATAATGACATACACTGGGTAAAAGAAGCCCTATTCAATAAATAGTGCTTGGAAAATTGAATAGCCACATGCAGAAGAATGAAACAGGATCCCTATCTCTCATCATATATAGAAATTAACTCTAAATGAATTAGAGACTTAAATGTAAAACCTGACACCATAAAAATTCTAGAAGAAAACTTAGGAAAAACTCTCTGGACTTTGGTCTAGGCAAAGAATTTATGTCAAAGTCTCCAAAAGCAAATACAACAAAAACAACAATAAATAAATGAGACTTAAACTGAAAAGTTGCTCCACAGCAAAAGAAATAATCAATAGAGTAAATAGCCAAGCTACAAAATGAGAGAAAATATTTGCAAACTATACATCTGAAAGAACTAATATCCAGAATCTACAAGAAACTGAAACAAATCAGCAAGGAAAAAACAAATAATCCATTAAAAAGTGAGCAAAAGAAATAAACAGGCCTTTTTCAAAGGAAGAGAAACAAATGGCCAAAAAACATGGAAAAATGCCCAACTGTACTAATCATCAGGGAAATACAAATTAAAACCACAATGAGATACCACCTTACCCCTGTCAGAATGGCGATTAACAAAATGTCAGAAAACAATAGATGTTGGCATGGATGTGGTGGAAAGGGAACATTTATACACAGTGAGAATGTAAATTAGTACAACCTCTATGGAAAGCAGTATGGAGATTTCTCAAAGAACTAAAAATTAAACCTACCATTCAATCAATTCAGCGATCTAGCAATGGAAAGAAGTCATTACATCAAAAAGACACATGCATTCACATATTTATTGCAGTGCAATTCACAATTGCAAAGATATGGAATCAAACTAAGTGCCCCTGAATTGATGAGTGGATAAAGAAAATGTGGTACATATATACCATGGAATACTACTCAATCATAATGAAGAATGAAATAATGTCTTTTGTAGCAACTTGGATGGAACTGGAAGCCATTATCCCAAGTCAAGTATCTCCAGGAATGGAAAAGCAAATTCTGTATGTACTCACTTATAAGTGGGAGCTAAAAGATAGGTTTACATGCTCATACAGAGTGGTTTAATGAACTTGAGAGACTCAAAAGGGGAGAGGATGGGTGGGCCGTGAGGGATCAAAAGCAACCTGTCAGGTACAATGTACACTATTTGGGTGACAGATATATTAAAAGCCCTGACTTCACCATTCTACAGTACATCCATGTAACAAAGAACCACTTGTATCCCCTAAATCTATTGAAAAAAATTTATAATATTTAAGCTATATGGTTTTTTTTGAAAGTTTGTACTTTAAAATTAGGAACTAGGAATTATAAAAATTAGGAAGTAAGAATTTAAACATATATCCTAAGAATCTGGATCTGGAATATGTTGAGAACTCCTAAAATTAATACCAAAAAGATAATGCAATAGAAAAATGGGTAAAAATCTTGAACAGGCACTTCATAAAAGATTAGAAATGAAAGGAAATATAAATTAAAGCCCCAATGTAATACCAATACACTCCAGCAGAATGCTTAAAATTGATGAAAAAAAGAAAAGGAAGGCTAAGAAAAGGGAAAGGAAAGGAAAATGCAAGAAAATTAAAGCCAAAGGGAATAGGAATAGGAATAGGAAAAGGAAAAAGGAAAAGGAAAAGAAAGGAAAGGAAAAGACAGAAGGAAGGAAGAAAGGAAAAGAAAGAAGACTGGCAATATAAAATGGTGTTGAGAACAGGAAGCAACTGTAATCTCATTTACTGCTAATGGAAATATAAATTAGTAAGATCTCTTTGGAAGACCTCCTGACAATATTCAGTAAAGCTAAACATAAGCATACACTATGACTCAGCGATTGCACTCGTAGGTGTGTACTCAATAGAAATGAATATGTACGTTTACCAAAAGGCATGTTTAAGAATTTTCAGAGCAGCACTATCCAGAATAGCTGTAAACTGAAACAACCCAAATGTCTTCCTATAGTAGACTGGACAAATTATATATTATACAAATAATGGAATATCATACAGCGGTAAGAATTGGCAAAAAATTGCTGTGTGTAACACCACGATTAAATCTAACAGATAAAATATTGTCTACAGGGTGTGTTCACTTTGAGAAAATACAATGAGCTGTACTCTTATGATTTGTGCTTTTTTCTGCATGTAATATTCCAGTGTAAAGTTCAAAAGTTATGTGACAAATATATAACTATTAATATTCAAAGTAGGTTAAATGAAGCCCCTCCATTTTCAGTGAAAAATGGGAAGGATCATGATGCAGTAAAAAGCCTACCTACAAAACACTGAAAGGGAGGATGCTAATTGTTGACACATACTTTGGTAGATTTTTAACAACATGCAGATTTCCTAAAATAAGTTTCAGAGTCCAGAATGGCATCTGATTAGGAAGCAACTGAGGAAATGGCTGGAGCAAGGGAGTAAAAGACCCCAACAGTGTAATGTGGCACAGAACGTGGGGCTGGAAGAGCAATCATAGTGATGCATCCTCCTCCTCACCAAGGGAGGCAGCTGGGGGGAGGGACAGAAATATGACCACTAGGTTCTATCACAAGAAACCCGTGACTTAAGACACTTCAAGTGCTGTAACTACTTGTATACTGAAAAAATGAGAAGACCCAGGTCAATGAAAAGAAAATATTTGAAGAAACTTGAATCTCAGCTTGAGACTATACAAATTCATTCTCACCAGCCACCCACCTCAATCCCTCCTGATACTATTTTCAGCAATCCACTGATGAGTAGTAATCTAAAGGATCAGCATGTGATCTAAGCACGGATGCTGTTAAAAGGAGAAAAAAAGTAATGTATAAAAAGAACAGATCAAGACACATCTCTTCTACACAGTAGGTCATGTTTTTACTTTTTATGTTTATGTTTTTGTTGATATTTAAGTAGCTTTGACAATTCATCCTTCATAGATTTTTGACGAGACTCAACAGGGATGAAGAAACAGATTTTTGAGGTGGGCATGTTCAAAGAGAACATCGTATTTTCAATCCTAATGAAATGCTGGCATGTGAAATAAAGAGGTAACGTTCTAGAAGGTAAAAGAATTGTACAAAGAGCTGAAGAGTGTGGACCACACTGGGAACTGCAAATGGCACAAGTGGAATCAGCATATGAGTGTGAAGAGATAAGCCTGGGGAGGCACCTACAGAGTCATGTGGAGAAGTCACATTCTAAGCTACTGGAATTCACACAGAGCATGAAGATATTTGCATTTTTGGATAATCTCTTTAGCAGTGGTAGTATAAAGAAATGAATTGGAAGGGGAGAAAACTGGAGGAAGGAAGAACGATTGAGACATTACTGCAATAAAACAATCTCAAAATGTAAGGGCTGAAATAAGGCAGTGGCATTCAAAGAGAAGGCAGGCAGCCTTGAGCAGAAGATGGAATAAACGCATGTGGCGATGATTGTGGTGTGTGTGAATGTGGTAGTGCTGGTGACTGACGCAAGGAAGGAGGGAAAAGAAAATAAAGGAGCAGGTCGGGTTGGAGTTAGGGGGGTGGGATAAGAGGATGGAGATGTACAGTGTTGAGGCACGCAAGGGATGACCCCTGGAGTGGATGAGAACACCCAGGGAGAGAATACTCTCCCCCTGGCCTCACCCCTTACAGGTCTGCGTGACAGCCCACACAGAACTACCAAGAAAAAATGTGAAGATTCATTTTCTGAATGTTACAAAGAAAAGTGGCTTATTATCTTTCTGTAATGGCCATTCACAGATCTACTGAAGGGTCTCTTCTGGCCCTTCTGATTCTATGACAACTGCCTTTTTCAGAGTCATATGGGGATGCTTGGGGAATTAATGGGATATTTGTAAAGCATTTTCATTTCCTTTAAAGTTTTTATTTACAATCCATTTACATACATTTAAATGCAGCTAGAAAAGCATATTTAAATTCAATTTCCTTTGAAATTGCCAAGGGACTGCAACACGGAGAATAAAAGAGCACTTTAATAGAGGAAAAAAGTCTACACCCCACAGGCATCACTGTCACTTTCTTGTCTCAAAATACACGCACACACAGAATTAAGTAAAATGGTGGCAAATCATGCTATTCTTGCACTAAACTTATGTTATGATCAAATTCTTTATTTTTTTCTGGTAAATTTCTATACTGCTAAAAAACCATACGGGTACTGGTCACATGATGTATTCATTTTGAGAAAATATATTAAACTATACCTTATGACTTGTGCATTTTCTGCATGTATGTAATATTTCAGTAAAAAAAAATTATGACAACAAAAATAAAACCCCAGCTTTTAATGGATGGTTATAAGTAAGTCTGATACCAGATGATAATGTAATATCCAATTATTGAATCGATGATACTGGTTAATTATCTGAAAAACTGTAATCCAGGGACAGATGACATTATAAGTAGAAATAATGGCCACCAAGTCCACTTAGTACATACTCTCTGCTAGGCAGTAAGCAATCAAAGATGAAGAGGATGGTCCTTGCCCTTCAAGAGTGCATACTCTAGTAAGGAGAGACAACTATATCAACAACTAACCAAGTTTTGGCTGAGGCATAACTTATTATTGTAGCCCAAAACAGCAGTGATTATCTTTCTTTGGCCAGGAGTGAGGCAGGGAACGGGCCTGGAAGATGACATCTGAAAGCAAGCTTTGAAACCAAGTGTGTGCCTAGACAAGGAAGGAAGAAAAAGAGTCTCAATGGAGACGGAGCAGGACACCTCTCAGGGCCCTGCAAGGCCCCCCACGCATGGAAATAAAGGAAAAATCTTGAGTACCTTCAGGGGAAGTTCTGGGCACCTAGATACCCTTAAAAAGTGAATGGAAATAACAGTGGTTCTCCAAGTAAGCCAGAGTCATGAGGTGTTTTGGTTCCCTATGGAACCATATCTTAAAACAATCTTAACATACGTTCTTGAGTTGTTTTGCAGAAATCCCCACCAGATGGAAAATGCAGATAAGACGGAACTGGGAAATTGAACTTTGTTCTAAATTTCTTTCTGATGGTCTGTAGAGTCATACGTATCTTGACATTCCTTTCCACTAATCCAAGAATTCCTGAATCCACCTATGACCCGTAGGCTCCCACTTCGGGATATCTCACCTTTTTGGGCCAAGCTAATATATAACCTCTATGTATTGATTTAAAGTTTTATCTGCCTGAAAAGTAGCCCTGCCTTTAGAAGCCTTGGTTTATAAGCCATTAGTGAGCTCGAGTCTTATGTGTTAGCTGTCCATTCTCCTTGCATGGCATGAAATAAAAATCCCTCTTTGTACCATGGCAACTCTTGACTTCGGTGTCTGGCTTTGCTGCACTGGGTGAGTGGACCCCAGTTTGGTTCGGTAACACAATCAGAGCCACTAACCAAAGATGCAGAGGTAAAAGCATTTTAGTTAGAAATGGCTAGTGTGAAGGTTATGGATAACTTGTTAGACACGGAGTCTTTTTGTTCCAGGAAGGTTTCTTGCTATAGTTGCTTTCATTAGAACAACTTTAGCCCGCCAGAAAGGAAGAATTAAAAAACTTAGTTACTTCTCTGTCTTTCCTTTTTCCTCTAGCTTTAATGCACAGCCTAAGGTTTGTCAGCATGTTTAACAAGAGCCAAGCAGGAAAGTGAAAGAGAAGGCAAAATAGAAAGGAGATGGGGCCAAAAAACACCACAGCAGGGGCCAATACTATCTGAAGTGTGAACACTGAATTGTTTAACCCAGAGGTTAATTATCTTTTAAAAACAGAATACCAAAGTTTTAGCAATTTCTTCTTGTATATCTGCAGAGTGTTACTTCTAATAGGGGATCAGCAAAATATCTTGGAAGACGTATTTCAGACATGAGTGTCAGAAATGTTGCGTTCTCATGATTTTAGTGGGTAGAGAGAAGAGACGCAGTAATGGCTGGTGTGTGCAATAGAGATATTCCTTGCACAACTGAGAATTAGTTGCAAGCCAATGGTTGCCAATTCTCAAGTGTATGTAACATATGAGGTAAAACAAGGTTGAACATATAAATATAGGTTAAGTGAAACTGTTATTCATTACACGCTGGTTACTCCAAGGCCTAGATTTTTTTGAAACAATGCATTGCTATTAGCTATGGAACCTCAGGCTGGAGAGGAACAGCATTATCTGGCATTGTCCTCCTCAGCTCTACTGAACTGTCACTAGTAAACTGATTTATAAAAAAGGGAATGCATACACTCAATGCACACTTTTGGGATTTCTAAAAATTATTTTTTAAACAAAGAAATTTTCTAATTGTTTTACCCAATTAAGCTCTTTCTGCTTGTTTGGCAGATTTCACTAATGTTGAAAGTATGTTTCAAGCTCTAAGTAAATAGTTTGGAAGGAAATGGATTGAAAACAAATATTTCTAATCACTAGTTCATGTAATGATAATTTTGTTCTTGCACTCTGGGGTATTCTTTCAAAACAACTTTTACATCTTAAAAACATCAATTCTGTCTGTATTCTATATTACTTTTCTTTTACTTTAAATTTGTTTTCAATCAGTGATACTTATATCACCTATTTAATGTTATTTTTATTGAGTATGTCTTATTTTATAGTCAACTAGCTTTGAAAAAAAAATTTTTAGAGAAAAACAAAACATCAAACACGGACCAAAAAGAAAAATATAAGCCAGTTAGGTTGGAATATTCCTGGAGTCATCATCAAGATTTAAGCTTTGTTTTTACATTGGAACGTGATATTAAATGGTGACAAATAGTATTCCAGATCATTATTTCTAAAATCCTCCTTTTCTGATCAGGGACATCTCAGCTATACAAGTTTTTGTGGAATTTGTTTATAAATAGTTCCTAGGCACCTACCCCCAGAAATTATCATTCAGTAGGTCTGGAATGAAATACATTAAAGTATTTTTTAAAGAAGCTGCCCAGTTGATTATGACACACAGCAAAGTTTGGGACCACTGACAGTATTTTTCATTACTTTACAATTTAGAGAGTGCTAGTTTCTGGCTTGACTAATCACTTCCACGCAATGACTGATAAAGACAAAAATTTAAGTTTTAGAAAGTAAAAACTTGAACTATCATCACCCAAAAGTTATAAAATCATGTTGAGATGCAAAACAATTATGAATATATAATTAGTAATTGGAAACATTCATTTTTGACCAGTTCTCTCAGAAGCAAATTGCTTAATGCTGGGCACAATTAAAAATAATTAGATAACATTGCTAAACTGTGAAGTCAACATATTTAGCAGAAAAGGATTGAGGAAATAACCACAACAGCAAATCAAACTATAAAACACAAATATACTAAAAAATACCTAGCAGTTTATCAATTACCAATATGTGAAAAAAAATCATTGGCATTATTCAGGATTGTCACTGAAGCATATACACTTAGAGAGAGATTTTCCAGATTATGTCCTGGTGAGGCTTGACTCTGGAGAGACTGAATTTTTTAGTACATAGTCATATGACGTACAATTGTAAATCAGCCTGCTCCCACCTATGTATTGCTAGCCTGGCTCATCAACCTTACCGGGACGATGGTGAGAGGATCACATGAGATGTGGCTCCTTCGAGGTTTCTTAATTTAAAAGGAATGACAGGTATGAATGGTTTGAGCAGGAGTTAAAATAGATTTTAAAATTCAGGTCACTCACTCTCTCATTCTCCCAGTGGAGTGGTACTTTCAAGCCATCAGGGCCTGTCTTGGCCCTTAGGACCTGCCTAAGAAGAAATCTCAAGCTGAAAAAGAGGGCTCTCTGACCTCACAAGCACTCAGACATGTCCTCCCCTTAGGTTTCTTGAGTTCCAAGATACTACGGAAACACTCTCTCCTCAACGTGGCAATGTCTCGCATTTGAGTATCTATAACTGCATTCTTCACATTTCAGGAAGCAAATGTCCAGCCATCTACAGCAGAATGAGGGCATGGGAACCATTTTGGCCCCTGGATTTCTTTTCCTCATAGTCAACTCTTCCTTTCTAGGTGACAGTCCCAGGGTAGGTACAATTACAATCAAGTGGCCTGATTCTAAAAGCCTGTGGGCTCACTCCTTCCACTAGAAATTGTTTGGGAATTCTTTATCTTGGCCCAGATGAGCTTAGTCAGCCCGGGTATGTCACGCCACTAAAAACAAAGGTTTATAAACCATCCAATAAGACAAACGGCTACAGGTTTTCATACTAGAAGATTCTGGAACACAATCAGCAATGGCTGTCGTTCTGCCCTGGAACAAAGTTGGTAGAGGCCCTGGTACCACAAGAACTGCTTTCTTGATGAGTCTGAATATTATAATATGCTTGCAGAAAACTCTATATCTGAACACTCCTCATCCCATATTCACGTTTTAGGCCTTTCAGATCTCTGGCCATTAGCGAGAAGAACGTTGGCAGAGTGACGGTGGAATGTCTACTCTGTTTCTCTAGAGGGCCGTTGTGGCCTGATCATGAATGATGGAAATCTGCCCTGCCAGTTATCATCTACTCTACTGCTAAATTTTATGATAACACAAATAATACTCTCTGCCAAGGAAAAAAATGTATGTGCAGCCTCGCTGTAAGGATATTTTCGACTTCATTTGTTCTCAGATCCCTGTGGAAGACCTAACAATTTGAGGGGGCCAGAAGTCATGATTGGTGGTAAGTCTGACAGCATCTCAATCTCCGTTGACTGAGGAATTAAGACTATTCCTGACATGTCAGAGCTCTTTCCTCATTTATCAAGCTGAGCATACAGTGTTTGAAAATGAAGCCAAATATTTTAAAGCAGATGATTTAATAAAATAACCTTTTATTATATGCAGTAGGGCTTATTAAAGAATATCTTGCATATCAAATTCACAAATAAAATATATATGATATTTCAAAATAGTATTTTAATATAGTTTATAGGTATTTTCTTATCTTAAAAATGATGGAAAGAAAAACAATAGGTCTTAAAAGTTTTCAACGATAAATTTCAATCTTTTTCTCTTTGGAATTTGTGGAATAGTATTTATTTTCATTAGTGAATGGGACTAATTTGTTTAGTGTTTGAAGCACACAAATGACTTCAAACACTAATCATCACAAACTAATTTCTTTCAGGGTACTAAATGATACCCTGGCAGCTGTCTCCCAGGAAAGAACAGGACAAGTGGTAAAAACATTAAATATACATGGAGTTCTTTCAAGGAAAAAAAAAATCACATTGAGTTGAAAGGCCTTTCTTCCTAGCTCTCCAGTAAAAAGTGGAATTTACAGTTATGATTGGGTCATCATTATACCAATTTTGACTATTTTAAGAGTCTCATGCTCTACTGAGCTAGCCGGGCCCCTCAAATTTTGACTATTTTAATACAAACAAACATAAAGCTATAGTGAGAAATATCTTGATAAAACAAGCCTATGATATTAATTCTTCTAAATTTTAAGAACATTTCAGCTAGGATATACTATCAATCTATTCGATTAGGAGGCATATACATTAAATTTATACCTAAAAAAACTACCTTGAAATTTATTACTATGTTTACACAGTAGCTGCTTTTAAAAATCTCAAGAACTTGGACCATTTTTTATGGGTCAATATACTTTTATAGGGAAGATATAATAGTATAATAGTACCTCACATGTTTTTTCTTACCATTATAATGATTTTTTTCTTACTCAAGTACCTATAGCAATTAGTTTTCATGATGAATTACTGGTTGCCAGGTTTAAGAACATTTTCTCAAATTAAACTAGCATGAAAGACCATATGACTGGTAGATATCGCTTTGCCTTTTATTTTTCAAAGGGGGTCTGTTCTCATTTATGTTGAGTTGATTTTCAGTTTCAACTCATAAGTCTCTAAAAATAAGGGATTATAAAGAGAGGAGGGAGTTACCAGTACAAACTGAATCTAATACCTATGTGAATTACAATTGGTTGGTTCCAACTAAATGAATATTTTTACAGAACGTAGGCCACAGTAATGCAGTTTTAGATGGAAATGAAAGGAATAACCATTGATCTGTCTCCTGCAGCCTCTGGGCATTCCAATATTGAGCTCAGGCCCGGATAAACAGTTGTTATGATATGCCTAGCACCTACCTCTGAGGGACTGGTGTCAAATTAATCTCCATGTCATCAGTACCTTCTCAACAGGTTTTAAACAGTCTTCTCTTTCCCTCTAAGTCCCAGATCAGCGGTTGTCAGGGTCTGAGTCAAGCTGTGCTTCTGCCCACATAGTGGCACTGTCAGCACTGTCGGCTGCTCAAATGATTTTTTAAGCAGAGCAGCCGGTTGCCTTCAGCAGCAATGCTTTTGGGGGCACTCCGTGCTGTTCACCCAGAGTCTCTGGCTGCTCTACAACTGTGCTAGTTAAGGGATCGACAGAAGGAACAACAAATGGCTACAATTAGCATTCGCCCTGCTCCCGCAAAAGAATTTCATTGCTATGGCAACGGGAGTTGCCCAGACAACATAGGGCTTTGGCTGAGAACAGCATACCGCATAATACCAAGTATGGAACAAAATAGCCGTAGATCAGGCTCTCTCTTCACGGCACAAAGATCTCTGCCATCATATTTAAGTTTAATTAACAAGAACTGATTTCTTAATTTTGGGAGCCAAGGTTCTGGGTGTTAACAGCCTGAAACAAAATATCATTATTGATCTATACTTTTAAAATTCCAATAAAATAAAGAATGATCACATTAGAATCCTCTTAACTTGATTTTTCTACTTAACACCTTATGAGGCAGCCCTTACTTTTACTGTTGCAAGAGTGTTATTTACAAGTCCATTTGTCCTCAATTAGTTGCTATGATATAAATGTATACAACTTGTGAAAAATTAACATGTGCTCCCTTATACCTGGAGATTCAACCAAGCTCCGGATGGATGTGTGTAATTGTATGAAGGAAGGAGCAACCACACCTAAGCAACTTACATTAGGAGCTACAATCTTGCAGGTCTTCTAAATCATGTAACATGCAACAGCAGAATATCTATTATACTGTATTTGAAGTAAACTTTTGAAGTAGGAAACTGAAAATATCTTGAAATTGGTTTGGTAGTAGTACTACGAGTAAAATGGAAAAATTAATCAAATGACATAAAAATAACCTATCTCAGCCACCATTAAATGCCTCTGCACTCAAGCTACATAACTGGATCAGTGCCACTCATAGTCGTGTAAACCATTCTATGGATCCGATCCAGGAGCACTTCTTAATGAGCTAAGCAGAAGGATATATTCAAGGAACACAGGACAATGAGGCCAGTTGGTATGATCCTTCAGATGACAGTCATGTTTCTAAGATTTTTAAAACTCAAATATTTCCACAGTATAGTCTCTTTCCCAGCCAACAACCTTGTCAGTATAGGACTAAACATTATCATCAAAAATAACAGTTAACATTTATTGAATGCATAGTGCTTTGCATGGCTCATTTAATATTCACAAATACCCTATAAGGTGGGTGTAATTTATAGCCACTGATAGATACGATAACCAAGGTGCAAAAAGATCTGGTAACTGCCAGCATATAAGCAGCAAAGCTGGGATTCAAAACTGAGTCTGCCACCAAGCATGGTGGCACACACCTGTAGTTCTAGCTATGTGGGAGGCTGAGATGGAAGGACCACTTGAGGCCAGGAGTTCAAGGCCAGCCTGGGCAACACAGTGAGATACCACTTCTAAAAAAAAAAAAAAAAAAAAAAAATCAAAACTAAGTCTACTCTATAAGGCTTTTGTTTTTGTTACTTCAGCTACATTATAAGAGTTATACCACAATGAGTAATAATGTAGTCATTTTAAAGCTTCAGTCTCTTTTCAGATCAAAAGTTTAAAATGTATAATTGGAAAAGTCTAAATAAAAATTATTGGTATATATGAGCATAATGATGTTCAATTTAATCAGTTAAATTTTAAAAAATAATTATCTGGGGATGTGGTTAAGAGGGAGGTGAAGAGAATGAGAACACATTAGCTAGTTTTGGTTTTGGTAAAAAATGCCTGAAAACATATAAGTAAACAGCCCAAACAGAAATTATCTCCCTTAATAATACATGTAAACATTTATTTTCATTTTATAAAAGATTATTTTAGAAAGTAAATACTATATTAGTGGTATGTAGCCACTAATGAAAGTTACAAATATTTTACTGCTTTATGGCTTTTTAAATGCTATCTAAATAGTTCAGATACTATATTATTTAGTTACTAGGTTAATGCCAATCACATTGGGTTACAGAACAAAAGCAGAAATAATTTTAGGGTTAAAAAACTATTTTTATGAATAGAAAAACTTGACTAAGTCTAATTTTAGTCCAATCTATAGTAAAAGGGCAAATATTGGAATGCTTTCCAGGATATTCAATATCTGACATTTTTACTTTTTCATGAATCACTATTTATACAATTCTAATTTATGAAATCAAGAGTTTTTGTAAATCATCAAACTTCTGACAAAAGGCAGTGTGAAGTTTTTTATGACTCCAAATGATATAGTAATACAAGCCTGAAAAATATAAGTTTTTATCATACTGATTTTTTTAGAACTCAGAACTGTACTGCATGGGGAAAATCACTTCATTTTGAATACGTTTGGACACTGGCAGTACTGAGATTTTTGAGTAGATAAAGAAGGTATAAAATAAGAGGATAGAAAAGCAAAGGTCCTCTCATGACACTGCCTGATGGCCAGTATTTTCCAAATAGTATCTATATTTTTATTTTTGATCATAATTACACTTGTCATTTATAATGGCAGAACAGTTGTGCTTCCCATCCAATTTGTTATAAACACATTTCTTGTGCTTATGGATATTTTAGGATAATAGAAGCAAAATTGTAAAAGTACCCTCCAATATATTAGGATCAAACAAAATAATGTATGTGAAAGCACTCTGAAAACTGTAAAGTGCTATAAAAATGTGTGTTTCACCAAAAAGGCATTAGCTTTTATAGACTCGAAGAGATCACCCTTGATATTACTTATTTTAAGCAAATCAAAGGAGAAAAGAAGATAAAGTATATAAATTACATATCCCTTCTAATCTATCTGTATTTCTGAAGCCCTCATTTAAGCCATCTCCAGCCTCCTCCTCCTGGGATACCTTCACTTTTTAGCTATTTAACTAATTTAAATACATGCTAAACTCAAGTGAAATACCTCCGCTGATTTTTCCCATTTACTTTGTCACAAAACAGGAAGCAAACACAACTCCCATATTCACCTTATCTTTTCACCCTCTACTTCTGATATTTTTGAGCGCATCTTCCTTTCCAGAAAAAGTAATCTCCTGATTCCATTCAAAGAAAGGCAATTTATTGAAGTGATTTGGAGAATGGAATTTGCTGTCACAGATCTGGGTTTAATTCCTGGCTCTGTCATTTACCAGCTGTATGATTTTGGGCAAGTTATTTAACCTTCCTAAGCCTCAGTTCGAGACAATGTAAATAATGCCCTGAACAGTGTCTGACATGGAGTAAGTGGCCACATACTACCTACTTTATTCTTTTTGGAATCTTATCTTTCTGAAACAGATTCCCACTCGTCTCACCACTTATGTCTGGGGCAATCTACTCCTTCTGTTTTTACCATTTAGCAGTTATCAACTTGTAGACGAAAGTTCTGAGTTTGAATCCTGACTCTGCCACTTAATAGCTATAGTTATCTGCCAAAGTACATTTTCTAATAATAAATATAGCACATTGAGAATGAAAATCTAAACTGCTTGCATACAGAAAAACAAGCTCTGACCTTTTTTTTTTTTTTTGAGACAGAGTCTCACTCTGCTGCCCGGGCTAGAGTAAGTGCCGTGGCGTCAGCCTAGCTCACAGCAACCTCAAACTCCTGGGTGCAAGTGATCCTCCTGCCTCAGCCTCCCGAGTAGCTGGGACTACAGGCATGCGCTACCATGCCCGGCTAATTTTTTCTCTATATATTTTTAGTTGTCCAGCTAATTTCTTTCTATTTTTAGTAGAGACGGGGTCTCGCTGTTGCTCAGGCTGGTCTCGAACTCCTGAGCTCAAACGATCCTCCTGCCTTGGCCTCCCAGAGTGCTAGGATTACAGGCGTGAGCCACTGCACCTGGCCTCAAGCTCTAACTTTTAAAACCTGAAAGGTCCAGATTAGCCTACTTAGTCACTGAAGAAGGCAGATCTCAGATCAATCACCCTTGTGTCATCTGGATTATTATCAATGCTGTCACACCAAACCTAAAATACCTTCTTCTATCAATTCCTCAATTAACTGACTCTTAATCCTTAATATTTATTTGAACTGTTACTATATGCTAGGCTCCGTTGAGAACTTTCCATGCATTACCTGATTTTTAGCCTCACAGTAAACCAAGGCTGGAACGATTATGGTCCCATTTTATGGATGACAACACTGAAGCACAAGAAGCAAGTAACTTGTATAAGTTTACACAGCTAGTAAAGTGACAGCCTGTACTCTTAACCTCTGTTCTACACAGGTATAGTTAAGATCATTATATCCAACTGACCTATGAACTTTATGTTCAATGTTTAATTTCTGTAGTTAAATGCTTATAAGTTCTGTGTTATTCATGCAGCTCATATTTTATATATATATTACTTAGAGTTAAAACTACACAGAGTGAGATGGAGCACTTATTTTCAATTATTTAGAAGTCATAGAACTTGTTTCAATACCACACAACTTCTAAGCACTAAATAAATGTTCATTGATAATGAAGAAAATGTGCACAGCCAGGGCAAGGTCAAGGTAGCATCACCCACATGGTAGAAATAATTTGCAATAAAATTATAAAATATTAAAACTTAATGAGCACAGTCTCAATTAGGAAATTGAAAATCTGCTCATTAGACTTGCAGATGATACTTAGTTGGGCAGGGGTTAAATGCTTTAGAAGAAAGAAACAGAATTTAAAATGGCCTTGATAAATTAGAGAAATGGTTCATCAAAAGCAGGATGAACTTCAATAAAGAGAAGAACAAAATGGTATATTTAAGAACCAAAAACATACCACACAGATAAAAAAATAAGAATGAGTGGCTAGGCGCATTAATGACATTTTTTAAAAGCCACAAATGAAACAACCTGATTACTTGTTGGCAACAGGAGCTATTTTTATCTTTACCTACCAGGGGCTTATGATTCTGGCTGCACATTGGAATCACAAAGGGATTTTTAAAAAAATATTAAAAAATACAGTGCCCAGGCCCCATCCTAGACCAATTAAATCAGAATATGTGGAGATAGGCTCTGTATTGGTATTTTTTTTAAAAAAACTCTTTAAGTATTTCTAATGTGGCCAAGGTTCAGAACCACTAGAACATACAGTCATATCCTTTATACCCACATGAAAAGCCTCATGAAAATAATAATAGAACTATTATTATGTGTGAAAAGACACTAGGATGTATGGTTCACAAAGAAACTATTTAATAAAAAAAATCTCATATTAATCAATGATGATTCCAAATACTCAAAACAGATATAACATAATCTAGACCTGTGGTTCTTGAAGAGTAGTTCCTGTATGAGTAGCATCTGGAAATAAATGAGAAATACAGATTTCCATGCCTACCACAAACCTACTGTATCAGTAACTCTGGGTTGGGCCCAGAAACCTTTGTGTGACAAGACTGCCCAGGTAATTCTGATACATATTAAAGTTTGAGAACCATGGCTGGAAGCTAAGGAGCCAACTTCCTTTTGTTTTCTTATTGCATCTGTTTTCTCTTATAATTACAAAATTATGAAATGGCTCCTTTTGTAAGCCATCTCAAATTCTTCCTAGAAATAAGTAGGGTATGTAAAGTATAACTTTTAAAAAATCATAATCAACAAATACCTTCACTGTTGAAATACCTTTTATTAAGTAGATTCAGGTGGCAAATTTAGTGGGGGGAAAAATGCTAAAATTGGTGTTAAAACAGTCTGGAAGAAAACTTAATTAGTTGGTGGGCTCAATTTCTTTATCTTTCAACAGGCTCTGGTGGCGTCAAGTAGAGGAAAGTTAGTCACAGTTATCTTTACAGATCCATTAAGCTGCTAATTACCCAAAACCCCCACAGAAGAAGGTGTGAGACCATCTGAGGGTCCAGCTATCTTTTAACCAGTTATGTGCCACTCGGATTTAGGTCTATCTCTGATTTTCCTCTCTCTGTCTCCACTCCATTACTCTACTACATCAAGAGTTGATAGTATTTATTATTATTAAAGGTTAAAATGTAGAAATAAAACCTAACATTGGCAACTAATCAGAAATAGTAATAATAGTTTCTCCTAGTGGAGAAATAAGACAGAGGAGATAATAACATTAAAGTTTCTGATTTTTCCTTAAGGATGACACAGTTTGATAAGAAATACTGAGAACATCTCCCTTCACCCCATTTCTGGTCCCTCTGCCCCACATTTTGACAGTTATATATAAAAGCAATTTCATAGCTAAATAAAAATGCAAAATAAGATATTATTTTGTCTAATTGGTAAAAATTCTGAAACACATCTAGTGTTATTGATTTGAGGAATAGACACTTCCACAGGCTGCTGGTAGGAATATAATGTAATATGATAGCTTCACCCCACCTCGGCTGGTGAGGCAATATTTATTTAAAAAAAAAAACCTTAAAATTGTTCACATCTATTAACTTATCCTGAAAAAACAGTGTTATTTATAGTGGCAAAATTTTTAAAAACGTCTAAAAGTCAAACCCTAGGAAAGCTGGTTTAATAATATGGCCCATACTTACTACATAACTATGCTATCGCCATTGAAATACTGTTAAAAGAGGAACTTGTGCTATATGGAAAACACTCATAACACAACCTATCATACACAGCATATCTAAATTTAAAAATGTACGTCCCTTAAATATTCAAAAGATCAATGCCAAAATGGCAATAATGTTTACATATAAGTAGTTAGGTTATGGATAAACTTTATTTTCTCCTTTATACTTTTCTGTATTTTTAAAACATTCTACTATTAACAGATGTTTCCAAAATCAGGAAACTCAAATATATTGGTTTCTAAACAAATTCAGCGTATGCTTTACTTTTAATGGGCATATTGAATCTCAAATGGCAGCTCAATTGGTTTAAATGCAGCAATCAAAATAAACTAGATACTAAAATACCATATTTTAGTTCTTGATTATAAATGTTAATCAAAAGGATGCTCAATCTAAAAAAATAGAGAGGGAGTTCTAAGTGTAAAGGAAAAATAACTGTTTATTTAGTCTAATACTATATTCTACAGAGGAAGAAACATGTTAAATGATGAACTCATGGGCACATACTCAGTAAACCATGTATCTTTTCCTCCCTTCCATATAATCAACATTTTAAAAATAAGCATAGGTTCTCTTTCTCTTTCTCAATTTAAAACTACCTTAATTATTGTGTTGCTAATTATTGTGTAGCCTTGGACGATACTATAGATTTCTGTGAGACAAATAATCATCCTGGGGTAAACATACATTTATTCACTTAATTCTGGATCTAACTTATCAAATAATAAAATCATGTGTTTAGGGGTAAATACAAAAGATTTTCTCTTTGGTAAAAGACTATGTATTTAAAAGAAGCTAATAAAGAATCCATTCAAATTCAAACAAATATGTAGAAGACACAGAGTTAATTTCCAGAAAATACCACGTTTCTACAACATCATACCTAGAGTTACTGATTTTCATTATTTAATCCCATCACTGAATGCATTTATTTCTTGCCCTGAGCAGACCGGACCATGATTTTTTTTATATTTAGGCAAGGAAAGGGAATGGGATTAGTGGATGAAGAGAAAGTAGGTTAACAGAATGGAGAGTAATAGGCGGTGTCCAGTTTCCAGTAAGTGAGTAGCAAACAGAGTGACCAGTGTTTAAGAAGTGTTGAAAGCCTTGAGACTTATTGGAGAGGATGCTGCTGCCAAAGCCTGCAAGTGTAGCGAGAGGTCCCGGGAGCTGTCTCAGACGGTACTTTTCTCTGCCCTGTAAGACTGTGCTGGGTTTCTCTTCATGTACTATGCCTGTCATTTATTTCTCTCGGCATGTTGAAAAACAGAGCATCATCATCACTCTCATTTGAGAAACTGCCTGATGATGAATCACAATAAATTTTAAAAGATCCCTTTCTTTATCTTTTCTCCTCCTTTGGGATATGGGAAAGACTAATAAAAAGGTATGAAGTATGCTTTTCACCCAGTGATAAAATAGCACTTTGGATTAAATAGAACATTGTTCATGGTTTATCAAACATCAATTTAAGAACTCCTCAGAGTAACTATATTAACAAGATGTAATAAAAGGACTGATAATAAAAGTTTCTTAGTTGTGTCTCATATTTGTAGCCTTGAAGTTCTATAGATTTTGAGTTGTTGGCTTGTGAGCACTAAAATACAACAAGATGTTTTAACCTTTTTAATGCTAAATCTAAAGAGTATTTACTGGTTGATCTTTCAGTGTGAATAGGTTGGTAAATGAAGACTTTGTTTTTATTTGCGTATCATATTAGCACTTTTCTGCTGCATAAATGCTTTAATGGAGAAAGTATGCACGTATAATTTAATAGACCTAATTATCATATTTCAAAATAAAAAAAGTTGTCAGACTCTTTTAACCTTAAGGTCACAATAATGGATTAGGTGAGGATAAATTAAGTTGATATATGAGGTAAACGGGTGATGCTCTATTGTTTTCTTTGTGTTTCAGTGCTCCTTTATTTCATTATTCCTGTAGAAATTGGGATAAGACAGCTCCTCTGACTAATTAACCAAAAGAGGTTTGACTAATAGAAAGAGACTGCAAGCATGATTACTTAAATGATCATGTACATACCACTTAATGATCATTATCATTTATTCTTATATTAGTGCTAATAAATGGTAAAACTGTTTAAGCCAAATGCTGTCACATCACAGCAATGTACATCATGGCTAACACTAATAATTTCTAATTTACTTGGGAATCAATGGGACATTGCAGCTTTCTTAATTCATGTCAACACTTGCTTCAATAAATTTACAGACCTTTTTAAAGTAGAAAATATTTAGTATATATCTCTTTACCTAGACTACCATTCTCTTCCAAACTACAAACAGTTCCAGCTATGCCAACTATATCCCTGACTTTCAGGAGATCTGTGTAATATATTAAAAGCCACTTATTTATAAAAAAGTCAATGTTCTAAAATGCTAATTTCACCCCATCCTCTTGCTTACTAAGGATTCAGTGGACACAGATTAGCTATCAAGTTCTTATGCACCACTGGAAGGCTACTTTTGCTGTGCAAAGAAAAAAAAACTGGTATTTGATTTTTCTTTATCACTCATATCTATCATTATTTTCCCTCACATTAAGAATAACTAGGGAAGAAAATAACTCAGGTGCTGCAACATCACTGGCCAATGTTACCTATAGAACAGACACAAAAAAAGTTGGAGGGTTGTCCATTTTATATGTATTTACTGTCCTGAGCGAGAGACACTAGCATTATTGACTCTTATTTCCCCCATCACTCTTTAGGAATGCACATTGAAGAGCACTTTAGTTTTTGGGTGACATAAAAATAATAAGCTGAGAGCCAGAACAGAGAAGCCCCCGTTAGGTTCTATTGGAAGAGGGAATATGAAGAGGAAAAATGCAACATAAAATATAATCAGTGTATTTTAGGAGAAAAGGAGATAACTAATGAAGAAGAGATTTTGGCTTCTGGTTATATCTTAATAGGGATCAACTTACAGGCTCACACAGCTGCTGGGTGGAAGTTTCAGTTCCTCATAACTTGGGTCTCTCCAAAACATTGCTTACAACATGCATCCCCCAGAGCAAACGGGGAGGGAGAAAGCACAACAGAGCACCCAAAAGGAAAGCTGCAATACCCTTTATAATCTAGGTAGTGACTTGACATCATTTCTGCTATATTTAATTAGGACAATGTTTGAGAGGGGAGTGAATTACATAAAGGTGTGAATACCAGGAAGCAAGGATCATTGGGGACCATTTTGGAGTCTGGCTACCACAGTGTTTCTATTATCATAGCTGAGTAAAATAGCATCCAGGGCTAACATGATCATATGTCACTTTTCTTTTGTTTTTAATTAATAATTGCTTATTTTCTTAGTGCTTATCACTAAGACTTTCCAAACTTGTCCCCAAAGCCTATTAATACAGTTGTATGCATAGTCATTCAGATTATCTGTAAATTTTACATTTTCCCCCGGATCCTCCCTGCTATGATGTGAATGTTTGTCCCCTCCCAAACTCATGTTGAAATTTAATTGCCATTGTGACAGTATTAAGAGGAAGGAACTTTAAAAGATAATTAGTCTATGAGGGCTCTGCCCTCCTTCATGGATTGATGCTGTTATTGTGGGAGTGGGTTCCTTACAAAAGGCGAAGTCTGGCCCCCTTTTGTCATTCTCTCAGCCTCTCTTTGCTCTTCCACCATGGGAATATGCACTAAGGCCCTCACTAGGTGCTGGTCCCCTGATCTTGAACTTTCTAGCCTATAGAACAGTGAACCAATAAATTTGTTCCTTATAAACCTCCCAGTCTGCAATATTCTGTTAAAGCAGCACAGAATAGACTAAGACATTCTCTAAGGGCCCTCTAACTTTATGCTTTTTCAAATATTATACTATTTTCTTCTGCTACCATATTTTTCACATCCAAGAGATCTTTTGTTTTCTAATTCTTTTTGTACGTATACATCTTCATATGTACGTAGGTATTTTGTTTATCACTGAAACCACCTTTGATATCTCTGCAATTATTAATTATGGTGATTTGCTTCAAATTTTTCTTTTGTTTTTCATATTTTCTATGTTTACTAAGGGCTCCTTTGGTTTCTTTTTCCTTTTTTCCATGTTAATTGTTTTCCTCAAATGTCAGCTAATGAATCCTTGGACCAAACTAATAATTTAAGAGTAAAAATTTTGTGCAAGTGAGGTTTGGTAACTAGTGGATCTCTGTGTGGAATACCCTTGCTGAGAGCTAGCACTTTGGCGAGGAGGGAACCCAAAGGCCAGTATCTGAGTCTTGTCTCTAGACTGTTCATTAGTTCCAGAGAAGTATTCTGTCACCTGCTTGGAGTATAAGCTTGCTCCAGTATACTAAGAACTAAATGGTGGAGGGGAAACAGAGGATTTTACCATTTATTTCCACTTTTTTTCTCCTGAAGACCATTCTCTGTGTTCATATAATCCCTCTTTTTACCAGAATATCTTGCCCCTGCCTTGTATTCCCATTCTAGAGTCTCTAGCACAATTATTCCAAATAAGTCTCTCACATCCTGGAAGGGTGGAGGAAAGGGAAGTGAGTTGACGGTTATACATCTGCACTTTGCAGCCAGACTGCCTGGATGGAGGCTGAACTGCTCCTTTCCCAATCCCCTCATTTTCAGCTCTGTGCCTCACTCCTTTTGTCAGTGGTTCCCGGCACCTGTGATTCCTGAGCTCTCAGAGTCCAGTGAGGGAAAGATTTCTCATTGGGGCATCTGGCGTTGTGGGTTTGTGGGTTGAATTTTGTCCTCCCCAAAAGATATGTTGAAGTACTAATCCCTGGTAGCTGTGAACGTTATCTTTTTGGAAATGGGGTCTCTGAAGATGTAATTAGGTTAAGACAGGGTCATACTAGAGTGTCCTCATAAGGTGGCCATGTGAAGACACATGAGGAGAACGCCATGTGATGACAGAGGCACACGTTGGAGTGATGCAGCTACAAGCCAAGGAACACCGAAGACTGTCAGCAACCACCAGAAGCTAGGAGACAAGCAAGGAACAGGTTCTCCCTGAGAGCCTCTAAAAGGAAAAAAACCTTACCAACATCTTGATTTGAGACCCACAGACTCCATAATTGTGAGAGAATAAATTTCTATTGCTTTAAACCTCCCAATTTCTGGTAATTTGTTATGGTAGCTCTAGGAAACTAACACGCCTGGATTCCAGCTTTCTCCTTACTGCAGCAGTGTCATCTTCTCCATCCTTTCTGTCTTTATACATTGTTGTTCCAGGTTAAAGAGATCTTGATTTCATAGGAGTTGGAAATTGTTTATGTGATTTCTTTCTCCTGGTGGTTTTGTGGTGACTCCTAAAGAATCTCAGGAATTTTTGCCCCCAAACATGATTCCCTGGTATAAAGAATATTTTGAATTAAAGGCCATTCCAGATAAAAAGGCATTGGAAGAGGCTTTCCCTCTAGCTGCGTAAACCCGATCAAAAGATCAAAAAGAACAATGGACTTCCCTCCCTGTCATCACATATATTGCAGAATGCAACCAGACCAGGTCTAAATCATTTAAAACATAATACTTATCTCTCAGGTTAATCTACAAGTCAATCTGTTTCCCCCCACCAATTCATCCTCCCAGGTACCTATTCATCCTCCCTAGCAACTATTTATCATTTATCTATCGTTTATTGCCCCTCTAAACAGAATTACCTATACTCTTCATCTCCTGCCCCCCCAAAAAGGTGTGTATAAAAATATCTGGATCCCATTGGGATACTGAATAATCCCTCTGTGATTCTCCCCATGCATATGGAAAAGAAACCTTTCTTTTTATTAATCTGCCTGAATTGTGAGTTGATCTTTCAGCAAACTTTCGGGGGAAAGGGCAAGGTTTCCTTCACTTCTACAGTCCCAAGGGGAAAACGAGATAAAAATATCTTTACTACTCTATTTTAAAAACAAAAGTCTCTATAGTCTTAATTTTTCAACTTTTTTCTGTGAAACTAGTTCATACTACTTCATGTATTGTAAGTGTAGTCCAGGAAATATGCATAGCAAGAAAACTAATTTCAATCTTTCTAATTACTACATCCGTTCTACATACCACTGTCATTCTGTTCAAGAATTTATAATAACTTTCTGTTGACAAGGTATCAAGCAGGGAAAGGGAAGATGAGGAGGAGTTAGAACATTTGAATTCATTGAGTATCTACTTAATTCTAAGCACTGTACTAGAGTACTTTCACACACTTTCATTTAGTCTTCCTAATAGCCTATAAAACATATGGTGTAATTTTTCTTTTTACAGCTGAGAAAAAAGAAATTTAAAGGTAAATAACCTGCCACACTCACCCTGTCAGCAAGTCAAGAATTCAAACCAAGATGTGTTTTACTCCAAAGCCTAAACCTGACTCTGTGCTGTTTTTCGAGGCCAAAGGGCTCTGCCAGATCATTCTAGGCTTCTGTAAATAGTATTCAAAAATATGGCTAGTTTTTAGCTTTCACAAATAGTCACTGAATTAGACCAACTACTGCTATTTTTTTTTTAAGTATCTACTATGTGTCAGGCACATTGGAAAGTACTTATTTTTAATATTGACAGTAATTTTGAACGGTGGTTTCTGTACCTGTGGCTACTTGGAACTGAACTTTAATGAGGGCAAATAAAATAAAACATAAATCTAATAGTACTTAGAAATAATATGCTTAACACCAAGTGTTGTTTTCTTTTTTTTTAAATTTTAGATTATAGGGGTACAAATGTTTTAGTTACATGAATTAATTTTGTACAGTTTGAGTCAAAGTTGTAAGTGTGTTATAAGTGTGTCCATCACCCAGTGTGCATTGTACTCGTTAGGTGTGAATTTATCCATCCCCTCCTGCCTCTCCACCTTCTTGATTTCCATTGAATTTTACTACCATATAAACACATGACTGCTGATCATTTAGTTCCAATTAAATAGCAAGTACATGTGGTGTTTGTTTTTCCATTCTTGTGATACTTCACTTAGGAGGATGGTCTCCAGTTCCATCTAGGTTGTTTCAAAAGGTATTATTTCACCTTTTTATGGCTGAGTAATATTCCATAGTGTAATATACCACATTTTATTAATCCACTCATGTATTGATGGGTACTTGGGTTGTTTCCACAACTTTGCAATTGTGAATTGTGTGGCTATAAACATTCAAGTGCAAGCGTCTTTTAAAAAAATTTTTCCTTTGGGTAAATACCCAGTAGTGGGATTGCTGAATCAAAATGGTAGGTCTACTTTTAGTTCTTTGAAGTATCTCCATATTATTTACCATAGAGGTTGAACTAGTTTGCAGTCCCACCAACAATGTATATTTCTCTCCACATCCACACCAGCATCTGTTGTTTTGGGATTTTTTGATAAAAGCCATTCTCACTGGAGTTAAGTGATACCCCATTGTGGTTTTGATTTGCATTTCCCTGATGATTACAGATGTTGAGCTTTTTTTCATATGTTTATTGGCCATTAGTCTATCTTCTTTTGGAAAGCTTCTGTTCACGTCTTTTGCCCATTTTTTAATAGGGTTGTTTCAGGTTTTCTTATTGATTTGCTTGAGTTCTTTGTAGATTCTCTTTACCAGCCCTTTATTGGATGTGTAGCATGTAAATATTTTCTCCCATTCTGTAGGTTGTCTATTCACTGTATTGATTGTTTTCTTGGCTGTGTAGAAGCTGTTTAATTTAATCAGGTCCCATTTATTTATTTTTTTGTTGCTGTGATTGCCTTTGGGGTAGTCTTCATAAATTCTTTGCCTAAGCTGATATCTAGAAGAGTGTCGTTTTCTTAGGAAAAGATTTCAGACATATAGTATAGTTGGCACATGCCTGCAAGAAACTCAGCTGTACTAGAGTCCCGACTTTCCCTGCTATAATTCCTTCCACAGATGTAACACAGCAGCAAAACAATGCCAAACTACATGTTGGTCTAAGATGTTCCAAAAGAGTTTTAATTATTTTCCTATAACTACTACAAATTTTTAAATATGAAATAGCTTATCCTCTTAAAAAATGTGATGGCTCTGCTTGGCTGGTGCTCTAAAGCACACTCAGTCTGCCTGCTGCCTAACTGAACACCATGGTCACATATGGAGATCAAGTTTTAGAACGTTTAGGCTATGGGGGACCATCCTACCTTTGTCACAAGGCCTGGACAGCACCTTCGCTACTTTTCTTCCCCTCAGACTTCACTTGACTACTATCACTACACAATTAGTCATTTCCCTTTTCAGCTGGACCATTAATGTAAAAATTATTTTGTGTCTCCCTGATTGGTTTTCTCTGACACTCCGCAGAAATGTGTCACCCCTGTCCCCATTGACCTTGCCAGACTATGACTTTCAGGAAGAGACTTTAAATCCTAATTCTTAGGAAAAACAGATGTTATCAGGTAAGATCTCCAAACTCTCCCTTGCTTGCCTGCATTCACGTCTATTTAAACTCCCTTTCTTTGCACTGTTCAGGTGCTCCGTACCTGCATTCTCAAACCCCATCCTCCAGAATCCTCACCTTAGCTACTGCTCCCCTAAGTCTTTGAGTAAAGCCTTTGTCACACGAAGGGAAAACAAACATAATACAGTCATTAAATCACAAACTGTTCTAGGTCTGGCTATTTCCCTTCTTTTTCTTTCCTTCATATCCAAGCATTTAGAAAAAACAGCCTCTGCTCCTCCTCCAACCAAGGCTGCCCAGCTTCGGTTCCTACCAACAGTGCTCTTCCCAAGGTGAGCAGTGACACCCAAGTCCCTCAATCTAATCTGGGCTCAGGTGCTCATCCCCCACTTTTTTTTCACTTGGCCTTTGTGAACATGAGGCTTTCAGGACCACTCTTTCCCTTTGCTTCGGTGTTACTGGTTGCTTCTGGGGAAGACTGCTCTTCTCAGGCCCCTCTTTCTCTTGCCTGTTCCTTCCAAGTTGCAAAACCCAGATGAGTCCTGCATGCCTTCCCTCCTGGGAGATCCAGTAAGACCAGTGACCACCCCACATACAGACGATGCCTCTCCCTCTGTACGCCCAGTGAACCTCCACAGTAGACAGCACCACTTCATTGTATCTTAGCTGTGTAGGCTAAACAATTTATTTGTCACTGAAATTGTAAAACCACCAACCATTTGACATGTTTTCTACATTTTTCATTATGTCAATGAAAGTTTAGTTCTCAAATGGTAAACAATTATAGTGGAAATGGCTTTTACTGAAGTATAATGAAAAATTTTAGCACATAGAAATAGATAAAAATTCTAACAAATCAGTAATCAAACAACAAAATCAATAGTTCTTTATCCTCTTTTTGGTTTTTTTCTTTTTGGGGGGAAGAAATTTGATGAAGTCAACAGATCCTTTCACCAGGGAAAAAAAAAAAAATATGTCCAAACATAAAATTAAAAAAAAAAAGTACAGAGTTCAAGGAGCTTCTAAAGTCTGTCCATTGACTCCTGTGGGGGTGCAGGGAAACTTCCCCTCTGCCCGGAAGATCAACTCACAGTAAGGCAGATTAATAGGAGAGAGACATTTATTTACCATGCACATGGGGAGAATCACACAGTGATTACCCAATACCCTAATGGGGTCCAGAAATTTATATACCTTCATTTTAGAGGGGAAGGAGAGATGAGGAATATAGGTAATTCTGTTTAGGGGCAATAAATGGTTACTAGGGGGATTGAATAGATACTTGGGAGAGTATGGATGGGGGAAACATATTGACTTTTAAACGATTCTCTTTGGAAATTAAACTAAACTGAGAAATAAGTATTATATTTAAAATGATCTGGGCCAGGTTCGGTTGCATTCTTGATCTTCTTTCCTGTAATACATTGAGATAACAGGGAGGGGAAGGGAAGTCAATTGTTCCTTTGATGGGTCTGTCTGGATATGCAGAGAAAAGAAAGCCCCTGCCAAGGCCTGTTGATCTCTAAGGGCCTTTAATTCAAAATACTGTTTATACCAAGGAGTCATATTTTGGGGTGAAATTTTCTGAGCTCCTTCACGCCTTATAAAGCCCAGATTCTGAACTTCTGCTACTAGGAAAGGGAGAGATTCAGAGTGGGCAAAAATTTTGAAAAGGTCGTAATAACTATAGTCCACTATGAAACAGAAACAGAACAAGAGGCATATTAATCATAACAACCATTTCAGAGAAGTCAAGGACATTACTTTCCTTATATGATATAGTTCTTTATCTCCTTTTCACTAAATTTATTCCAGCCTTCAGCATACATCTGTGGATGCTCATTAAGTGAAAGACATTTGCTATTTCTTGCATAAATGTTCTTTTAAAACAACTTGAAGTCTTCACTACTTGAGACTTTTCAAACCTGTTCATGCTTAAGAGTCTGTCTGATAACGACTATGCCAAAAGGTTGTCCTGCCATGACTATAAATTAGAAAAGAAAAGACTTTCCCCGTCTACCCACAGGGCATTCTTACCTAGGCAGGAGCCCTCCTGAGTCCATTCTTCCCTTTACTTGACTACATAATAAATACAAGAGACTGATGTTTGAATAAAATGTGAAATCACCCAAATTGTTTCACATTTCTGGCCTAGAAAAATCCCCTTAAAAAATATATTTAAGTCTTTTGACAGCTACAGGTAGCATTTGATTCTGTCTGAAAGCCCAAGTGTGAGGGTGTCAAAAACAATTAGTATTTTAATAGCTCCCTTTCTTAGGTTATTTGGCAGGCACAAGTTCATCAGAAAAAGAGCAAAAATTTTCTGAAGAAAATAAGCCAATGACATTTAGAAAATTATATAATTTTACTCCATTGTTCCTTATGCTCTTTCTACTTTAAAACAGGATATTGTTAAAAAGAGATGGAAATGGTAGTTGTCAACATTTACTACCTTGATAGATAAGGTTCTCTAGACAAGGACTTGTTTGGTGTTGTCCTCATTGTTTTCAAAGAAGCCTTAAGGCAGTTAGTGCTCAGTAGACATCACTGAAAACCTTAAAAATTTCATAATTCTGCCTCAAGACAAATTCTTGCTGCTTGAGGAAGAGGTAGGTCAAGAAACAAAGGGACACAAGACTGAGTGGATCGGGGTGGCAGGGGGCTGTATGTGAAGTTTTGATACGTAAACAACAAAGTCTGTCTTGTGTGCTTCCCTTAGAGTTATTTTGTAGAAAAATATGCTAATTCAAAGATATCTAACTAGCTTCACATTTAATTCTGACTTCAAATCTTAGAGTGGCAAAGCAGCTGTGCCTGGAGGCAATACAATCTTATTTCTATAAAAATCTCTCAAAGCTCCACATACAAGCGGAAGAGTAAAAATAGATAATCAAATCCAAATTAAGGCTATTAAGAATTGATTTAGTGTAAAGATAATATAGCAAGATTTTGTTTAGGTTATGGATGTTCACTAAAAATGTATAATACTTGTTTGCCTAAAATTTTGATTATGTTTTATCTTATTTTGTCACAGTTAAATAGTTTTATCATTAGGGGTTTTAATTGCATATAGTTTATAGAATTCTTCCTGATTACTCTATATCCATATTACTGGGAAAAAAAATCCCACTGTACTACTTATGAAAAGAGAACCATCTAATGAGGATGCAATCAAACTGCAGGCAGATGCACCATAAGGTGTGGCTTGACAATTCCTATTTGTGAAACCTTTGTCACAAAAAGTTTTACAGAGAGGGTACAGAGTATACAGAGGAAGAGAAGTCCCGGAGGAAGAGCAGGAATTAATGTACCCTGAAAAACACTAGTCACTCAGTGGTATACTAAAGGTTATAAGGAAAACAAATAATCAAGAAAAGAAAGAGAACTGAGGAAATCAAGTCCTTGAAACTCTTCTTTCAACCTTTATGACATGGGCTCCCCTACTGTGCAATCCCTCCCGATTTCCTGATGTCTCTTCTACCTCTCCCTCACTTCATTACTCACCAGAGTCCATTCCTAAGTTCCAGTCCTTGACTTGCCATTCTCTTGTTTTAAAGAATCTCCTTTAGATAACTCGTTTTGCTTACACAACATTAGCAACTCTCTGTGAAGGTCTCTTATTCCAGAGCTCTACACCCTCCTTCTTTCCTCAAGCCTAGATATACCCTCTCACTCTTTCCCCATCCCTTGCAACCAATCCACACAGGCATGGAGGTGAAGTCCTTGCAATTCTTCCCTCTTGCTTACATTTGTCACTTCAGTTCCATGAAACTGCACAGACTTCTCATTTTCATGTTTGAAAACTTCAATAGTTCAAAATTTCTTGGCCTAGCATCAGACTCTCAGTATATTTCTTCACCATCTGATCCTTTATTTTCAACTGGGCCAGCTGATTTACCAACAGCCAAACCCCACAAATCTTTATTAAAAATGCATTAATAAATACTTTAATTACCTTGACTTAAAAGAGGACATTTTACTATTTATACAGACTACAGAAAATCTTTAGGTTTGGAATATACTGTGTTGAATACAGAAATGTGATAATGTCCTGTACTCATCAGCAGATGCGTTGTTTTGTTTTAATGTTGTAACACTTTGCTTAACTAACGGAAAGAAATTTAATTAAGTAGCCCTCCACTTCTCAGGAGTAATCCAATCATAGATTTAATCCCTCCCCCCACTGATCCAAAAACATGTTAAAACACGGATCAGATGATCAAATATCTCCTTTTGATGACAGATAACATTTAAGGGAGGAGATGAGAGGTAGTTAACTGTGTTCACAGCTGGAACTTTAGAAAGTGGCAAATCAAATCCCACTATTTCAGTGACATTTAGAGACTTGATTTTGCTTCTCAAGATACATTAATTGCTCCATTGAAGCTTAGACATGAACATGTCTGTTCATTCAATACATTCTTACTAAATACCCATGTGGCAGGTGCCATTCCAGCTCAGCACTGGGGTTAGAGGAGTAAACCAGACAGATATCCTCTTTTATTGTCTTGTCTCCACTCTGATGAAACTCATGACTAGTGTGGAAGACAGACACTGAATAAGGGCAGTGTGTGTTGTAAATCGGGAAGACTGGGGTGTTACAGGAGCAAACAATTCTACAAGATTTAGGCTGGGGTGCAGGAAGGGCCTCCTGAGAAAGTGCATACATGCTGCTGCTGCTGCTGCTTCTTGGCTCACCTTTGCCCTTGGGTTTTTGGCCTCATTTCTATTCATCCTTGAAATCTCAGCTTGGATTTCAGTTCCTTCTAGAAGCCATATCTGGATTGTCCTCACAAAGTCTGGATTGGTCTTTCGGACTTTGTGTGTTGCCTCTATCCTGGCATTTAACAAGTGTATGAGAATTATTGCTGGTCTGTTTCCCAACTAGACGGTGCATTCTTGGAGGGTATCTGTATATCTTAAGCACCTAGCGAGTACTTAATAAATTTTGCTGAATAAATAAAAATTTAGCAAGGAAAAAATAGCAAATACTTAATTTCTGCCTAGGCCTTAGCAGCCAAAGTGAAAGATAACAGGTAAAAGTTTTAACAGAAGTATTTTTGGTAGAGGTTTGGAGCACAGCACAAAGGCCGGATTGATTATTCACTGGGTAAGATTTCTGTGCTTCTGAAACCCATTGGAGTTAGAATGCTTGAGGTCGGTTTGCCAAAATACATACTGGGACATTTTAGCCCCAAGGTCTGAGAGGGTAACTTCATCAGGACTTTTTATTCTGAAAGAAAAGATGCTGTGTATATATAAAAAGAAACCTAAGAAGTTTGGGACTATGGCTATGATTTAAAAATGCACGGACAATACACAGATAGTAAAAGACAACAAAAGATTAAAACTACAGCTAGTAAGCTTAAATTTGGGTTTTGGATATATATTTTTTAACCTAAATATTCTATGATGTTTCTAACAGGGCATAAGTTTATTAAAATTAATATAGATGTTTTAATAGTAAGTTTATTAGAAGAAATAAAAAGTAGCCGTAATTAATTCCCTAAGTGTATCATTGTAATCCAAGCCTCAGACTAGGAAAATAGTGCTCTCTAGTGGTTAAACTTGGGAACAAGAGATGAGGCACACCAGAGGCTGGAGAACCTCTGAGAGGTCCTGTCTCAGTAGTTCAACTTCATGTTTGTTACAAGAGAAAACAATGTACACATGAATCATCAGCTCATAGATGGGAAGTGGATTAGATACTGATTCAAGCAGTTGTATTAAGAGTATGACTTGGCAAAGAAATTAAGAATTTAGACTCTGAAGTGAAGCCCAGATTCAAAATTTGACTGCATGACCTTAAACAAGCCATCAGACTTGTTAAATCCTTGATTATTTTTAACTATGAAATGGAGATAAAAATATTGACTATCTGATAGAATTACCGAGAAGATTAAATGAGATAACATGCATAAAACATTCAGGATAGTGCTTGGCATTTAGTAAGGCAAATAATTCAGAAATACTAGCTTATTACTAATATTATTATTTTACTTAGGATATAAATGAATTTCAAATAATTGTAAAAAAATCTTATAAATTGTGAAAATAGGTTATGATGTTATAAATTGTGAAAATAGGTTATAATATGACCAGATATATACTTGTAGAAAATATAAAATACCAGACATTAGTTTCTTTTTAAGTACACAGAAGCAAATTAAAAAGTAAAATAGGTTCAATGTTATATTTCAATCACATAGTTCAGTTGTAGGTTACTAGTTCCAATGAAAATAATTTTTAGAAAGATTACTAAATGAACTCCAGAATATCATCTATTCTAAAAATAACAACCCTTTTTGCAATGAAGACATTTTCTTTAACCAAATCCTACATTTTTCAACATCTAGTCTAATAGATCTATCTCCATACACAAAATTCTTAAAGATAAATTTGGTTGTTTGGATTTCTTTCTACTTGCTTAGAAATGTGAAGGGAAGCCACAACAGAAATAGCAATAGAAAGTAATTTTTTAAAATGCTTTAATCTATTACACTGATATTAGAGAGAATTTGATCTTTGTGATATATCTCCTTTGGCTTGCTGTATAATCTACTAGCTTAATTATCACAGTAGCCTTAGAACTCAAGCCAGTACATATTAGCTTTATAGAAATGCTATGCTCATCTACTTTTATATATTAAACAGAAAAATCACTATTTATAATTATATCTGAGCCATTATTCCCCAGACACTTTACTAACATTACAGTCATAGGACTGCCTTCCTCAAGGCCAGTACACAAAGTTATCTTAAATAATTTTCCTCTACAATATAAAATACTTACTTTAATTAAGCATAGGATGGGTATACATATGTTATTATAATCATATCACAATCATTGTGTTTGGCTATGGTTGTGGTTCTTCATTTTAATGACTTACAATGGGGGCTGAGTTGTTTATCTTATTAACAATAAAAAACAACTGAAGTACCAATATGAACTCAAAAAAGAAATACAATAGGAATTAGAACTGTATTATGGTCACATGTGTGTCACTAACTCACTCTGTACTCTTGGGAAGTTTTCAGCCTCTCTGGGTTTCCATTTATTCATCTACAAAACAAAATAATCTCTAAGGTCTAAGATAGCTCTACCTTCTAAACTTTGGCTATTATATGGTATGTCAAAATGGCTTTAATTCATAAACCCAAATTTAGGAATTAATTATTCACAATAAACTTCTCTGACTTATTCCAACTTTTCCCCCCTATTGTTGTAATAGGGAAGGAAAAACAAAAACATACTGAAAGAAGTCAAAAAACCTACTTAAAATACTGCTGCAGATCTTTACCTTTCCTCTCATTTATTAAGCACCTACTTACTATATATACTTTACCTCAGGCAGCAAGGATATAGATATTAAGAGATCATTCTATTGTGTCTTTCCCTTATTTACCTCATAATTATTTTAGGCTTCCCTAGGAATTTGGCACAGGTTGCTCTGTCGTCAGTCACATGTTAGTATTTCTAGAACTTAACTCATCAGCACCCAAAAATCCCTTAAATGAAATCTGTCAAGTTTTTTTCTTTTACAAAGCTGAGAAACTTTGGTGATAATCTCACTCTGAATAAACAGCATTCACAATGAATAAAGGTGCTTTTGACTATAGAAGGTAAACACGACCCCAATTATTTAACATGGTAGGAAAAGAACTAAAGTAAATAAATCCCAATCAACACAAAATGGCAGCCTAAACAGAGGAAGAAGGTTCCATGCAGTTGGGAGTGAAGGATTGGTTAGAGTTTTTGGAAAGGAGCCAGCTTTACATAAATATCAGAGACTAAGTTAATTCACCGTTTTAGTGATTTTAGCACATCCCTTCAAAATAATATCACATGAAGCTCATCTATATGATTTGGCCAAAATGCTGATCAAAGTAGTTTTAACTGTACTGGCAAATGTGGTAGAATAAAACAGATAACAAATTCAATATTTCAAGATATATAGTAAATCAACTACTTCAAATAGCATTATGAGAGCACATCGCTTTTGAAAGGGTGCACTAGACATCACTAATCAGAAACGTTTGATGGTAACTTCAAATAATAATAATTAAAAAAAAACACATTCACTCAAGACCTGAAAGAAGAACTTAAGACACAACCTCAAGGTAATAATGTAAGGATGAAAAATATGAGTACACAATCTCATAACAAATACGTACATCCATACGGTTTTACTATTTTAGTTATAGTGAAACTTGAGAACTTCACAGCAGTCTACTAAAATCACAGATCAATAGGATAAAAGTAGATAAGAAGAATGTGCAATTTATGAATATGGTTTATTACCATGGTTACAAACTTTGAGAACAGGCCTCTGGGACACTGGACTGAGACTTTGCCGAACATCTGTTAAAAAAATATATAAAAGAAACTTAATATAGAGGTCTGCTCATCTCAAGAAGTATAACAGTATTAGACAGACTTTTTTTCCAAGGTTAAGTATTTCTGGCAGCAAAGTAATGCTTCAATACCCTGAAATACTTGAAGCAGTAATGTTATGACTTTTACTTCCCATTTAATTATGCTACTGTAAACTCCACTGGGATAAGGTACATATGGTTCTTTAGATGAGACTTGTCACACTAATCAGGATTTTCTGGGTTCAGTGCATTGATTTGTTAATGCATTACTGACATCGGCCAACTGGAATGCGTATCTCTGACATTTGTCTGTGCAAGGGATTAAGCAAACTTATGAAACTTCTGAACAGTTGTTGCCCATAGCACTGTATTCTTGACACATGACTTTTAAAAGAATTAGGGAAAAAAAAAAAAAAAAAAAAGAGTTCTTCTCTGTGATCGTTCCCTAGAAAGTAACATGAAGCAAGTATAGCATTCACCTTTCGGCTTTGGTGTCCTTTTCCTTCTGTCGCGGAAGGCAGCCCCGGACTGCAAGGCCTCCAGCAGACTATCCATCACTCCTGTCTCATCACCCTCTGTGAAAAGAGAAGCAGGGAATTCCATCAGCCCTCAGGGTTACCATAGCAATGTCAAAGCATACACAGAAACCGGTGATGGTGATGGTGGGGAGAAAAAAGATCAGATGCCAGGACTAAGCCAGCAATTTCAAAATAACATAGGACTTTAAGTCTCTCATAAATCAACTATCTTTTAATGAAATCTGTCTCATTAGTGCCCGTGTGACAGTCTACTAAAGAGGACCGAGTTCCATTGATTCACTTCAGAATACTTCTTTTATAGTCCAACGGCGTAATAACTTTAAATGGAATGTGGTTCTAGTCATGTCTGTGTCTCGGGTCATCATAAATCACATTTCCCTTATAAAAGTGGGTTATTTTCAAGGCATCAGCCTCTATTCTAAAATCGACCAGGTGTGAGAGTGTTTTTGTTATTGAGGTTCTGCTGTCGAAACTTATCGTACAAAATTATATTTCCATGCTAACTTTTGTGAACATGCTCCCAACAATTGATTTTTCAAATCAGAAGATAATTGTCCCTTGACTTGAGGTGACTCAGAACACTCACCACAAAATTTTACAGAATGCATAAAAAGTTGATCTTCTATAATGAAAAATAAAGGCTCTCAAAAATCTGAAAGACTGTACCCCATTATGATTAGTTTAAATTGACATTCTGCATATAATTAACAAAGGATGTGGACATAGTCAATTCTCTCAACAAACAACAGATTATCCTTGTAGTATTCATAGGTATGTATACTTATCAGTGCTAAATATTATTCAAAGAAAGAAGGAGATAAAGCTTCAAAGGAACTACTGGCCCAATCCAAATTCAAAGGAACCCTAAGGGCTACTTTTCCTCTCCAAAAAAGGTTATTTGCAGGCTTGCTTTATGAAATTGTATGGCTGGCATAGTGTTACATTTAAAATAATGAAAAACTATTTTCCCCTGGATTTTCTTTTTTGTTTTCTTTTTTGAGACACAATCCCTTTATAGAGAACAGCTGACAAGTAAATGCAGTACAATACAAATAACATACTCATTTACAGTTTATAAACAGACATATAAATATAAATATGGATCAGCCCTTTTTCCATCTGGTTCTGTTTCATATTTTTAGAAGAGTTCTAAACCTTGTAGGTGTTACAAAAAAAGGTGGGTGAGAAATAGAGTATTTGGAGGTTGTTAGTTTGCATGTAAATTTAATTCTAAAGTGGTTTGATGGCTATTTTAATTAAAACACATTAAAATATTTCAGACAGTTTAATAAGTAACTTTCTGGCTATTTGAAAATTTACACTCAAACTCAACTACATTTTTCCTAAAAAGAACTGCAGGTCTAATGTCAAATATTTAAGGTAGTGAATATATTTGATTAATAAAAGAAAACATTTAAAAATAAAAACATTTTTAATCTTTTCCAAGTAAGCATGAGATTGAAAAAAAAAAAATCCTAAAGTTGAAAACAAACAGAAACAAATGAAGTTGTTATTATATTGATAGCATTAATCATAAACGAAGGGGGAAAAGAACGCAAGTAACTTTTGAACTTTCCCCTTAGTAAATTTGTTTTTGGTAATGGTACTGATGCAGTGGTTCTAAAACTATTACATATGTATTATAAGACTGAGCAGATGGGTAAATGTGTTGATGTTGTTGGCAATAGGGGTGCTCACTGAGGGAAAGAAAACATGAAATGGGAGAAGGAAAGGAAGAACCATGAAGTATTTAATTGGATTTACAGGTATCAATACAAGTTCAAGGTTAAAAAAAAAAATACGTTTCCTAGCTTTGTGGACCAAAAGTGTTCAGAGACAATGACACTACAGTATCAATGAGCATACCTAGTCCAGAACCAGAACATTTACAGAAGTCTTTGATTCTAGGGCAGAGGCCAAGAAAGCATGAAATGAGCCAGGAACACCTTGTTGTGACAGAAAATAAGAAAGTGCTAAAAAACAGATGGGGATGTGCTGAGGACAGACTGAAGGGCTGCCCCGGGAAAATTTAGGACAATTTGGGTATGGAATAAATAATGATGGGAATGGATTATTATACATAGGGTAAAAAAGAATCATGTATCCACACTGATACTAAAAAAAAAAAAAAAAATAGTAACAAAATTGGATAGATATCACCTTACCCAAATAATCAAATCTGCTATCACCAATGATAGGCTACATTGACATCAAATGCCTCCTGAAGTGATGCGAAGCACAGCCTGTGTAGTACTTTGCACAAAAAGATTGACCCTGAATCTAAATGTGAGGAAACAATCATATAAATCCAAAGTGAGGGGCATTCTGTGACACAACTGGCTTGGGATCTAAAAACTATCAATATCGTGAAAGACCAAGAAAAGAAGGAGGAGAGAGAAATAACAAAAGGCTAGACAACTGTTCTAGATTAAAGGAGACTGAAGAGACATGACAACTAAATATAACACAGTCCTTGATTAGCTGCTAGACTGGAAAAATTACAAGTGACATTATTTGGAAAACTGGGGAAATCTGAATATGGACTAGATATTAGATAATTATGCTGTACCAATGTTATCAGAGTGTGATAATTGTATTATGGTTTGGTAGGATAATCCCATTGTTCTTAGGAGATAGATGCTGACATGATTAGGCTCACTAAACAACTTACAGTTTCATGTTTTCTGCTTCATGCTTTTGAGCACGCTGTTCTCTTGATACAGAACATCTTTTTCACTTTCTTCACCAAGCTAGCTCTTATCTCTCCTTCAAGATAGAGAACTGAGAAATCCTTCCCTGACCCACCTGGGCTAAACCCTGGGCTAAACAGGGAGACCTTCCGTGTCCCAGAGGCATGCAGAACATATGCCAATAAATTCTTTACCATATTATTTTATTTATTTATTTTTTTTGAAACAGACTCTGGCTCTGTTTCCCAGGCTAGGGTGCTGTGGCGTCAGCCTAGCTCACAGCAACCTCAAACTCCTGGGCTCAAGTGATCCTTCTGCCTCAGCCTCCCAAGTAGCTGGGACTACAGGCATGCGCCATCATGCCCAGCTAATTTTTTCTATATATATTTTTAGTTGTTTGGCTAATTTCTTTCTATTTTTAGTAGAGATGGGGTCTCGCTCTTGCTCGGGCTGGTCTTGAACTCCCGACCTTGAGTGATCTTCCCGCCTTGGCCTCCCAGAGTGCTGGGATTACAGGCATGAGCCACCACGCCCAGCCTACAATATTATGTTTTTACTTTATTGTTTCTACTACTATGCCATGAGCTCATTGAGGACAGGGATTATAGATTTTGTTTAACACCTAGCAAAATGCTAGTATTACATACAAAGTGTTCAATAAATATACGTTGACTGAATTAACTAAATATATGTTGAATAAATTGACTAAGGGCTACGATTAGTCCTTCAATTAGAGGGACTACTCGTGCAGGACAATAAAGGTCATAGATGGACAGGGGGTCAGGGAAGTGATGGGAATACATTCCCACCATCATTGTAAACAACACAGCTTTGTTTCTTCCTTTTCCCTTGTCTCACACATTTATTTAGCTGCCAAATCTTGTTGACTAAAACTCTCCAATATCTCCTGAACTGATATTTTGTTCCTTTTTCAACTACACTATAGAACTGAATTTTTTTTTCACCTGGAATACTGTGGGAGTAGGCTAGACAGTCACATTGTTTCCAATTTTTCCCTAATTCTTCCCATAGATTACTGATAAGTTCTACAGCAGAATGATGATATTCAATTCCCCCATTACAACGTTTCAACATTATCTCAGTTCTCACAGTATAAAGTCCTAACTCTTCCATTTCCCCCCACAATGACTCCAATTGCTCTTCAAATCTTATCCCTTACTTCTAACCATCACAACCTATCCGTCAGCTAAATGCGACTGCCTGTGGTTGTCCACATTCTCTCTCTCCCATCCATCACTCTCCACCTGGAACCTCTATCTCTGCTCTTGTCCCCCAGAGTCAATGGCTGTTCTTGGCCTTCATTCCCACACACGTAATGGGAGGAATACAATACTAAAGTAAAACAACCTGCCTTCCAGTCTGTGTGACACTGGACTATTTACATAATCATTCCTGGCATCAGTAATAGAGGCAATACCTGTCTAGGCTTAATAAGGGGATCAAATGAGCTAATACAAATGAAAGCACCTGGTAAATTGCTAAGTGATATAAAAATATAGGGAAATAAATTCATAAATGAAACCTATAGTGAACTATAGGATGTTTATAAAATATCTTTTTATTATTAAATGTTTCAAGCACAATTTTAGATATATTACAAATTAAGTCTTTTATGGTGTATTGATTATGTCCTTGGTTAATCATGTATGACATCATGTCTAAGGAAAACTGACTTGAAGTACAAATAGACTCTTGAAATAAAACGAATGTTTAATAAGGGGACATATCAGGAAGATGTTCTTTCAGATATTAAAAATGCATTTAGAGGCCGGGCGCGGTGGCTCACGCCTGTAATCCTAGCACTCTGGGAGGCCGAGGCGGGTGGATTGCTCAAGGTCAGGAGTTCGAGACCAGCCTGAGCGAGACCCCGTCTCTACTAAAAATAGAAAGACATTATATGGACACCTAAAAATCTATATAGAAAAAATTAGCCGGGCATAGTGGCGCATGCCTGTAGTCCCAGCTACTCGGGAGGCTGAGGCAGTAGGATCGCTTGAGCCCAGGAGTTTGAGGTTGCTGTGAGCTAAGCTGACGCCACGGCACTCACTCTAGCCTGGGCAACAAAGTGAGACTCTGTCTCAACAAAAAAAAAAAAAAAAAAAATGCATTTAGAACACTCAACTGACACATTTGCCTGGCATTTGTTACTGTGTGCCAGGATATTACTAGGCATGAAGGATACCTAGGACCCAAGGTTAACAAGAAATCTTTTCTGCTCTCAGAAGCAGAAAAGTGTGAGGGATATATACAGGCTTCCTGGTGAATGACGACTTGAAGAATAAGCAAGAATTAGCCACAGCAGGGACTGGGGAGGGAGGAACATTCTTGACAAAAGGAATACCAGGCACAAATGCAAAAGGTATGGATAAAAACAAAAGATGAGGTAAAATAAAGTATTTAAATGATTCATATTTACATTATTCCAATACGAACCATAGAAATTAAAATTAGCCATTTTTTATTATAGACCAGAATTAAATTTCTCTAACTACAAGTCAATTTATATTCAAAATATTTATAGCATCTCTCCTGCAATGAAAACTCTTTTAAATAAATAGACTAACTGCAACAGTCAAAGCCTTTCTATACCTGAATAACTTATCACCTTGTTTAAATTGTAAATGGTAATTTCAAAATCCCACTGTGTTAAGGGAAGTGGAGAAGGGAGAGTTAAAGATGAGATATTTCTTAAGCAGAATCAATAGGATGTGAGGACAGGAAGAGAGTAGAACTGCTAAGGACCCATGTCTGGGGCCTGTGGCATGAGGAAGAGAAAATATTAAAAATAATAATAATAAAATATTGATTTTGGTGGGGGACAAAGGTAGAGATGAGAGTTTTCTTTGGGACATGTTAGTGGAAGGTGCTAGCAGGAACCTACAGATAACTTCTGGATAACTTCTGGAAGTCAGCTGGAAATTCTGCCTCAAATTCAGACAAAAAAGAGGGTAATATTTTTGGAAGTCATTTCCATGTTACAAAAAATACTCATTCAACACTCTGGAAGTGCATATAACTGCATCAGGAGAGACATCTTGAAAACCACCTAAATTTAAAGGGCAGGAGGAAAAAGATAACTCAGTGATCTGGTAGAAACTCTCCTTCCTTTATTCTATTTTCTTCAGCCAAGGTACAACACTGAAATTTCAGATAACTAAGGATACAAAGAAGATCCTTAAAAAGTTCTAGGAAGTTAAAAACAAGTAAACAAACCAAAACAGGTCACATACATAGGAAAGAAATCAGAGTAGGACTGGATTACTCAATAGCAACAATGTCCAAAAGACAGGCAAGAAATTCCAAAACAAGTATGGAAATTCTGAAGAAAAATTATTTTCAGTGAAGATATGGTTACACTACCAACAAATGAGGATAGAAAATGGACATTTTTGAAACATGCAAATGTCTGTACACGTTTTCTTAGAAAGAGATTATAAGATGTGATTTTGCAAAACAAGAGGGAAAAGTAAGAAAGAGGAAAACGTGGGATCCAGAAAAGGGAAAGGGGCAAAAGAGCAAATTGGCAAAAGGAATTCCTGGATGTTCTCGGCCCAAAGCAGCCAGTTCAGATTACGTGGACCACATGGGAGGAAACCAGACTGTGGGAAAGAACAGTGGCCAGGGAACTGATAGCAAATCCTTTGTGTTGGACCATTTGCAAAACTGATTGCTGATTATTTCACAGATGTATTGTAGAATTTGGATAAAAGAGTAACAGATATGTACAAATACTAACCAATATTTTTTAATAAAATAAGTTTGTATTAACCTAGAAATAACAATATTGCCCAATAAGAAATGCTATGATGTCCCTGCAAACTTAGTATGTCGAATCCTAATCTCTAATATGATGATATTAAGAGGTGGGGTCTTTATAAGGCGATTAGGTCATGAGAGCAGAGATCTCATGAAAGGGAATAGTGGCCTTAAAAAAGAGGTGAGAGGAAACTGTTAGTCCCTTTCACTATGGAATGGCACTGTGGTGAGGCACCTCTACAAAGCAGAAAGTGAACCCTCATCAGACATGGAATTTGCTGTTGCTTGATCTTGGACTTCCCGGCCTCCAGAACTGTGAGAAGTAAGTTCCTATTGTTTATAAATTACCCAGTCTAAGGTAGTTTTGTTATACCAGCAACAACAAACTAAGAGAGGAAACAAGAGGAATAGTAACACAGTGGCAATATTATAAGCACTGGTTGTTTTCTTGACCATCAGTTGTGGTATAATTATAATGAACGACGATAGAGGGATGAGTATAAAAGGAGTGTACAAGTGGGGAGAGGGCATAAGGGAACTAAATCCTCAACCACTTATCAGGAACTCAGTAATATCTAAAATGAAATATTGGTAAATACTCTATGTATATTATCTAGAAATAGAGAACAAGAAAATACCAGAAGAAATACATAGGAATTAAAAATGATGATCTCTGGGAAGTAGGAGAAAGTTGAGGAGTGAGGGGGAAGATATTTTATTATGCTATAAGCCTATTATATTTAATTTAGGAGTTTGCAGACATTATGCTGATAAATACTAATATAAAGTAACTAAATATTTTCTTGAAAGGGGAAGACAGACTAAAGAAGAGGGAGAGAAGATGAAGGAAGAGATTGATTCTTGACCCAAAGCTGTTGACCTCTCAGAAGGGGAGAAAACAGCTAACAAATGGCATAACATAACATAATGAATATCATGAGAGAGATATCAAGCATGTGGTGGAGCAGCTGGGGACACCTAGGAGGGGCAGAGAGAAAAGGCACAGCAGTCACAGAAGGCTTCCTGAACACCTGAGACTTAAAGAATTGCTTTAAGAGACCAGAGCTGCCGGAAGAAGGAAGGCCTTGCTTGTCAGAAATGGTGTACAAAGCAGGGTTTCTAGAGGAACATGAAACATCTGGAAGAACTCAGACGTAAGTAGGAATAGAGAACAGGGTACCAGCACGGGAGTGATGGGAGGGAAGCTGATCACGCAGCCAGGGCCAACTCGCCAAGAGCTGGCTATGCCATGCTACGAAGTTTGGGTTTTATCTTTAAGGGAGCCATTAACTCATTTTAAGCTAGGAAGTGATATGGTCAAATTTCTACTTTAGAAAGATCACTCTGAGAAGAGACATGACTGAGGGCAAGGAAAATAAGGAAAGAAACATTTAATGATTTAAATACAGGGAAATGTGATTGCAGGGCCTGAGTAAGTTACACAAGTTGTAAAGATGCAAAACAGAAAGGAGTAGAAATACAGTCACTTTGGTCTGCATGGATGTGAATATTGTACAGAAATAAAGTTGGAGATGGCTTCCAGGTATCTGGTTTGGCTAACTGGATGTATGTTGATTCACCAAGTACAGAATTGTCTTTGGTGGTAGAATAGGCTGAACCTACACAGGAGTTCAATTTTCGGTATGTTAAGTTGAGATGTTCATGAGATAGCCAAATGCAAGGTGATTAAAAGTGTCTAGAGGGCTTCTAGATTCATAGGTTTAAAATGTGTGGGAGAGGAATTGGTTATACTAATAGATTTAACTTAGAAGCATATAGATTATATCTTAAACTAGGAAAAAGAGTATAAGCTTAGTAAAGTGGTATAGAACACAAGTTTTATATTCAAATGACTTAGATTTGAAAACTGGCTTTTGACTAGCAATCATGGTTACTTTGGGCAAATTACCCAACCTTCCTAACCCTTATTTTATCCCCTTCTCCCACAATGTTAAAATAGGAAGAAGAATAGCATCTACTTCACAAAGTTATTGGGAGGACTAAAGGAGATAAGTCCTGTACGTGCTCAGCAGAGTGTCTGGTACATAACAAGAGCTTAATAATAGTTAATCATTGTTGTGGCAGTTGTTGATGTTACGGTAGAGCATGAACTCCCTTAGGGAGAGTGTGTGTAGTGATAAGAAAAAAGAGGGCTGCAGGTAATTGACGTGGTGAACTAATAGGAAAAGGGGATTTTAGGAAAGAAATGATTATTCTCAACCTGTGACCATCTCCATTGTGTTTACCTTTTGCGTGCTTTTATATTTCCTCCTTTCAGTGGTAGTAAGAAATATAAAGATTACAACCTAGAATTTGGAATGGGAGTAGGGAAGGAAAGCTCAGTTTTCACAAAGAATTATTGAAAGTGTACAGGTGATGCCCAAAATAGGCTCACAGTTCAACCGAACTCTTTCTTAAAAACAAACAAAAAAAACTACAATAACAAAATATATTAAACACTTGCCTGACATAATTACATGAATTATTGTTCTCTGCTTCTGGTTACAGAGATTTGGGAAACAGATTATATGGCTTCTTTTGATAACCCAGTTCAGTCTTTTACCATCTAGAACAAAGCTAAAAATATTACTTAAACCAGACAGCAAAAAGACAGGAATAACTTAAAACAAAGACTTTGAACTTGTCTTAATCCAGATGTGAAACTGAAAATTTATTTGAGTCAAGGGAGTTGAAAAGCCAATTTTCATTGGGATTTAACTGATAAAATGATAATCAGAACAGTTCTCTTTTATACTGTAATTAAATGACTGGCTCAACTCTAAGAAATGGAATTTTATGGGAAAAATTCCAATAGTTTAATATTTCTATTTTTTCCTCCCTATTCTTCATTACTTGCATAACTTGAATTAAATATATTTCTTGGTGTAAGTTAGAAGGAAAAATTAGAATATTTTACAATGTATTTTTGTTGTTGTTGTTTTTCCTAAAATAGAGCAGTTAAGAACAAAGTTAAAGAGTCAAACTACTGGGCTTGAATCTTGGTTCTTACTCTTACCAGCTGTGTGCCCCTTAAAGACCATCTCCATCTCTTTGTGTCTCCTCATACTATAAAATGAGGGTAATAATAGTATTTACTTCAAAAGGCTGCTGTGAGGATTAAGTGAGGTAATATGTGTACAGAGGTTAGAACAGTGCCTCCCATGTAGTAAGGTCTCCATAAATATTATCTATTATTATTTCTGATATTATGACGACTATTCTTATTCACTAATAGGGCAACATTACCGGTTGGCCAATGCAACGTATTCATTCCCTATCTTCTCTTTCCTACAGAGTCTAGAAAAGCTCTTTCCAAGGCTTCCTTGCAGCTAAGATAGGGGTGGCCATGTGATGTATTTCTGTCCAGTATAGCATATGTGGACATTTGCTATGGTATTTCTGGAAATAAAAGGGGTTTATGTTGATAACCACTTTTCGTCTTTATCCTGTCTTAAATATGGACTGGAACTGTGGCAGCTATGACTGCTATCATGTATTGCTGCCTTCTTCTCATCTTGACTATGCTTGGATCTGTGGCATTCATTTTGTCCCTATGAGCATAGATCACAGGGCTATCTTTTACCTGCTCTGGATAAAACACAAGGTTATATTTTCAAAGCTTAAGTGAAAAATATTTTACAGATGTATTAGAATGTGTAAACCATAATTACTATATTATTACATTGTATCCAAATTTGAATCTAAATAGTTTCATGTCTTATAATAAATAGGATTATAGAGATGACATTTATAAAATAAAGAATTATTACCATACAAACACTCCAGCTTTTAAAAAAATCTATTCTTGAATGTCACTTATAACCTATGATTCAATTTAAACTATAAAACAACCAGGAAAAATGGTAATATAAATATACCATAACATATCATATGGTATTATTATTAATTTTTAATTTCCAAATTTCTTATAATTTAGATTCTGTTGTTAAAAAATGACTGGGGCATTACAGTCATTTACTTTAACTCATAAAGACACCCAAATTTATCTTCTTCTGGAGTTTTAAAAATAAAGTTCTTTCACTTTCAAAACTAATGAAAACAATTGGCAAAATCTCAGAAAAAAAAGTCACTTCTCCACTCATCATTTAATTTTCTACTAAAATAAAAAGGGCACAGCCATTTTTGGAATATAAACATATTAAAGCATAAGATTTAAAAGGAACCATATAATCAAGGGATGAATTTATCATTACAAAATATCACAGCAAAAACTTAGTTTGGTTACATTAAGTAGACATACATTAAAAAAACAAAAAACAAAAAACTTCAGTACATACAATAGCATTTCCCAAAGGGAGCGCCACAGAACACTAGTCCTACAAGAAACTCTGTGTGTATGTGTGTATGTACCTGTTTGGGGGAGGAGGGGTAGAGGAGGTGGCTCTCCGGCCAAGTAAGTTTGGATAATAATGTATAACATGTACTACTCTTAGCAACTCATGAAAAAGGTGGCATTTCAAATCAGCAGGGGATAAGAAAATGTTTGAAATTACTGTGGTGATAATAGTCTATTTGAATCTAAACTTGCTATTTATACTAAAATAAATTCCAAGTGGATCAAACATTTCAACATTAAAAGATTAAAGTATAGCAGATAATATGGAAAAGTATATTTTCATTAGTTCTGGAATGGGAAAATCTTCCTAAGTAGAAGCCCAAAACCCAAAAGTCATAGAAATATCTAAAAGTCAAAAGAAATAATAAGAACAAAGTCTATACACTAAAAATGACAGGATAAACTGGAAAAAAAATATTTGAAATAAAGGCATTCTCTAGGACTGGTTTTCTTGAAGTACAGAACATCTATGACTCAGTAAGAAAAAGACCTAAAAATGGGCAAAATGATATGTTTAGACAGCCCATCTGCTACGGTCTGAATGTTTGTGTCCCTCCAAAGTCCATGTGTTGAAGTCCGAACCCTCAAGGTGATAGTATTAAGAGAAAGGAAGGGGATTAGATCATAAGGGCAGAGCCCGCGTGAATGGGATAGCACCCTTATAAGAGGGACCCCAGAGAGCTGCCATCATAAAACAAATAAACCAGGCTTTATACATAGGCTATCATCCTCAACCTCATTCATAATTAGTGATATTCCAAATATATCAATGAGGAATCATTTTCATCAATCAATATGGAAACAATTAAAAATTAGGATAAATCAGTATTTGTGAAGACTTAGAAAACAGGTCACTTCAAACACTGTTGGTGAAAATATAAAACTAATATAATCTCTTTGGAAGATAATTTAGCACTTTTTATTAAAAATAAAATTGTACGTACCATATAATGAAATAATTTTTCTCTTAGAAAATTATCTGCTCTATTTAACTCACATGAGTGGAAAGGCACATGTAAAAGGATGTCTGTTACATTGTTGATTGTAGTAACGGGAGACTAGAAACAAACTCAATGTCCATCTATAACAGACTGACTAAATGAACTATGACATTCATACACTGGAATATGTTGAGATGTAAAAAATTATGAAGCATATTTAACTTATTGATATGGGCCATCTCCAAAACATAGTAAGTGAAAAACGCCAAGCCCTTATTTTATCAATGAGGACACTGGATGCAAACCATTCATGGATATTAGCTACAAAGCTGGATAAGTTTTCTGACTTCTAGCTTAGCAATTACTCCACCACAAGGTGCTGAAGAAAGGCACTATTTAAGCATTCTTCCAGAGGTAAATGACTGTTAAAATGTCTCCCATGAAAGTATTTGAGTGCCCGAGTCTGATGACCTTGTTCACTGTGACCTATTCTAACAATTACTAAAGACAGCAAAATTTAGAAACAGGCATTGACTCCCTGGCAAAAAGAATGTTGCCATAGTTGGCCTTGTATGCTATGTAGGGTCTAGGGCGCTGAACAGATGCCTTCAGTTGCAAAAGCACAGAATGTCAGGGAAAAAATAATGTAGCTATTTAAATACATATGTAGATGTGAAATGATAATGACATTTAACAAGATGTGACTCTCACGTACAGTGAACACGCACGACCCTTTAATCACACAGTAACCCAGAGAGGAAAAGGTTAATTACATGGCTCACCACAACCACTTCTGGGTATAAGTTTCACTTGTCACCCACAAGAATTTCACTTTATTCTGAGAAATAAGCTTGACAAGCTTAAGCTTGGCAAATGCTTACTTTCCATTGAAAATATATGAGGATATGTCTTAGATTTGTTTTAATATCTTCTTATATTAGTGAAGAATTTTTAAAAAGACTTCTCAATGGCTTTTTTCCCCATAAAGTTTTTGAACAAAGAATGAAATTATTTCAGATAATGAAAATGCTTAATTCAATATCCAGAATCATTAAAGAAAAATGCTAGGGAATAATACTGGTAATTTCACAGGAATTTTCTTTCAGGAGATGCTGGGATAAATGGATTTGAGGCCACGAGGAGCCAGTGAGTGGTGCCTGGAACACAGTATGCGGCCCAGAGAGGCCCAACAGTCAGGCTCTGACAGCAGCATATGGTGCACACTGGAAGAAGGGGAAAATAAGGTCAGGAAGGCAGGCTGTGGGAGCTTGGATTCAAGGCTGAAGAACTGCCATAGAATGTTTTTGAAAGGTGTGAAATAATCAAAACTGTACTTCACTATGATTAAAGCTGGCATAGTGTGAAGGTGTCAAGCCTGGGTGACTGGGAAAATGGTGGTATCATTAACCCAAAATGAGAACATGAAAATCAGGTTTTATGTGGCACATGAGAAGTTAGGTTTTAGATGAATTGATTTTGAGGTACTGGCAGAATATTCTAACTGTTTTGTTCAAAAAGTAGTTGGAAATATAAAAGTATAAAGCTTGTAGTTTAATTCAATTCTACAAATATACACTAAGGACTAAGTGTCAGGCACTGAATTAGCCCCAGCCCCTGTTCCAATGGGACTTATAATCTAAGAGCCATTTCAACACATAATTAGTGGCTACCTGTATGATGAATGTTACAAAAACCAAAGCAGGGTGCTGTGGAATTGCTTACAATAGAGGTAGTGGAGGCTAGAGTTATAGCAATGGCTGCCCAGTGGCAATTTCAGGGGTTATTCTTTGATTCCTATTTGTACTTAAATTTCTGAAGATATGTTTTATTTGTACTTTTAAACACAGGACTTCTATAGAAATCACAGTAAACAGTGGAAATCTGTATATAAGCATTTTGAGTATTAAGAATGTTCTTGGTTAAATTCCATCTCACTGCTGCCAACAATGCCCAAACAAAGTCATTTTACCGGACTCAAGTTCTTGGTTCATTACTATAACGAACTTTTTGTTCAAAGTACTATAAGTATTCATTATCTTTTTGTTTTATTTCAAAGGAGAAATACAGAGTTATTCTGCCCAAGTACAGTGTTCCTTCTGCATTGCTTCCCCAATTAGATGCAGAAATCATCCCATTAGTATTAAAAACAAAAGAAATTTAAAAATCCTAATCAGAATAACTGCAACATAGTTTTGAAAGAAAGGAAGTCAGCAAGGAGAATAAGGCAAATCTGAATGAAAAAAAAGTGAAGAGGAAAAGGAATTGACATATGCTTTCAGAGGAAAGCAAGTAAGAGAAAAATGAAAAAGCAGACAATTGAACTTTCAGTGAACTCATTAACAATTGTAAAAAAAAAACTGGAAGCAAAAATGTGCTAAACTCTCAAGAGAACAAGAGAAACCAGCCTCCCTCCTCCACCCCACACATAGGAAGGACTACAAAAAGCTCACAAATGTATATAGAAGTCCCCCAAATAAAAGCTGATACTGTGTAACTTTCAGAACAATTTTATTTGGGAAATAAGGAATCCATGAGATAAAGAATAAAAAATTTAAATATGAATTTAGATATACTAGGAACTATCATTTTGATTGCATGTGTGCTAGTGTCTGTGTGGAGCATTTTACCTAGATTTTCTAATTTAGTTCTCACTCTACCTGTGCAAAGCAGTTATGAGATCTATTTTAAAGTCAGGGAACCTGGGGCTCAAGGAGTTAAAGTCATGTGCCCAAAGCCCCTACAAGGTGTAGATAGCAGAGGGGAGAGTTGAATTAATATCTGATTCTAAAGCTCATTCTTTCCACTGTGGACTTTTCTTGATACAGAGATGTTACATGGTAATTGAGAATTATTCAGATCCTTAGCTTTATTAATTTATATTTAAAGGTGTTTTAGGAAACTCTTTAAGGCACAAAGAGATAGTAGCTTCAGAGCTGGGAACTCAAGAAAGCATGCACAGACTAGTTTCCCCAAATCCACTGGGAGGCAGATGCCTTCCTCCAGAACCTGACAATAAAATAGATGCAGGTCACTCACACATGGCTGCTTCCTCACAGAGAAAGACCAGAAACTTTCCCCCTCTCCTGAGACCTGGAATATCTGGAAATATTGGAATCAGCTTTCTCTGCAGTGGCCTACTGGCTCCGCCCTACCACCCACCCACTGGTGGTTGCTATAGCTGGGTTAAAACCTTGAAGCCAGCTAAACCACTGCCACTAAATTCTTGGTTTCCACTGCTCAAGAGGTAAGGCTCTCCTGATCTGTATTTCCTCCAGCATTATTAGCATAAACAATCTCTCTACTACCACAGCTTCTTCAGCCAACACTCCCTTCCCCTGGTTATCCAAATTGAAAATGGGCTCTTCCTGGATACTGGCAAGATTATCTCCTCTGTCCCCATCTGGTAGATGTTGCTCATCCCCTCATGCCTCATGTGGGTAAAATCTGCAGGTATGGGTGGAGGATAAAGGAGGGTTTGATTTCTCCCTGATTTTAGCTGCTATGTCAGACTATCAGTTTTTCCCCCCCATGTAAAAAGTATTCTCTTTTGAGACACATGTCATTAGGTTACACCACTGTCATCCCTCTGGGCTAATGTCATCTAATCACGTACCAGTCTACCCTCTCATTCAGAATAGACTTTGTCAACTGATTCAGTCTTCCTCTTCAAGCCAGATTCTGCCATCATCCTGTGTGAATTCAGTTTCATGTGAACAATAATCCAACAGCGGATCCTCTGAGTTCCTTGACCTCCTCATCTCCAGGAACCAATCCCTTCTCTCTACTTTCCATCACCCACTTCCATGGCCATAATCTGAAACCTGTCACCATCCAGAACTGTGTTACTTCTAATAACTTAAATTCATACAACCATCCTGACCTCTCTCCTTCTCATTCTTCTCCTCTCTGTTCCTGTCATCTATCCATGGAAATCTCCAATATCCTGGCCCCACTCTCTTCCTGTCCCTGACTACTTAGCTTAGACTATAGTTCATCAGTTTGACTGTAGTTCACTGGGCAGTATCTTATTTCCCTTCTCTATTCTCCTCCTCTCCCAGATTCCTAGTAAAATGTAAATAAATTCAAAATTCCATTACATGATCTCTTTGCAGCCTTTGAGAATACTGACTACTGCATCCCCTTTGAAATTGTCTCTTTCCTGGGCTTCATTACACCGGGTATTCTTGGCACTATACCCAAGATGCTGAGTAATCATGGTTAAAAATAATACTGCAGGATCAGGGTTAGTGCATTCCCACAATTGCTACCTCAACTGTATTCTTATTGCTATTCTGTTAGGCAGATAGCAAGGGATTCCAGGTCTCCTAGGGACGAAAGTAGATGCCGTTGCAGTTCACCCCCACTATGGGCTTTCAGAGAGGCTCATAGGAGATCCACATGTGTAGTAAGACTCAGGTCACGTAACTCCCAACTGTCTAATCAAAGTGGTTCCATGGTGACGTCTGAGCCATGAGGGTAGTCCCAATCTGGACACTATAAAATAAAACCCAGACCATAACCAAGTCCTTTTTTGCCCTCTTTGCCTATGACAGTGGGTCTGGTTGTCATCTGTGGTGTATGTATCTCACTCTGTAAACCTATATCTTGCTCTTGCTCTATAATCCTATCTTTTTCTTCTCAATAAACCTCATTTTCATGCTTACCTTACTTCAGTGCATCATCTGTGGACCATGAGCGCGTCAAGAACCAGCATTTCACACTGCAACCCAATAATTCAACACTCCTATGTTTCACTGGGAGGCTCTCCCACTCCCAGATAGGGGCTGTTTTGATGCTTCCACATATCCCTCAAGCCTCTCAACCAACCACCACCCTTCCTCTGCAGAAGCTTTCTTCTATTTCAGATAGAAAACAAAAACCACTTGATGAAAGCTCCTGTAACTTCCTACCATCAAACCTACAAATGTGCCTACACCTGGGCCCAGCCTTTCCTCCTTTCCACCTATCACAACAGCAGAGCATGTTGTGTTCCAAGACAATTTCCTCCACTTGTGTGATATCATGTTCCTCTGCACTTCCTCCTACAGCCCCCAGGACCATACTGTATTGATTATCATTCTCTTTCAAACATTCTTTGCATTCTCCATTGATGATTTATTTATTCCATGGCTTCATATACTGAGAACTCCTAAGTTTTGAATCACCAGCACAAGCTCTACCTCTGAGCCCCGACTAAGGTGACCAATCATCCTGGTTTTCCAAAGACTAAGAGAGTTTCCTGGAACACAGAACTTTCAGTGCTAAAATTGGGAGAATCTTAGGCAAACTGGCAAGACTTGGTCAAATTAGCCCCTATAACTACCCAACCACTCATTAGACACGGTAACTCAATGTCCTACAGATACCTCAAACATAATACAGAGAGTCCCCAACTTAAGATTTTTTTGACTTTACAATGGTGTCAAAGTCACGAATTCAGTAGAAACTGTACTTTGAGTACTCACATAACCATTTTGTTTTTCACTTTGAGTATAGTATTCAATAAATTACATGAGATATTCAACATTTTATTATTAAATAGGTTTTATGTTAGATGATTTTGCCCAACAGTAGGCTAATGTAACTGTTACGATAACATTTAAGGTAGGCTAGGCCACGTTATGATGCTTGGTAGGTTAGATGTAGTAAACGTATTTTTGACATGGTATTTTCCAACTTATGATGAGTTTATGTGGACATATAACTCTATCGTAAGTTGAGGCACATCTGTATATACAAACATGAATTTATCACCATTTTCCCCAAACTTCTACCTCCTCTTATGCCCCTTATCTTAGTGAATAGCACCACCTGTTCAAGCTAGAAGCCTATGAGTAATTTTTAACAACCGTTGAAGATGAGTATATTAATATATAGAAGGATCTCTGTATCTCTGGGCATTGAGTTCCCAGTCACTTTTCTTATTAGGAGAGTAGCCAATAGGATTCTTATGTAACTTGTTAGCACTTTCAAATCCTCCTCAGTGGAAAACAACAATAAAAGAATGATGTATCATTTATCTGAAAAATTCCAGATCTGTTGGATAGTGGCAGTGGTGCAAGATTCCCTTCTTCAGTGCCATAATCTACTATTCAAGTTTTTGACACCAATTTTGATCACCATCTAATGCACTATAAATCTTCTTTAAACACTTTGGAATATTTCTAATATACTATTTAGGAATGATTAATTTGTCTTCCCAATAAATTGAAATAAAGAAATATTTTTCAAGTAATGAAACTCTGGAAAACAACTTGCATTGACTTGTGAATGCCTCAGTCCGGAAGACATAATACACACTTAGTAGGTCACCCAGAAACAAAATGGTTGCCCTTCATAGTTCATTCTGTAAATAACCCATTATCTCCATACAGATCCTGGCTTGTATGCACTCCATCAAATATTGTCTTTAAATTTGCCTAGATAAGAACACAAAGAAGATTAAACGAAAGTTTTAGATTAAGCACCTATGAGAAAAGAGCAAGACCCAAGAATCTTTAGGCCAAAGGAAATAAGACAAAAAAGTAACTTCATGGTGTTCCAGGTTATTATATTTCCATTTCCTCATTTTCATTCAGCATGGAACAGTTGATAGGCTGCCATCACAATGAAAAATTGAGTCTAAGTTTCAGAAAAAATCAACTGAAAAGAAATCATTATTAACACAGGATCAGACTACCAAGAAAATGGCATCCTTTTACTTCTCTTGAACTTCAGGAGATGTTTTCTCCTGTCCCAGGGAATTTAGGTGTAACAGTTTTGAAATGGGTGGCTTGTTGTGGTTTCACAATTTGAAGTTTGTTACTAGACACACATTTATAAACATACGAACAATTCTCGGTTGCTCAATGTATTTATCTAAGCTTGTGCTTATCATTTTTGCCCCCTTGCCAGCCATCTTGTGACCACATTTGTACATATTAGTGCTTTCATCAGGGGGTTTGTGCATCAATAAGAGGAAAAGTTGAAATTAGATTAGTTAATTTGCTACTTCATTAACAGCTGTGGTTAAAAAGTCCAAAGAGAAAGGAGATTGAAACTAGCTAAAATGAGAGGTTTGTATTATAACTGAATCTAAATTATCTATGTCCCCTATTCCTGCGGATAACTGAGAGTCAGCTGTACACACATCTGTGGGTGTTTATAAACATTTACCATCTGTGAGAAGCTTATGGGGTGTAAATGGTTAGCTAATTAGTGAAATGCTTAGTAATTTCTAATGACAGTTGCTATGGATAAAGATTTTTGTCCAGGTTAAATTGATCTCAGAACCTTATTGATCACTGGAGGCCACTCTACCTTTTATGACAAAACTAAGTAGTTACACTATGCCAAACATGTCGCACATTAAAGATGTATCATAACCATATTAGAGTGCTAGTTTATGCATGATAATGAGCTCTGTTCTTAATAGACTGAAGTGCAGATTGAATGTTTGTCAGGGAAAATGAGAAGTTGTCAATCTGTAGAAAGGTCAACCGATTCTGTAATAGATGATATTTTCATTTGTGTTCTACATATATACTAAGCACCTTCCATTCAGAAAATTAAAAGCATACATAGTAAACTAGTAATTGACATTAGAGATGATTCATTAATAAAAAGATCTACATAAATACATACATACATACATACCTGCATATGGATATGTTTCCCTAAGTTCCCCGTATCAGTAACTTTTTCTAAACATGTCTATCTTTTACTGATCCAAATTGTGGGAAAATATTCTACACAAGTTAACTTTAAGATATATTTGTCCTAGAACCAAATGGGAAGCAAAAAATATACCACACATGAAGAGAGACTCATATTTACTGCCTAATGAAAAGTGTCTCATAATAGAGATTATATTGTTATAGAGGACAGTGTCATAGAATGAGTGGAGGACTAAGCAAAATTTGCTTGGGCTCTAATAAAGCATTATTTTTTATTTAAAAACTAATTTACAGAATACTGAGAGAATTTTCTGCGTTAGAAGGAATCCTGTTTTGTAGATGAGAAGAATTATGGCCTGAGAAGCTAACTGGCCTGCTATCTCTTAGCTAGTGGTGGAGCAGGGAATGGAATAATGGCCACTCAACCCCTAACGTGGAGCACTCAACATTTCATGACACTGCTTTAATAGTATTCAGAGAGAATAGCAACATTGTCCATAACGTTGAGAATTCTGGCAAAAAACCAAAAAACCCTACTCTATTTTAATGTCACTCCTTCCCATACTTCCTAAACCCCTATTCCTGTTTTATTTGGTTCTCCTTTGAACTTGTGGACTTCTAATGCTATATGATATCTTAAATGTTGTCTGTCTCCTGCCAGAATATAAGCCCAGGAGGGCAGAGATGTATATGCTTATTTTGTTTCCTGCTGTGTCCGTGGTGCCTGGGATAGTACCATGACATAATACGTGCTAAATAAATATTTGTTGAACAAAGGAAAGTTCTGTTAGTAAAGAATTTATTCACCATTACAGTAATAATTCTATTAATGAAGGAAGTATTCCGATGCCCAGTTTACAAATTTTTTTTTTTGATTAGAAGTTTAATAACCACAAGAGCAAATCACACAGGAGCCTTGGGAATGTCTTTAAGAGTGCTAGGTATGATCAGTGCTTAAAGAAAAAACAATCACTAACGACTGACTTACAACGACATCACATATGCCAGGAAAATCAACATGAACTCAAAATTTCAATAATGAGAATCTCAGTGTCTTTGAACTGAATCTCTGTCCTGGTTTTAGAGGAAGGGGAAGGTATAGGATTGACCTGTTTTCCTTCAAGGGGATAATGAGACACATTCTTTCTCTTACCTTATCCCAAGCCTCAGTTAGATTCTACAGGAATGAGCCACCTGGATGATTTGTTTTCAGAGGTTCTTGCTTAGTCTAGTTACAAAAAATGCCAAAGCTATCTTTGTTAACAAAAGCTTGTTTTTATTTTCCTTTATGGATGCAGCTAACAGTCATCGTGTGGATGTTTTGTTTCATACCCTATGCCAGGCCGCATTCAGGCAAACTCAACCCCCAGATTAAAAAGGCTTTAAACTGGAGATGCAAAATCAGAGTGTCCTAAAGCTAGTATTGGCATCATCTACCCAGTCATGAAGTGTTCTCCCTGTCTCCTCACACCCAATTCACTGAAAAGCCCTATTGATTCTACCTCTAAACCATCTTTCAAATCCAGCTTGGCTTCTCTTTCTTAGTATACTTCAGGTCTTCCACATGCACCTCCTACAAACTTGCAATAGTCTCCTAATTTGTCTCATTCTTTCCAGTCTCCTCACACTCTCTAATCCGTCAGTATTTCAGCCAGAGTCATCTCTAAAAGGAAACCATATCACTGCTCTGCTTAATGCCCTTCGAGTGTGAGTGCTACAGGATGAAGCAAAAAAATCCAAAGCATAGTATGCTCTCCTAACTTCCAATTTAGCTTCATCTCTTCCCACGGTGCTACCCAAGGTCATTCCAGGCCTGTTGCATTACTTGTTATTGGTCCAAATATAAATTTCATGCCTCTGTGTCTTCATTTACTTAGCCCATTAGATCCCCACGCCGGAAAACCTGGCCTATCATTTCACTGTGCTCTTTTGGTATCCACATAATTCAAGATTCTGCATTTCAAAGGACCAACAAAGGTATTTCTTTCTGTACTACTGTTCAGATGTCAACGCCTCCTCCCCTTTCCCACCCCAATGTGGGAGCCAAAAGGACTATTTTCAGTATAGGAACTACCCACACAGCAGAGAATGCACACTACTTTCCTAGGTTATAAATGGAAAAGATGCCCCCATCTGGTGGAATAGAGACTGGAAGTGAGATTACATGTGGTGTAGGAGCCCTGCACACTCATTCCAGGAGGAAATGGGACACATAGAGTAAGATTTCCTATGAAGTCACAGTGAGTGGAATCCAAGAGTGAAAGCAACATGCCAAACTGTTGAGAGTGGCAGATCCACTGACGCATCACACAGATGAGTCCTGCACTCATGGCAGGTGTCCAGGGAGCAAGAGTCGGCATGAGAAGGCTGCAGAAGCCCTCACAAGCAGCTGAGGACTGTGGTTGAAGCACAGTAACTTCCTATGGGCCATGGCTGGGGAGGAAAAAAAGTCCACAGAGAAAGAGTACAAGTTCAAGTGAAGAATATTTCCAAGAATCACTAACATCTGGGAGTCGAGGAAGGACCTAAGAGAAATCCAATAGACCTACTGTGTTACCATTCAACGGCCAACCAGTCATCACTTTTACCAAAAGCAGACGGGAAATTATGTAGGATGATTGTTTCAAACCTAGGCAGAACTGAACCAGGAAGAATGTACATGCTTAGAAGGGTGCGTCGAGCCACCTTTCAAGCTTGAGACCCATCGAAGGGAGAAGAAAGATAAGCAGAGAGCATGGAAGAGAATTTCAAACATGAATGACAACTCTATATTGAAATTACTGAATGTACACACACGCGCATACATACACACACACACACACACACACACTCACACAGAGGCAGGAGAAAGAGATTGACTTAGTTGTTAGGCAGGCTGGTAGCTCAGTAAGAAACTGCATTTATTGAAACAGTTACATCTTTGCACACCTGATTTGCTGTTGTGACTATGAGGCATAAGAGGACATAAAACAAACTTGACATATGTCATATCTTGTCCTAAGATTGGGCCAATTTACTTTAAGTGGCCCAATATGCATAAATGGAACATGTACATTTGATAAATTTTTGTCCCATAAATGTGAATTCCATAAATATTGTAAAAGTGCTTACTGAACACCTGCGATGGAAAGATGCTATATTAGAAACCGCTCACTTGAAAGGATTTATTTTTTAAAACATGGCTAATTTTGTATATAAAGTTTTATGTTTATAAGATTTATTACTTGAGAAATAATGGTATGCTTGATCTTTCTGTATAAAGAAGCAATCTTTTCATAGGCAATTCAAAATATCAATTGAAGTATCACTTAAAATAACTAAACTATAGTAAATGTTTCATATCATTTTCCTCTTTTCTTATACTTTATAAAAGGTTAATATTGAGTCTCTAACTAATGAAATGAGATAAACTTTTACTTCAAAATGACCTCTGATAAATTTCTAGGAGGAATACATAAATTGTCAAAACATCTGATCTCAAATAGGAGCAGGCTAAATGCATACACATTAGCTGGGCATGGTGGACCATGCCTGTAATCCCAGCACTCTGGGAAGCCAAGGCAGGAGAATCACTTGAGGCCAATATTTCAAGACCAGCCCGGGCAACATAGTGAGACCCAATCTTTGCACAATAATTAAAAAATTAGCACCTGTAGCCCTACCTACTCAGGTGGTTGAGGCTGCAGTGAACTATGATTGTGCCACTGCACTCCAGCCTGGGTACAGAGTGAGACCCTGTCTCCAAAAAACTAAACTAAACTAAAACAAATAAAATAAAAGCATGTATGTGAATGTGTGTGCATACACACACAGAACCTCAGCCCATAGAGAGACCTCCATTCGCTAAGTTGTGATAATCAGATGGAAAATTTTATCTCTAAGAGTTCCTCAGATTCTAACAATGGTAAACACTGTTAGATATATTTCCCCCTTCTCTACTTACCTTTCCCTTTTTAGAGCTGGTTAATAAGGACTGTGTTAGTATTCTACTTCTATTGGATCAAAGTGTAATGCTTTAGCAATAGGATGATGTCAAACATAAAATGGGATTTTCTCATGGCGGGGAGAGGAAAGATTTGAAAAACATTTCTTCCCAAGCTTTCCCCACCATATGAGTGTAGCAGTTCTGAACAAAGCTTGATTAACATTTGGACTTTTCTAATATTTTCTAAGAAGAGAAGAACAGTTCTTTAACTCCCCAGAATGCTTCCAAATAAATATAACAACATTAAGACATATTATGCTCAATTCAGCAGATACCATGACTTAGGAAACAACATTTCCTCAGACTGCAATGCTGTTCACCTTAATGATGGAATCAGTTAGAACACAGTCTAATCCAAACCCCATTTCCTTGGACCAAGTTCCCTTCGGCAACCCATAGAAAAGGTCTCTGAAGGTTCCAGTCTATGGGAAGAGGGAGCAGAATTAGGGTCTTTTCTCAAGGATGAAAGTTATTTCTAATTATCATAAATGATATTTTCATGAACCAAAGCCCCAATCAGAGTATGATTAACACAGTTAGATCAAAATGATATTAAATATTAAAATATTTAATAGACTTATTTAATATTTATCTTATAAAAATATTCCATGCATTCAAGAAATAATGAGTGATTACTATCAAAAGGCAATGTTCTTTTTTTGAGAGAAGTAAAGAGCATCACTCTGCCATAACAAATACTAAAATAATGAATAAAGGCTTAACAAAAGTATTTTTATTCACATGTGAATACAGCAGAAAGTACAATCTAATTAGTATTGAGAATATCCACTGAATATCAGAGATCATAATTGCAATTCAGCAGTAAGAGAATCATTACTTCTAAAATATATCTGAAATGCAACATAAAGACTGCCTTTTTCTTAGTTCTCGGCCTTTGAATTAAAATAATCCCTTTTGTTCCCCAAGCAAACAATCTTCTTGACTTTGTAACATTTGAAGGCTACTTTGCAGTTGTTAAAAAGAGGAACTGTCACACATTTAGAATCTTCGAACTAATTGCCAGTCAGAGAATCAGAGTTGGAATAACTTTGGAGGGGCTCTATCCAGCTTCCTAAACCAGTGATCCTTTACACAATACTGTTGAAAGCTAATGATAGAACCTTGGATTCAGCACTAATTTGACAAAAATGTTTCCACTTTGCAAGAGTTCCTGCCTGAATAGCACTAATAGTTTAAAAATAAACATTCAAAGGATTACATTGAACTGAAATTACTGTCACTTCTACCCATTAATGATAATTATTATTGGAAGTTCTATGGTGACAATCACTTTAGTCAGGCAATGGTCTCCCAAGAATTGCTCGTTCCAAAAACAGTCAGTCATCTATTTTCTGTTAATACACTAGTCTGTCATATTCTTCCTGCCTTGGGGCATTCTAGCCTGTGTTAAGGCTGCCCTCAATGTTAACTCTGTTAATATTATGTTGCTTATAATTTCCTTGAAGAATATTGGATAGCTGAGAAAGGAAGCTTTCCAGGAAACAATATTTTAAAATCCTATTACAAAATAATGTCTAATTTCATCTAAACACTAATGTCTATTTATTCCATTTACAAGTAACATATAAATATTCAATTTCTCTGCTTAATTTTCCCAGTCTGCCCTAGGGTATATTTATTCATCATCAAAGCCAAACACTACTGAGTTCTTTTTTTCCTCTTTGAGATAATCACTTTAGACTTTGAGTAACCTTCATGACCAAGTTCAGCACCAGTGAATGGATTCCCTTCAACTTTAAGGATTTAATGTCAGAATGACCAAAAATAGAGAAAGAACAGAGAGAGCCTATTAATAAAGAAATAAAAAACTGGCCCCACCTATGACCTTTTGACACATTGATATTTTCATCTTAAAAGATATACAAACAATAGTACAGAAATACTGGGGACTATAAACTGGGATAAAAGGATAAAAGCACAATGGTCATGCTAGATTGCTTACTGAAACAATCAGCAGCCCAGATGTTTGGTAGCATTTGAAAAGTTCAACGGCACAACTTTTCATTCCAAATTAATAGAATCTAAAAATCAGATAATTCTCAGTGGTCAGAAATATGCTCAAAGTTTAAGTTTTCCCTAAGAATTATTATTAATTTTTATCAATATTCTTACTCATTTAACTACTAGATCCTTATTTTTCAACACAGACTAGCCATTTTGCAAATGAATGCTTTTAGCTACAGGAAGACAAGGAAAAAATTTAACAGAACAGCTTTTAAAATCTGTGTCATAAAAAGAATAGAGTCTATGGATTATTGATCTATATTAAATAGAAGTCAGCTAACTTTTTCTGGAAAGGGCAAGATAGCAAGTATTTTAGGCATTGTGGGACATGATATTTGTGTTACAAGTACTCAACTCTGCACTTGTAACATGAAGGCAGCCATAGACAATATATAAATGTAATAGGTGTGGCTATTTCCAATAAAACTTTATTTACATAAAAAGGTACAGGCTGTTGGTCCTAGTGCTGCAGTTTGATCTATATCTTTACTTTTCACATAAAGAACAAACTGTTAAACTGAATGAAAAGTGGGAAAGATGTCTTTTGAACAGTTCAGTATTTATCAGTTGTTTCACAAATCTTATTGAGTGTCTTCTGTGGTATCTCCTACGTGCAAATGCTGTGCTACATCCTATGAGGTAAAGAATGTATAAAGTCATGTTTGGAAATATACAATTCTATTAAAAGCATAAGACTAAAACAAATGAAATGAGCATAAGCAAATATTCCATACATAAGTTACAAGGCAAGACTATAAAAGTTTATAAGAAATGAATTGTTTAACATTAAGTACCAATATTCAGAGAAGATGTTTTAGAGAATGCAAGAATTGAACTAAATCATATTTTATAGGATTCAGCTAGTTAAGAATCAGGGGAAGGATATCTACGGCAAAGAGAACAACAGAAATAAATCAAGAGAAGTAGGGTACATTTATTCATCACCAAAAGCTAAACACTATTGAGTTCTTTTTTTCCTCTTTGGGGTAGAGTGGAAAGTATAACCAGCTCAACAGAAACAAAGAGAAGTCTCTGAGAAGTACAAATTCATAGTCTCTTATCTGCAACCTTTGCAGCCAGTTATTTCAGAATTCAGAATTTTTCAGACTGTAGGAAAGTAAAAAAAGTGTATATCTTGTAAAATCATAACATACCTAGTGCAACTGGGGGCAGCATCCTCTAATTAAATTTGTAATTATTTCTGCAGTATGAATATTCACATTCAGTGGGACCTCTTATCAGTTCAGGTCAGGTTTCATATCAAATGACTTTGGACCCTAAAGTCACTTAAAAACTTTTGGTTTTCAGAGCATTTTGCACTTCTGTGTTGCAAAAGATGTTATGGACGCATCAGTGAATTTAGCTGCCCTGAGGACAAAAGCAATCCTATTTTTGTTGCAACTTTGTCTGATTGGTTGTTATAGTTTTTCTATTGGTATCAATAAGTAGTAAGCTTTAATGATACTATAAATTTCACCTCTTTTTAAACTGTAATACATATTTTTTTCTTTTTTGAAAGTGATGGATTAGACAGATATGAAGGTGCCATCCAGGTTCAAAAGTCTATCTTTCCATGAATCTAAAACAATTGGAGGTCTCTGGATGCCTCTGGATCTTTAGGGTGAATGCTTAAAAGAGATTTATATAATGTTTAAAAGTTATGCATTAGATAATATAAGTGGGAGAAGTTTCTTAAAAGATGGAGAGATTTATGGTTAAGTCTGAAAATAAAACAATACTTATTTTCTATCTCTGAAATTTAAAAGAATATAACTTCCCAGCAAATCCAAAAAGGAGAGACAGGGAGTATTCAGTGTGACACACAAAGAAAATGCCACACTGTGACCGAGTTCTCAATTATAATACAATAAACATAGCTGATGTTATCAAAGTTACAGAGTTCTCCACATTGTGATAATATCAAAATAATTGATTGGTATGATTTTTGTCCTAGAATATAAACAGGGTGAATCTGTGCTTGGTAATAGAAAAGTTATGAATAAATGATGTTAATATAAAGATTTCTTTGGTAAAATTCTTACAAAGTAATCCATGCTATGCCATAAAGATTGAAATCATTTTGTCCCAATAAATCTAATAATTTATTCCGAAAATTAAACAAAAATTGGAATCTATTTTCTATTTGGGATTTAGTTACTATCATATACTCATAACAAGGACCACAAAAAAACCATCTTGAAAATGGTTTTTAAATATTAGAAGAGTGGTGAACTAATTAGTATGAGATGTACCACAAAGATGTCTAACAAAGAGTGACACAGATACCTCTCAAGAAAAGAAAGAAAAAGAAAAGGAAAGAAAAACTAATCACTGTTTGAAGTTAAGTGGTGCTGGAGAAGTCTGAGATCCTCTCCTGATTTCTTTTTTCTAGGGCTTGTTGGAAGGGAACAGAGGATGGCATGTGAGCCTTGCACAGCTACAAAGAGAAGACACAGATTACTGCACACAAAGGTTGGACTCTGGATGAGTTTTTATAATTAAAGCTGTGCTATTCCAGTGAAAGAGATTCCTGCACATAAATGAAAACCTGTATAGCTAACTATTAGAGAGACCCCTGGAAAAATTTCTCACTGGATATCCTTTGATACTATTTGTAGAATAGAATTTCAGTCTCTCAGTACTCTCAGAAGGAAAAAAATGTTACATGGAACAGTGGTGAAGGTGGCGGGGTGTTTCAGGGCACATGTTCTTGAGTAAAGCACATTAAGTGTCTTTGCCACTTCTAAAACCTACTATACTGCAAATTCTCTGGTTCCTTACCTTCTAAAAATATATGGGTCAAAAAATATAAGTACTGGAGACATTTCCATCCCCTTAGTACTATTGAGCTCTGGCATCTCTGTCAGGCCCAGAACTGTTCAGACTCTTGAAGAATCCCTCCTTTAAGCAAGGAAGAGTGATATTGATGTTATCCTCCTAGTCATTTGCATTGGGATAAACAAATCTTCAAACAGAACAATCAAAATGGAATCTAAACCAGAGTAGGGGAGCATCTCTAATTTTGGCAATCCTCCCACAACTTCCAAATACAAAGGAAGAGACCATCTGGCTTAAAACCACTGATACGGTACCAGAGAGATGGTTGTTCCTCTCACCCAAGATTTCCAGGGAAAATCATTCTCAACCTCTAATGATAGTTACCAATTACTAACAATTATTCTAGTCTCTTTTTCCAGCACCATGGTTAAATCATCAATGGCTAAGGAATAATAACACAATAGTTAAAAATACAAGCTCTAGTCAGAAGACTTGAGTACTGGTTTCACGGCTTGCTAAATCTGTGATCATGTGCAAGTAAATTAAACTTTTTGATAAAAGTAGTTTCATAAGTTTGTTATAAACATTACATGCAATCATAAACATAGGCAGAGACCAGCAAATAATAAGTGATCAATAAATGGTAATAGCTGTAGTTGTTATTATTACTGTTCTAGAAAAAGTGGGGGAAAGTAAAGAGAAATATATCCAAGCCAATGCAGTTTAATTTTTTCTACCCTTCTATATAGAGAAATTGCTAAAACCACTGGCTTATTCATATGCATCAATTGCCAATAACACAGAAAATGGAAAGTACTGCACAAAACTAGAATATGCACAGTTATGGAAAGTAATCTAAGTTTTATGATATCTGTAGAAGACAGAGTAATTGTTAAAGCCTTTATGAAAGCAAGTACAAACATTAATTGCGTATCTGTTGAGATTGGCAGAGACATTCCCTAGTAGTATTTATGTAATATGCATTTCCTCTAAAATGGAGGCCTAATTGCTTAGTTATTCCAAATTGCAGAATGAAAAACAAAGGAGCAGTTTTGGCCATGTGGGTAAACAACAGATTTCTAAAAGCTAATTATCTCTTTATTTAATAGACTGAAGTTGCACCAAATGAGACATTTAAGTCTAATAAATAATAGACAAATTGTAACCTAAAGACTAAAATATAGGAGATGCTCATATAGTTTTTATTGCTCCATTAAATAAGCTCTTATTTACTTCCCCCACAAAACATAATTACACAACACTGGGTCCATTTCAAGGCCATTCTGACGTGCTATTTAAAAATTATGTGAATCAACTTACATACTCAGGAAGTCTTAAAGCATAATATTTGAATTTTATTATCAAATGCCCTATTTGTGTCCATGATTAAGAAACAGAAATGGAGTTTAGAAAAAGTTGTACATAATCACATAAAATCACTATTACTATTTGTCTTACTAGAAATTATTACACATAAAAATATAGTTATATACTTTAAATAAATAAAGAAATACTAGTGTCTAAGCTTAGTAGTTTCCACATCAGATTTTTAATACTTTAGGTAGTTTCTAAATTAAAATAGTTCAAATTTACACATCAAAATTTATGCAAAATTCACATATCAATTAAAGACATCATGAAAATGTAATTTGTGTGTTTGTTTAATATAATACCAAATCATTCAAGAGAAATAACCAAAACTGTGTATGCGAATATTTAAAAAACCTTTAGGCTTATCATTTTTAAAGAAAACAAAAATGAGAAAAATGTCCTTTGAACCCTATGATAATGTAAAAGAAAATAAAATTTCAGGGCCCTATAAATTTATTATACCAAGGGGGAAGGTAAGCCCTGGAAACTGAGTCACATAGCACGTTTGCAATTCTGCTTCTTAGATTATAGCTTAACTCTCTTCCTCATTGTTCTTGTTCCGTAAAGGACTAGCAGAGACCAGAGACCAGACCTCCCCCATTCCAATCACTGATTTTTGCTATAGATTATCTTCCTCCTTTATTATACTGTACCTAACTCAGACCCAGTGGCACTCAAGATCCCATGACAGTTATGTCTTCAGTGGACCTTTTCCTAACGAAAAAGAATACCTGGAAAATTCAGATCCTTGTAACAGTGCATTAAGCCTTACATAGAAAGATGTTAAAATTCTGTTAAACTTCCCTAAGCTTTGTCTATATAAACGATCCCAAACTTCTACAATTTGGAACACTGACTTCCATTCTTTAGAATTGTGCTTTCCCTGGCAAGAGATTCTCAGTCCTCAGCTTCGCACTTGAATAAACTCTCTTTAAGATTCTGACCCTTTTATGGCCGGGCGTGGTGGCTCATGCCTGTAATCCTAGCACTCTGGGAGGCCGAGGTGGGCGGATTGTTTGAGCTCAGGAGTTGGAGACCAGCCTGAGCAAGAGCGAGACCCTATCTCTACTAAAAATAGAAAGAAATCATATGGACAGCTAAAAAGATATATATACAAAAAATTATCCAGGCATGGTGGCACATGCCTGTAGTCCCAGCTACTCGGGAGGCTGAGGCAGGAGGATTGATTGAGCCCAGGAGTTTGAGGTTGCTGTGAATTAGGCTGACGCCACGGCACTCTAGTCCGGGTAACAGAGTGAGACTCTGTCTCAAAAAAAAAAAAAAAAAAAAAAAAAAAAGATTCTGACCCTTTTGATTATTTTTAAGTTGGCAATAATAAGAGATTCCATGCTTTCTTAGTTTTTTGGCTCAAAAGGATGCTTAAGGCTTCATTTTTCTTCTTGGAGAAATTTAGTTCACTATTTTATCTATATTTTCATTCTATGAACAAAAATCACATTCTGTAATGATAGTAATAATAATAGAGTTGAAGATAGTTGCCTGTTCTCTTGCCAAGGGCAAGTGATGATTTATGATGGGTAAGAGAGAACAGGGATTTAATTTACTCTGCTACTTCAGGTGGTGATAGGAGGATTTGTACATCTGTGAAAAAACTCAGCTCTTATTTGCATAGCAGAAACACTAAAGTCATGAAAATACATGGAAGGAAGCTCCCTGTGGGTTTATGGTAGAGTTATCTGAAGATTTTTCTCTTCCTTTGTCATTCAGAGGTGTCTGTCTTACAAACAAAAATAAACTAAAACAAAAAGTCCCTGGTCCAGAGAGGTTAACAAAACGCTAATGAAAATTCAATAATTCACCTTTCCATGTTTTTTTTTTTAAGACTGGGAAAGCCAGGCTGAAATTTCTACAAAGATTTGAGCTATTCTATGTTCTTTACTAAAATATGATTTGATACCTGCAAAGAATAATTATATAAAGTTTTAGCTGATCCTTACAATAAGATGTTTAAAAAACGTATTACATTAGCACATAGGGTATAGCATATAAACATAAGCCTGGTTATCTAAAACCAATTACACTGGTTATAAATCCTATCAATTTGGGAGACTTCTATTAACCAATATTTTAAATTAGGAAGTTTGCTATATATTAATAGTCTCCTTAGTTCTCTGAGACCAAATTTTGTCACCACCACCCTGGGCAGTCTACATCTCATTATTCTGTCTTATTTTACTTCTATAAATTATTATCTGAAATTATTTTATATATTTGGTTATCTGATTCATTAGAATTTTAAACTTCATTACAGCAGGGACCTTATTTATTCTTATTTATCACTGTAATCCCAGCATATAGAAGAAACCTATTTGTTGATGAATAAAAACAGCAATAAAAAGTAGCCTAAGCAGCACAATTCACAATAGCAAAGATGTGGAAACAACCCAAATGCCCATCAATACATGATTGGATTAGTAAGCTGTGGTATATGTATACCATGAAATATTACTCAGCTATAAGGAATGATGAAGATACGACATCTCTATGGTTCTCCTGGAGAGAGTTGGAACCCATTATATTAAGTGAAGTATCCCAAGAATGGAAAAACAAGCATCACATGTACTCACCAGAAAATTGGTTTCCCTGATCATCACCTAAATACAAATCTGGGAACGACAGACTGGATATAAGACTGGATATCAGACTGAGGTGGGGGGTGGGGGAGGGGATGGGGTTATGCCTACACAATGAGTGCATTGCGCACCGTTTGGGGAGTGGTATCACTTGAAGGTGCTGACTCGGGAAGGGGGGGTGGGGAAGGGAGGGATATATACCTACATGATGGGTGCAATGCACACGACCTGGGGAACAGACACGCCTGGAGCTCTGACTTGGGGGGAAAGGCGGTACAGGAGCAACGTATGTAACCTGCAATTCTGTATCCCCCATAACAAGATGAAATAAAATAAAATAATAAAAAAAAAAAAAGTAGCCTAGCTGTTAAATTTCTTATCTATACCAATAAAATAACAGAAAACTATAACACATGTTTTATAATTATGCAATTTTTTAATTGAAGCTCATATTTGTCAAGTATCAGGAATGCATAAAATTCAATGTATTCATTTAAAAGTGTAAAAACCTGACATTTTACATAAGAATATTTTCAGGAATTAAGTACTAATTAGATATACTATTTTAGTAATTTGCATTTAATAAAGCTTTCAAATGTTAAAGAATCATGATTTGGCAAAAAGCATATTCTACGTATAATGTGGGAAAAAGGTGACTTCATATTTGTAATATTTTGAAAATTAAAAAAGTTATCAACAAATAAGTACACAATAATATGAATTTATTTGTGTAAAGCAGCTACTTTAGGAGCCTGAATACTTTATTCTGCGTTAATAATTGTGTTATATTTAAAGGAAAATTAAGAATCATTCAGAACAATCATCATTTTTTGGGGTTTTAGAAGAGGTCATTCACTTTGGTGAGAAAAATGTATGTTGACATGCCATGAAATTTGGAATATTATCCTAGATTCTTCAAAATCTCAAGGTCTACAAGAACAAAAAAATCCAAAGTTCATTTCCAAAATTTTCAGATGTTTCTAAAAGACAGAAGACATCTCAAAAATAGCTTCTTACATCATAGTTTTCTGTTTCAGCAACTTTTGTCAAATTATTTTGATTATATCTATAGAATATTCATATATAATATACTGTATTTAGTTTATAAAGTATCTATTTTAATATCATTTATATAAATCAATGTTACCCAGATTATGCTTTGTAGAACATTTTCCTGAAAAATGTCAAAATATATGGTACATATGCAACTCAGCATATTAAAGGCTGGGAGTACAGGCACGTACCACCATGCTTGGCCAATTTTTCTAATTTTTCTTTTCTTTTCTTTTTTTTGTAGAGATGGGGGTCTCGTTCTTGCTTAGGTTAGTCTCAAACTCTGGAGCTCAAGTGATCCTCCTGCCTTGGCCTCCCAGAGTGTTGGGATTAGAGGCGTGAGTCACTGTGCGTAGCCTATTCTTAAAAATGGAACTTTTCGTAAGGAGAAATATAAATTTAAACACTATTGATATTATATTGGAAGTTTTATTAATATTTTTGTGTGGAAAGATTTCAATTTTTCAAATTGAGCTAACAAAATTCCGAAGAGGCTGCATGGAATCAGATCCCTGGACAAAAACCACAAACATACAGCCAATCTGCCATCTAGTAACTTATTTACATTAGTCTTCAGTCAACACTAAAAGAGCTAATATTCAAATACCAGAATGTTCTGTAAATTAGGCAATAATATATTAATTTTAAATTATTTCCAGAGGCATATTTTAAAATCAATGCTAAACCTTTCTGAACTACATTTTTGTTAAAACTTTAATATATTTCTGAGAATATTCTCTGAATTTCAAACATAAACAACAAATTTTGCTTAGATGATTTTTTTCCCTGCAAGAAACAAGTGCAATACATTAAGGTACTCAGTTTGCTTTATTAAACATAAAATATGCCTGTAAAAGTGAAAGAAAAGAAGGCAAAGTAGGCTTCTCTGTCTATCCCTGGGGAAACCTTAGGTGAATTTGCAGCCCTGAATTGTAAACTATGGTGATTTAGCAGTGAAGCTGATGGATTTTAATTAAAGCCTTCTGCAATCCTTAGTGGTTTAGAGGTGGAAGAGCCAGAATTTTCAGGCAGTGGAAACATAACTCCAATTCACTTAATCCTTTTGCTTCTAAGCTAGCAGTATCTTTTAGCTTTTGAAAAGATATATACATACATTTCTGTAAAATTTCAGTATGAGTCTCTAAAAGATACTCTGAAACATATTGACATATTGACAACAATATTGTCATGTCTACAAGAAAATAAAGTATCCAACTTTTTCGAACAGCTTTTTTCTACCATAATTCTTGGGATCGGAATACACATAAATTCCATGTATTACAATTGGTTCACCTGTCTCTTAAGTCGCTTTTAATCAATGTTTTCCCTCCATCACTTTTTTCCCTCCTTGGATTATTTTGTTGAAAAAACCAGGTTATATGTCCTATAGAATTTCCCAGGTCAGTTTCTTATAGTTGTTAATTTTATTAATTGACATATATTATTACATATTGGTTATCAAAGTAGTAGTCAAAGCAAAGCAAATACACTGGAACCAAAAGAGTACACCAGATGACCAAATCACCTGTGACCAACATCAGAATGAAGATACAACTTATTAGTAAATGAAAGGGAGGAAAAGCCCATTAAACCATTGTTCTATGGTTTAATTACAGAAACAGGTGATCATATGTTCCTTTTTCACCAAGTATATTACAATGCTAATAAAGTAGCCAGTATAAATCTTAAGTGTACACAGAATAAACAGCAAATTTGATAGTACTCACCAGTCTTCATTTCTAATAAGCGCTTTTTCTTTTGCTGGCGTTCAAGTCTTTCTTTCTCTGCTAATTCTTTAGCTATTCTGGCACGTTTTTCTCTTTCCTCTGCTTCTCTTTTTTTGATGTTCTCCTTTATTGCTTGCTATTATGAAAAAATTTTGAAAAATGATCAATTTTAACCACAGTAATTCCACAAGAAAATGGAAAATTATCAATCTCAAATTATACTCTAGGTAGAACTGTGATTGAATATCTTTTAGATGATGGTGAGTTCTTACGTTAGTAAAACAATCTTTTAAAAGATATGTACATAAATCTTAGTTAAATATAATATTATATACCTATAAATACAACTGCTATGTTTAAAACACCTGCATCTTAGTGGAATTAACTAACTAAAAGGGAGAAGGGAGACAGAAACAAAAGTAAAAAGCATTTAATTCACAGATCGAAACTGCTTTCCCATATACATTTCCAAAAGAGTGTCTAGCAACTGTTAGTCTTCCATACCTCCTCTGCTAAGTAAATTATCAAGTACAAGAAAAACAATTGAAGAAATGACAGAAAAGAGCTGAAATCTTATAATGGCTACTTTATATTACAATCATTTATGAATTTTTGTCATACAGAGAGAAGCAACATAAAGATAACTAAATATTTGGCAGTTCAAAGCCAAATAATAGCATGCTAATCATAAGAACGTCTCAAAAGATGTGTGATTAGTTATTTAATTTCTTATTTCCTAAGTTTTATATAAATCAAGACATGCCTCACATATGGTATTAATGGGAATTAGCCAATAAAAATGAATTTTTTGTAAGTGCCAAAAAACAGCATGGCATATTATAATCTCTTAACAGAGATTGTATTTTAAGTGCCAATGAAACCAAAGAGATTATCACATTGCTAGGTGATCACCAATGGTATTAAATAGAAAAGTGTACAATAAACTATAACTATCATATTATTTTGGGGGAGGCTATTATTTCTTCTTTACTGCAGTAGTCTTTTTTTTTAAACACTAGAGATAGTACAGGTTCTTCATTCGAAATCAAATAATAAAGTTTAATATTTTTGACCAGAATAACGAAAGGAAAAGTATAAGGACAAAAGGAGGAACAAAAACCATAGAGCAGAAGCAATAGTAACTCATGCATGCATACATTCATTCAATAAATAGTAAGAAACTACTAAACGGTACTGTCGGAAGGATGAGACAGAAACAGAGAGAAGAGAGCTTGTGAGTGTGAGCACCAGTGCACTGGTAAGCACTCTAAAACAAATTTACGTTCTATGTGGTAGGGTGGAGTGGGAGGCAGAGACAGAAAATAAACAACAAAAATAAAAGAGTGATGTGATAGAACGCCTGTGGTGTTACATTGGATGGTTAAATAAGGTCTTGCTCTCTCATGTAATTCAAGCTGAATCTTGAATGTCAAGGAGCTAGCTAAGTGATGATTTGGAGGAAGAACATACCAGGCAGAGGGAAGTACTAATGCAAAGGTTGTTGGTGGGTTTGGAAGATAGAAAGAAGGCCAGTATAGACGTATAAGATGAGGTCAAGGAAGTATGCTGATAATTTAGGATCTTTAAGGCCAAGATAGGGAGGTTGGATTTTTTTTTTTAAAGGTACTGAAAAACAACTGGAGATTTTCAACAGAAAAATGCAAGACTAAGCACTGTGAGATACAAGCACTATCTTTTCAAAGGTATTTGTGTAACAAACAGTATTAGTAGAGGTAGTATTGACATCCTAAGCAAATGGATTTGTTATTATACAAAATGATAAACTGGGGGAAAGGTTGGACAGTCTTACCACCTATTATAACAGACTGTGTTCCCTAAGTCCAGGATTCCTCTCAGTAACATAAACCACTATGTATATAGGTGTTACATGTCCCTCTTCACACCGCCCTATAGGAATGTGGGCTTAGAAATCTATACAATTATTTAATCTGGCTACTGTTATTGCTGTAGCTATGCCGTAGCTACATATGCTCTAGCATTAGTTATTCTTTGTCTCCGACCCCACAATCTTGCCTTCTGCCAACATCCATGAAACTATGGCAAGTTAACTTGTTAGCTTGCTGGTAGATAAACTCTCAAACTCTTCACAGTTCTTGACATGTATTAACAGTAATTATTATTGGTAAGCTATGAAATATCTGCAGCAATACTATGTGCTTTAGCGTGCAAACCCTCCAAATCTCAAATTGGATTCTGCATTCTCCATTCTCACACAGAATGGTTAAGTACTTGTTCACTGTAATGCAAATAGTAGGGGCAACAAAATGCAAATATTGACATGTAGCTACAGTCAGTGTTTTTCCATTATGTTGCTTCATATTATGGTCACATATATTAAAAATCAACTATGAGACACTGGTTGCTATAAAAATCAACGAAAGTTAGAAAAGTAGGAGAAAACATCATAAAAGTGGAAAATAAGCATGAGCGCAAAGGCAAGTCTGCACATCTGTATGTGTGCGTGCACTCATATTTGTATCTATAAGGGATATGGGGTAGGAAGAGTGGTTTGTGATGGAGAATAGGTAAATTTCAGGAAGCAAAACTGTATCTCTTGCTTGAAGGAAATGAATCAGAGGAACCTCCAATAGATAAATAAATAATATATCAGGTAGTTTATTTATGAATCTAATTAAGGTATAACATCTTCTGATGTGAATTTTCTACTCTAAAGACTGGATACATTTCAATGTGAGCATTTAATAGATCATCTATTATCAGATATAGTTGACACACCCTTTTAGTATTCTATTGGGCAATAAAAATTACTTTCCAAGACCTATAAAAATAATGTTTATATTTAGAAATATGGTCTGAAGGAGTTCTTGAAGCTATTTTGTTTTATGGAAAATGCACTATTGATTTTCATTTAAAAGCCTACCTCATTTAAAACATATCTTATTCTGACATTATAACTATTATAAGGAGGAGAATTTTTGCTGAAAAAATACCAACAGACTGCATAGAAATAGGTATTTAGTCTAAAACTAATATCCCAGTTCAAAAAGTAATTTGCGATTTTCATTTATTACAAATGTAAGAAGTAAAAGTAGGCTGAAACAGAAAAGCTGAATAGTTAGAGAACAACCTTATTTTAGAAATGATTGCCTTTTAGCTATTTCAATACTAAATTCAAAGCAAGGAAGTTAAGGATGAGCCAGACATAAACAGAGTTGGCTATAAGACTTTGAACTTCTTTTTAAATCATCTTATTCTTGACTTGTTTTTTTTATTTAGACAATTGGCAAATAAATTGTACTACCATCAGCTACTTTCAGCTATGTTTTGCAAAAAGAAATTTTTTGAGTGTTCTTAAAACTTGGCACCCTCCCACCCCCAGGTAGAGACTGGTAACCACCATTCTACTTTCCACTTCTATGAATTTAACATTTTTAGATTCCACGCATAGGTAAGATCATAAAGTGTTTGTCTCTCTATGAATGGCTTATTTCACTTAACATAATGTCCCCTAGGTTCATACAGTTGTCACAAATGACATTTTTTACAGCTGTATAGTATTCCATTGTGTATATTTACTACATCTTTAAAATCTATTTATCCCTTGATGGAATCAATGTTTTTGAATGTTATGAGGTGGGCATTTAATTCACTTTTTCCCCATCCTTCCCCCATTAGTCTGCAAAGTTACCTCTTTGGGATTTCAAGTGGCCATATATGTGTTGATCTGTTTGGGAGCTTTTTGGTCCATTTGATCAATTTATCCAAATTTGCAGCAATAAAACTGTCTTATTTATCATGGCTTACATCTTATTTCTCTTTTTTGGAAATGTCTTTGATATTCTTGGGCCTTTGCTTTTTCATTTATATTTTAGAATAGACTTAAGGTTCTTTGAAAGGAACTACTAGAATTTTGAATAGATATCGTTACAATTTTGAGTCTCTTTATCTATGAACATGATGTGGCTCTTCATTAACTTGGGTCTTTTAAAAAGTATTTTGAAAAAAATCTTATTTTTTCCATTCAGGTGTTGGACATCTTTTGTTAGATAAACTCTTAACCTTATCATTCTGTTGCTATTACAAATGGTGCCCTTACTTTAAAATTATGATTTCTAATGGTTTGTAACTAATGTATAAAAATATAATTTTTATATATGCCATTAATAATTTATTTGATAGTTTTCCTATACATTCCTTTATTATTGATAGAGAGCCATAAGGACAGCTTAATTTCTTCCATTTCAATTGTTACACTTTTCATCTCTTCCTTGTACTGACTAGGAGTTAAATCCCCATTACTAGGTTAAGAGGTTTCCCTTTGTCCCTAGTTTCCCATTTAGTGGTAGAGGGTTGAATTAGTTTGTAGTTCTTGTTTTGAAATCTGATCAGGGTTTTCTGAATCTCTTGAGAAAAATCTCATGATTTTTTTCCTTTAAAGTCAATCATATTTATGGGTATTCTAATATTAAATCATACTTTAATTTCTGAGCTAAACTCAACTTGGACAGGAAGAACTTATCTTTTTGAACATTTAGTCATTTTTTTTTAATCAGTTAATTTGGGATAATCATTTCATTGAAATTTGGTAAAATTCATCTGTAAAACCTTCTTGACCAAGTACTTAATTTGTTGGAAGATTAAAAAGTCAATAAATTAAATTAAAAATTACTCAGAAAACTTTTCAAGCTATTTCTTTTAAAGTAATTTTGGTTATTTTCTTTTCAAGAAATGTATCCGTTTCATCTAACTTTTCCAATTGTGACCTACAAATTTTTATCAACTGTTCTTTTTTTACTTTTTTCTATATCTTTAGTTATGTATCATTTTTAATCATCAGTATTATTTATTTTTCTTGTTTTTCCTGAGAAATATTTTCACAAATTTAACTAATTAACTTTTCAAAATAACCATATTTTTGCCTTTTAAGTTCCCTCTGTGTCACTTTTGCCCTCTTTTCACACCTCCATTTTCTCTAGAATCATACAATTCCTTTTATAATTTCTGAAGTCAGATGCTTACCACATTAATTTTGTCTGATTGTGTTTTTTACTTAGTTTTTTTAATTGATACATAATAGATGCACATATTTTTGGGATACATGTGATAATTTGATACATTTATATAATATATAAAGACTAAACCAGGGTAATTAGGATATCCATCATCTTAAATATTTATCTTTTCTTTACACTAAGCACATTCAAGTTATTCTCTTACAGTATAAATTTCTTCATACCAATTTTATTTTATCCTGCAAATTCTAATGTGAGGTATTTTCAATATTGCCCAGGTCTACTTTTTTTTCTATGATATTATTCTTGACACATGACTTTTTAAATATTTTCTAGAATTTTCAAAATAGAGGTTTTAAAATTCCATCCTTTTTATTTCTAATTTCATGTTATTGTGCTCAATGAATAAAGCTGATACTTAAAAATTTATCGAGAATACTTTCATGGTCTCTAGTATGTAATCAGTTCTATAAAAGTACCACTTGTGCATACGAAAAATGTGTCTTCTTTAATTACTGATTGGATTCTACATATGCTAATCAAAACAACTCTGTTGAATTCTTTAATGGTCCCATATCTTTAATAATATTCTTGTGCTTGACTTACAATTAAGTTAGAGAACTTTGTTAAAGTTCTTTAACATAATGCTTAATCTGTCAACCTATCCCTATAGTTTATCAATTTTTTGCACTGTCATTTTGGGGCTGTTATTATGCATATTCAATTTTTGAATTGTATTTTTCAAGGGAATTAAGCTTTTTATCGTCATGAAGTAATTAATGTCTTAAGTCTATCTTGTGTATTAACATAGTTTCCCTCTTTCTTGTGATTAATATTTGTCTTGTATTTCATTAACTGTCCTGTTACTTCACAACTTTCTATATCCTTTGGTTATAGGCAGGTCTCTTATAAACTGTATAACACTAGTTTTTGTTTTATATCCAATTCTTACAATCTTTTCAAAAACTTTACCTAGATTTATAAAATATTTGTTTCCATCGACTTGCATTTATTCAGCATTACCGATGCTTTTATTTTTATTTTTCTGGATTTTTTTTTTTTGTGTGTGTATGTGTGTCTTTCTTGGTCCATTTCTCCCCATACACTTTGAAATTTATACCTGATACTTCTACCCTTTTACTGGTTATCTTTGTAATTTTATTACACAAATTAACAACTTACCAAGGCCTATAGGTAATTTATATCTTTATCTCCCTTTTTACCCTTTGAACAATACAAAGAACATAGAACACCTGAATTCCAAGCATCTTTCCTACTCAATTTATATAATATTGTTTTATTGAATACTTTGTTTCTTTATATTTGCTTTCATGGTAGGTATGCCTTCTTGTCTCTTAAATCTTTCTTTTTGAAATCTGTTGCTTTAAATACACCCTTTAAAGCAGGGATAAGCAAACTACAATCCTTGGAGTGACCACATGTTTTTGTAAATAAAGTTTTATTGGATCATAGCCACATCCATTCATTTACATATTAGCTATGGTTGCTTTTGCACTGGTACACCAGAGTTAAATGTTTGCAACAGAGATTGCAAACCTAAAATATTTTCTATCTGGCTTTTAAGAAAAAGTTTTCCAATCCCTATTTTAGAAGATCATTTCACAAAAGGATGTTGATGAAAAACACTCTCGTTTTCTGTTTACTTACAAAATTACATAATTCTGCCCTTGTTCTATAAAGAGCCTTGGCTAGGTACACCTCAAATTAGAAGACCATTTATTTTTGCTCATCATTCGAATATACCTCACTTTCTTCAGACTGATGAGAAATAATCTGCATCTAATTGTGGTTGCTTTGGGGGTCATAATTTTCTCTCCAGCTGCTATATTTTTTTATCTTTGATGTCCTGCAGTTTCACTGATTTTTTTTTTTTTTTTGAAGTAAGTTTCACTTTATTTATCTGGCTTGGTATAGGTTGTACTTCCTGTTCTGTGGATTCCTGATCTGGAAAATTCTCAGCCATTGTTTTAAACACTTTCATTCATTCTTTTGAATCTATTCTTTTGGTCCTTTCATTAAACAGTGGTAGGCCTTCTCATCCTGTCCTCCATGTTTCTTAACAAGTACATTACACTTCTAATCATGCTGTCTCCCCAGAGAGCATTCCAGACAAGTTATTTAGATATACTGTGCAAACCACCATTTCTTTCCTTAGCTAAGCATAATCTCCTTTTTGATCCACTGAATGTTTAATTTTCAACCACTATACTTCCATTTTCATAAATTCTATTTGGTTTTTGTTCAAAGCTGATTGGTCATTTTAGTAGTGCCCTGTTTTTTTCTTTTTCTCTTTTTAAAATCTCATCTTCTATTTCCTTAAACATTTCACATGTTGTTATTCCGTATCTGGAGTCTTAGGGGCCTATATTTATTGTTTATTTTTTTATTGATCATCACACAATCCCGTTTTCTTGTATGTTTGGTGATTGGGATTGAGTCTTCTTATTTGATTAAATTAAATTTGTGAGAATCTTGAGAAACTAAATATTAATTGTCTTCTGACACAGAACTTTGAATTTGCTTCTGTAAAACACCAGGTATCATTTCTAACCTGGGTGAGTTTAATTTCCTTTCGTCCCAGGCTTGTTGTATCAGTCTTTGCAACCCAAGGCAAACCTGGCTTGAACCTTTGCTTATCTATGCTCAACATTCAGTTTTCAACTTTGTTCTTTTCTCTTAAACCACTTTTGCCTTGGAGATTTCCCTAACTTTCTAACAAGACAAGCATGTTTTAAAATAGTTTGTTGTATTGTGGTGGGATAGATCTTTAAGAGTCCCTAGTAAAACATATTGTGGTAAGCAAAGTCCTCAAAAGTATGTTCTTCTGTAAGGTTGAACAACATAAAGATCTTAATTTATTTCTTAAAAACATCTATATAATGTGGCAGTTCTTGTACACTATATTTTTGGGGGTACCTTACATGTGTGTGTTCTAGGATCCAGAGGCAAACAAAGGTAATTGGGCAGTTATATAAAGTCAGTCCTGAGCAAGCACTCAAAAAGTTTGTTAAATTAAAGATCAAGAATATCTTAAAGAATACATTAAGTATGACATTTCACCACTTTTAGAAATTATTTTTAAAAATCTGTCTGAACTTATTTGGTACCTATTAGAAAGACATTATAATGGTAAGAGGGTAGAAATCTGAAGTCATATTTTGGTTTAAATAATCATCTAGCACTAAGTAGCTGTGTGACTATGTTTCCATTCCTCTACTATAAAGTGGGATACCCACTATATAGGGATATTTTAAGAATTAAATGAGTTAATACATGTAAATGGCTTACATCATAGCTTGACGTATATGTTAGCCCTATACAAATGTTAACAAATATTATTTTATTATAACATCTTTATTTTCATTATTATTACAATATTGTTAGTCAAGTGCCACAAACACATTTATCCAGCAATAATTCAAGAAAGAGCTACTTTCCAGCTTACATCAGTTACATATGCTTCCATCAACCATATGGGGGAGTACCAGTTTTCATAGTTCCTATGAGAATATAAATGCTTTCTATTCAGAGATTTGGAATATGATGGTACACTGAGTTGATTAAGAGTAAAATGGTTACATCCAATACAGGCTGCATTACTTGGCAGGGAAGCTATAAGTGGTGAATTAAATATGGAAGGCAAGATGTAGTTCTCAACCTCAAGCCTAGCTATTATACCTCTAAAGATTTAATTTACATATATATGCACATTGTTTTTAATACTTCCAAATCTAATATGTGTTATGAGATTTTATTCTGGAAAAAAAGAGTCAGTTTACTTTCCAGTGCTTTCCTCACCAAAGACATGCCTAATAAATTAACATAAAAGACCGCCCAAAGATACAATTAAAATTTGTTATATATTTTTCCCCAAAAGTAAAATTCAAAATACCAATGTGTATTTTCCCCTCTTCCCATAAAAGCTTTATAAATACTCTATATTCCAAATATGCCTTTACTTGACAGATAGATCAGTCTTATTTTATGTTATAAAATAAAATTGTAATAAAACATGAAATATAAAAATGATAGTATTAAATACAAGTAGACTGCTATAGATCCTGACTTTCTCATCATACTTCATCGCTATTTCTGAGTCTTAGCCCACTTAAATAGTGTCATCTACCCAACTCAACATTTTTCACATATTATAATATCCTGTATATTTTTTTGACTTTGAAAACTAGTAGAGATTTTATTATTTGAAAAAAGTATTTAAAGGCGTATAAATGTCTTCTTGTTCAGAGTTATATTTCTTTCAACATTAATGGATACTCACATTATATAAGCCAGCGATCTATCTCTTTTTAGTCCAGTTTTCACTAAACTAAAAAATCTTTTCTTTCTCCTAAGTATTCAATTTTTTTCCCCAAGTCCCTAAAATGAGATTAGACAAATTTAGTTTAAATTGCTATGGTTTTTAGGGAAGTGAGTATTGGATGCTATGAAAACAAGGCTATTTTCTCAAAGTAAACAACCACTTACAGGTTCAACACATTTACCTTGCTAGACACCTTGCTTGGAGCTTATTTAACCTTGAGAAGAGACAACATCCCACTATACTTAATGACTAGTTTCTACAAACTCCTGATGACTTCCTCTTCAACAATAAATCGAAAATATTTTAATTTAAAAAAAGCCTTAAAAATGCATTCTTGTATTCTTGAACATATTCCTTTAATGGGGTAGGAAAGAAAACTAATTTTTAAAAAATTCATACACATCATAAAAGTCTTTAAGAATATAAAAATATGTGATCTACTTGTCAGTTTTCTGTCAAAATTATTTTCTTTGGTAACTAAATATAAAAATTCTCTCCAAATTTGTACAAAAAAAATAAACAATGAATTCTAACTACTTCATGGAAAATGTTTATTCTTGGAAACCTCTTTATATTACAAGGTAGATATTTTAGAAAGAAATCTAGAATGACAGTAAAATTAATCAAATTAATTTTTCTAGTATTAGCAAATCCAATTAAAAATGCTATCAATGAGAATAGGATAGTATGATATACTATGCTCTAGTACAATTCATCATTTTAACATTCAATATGAGTTGTTATTAGTTGAACTTTTTATGACCGTTAAACTTATGAAAATGGAAAACTATCCTTTGAGGAGCAAACTAGACTGTCCCAAAGGATGTGCAGGTACTGATGATTACACTGTTTCAGCTTCAAGTTGCTCTTTATTGTGAAGTCAGTCTCAGATAAAAGAACAAATTACTTATTAACCCATCGGGGACGTAACATTACTGACCCTTCATAACTTTGCTATGAGTTTGTTGCAATTCCTTGGAACACTTTGAAAAATTATCAAGTAAATGAGATACTTCAGCCTACTTAACATTTCTTTAATAAAGTATAAAATATTCATAATAAACATTTTCTCAAAGTATAATTTGATTTTCCATCGTGCGTTCTCCTCCCTGGTGCTCTGAAGTGATATACTATAAAATATTCTTCTTAAATCTCCTAATTATGAGGCTAAACAGAGGCACAGCAAGTATGTACAAGATGGCAATCATGTAGTGCTTAAAAGGTAGGCTTGGTGACAAGGTAGAATTTTTTTTGTCTTTTTCAGCTATTGCTAATCACCTCCCCAAGGGAAACATAGAACTAAAGACCCACAATGCCCAAGTGAACTTAGTTATGTTTAAAACATAACATACAAAATAGCCTTAAGTTAATAACGCATACTCTCTTTCTTTCCCCCATCCCCAGGATGTGTGTGTGTGAAAAAAATGTAGACGTGACCACTACATCTGACATACAAAGAACATACCATCTTATTTATTTTTGCTTCATGGTATCCTAATTTAGTGTTGCCTTTTCAATTACATGAGTTAATATATCTTCTTACATATTAGTTACTTAATTGATTTCTTTTCCTTTCACTACCAATCTTTTGTTGTTCTCATTATTATATTAGAATAATCTGCCCTTATCTTTTACTATATTATTTCAGTGAACAAAAAAAATACTTAAAATGTAAAAGGGAAATAAAAATTACCAGTTATTTAATCATGCAGAACCTGTCAGTCAAATGCATTTATGATCCCATTGAGCAGTGAATACATAGTAAGAATAAACCTTATCAGTAAAGAAAAAAATAAAGCCAATTAGTCTAGGTTTGTTTTTATTGTGAAAAGCCTAAACAGTAAAGATTTCCTAATCTATCAGAACTATATTATTTTCAGTTGCAAACTCAAAATATTCAGCACCTGAAATTGATCTATGTCTTTAAATAAACAGATACTAAAGGATAATAAGAAAGAAGGTCCTATAGTTAGAATATTTTATTCTAGGTTTGGAGCTTTGTAGCTCCAAGAATGATCTCAGAATAACAAAGGTGCTAATGAAGCCATAAGTTTTACATGAAAAGACTTCAAATACAATTTTCCAAGTTTTAAGCCCACCAAAATAAGCAAGGCCAGAAGATGCTTCCTATTATAATTACACAAGCTGGCTCAACACTCCACCATAGGACTTGTACATAATTTTCTTTTCGCTAACAACATATGAGTCAATCTACAAGATTTTAGGAGCAAACAGGAAATGCTTAGTGCTTTGACGTTCCTGTTGGTCTATATGGTAGTCAGCATAAATGGGATTTAGAGCTGACAAGCATCAAATTTGTGTAATTTAAATGATTTGGCAAAATGAGTTTTGTTCTGGCTGCCCTCCTTATCAAAAAAATTTTACCCTAAAAATACCTTCTCATTGGATGATTTCATTTCTGTTTGGCACTTCACTACTTTAGTCTGAAAATTTAGTAAGGATAATAAATTATATTTGATCGACAGATGCAGCAAGACCAAATGAGTTATAATTGATTTTATATTTGTTCACTACATGGATTTCAATTGTATAAACCAAAAATTGACTTAAAATCTGTAAATACCATGAATGACAATTCTTTAACTAGATGAAACACAACTTTAACAAAACTGTGGAAATAACCTAAAGACAGAACTATACACGAGAAATAGGTAACTATTCCATTTACAGTATTCTACATGGAAGCATAAAATAAAAATGATAAAATACTAAAAATATCTACCCCACTATAAAAAGACAGGAAATGTAAAATTATTATACTTCTATTATTTGTACATAGCTAACTTGTTTTGAGGGTATATGTACATTATGTCATTTGATCTTCAAAATGCAACATCCCTAAGAAATATGTGCTTTCATTTTCAGGAAACTGAGGGTCAGTAAGTTTAAATAACTTGTTTACAATCATATTACTAATAAGATGCAGAGACGGGACTCAAACCCTGGGTGATCTAATGTCAGGACCTGCATCTCAACCACTATTGCCTTCCTACTAAGTGAGGCAAGCGGCAAAATATCACTATTACAAACAAACAAAATGGGTGAAGCCTATCACAGGCAGAATTCATTAATCACTTAAAATTTAAAGAAACCAGAGCTAACCATTTCTCTCTTTGTCATCACAAATAATTCAAATGGGAGTTATATGTGGAAAATAAAGTTTAGGGAAGAACAGACTGGCTTTTATAATTTAGAAAATAATAACTATTAAGTTTGGCTGCTATATCTATATCCATGTATAAAAAAAGAAAAAACCTGCAATATAATGTTCCCCTGCTCCTTCTGTATGCAATGGTAATCTCTTTTAAGGCAAGGATTTTTTGTTGTCTTCTAAATCTTAACCCCAAAGTGGAGTTTCCAAATATTCATGGTTTGAGTAACTATTAATAAGAAAGGATGTCTAGTTTTTTTTTCCAGAAAAGAGCTACAGAAATCAAAAAGTATTGCATATGAGAATATATGATATTGCAAACTCAGAGGGGTTGCACTTAGCAGTTACATGTCTAATTAAAACAGAAAAAAATGACACATTTTTAATAAGTAATTTGGTAGAAAAATTCTTTTGAAACAGATTACTGTAAGGAGACAAATAACAAAGGGCTCTAAAGAGATGATCATATTAGGAACTATTTCTTTAAGAAGAGACGTTAAGCAAAACAAGTAAGGTGTCAGATGAAATTTGCTTAAGGAGCTAAGGGTGTTGTACTGTGCTAATAATTTTGGATATAGAAAGAGAACGGCAAAAGATAGTCCAATGATAAAAAAGCAGCAGCAGCAGGATAAGAAATGAGAGTACTAAAGAAGAAACCACATAATTTAGGCCATGTGAGCAAAAACAGTTAACGTAGAATCCTCTAATATGAATGAGAAGTGGGAACAGGACGTGCATTATGCTTCAAGGCCACAGTGACCAATGAGAGATGGAAAAACTAGATTTAAACTTGAAAAGCAAACATGAACATGCTACAGTGTTTGGATAAAATCAAGGAGGATAAGAGGTTGCTAGCAGAATCCAACAAAAATTCCATAATGAGTTCAATTCATCCTGTAGAAGCATGGTACCATCTATTAATAACACATAGACTGGTAGTGGCATGTAATGAGTCTAAAACCAGCCACAAAGGCAAAATGATGATTATTGTTATACAACACTGTATATCTAAAGACATGGACTTCACTTGGTATACACTGTTGACAGGCCACCAATTTACTCAGCCTACAGTGTGCAGTCAGATATTTCTACCTAGTACCTCCAATTTGAACTTTATCTTCACATGAGTCCTGTAGGAAATAAAAATCTATCACAGAAAGGTGCTGACTTTCTACCCTTCACCTTATCCCTCACCCCAGCAATCAGACTTTACATTAATAATCGTCTCATTTTAAGAGAACATGTTATGCTTTGAAATACAATCGGACCTGAAAACATTCTTCTATCATGAACCCATCAATATAAATAGAAAATTATTATACCGGAGAATTTAAAAGAAAGTATACCCTGTGCTGATTCTCTCCAGTAAGTTATCAAAAATACCCTTAAAAATTACAACCTTGCCTTTTCTTGCAAGCTCTCTGAGCAGCAGAGTACTTGAAGCTGTTAAAAGTACAGGCTTTGGAGTCAGGCAGGCCTCCATGCAATCTGAGCCCCTACCAACTTTGAAGCCCCTTCGAAAGGCACAGAGCTTCTCTACGTCACAGTGATCTCTCCTGTAAAGACACTGCAAAGATTGACTGAGACACCACATGTAAAGCCCTTAGCACAGGGTCTACTAAGAAGCAAGTACTCAATCAGTGGCAGTTGTTTTTGGTTTTGTTCTGTTGAGAATGGTAATAGAAATAAAATTAAACAAAATTACAATACAACTTACTCCCTATTTCTTGGGAAGTTGATCAGTTGTTCTAAATAGAACCATTCCCAATGAGCACATTACCTATAGTAGATTGTTTAAAAAAAATTAATTCCCAATTGAGAATTCTCAAAGTAGAAGAGAGGTGAGTTAAACTGCTGTCAAATGAACAGCTGTTCCTCAGAGAAGCTACAAGATTTTGAAACTTTTTCCCCTTGGTCTACATGGCTTGAGGCAGCAGTCTGGAACAGATGTTCCTTCTTTAGCTATTATAACAAGGCTCTCATAGAGCAAAAAAAAATGAACCTGAAGAGCTACATCTATACAAATGAGTTGTGAGATCGTAGTAACACTGAGGAGAGATTATATGAGTTAGTCAGAGGTATAGGATAGTAAAAAGCTTTGAATAAATAGCTTGCCTTTAATTGCTTAAGTTTAAATTCTAAGACAATCTTAAAGTATAAATAATTTTTGGATAAACTATTGTTACAAATAAATATGGCCACTTTTTTATTTTGGGAGAGGAGTTAGATTTCAATTAGTCCTATTTGAAACAGCTATAGCAGTTATACATTTAATAGAAGTTGACAAATTTCAGCCATGTATGGTACAGACTCTGGAGCCAGGCAGCCTGGGTAAGCACATTAGCTCCTTGCCAGCTGCATAATGATGCATAAGTCAGGGTCTCTCTATTCCTCAGTTTTCTCATCTGAAAAATGAGAATACTAACAGTACACATATCTGGTTAATGTTGTAAGGATTATATGAGCACATACAGCTCCAGACGCATGGTTGATACTATATGTGTTAGCTATTAAACCATGTCACCCATTGCTCACCTGTTAATCAACAAATTTATCTATTATAAACCATGAATTGTACTAGGGACACAAAGATCAATAAGATAGATACAGCTGTTACCAGAAGAAGAAATGTCTGTGCAGAGACCAGAAGGGTGCATACAATAATTAGCCAGGCAAGTACAGAGGGTGTGCTGCAATCACAGGTAACAGTAAGCACAACAGCCTGAACTTGAGGGAGAACATCCCCATCATGGGGGGTAGGTATGAAGTAAGGACAGTGGTCCTAATTCTCTGTAAGAGAAAAATGGATCTGCACCTTATGGTAGAACTTGCTTATTCATGACCAAGAGTATACCTAAATGCCAGTGGATGGAGAAACAATGGAAACATTTTAACAGTATTTTTAAAAAAGAGAAAGTAAATACTTTTGCCTACAGTATTAACACGGCTTTCCAGAGCAGACCTTCAATACGTTAAAATTCCACATCTGTAGCTACAGACCTAATATTTCCATACTGACTCAAGTTAACCTGATTTCCAAAGTTGAATAATATGCAATTTAAGAGCAACCCAACAGATCAGAAGACACTGACAAAAACATGACATTTATTTGTCAATAGTTTTTGCCAATATTAAAACTCTGGACTTTTAAAAGATATATATTTTGTCTAAAATCCAAGCAGTATAACCATATTTACCAAAAAAAAAAAAAAAAAGAATAAAAATAGAATAAAATACCTGTGTGAAACCTCAACACCTTGACAAAACTACTTCCCTTCTAGTCCTCTTTATGCTTATTTTTATCCTTACAGAAAATTTCTGTTCCAGTTTATTTAGAGGAAGAAGTTTTTATATTTAGCTCTAACAATTTTAATTTAGTAAGGCGTGTCCATGAATGTGTGTGTGATCGCAGCTACCTCTAGGACACATGGGAACTCTGAAATAGACAAAGTATAACTGACACTCTCTTTACCCACTTTTTTGAACCCATCTCCCATTCAAACATTTTCTTCCTCTTCCCACAACTTGGTAATGAAATGCCAAGTTATCACAAAATTTCCAAAGCCCTCTAATCCTTTTAGTTCTTAGGAAGATTTGGAATTAGAACTGGATTCAAATCCCAACTCAATCACTTATGAACAACATGGCCTTTGTTTCAAGAGGAAACCCTCCAAATGCCAGTGTAATTATTAGTAAAATGGAAGACAAAGTATAGAATATTAGCAGGCAGCAAGACATAGCATTTCTGAGTGCAGACTCTGGAGGAAGATTATGTGAACTCAAATTCTAGTGCCACCATTTTATAGCAGTATGACATTGGGCTAGATATGTTCCATCTCTGTGCCTCAGTTTCTTCATCTACCATAGAAGGATATGAACAGTGAAAAGATGTAGAATTATTGTAAAGATTGATATATGATATGTAAGGCATTTAGAAGAATGCCTGGTTCAGAGAAAATACTCAATATATGTAGAGTATTATTATTTCACATATCCATCTTATACTTTATGCATAATTGTGTCAGATGCCCCCAAGACCATCTACGGGTTTGAGGATTTGCTGGAAAGACTCACATAGCTCAGAAAAGCCATTATACTCATTGGTATGGTTTATTTCAGCAAAAGGATACAGATTAAAAATAATAAGGAAAAAAGTGCATAGGGAAGATTCCAGGAGAAACTAGGTATAAGATTCCAGTTGTCTTCTCCCAGTGGAGTCCCAAGCATAGTGCTTCATTATCCCCAAAACAATATGTAACAATATGTACAGAGTATTACCAACCAGGGAAGCTCCCCTGAGCCTTGCTGTCAAGGATTTTTATTGGGGGTCAGTCACTTAGGCATGGACTGCCTCCATGACTAATCTTAGCTATTCAGTCTCTGGCTCCCCAAGAGGTCACATTGACATAGTGTGGCCCAGAGCTCCAGGTAAAAAAAAAACAAAAAAAAAAACAGGTGTTCACCATAAATCACATTGTTTGCATATCTATCTAGGTTGGCCCAAGGCCCCAGGTATATAAAACACCCTTATCAGGCAGAGTATTCCTAGGGCTTAGAGGCAGATCTCTCAAGAGCTAGTCAAGAGCCAGTCCTTTCTTTGTAATATGAAGAAGGGTTTGAGCATCCCAAGCCTGCTAAACTAACCCTTCACTGCATAACAATTTATTGCGCAACTACCATGTGCCAGGACCTATGAAGAACATTTTTAATATATTATCTCATTTAATACTTAAATACGCTTATGAAGAAGGAAACAGCATATCCCTCACCCCTCAACAAACACAGAAATTGAGGCTAAGGAAGGTTAAATATTTATAGCCACATAACTAGTATGGAATCCAAACATAGTTCTCTCAGACTGCAAAGCCTTTACTATTTCCAATAAGCTATAGTGTCTGAGAACACATTATGAAATTTAAAATAATATATTGTAAAGTACATGACACTTATAGATACATCATAATATATTTATCAACCAAATTCATTTCTGGTAGTGAAAAAATAATCTAAAGAATCAGTTTGAATTTGTGGAGGAAATATACTAGAACTATGAGAAAATGTGTATTTACTGTAGACTAGTTTTCCTTTAAAATAGTGTGCTTTTATTAAAAGGCTATCTATTCAATCATAATTAAGTAATTAAAACCAAGTCTCATAAACTCAGCAATAAAGTTTCCCTGAGATTAAAAAAGAACCAGCTCCTTAAATTCAACCTTCTTTTTCTTTACACCTCAAAACTTTTTAATCTCCACAAACACTTGCTGAAATATAGAAATGACTTACCATCTATTAAGAATAACAATTTTTGTTGTAGAAATGTATCACCAGTTTCCCTAGGGAGGCAACAATGCCTTCTCACTTTAATATGTGTGTGTGTGTTCCTCTCCCCATCTAATCAGCTAATACTTTTCAAAAGATCTTTTTAATGCCTAAATGAAAGGATTCCACATCAAAGACCTGACCTCCCTATTAAAGTATCTAAAGGAAAACCTACAAACGTAAAATCTATTCAAAGGCAAATTGCATGTAGCTTATTGTGCAATGCATTAAGAAAACGAAAAAAAAAAAAAAAGCTTCACAAGAGCTGCATGGAATTGGGTAAAATTATATCACAAAAATACAAATCGATCTTAAGTATAAAGAAACAAATTCATAGTCAAACACTTATTATAAAAGTGCTCTGTGATCAGCTAGGAGGGGAGTCTCTATGAAGAACTTTAGAATTTGTCACTTTTTCAATCAAAATTTCTGATTACAGCTTAATGTTGGAAAGGGTAAAAAAGAGAACAAACCACACATTTTTCAATAGATTTAAAATCTGAAATTTCTAAAGTTAACTTTTAACATCAGGAAAGGTAGGTTTTACTACAGACAAGAGTGGAATGAAGTAATGAAATATTAATAAAAGTAGAATAGGTGAGACAGTATAGATAAAAATACTTTTTAAAAAACAAATTAAGTTTTATACCATACCATGAATGTGTTTCTGAAGTTATTCAAGTCAGTAAAAAAGTCTTCCACGGACACCTTCTTCACATCAATGGCATAGTATCCCATTATACTCTGGTATAACTTTTCCATGTTTTCATGTAGCTTTGCAAGTTTCTCATATTGTTCTTTTGCACTGATAACAAAGCTGTATGCTATAGTTAAGGTATTTTAAAATTTACAAAGTAATGCTTTAAGGGGAAAAAACAACCCTGTAAATCCAATGTTTTCATCTAATAGCCACCATTACTACATCCCCAATTTCCAAAATTACCTCTAATAGTTAACCATTCTTACAGTCTATACTGTACAGCAATGAAATCTGAAACATAATATCTATTTTGGCAAATTATCAGAAAATATAGTTATATTAATATGTTTAATATTTCTCTTTAATAGAATATAAGAAAAATTTTCTTTCAATTTACCATAATATATTTGAGGATCATGCAGTATAATTTAAAATTATAGTTCAGTGGTTGCAGTTGGGTAATTTCAACGACATTGAAATCAACAGTATAGGCATTGTGCATAGCAGTTAAATTGGACAACTTGGGGTCAATTTCTAGCTCTTACACCTGGTACTAGTGTGCTTGTGGGCAAATGCCTTCATGTCTCTGTGCCTCGATTTCCTACCTGTAAAATGTAAATAGTAAAATCACTCATTCTGCAAGGATTAATTGAAGAAATACATACAAAGGTCTTAGAAAAGTGACTGGGGCATTTAGTAGCACATATAAATATCATTATTCTCCACTTATTTCAGACTTTATTTAAGGTCCTAAAAGCAAACAAAAATAAATTTTTAAGAGTTATATTAAAAACTTCTCACATTATGTAAGCAAATTAATGTTTTAACTTCTCTCACGAAATTGGTACGTAAATTCTTATATGCATTACATGATTGAAAATGATTACATACACAGGTACATGCATGTAGAAATGTTCTCCTCTCACTTATTAATGACAACATAGTTCAAAACATACTGAAATTGAGAAGACTAATTTAATGTGAATATAATAGTCACTAGCATTAGAAAACATTTTCTAAACAAACAACAGAATTTTCTTTGCTGTGTGACAAATTGCTGATGCAGTCAGATATAAAGTCATCCCACCACATCCTGAAAAGATGACTCTTTTAGAGTACTAGTCATAATTGCCTATGGTTCTTTTAAACTGAGACATGTAGAAAAAAGGAACATATAGAGATAAACTTCCAGAAGTCATTTTGTTATCTTTGACTAACACAAAAATATAAACAGATATTAGCAAAATTTAAAACAAAAAAACTGGATTCAGGTCAAGAGAAAGAAACCAAAAATGGAATGTTTATATCTAAGGAAAAAAAAATTGTCCCACAATTTCAAAAAGATAATAGAGGAAAGACAATGAAAGATCAAGGAAAAAAGAGACAGCATTGCTACCAGGTAGGGAGGAAATCAATTTTTCCCAGAATCAAGTTCTATATTTGTGAAGAGCTAAGAGAAATATGTGAGACACCCAACAAAATAATTGATAAAATTCATTACAAAAATATTGGTATACATCCAATTACTTGATGTTTTGAGAAATCTATTTTCTTTTCCTTTACCAAGGCTAAAACCAAATTCTCTTGAATTTCCACTTGAATCACTATAATCTTCCCATTTGAAAGGTATGTGACAATCAGATCTGTGTTCACATGTACTGAGCCAAAAGTATTTAGACTTGACTAACAAAGGAGCACAACTAAGATTTTGAATTTTTCTACTAGCTGCCAGTATTACCTATTACCAAACCATCTACCACAAATATATTCCACCTTTATTCTTAGGTCATACCATCATTATTATACTTAGGTCACCAAGGATGCCCATTACTTCCATAAACAAACTTTACAAGGATCAGCTTCAATTAGTTCCATGTGTTTAATGCCTTTCACAGAACTTCTTAAATACCCAAGATCCAAATGGCAATTTAATAAGTATTCACTGAGTTCTATTGTATTGCAAACACTCCTCTGGGCACTAGGAACAATAGTAGTTAACAAGATTGGCAAAGGTCCTGCTGTCATCAAACATACATTCTGGGGGTGTGGTGACAGATAAGAAAATGAATGAGATTTTCACACAGTGATAGGTATGACCAAGAAAATAAAAATTTTTGATATTATATAGAGTGACAGAGGCTAATTTAGGTTGGGTCCTGGAAGGGAAAGTCCTGGCTAAGAAGGTGAGATTAACTAAAACAACTGAGGCACGACTGTAAAAGAGCAGTGAGCACTAACTTGTGGAGCTCTTGTAAGTGTAATAAGACTTCAGAAAAAGAAAAGATCATTATAAATTTGAGGATTCATAAAGGATGCAGAGCAAGATATTTAACTAAGTCTTAAAAGTTTGTTGAGAATGGGTTAAGAGGAAGAAAGGCAAAAAAGGGAGAACAATAGAGGAAAAGAAGGAGAGAGTAAGAATAATTCAAGGGAAGAAAAATCTGCTATAATAAATCACCGGATTACCCAATTTCCCACTCATACAACTGGGCCATGTATTACACAAGTTTACATTTCACATGTTCAGATCTGTTTTACTTCCTAGCCACAGTTCAATTAAAACAAATATATTGAATTCCTTTACCTGCAAAATGCTGTTGTTATATGGTATAGAATATAGATGTAAGTAAGTCTTTCTCTCAATGAATTTACTGGGATGGTTTTAGCATCTACCCAGTAATTTCAGAAGTGTCTAAAGCATTGCTATATACTGAAACAACAAAAAAGAAAGTGTGAAAATAAAGTGGGATTTCAATGAAGAAATTTAAAGAATATAACATGGGAAAGAGTCAAATAACTTGTCACATAAGTTGTCATAAATACTGAAATATGTAAATGTCTACCAAATGATTTTTTTCTAAAAGACTCAGAGAGGGGATAGGAATAAAGAAAATAGAAAGGCAAGTGCTCGTGCAAGGAGAATTTCAAGGACGATGCTCCAATATCTACTTGTAATTTTCCTTAAAATAAGAAATATTACAGAATTTAAACATCAAAAGGAACAAGTACTATAGGACACAAATCCTGGCATTTTCTTAATTTTCTGACAAATTAACAATTTAACGAGCATGTACATCTCACATATTTGCATATAACAATTCTGATGACTCTGCCTCCAATTTATGTTTCATATTTTTCAAGCAAATATTTACTGTGAAACCATTCAACTCTAATTACAGTTCTGACCAGATTTAGCAGTTAGAAAGTAACAATTATTACTAAAAAGTCAATGATACATGAAATAATTATGCATATCTTTTAAAGGGTGCACTAAATTGATATTTTTTATTATATACTATGCAATACATACAAAGAAAGAGCATGTACTGGAAGAATAAAAATATACTATAATTGAGTGCTATTAGTGACATTTCATATTACAATGAAATTATATCTTTATAATTTAAAGCAATTCAATTAACAGATTAATAGTTCACTAAATCAAGATTGCTTAAATTAAGTATGTACTTGTAAAGATGGATATTTAACAACTTAAATAATACACATATTCTTTCAGAATTGGTTGATGAACCAACCATTTGATATGTGCTTCAAGTAATAAGCATTTAAACTTAAAACATAAAGTTTGAGTGTTAATAACAAACTTTCGTTAAATACATTTTACTCATCGAGCATTTTAGCTTCAAAATTCTTCAATTTTCTAAAATCTAAGCTCACAATTTTCCATTTTAATAAGATCTGTATAAATGCATTTAATATTCAAAATCTGACTTGTTGTCAGTCCTAATTAAAGTAAACAAAGCCTTGCAATGAATGAATTTAATTACTTCGAAACTAGTATGTCTAACTAAGATGAAAAGCAAACGAGTGCAATCTAATCTCAGCAAAGAATATTTATGATTATAAGCTTTGTCAATAGCAAAGTGCACCAACTGTTCATATTTCTGACTTCCAAGAGATACATGAATGCTAATCAGTTCATTAGAGGCTTCTAGGTTGTGATATTTAGCGACAGGATGTAGTAGCTTTCTTGTCCATGGAGTATAATTGTACTCAGAATGAAAAACTGTTTCCAACAAAGCATCATCCTTCCTGTTTCTGATTTCCTGCTGGTTGCTTTTTATGAGCTGCACTCCTTTCAAGAAGCCGACATTATTCAGCTTTTTGTGTCATATAAATACAAGTGTGGATATGTCCTGAGATTCTCTGCTGAGCAGCATTCTACAGCCTTTACTTCAAGCTCAGGAATTCATCTCAGCTCCATAAACCCGAGCTTCATAATTAGTGCACTCACAGGGTATTACCAGAAGCTCCATGCAAGCAAAATCTTTTCTAAACTGCTTTCTATCTATAGGGAACAATAACAAGTACTTCAATTAACAATACTTAATGATTAAAATAATAAATTGTCACGTATGAACATTTTTAACATGATAAAATGATTGAGGGGAAAAAAACTAAGAATGATGAAACTGATGTAATTCTGCAATAATACATTTATTTTAAGCATACTTTGTCAAATAAGAAGGGAACACACAAAAGTATTCTTGATGGATAAATACAGACTTCATCTTTAGTTCTTTTTTAAAAAAAAGGCTTACCCAGTACAGTGATAAAGGCACCCTCCCTAATGAAAGAAGAAACTGAAAGGACAGGGAAGATACAAAAGGAAACAAACACATTAGCCTGAAGTGATTGTTGCTCAAGTGCAATTTTATGATATTTCCCGACAGAGACAGTGAAGAAAGCTAAAATTGAACTAATTCACAATTAAGCTGAAAGCATATACAATAAAATCTATGACAAGGCAAATATTAATTTTGTGACTCACTAAATCACAGGAGAGAAGAGGTAGAAAGAGAAAAAATAGTTATTTTATGTCAAGAACCTCAATTTAAAATATTAGGAGTGTCTATTTATAAGAGCTCATATAGAATTCAGAAGTCCATATGGGATTTTAATAATACATTGTAGTAATATTTTATTACAACACAAAAGATATCAGTCCCTAATTTCAAAGAATGGCTTGCAAAGTAACTCAACATTAGTTTCAGGAAATAAAAAAGTTTATTACTTCAGTTACTCATTAGAGACTAAGCTCCAAAGTTAGCGATAAAGATAATTGAATACAAAGGAAACACTAAACAGGACACAAGCCTCATGCTATTAATTTTATATATATACATATTTGTCAATTTTATTTTGGATGAGGAGAATATCTACACAAGTAGTGAGTGTCATAAACTCCATTTTGAGTTTGGAACGAAGTGGTATTTCTAAGGACAATATTAAATTTTGTGGAGAATGAGATAATTTCTAATATATACCGACTCTTGAAATTAAGCTGACTAGACATACCAGTTTACAAGGTCTGTATCTGCTCCCTCAAACATTTCAAAAGTATCTAAAGCATATCATGACTTCACAGTCACACGTCCTCAAACAGAGCTTTAATATCCTTTCCATTTATCATGAACATCAGAAGAACATAAGGCATATGGAAGGGGAAAGAAGAGAGAACATAACTATTATTCAAGTTGATAAAAACGAAAAAAGAATAGAAATGCATTTGTGTATTATTCATGAAAGATAAACACTGAAAAATTTCCCTGCAAGATGGCAAAAGTTAAACCTTCAACAATTTGGCACTACAGAATGAACTCTGGTTATGCAAATACACCTCAAACGTTAAATAAATTGTAATTCTAGTTGACTAGTGACTTAACTTATTGAGATATCAAAAGGATATGGACATCTTTGTCACAAACTTGTCATGCAAGTCCTCAGGAGGGGGAAAGGTTTCCAAATCCTTCTCAAGCTGGTGAAGCTGCCTTCCCATCTGCTTCAAATTCTTTTCCAGCGTTTCTACAGAGACTAAAAGAGAGTATATTAAATGCCTTGAAAGGACAAAATTATAATATATAAAAGGTAAGACACTCTAGAAACAAAACATTTGTGAAAAACCCCACAATAATAATGCAAGAAAAGTCTAAAATTTTAATTTTAGTTTTAATGTGAGAAACTATAAAAAAAGGAAGATGAATTTCACTAAGTTTTTTTTTAACTTTTCGATTTTTAAATCCAGATATAAAGGAAATTCAATAAGAGACTCTTTAAAACACAAAGATGAAATTTAAGAAATGCCCACACACACAAATCACATTTAAGAAATAAGTTTTTTAAAATTGAGAGTTCCTGACCACTACAAATGTTACAAAATAATCAGTCTATTAAGACAGAGATAAAGTATGTTTTTAAAATTAAACCTATTCAAACATAATTTTAATATTTTTCAAAATCTTTTTTTTTTTTTTAAGAGACAGGGTCTCACTCTGTCACCCATGCTGGAGTGCAGCGGGGCTGGATCACAGCTCTCTGCAACCTGGAACTCGATCTCAAGCGATCTTCCTGTCTCAGCCTCAGTCCTGAGTAGCTGGGACTACAGGCTCATGCCCCTATGCCCAGCAAATTGTTTTTTTGTAGAGACATGGTCTCACTGTGTTGCTCCAGCTCCAACTCCTGGCCTCAAGAAAACCTCCACCTCTGCCTCCCAAACTGTTGGCAAAATCATCTTTTGAGAGGAAACAATAAGTAGACAGGAAAGATGAGGGAAAGTGCTCTCTATTGTCCAAGCCAATCTACAACATGGGGAGAAAAGGTATCAAGGCTAATTACAATGGCAGAAGTCAAGCTTTCTTTACCGATACTCTGAGTACAATCTGTATCTATTATATAATAATTAATATTTTTCCTTCTTTGACTCTAAGTTGCTTTGAGTGCACATGAGGAACAAGTGGTAAACCAGGACGCTGCGGAACTATCACAATGTACTGCCCGCCCAGGAGGAGAGATGTGAGGAATTATTTCTAAAATTCTTTGCATAGTCAATTTTACATGACACTAGAAAAATGGCTTAACAATACAAAAAGATACAGTGGCCTAAATCAACTTTTTGGATATTTGCTTTAGTACAGGTATATTTTGGTTAAAAAAAAAAAAATCTGTTACTTCTGATCAATGTGAACTATACCAAATGATATATAAAAATGAATATAGTAATTCTAGGTAATCTGCCATCGTCAAGATTTGAATTAATGCTGAAGAATAGACTCAAATTTCATTTTTAAGGATGGGAATATCCTTGGAAGCAATCTAAATGCCCCCCCAAAATGGGAATGAGTTAATAAACAAATTATAGTTTTTAACCTTGGTTCAAAAGAAAAGAAATAGTAAGCGGACATGAAAAATAATGTTGTATAAGAATATGGAATATATATATTTTTTTTACCTAGTTGTACACAAAGTAACATTTGCCATTCTGACATTAACAGCTTTTAATAAAACCTGAATGTGTTACTAAAAAATTAGCAATCTAATTCTTAGACACAATGGTTAATGGGTTCAATGACAGAACTCTTCCAAGAACCACACAATAGTTGTTTATGCCTGAAAAGTGATGATACTTTAACTTTTGACTCCAACTGTGGTGAAGCCATTCTGATGTCATAATCATGTATATTTTCTCAGAAGTTTTTTACTTCTCATGTATTCCCTTTCTGTGATTCTTAAAATTGAGACAGTAACTCAGATAATAGTGTATATGAAGTGTTTACAACATGATAGATAGCATTTAGTATATTAATTTCATTCATTGCACTTCTGTCCCCAATATCTTGCTGTACCCTGCTCGTAGTGGTAACACATATATCCTGTGTTATGCTCTTTCATTTTTATGTCTGCTTGTCAATTATCTACAACCAAGATGCCTGTTTGATTAGGCCTATGGTGTTTCATTTATTCTTCTCATTTCCAATTTTTTTTTGCTTCTTTTAAAGTTTTCTATCTGCATTATAGAAGAGATTCCTCTTGCTCTCCTAGTCTATTTGATCTCTTCTCTAATGTCTCATTAGCATTTTCTCTATCATTTTTCAAGAAATCTTACAGGTGGTTCAGTCATTTTTACACTTCCTAAAACTTTGAAACTTCTGATTACATAAAGGTTCTAAAATACATAAAATTCTTTTATTAAGTAAATACATGCTCACTGACATTTATAATCCATGCATTCACTTTGTGCTATAGGTTCAAAAAAGAAATTAGCGTGTCAGTAGTATAATGATAGTAGTCATCGTAATAGTATTAGTGACAACAAAAATAATAGTAAAGATAGCATCTAAAATTTGCTGAGTGTTTATGTCAAGTACTGTCTTAAGTATTTTCCATTAATTAACTCATTTAATCCTCACAAGAACATCATGAAGTAGGTATTATTATTATTATTATCCTTGGTGTACAGCAGAGGAGACTGGACCTGAGTGGGTAAATAGAAAGGTCAAACAAATAAAAAGTAGTGAAGTCAGAATTTGAACTTGGGCAGTTTCATTCCAGACCTTATTTTTAACCATTTTGCTACACATAAATTATTCATTATAGAAATTACCATTTTATTTTTATAGTCCCTACTTCCCTGTCAGTAACATTTAAATAAACACATATAGTTTTCACATAATAACTGGTTTCCTATACATTCTTGCCTGTTGCAATTACAGTGACTCAACCCAGGGAAAACACACTTAAGCATTCTAGATGGATGGATGAATGGACAGTCAGATATATAGATGCTACTATCTTTTTTTAAATGAACATTTAAAGTGGTATCCCACAATTGAACAAAACCATATGCTTAAATACTGTCTCAGTTTGCTTAACCAATTTTATTATGCACACACATCAAATTAGTAAAAGATCTAGGGAACAGACAGATGTAAGTCTAAGGGACTCCCATATGCCAAAACTACAAGGCCAATGTTGGAAGAGAATATAGATTGCTTTTTTCTGATACCAAATACATTGCTCCAACACCAACTGGATGTCCTACAATTCAATTCTGACACTAACTACATGGACTTAGTACTGACTCGTAACTTAAGGACAAAGTCTTTCAATTCTAATACTAATTACTCAGAGTTAGTGTCAGACTCTACAGGTATAAGGGCTCAGTCCTTCAAGACTGCTCTAATTTCAGATGCCAGCTGCAAGTCCAGGGGGCCACCCATACTTCTGACTCACTGGCTGTATTAAAAAATTTGGGGATTCCCACAATTCCCTCCCTTAAGTTCCATCATTTACTTGAATGACTCTCAGAACTCAGGAAAGCGCTATACTCACGATTATACTTTTATTACAGGGGATGTAACTCAATAACAGCTGAATGGAGATGTATAGGGCAAGCAATGAAGGAAGCAGTGCAGAGCTGCAATGCCCTCTCTGGGCACACCACCCTCAGCACATCCGTGTGCTCACCAGTCCAGAAGCCCCATTATCCTCATTGTTTCAGAGTCTTTATTGAAGCTTTACTACAGAGGCCCAATTGATTAAATCACTGGCCATTCATGGTAGAACTCGATCTCCAGCCCTTCTCCTTCCCCAGGGGTCAGGGGGTAAGCTGACAGAGCTGCCTAATAGCCAGGGCTGTCCTCAGAGGAGGTCAGCCACCTGTAGAGCCATCCCAGTCAGTGACCGCTTCTCAGTTAGGTGAAAGGGGGGCTTACTCCACTGGATTAAAGGTTTGAGCTTTTTCCAATTCTTTGGTTGCCAGTGAGTCAGGAACTACTTCCTCTGCGATCTGAAACAACTTCTCTTAGGCTCAATTTCCACATCAAGAAAATGGGAAGAATCTCACCTCATATTTTATGTCACAGATATTTCATAAGAGATCATATGCTGTAACATAAGATGAAGAATTTTTTAAAAAAGAGTATGTTATTCTTAGAACTGAATAAGACATGATATGCTTAAAGGTTAAAATAAGTGACATTAGAATTAAATGAAAAATAAAGAAAGTCATCACCATCTTCATCATCATTACCATCATTACAGGCCAGGAAGAGTATTGTGGAAGTCAGCCTAAGAAGAATAGTTGCTATTTTGAAGAGTAAGATATTAGGAACATTTGGGGCATATTCAAACACTTACAATCAACATCACAAAGAGTAAGCAAACTATCTTAAAAAAAGGTTCACGTGGCTACTCTACAGATGGAAATCCCACTAAGCCATTTCTGATGCTTCATCTGCAGTCTATGATTACATTACTTGTACATTACAGTTAAGTGAATTGAAACTTAATTGACCAACCTCTCACTGTTGGTTTTTAAATAAGGACCAAAGCACACTTGACAGAGAGAAAAGAGTGTGCAAATTCTAGGCCAATAAAATACAAGCTAATGTTTCGAGCCATCTGATGGGTAAAACTAAATTAAAGAACATTTTAACAATTCCCTTGGTGTTTTCTTTTTCAGCAATTATTCTGTTTCTATAGACAGTTCCTTGATGTATCTTCAAACATAATTTTAGCCACACATTTCACATGTGTCAAGTTCTTTGCAGTCCATAACAATATTTTTTGTATTAGAAATTCCAACTGGCCGGGCGCGGTGGCTCACGCCTGTAATCCTAGCACTCTGGGAGGCCGAGGTGGGCGGATCGTTTGAGCTCAGGAGTTCGAGACCAGCCTGAGCAAGAGCGAGACCCCATCTCTACTAAAAATAGAAAGAAATTATATGGACAGCTAAAAATATATATATAGAAAAAATTAGCCGGGCATGGTGGTGCATGCCTGTAGTCCCAGCAACTCGGGAGGCTGAGACAGGAGGATCGCTTGAGCTCAGGAGTTTGAGGTTGCTGTGAGCTAGGCTAACGCCACGGCACTCACTCTAGCCTGGGCAACAGAGTGAGACTCTGTCTCAAAAAAAAAAAAAAAAAAAAAAGAAATTCCAACTATATCAGGGAGTTTTAAATTGTACACTCTCAAAGAAGTGTTAATTTACTGGTGTCTCTGTATGTGACCTGTGTGTAAATTTTGTCTTTCAGCTTTGTCATATTTCTTGTCCAAGAAATTAATCATATTTTTTATTCCTTTTCATTACTGAGAAGAAAAGTAACAAAACAGAGCCATCATCAAACAGAGTTGACTAGACTATTTTGAAGCAATTTTGACTTTTGTGTTTTAGTCAGTTAATATTCAACCAGATGGGATATCTATCAGTCACCTCAGACATCATGTGTGTCTGCCTCCAATCAGCTCCTCACCTATAATCTCCGCACCTCAGTGGGCAGAAGGATCAACAAGTTCTGTTTCCTGTGCTAGAAACCTGTTGGTCTTGACCCTTCTTTTCTCTTGCAATCCTCAGATCCCCACAATCATGACACCCCAGTCATTTTACTTGACAAGCAATACTTGATTCCTTCCTCTCTTAACACTATTCAAGTAATCGTAAGCTTATCTCACTCTGATCTCTGGTCTTCTGTTATTTTTCTTCAATGTTTTCTCCACACTGCACATTTGGGCTTCCAGACAATCAGTAATTTAAAAATGTCCTTTCCCTGTTTAAAGCATGCCAGTAAACTGAGTATATAACATCTGAGCTGTTAAGCAAGGCTCCACCTATAACCTGGGGGGCTCTACCTCATAGTCTGCCAAACGTTACTCTCAAAACAACATACTGCTTGCAGTTTACCTGCCCTTCCTCATCCATTCTGTACTTGATCCTGGAAATAATGCGTCTCTCTGCCTTGCCCACTCCACCTCTGAGTCACACCTGTTCATACTTCATAACCAGTCAAAAACTCCAGCAAGTCCCCTAGCGAGGTACCCTTTCTACCCATCATAACTGGTAATTATCTCTATCTTTTCAATTACTACACTCTATTACATTTATCTTTTTACATGTCCTTCTTCTCCCACATGGCAGGGAATTCCTTATGGAAAGATACCATTCATCTTTGTATCTTCAGTTACATAACATGTTGCAGTTGCTTAAATGTTTGTTGAAGGAATGGATTTTGGATTTAACTTTAACCTCTTGCGATAAGAGCATTAAAAATGAAATGAGAAAATACAAGAGATTAAATATCTAGGACATTAAAATCTAAGACACAGACTTTTCTCCAAGTGTCTTGTTATTATGATAATTATACACCAGAGGTGTTAAAGAAGCTTTAGAATAAAAGTTAAAATCACAACTATAAATATTTAAGTTAAAACAATCATGAATATAGGCTTTCTGTAACATCATGGCCTTTATGATTTACTATATTAAGATTCCAAGTTAAGAAGGCGTGGTTACATACATTTAAGTAATCTTTGTAATTGAAAAAATAATCCTCTGTGAATATCTCCCGGAGATGTTGGTCATTCAAGCTTAATAAGAAATGCCACATTCATTGCTACATATCATGATACAATCCAGGGAAATTGATTTCTTTAAAGAAAGCTTAAACAACAACTTATTACCATAGACAATTTAAACATTCAAACTAAATTAACAATCCTGCGCTCACAGAAACAACTGTTTTGTGTGGCAAACTATTTTCAGGCTTCCAACAAAATAATTTTTCCTAGATAATTATAATAATAAAGACATTTTATAAAGTTATAACAATATTTTATAAATGTGAGTTAAAATAAAATTGGATAGACAAGATGGACAAAAACAGTCAGCAGTATAAAAAATCCTGAATATTAAATAGGCCTACAACAAAACCTAAATTCTTGAATATCGCTATAAAACCCATCACTACAATGAAACAACATTGAAAAAAATCATAAACTCAAAATAAATTACAGCTTGGTTCATAACAGGCAAAGGTAAATTAAAAGAAGCAATGAATGGCCAGTCATCCTCATCAAGTAGGTATAACTTCCTCAACTCAGATTTTCTTTCTTCCCATTGTTCTGATTCTTGATGGGACCCCATGTAATAACACACTACAATTTGCATTGCCTAATTAATTTACTGTACCATATGCAAGGAGAGCTTTCTGCTGCTGTTTTTATATCATACTGAGAGATAAATGCCTATATTTGCTATGGAACCTGGAAAGAGGAAAGGTAGAAGGTAACTGGAGGAAATGATGAGTACAACTAATTAAAGGCCTCCAGTCAGTTCTGGTGAAGCATTTTAGCCACTCTGAGGAGAAAGAGGCAGCTTTGCCCTCTACAACTATGAAGAGGGTTTTAAAGGCAAAGCAGCTTTTTAGAAGAGAAAACTGTATTAATGGGAGAAGCTCATCTAAAAGAGATCATGTTTACCTGTAAGAACTTGAGAATTCCTTTAGACATGCAAGATGGTCAAGAACATAGCAAATAGTAAATAAAAGGAGGTGCGTAACGGAGATGTTTGTAACAATATTCAAAATGTGCCCTCAGTATACTATTTTTGTGTATATATATATATATATGGGAGGACAATATTACTGCTGTTTACTGTGTTCCAGGGTAATTATTAAGTACAGATTGACTGACCTTTAAATGAGACTAGTGCTCATGTGTGGCTACTGGAGACCAGGTTAACCTCACAAGTGCAGGACTACATAAATTCAGACTTGAAAAATTCCAAATTTTTTCTCAGGTCTAAACCATTCCCCTGAAACCCAAGGGCCTACTGGACATCTTCCCTTGATGTTTAGTAGGCATCTTAAACTCACATTTTCAAATTAGAACTTATCTTCCTTGTTGAATTTGTTCCCACATCTCAGTAAATTATCGGCTTTACAACTCTTCCCTCTCATATCCCACACATCTAATCATAGAGCACATCGTGTTGGTGCTAACTTCAAAATACATACATTTTCTAAATATTTCTCACCACCCTTGCTACTCTTCCTGATCCAAGCCAATATTATCACTCCTCTGGATTATTTTAACAACATTCGAGTGTTTTCACTGATTCTGCCATTGTTCCTCTGCATTTTTTTTCTTAACATAGCAACCAAAGCAATCCTTTGAAAATTTAAGTCAGATGTCACTCTTCTGCTCAAAACTTTCCAATGGCTCCTCATCTCAGAGCAAAGTCAAATCCTTACAATGGCCAATAATGCCTTATAGGATCTGTTACTTTTCTGACCTTATCTCCTATTATACTCCCCAACCCCTCTCTGCTGCAGCCTCACTTCCATTATTGGGGCCTCTACACTTGCTCTTCCTTCTTCCTAAAATGTGTTTCTCTCAAACACCAATATACCGTGGTTCCCCACACCTCCTTTAGGTTTTTGCTCAAAGGTCACCTTCTCTAAGGGGGCTTTTCTGACCACTAATCTAAAACTGCAAAACAAAACAAAACAAAAGAAAACAAAAAACAAACAGAAAAACTCTGCCCTGGCGTTCCAGAGCTAGCTATCTGACACAATATACACTGACTTCTTTCTTTGATTTAGGTTCTATATCCATCACCTAAAACATAAACTTCAAGACAACAGAAACTTTTGTGTTGATGGCTCTATGGTGCCTGGGATAGAAGAAGTACTCCATAAGTGAATGCTGAAACAATGAATGGATGAATCTTATATAAGCCAACTTTGTTTTTTTTTTTTTGTTTTTTTTAATTTTCTTCCAGTCAAGCCCAATCCTTACTAATACAAGTGTCCAGCAGTACAGTTCTGGCCAAGCAGCAAGAGTGCAATAAACTTTACTGAAAGAGTCCTTTCCTTATAGGGTCAAAGCACCAAAAAACTATCAATGAGCAGGGTTCTTTTTTCCACAAAATATGTAGTATGAAAGACATCTGCTGAGATAACACGGGGATAGACATATTTACATGGCAAAAGAGTCTCACCACTGATCAATTTTAAATCTACACTGAAAGATGACCTCTTCTGAGGAGACAGGGGAAGATTACCCAAGATCATAGTGTCCTTAGGTTTCCTTATGAGTCTGAATAAACATTTTTAATGTTTCTATCACTTACATCACTTATTATAAGTTATTAATAGTTCATATATCAATAAGGCATTCCTTAATAATTCTGGGCTGATAAATTTCTTTTTTAAATAATATGTAAACACCTCCAAAAAAATAGACTCATAGTTGTTGAAGAGTTTCTGGAGATCATTTGTTTTTAAAGGCTGCTTAGTATTAGAGTTTCTTTTTCAAAAGTAATCTTTTGTCAACGTTAAAAATATGAAATAAAAATAAAATGTTTCAGGCTAAAGCAGAGGAGGAAAAATAGAATCTTCTTTCCAAATTCCATTCCCTATGCTAGTATGTCCAACTGGTGAAAATGCATTGAGTTGCATACTTACGATCTGTGGAATTTTCTGTATATATAGTATTCTTTAATTTTTAGAAAAATACAAGCATTTTTCAGTAAGAAACCTACAAAATTCCTAGCTGCATATTCTAAAGCTTATCTAAGTTTCAGGTAACACACACTTGGAATCTGTTCCAATAATTTCTGACAATATACATCAAAATTCTAAAATAACATATTATTCACATACTCATGTTTACCTATATCATTTATAACAGGCAGATGTGTATCAACAAAAATAATCACTGAAAAATAACAGCAACAAAACTAGAACAAATGTAGAGACTATTTATACAGTGCTCACTAGGTGCTGTTCAAGTTTTAAAGATACTTATATTAGGTTATTCAGTATGAAATGTCTGATTTCCTTAAGTACTAAGTCTGACAGTTGCTATCTCTGAGATTTTACTTTGATACTACTTGTTTTATTTTTATTGTGAAGGTACCCTCCTCAGTCCTTCAAATGCACGTTTTGGCTTGTGATTATCTTTCAAAAATTTTTTTAGAGCAATTTTTGTGAAACCATGGATAAGTCAAAAATTCAGATTATTTTTAAATGTGAGTTCCATCATCGAATCAATGCAGCATAAACAGCTCAAAATATCAACGAAGTGTTTGAGAAGGATGTGGCTAATGAATGCATAGTACATCAATGGTTTGAGAACTTATGTTCTGGTGATTTTGATCTTGAAAATGAGCCATGTGGGCGACCTGAGACCAAGGTGGATAATGATGAGCTGAAAGTTGTAGTGGAAGCAAATCCATATCTACCTATGCAGGAATTTGCAGCAAGGTTTGACATTATTATTCCAACAACATTGGACCACTTGAAACAAATGGGCAAGGTAAAGAAACTGGATAGATGGGTACCACATGAATTAAACTAGCATCAGAAGAGAAATAGTCTCAAAGCCTGCCTTTCTTTGCTGTAACGACATAAAGGCAAACCATTTCTATATCATATTGTCATGTGTGATTAAAACTAGATTCTTTTTGACAACTGCAAGCATTCAGCACAATGGTTGGATAAAGATGAAATGGCAAAACAGAGTCCAAAACCAAATATTCATCAAAAAGTGTTACTGGTATCTGTTTGGTGGTCCAACTATGGTATTATCCACTATAGCTTCATGAAACCTGGTCAATTACAGTGGATGTCTACTACAACCAACTGGATGAAATGATGAAGATGCTTGTGACTAAGCAGACAAGAATGGTCAACAGAAACAGGACAATCCTCCTGCAAGACAACACTCAACCACATGTTGCACAAACAATGCTGTTCTAACTACAGTAGCTGGACTTGGAAACTCTCTGGCACCCACTGTATTCACCGGACCTTGCACCAACTCACTACCATTCTTCCAGGCCTTGGATCACTTTTTGCAAGGAAAAATATTCAATTCTCAACAAGCTATGGATAATACCTTTCACAATTTCATTGCCACACACTCTCCAGGCTTCTTTGCTGCTGGCATAAACAAGCTACCGTTAAGATGGCAAAACTGTGTCAATAGTTTAGGTGCATGTTTTGATTAATTGTATTGCTTGTTTGAGATATAATAAACTACATTTTTTATTGGAAATTGGACATATCATATTTAACAACATAAAACATTTTAACCTATTTAATCCTTAAAACAAAACTCTGAGTTAAATACTACTATTGTACCCTTACAGGTAAGAAAACTGAAGCCAGAGAGATTAAGGAACTTGTATAAGATTATGCCTCTAGCAAGCTGGGGCTTAAATCCCAGTTATCTAGCTTTAGAGTCTATGGTCTAAAAAACAGTTTCTCCCACAATATCATGTTTTTATAATCTAATTGTGATCACATTTATTTTGCCAACTAAAATCATTTATTAGGGTTATTGTTATCATTGCCTGCCAATAAAAATTTTCTTAAATTCAGAAGGATAAATGAATTTCAGTTTTAACTGGAATAGTATGTTCACATGATAACAAAAGAGTATTTCACAACCTCTTCAATAATAGCCCTTAAAAACTGAACCATTTCACAATTTAATGATAAATCCTTTCCAGATATACTTGTTAGTGTAATTTCCCATAACTGTTTCATAAAATTCAAATGGTGCTATCTCCATGTAGTTATGGGAGTGATGACAAGGATGACTGCAGTGGGTTGAATAGTATCCACCCAAAACTCAGGTCCACTCAGAACCTCAGAATGTGACTTGCTTTTGCAGACAGATTTAGTTAAGGATTTTGAGATGAAATCATTCTGTGATTGAAATCATCCAATGACTGATGTCCATAGCAGAGGTGAGGACAATGAAATACGTGGAGAAGAAAGTGATGAGACTTTGAAGACAGAGACTAGAGTGATACATCTATAAGCCAAGGAACACAAAGGATTGCTGGCAGCCACTAGAAGCCAGGAGAGCCTTCAGAAGAAACCAAACCTACTAACACCGTGACTTCTGGTCTCCTGAAACGTGAGGGAATAAATTTCTGTTGTTTAAAGGCACCCAGTGGTAACTGGTTATGGCAGCCCTTGGAAACTAATAAAACTACTCATTTTGTAGCAGCATAAATACAGTCTGGTTTCTGGAGAATAGCTGCCAATTGCACCTGCAGCATCTGACTATCTTCATGCTTCTTCCCCCCCATTGGTTACATGTCAACCTTGCCACCAGTGAGATTCATAAGATTGCCATAAAGGTGTTTGCCCCATCCACTAGTTAGGTTCCTTTGTAGTATACAGATGTGCTAAGCTATCCTTCAGAACGGACTATTCTGAAATTTTCTTTCATCTACCTTGTTTGTAATTTCCCACTACATGATGCAAAACTGAGGGGCAGTAAATACTGCTTCACAGCCAGCAGCTTAAGGGAGTGCTAAGACCTTGCTTGTCACTGGTGATACTGTCCTGTTACTTGATATTCACTATAGTTCATAGATGACACTGACAGAACTGCTCGAGTAGCTACTTCACATCAGCAGCTGGCCAAAAATCTGCAAACACTGTAAACTGTTAGTTTCTTGAAAAGATTAATGCTGTACTGATGCCACTTTCAGTCTGTTAACCTCCAAAAAGATATAGAGGTCTTCCTGATGTGGTTTTCTTCTTCATCATCATCTATCAGCCCAAGCAACAGCAGATTCAGGAAATGTTCCTAGCTCAGTATCTCAAAAAGCAATCTTCAGCTGCAAGTAGTTCCTCCATGCCCTGTGTTTTTCAATGTCAGTCTACAGAATCCTTAATCCTTCCAGTGATTTTGGCCATGCTCTCTCTAGTCCACTCTGCTGCTTTCCAAAATAGTTTATATTTGCACTACAAAATGATTACCTTTACAACCTCATATCCAAGTCTCCAATTTAAAGTTTTGATGCCAATTCTATATGATAATCCCTGGAAATAAACTGGCAGGATTTAAACGTGTGCTCCCTGACCAGTACGCCATGTCTGCAGTGCACTATAAACATTTTTCATAAATCCTATAATTACCTTGGAGTTATGTTTCATCATACCTTCTTTAAGTGTTAATTTGTTGAATGTAAAATTTTACATATTGTACCATTTTGGTAAGCATATGCAAACCTACATGTAAATTATATTTTAAAAAGAAATTTACCTTTTATTATATTTGGCTTGGTTTAATATTATTTTAGAATTTTTAAATATAACCATTAGATGGCTACAGATAGTCAAATTAGATATTGAGACCTAATGACACAGAAGTCATAGGCTAAGTTTCCGGATATAGCTTTTAGTCCATGATCTATCTATAGAACCAGTGCTACTACACAGTGTAGGGATATCAAATGTTTTCATTATTTCCATAGGATAATGAAAAAAAAGTAAAACTACCTACCTATGCCTCCCTTTTAGAAAAGTGTTGACAGAAAATTCAACGTGTTACTTTTATCAGTTACCTGTTTATATTAAAATTACAACTATCATAGTAGCAACATAGGGATAAGTAGAAAAGAAATATACACATGGATACAGTGAGGAAAAGGACAAAACAAAAACTTAGTACACTACAGCGTAAATAAACGCATTCTAAAACAAAATCTAGGAAATGCCATAGATCTAACCCTGAAATTGAATGTGAATTTTCTTGAATATATTTAGAATGCATTAATATATCCTTATACACGTACTAATTTACATTTAATATCTATTCGAAAGAGGGATTGAGGCATACTTATAATTAGTTAAAATCATGCAATAATGCATGGTTTGTAGAAGAACCTTTGATATTCCTAAGTCGATTACTAGTGAACATCCAACACAGGTTTACAACTGCTACTTCAACTGATCTCATAAAGTAAAAAAATCATTCAGAGGCTGGGCGCGGTGGCTCACATCTGTAATCCTAGCATTCTGGAAGGCTGAGGCGGGTGGATCATTTGAGCTCAGGAGTTCGAGACCAGCCTGAGCAAGAGCAAGGCCCCCTCTCTACTAAAAATAGAAAGAAATCAGCTGGCCAACTAAAAACATATATAGAAAAAATTAGCCGGGCATGGTGGTGCATGCCTGCAGTCCCAGCTACTCGGGAGGCTGAGGCAGGAGGATTGCTTAAGCCCAGAAGTTTGAAGTTGCTGTGAGCTAGGCTGACGCCATGGCACTCTAGTCCGGGTAACAGAGTGAGACTCTTGTCTCAAAAAAAAAAAAAAAAAAAAAAAAAGCCTATCATTCAGTATAGGCTACTCTATCAAAGCAAAAAAGAAAAATGTCTTAAGTTAGTACATTATAATAGTTTGCTAGGGCTGCCATCACAAAATACCACAGACTAAGTGGCTTAAATAACAGAAATTTATTTTCTTACAGTCTAGATCCCAAGATCAAAGTGTCAGCGGGTTTGGTTTCTTCTGAGGCCTCTCCTTGGCTTGCAGTTGGCCGCCTTTTCACTGTGTCCTTATGTGGTCTGTCCTTTGTGCAAGGACATCCCTGAGTGGCTGTGAGTTCAAATTTCCTCTTCTTATACAGATACAAGTCAGACTGGATTAGGGCCTACCCTAAAGGCTTCATTTTAACTAATCATCTCTTTAAAGGCCCTATCTCCAAACACATTCAGATTCTGAGATACTGGGAGTTAGGGCTTCAACATATGAATATATGAAGGATACAAAACAGTCCATAATGGTTACAATACATTTTTGTGCTCTTCATTGAGAATTCAATAAAAGCAATACCCCATATGTTTGTCTTCCATAACTAAATTATTTCATCATAAATACTTCCACAACCAACAATGTACCCTATCAATTTACTTCATCATATAGGCAGACGTGTAAAGTATCTTTTCATGAAACTCTAATATCCTACCATTCATTTGAAATACTAGCTGAACTAATTTATCTTGCACAAGTTACGAGGCTCTATAACCTCTATGATGCAGTGGTTCAAAATAACACAATTTTAGCTATGTTGTTGACTCTGCTGTGAGGGATATAAAGTGCAATTGTATTAATAACTGATACTGAATATTCAAAAGACATATCAAACAGCTAAATTTTAATTGGCATTTTTAGGAGGCTATAGTGACAAGGAGGTTAACATGTTTGCTGTTTACAGCAGAAGAATTTGAAATTTTCAAACACTATGTGGTTTCCAGGTGGCAGCCACCTGGAAATTAAATGTTCTAAGCGCTCACAGTAGGTGAATAAAAGATAAACATTTGGTATTTAGTAAGGCATTTATCACAAAGTGTTGGAAATGCATGAGGAACTGGAAAACAGGAGATGTATTTGAGTAGACAAATATTTGGGTCAAATCAAGGAATTGCTTGCTGAAAATCATATAAACAGAGTCTTAAAATCAGAAAGAAGTCTATAAAATGGAGAGGATAAGAAATAATCAAAAATAAGATATCAAAGAATGCTCTTGAAAGCTAAAAGTATAGAAACATAGAAAAAAAAGTGGCAAAAATAAATAATGGGCAATCATTGAATCCACTCTGATAATTACATTGCTCTTTTTCTGGAAGCTAATTCTATTCCCAGCAGTCCCAGGGATAATCTTTGGTCTAGAGCAGCAGATCTTAAATGCTGGTATAAGTATTTCTGGGACATCTATGAGTTTATCCTTAAAGAAAGAGTGAAGTATGCAGAAATTTAGGTGACGTTCCCAGTAAGCACTAGCAAAAAGTGCACAAGAGAGGGTGACATTTACTTTTAAGTTCCTTGATGAAGAAGAAAACTAGACGATGTTCTACATCACAGCTGCCACTTCCCATAGATGTAACTTTGGCAGAATCCAACATGCAGCTCTGAGCGGAGGTGTTGAAGGCTATAAAGAGACATGGCAAACTGAGAGAAAAGAAAGGAGGCCAAGAAGGATTTTTTCAAGTGAATGAAATTTGGGAAGAAAAGTTAATGGTGTAGGAATCAACAATCCTATTTTATGGCATAATGTGATTCTAATTCCTATCTGAGATAAATGTGGATCTTAGAAGGAAAGTCTGGGATGGATATTAGGTGTAAGTCATTAATGTAATGGTGGTATTTAAGTCCTTGGGAATTGAAGAGATCATTAAGGAGAAGACATAGGAAGAATAAAAGACTCAGTATTAGGATAATAGCAAAAGCAATATACACAGACTGCATGGAGGAAGTAAAGGATATTGAGAGTAAGAGGGAAGGAAGAGCCACGTGGGACCAGAAGCCAGATGTGAGTGAGGCAGACTGAGTTGCACTAAGACAAAGAAATTACACCTTGGACCAACAGCAGGACAAGAGCCCAATTTCTGACATAGACTAATCACTCAACATAGGCTTGTTAAATAAATGTGTGAATAAATGAATTACAGACCAGACTAGCATGGCATTTCTAGAATTCAGAGTTGATTAGGGAAGAATGGAAATATATGGTAGAACTACTATAAATCTAAAAAGTGCTAAGGTGATGCTATAAACTTACCTGAGTTTTATTTTACTATACCACCCCAAACAAACAAAAAGTCAATTTGTCATATTTTCTACTCATTAATAAAATAGCATTCAAATTTTACAATGAAAGAGATTATTGAGAAGTAACCAATAAAACTTTTAAAGATCAGAGTCAATTTTAACTGTTTAGACAAAAGGAAAATGAATTCAACCCCTAGAAGTCCGTAAGAGAAAGAAATATTACAACGGTATACAGAAATACGATAATGACCCCAAATATTTTCATTGAAATGCAACAGAAAAGCTGTAAGCCATTATCTCTTAGGAAAGAAGCAGTCCTAATGAAGTAGATTTTTGAAAATTGTCATACAGGTAAGCTCATTAGATGCAATGAAAGTGCCCCCTGCTGATCTAGGAGTACCTAATGACCAGGATTTGTTATGTCTCAACAACAAAGGTACTTTTTAATTCATGTGATAGCTCACTGAAGAGATTTCAAATCTGGAAATTTTTAAATGATGATATATAAAAACACTGAAATTCTCCAAAGCAAACACAGACTTATTTCATCCAAAACACTTACTCCTAAAAATCTCATTTATTAATAGGGTAATATAATCATAAAAAGAAATTCTGCTCCATAATCACCTACATTATAAAAAATATCTCAGTGATGGCTTTTTTATTTTAAATATGAAGTTGGCTGCTCCCTGAGAAACATATTAACGGTATCTGCTGACCCATACACATACGCCAGACTCCACTGTAACAGATGGAAACCAGAAACCCCCAAGGCCCCAGAATGCTCCACTGAAACACCAAAAAAGAAAACAAACAGAAGAATCAAATCACCAAGTTACAACTCTGCAAGCCCTTATGAAAGTTAAATATTTTTAAAAAGCAAAATATAATATTTATACAGAATTTTAAGTATAATCAAATGAGTCAACATAGATAAATATTTCAAAAACTGAAGTTATAGTAAAAACTGCTAGAAAATAAATTCTACACCAAAAAATACATCTAAAGCAAAGTATGTTCCAGCTTACTGTTCAGTTTTAGAAGTGTTCAGTTTTAGAACTAGTATGAAAAATAGTGAACTGATCAGATATGCAAACTGTCATTATCCAAAAATACTTGCACTGCTTTAATTCTTGTTAAAGTCCTAATGTTGATATAATCTATGACTCAACCATCTTTTCCCCAGAAAAAGAACACCCTCTGTATTTCAAGGCAATTTTTACCACTTTTTCTTCCACTACTCTGGTAACTTAACAAACTTAACGCCCATCAAGAACACCCATTTTCAATTTTGTTTTCATCATATTTGTTCAAATATTCCAAAATTATAGAATTCTCACTTAAGGAAAGTTGATTTTCCTCAGCTAATGAACCCATCAGTTAAAAGCTATTTTGGATATCACCAAGGTGAATGTTTTGACCCCATTCATTTCAATACCTTTTTGACCTATTCCACATGGTTTAATACAAGAAAGTTATTGCAACAATTGATTATTTTCACTTCTTAAATTCCATTAAAACATCTACAACTATACATATAGACAGCTTCTTCTTATACCAAGGACATTTTAAAGTAGCACATGGGCAAAGTAAGCAATTCATTACCATTAGAACATTAGGATTGAGTAGTGAAAAATAAAGCAAAAAGCTTATTTTTGATCTTATTAATAAAACATCCAGACTAATTATTTCCAACTTTTTTCCCCCAAAGTATATGAAATATATACTTCAAAGAACCATACATCTCAGGAGTTTCAAAAAACTTCTCATCCAATCACATTACTCTTTGCTGATCAAGTGCTACAATCCCCATTTTATAGAACAATTTAAAGGGAGCATGAAATATTAAAGGCGGTTTTTTTTCAAGAAGAAATATTCACTTTTATATGAAAAAAAAAGTCCCACCTTAAGTTGACAAATTCCAATATTAAAAAGGAAATAAGAGATTATAAAAATAAGATGACAATACCAAGGAGTAGTGGTCAATACAAAAAGAATACAGATACTCTATAATTCCAAATGAGTTGTTTTCCAAAATGTATTTATAAATTGATTGTTTGGAGTCAAGTAAAGTTGTTTCCATAGAATCAATGTGAAATCGAAACTGGATGCTTAAAGTGGTCAAAAAATTGTATTTAAATCATATTATAACCATGTATTAATAATAATAGGTCCTTATCCTTTCTATGATCTTTTACAACTGAGGCCACAGTATGGACTAGAACCAGGTTAGCAATTTGGGCATTAAGAAGGGGTGACTCAAAACTCTGGCAGTTTGGTATCTACTAGGACAAGGTGGGCAGAGATAGCTTTGGAAATGGGGCAAAAGCGGGACATTAGTTACCTGCTCCGTCCGTGTTCCTGTAACCAGAGACATGACCTGACACCCTGATGACCACTCTCAGGGCCCTTTTGTGACTGGCCGGTGCACCATGGAACTTAAAGTACGGGTGGATGGAGTTCAGAGGATTGTCTGTGGGGGGGTCACTGAAGTCACAACTTGCCGAGAGGTTGGGATAGCCTTAGTGCAAGCGATAGGTAAGTGTGCCCTGCCGGTGTGTGAGATAAGAGTACGGTATGCTTCCTTTCGTTGGGTGCATGTGTGTGTTTGCTTGTATGAAATATTGAGTCTTGGGCTCAGGTACATAATAGTCAGTCAGTGCTTGTGAATGACACTGAATCAAGGGAGCACCACCCTGGCCACAGTGGAGGAGGTTTAGGAGCAGAGAGTGGGGCCAGGAGTCAACTATAAGGTTTAAACTACAAAAAAAAGTGTTTTCAAATATAAGGCTCCACTATCTAACCAAACAAATCAAACTCATAGCTCCAATCATGAGAACTCATAAAGTAAATACCCTGCAACTTTATTTTGAAAAGAAAATATTCAATACGAAAACACTGTGACAAAGTGGAAAGTACGTACAAGTTCAATGCATTATTTTCTGTCTTTTAGAACTGAATAAAAGCACAAACCTTTACTAGCTTTGTCTAAATGTCCCAAATCATTCACAAAATTCAGGATATCAGGGTACTTTTCTTCACATATTTCTACCAGGAAATGAAGTAGTGTTGTTTTCTGATCTGCTGATTTTGTATCCTTTAGCTAAATAGAACGAAAGGGAGAGAAAACACAAAGTCAAAAGTATGTCGACAATCTGCCCCCTTAAATAATGTTAATACTGTATTTTGTAGATAAGAAATAAAAGAGTTATAAATTAGTTAATTTCATTTTTGAAAAACAAATATTTAAGTACTTGAAAAGGTACTTTTTACTTCTTGTTTGGACAAAATCATTAATACTTGTAAAAAAAAGGAATAAATTTAATCCAATCTAGTATGTGATGTTTTATGGGGAAATATATGATGAAATGCCTAGAAAAATTGAATAAACTGAAAGTCTATGTAATAGCAGATTTAAAACAACCCTGGGCATTTGTCCATTTATCATTTTGCACATATTCATAGAATGCCTGCTAGATGTTATAGTAGTTGGGGACACAACAACAAATAAAACAGTCTTTCTTCAAGAAGCTGCTCCATAAGAAAGCAAGCCAAAAAAAAAAAAAAAACCCCAGAAATGAAAATATTCATTTTCCCTAGTGTGAAAAATAGTGTAGTAAAAATAATCACAAAGTACATCTAGGAGGATGTGACACTGGAACCGAAGCTTTGAAGACAGAAAAGTTGTGGGGGGTTAGGGAGGGGAGGAGAAAATGAGAAGTGCAGTAGACAGGCACGTGCAGCAGCATATGAAAAGGGCTACAGATGAGGAAGGAAACGGCACATCTGAGGAGGCCGGGTGGTTCCAAAATAAAAGTGTACATGTGTTAGGGAAGACAAGTAGGGACCATGTAAAGACAGAAGTCTGAAGAGACCAGAAAATAAAAAGAAAGTTATGCTATGCAATGGAAATAGGATTTTGATTCTGAAGCAATGGATGTTTTTAAGCTGGATGAGAGATGACCAGATATACATATTACAAAGCTCCCTCTAGTGCAGCGTGGATAAAAGATTAGAACAAGGGTAATAACAGAAGCATGAAGAGTAATTTAAGAAGCTATGGCAATAATCCAGGCAGGGAAAGAGGGCAGCCTACACTGAGGTTGCAGCCTGGGAATGGAGATAATGGAATCAAATGGGCCTGGAAATCCAGGTGATGCTGTCAGTTTCCATAAGTCTGAAAGGATGAGAAACAGATTTGGGTGGTGTGAGCAAAGAAGATAGTTGTTTCAATTTTGGACAAGGTTAAGTTTGAAGCACTAATGCTATCCAGGTAGAAATACCCTGAAAGAATGTAGATTTGCTTACGTAGGCATAGAACAGTGCTTTCATTATTTTTTTTTATTATTGTCCTCTAAGGAACTATTTAGGCATTTTTTTTTTCCTAATGGTACCTATGAAATTTTAAAACCAAGGAGGTATTATATTCATGTTTATGTACTGTATGCATATCTATACTTTACACCTAAAAACCAGTGAGATAAGTAAGACACTTTTACTCCCCAGTGACCAAATTTTTACCCCTTTAGGATGACATTACCCTTGTTGAGAATACATGGTTAGACCTTAGAGGAACAAACTGATTTAGGAGCACCAGTTTGTGAGCTCTTCACTCTCAAAGCTAATTAGTTGAACAAATGTATCCAAACAGGTATGCAGAAAGAAAAAAGAATGCAGGCTTGAGAAGATGACTAGGGTTGACCAATCCTAATCTGAAATGGCCAAGGAATGTAATCAGAGGGAGAGGTAGTCGAGCTAAAACCTGAGCAATGACAGGAGTTAGCGTGGGTTTTATGCAGTGATTGGGGGTAGGGAGTATTGAACAGGGGGAAGTGGTATGAACACAGGACTGACAGATAAACTGGTAGCATTCTCTACCATTAAGTAATCACTCAGAGCAGATACACATATAAAGAATTAAAAAAAAAAATCACTATTCTCTACCAGAATTTAATTTAGACCTGGAAATTCATGGCATACCTAATTGGACACAGTCCTATTTACTTGCTTCCTTTCCAACAATTTCCCACGTTAAAATAAGCTCCCAAATAATAAATTACCATAGCTAATATTTAAAAAAAATTCAATATCACTAAATATATATTACTATTAGATAAATATCAAATAACTGGTATAAACACCAAATAACTGGTAACTTCCACTAATACCCAATAGTAGAAAAATGAGAGATTTTTGTGTCATTACACATATTAACATACTCACTACTTATTGATGCAAAAACTATCTTGGAAACCTTGGAAACATTGAGCAACCCACCCATTGAGCAGCCTCACTTTTACATGATTACATGTGTAATAGGTTCAAATGACACACCAACCTACTCTACATGTGACTCAAAGAATGGTTCCGTGCACTTTAAAAACAGACGGAATATGAACACTTAGTCCATTATTTGGTACTTTGTTTGAAAGGAACTCCACAACATCCAGCTGCGTATTTTTAGAATGCACATTTCAAAAATATGACTCCATTACTAGCTAGACAAATTGCCAATGACCTGTTTGGATGACCTGGTAATGTTAAAATATGTCTTTAACTCAGTTAATAGCCTTAGGCAAGTTACTAGACCTTAGTTTTCACACAGGTAAAACAAGAAAATGGAATTGAACATAGAAAAGTAATTCTAAATTCGCTTTTTACTCTAAAAATATTTAAGTATACATTATAGTAGACCTAAGTGTTAGTAGACATCATGACATCTAACTAAAAAAACTAGAATAAAACTCAAGAAACCCAGTTATAATCTCAGTTCAGAGTTATTTTTGTGGGCTTGGGTCAGTTAGAATCTTTCTATGGGTTTCAGTTTTTACATATAAACCTATGAATGTCAAGCCAATTTGTAAAAGTCTCCTTACACGCTATAATTTCATTCATATTATCATGTTAAATAGATAAGGCCAGAGTGAAAGCAGCAAACTTTCAGAAATATAGTAAAATAATTTTTGTCTTGTAAAATAACCAAAAGTTAGCATAAAAGCTGTCTTCTCTTTTATTAAAAGGTATCCTAGTAGTGAAGATCCTTTATTCTCCTCTCTCCTTAAGGCAACTGCTTGGGGAGTACTTTTCCTACAGTGGACTGAGTGTGACCAGCCTACACCCTTCTTACTATGCTCCTTTCCTGAAAAACTAGAAAAATGGCCTGTGTGAAATGTTGACTAAGACAAGCATCATCTAACTCTATAATCTGTAAAACCTGGAAAGAGTTTTCCAGCAGTATTTGTTACGTAGCGAAACAGCCCACAACTGCTAGGATTGACGATATCAAGAAATCTCTATGATGGAACACCAACTAACTGAATCATTCTTGATCTTTACTCATGAGTAAAAAGAATTCACAATTAGAACCCCGGAACACAATATAGTTTGTAGCATATACCAGTTTAATAAATGTTAAGTACTCAGGTCAAACACAGATTCAAATTATTTGGAGACAATTATAAAGCTAAAGACCAATTTAGGGAGGAATGTGCTATCATGGTGTGTCTTGCTGAAAACATCAACTGATTAGAAAGCGGCATAGTGGTAACTCTCTAATTAAAAAGTATACTCATTGAATAGTAAATGGAAGCACAGTTCTCTCATCAATCGAAAGTCTGTATTTAACAATTTCAAGACTAAATAAAAAAAAAATCAAAATTCCAGATAAGTGTAAATTTGAGACTAAGCCTAATAAATAAGCAGTTCAGATAAGAAACATTTTGTTGATAATGCATGGTGTCTAATTTATAAACTACGATGCAGCTTTAAACTCCAGGGCAGAGAATCTTCATTCATGTTCTAATATTCTCAGAAAAAAATTTCACAATGCTGCCAAGGTATTTCTCCTGCCTCAACTACTCTATTCTCTCCCTCACTCTTCCAAATTACTTAAAAAAAAAAAAAAAAGTAAGTCTTCCAAAAGCATGAAAGCACAAAATGTGTCTTTATCTATTTTCTCAATATCTTTTCATTTCTTTAATAAACATTAACTAAAAAGGATACATTCAATTTCTACTCATATCATAATCAGTGACTGGGCTAGAACAAGTAAACCCTGGAAAATAATTTTGTTGAAAATGAAGAACTTAATCACACTTTGTAATATTAAATCTTCAAAAGAAAATGAAACTAAAATATTTGCTATAAAAATTTGTTCAGGTTAAGAAATATGCTTTATTTAAATTTTAACAGACATTGTTTGACAGGATTCTTTTTGTATTATTGTCAAGAGATTTATCTTACTGATGAGTAATCATCATTGTTAAATAGAATTTCTTATTTATGTATTGTTCCTTTAAGGTACATTTAATGTGGCATAAATGTCAAATAAACAAAAAGATGGATGGAGTTTCTCCAACCACTCTGTTCATTCCAGACAAAATAATGTTAAAAGCAGATCCTGTAATAAATCATGGCCTAGTTGTCAGTCTGGAGTAATACTCCCGTGTAGCTACAATGCAAGGTTTTGGAATATTTTTAAGGTATTCAGTCAGCACAAACTTGGATGACATTTAAAGAATATTCCATTGTCTTAGTCACATGAAGAAAATTCTTAAAATAAAAATTAAGTATCTTCTTGGTGTGATTCAGAATCCGAAGAACTATAACCCCTTACTCTTTAAATAATGAAACTTACCTATCTTAAGACTGTTGTCAAATTAGTAACTCTCCTCCCCATTATTGTGCTCCTTTCATTTAAGCAGGTATCAAAATAGCACTGAATCTTTAAATGTTGCAGACATAGGTGAACACCATAAACATGACAAAATTTTGAGAATCTTGTAATGACCCAGTGAAGACTCTACCTGAACTTGTAAATATACTAATGCTGAGGGTGACAGCAGCAATTCCTGTTTGGCACTTACTATGAGACATAGACTAGCCAAATAATAAAACACATATTAAGTGCTTAAAACATATAACATACCTAAAAGGAAGAGACTAGTATTACATCCATTATGAAAAGAAAACAGAAAGCTGGGCTCAGTAGCATGCCTATAGTCCCAGCTACTGGGTCCTGGGGAGGCTGAGGTGGGAGGATCACCTTGAGCCCAGGAGTTCAAGGCCAGCCTGAGCAACAAAGGGAGACCCTGTCTTAAAAAAAAAGAAAAAGAATGAATGAAAGGAAGGAAGGAAGGAAGGAAGGAGATTTAGACAGATCATACAGCCTGGATCAAATAGCTACTATCTGCTAGAACCAAGATTTAAACCCATGTCTGTGTGAATGCAAAGCTCATAACCAGTATAAAATACAAGTCCTCTACAAAACCTTTTATTAAATCTAGTTTATTATTAGTCACCAAAAGAAACAAGGTTCTCAAAAATACAGTGAAAGAAACTGGGTGTATGACAACAAATGAACACTAATGCAATTTAAAATACTAAAGCCCTATATCCTGCTAATTCTAGCCTGGAAAGCCTCTGAAAAACAGGCACCCTCTCTCTCCCCTAAGTTCACTTCTAGTTTTAAGAGTATGACATTCTTTCTATTGCCTTATCTATAAACAAAATGCCATCTGAATCATATCAAACAACAAAGCTTTATGTATTTCTGATAGATTATTTCTGACAAAATATTACACCAATATGGTTGAAGGGAAAAATATCTATAAAGTTTAACCTTCAAATGATTTACACAAGCATATTGTAATAACATCATATCCCATCTCAAATCCTTTGCAGAATAAAATGATTATGTATGCATGAAATAGCATCTCTAAAAATAAGTTAAAGTTAGCCACATGAAAATAGATGTGTGAAGACATATTGACAAAGACTATACCATAATTGCTCAGATAGGAAGCTCAAAAGTCAATATGCTGGTACATATTCACAAGTGAAACCAACCACTATTATAGAATGAATAATCTTTTCTGATGTGTGTGTATATTTTTAGATAATCACTGTGCTGATGAAAGTTTTCAAAAAGACTGGGTATCACTCCAATAGGAATAACAATGAAAATCTTGAAATAAATAAAACAAGATGCTTATGCCATAGTCATAATCATTACTATAACAAAATTTTTATAGTAGTTTTAAACATAGAAACCAGTTGCTATTAGGTAAATTAGATATTAGGAAATATTTAATAAATTACTTATGCCATTCATATATAAAAACAATTTAAATTGCTTAATTTTCATTTCAAAATGATAATGAGAGTTGAAACATTAAATGACAAAGAAAATACTTTAAATAATGTGGACTTCTATATTTACAATAAGCTCCTTTCTACCATGTTATCAGAGACTTTCTCCAAATTATATTTTTAACATATTTCTTTTGATTTTGGTGAGCATAGAAACTCCTATATGAAAAGCATTTTTGTAGTTTAGTAAAAGTTTAGCTTATTACATTATCTATTGTATGTTCAAAGCTGTTTATTTACACTGCCCACTTCTTCCATAAAAGATTTGAAACAGCTCAATGTTCTTTATAATAAAACTGTATTAATTCTTTTCAATGTTTATAGATTAGAAAAAATACATTCACAACTGGTAAATGGAAAAAATCTAGAGTAAACAATTTGCAAAGGAAGAAATACAACTAGAATATAAATATATTAAAAAAAGAAAACCTAAGCCCTTTGGTGATCAAAGATATCAAAAAATACAAGATATTTTTAACCAAATATACCAGCCTTCTCCACCAAACAAAAACACTACAACACCTAATCATGGCAGGGTTGCAGTGAGACTGGCACTTTCATATGCTACTACAGGTACATGCAAACCAGTAAAATCCTCTAGAAAAACAATTTTGTAATGTATACCAAAAATTATAAAAAATATTCTTGTTTGGGGTAGTTTCAGAAAACTTGCTGGAGTCCAATGGAGTCCAGTGTTGTCCAACAAAAGCTATATAACTAAAGTATTATTTTAGAGCATTGACTTATTAGTAAGAATTTTTCATAGGAATGATTAAAATTAGAGTAAATGCTTAGAAAGTTAGCATACCTAGATCATTAATATAATTGTATCAAATACATTAATTTTAAAATTTTCTTAACCCTTAACATTTTTAAAAATTAACAGACTATTTGTCAGAGCAGTTTTAGCTTTATAGAAAAAAATGATTAGAAAATAGAATTCCCATATACCTTTCTCTCCACATATAAAATCCCTCTATTATTAACATTGTACATTAGTGTGGTACATTTGTTACAAATGATGTACCACTATTCACACCTTGTTAACTAGTGTCCATAGCTTACATTAAGGTTTACTCTTTATGGTCTATAGTTCTATGTGTTTTGACAAATTCATAATGTTATTTATCCCCATTACAATGTCATGCAGAAATAGTTTCATCACCCTAAAAAAATTCTGTGTCCCACTTACCTATTCATCCTTTCCCTTTTCCCTCTCCCCAGACCCCTGGCAACTATTGATCTTATTCCTGTCTCTATAATTTTATCTTTTACAGAACATCGAATAGTTGGAATTATATAGTATTTAGCCATTCCAGTCTGGGTTCTTTCACTTAGCAACATGAATTTAAGGTTCCTCCCTGTCTTTTCTTCACTTAAGAGATCATTTTTAATATTGAATAATATCCCATTGTATGGCTATACCACTGTTTGTCCATTCACCTATTAAAGGGCATTTTAGTTACCTTCAAGCTTTGGCAATTATAAATAAAACTGCTATAAACATTTTTATGTAGGTTTTTGCATGGACATAAGTTCTCAAGTCATTTGAGTAAATATTCAGGAGCATGATTACTGGATGGTTTGTTCTATGTGTAGCTTTGTAATTGCCAGTCTTCCAAAGTGGATGTAGCATTCTGCATTCCCACTAGTGATAAATGAGGGCTGCACCACATCCTCACCACATTTGGTGGTGTCAGTGTTTTGGATTTTAGTCATTCTAGTATGTACGCAGCCCTGTTTCGTTGTTTTAGTGTGCCATTCTCTAATGACATATGATGTTGAGTATTGTGGGGATGTAAAAACTCCACCTCCATCCTCTTCGGATCTCAGCTGGGTCCAAGAATTAAACTGACGTAAGACAGCATAAGAGGAGAAAATAGTGCAAGTTGCACGTGGCCTGGGAGCCATCAAAGAAATGAAGACCCAAAGAAATAGTTAGAGTCAGTTACTTATATACTGGAAGGCACAAAGAATAGTTAGTTCTAAAGAAGCAAATAAATTAGGTGGGAAAGCTTAAAAGAGTTATTTTTAACAAGGTCTGTACAGAATTCTCTCGGTGGTTTTGACTTCTTATCATTGAAGATAAGGATGCTGCATCTTTCTGGTATAGGAAGGTCATCTTTTACAAGAGAATTTCGTCTTGAGCTCTTAAAAAACAACACAGGGATCAAAGTGATCTTTCTGCATCTGCTGTTTTTCAAGTGTCTTTAACTTAAATAGTCAATATGCCAGAATAACATATTTTGGCCCATTCAACATCTTTTCATATGTTTAATAGCCATCTGTAAGTCATTTTTGCTGGGTATCTGTGTACATTTTTTGATCATTTTTTAACTGAGTTGTTTATTTTCTTATTGTTAAAAGTTATTGTATCATTTAGATAAAAGTTCTTTATATGTATTTTGCAAAGATATTCTCCCAGTCTGTAACTTGTCTTTTCATTCTCTTATGTGTTTATCAGAGAATAGAAGTTTTTAATTTTTAATTTTTTAATTATTGACACATAATAGTTGTATTTATTTATAGAGTACATGTGATGTTTTGATACAGGCATACAATGTGTAATAATCAAATCAGGGTAATTGGGATATCCAACACCTCAAGCATTTATCATTTCTTTGTGATAGGAACATTCCAATTCCATTCTTTTAGATATCTTAAAGTATACCATAACTTATTGTGGACTATAGTCACTTTTTTGTGCTACCAAATATTATTTATTCTACCAAACTACAAGTTTTTGTTTAATGAAGTCCAACTTACCAATTTTTGCTTTCACAGACAATGCTTTTAATCTTATGTCTAAAAAGTCATCCCCAAACCCAAGATCACATAGGCTTTCTCTTATGTTATCTTCTATAAAATGTATAGTCTTGTGTTTTACATTTAGGTCTATGATATATTTTCAGTTAGTTTCTGTGAAAAATATGAAGTCTTTTTTTTTTTTTTGCATGTACATGTTCCAGCATCTTTTCTTTAAAAGACTATTCTTTCTCCATTGAATTACCTTTGTTCCTTTGTCAAAGATCAGTTGACTATATTTATGTGGGCCTATTTCTGGGCTATTCTGTTCTATTGACTTTTTTTTTTCCTGCCAATACCACAATGCTTTGATTACTGTAGCTTTATACTAAACTAAGTCTTGAAGCCAGGTAGTGTCAGACCCCTCTGACTTAGTTCTTCTTCAGCATTGTGTTGGCTATTCTGTGTCTTTTTCCTCTCTACATAAACTTTGAAGTCATTTTGTCAATATCTATAAAATAACTTGCCGGAGTTTTGATTGGGTTTATGCTGAAACTATAGACCAACTTGGAAAGAACTGACATCTTAACAATATTGAGATATCATTTCCATGAAAATAAAATCTCTTTCTTTTGTTTTAGATCTTCATTGATTTCTTTCATCATAGTTGTAATTTTCCTCATATAGATCTTGTATGTATTTTGTTACATTAATACCTACATATTTTTTGGTGCTAAATATATATATATATGTGTGTATATATATACTATTTTTATTTTCAAGTTACAATTGTTTCTTGTTGGTATAAGGAAAACCAACTAAGTTTTTTTTTTTTTTAATTAGGTGACCTCATGTCCTAAAACTTTGTTATAATTACTTATTAGTTCCAGGAGGTTTGTTTTTTGTCAATTTTAGGGGGATTTTCTACATAGACCACCATTTCATCTGTGAGTAGTTTTATTTTTTCCTTCTCAATCCATACACCTTTTATTTATTTTTTTTTGTCTTACTGTGTTAGCCAGGACTTGCAGCACAATATTGAATAGGAGTGGTGAAAGGAGACAAAAGACACCCTGGCCTTGTTTCCCCTAAGTATGGTATCAGCTGGGAGGGTCTTTTGTGGATACTCTTTACCAATATGACGATGTTCCATTTTGAGTCACTTGTTCCAAATGACTATTTTTAGTTTTTTTGAGACTATTTATCATGAATGAGTAGCGGATTTTGTCATGTGCCTTTTCTGAATCTATTGATAAGATCATACAATTTTTCTTCTTTAGTCCATTGATATGATGGATTATATAGATTTTCAAAGATCGAACCAGCCTGGACTCATATAGAATGACTTAGCGAGTGTTCCTTCTGCTTCTAATTATTATACTCAAATAGATTTAGAGATTTAGATTTAGAGAATCAGATGTAAGATTTCTTCCTTACATGTTTGGGAGACATTACTGGTGAAACCATCTGGGCCTTGTTCTGTTTGGGAAGGTTATTGATTATTGATTCAATTTACTTTAGTAGATTCAGATTATCCATTTCTTCTTGTATAAATTTTGGTAGATTGCCTCTATCAAGGTCCATTTCATCTAGCTTATCAGATCTGTAGGCTTTATATTGTAAGTAATATCCCTTTATCATCCTTTTAAGTCCATGGGATCAGTAATGATGCCCCCTTTTCCCTCTCTGATATGATTAATTTGTATGTTCTTTTTTTCTTGGTTAGCTTGGCTAGAGGTTTATCAATGTTATTGATCCTTACAAAGAATCAGATTTTGGATTTGTTGATTTTTTTTATTATTTGCAATTTCACTGATATCTGCTCAAATATATAATTATTTCTTTGTCTTGCTTATTTTGAATTCCATTAGCTCTTCTATTCTTTCTTCTTTTTTTTAAGTTTCCTAAAGTTGAAACTTTTATTTATTTTAGATCTTCCTTCTTTTCTAAATATGCATTCAATACTATAAATTTCCCTCTAAGACTTGTTTTTGTTGCATTCAAGAAATTTTGATAAGTTGTATTTTCATTTTGATGTCCAATATAAGTGAATCAAACTCATTATTTTAAATTAAATATATATTTTTAAATAGAATACAGAAGCTTCTAAACTTGATATTTAAAGGACTTAACAAAAATCCATACCTAATATATCTCAAGTGGTATTTTTCTGAGTTTTTTGTGGTAATATTGGATTTGTTATTTACCTCCTAACACTGGAACCATAGTTCAAAGCCACCCATGGAGACATTTCATCACCATACTCATTTCTGTCCCTCAAGAACAAATGTTCACAAATACCACTGGCTAAGTATTATTATATGAATAATAATGTTGCATGTTTTATTTCTGACCCCAAAAATATACAAACAATGCAGGCTCTTGATAAAGGAGAGGCAAACAATAAGTTCCTTAGAGTATCAGAAATGGAGTGTCTTATTTGTTTAGGTTTTTTTTTTTTTTTTTGAAGCAAAGTCTCACTCTGTTGCCCGGGCTAGAGTGCCGTGGCGTCAGCCCAGCTCACAGCAACCTCAAACTCCTGGGCTCATGCAATCCTTAAGCCTCTCAAGTAGCTGGGACTACAGGCATGCGCCACCATGCCCGGCTAATTTTTGCTATACATTTTAACTGTCCAGATCATTTCTTTCTATTGTTTACTAGAGACGGGGTCTCACTCTTGCTCAGGCTGGTCTCAAACTCCAGACCTCGAGTGATCCTCCCGCCTCGGCCTCCCAGAATGCTAGGATTACAGGCGTGAGCCACCGCACCCGGCCTTGTTTAGTTTTTGATTTTTCATTTATAAGATGTATAAAAAGAGGAGACTAAACAAAACCAGGTATGGCAGGTAAGAATCATCTTGGGTGCTATCTCTGATGGGGTAGCTGTCTATAAGCATGGTGTTGAGGAAGATTCTGAGGCTGGGTCTTTGGGGGAATAGGGGAGTTGAGCAGTGATGCTTGTTACGAGAGCAGTAAGATGACAACATACAAGCAACACATTGGCTGAGCCTTCGCAAAGCCACTCTATCCTTTTTAATTCTATTAAAATAATAATTCTAATTTATAATGCTTAATGGAGATTAAAAAAACAAAGGTGATATGAAAAGTATTTATCAAAAACACTACTTAGTAAAGCCAATTTAATATTTCTTGGAAAATTTTATAGATTAAATGTTGCAATAAATGAGTAAAAGGGGGTTAAGCATTCTAAATAGTTTCACATTGCTTTGGAAAACGGTTTTTCTGTGATTTAACTGGCTGTATGTAAAATGAGAACAGCATTTGTTATTTGTAAGTCTTTGGCCCATAACAGCTTTACTTAAAAAGAGTGCCAAAATTTACTGGTATGATTTTGCCAATCTGATAAAGAATAAAAATCCCTCTAAAACACACACTGAATGCAGATGGAACAATGGATTTGTTTGGCAGAGATTGTTCTTAAAAATAACTTCATAGAGTAAAGGAAAAAGTGATTCATGAGAATCAAAATTTCACAAAATGATTCACAATATGTGACTGTGACAGGTATGCAAAATAAAAACTTCCTGTGATAGGCAGAGACATTGTTTTTCATGCTTTCATAGTCACTGAAACTCTACTTGCACAAGGTAGAGACTCGCAAAATGACTCAAGACACTGGCCTTCAATGTATTTGAGCTCCACTATGTGCCTGAAATTCACACTCCTTAGCAAAGTCTTCATTTTGAGAACAGTGTTCAGCTTGGCATGAAAGAAAAGCAACAGTTTTTGGAAACATGTTCACTACTTACTCTTAAGTGGAGAAGTAAAGTTGTTTCTTTTTTGTTTTTGTTTTGGTGTTGGTTAGTTTTCATTTTTTATGTTTGTTTTTTGTTCCAGACTACCAATCACGAATTTTGTGTTCTGGGATATATAAGTAGGAAAGGAGACAGATAAAGCAGTTCTCAGTTTAGGTTGAGTATTAAAATCACCTGGGAGCAGGGCACAGTGGCTCATGACTGTAATCCTAGCACTCTGGGATGCTGAGGCAGGAGGACTGTTTGAGCTCAGGAGTTCGAGACCAGCCCAAGCAAGAGCAAGACCCCTATCTCTACTAAAAAGAGCAAAGGCATCATGGCATGTGCCTACAGTCCCAGCTACTAGGGAGGCTGAGGCAGGAGGATCGCTTGAGTCCAGGAATTTGAGGTTTCAGTGTGCTATGATGGTGCCACTGCACCCTACCTAAGGCGACAGAGCCAGACTCTATGTCAAACATAAGATAAAATAAAAATAAAATAAAATAAAATAAAATAAAATTACCTGGGGAGCTCTTTTAAATATGTCACTAATCAGAATCCACAACCATACATTCTGAGTTAATTTAACTGATGTTGATGCTGAGGCATCATACTTTTTAAAGGGTACTCCAGGTTACAAATCAATATCATTCAAGAAAGAGCTGCCATAATTTTACAAAGTCACTCACTTGGGTTGCTAGAAACATTAAAGAAAGTGGGCATTCAATGTTTGTTGTTGTTTCTGTTGTTTTAATTATCCCCATCATAGCTTTGGTGAAGTTATTCTACTTTTGGTTAGCCTGTATTTATAAAAGGAATACCACAAGATCAGATTTAAACAATCATACACTGGAAAAGAGAATTTATAGGTAAAAAATCAGTCTTGCCTGCCACCCTCACCCTTTTAACACCTAAACCCCAACATCCATGGCCCCATTACTATGTATCCTTTAATGACTTCAACTTTGGGATGAACTCATTCCATATTCTACTGCCCTAGAGAACAGAAAGCTTCCTACAAAGAGACAGTATGAATAAATTTAAAGTGGAATCAATAGTTATTTGTTTCTGCAATTTTCCCAAAGAATAACAGCATAAATACTGATAAAAATTAGTTATTACACTTAGTAAATTCCTTCAAAACTTATATCTATTATCCCAATATAGGAAGTCAGTTTATCTAATTACCTTGAACAAAGACCTGCATCATCCTGTTGGACTGATCAGAATGATTTGTTATTCAGAAATCACACATCTCATTAGACATTAGTAAACATTATTAAACATTGTGTGTGGATTAGTAACATCTGCTTCTTAAATTTCCAAGTCAAAATTATTAATATATTTTAATTTGATGTTGAACTTTGACGGTTGGGCCAATTTATTCTTTACCTAGAATGCTGATCTACCTGGAAAAAAAAAAGATCCTGGTCCTATCAACAGGTTCTCTTGAAGAAACACCTTCAACACTAACCAGATACAAATTTTTCCAGGTAGGCATTTTGGTCAGAAAAGCATCTACCATCTGCTGATTAGATTTCTAAGGATACAGATTTACATTTAATAAATAGCAATCCCCCTCCCCCCCCAAGAATATAATATCAAAATGCCTATTAACCAAGTTTTATCTAAAGTCCAGTAATATCTTTGGAGAATTTGTGAATTACAAGCAGTCCTCCATTTTTCTGTATAAACTTTATACTTTCAAAAAGTCAAGCTATCAGAAAGCAAGGTACTTATACCATTTTACCTAAATTGGGAGTATCACTACTGTGACTGGAAAGTACATTTGTATCTTTTCACGAGGGTCATGATACCAGGTCCTTAAGAGACTATATACAATTTTGGGGAGAGTGGAGGCAAAGAGAAGGAGGGAGAGGCATGGTTTTAAAAGAAAGATCCTCGTTAAACTAATTCTTTCATTTGTTGTTTATAAGAATACTGTTCACCACATTTTTTTTATAAAGATACACAGGTGAAATTTCTTACGAAGTTCAGCCTTAGCTAATCAGAGAAAACACTGTTTTTGGCTTACGAAGTTTCATGAAAATGTTTGCATGTCACTTTGGCCAGCAGAAAGTCCCACATCTATACGTTAACTTTAATTTTAAATTCTAGTTTATGTTTATCTGACATGTCATGTTTCACTTTTATATATATATTTGTCATATGTCACATCAAATCTTTGGGATATAAAAAAGTAAATAAACCTTTTCTCTCTGAACTCAGAGACATTATAATTAGCCATCCCGATTACAAATGTATCCAAAGATATAATATAGCTCTTAAAATTAAACTAGAATGTGGTTAGAACTAAAGAGTCATGTATTTATTTCAAAACAATGCAAAGTTAATAATTTAATATAAATTTTCATGCATTCTTCATACTTGAGCTAAATTTATAAAGGCCATTTAAAAGTAAGGATTTGGGATATAGAATGTTAAGTGTCATATAATTACCCAGCGTGTTTTAACAGATTAAAATATTTCCTGTCTTTCTACTGTCAAATAAATATGGAATTCCTTGTGGAGAGGTTTATCATCAAACCAAATGCTTTATACTCAGTGTGAAAATTCAATCACAATTGTCAAAGATCAAGCTGCTACTTCTGATAACAAACATGATGAGATATCATCTTGTTCAATATATGCTTTCAACTTGACATGTAGGCTAATAAAAAATATGAAGTTGTAGTATTTATTTTGTTTCTTGCACAACAGAAGGCTCCTATGAGGAATGATCAAAATACCCAGTCTCATTGCATAAAAATGCAGTCAACTCTTTATCTGGAGACAGACTAACTGGTTTGAAGACTAACTGCAGTAAAAGAATAACAGCATGCATTGCATTCACAAAAGATTTTAAAATTACTATACATCAGTGATTGTATCTCAGTGAAAGAATGTCTATTTATTTTCAACTACAAAATAAACATAAGACACTACATTGTGTCTTATCGCAACAAGTTTCATTCATTTAACAGCTATTTATTGAGTATTTACTATGTACCAAGCACTGTATTAGGCTACTCCACTTTATTAATCTGAACTAGTCTCCTGTCAACAGCTCTCCTAAGGGGAAGGCATGCAGCCAACTTTTTGTGAGTCAACTATACTTCTGAGATGCAAAACTTAAAAAGAACAAAGATACTTTCGCACTAGGAAACAAAGCCCAGTAGATTTGTAGATGTGGACTTAACTTCTCCCCTACCTTGCTCCTCATCCTGTTTTTTTTTTTTTACTTTGCCTCCCTTCTCAGGGAAAGCCTGAACCTGGCAGTCTTTTTTCTCTACTTCTTCTTCAGCCTCCAAGTTCATAACCATCAGGCCCTGAAAAATTCCCCAGATGTTTTCAAATTTGTACACTTTCCTCCAACCCCTCTACCATTCTATCTCAAACCCCTTTACCATTATCTTAGCTCGGAACTCCCATCATCTCAAACCATCACCATGATAGCTACATAGCGCACACTCAAATATTTGCTAAATAAATGAATAAAGCAGCTTCAATTACATGCCCTTTAAGATACTGAAGTAAACAAGAGGACAGAAATAACAACTACAAAAACCACACTGACTCATTCCCTTTTGAGTAGCCACTTGAGACCTGTCAGTAGCAAAATCTCCCTCAGCTGGCTAAGCTAGACACCTGGGAGTTATCTTTGATCTCTCTCTCCTCCACCTCCCACGCTACCTTCCCCATCTACCTTCTTCATTCGATTTCCTCTGTCACTCTCCTAGGTCACACACTAAGTGTCAGCCAATCACCGAACAGCTCCCCACTATGACCCCCTAACCCAGCACTGTCCAGTGGGACTTTCTGCAATGATGGAAACGCGCCATATCTATGCTGTCAACAGGTGTGACACGGAGCATATGCGGCCAAGAGTGACTGAGGAACTACATTTTTAATTTTATATAAATTTTAACTAATTTGAATTTAAATAGCCACATATGTTTAATGACAATAGTACTTGATAGTGCAGCTTAACCTTCTTCCATACTATTGATAGAAACATCTTCTTACAAAACATCTGATTACATTACTTGCCTTACAGACATGTCTCCATAAAATCTCCACCATTAGGTGAGTTAATCAAAGTTCTTCATGACCTAGACCAACTCATCAGCTCAGTCCCATTAGCCCCACTTCTTTCCCATCTAGTCTCCAAAGAGATTGGCCCACTCAAGTGTACGCACACATGCCACGCTCTAACCCCTTATGCAAACTGCTGACTCTCACCCAGAATGCCTCCTCCTCTCACAGAGCATCTACTCATCCTTTAAGATCCACCTCAAATTCTTGCTCCTCTCTGAATACTTGACTACCCTCTTGTAGCTGACCTAGCCTCTCTGTCTTAACTCTGTTGCCTGACTTTGTGTACATGGTTTCGTTAAAGCACTTAATCATAATTAATGGTTTACATGGGGAAAATGAGTCCCATGTATGCCAGGGAAATATTAATCACATACATTAAAAAGATAATCTAGCAAAGCATCTGACACAGGATTTCACCCTGAGTAAGCATGCAATAGATGTGCAAAGTCCTCAAGATATGTTTTAGGAATCGAATCAGCTATGCTAGGGATCTTAACCAAACAGAGCAGCCTGAGAAAACAAGAGAGGAAAACAGAAGGATGGAGATGAGACAGTGGAAAAGCTGACACGATACCACTAAGAGGCTTACGTGAGGGAAAATGTATAAGAAAATTCATGAAAGCCCCCAGAGAATAACTATTCAGTAAACTCATAGCTAAAGCTGAACTTGTTTCTCACCTTCCTTCCCTAACTGGCAATAGTAATAATCAAATTCCTTAATCAGAGAGTGTGGCTGTTACGAGGTCAAGAACAACAGAAAGCTTTTCTTGTGATGTGCAACTGAGAAGAATTTGTTGTAAGCAGATCAATAGCACTATTACCATGGCCCACTCCTCAGGAAAGAGCTTTGTTATATAAAACATTGAACATATTTTCTGTAAGGAAAATCAACCCGTGGAAGACCAAGGAGAAGAAAATTTCTAAACTTACCTCTTTTTCATATCCTCTAAAATTACCTTTAGATAGAAACATTTCAAAAATCAATGACATCAACGTATGTTTATTCCTAATATAACCATTTCCTTTTATACAAAGTCTGCTTACAAAAACTATGCAGAGAAATCTTTAAATAGTTAAAGGTAAAAATTTTAATGGCATGCCTTAAGCAATACTCAATATATATACCACTGTATGCAGGTATCTGAACTGAATAAATATTAAGTTTAAATAATATTTTGATGTTCCATTTCACTGATTTGAGAAAGCATAGGTTTACAATATAATTTTGTTATTAAACAAAATCCTTCAGTTGGATTTGCAGATCAGAGAAAATTAATATTTGGATTTAGTTCAGAGGTTGAGTAAATTAGCTCAGTTCACTCTGGGTTTGAGTTCATGGTTCAGTTCAAGTTCCTGATAATGAGCACATCAAAATAAAAAATATTTAAATAATGTAATCAGGGCTGACATTTAAGAGTAAGTGTTCAGGCAAATATGTGTTTTTAAAAAACAAACTCACTTTACAGAGAGAGCTAAGGTTAAATCCGAAGGTTTGAGCATTCCGGGAGCCAGCATTCATGTAGTTTCCCATTAGCAGTACAAGTTCCAGCAACTTGCTAAAGCTTTTGCTCTTCTTTATCTCCTCGCAGGCAGTACTGACAGCCATGATGTCAGGTTTGATGTTGTTCACCTGCTCTTCAAACTGAAGCTTAAAGAGAATAGCACTGAGCCGTGGCCGTAGTCGCTTCACATTGCTCATCTGATTGAAAAGAAAACAGCAGATTTCCTCTAAAATGCATGGTATACTTTAGTACTGTACGACTGCAAGTAATCTGGGATGATTTATTGGTATGACAGTACCAAGGAAGCAATATGTCTCCTAAAACTGATAGCAGGAAGACAGAAAAGCCTTGCTTGTTTTTGTAAGGAATCCAGAGTCGTCCCTTAAAACCAAAATTAACAATTCAGATGCTCAATGAAAAGAAAGCTTTAATTAAATGATAAAATTTAATTAAGTAATAAAGTAAACAGTTTTTAAAGACCAAATTTTAGAAAGGTAACAGGATACACAAGTAACAAATTACAAAGCATTCATATCATTACTTTGAATAATTTTTGTTCCATACTGCAATATACTGGGTCATGTTTAAAATATATTCAGAAAGGTCTAAGGAGGGTTTGTTTTCCTCAAATAGCAATTGCTGGCCTCAGAAGCCCTGCTGACTAACAGTATGTGCTAGATAGAGGGAGAGTAAATAGGTCCCAATTTGTACTAAATTGACTTTCTTCAGAAACACAGGAAAGTAGAATGACTCCTGACACATACTAAATTAGCAGAATCAGAGGTAGGAAACACGGGAGTAGCAGACGACAGAAGCAGCACAAAGCCACAAATCTATCATATGCCAAGTTAACCCTATTTGGGACCCTGGGTTTGTCTCCTGGGCATGTAGGGGGTTACAGTGTCGAAAAGAACAAAGCAGTCTAAGTTCTTGCCTTTATGCTTACTCCCTGTGCTATATTCAGCACATGTTATGTACCTGTAGACACAACTGCATTTAAGCTAGATATGAATTCCTTGCCTTAGGGATTTGAGACTTAAAACAAACTGAAGGGGCAGTAATAATAAAATTGTTGAAGTTCAACAATTATTGTGATTATCAAAAGCAGTTTGAGGCAAGGTCAGGAAAAAAAAAATAGTGATAGAACACGAAAGGGTTAAAAGAGGGACTAGTTCTCTTAGCTACAGACCCTAAAGGAAAGGCTAAAAAACATCACTATATAAAGCTTATAGGATGCCAAATAAAGTGAAAATCATAATTGTTTAGGACACAGAAATCTATCTGCTCAAAATATAATAATGATTGTTATTTAAAATATACTATACAAAGGCTTATTATACTTCAATGTGATATTTATAGACACTGTCTTAATGACTTAATATAACTCATCTAACAAAAACTAAGCAATAAAGAATTAGCTCTTGGTACACTCCTCTGAGGGAATATTTTCAGATGGACAAACTCCTTACAGTGACTGAAAAGTTCCATCATCAAATAATATAAACAGCTAATTTAAACCTAACATTGTCCCTAGCCACTTAACATGTTAAATGTTTACGTGTAATCAAGATTCTAAGAACTCAACTAATGTAGTTAAATAAGAAGTCTGTTCTACAAAGTACTTTAAGGAATATCTTCAAATTTCCCCATCTAAGAAAAATAATTTCTTTTCTCCTACAAGAAAGTAAAGACTGTAAGCTCATTAAGACATTTTGAAAAAGTAAGGAAAGAACCACGTATGGTGGCTCATGCCTGTAATGCCAGCACTTTGGGAGGCTGAGGTGAGAGGAACACTTGAGGCCAGGAATTTGAGACCAGCCTGGGCAACAGTGAGACCCTGTCTCTACAAAAAATAAAAAAAATTAACTGGGCATGGTGACTTGCGCCTGTAGTCCCAGCTGCTCAGGAGGTTGAGGGGAGAGGATCCAGGCTGCAGTGAGCTATGATCATAGCACTGCACTCTAGCCCGGGCAACAGAGCAAGACCCTGTCTAGAGGAAAGGAGAGCAGAGAGGAGGAGGGGAGGGGAGGGGAGGGGAGGGGAGGAGAGGAGAGGGAGATTACTAAAGGTTTTATAGAGTAAGTTTAAGCAATATAAAATTGTAGAAAGACAAAGGGAGGCCTTTTCGAATATCACGTCTTTCTGGGCATGAATCATTCTTTTTAAACACTGTATCTCTAGCACACAAAGTAGGGTTAAGCAAAGATTACTTCTCATAAAGACATTTGATTTGTCTTAAAATGTATTGTATGCTCCCAAATGTATTCACTTCCCTGGACTTCTTTACTCTTAAACATTGTAAATGGCAGAGATCCATATTAAATTGGTAATAATAATGCTCTGTTACACTTAATATATCCTTTAGAATAGTGACATGAACAAAAGAGCGCTCACATTTTGTAGTGTGTGTATATTTTTTTATATATATATATATATATATATATATATATATATATAGCTATGGCCATTCAAAAGGTGTATAATGGGCTCACAACATCTATTTTCAGTAGGTGCCCTTATTCATGATTATGAAGTCAGGTATTAGGTACTTTGCAATAAACATAAGAAGAAATTCTCCAGTACTCCATGCAAAACATTAGTATTACAAAATACATTAATTCTAACATATATTAATGTACTACTTTCATGCACAAAGAGAGAGAGAGAAAAAAGCCTGCTTAAATGCTTACATTTTACCGCCCCAAAATATGTTAAAGCTCTCTTGCTGACAAGCTAACCATATGTAGCCAGCATAAAGTAATTAATTTTCCTAGAAAAATATAACCTAGATTTATATGAATAATGAGTCTATCTGGCACTAGGGACAGGTACCTTGAAAAGATAGAGTAAGTCTATGATGTAATGCAGAACAAAGTGCTACAAGTTCATGAAAAACCCTGACAAAGCAAAGTTAGGAAAGGTAACCTAAAACAGAGCTTCGAATGTAATTTTTTAAATAGATGTCCTTTACATATTGTTCTTTCTTCCAAATTTAGATTAATTAGTATTCTGACCATTATTAAATAAATGTATTTATTAAAATACATCCTGATAAGGATACTAGAATTATGACTTGTCTGCCAAAGACTAAGCTGAATGTAGAAATGAAGAGCTGTGGTGCTCAATAATATTCTGAATGGCAACAGAAAGTCATGTTTTTCAAGGATAATTTTTTTAAGAGACAGGGTCTTACTGTGTTGCCCAGGCTGGAGTAGAGTGGCATGATCATTGCTTACTGTAACCACAAACTCCTGGGCTCAAGTGATCCTTCCACATTGGCCTCCCAAAGTGCTGGAATTACAGACGTGAGCCACTATGCCTACTGGTAATTTTAATTTTATCAACTAATTTATGGGGGAAAAAATAGAATCACTATGACTTTTTTTTATGACAACTTTGTTTAACACCATATCTAGTTCTCCTTGCACAGTTTCTTTCATAAATAGGAAGTTGTCAGAGGTGAACTTATTCAAACTTGAGTTTATTCTACTATTCTACTATACAGATTTATGTAGAGTCACCTCAAAAGAAATTTTAGTAAATGTTCCATATCATTCTTATTCTTCCCTTAAAACCATTATAAAACTAACCATTCATTTAACTTACTTTCTAACAGCACAATAACCAACCGATTGAGAAGTTACTGGATTCAGTTTACACTCCAAAGCTTTAATTCACATACTTTGTAAATACCTAATTATAAGGAATAAAGGAACAGCATCTCAGGAAGATTAAAGGACTCCTTTAAGTCACATGGCTAGTAGAAGCCGGGCCTACAGCTAACTTGCTGCTAACCAAATGTCCTTACCACTCGGAGCATCACAATGGGGAAATTAATAACCACAATTTAAAAACTATCTGGAACTCAAACTTTTTCTACTGTGTTTTCTTACAAGTAAGAATTAATTTTAATTTCCCCACAGTAGTTATTAGGTAACATACTATGGAGAATGACCCCGCTATGAGCTCTGCCTGCTACCTGTACTTTCTGAACTATTTCTTTCTTCTCTCCTTACTATAACCAACTGCTTCCTATTGTGCTGAATTTTTAATACTTTTCCAGATCTACTTTTGTTATTCCTCCACACTGCACTCTCCACTCATACTTCCCTATTAGCTAATTCTTCAGTTCTATGATAAGCAAGCAGAATGTGAAAATACAAATGCATCTTTGTGAAAGACAAGAGAAAGTACTTTGAGAAAGTAGTGTGATTTAACACATTGACTGTCACACTAGAAAAAAATTTTTTTTCCAGGGGGCCACAGTGTTTTATTACAAAAATAGAATAAAAACTTCAAAAACAAAATGATCCTTTCTAATTTAATGAAAAATGTGTTATTTTTATTGTTTTCTGTGTTTTTTCAATAAAAAAGTAATTTAAAAGCTTGAAAATTAGTAATGTAAAAAGTTATTTCAAAACTTGAAAAATAGTTCATAAGCGTAAAGTGTTTTTCTTGACTGGTCAGGCTTAAGTGTACTTTAAAGGTAAACGTAAATAGAAATGAAATTTATTGACTTCTATTCACTTAATCCATGTTTTTAGAATTAAATTGTCAATATTAATTGTAACAATAAGAACATCAACAAGTAAGATTTTTGCAAACCAACTGCAGGGTTTTGCCCAGGTTTTCCTTCACAAGGCTGGGGCTCAAAAGTAGCGTGAGTTAAAAACAACCTACATGGCAGTTAATGTGTTAACACTTAGATCACTGAACTAAGACACTTAAAAAACTTTTGAACCTGATTTCTCTAATGATATGAAAAATATCTTTCACTGTTAGCAGCCCAATATGTTCATGATCTCCAGAATTCTCAGAAAAAAAGTTCATTTCACTTGGAGAAAGGCTTCAAAAAACTAACTTAAAGTGCCTTATGTCTGAGTAGTACTAATATCAAAAATGTTTTTTAAAATAAATGTGCTATTATCATATTAAAGCTGCAATACTAAAATTACTTAAGTAAACTATACAAGAGCAAAGTACATATGATACAATTTTTACATGTTTTATAGGAGCAAGGTAAAGCCAAGACTTGTACAAAAAATATTTTAAATAAAATGTATATTCCTCTACCCAGTAAAGAAATAGTTTATAGACATCAGATATTGCTTTACCTTTGTTTATAAATTCTTTTCAATTCTGGACCACTAACAATTTCAGAGGAGGTCCAAATGAGTTCTGCAGATGCTCAAAATTTGCAAGCTGTAAAGCTATGAATGGTAAAACTAGAGAGCAAAGAGATTTCCTTTTTTTTTTTTTTTAATTTGGCAGTCTTAGCAAACAATCTTAACACATAAGTTTCATATCTGTTGAATTAAAAACTGGCATAAAACCCAGAACCATATTAGTTTTTCAAATTCATTCATGCCTACTTCTAGAAAATCCCCATCCTACCATAGAAAACCAATGTTTTAATTTCTATCACTATTGCTTAGTTTTGCATGTTCTTGAAATTTATATTAATAAAACATTTAGTAAACAGTTTATATGCCTGCCTCTTTCAAAAAAATAACTTTGAGATTCATACACATGTAGTGTGATTCAGTATTTCATTTCTTTTTATTAGTGAGCAGTATTTCATTATAAGAACATAACAAAATTTGTTTATCCAATTTCCTGCTGATACACTTTGTTTTTTGCCAGTAGTAGAGCTAGGTAGTGGGTTGAGTTGAACCCACTTAGTGGGACCCACAAAAAGATATGCTTAAGCCTTAACTTCTGATACCTGGGAATGTGATCATATTTGGAAATGGAGTTTTTACAGATGAAGTTAAGAATCTCAAGCTGAGATCATCCTGGATTTAAGGTGGGCCCTAAATCCAATGCCTGCAGTTCTTAATAAATGAAAGGGGAGAGGGAGAAAGAACTGGAGAGAGAAAGGGAGGGATGTGAAGGTGGAGGCAGAGAGTAGAGTGATGCATCGAACACCCAGAAAATACCAAGGACTGTTAGCAGCTATGAGAAGCTAGGAGAGACACATGGACCAGATTCTTCCTCAAAGCCTCTGGAAGAAACTAACCCCGCCAACACCTTGATTTATGACTTTTGGCCCCCAGAAATGTGAGAGAATAAATCTCTGTTGTTCTAAGTCACCAAGGTTGTGGACATTTGTCACGGTAGCCCTGGGAAACTAATACAGGCTATTATAAATATTCTTATGTATTTTAATTTCTAGTAAATATCTAAATGATACAGTGTAAATGCATACTTAAGAAATTGTCAGACTGTTTTTACAAAGTGGTTTATACCATCTTACATTTTCTTTACCAATGTATATTTTATTCTGGAAGTGTTATATTTTATCTTTTCATGCTTAGGTCTATACTCCATTCCTTTAATTACTCAGGATGCTGCAATGCAGGAGTTAAGATTCATTTTAGACCACAAGACATCCAAGTTTTGAAACACCATTTGATACAAAGAAATTTCTTTCCTCATTCAAAGACCTTGAAGGCTTTGTTGAAAGTCAAATGACAGCATCTTTGTGGGTTTATTTCTAACTTTCCAGAAGTTTATTTGTATATCCTCAAGCCAAAATCTTTCTGTTTTAAAATAAAATCAGTAGTCTAAGTCCTTTTGTTCTTTTTCAAAATGGTTTTGTGTGTTCTATGTCCTTTGCGTGCTGTATGAATTTTAGTAACTACTTGTCAATTTCTGTAATAAAACCTGCTGGTATTTTGATTGGGAATGTGTGGAATCTATAGATCATTTGAGGGAAAAATGAAATTTTAACAATATTGAGTTTTCTAATCTATAAGCATGGGATGTGTCACCATTTCTTTACAACTTCTTTAACTTCTCAGCAATATCTTACAGTTTTCAGTGTAGAAGACTTGCATATGTTTAGTGAAATGTAGCCCTATGTATTTTTCACTTTGTGATGCTGTTGTAAATAGTACTATTTTAAGTACATTTTCCAATATTTTGCTGCCTGCAAAAAAACAAAAAAACTGATTTTGGTACACTGACCATTCTATGACCTGGCTAAATTCACTGGTTGCCTCTATCATAGACTCCATAGGAATTCATATAGACAATCAGGTTAGTTTTTAAAAAAAAAAAAAAAAAAAAAAAAAAAAGCATACTTCCTCTATTTCAATGTATTGGTTTTTTATTTATTTTTTCTTATTATATAGGTTAGAACATACATTATAATACTAAAAAGAAGTAATGCAAATAGATACCCTTGCCTGGATTTCAATCATAAAAGACAAAGCATTTACTCTTTTATCACTAAGTAAAAGTAGAGCCCCAAGTTTTCCACAGATGTCCTTTATCAGGGTGAGGAAGTTTCCTTTCTAGTTTGCTGAGAGTTTTTATTATAAAAAAAAAAGGTTGAATTCTGTCAAATGCTTTTTATGTTGTATCTATTTAAATAATTATCATTTTTCTCATAGGTACCTGGTATTTCTTTTCCTGATAATATCAGTAACTAATTAATTTTGGAAAATTAAACCAAATCAACCTTGCATGCCTGGGATCAACCTCACTTGGTCATGATATACTCTCCTTTTTATGCCTGGTAATATTTGGTACAGAAACATTTTGTGGCCGGGCGCGGTGGCTCACGCCTGTAATCCTAGCACTCTGGGAGGCCGAGGCGGGTGGATCGCTCGAGGTCAGGAGTTCGAGACCAGCCTGAGCAAGAGCGAGACTCCGTCTCTACTAAAAATAGAAAGACATTATATGGACAACTAAAAATATATATAGAAAAAATTAGCCGGGCATAGTGGCGCATGCCTGTAGTCCCAGCTACTCGGGAGGCTGAGGCAGTAGGATCGCTTAAGCCGAGGAGTCCGAGGTTGCTGTGAGCTAAGCTGACGCCACGGCACTCACTCTAGCCTGGGCAACAAAGTGAGACTCTGTCTCAAAAAAAAAAAAAAAAAAGAAAAAGAAAAAGAAAAAAGAAACATTTTGTTGCTAACTTTTGCATCTACGTTTATGCATGAAATGAGTTTCTAACTTTTCTGTAGTATTAATAGATTCCCTTCTTTCATGCCTGATATTAGTAATTTGAGAATTTGATTTTCTTTTTCAGCAGTTCATTTTCTTTTGGCTCAAAATAATTTCTCCTTTGGCCCATTAGTAGTTTAAAAATATGTTATGCAATATTTAAACAGTGAGAGATGTTCTATTATTGTTGTTCTTTTAATTCTGTTGTAGACAGAAAGCATACTGTTAGATAATCAATCTTTTGAAAATTACCCAGATTTATTTTATATTCCTATATTGTCTACCTTGGTGAATGTTCCACATGCATTTGAAAAGAATGTGTATTCTGCAGTTGTTGCAGATAGTGTTGTATAAATATCAGAACAAGTTGGTTGATAGACTTGTCTTGATTTTCTAAATATTTACTGATGTTTTTTGGTCTAGTTTTTTGAGAATTTATTCAAAGAGGGGTATTAAAGTCTCATTATGATCGAGGAGTTATCTATTTTTCCATTTAATTCTGCCATGTTTTGCTTCATAAATTTTGATGTTCTATTATTAGTCATACATATTTAAGATGATTATCTCTTCCTGGTGAATTATTCTTTTTGTCATTGTGTAATGACACTCTATTTCTTATAATATAATTTGCCTTGAAATATACAGTCTCTGAAATATATATACCCATGATACTTTTCTTATGCTTTTTACTATTTGTTTTCCATGTGGCCTTTCTGCTTTTTTCCTACTGCTATGTTGTGAATGTTTGTGCCCCATCCCAAACAGGTACGTTGCAAATCTACTCACCAGTGTGATGAAATTAGGAGGTAGGGCCTTTGGAAAGTGATTAGATCATGAAGGCAGAGCCCTCACGGATGAGATTAGCACCCTTATAATAGAGGCCCCACAGAGCTTCCTTGCCCATCCACCATGTGAGGACATAGCTAGAAGATACCATCTATGAATCAGAAAGTGAGCCGTCATCAGACATGGAATCTCCCAACACCCTGATCTTGAAATTCCTAGCCTCCAGAACTGGGAGAAACAAATTTCTGTTACTTATAAGCCATCCAGTTTACAGTATTTTGTTATAACAGCTCAAACAGACTAAGACATCCTCTTTTATCCCTTTCCTGCTTTGTGTTAATCAAGTAATTTTTAGTATTTTATTTCCTCTATTGGCTCCTTAACTGTAATCTCCTTTTATTATATTTCCCCTAGTTGGTCGAGAACTAACAATATAAGTCTTTGAAGCCACATAGCTTTGAAGATTGCTCATTCTTATTTTATCAGGCAAATTAATCACTGGGTGATCACTTTAAGTAGTATAGGCTTCAATTTATACTTTGTTAGTGTAGCTCTGTGGAACCTAAGAGGTGTTTCCCCAGCCCGTCTAACTTAGTGGAACTCGATCTCAAATTGTCTTCCTTGAGGAGTTTGTTAAGACTTCATGTAGGGTTTGTTAGGGTGGGTCTAGAGTAAGTTTTTCTTTAGAGTGTGGTCCTCCTTCCTAAAGCACAATCTTTTCCTTATTTAAGAAAATGTCAAATATGTTAATGAAGTGTTAAGAAGATCTCTCTGTTCTGGCAGAGCCAAAAGTCCAATGCCCCTTGGTAATGCTGGACCTCCGGTATCTCTGTTCCACTCTCACCCTGTAGCAGCTGCTACCTGGCAAGTCTTTCTCAGTGTAGGAACAGCCCAGCCCCCAGGAACAGACTCAAGGGAGCTCCCACATGGACTGCTGGAGTCCCTTTCTGCACAACTCCTTCCTTACTAGTGCCCTGCCCTGCTCATACCAGCTGTTTCACTAACACAAATTCTGATCTCTGGCTCCTCAGCTCAGAGAGACCTACATCCTCTGCTAGAACACACCCCTCTCTGCTCTAATTGGAAAATTGTCACCAGGCCAAAGGCAGGGTATTCATGAGATTCATAAATTTCTTTCCAATCAAGGATGACAGCTTTTCTCTACCAGTTGTCCACTATCTAAAGATAGTTGACTTGCATATTTTGTCTAGTTTTATCATTGTTAACAGTTTACATATCTTTTGTTAAATTTATTCCTAAGTATTTTAAGTTTTTTATGTTACTGTAAATGGAATTTTTTAAACTTTTATTATGACATCATTTCAATTTTTAATATACAAAAAACCCACCCTTTACCAAATGAACCAAACTGTTTACATTTTGCCCCATTTGCTTTATCATACCCACTCAGTCTCTTCCTATTTATACTTTTATACATATATGTATAAGGTGGTGTCCACAAGTTTTTCCAATATTAAGTTACAATTTGTTCCTTTATAATTACTAAGTAATTTATGGGGAGATGCTTTGGCATTATGTAAGTAATATGTATATAACCTATTTTCATCACATTTTCACATTTTTATCAATGGGGACAGCATGCTGAGTAGGAAAATACCCATTACAGAATCTACTCAACTTGATTAAAACTGAACTTTATGGATCCTTCCAGAAACAATGGTACCTTCAAGAGCATGACATAAAACTGCAAATGAACCAGCATATACCTACAATAATTACAAGTTAAGCCACAACTACAACAAAATTGCCTAACTCTACAGTAATTTAGTTCCCTAAATCCAGCCTTACCTTTCCATTGTTTCCAAAGTAGTCTTACAAGAGTATATGTAGACCAACATTATGAGATTTACAGAGTACAGAAAAATGCTTCCCAGGCACTAGATGATAGATCTAAAAAGCAACCTTAAAACAATGTTGTTTGCAAAGTGATGAATCATAAGAGACCTTTTTGCTTATAACTACAAAATGCTTTAGGCTTTACTTCAAATGAATGATGCATGGCTAGTAATTACTATGTGACTATAATGATGTTTTGTTTTGTTTTTCTAAATGAAAGAAATTAAGCAAATTGTGCCATAAAATTTCAATACTACATAGATGGTCTGACTAGAAAGCATCATGTTTCTGTACCAAAAAAGAAAGAAAAACCATCATAAAAAACAAAAACAAACAACCCACAATTCTATTATGGACTCAAATGCCCCACTTTTTAGTGGGAATTTTGTAGGGCAGTGGAAATTTTAGATTTAAAATCTCAAAGTAGAAAGAGAAAAAAAATTTCCAAAATTTATTTTTGAATTAGCAACAATTTTAAGTTCCTATTTAAACATTCTAAGTAATTTATATCTATTATTAACTCAAAGTTAATCTTCAAATATTAAAAATAAGTTGCTCCAGTAATGAAGCACACAGAAACCACTGCTAAAAGCAACTTCAAGGACAGCAGACACCTACAGTAAACAGAAATACAAGAGTAATTACCAACATAAGAAGTGAAGTATGGCCTCAGTGTCACAAAAGCATGTTTCATTGCTGAGCTGTAATATTTACTCTTTGAGTGAACAAGTTACCTCATGTAGGTAACAGCATGCCTACTTCTGGAGTTATATGAGAATAAGATATAATTATTTATTCATTTATGTATCAAATATTTATTGAACATTTATTATGTGTCAAACACTCTTTTAGCGCTTGGAGATACATAACGAAAATTAAAAAAAAAACTGATCCATGTGGAGTGTACTATATATAACTAAGCAGACAGAAAGGGAAAGAAAGAGATAGAAATACAATAGAACAGACAAGATCATTTTAGATAGGAGTATGTGCTATAAATAAACGTAAGGCAATATGGATAGAGAATGATGAGGGGACCATCATTAGGATGAGTACTTCTATGAGGAAGTGGCATTTGGGCCAAAGAAGAGGAAAAATCAAGAATAAAGGCAAACCTGAACTGGCAACAAGAAAATAAATATGGATGAAACAGTGAATAAGATGGGATTGAAGAAATAAAGACTAGATCATTTTAGAAATTATTGTGAAATTAGCAACCATTAGACGAGCCAAAGAGAAAACTGAAAGAATTCGTTGACACTAGAAGAAATGTTAAAGCAATCCTTCAGGTAGAAGGACAATGATTCCAGATGGAAGTCTGTATTTACACAAAGAAGTGAAGAACACTGGAAATGATATATAAAATATTTTTAATAAAGAAATTTAAAATATACATATATATACACATATACACTCCAAACCCTAAACCAACCACAAACTCTAACCACTAATACAGAGAAACAAAGAATAAGTGTTAACAAGTGAACCAAAAGATAAAATGGAGTCATTAAAATAATCAATCCAAAAGGAAGTAGAAAAAGAATACCAAAGAATAGAGGAGATAAACAGAAAACAAATAGTAAGATGCCAGATTCAAATCTGGCCGTATGAATAACCACATTAAATGAAAATCATCTAAATATTCCAAATTAAAAGGTAGAAATCGTCAGACTGGATAAAAAAGCAAGAATATGCTGCCTACAAGAATTGCAGGTTAAAAGGAAAAGGATAGGAAGAAATAAATCGTGCTATCACTAATGAATATAAAGCTGGAGTGACTATATTAGTATAAGACAAAGTAAGTTTCAGAAACCATTTGAGTATTTTAAGCTTGGAAGTAACATAATCTCATTTAGTTTTACAATAAGAGTTCACTAGTTGCTATGTGGAAATAGTATATTCAAAACATGAGGCACCGGTCCTGAATAATCAACAAATAACAAACACAAAAATATATATGTTAATATATTTTTGAACTTGTACAGCATCACCATCCCTAAGATTATATCTTTTCTCAACAATATTGTTCTAAGATTAATAACCACACTTTATTCTACTTTAAATTTGGCTTTGCATTGCTATTTCATTAACATTTATGAAACAAACACACGATAAGCATGGCAATTCCTGCCTGACTTTCAGAATTTCATTAACAAAAGAGGGATTATGAGAAATCATTAAAATACTATAAACACGATACTTACATTCAAGGGTCTCTTTGGCTAAATCCTCTGAACTTGTAAGTGGTTAATTAATTACATGTTCAAGATTGATCAGTGGACCAGGTTAAGGTCAGTTAGTTACAGAGTAAAAGGAAAGCTACAGCTGAAGGTAGAATTCAAACAAAAAATATAACACAGTCAGATTCTTGAATGTAATTCCAGCCAGCTTTGACCCTTTTATAGCTATCTTCAAAAGCTGATATCACAAGTGGACACTCAAGTTTTTGGTGGTATTTTGGGGAGACAGGGTCGGGGTAAAGGAGGTATAGATAGTGCCATAGGAAAAGTCCTCTATGTTGCAGATTAGTTTATTCAAAAATATTAAATAAGAGGGTCTTTTCCTATAATACTTGTTAACTAACTCATCTCAAACAATAACTCTGCCAAAACTCTTAAATGATTAACCCCTTACTTTTAATCTCATCTATGCCATTTTAAAAATTCTTACTTTCTCTGATGTCAGAAATATTAATGACAAAAGTGTTTCTGTGTTTTACCCAAACATAAACCTATTAAGAATGACATCTTGCTGCATTTCTTTGTATTGATTATTTGTAGTTTTTATTCTCTATTTCTACCTTAGGACAAATAAAATTCATTCAGAAACTTAAGAAATAAATTGGTGGGCTTTCAGAAAGTCACTCTAATGATTTAGGCACTTTGCTGTGGATAGGGGTTCCAGGGGAGCTACTAGGTGTTTGGGTTCTGCTTCGGTTCAAACCATTGATTTAGTGGGTGCATTTTGAGAGCATTCAGATCACATTACTGTGATACATTTTTCAGGCCACTCCTCTGCTCTTCAGTAATAAAGCATGGCCATTGCTTTTGTCTGAAGATGCCAGGGGGCCAGGTCTGTGGTCTGCAATTTAAACAGAATGGGAGAACTATGTGGATACTAAGGTATGGGAAGACAGAGGAAAGCGCTAAAGCAGAGACAGAAGATAGAATTTGGGCAAGGGACGTATAACTAATAAAGAATACGGTTGCAGCTAAGACCCATGGTCATGGAAAAATAAGCAGAAAAAGTAGTCTCTAACTGGTAAGAGAGATAATCATTAAAGCCAGCAGTCAAAATTATAGATAATTCCAAAGGAAGTTATAATAATTTGGTAAGAAGGAATTGAGACCATAGCAGACAAAGTCCCTCATAGGAAAAAACAGAAAAGCAAAGAAGGCTCCCCAAAAGTGCATAAAGTATGAGAATAAAGACAGAACAACAGACAATTGAGCAATAAAGGAAAGCACTGTCATGACGCGATTCACAGTTTTCTCTTAATTACATTAAAAATATAGCATGCTTTTGAAAATCCTGGGTCAGAACTTAGGAAAAACATAAATATAGTACCAAAGAAACCCATAAGATAAAGCTGCTGGAACCTTAAATTCTTTCAGAACATACTAGCATTCAACTGACCAGAATGATGTAGGCGCTTTACTGTGAGTAGGGGTTCCAAGGGGAGCTGCTTATAAAGGAAACCCTGATAAAAGAGGCTGGAAAGACTTTACTTGCCCACAACATAAGACTTCAGTAATGCCACAGAGCTCACTATAAGGGAAAAAAAACACATAATGTGACAATAAAAATATTGACACAATAAACATTGACCTAACTACAATTTCAGTATTAAGCCACAGACTATGAGAATCTTTAAATAAATTAAAATTTATGCCACCAAGTCTTGACTATTTAATGCATAAATGGAAGTCATTGCACTGTGAGTGGTACAGTACAAGCACACACAAAAAGAATTACCCAACAGGTAAGAATTTGGATAAATTCTCAGATTTTCCTGGCAGATAGGAATTTGGACAAATATAGTAAGTCAAATGATTTGGTAGTGGTAATGTTGGCAGTATATAAGTTAATAATAGCTTTTCATTAAAGGGGGAAAAATCACCTTGACTATTTGGTATCCCCTCTTCTAAATTCATATAATATCTGGAGTTAGATACAAAATTGGTATCCTTGAAAAAGAAAGAAAAATAGCAGTAATAATGGATAACAGTTGACTTTCAGGATAGGGAACTTGATCCAATGTTAGAGGGAAGAAAACACAAACACATTTATCCTTTCAAAAGAGCTAAGTCTGGTATGGAAGATAAGGATGTTTAATGAAACATACAGTTCAATACAAAATGAAAATATAAGCAAAGCAAAAAAAGGGAAAAAAACTTGGACAAGTACTATAATTAACCAAATAAATATGGGGCCAAAATACCGCCACTCTCTGTTCCAGGAGCCACATGTAAATTAAGTTAAATAAAAGTTTATACAATTGATTCTGGGAATCAGGGAAGTTTTTCAAGTGCTTAGCATCAGAGCACCAGTTTTCCAGTTAACCTGGGCACAGAAATGGGGAAAGGCCTCTCAAGTAAAGTCAGTGGTTAGGTCACAAGAGAAATGAGTCAAAGTCGTTCACAGTCTAGAAATGCATACATTTACTGGGCTTTTTAAGGGAGGGGAGAGGATTCCCCTCCCATCTGGGCCCTGTGTTTCTGAAGATAGAAAATGGTTAATATCTGGTTTTTGCAAATGAAACCAGAGACAGGACTGGTCCTGAACAAAAACACAACATAGGCTAAAGTCTATCTTTAAAAACCCTTCCCTCGGCCAGGCACAGTGGCTCATGCCTGTAATCCTACCACTGTGGGAGACTGAGGTGGATGGATCACTTGAGGTCAGGAGTTGGAGACCAGCCTGTGCAAGAGCAAAACCTTATCTCTACAAAAAATAGAAAAATTAGCCAGGTCGGGTGGTGCACATCTGTAGTCCCAGCAACTTGGGAAGCTGAGGCAGGAGGATCGCTTGAGCCCAGGAGTTGAGGTTGCAGTGAGCTATGATCACACCATTGCACTCTGGCATGGGAAACAGAGCAAGACCCTGTCTCAAAAAATAAAAACAAAAACAAACAAACAAATAAACTACCTTTCCCTTTGCCACCTCCTATATGCATCTACTTCTTTGCCAATATGTCAAGACCCCTACACCTAGAAAAAAATTGGTATGGTAGAAACAAAATGAAATATGGAAATGTGGAGTCAGAAATCCTCAGTATGAATCCTTCTTTTCTGCTAATGTCATGTGGGGGTTCTTGGTTAACTCACTTATTCTACAACAGTTTCAACTCTTGCTATGGTAAAGAATATATCAGATAAATGTATATAAGCATACTTTGTAAACAGTAAATCACTAAACAAAAGTCAGATAATATAACTGCTAGGTAATCACTTGCCTGCTCTATGATGGCTCATTTGATACGATACTTATGCCATTAACCTGAAACTCTAAATTAATCTTTCTCCCTGCTCCTGTTATATAACCCATCATCTTCTAGGTATAACAAGTCACAGATACCATATTTGAAAAAGTAATCAGACTAATATAGAGTAAGATTTAATCTCCTCTAGCTATCCTATAGCATGAGATGATTTACAAGCAGAAGGCTGACCTGCTGTTTAGTAGTATCTTAGACAGTTAAATAAATTTGTAGTATTTTTTTTACTTTGGTCCTTGAGCACATCTTCTGTAACAACCATCAAGCTGTTATTGTGCACAACTGGATGATTTTAATTTCAGGGGATTCCTAAGGCTAAGATCCTCATATGGATACACCTAGTCAGAGAGCTAGAGATAGAAAGCTTTTAGCTCATATTTCTGGCTCCAACATGTGCAACTAATATCAGAAGCGAAGCTTATCCTAATTAGTTTTTCAGTAATTTGAATTACACTCTTGAAGGCTGTTCCCATGAAAAGAAAACAAATACTCCAGCATCATGTCTCAATATGAGATCTGGAAGTCATGATAATTGATTACAATGAATTGTTCATCAGTCACTACCTACCTTTATGTTGGCCCCTATCTCATCCCGTTTGCTGCTCTGTGCTACAATAAATTTGTATATTTAAAAGCTAAAGTATGAAAAGTCTGAAAGGTCTAAAAATTGCTCAGAAAGAATTATTAATAAAATAATTATATGGGGTGGATAAAATCATTAAAAGAAATGAGAAAGAGGAGGATATGAAAATAAAAGAAATCAGAGGAGAGAATCTGAGTAAGACTCTTATTCAAGTCTTAGAAGAAACAGGAAAAGAGCCAAGTAGGAGTCAGACAAGAAGTACAAGGGAGCCGGGAGAGAGAACAAAAAGAGAGTAGGTATGACAAATAGGGTGAAACGCTGACCAGAGGTCAAGAGCATACAAGATGAGAGATGAAGGGGCATAAGTTGGATCTGGAATCATGAGGTTGTCTATAACAGTAAGAGAGTCTATAACTAAGACAGTGAAGGGAACAAAAACGCATATGTAAAACACACTAAAGAATTGCAGAATAGTGAGAGAGAAAATTCTAACTGTTAAGTAGAATATGGGTCTTAAGGGCAGTGGGTCCTGAACTGGACCACAACAAATGAGAAGAAAACATTCAAAATAAAAACATGAGAATGACGATAGCAGCTAACATAATTGGGCACGTATTCACTACATACTACACACATGCATACTCTCCTAAATCTCAGTACAATTCTGTGAGATAGGTTTTTTATTCATATACATTTTATTAAAAAAAGAAAATGAATTTGAGGGATGTTAAACTTGTCCAAAGTCTCACGACTAGCATATGGTAAAATCAGAATTCAAATTCAGGTCTGTCTAATCAGACTAGAATACAATGAAGGACAGTTGAAGGTATCTGGAATACCAAGACAAAGTTGTTCGGTTGAGTGCTTACTACAGACCAGGTATTTATTGTTTGAGACATTAGGAATTCACCAGTGAATACTAGAAAGAATGATTCCTGCCATCACGGACACTCTTACAGACTGACAGGATAATGGACAGAATATAATACAGTAAATGAGAAGGTGATGGACACTAATGAGAAAAATATTACAAGGAAGAGGAAAAGAAGTGCTTTGGGCAACTGGATATGCAATTTCAAATAGAGTGCTTAGAGAAGACCTCTGTAAGTTGACATATGAAGAAAGACCAGAAGGACATGAGGAAGCAAGCCATTTGAGTAACTGGAGGAAGGAAGGTCCAAGGAGAGTAAAAGGCAAGTAAAAACCCTCTAAGAATGTGACTGGCATGTTGGGGAAATAGTACAGAGGCCATATAGTTAAAGTTGCCTTAGCCAGGAGAGAATGGTACAAGATGAGGAAAAAAACACTGAGGCAGGGACAGATTATGTAAAGCCTTATAGACTGAAACAAGGATTTAGGACTTTCCTCTAAGGTGGGAAGCCATTGTAGGGATACAGGTAGAGGCAGAAAATTATCTAACTGAAATCATTGGCTGTTTTGTCAAGAATAGACTGTGTTGAAAATAAACTGAGATAGATAGTTTCTTAATAACATCAAATTCTTTCACAGATTTTACATGCATGTGATATAAAACATAAGCAAAATTTTGTGTCTTTTGACACCAAAAAAAGGGGAGAAATCAATATAAACCACAGTTGAAATTTCAAACTTTTTGAGACACTCACTAGTGTTAGCAGCTCAATGAAATAGCATATTATTCTGATCATGGTGTGTTTCTATTAGTTCGAATAAATTAAAGAATTGCAGAGTTATTTAATATAGCTGACATTCTCCTAATTTCAAGGGAACAGGGGTAACAAAAGCTCATAAGAGAATTCATTCAGAGCTCAATTCCACTTATCCTCCCACTCTACAGAAAACACAATTGGTAGCATGCGAGTGATTTTTCCCCTTAATGGCAGGATTTGATATTACTATTTTGATGTAGATTTGAACTAAATGAACTCAATCCCTTGATTAAATGAGAGTTATTTTATCCAGGAATATGTCTGCACACTTTTGGCATTTTAACTTTATCTTAGTTCATAATATAGGCACTATATATTTATGATGATGATGTATTAGAGATTATTCCATTTTCTCTCATTTGAGAGCAAGGTCTGGAGGCAAAAGTAGCTTTTTTTCTTTCTTTCCACAGACACATATTCTCATGACCACTAGATTCCTTCCAAATGTCCCTGATGAATTATATACCCTCTGAATGCCAAATAGCCTTCTCACCCCAACTCAGGCTTAGTTTTTGAAACAAACTGCAATAGTGTCATATTATAAAATCACCTTGTACAATTCCCTAGATCAGGGATTGCAATTTTCCTCAGAGAGGTGGTAACCAGCAGCAAAAACAAACAAAACCTTGCTGATCATGAGTCCCTCTCCAGGGAGAAGACAGAAAAACAGTAAGGTTTGCATATTTCGCTTTGCCCTTCACTGCTTCCTGTGTTATATTTCTAGTTCACTCCCTCAGTGATTTCATCCAGTCCCATAGCTTTAAATGCCACCTGTATGTTACTGGCTTCCAGATTTATACCTCCGACCCTGAACTCCAGCTTCTACCCCCAATGCATATTTCATATGTCCACTTGGATGTCTACAGACGTTTTGAGTTATCTTTCCTCCCACAATCTGCTCCTCCTGCAACACTTTCCCACATCTATGTAAATGGGAACACTTATCTTTCTAATTGCAAGGGTAACAATCTTGGAGTTATTCTTGACTTCTCTTATACCCCACACTCAATCTGTCAGAAATCCTATCTTCCCTACTTGCAAAATCATCCAGAATCTGATCACTTTTCACCAGTGACACTGTCATCATGCCTATCAAGCCACCACTGATTCCCAGCTTAATAATGAGATCATTGAAATAATGTGTTAACTGGCCACTGGCTTCAATTATGTGCCCCACCCCACCCACTACCTGGTTTTCCACACATCTGCCAGAATAACACTTGTAAAGCATCAATCTGATCATTTCACTACTTTGTTTATATCTCTCAAACATCTCTCTTAGAGTAAAATCCCTGGGACTCACACCATGGCTGCAAGGCCCTGAATGATGAAAGTCCTGGCAGACTCCCTAATGTCATTGTCTACCAATCTCTGTCATTCACTCTGCCACAGCCTATGGCCTCACACAGCCAAACTCACTGATCCCTCATGGCCTTGGTGTTTGTGGTATCTTCTGTCTATAACATGCTTTAGCCACACATCTAACTACAGTCATACAGGCTTCTGCTCAAATCTTACCTCTTCAGAGTGGCCTTAATAACCATGCTAATCTCTCTCTCACACACATACACTCATGTACTACTTCCTGCAGAGCATTTATTATTATCTGATATTGCATTATTACATTTTTGTTTGTGCATATATTGTCACTGTCCCCAACTAAAATGTAAGACAAGGACTAAGAGGCTCATTGCTATAAACTAAGGGCCTAGATCAATACCCAACACACAGTAGGTGTTCAATAACTATCAGAAAATGAATAATAAATGAATTATTCCTGAGTCAAGGAGACAAGGTATTCAAATAAAACATATCAGACACTGGTGCAGTTACTGACATAAACTCAAGGTGTAAGTTCATCCACGAAATTCAAGCCCCTGTAACATTTCAAAGGCTGAAACCTGCACTAATGGAAAAGTTGCTACCAGAAGCCATTTCCTCAGAATTATCTAACGAGAGCTGAAATCAAAATTTTAAAAGTTCTAAAATAAACCCAACCTTTCAGCAGTGAAGACAATGTTAAGTTCAACCATAAAAAAAAACTCTCTAATTTTCTGTGAATGTCAGTATATTTGGTTAAATCAAAAAATCTACACACTATTTTGGCCTACCTGTTAAACATGTGAAGAAAAGATATGTATGGCCTTTTATGAGTTTTGTCAACATGTAACTTCGCTGTGTCATATGCAGGAAGAATTAAGAAACCTGTGAGGAAAAAGATCTTCAGAGAAAATAATACATTAGGATGGGCAAGATAAAATTATCTTACGGCTGACAGCTGATTTTAACTACTTAAACCAACAAAATTTCAATGAGTTTAATTAAAAACTTAGATAGCATTCTGACTGTTTTGACTTAGGCTGTCGAAGGAGATGGAAGGCAGAAACCAGATCAAAAGAAAAAAATTATAGGAGGATTCAATGTCTGAAGAATTTTAGGCTAAAAATCAATGAGAACTGAAAGAAAGTGAAATAAATAAGCCCTAAACTAGGTGAGAGAAAAATCATCTGTGCTACTGAGCTTAAGTCCTGGATCCTGGAAGAAGCATGTCAAGAAGGTTGCACACTAAAGCGACAAGAATAACTGAAAACAACAGCTAAATGCTTATGATCTTCAGAGAAATCTACCTGTAAGATTTAAATAGCTATGAATATAGTTAGGAAATAATAGTTTATTATTCCAAAAAATTGTTCTCACTGTATAGTGAAAGATTTGCAAATGAGGTTGCCAAACTGCTGTCTAAAGCATCACAGAATTTGAAAGACCCTGGACAACAGGACAGGTACCATACAGCAGCAGCAGCAGCAGCAGATGAATGGAACTTCTATTTTCTAGGAGGAGAAGACAGTAGATCCTGCCAACTTTAGACTGGCACAATTTATGTGATTGACGGACGAGATCAAAGATGCATTATTAACGTGAAAAGGAAGTAGTAATTACAAGAAACCAAAATGGGTTCTTGAAGAAATCATATCAGACTAACTGCATGTCTTTTGTTAAGAATTTTAAAGTACTAATTCTGGGAAATGTGATTTTGTATCTGGACATTTGCAAAGCACTTGAAATAGCACCTAAGGAACGCAAGAAAGACTTGGAGATATTTAATCTCAGAAAGCAATGGTTGAGGGAAGATATATTCTTTCAGGTTCCTTACATATCTTTGTCAGTCTTTTTTAAAAGCGTTTCGATAAACCATGATTCTTATACCAAGTAACAATTTCCTCAATACTAAAAGGTGTTGAAAATAAAACCACGAAGTATTATATAGAGTACCATGAGTACCATGAATACTCACACTCAAACAACATGGCCTTTTGAGTTAAAGAAGGATCAGGAAAAAGTCTAATCTAGGATGTTGTATTGTGACAAGCCTACAAATTAAGTGGCAAAATCACTTAGGGCAGTAAGTTCTATTTTTTAAAAAAGGTGAGAATTTAGACTTTTATGCACCAAGGTATTGGTTTCTTGGTCTATTTTCAAAAATTAACCCATTCTCACTCACGGAGAAATCATTATCTAGAGGTTAATTTATAACAAAAATTAAATTATCTCAAAAATACCATTATTTTAAAAAGTGATTTAAAAAAACATTATTTTATTGTTTTGCTATATCATTCCCATCCTTTCTAATTTCATACTTCTGTTCCTTCCTGTTCATCTCTTATTTCACATATTCATTTAATCAATATTATGTGGCCACTGTGTGCCAGAAGACGTGCCATATGCTGAGAATGTAAAGATGAGTGTGATCTACTCCAGCCTGTCAGAAAGTTCAGAGCATAAATGAAGACTGTGAATTGTAAAATAACACTTATATTCTAGTATAATAAGAGCCATTTAGAGACATGAACAGGGTACTATGGTAACAAAGAGGAAGGATACTGAATTTTGCATAAAACGATATAAGTGTTAGGAAAAGCTTTCTAGAGAGGCTTTCTCAGAAAGGAAATAAGGGAAAGGAAGCACATTGACAGGCCCGAGCATGGTGCCTTCAGAACATAGTGAATTGCTTTGCAATGATGAGACACAGAGAAGAAAGTAAGAGACGAGGTAGGAGGGGAATGGTAGGAATTGTTTCATTTAAAAACCTAATGCCGGCTGGGAAGGAGGGAATTACAGAGGGGCCTGAGGATACATTTGGGCATGATGGATATATTCATTATCTTGATTGTGGTGATGGTTTCATGGATGTATTCACATGTCAAAATTATATCTCAATGAAGCTTTTTATTAAAAAGCCTAATGTTGTTGTCAGAATTTTAGATGTCCATGTAAAAGTCATGGGGAGCAACCGAAGGAATTTAGGGAGTCAGTAAAGGATATTCAGTGGCATTTCATTCTCCATTTTACATCTTTACAAGATTTTTCCCTATAATCAAACTAAAGAATTACTCAACAAATTGCTATTTTCCATGCTCCTATTATGTACAAAGGACCAAGTGTGTCCCTAAAAACAGAACACATCCCTATCAGTGAGTAACATAGGTCTTCTTTATTTCAAATCACTTTTAAATCCAAACTTCAAAGATGCAAGGTATAGAAGACACCATAAATAAAAATGAAAAGATAAATAAAACAAAAGTGAGAGACGAGAAAAACTGCAAATATTTACAAAGGAGTAGCATATAGAATACACAAGGAGTTCCTATAAACTATTAAGAAAGGCAATACAATAGGAAAATAACATTAACAAATAATTCTAACAAAAATATAAATAACCGATAAATATATAACTGTTTCAATCTCATTTAATAACCAGGAAATATAAAATTTAAAAAATCACCAAGTGAAAAAAAGAAAAGTAATATTAAGTATTGGTGATGATGTCAGAAAAAGTGATGTTTTATGAACACTTATGTTGTTCATAAAAGTATAAATTCACATGCTTCATGCAAGGGCAATTTGGCAGTAACTATCAAGATTAAAAATGCCTTTTGACTTAGCAATTCATATTCTGGACTATTTCCCAAAGAAGTAATAATATAATTAATGGTAATAACCAAAGCTAAACCTTTAATATAGAGTTTATGATTGCAAGATGATTTATGCATATTCACAACATCAATTTATTTAAAACTCAAAACAATGCAATGGAGATAGGCATTATTTTTGTCCCTGTGGTAAGCAAAATGATGGTCTCCCAAAGATGTCCATGTCCTAATCCTTGAAACTTTTGAATATGTTACCTTCATGGCAAAATGAACTGTGCAGATGTGGTTAACGATCTTGAGGTGGGGAGGATTATCCTGGACTAATAGGCCCAGTATAACCATAGGGTAGTTATAAGAGGGAAGGAGAAGGGTTAGAGAAGGAGTAGTGTTGACAAAAGTGGAAGTGAGCATGATGCTGGACCATGAACCAAGGAATGTGGGCAGATTCTAGAAGCTGGAAAAGGCAAGGAAATAATTTCTCCCTCAAGTGTCTCAGAAGGAATGCACCCCTGCTGACCCATCGGGCTACTGACCTCCAGAACTGTAGGGTAATAAACTTGTGTTGTTTTAAGCCACTAAGTTTACAGTAATTTGTCGGAACAGCAACAGGAAACTAATACAGTTCCATTTCATAAATAAGGAAACTGAGGTACAAAAAAATGAATAACTACTGATGATCATACAGCTACTAAGCAATACAGCTAGATTTTAAAACCAGACCATGATCATAAATATTCTGATACAGTGACTACAAATATATATAAAAAGATGCATGCAGAATTATTATTTACTATTTTTTAAACACTGAGGGGAAAAAAACTAATCATCCTTCATTAAAAGAATGATTAAAAGAAAAAATCTTAATATGGGATACGAAATACTACAGAGGGGGTTGAAAACAGGACAACATAAAAAAAACTTCAAAATATTTGATACGGCAAAAGAAGTTTCAGAACAATATATTTTTAAAAATGTTCACATAAACATGCTCACATTGGTAAATACAAAGAAATAGGATCAGAAGTCCAACAGACTGTTAAAAATGATCATTTATGTGGAAAGACGTGGAGTAGTGGGATACAGGAGACTTCCACATTGTATTCAGTATTTTTATGTTATTTGATTGTTTTACAACAAGAATATATGGTGTATTTCAAAATGAGGCATTTTTAATGAAGGGAGGTATGCATGAACTTCCTACAACATTTTTCATTAAAAAGAGGCCTCAACTGCACAAAGTTTAAATTTAAAAGCCCTGCCCTACAGTGACACCAAATGGTGGTAGATCAAAATACAGTGCACAAACAGGACATTTGTTTAATTCACTCTTCCTATAAATGTTTGATTCCTTTGAAGAACAGGCAACTTAACAGAATTAAATAATATGGAGACAAATACTCAAAAACCTGTAATTTTTAATCAAAGAAAGTCTAGTATACGAAGCTTCAATTTGCAAATTTTTAGGCCTCTTTCTGAACTTCAGTTAATCTTCTGATCCCATTGAATATTTACATAAATCATTTCTCACACAGTTAAACCATGTCACTGTGAGCACAGTGATTTTACCTAATGGCTTATTAATCAAAGAAAAGCTGCAAATACAAGAAATGCAGTCATACAACAAAAGTCAGGCTATACTTCATGAGAACCAACCTTTGCTAAGCAGGCAGTATTTTGGGTAGATGGATGAGGGACGTTGGGGCTGAAGAGGGAAGGAAGAAATTTGAGAAGAGAGGCAACTGATCCAGTTAGTAACAGTTTCTGTGAAGTATATTTCTATTTCTAAATCTATTGATAAAAATTAAGTTGAATAAAAGAGGAGGCTACTGCATCCCCCAAATAAACCAGTCTCTCAACAAGAAATTTTTGTCCTATACTGTCCAGGGAAAAGTATAATTCAAACTAAATACATCAGCAGTATTCTGTGCTATTTGCCCAGAATCTAAACCAACAAATAAAAATTGCATGTAAATTGTCTTATTCATTACAAGCCACTACAAAAACATACAGAGACTGACCATCTTCCAGGGCACTTCTCTAAAATACTATTTGTCCAGAAGCCTTAGTCTCTCAGCATTAAATGACAGCTTGTTCAAATTTTTTGATGTGTTACTTTTTATATACCATAATTTCCTAGAAAACAGAGGACATATAAATATATGATAAACTACAAAACAAGTCATTGATATCATTAAGCTCTCAGGCCCTGAGTTCATACCGTGGGATTTTTAATTCTAACAGGTACCAGCCCACCTACCACCACCGCTATGCTACAAACATGGATGGGCAGCTCCAGAATACATTGAGATGATCAAATGGGCCCATGTCCAGTCATTAGGACCATCAGGAGAATCAGTTCTGAAAGATACCTTAAGATTCTAAATTACCATAAATAACAGATGAATGACTAAACCCTTATTACCATAAAAATATCCAGGTCTACTACACTTAGATTTAAAACTCTTCTAATTAGGAAGAGATCTAGTATCAGCATTAAAGAATTTTGCTACCAATTTCAATTGAGAAATAAATAAATATGTATATGAAATTTCATGTTATGGAAAACTTGGAGAAAATGTTTAGTGATTTGAAGGATATACAATTTAACAGATACTGACATGATAATTCTGACAGTAAATTTGTATATCATACTCTCTAGGACATAGAGCCCTGGAAAGTTGTATGTAAGTGATATATAAAAGTAAGACATATTTCTGATTTACATATTATTTCTGATATCTTCTAATTGGTCTTTACTTGACATTGCTTACAAACATTTTGGATGTGTTACTTTTGGACCCTGCCTTTCTATCAAAGAGAAAATAACATAAATGAACATAAATGTCCTGGTAAAAATGCGTGTTTTTTTAACATAATTCTTGTGGAGAATTAAAGTCGATTAAATAATGCAAGGAACTTCAGTGAATTCATCCATTGCCAAAAGTATGAGTGTATATTTAAGCAAAACATGCCTTTCTAAGGAATTTGTAATTCATAGGAACCAAATTAATAAATTTACATAATTGGATAAAAGAAAACATTAAACTGACTGGCAAGTAACATAACTGTACAGCTATAACTGATTTTTGTTAAAATGAAAATGCTAGAAATCACATTGTCAGTCCAAACAACCTAAAGATGACAAAAAGCTAAGTGCAATTTTATCTATGGTAAAAAACAAATGCAAAGTCAAGCTTGGCCCTATTCACAGGTGGGAAGGAACTAAAGCTAACCCAATCCTTGATTATTTCTTATTCAGGTACTTTAAATCTATGCTAAGTAAAACAGTAAATGGGTTTTTAAGGCAAGATAAAAGTCTTGTAGAAATCTGCAGTTTGGCTTACCTCAAGTTAATTGCCCATTTTTGAAACAAACATAATTTCAAAAAGTTTCTGACTTTAAAAATGAAAGTATGAAAATCTTATAGAAATATATACAGTAATTGGGTGCAACGCGCACTACCTGGGGAACGGACACGCCTGGAGCTCTGACTTGGGGGGAAAGGCGGTACATGGGCAACGTATGTAACCTGCAATTCTGTATCCCCCATAACAATAAGATGAAATAAAAAAAAAAAAAGAAAGAAAAGAAATATATATAGTAATTGTAATCAACTTCCTAAAATCCATTTACTGTATTATTGATATAATGCTGATAAACTGAAAACATATCACTCCTTAATGAATTAGCAAAATTAAAATTGAGGTTTTAATCCAGAAAAGAGAACAGAAAATTTCAGGCATCCCACACTGTATCACACTCTTTGTCCAACATTTTCTTGGTTAATTATCAAGGACTCTGTGTGCTTTAAGCAAGTTTCCCTTTTCTTTTTGGGAGATAGGGGTTGGTAAATAGTGGGAGCCAGACTGGAATGATGAAAAATTGAAATGAAAAAAAGGCAAACCGAAGAACATTACTATTTGACAAAGGAAAAATAATATAACAAAATCTCATTTTTTTCTCAACTTTCATTCTTTCTCCACCAAATATAATTACCTTTTAAAATGTTAGTAGCACAGAAACCAGAACTTAACAAAATGCATTCAAGACTATTCATAATCAACAGATGACTAAAGCATTTTTCATTTTGCTCCTAGGAGATATTTTTCAATAGCATTTCTCTTTTCCAAATTATATTCCATTTGTACACACATATGACCTGGCACAGAACGTGCAGATTCCAGGTGAAGTTTCAGGTGACATATACTAAAAGGGAAGTGGGTTCATCTGTGTATTAAAATCAAAATCATAACCTCTAGCACAGGTATCTGGGAATAAATTTGTTACAACTTTCTGACTCCTAAAAATACACTGTCTATAAATCATAGCTTTTTGGTATAAATTCTAAATTTTCTAAAGAGGGCATAACTTGGCTATTTTAAATAAACCCGAAATGTCTCCAAATTTGAGCTCAGTCTTCTATGAAACATTAAAACACAAGAATAGTTTTAAATCTTTACTATGATAATATGCAACATAAAAGGTTACTTGTTAATAGATATTTTCATATAACCTTGCATGTGTTTCAGATTTAATGTACTTGGGAAATATTTCAACATTACATTTTTAAATATTATTTTAATTCAAGAGTCAAAAAAGATAGGCAAAAATAAACACTCTAGTCTGTGATTAAAATTTTAATGCCAATTCTCCCTTATTTACCTATTCTCACATGGAAGACATGGCAAGTAGGGTACCAAATAGGGATCAAGAGTAAGATAAAGTGACCAGATGATAGAAAATAAAGCAAACAAGGAAATAGAGGGAGAAAAAAAAAAAAACAAGGTGAGGGAGAAAAAAAATACCCTGGAAAACTGAGTTAAGAAGTAAAAGTCTTTTGTTTGAAAGACAATGAGTTTAAAAGTTTTATAAGAAAAATTGTAAGACTGTGAACAAGGAAAAACTCTGCTTTTTCTGTTCTACTTGGAGTTTTTTGAACTTTGGGGGAAGAGGGGATAAGTCAAGTGGGTTTATGAAGAGACAGGAAGGAATTTAAGAGTAAATGTCTACAACATTCCAAATATGGGGTGCAGACAGAGCTGTTAAGTTAGCTAACCTCAATTTTTTTAAATTATATTACATACACTTTCATCCTGGCCCTGCAAATTAGTAACATAACTGCAAATGAAAGGGAAAAAAATAAATAATCTTATAAAAAAAATGTACTTTTAAGTATTGTTACGATGACCAAGTATAACAAACTTAGAAATGATAATTTAATGGTAGGAGAAAAAAAACAAAGAAAGCTTAACAAAAATTTTAATTTTAAGTTGCAATACAGCTAATATATACCATTAGAATGTCTTTCCTCCTCTTTAGACCCCAGATTCTGTAAAATAGTAGGCTGGAACAAGATGATCATCAAGATGCCTCGAAGATTTTTTTTAAATGAATTCATTTTTTTACCCTCATTGCCATTCTAATTTCATAGTCTAAACTATGAGATGAACTCAAGTGAGTGATCAGAGCAAGAAATTGAAGCTTACAATATGATGGAATACATAGCTCTAGAATAAATCACAAATATACTCTCTATTCTTAAGGAGTACAGTTTTCATTTTACATTCTGACATTAAATAGGGAACATAAAAAGTTACATATACACGTTTCAAAAGCCTCTTGAATTTCATTTAAGGCCAGAGTTTCAATATATAATTTAAATCAAGATAATGTCTCATGAATATCCTTAGGTTGAAAAAAGCATGATGGACAGTAAATGTATGTGACTATTCATATACATTTAATGACGTAAAAGAGCTTAATATTCTACTTTCTTTCTCCTATTTTGCACAGTATAAAAATCCTCTCTGAGGCTCAGTACTTACCACAACAGCAAACTGCTCGGGTTCACATAAGTTGTTATATTCACTCTTGAACTGAGACAATGAATTCAATTGCTTTTGATCAGGAAGATGCTTTATTAAATTCTAAAAATTAAAACCAAAAGAAAATATCTTCACTAAATGTCTTCTTGAATTAAAAAGAAATTAATTTATAAATTATGGAAAAGAAACCAGTGAAGTTAATCTTTAGTTTTATTTCTAGGTAACCTCCCTTGTACTAAGCCTTAAGCAACACTCCCTGCATCTTGAAAACAGTCAATTTTCCTTTTCTCCATCCCAGAGTTATTATATATTCAAATCAAGCACTACTGAATGTTTATTTGATTAGCTATATAATTGAGAAAGAGAACTCAACCTATACCAAAGGAACAGCTTTCTCACCTGGATAAATGTGATCCATTTCATTTCAGCTTTAGGGAATTAAATGTCAGAAATTTCAGGCAAAGCCAAATACATTTTAACACTTCACTCAGGGGGATAAAAGAAATCACCATATTGCTACTAAAAGGCAAAGGAAAGAATAGAAAAGAAATCAAGGGAATTTTAATGGCAGTGCTTTCAAGATTTAACCAGTAGGAATATAGTTTTAATAATAAAAATCTGAAGTTGTCTCTAAAACAAAGACAAAGTAACTTTTCTGATGTGATAGAAAAATTTAAAAAGGCACCGAAGACACAGGATGATATACCTTGCAGATAAAAAGCATTTAAAGAGATCTTTTAGGAACTTAAGTGCACATGGCTATCAAAGCCCTTGACCACATCTGCAGTCCAGAAACCACAGGCACATTTGGCTGCTTTGTCTTGTTTGTCCATGCACAGCCTTCAAGCTATACACTTAAACAAGACAACCACTTGAAGAAAGATCAAGGGAATACACATATTTATGCCTTCTTGATGAAACTCACATGATTAAGGAATCCCTTGGACAAAGTCTTTATGGATTCTCTGTATCAAAATATAATCAACTATAATAGTGTTATAAGAAGTTAGTGTATTGATATTAAAATTAAGAAAAAGAGAGTGGTTGGTGCTCAAAATTCCAAATTATAAAGTCAGTAAATTCTGTATAAGCACAAAGTCAAGTACAAATTATAAGTAAGCATACATCATGCTATATATTTTTCCTGGGAGGAAGTCCCCCATAAGTGTTAGTAGTTGAAAATATTGCTAGAGAATGTTATATATCAAAAGCAGTTAGATCAAATAACAAGTTATTGACTCACTGTGTACCTTTGGATAAAAAGCTGGTTGACTGGCCAAAAACAAAACAAAACAAAATAAAAAAGTAGCAATTTAAGATCATCCCTAGAAGAAGTATTCACTGTTAATACTACCAAACTAACTAAAAACAATAAAAGTATATGATTTTCCCACATAAATAGAAATTTCTCTTAGTGGAATTGCCTAAGACCAAAAGATAAGATTATTTTCTCTTAACCATTTTAGTTGACAGCTGGATTGTCTGAGTTATTTATAATATTATATTGGGCCTCTGAATTTCTTAAGCATCCTTTTAGATGACCAACAAATCCCCTTGAATATTTTTAGTTAATATATAACTAGATTTTAATCTTGCATCAGAAATTTAAAATTTTTTACTTTATTTTGTATTTTAATGTAGAAATACTATTAAGGTTGGTAAACGTGCAGACCCAACCTTCTTTCCCCTTACCCAAATCTCCTATACCCTTAACAAAGCTAAGCTCCTCTTAAGGTAAATTCTGCTGAGATCCACACATACCCAGCTTTTCTCTCAAAGCTCACAGTTTTATTACTGCCAGAACAACTGCCCTTCATGATGTTTCTCCTACAATTCCTCTGCCCTTTTCTATATACACACCTATTCAATCTTAAATACCTTACCTTCACACATACACACTCAGAGCTCACTCCCCCTACACGTTCTCTAGTTCTAAACCACTCTCAATAAAACTGTGCTTGTCTTGTATTATAATTACATACGTAATGGCATTTCCCTCACCAAACTATAAATTCCAAGAAGGTGAAGTCTACCTCTGATTGAGCCTTACAGAGTGCCCTGAACATGGCAGGTACGATAAAATGTTTGTAAAATGGAATAATTAATAAAAGACTGATGTGGCAAAGACAAATAGGTAAAAAATACAGAAAAATGGCACAAAATGATATACTGATGACTACTTGTTATATATGAATAAATAACTAGATCTGATAAAATAAAATTAACAACAGTGAACAAAGCCAACCAAAATAACGACTATAACAACATAATGTTCTGTTTCCAGAACAGTTGCCTTGTTCAGAATAGGAAGTTCTTCACATTGAAACTGGGAACATACTTTTAAAATTAAAAATAAGAGTTCAAATAGCAGGAAGTTCTTTTTTAATGAATATATGAAAACATACATATGTTCAAAATAAATTTTTAGATTTTAAATTCATAAGACTAGTTTAATATTTAGTTAAGTATGGTGGCAGAAAAATGGCAACTGCCATTTTTGGTATGCATGTCTAATCCCCAAAACTTGGAAAATATTAGGTTATGGAACAAAGGGAATTAAAGTTACAGATGAAATGAAGGCTGCTATCAGCTGACCTCAAATTAGCATGATTATCTTGGATTATTTGGGTATGCCAAATGTAATAAAAAATTCCTTAAAAGTAGAAGACAAGAACATAGAGTGAGGAGATGTGATAATGAAAGAAAGGAACAGAATGATGCAACACCACTGGCTTGGAAGAGAAAGGAAGAGGTTCACCAGCCATGGGATGTAGGCAGCCAAGAGAAGCTGGAAAAGACAATGAAATGGATTCCTCCCAGAGCCTACAGAAAGAACCCAGCCCTTTCTGCCAACATGTTGACTTTAGTACAGTATGTTCAATGCCACACTTTTATTCTACAGAAATGTAAGATAACTGAATCCACTAAGTTTGTGATGAAGGGTAATAGTAGTAACAGAAAATTGATACATTAAGAAATATATGAAGCTGAATGTACTTTGGACATGAATTTTAAAGAGCAAATCACCTTTTTTTTCCATACGTAGACAAGAAAATCCACGGAATCATCCAAACATTGATAATAAGCAAGCTAAAAGGTGCTTAGTAAATATTTAACAAATTCATCATAAGAAATACAAGCATGTAACAAGTAACAAAAATTTTCTTTAAGGAACTTGGAATCTACTTCCAGCAAGAAGTCACATGCACAATCAACAAGAATAAAAGTGAAAATCCAGTAAAGAGAAACTGCTAGAAAAAAAAAAATATGTTACAGAAGAGTTGTTCAATTAAGTAGTTTACGAGTATAAGAGACTCACAGCACAAATCACTAATAAAATTATATTACCACCACATTTAGAAAGGAAAGGAAAAACTTAGAACTTATAAAGATATCATTTATTAATGGATTAAAATGTCTAAAATAATTTTAATTGCTTGTTGCCACTAAGAAATAATATCTGATTTCTTTTAAGTGGCAAAAAATCATTTTTCTAAGTATATAGATTATCAGAACAAGAGATGATAAACTGCATATACTCTCTTGCTATATAATTTGTTTTGATTATAGAATTTTAAATTCTATCAAGATATACATTATTAATCTTTCTTGTGGAATTCAGCAAGTAACTTTGACACCATTAAAAATATGAAATTCATCAAAAATTATTATGGGTAAAAACTTTTTTAAAAATAGTCTACATTATGAATAAATCCAGAATACTATGTAAACAAACTCTAGTACTCATAGGAGCACAAATGATTCCAGTAAGGGTTGTTAATAAAGGTAAATCTAAATGAAAAGAAAACTCTCTCAATCTTCTGTACCAAACCATATAACTTTATAAGCCTAAGAAACATAAATTCTAAAGGGGCTGAAGAAACAAATTTAAATTAACACATTGCCAGTATAAACTGTAACAAAAACAAAAATGTAAAATTAAACAATTTGCTTTTCAGAAACAGTCACTTAAAATATTTGAAATATAATCATTTTAGTAGCATTATATATAGTTTCCAGCTAAGAGGAGATGCAGTTTTCTCTCCTGGCAATGCAGAAGTTATGCTAAAACTAATTATGCAGCAATGATTTTCCAGTTGAATGATTTGGGTTAAGAATTTTGCTTCACTTACAGATTTCTATTTAATGAGAAGCTTGCAACGAAATATTGGAATTTTAGCTGTGCCTGTTTGTTTACCTGAATCATAGACTCTGCCAACTGAGTTTCATCTACTTCCAATATCATCATTTTGATTTCCTCATATGGCACCCGAAAAGAGCTCAGGAAGATTGCTGAGAGAGAGGGAAAAAAAAAGGCTCATAATGTATAAGGTAAGAAAATGAACTTAAGATATAGTTCTATTTATAAGATCAAAAATAAATTCATAAAACAAGAGAATTTAAACATTTAACAATTACAGAGAAAACTTGCATTAGCATTTTATACTCTTCTACAGTCTTAATCTTATATTATTATGCTGGATCCAAGGTTGATTTTTAAATGCTTAGATATTTGTCTACTATAGGAATGAATGGTGCCAATTTTTATGTGATTAAAAAAACTGAAATAAGTTAGGAAAACTATAAAAACATGACATTGCTATGAAAAGAATGATGAAACCCCAGTATGTGCATGTAATCTTTGTCTAAACATATGTAAAATTAGCTCATATAATATCTTCCAGCCCTCCTAGTTTAAAAAAAAAATTTAAGAAAACTGCCAAGCAGTACATTAACACTTTCACAATAGCACTTCACTATTACGAAATACTGTAGACAAAATGATAGAGAAATAGCCTTTACAAGTAACTGGAGCTTAAAATATCCAATTAAAGAAAACAAATTTTCATGAAAAATTATTTAAATGAGTTAGATAGGATAATGTTATTACTGAGAATTCTAAACATTATCTACATTTTTGATACCTCAGATAATTGCTATTATTATAATATAATGATCTCAAAAGTTATTGAAGTCTCGAAAGATATTTTCACAACTTCAGACATAATGTTTTTGCTGGCTCTCCCCTTACTCTACCATTATATTTCTATGTTCAAGAAGACGTCACTTTACGAACATACTCAATACTTGCCAACCAATAGTGCATTACTTTGTTTTATTTATTGAAATCCTATGTTATTTGGCCCGTAGGTATTTCTATATAAAGATACTACATTTGGCTCTCTGTATCTGTGGGTTCTGCATCCTCAGATTCAACCAACCACAGAAAGATTTGATCCACAGTTGTTTAAATCCACACAATACACATAGAACCCACAGATAAGAAAGGTCAACTGTAAGAAACTTGGGCACCCACAGATTTTGGTGTCTGTGAGGGGTCCTGGAAACAAACCCCAGTGGATACTGAATGAAACACTGTTTTTCATAAATCTCAGGAAACACGATCTGCTTCTTTACTGGACTAAGGTTGTATTCCTATTCCTGTTTCTTGAAGATATTATGTATCACCTACAGATAGACAAGGGCACCATCTGTGTTCATTTTACCAGTTTCATTCACAATTGTCTAAACCCAAGCAGCCATAAATATTGGGTAATTAACCTAGAACTATGGATGTCCATAATCCTTCATATCCCAAGAACAAGATGAAATAAAATATTTAAATAATATAAGAATACATAAAGATTTATGGAATATCAAAGGATAACTCCACAGTCGACACTGGAAGACACAAAAATAAAATAATTGAAGATGGCAAAGTAAGACTCTCCAGTGATCGTCCTCCTCCCCTGCCCCATAGAAATATCAATTTGAACAACTATCCACTTGGAAAAATGTCTTCATGAGCGCTAAGGAAACCAGGTGAGAGAGCACAGTAATTGATTATAACATAATACTCAAGAATGATGCACTGATGATACCAAAAAACACACACACACACACCAAAACAGTTTTACGTTACCCACGTTACCCCCTCCCACAACCCGAGGCAGCACAGCATAAACAGAAATACTGTCCACTTGGGGAAAAGAGAGGAAAATGAGTGCAGAACATTTTCTTTGTCCCTAACAACAAAGCTGACATAGTAAAACTGTCATGGACCCGGACTCCACGTATCTGAGCCACTATATCCATGCAAATACCAGACAGGATCCCACGGGTGATATGAGAAAGACTTGAGTTCTGGTCTGCATTATTGTTACCTGACAGAAGCCACTGTGGGTTACAAACAAAACTCAGCAGTAGTCAGGCCACAGAGCCATGGGCTTTGGGTGCCATGCAATGCTGCACCAGTATTAGGGACCATAAAATTCCAGTCTGAGAGAGGAAAACTGGAAAGTTCATACTTGGAATTCTCCTAGACTCAGCCCATACACCTTTTCACTTGACTGATTATAATCTACTATGTTGCTGTAATAAACCATAATCAAAAGTAAAACAGCTTCAGCTAGTTCTATAAGTCCTTTTTACGAATTACCAAACCTGAGAATGATTTTGGGGACCCCTGAACTTGCGAATGGCATCAGACAGAAGTGAGGGTGGTATTGCAGATCCACTAACGTTACAGATTAAAAAACTGCATGATCTCACTTACACAATTATGTAAGTAGATAAAAAATTAGATGAATAAATTATATAACAAAAAACATAATAGCATATAATAAATACATGACAAACAGAAAGATACAATGCTGTAACACTAGGAGAATTTGCTTTGCATATAGAGATGACATCCTTTTACTTTCTCCTATATTTGTCATTTACTTACTACTTTCAGATATTATCCTATAATTAAAGTAGCACATACTATTAAACACATTTAGAATGGATCAAAGCAGGGGCTTTTTATAGTTTATGAATAAATTGTCTCTTGGAAAGTATTTGCTATAATTAGGGCAAAAAAATTACAAAACAGTTGAAAATGACCTGATGCCTAAGAGACAATTCAGAAGTATAGACTTTATTTTTTAAATACTTAAAAGTTACCAAGAATAAAATAAGGGGTACTCAGTTAAAGTCTCCAAAAGACCCATTAAAATGAATCTTTTTACTAACATACATCTTATCCTTCAAAAGGTGATTATATAGATCCCAATAGTAAGCTTTGAGTTCAGTTAACAAGTATAAAGTGTGCAGATTTTGGAACGAGTCATGCTTGTTTTCTGTGAGGAAATTTATAAATATTTAAAACTTTATGATAATTTGTAGATTCCATGTTTCCTTCCTTTAACAGCTCTAATAGCTAATGAAAACAAATCTGGCAAAACACATGAATCTTGCAAAACTCCTGAGCATTCTCTCGATCCTAGAATGCCTGTAATTCTACCTTTAATGATGGGCCCAGGGTCTGTGCCAAAACTTTCATGAACTCAAAATATAGGAAATGCATACCACCTTTAAATGAGTAAGAAAATAAATTAGTAACTTTTAGAATTCTATAGAATGTTTCCTGAAAATTCTATAGAATATTTCAGTTAAGAAAAATCTAAATCTAAGAAATTAGATTTCTTAGTACAGACCCACAATTTTTCTCTTCAGTAAACTTTAGAAGTGAATCTCAAATTTATTATAAGTATTCTACTACTGACCACTCTTTTACTTCAATTTATTTCATTCAAAAACAGTTCTCACTATCTAAAACTCTTCTCAGAATTCAGAATCTCTGAATTTCATAGACAAAAACCAGCTGTGAATCAAACTGTAATTACAGGAAAGATTACAGGCTACTAAGGCTTCTTACAGCTTAAATCATAATACTTGTTACAATCAGAGAAGGCAAGAATAATCCTAAAATGGATTACATCATAATATGACATGGCATAAATTGTTTGTCTTTTGATTTTATACTTTAAAGCATGTTTCTCAATTAAATGAATGGGATATATAACTTCTAGCTAAAAAAAAAAAAAAAAAAAGACAAACAAGAGCTTTCTCTATGATAATAATGAGATTTTGTTATCCGTAAACAGGAACAGACACACCTTATATCTAATGGCTATTTTCAAAACGAGCAACCTTATTCAAGTCACTCAACTGCTATACCCACCAGATTCTCTACCTATAATATCAATGTTAATACCTGCCTAGTGGGGTTGTAGTAAAAATTAAAGGGCCAAATCTCAAAGCAGCACCAAGAGGTAATCAGTATTTATTAGCTGTTTTAATTAAATTTGAAATCCTATTTAGCACATTTTTTTTTTTTTTTTTTTTTTTTTTTTTTGAGACAGAGTGTCGCTTTGTTGCCCAGGCTAGAGTGAGTGCCGTGGCGTCAGCCTAGCTCACAGCAACCTCAAACGCCTGGGCTTAAGCAATCCTACTGCCTCAGCCTCCTGAGTAGCTGGGACTACAGGCATGCGCCACCATGCCCGGCTAATTTTTTTTTTTTTTCTATATATATTTTAGCTGGCCAGATAATTTCTTTCTATTTTTAGTAGAGACGAGGTCTCGCTCATTGCTCAGGCTGGTCTCGAACTCCTGACCTTGAGCGATCCACCCGCCTCGGCCTCCCAGAGTGCTAGGATTACAGGCGTGAGCCACCGCGCCCGGCCAAGCACATATTTTGTAATATAAAAAAATAACCTTGTTCAACAAGTTAATTATTCAACTTTGAGAAGGATATTTAGGCTAACTTATCATGGCTGACCCATCCAGAAAGAATTCTATTCAACACAATAAAACCTCTTCAGGAACCATAACGAAGCTGTTTAGAGTCAAGACTAGCAATTTGTAATACAGGTCATGGAAATTTTTCAAAACAAAATCATCAATTTTAGATCACAGAGCACAGAACTTTTTGATATTATCTAAGTTAATAACACAGTGCTCTGAACTAAGACGATGTTCTTTTAAGGGGAAAAAAACTACCTGAAATTTATGTATCATGTAAAATCCCTCCAGATCTCAGTTGTCTAAGCACAAAAAATTTATTGCCAATTACGACCACATGTCCATAGCACATCACAAAGGCAAGGCTCTGTTAATTATGGGCCTTGTATCTGGATGACAGACAGCATTCTGACTGCCAGGGAAAAAAGACTATTGCTTCTCACACCACCAATTAAATGCTTCCACCTAAAAGTGACATCTCTTCTACTCACTTTTCCAATGGCCCAAACAAGTCACAGAAATGGTGATTCCTATCTTGAAAGGGTAGAAATATGCAATCAACTTGTGCCCAAAAATAGAGAATTGAATACGGGCCAATAGTATCAATGCCTCCACATTATCCCTGGGAATCCTGGCAGGCAGACATTGTAGAAAAGGGATGGTCCTCTGCCATAGTGAGTATGAAGGAAAGGAGGTTCCAAAACTTCCATAAAAGGAATTCCAATTCTACTTTCTGGACATATTACCTAAAACACAATTTCCTCTTTAATGAATAGCAAGGACCTTTACCCTCTCAATGGAGAATTGTTTTATTCTAACACTTGCTAAAAGCTCACTTGAAGCAAGTCATAATTGAGAGGCAGACTAAAAACCATGTTAATTCTTTGTCACTCTAAATTCTCCACATTATTTATATCTCTCTTTCACCATCAGAAAGTAATATATACAGATCATATTATCTCAGCTCTAAGCAGAACTATCTTTGATGCATTGAAGGGGCAGTTAGAAATGAGTTAGGAGCAAACTACTTGCCCTCTTCTCCCAGAGTAATTCAGCCAGGAAGATAATTCAATACAATTTAGCTCCTATAACCATATTTAAATCTAAATATTTCCATTCAGAATTTTTGAGTAAAGGTTTTGAACTGCTCAGATGGGATAACTGAGTTCATTTTACCCGTTATCCTTTTATTTCCATTAATATTCTAACCTCCTTCATGCGTGATCAAGTACCACAAATAATACAGAGTTAGAAAAGAAGTGATAAACTACCAATTTTTTTTAAAAAATATGATGTGATTACCTGAATTCCTTAAGTCTCTTTATACTTAAAAGAGGGACTTTAAAGGGTGGTTCTCTTTTCAGTTAAGGGAGATAGAATTTCATTCTAAATCTTTTTTTTATCTTTATTTTCTAATAAGCATTTAACTTTTGAAACATTTAATCCCATTTGCATAAAAGAGAGTTACCTCTGAATTTATCAGGCAAATAATAATAAAATTAAAATGATATAAAATGAAAAACAAGCCATAAACAAAATGAAATCATTTAAAGCTACCACCTTCAATGTCTTCTGATAATTTAATAGTATTGAAATGTGATACTTACAAAGGTTCTGGGCAATTTTAGAATCTAGAAATTTAAGTTCTTTAATTTTTTTCTTAATAGCTTTCTTCTCTTCAAAATCTTCCTCTTCCCTTCTTTCTATAAAACCAAGGATAGATCCACATTAGGGGTGGTAAGATATTCAAGTACAAAGTGAACTTCTACCATCAAAGATGCTAAAAAAGATATAAATCTTCTAAATCATGCAGTTATAAAAATAATAAAATAATAGATATCCCAAGACTTAAACTGCTTCAGATAGGCACTGCTGGCTTTTATGCTAGAAAATCTAATGGCTTTTATGCTGGAAAAAAGAGTAAATATTTGAAGGTCTAACAGAAAAAACAAAAATAAAACTTGTATACACTATGGAAACCAATACCATTGGATATAAGAATAAACACAGCTCATTTGAATAGTATACAGGACACAATTACAAAAATTAATATACTTGTACTTAGGATGGGTTAAGAAGTTACCTCTAAAGAGTGCTAACAAAAACATATGGTTGCTTTATGTTTGATATACCATACCATGTTTATTTAAAAATATAGCTCATACACTCACTACTAAATTGGAGCTAACCGATGAGCACTTATGTGCATAGAGAGAAGTAAAACTCAACAGAAATCAACCAGGTGGAGAGGGTAGAAAGGAAGGGAGAAAACCTACCTAACAAGTACAATGAACAATATCTGGGTGGTTGGTGGGCACTCTTACAACCATGACCCAAGCATTATAGAAGTGATTTATGTGACCAAAATTATTTATACCCCATAATACTTTGAAATAAAAAAAAAAGATAGAATTAAAATACTAGAAAAAAATATAGCTCATAGAAAACTGAGAGAATAAACTTTATTGATTTACACATGTTAACTATCCATGCATCCTTGAGATAAATTTCATTTCATCATGGTGTTTTGTCCTTTTGATGTGCTGTTGGATTCACTTTGCTAGTATTTTGTTGAGAATTTTTACATCTATGTTCATCAGGGATATTGGAGACTGTTTGTTACCGATTCAATCTTGTTACATTGGTCTGTGCAGATAGATTTTGTTATGTTGTGTTTCTATTTTCATTTGTTTCAAGAAACTTTTTGTTTTCCTTCTTAATTTCTTCATTGACCTATTGGTCATTTAGGTGCATGTTGTTTATTTTCCATGTATTGTTCAGATTCCATAGTTCCTAATGTTATTGATTACTAGTTTTATTCCATGTGGGCTTAGAAGACACTTGATATGAATTCAATCTTTTAAAATTTATGGGACTTGTTCTGTGGACTAACACAAGGTCTATCCTGGAGAACGTTTCATGTGCTGAAGAGAAGAATGCGTATGCTATAACTATTGAATGCAATGTTCTCTGTTAGGTCCGTTTGATCTACAGTGAAGTTTAAGTCCAATGTTTCTTTGATGATTTTCTATTTAAATGATGTGTTCAATGCTGAAAGTGAGATGCTTAAGTCCCCATTTATTATTGTATTGGGGCCTATCTATCTTTCTTAGCTCTATTAATACTGGCTTTATATATCTAGGTGCTCCAATGTTGGATGTATATATAATTGTTATATCCTCTTGCTGAATTGGTCCCTTTATCATTATATACTGACTTTCTTTGTTTCTTTTTATGTTTTTTACTTAAAGTTTACGTTGACTGATATGATTGTATAGCTATTCCTGCACACTATTGGTTTCCATTTGTGTAGACTATCTTTTTCCATCCCTTCACTTTCAGTCTATGTATGTCTTTAAAGGTGAAGTGAGTTTCCTGTATACAGCTATGGTAGGGTCATGTTTTGCTATTCATTCAGCAGACTATATCTTTTAATTGGGGAATTTAAACCATTTACATTCAAGATTATTATTGATGGATGAGCTCTTATTGTCGCTTTGTTGACTGTTATATGATTGTTTTGTATATCCTTTGTTCCTCTCTTTCTTTCTTATGCAGTTTGGTGGTTTTCTGTAGTGATGACATTTGATTATTTTTTCTTTCTCATTTGTGTAACTGCTTTATAGGGAGTTTTATACTTTTGTATGTTTTAACAATAGTAGATACATTTTGATGCTTCCAGATGTAGGACTCCCTTAAGCACTTGTTGTAGGATTGGTCTAGTGGTGAAGAATTCCCTCAGTTTTTGCTTGTCTGGGAAAGAATTTATTTCTCCATCATTTCTGAAGTATAGCTTTGCTGGGTATTATAGTCTTGGTTGACAGTTCTTTCAATACTTTGAATGTATCATCCCATTCTCTCCTGACCTATAAGGTTTCTACTGAGCAATCTGCAGCTAGTCTGATCAGGATTCCCTTATATATGACCAGATGCACTTATTTTGGCGTTTTTAGAATTTTGTCTTTGACTTTTGACAGTTTGAGCATAATGTGCCTCAAAGAAGACCTTTTTGGGTTGAATCTATCTGAAAATTTTTGGACTTCCTATGTCTGGATGTCTATTTCTCTCCTAAGACATGGTAAGTTTTCAGCTACAATTTCATTACATAGGTTTTCTATGCCTTTTCCCATCTACTCTACTTTCAGCACACCCAAAATACAGATATTTTTTCACTGAATGGTTTCCTATATGTCATGTAGGCTTTCTTCATTCTTTTTTTTTTTTTTTTTTTCTAACTGGGTTACTTCAAAATACCTATCTTCAAGTTCAACAATTCTTTCTTCTGCTTGACCTAGTCTATTGTTGAAGCTCTAAATTGTATTTTTTGTTTCATTGTATTCCTCAGTTCTCAAATTTCTGTTTGGTTCTTTTTTATGATATCTATCTCAGTTGAATTTCTCATTCAGATCATGATTTGTTTTCCTGATTTCTTTGTATTGTTTATCTGTGTTCTCTCGTATATCATTGACTTCCTTAAGATTATTATTTTGAATTCATTTTCATGAATCTTAGACTTCCTTTACTTTAGGATCTGTTATTGGAGAATTATTGTGTTCCTCTAGAGGTATCATATTTCCTTTCTTTTTCATGTTCTCATGTTTCTTGTGTCATTGTGTTGATATCAGCTTATCTGTTGTAAAAACTGCTTCTTCCAATTTTATGGAGTAGTTTTCATAAAACTTTTCCTGTTGATGTATCTATAACGCCAGTAGGGTAGGGTGTTTTGGCATTGGTTCTAGGTAGAAGCAGTAGTATAATCTCTATCTGATTTCTTGGGCCATAATCGTCAGCAGTATCTGAGAATACCTCAGTGGCTTAGGATGTATTTATTTTGGAGGCTGTGGGAAAATGTTAGAGAAGGGGATGTCAAGTGGGCCTGTCCTTGGGTCCCCAAGTGGCATATGCACGGATGCCAGTGGACCCTGGGCAGGCAGGCCAGTTTTCGGGTGCCCAGGCAGCATGTGCTGGCAACATCGATGGCAACAACAGCTCCCGGGCTGCACACAGACACTGGTATTAGTGGGCACCAGTGGTGGCAAGCCTGGGCAGGCCAATTCTCAAGCCTGGGTAGCATAAGAGGGCACTGGCAGTGGTAGCAGTGGGCCCCAGACAGGCTGGTCTTCAGGCCCCTAGGTGGCACATGAGGGCAGCAATGGTGGCAGCGGTGGGCCTCAGGCAGGCCAGCACTTGGGCCCCTGGATGCTGCATGTGGGCACTGGTGGTAGTGCCAGTAGGTCCCAGGCAGGCTAGTGCTTGGGCCTGTGGGTGGCACACACAGGCCCTGGGTAGGCCAGTCATTGGGTCCCCAGGCAGCGCACGCAGAATCCAGATTCCTAGGCAGCATATGTGGGCATATGGCAGCTGGGCGAAATTAGGATCTTAATAAAAAAGAACACTGTTGGACAAAATTAAGATCTTAATTAGAAAGAACAGTGGGGCAGAGTGTTTAGATAGCTATGTACAAATAAAACACTAATGCTGGGAGAAAAATAGCTCTAAAAAGCACACAGAATTGGTACCTGTTTGCAAGGTCTTCATATGTGTAAGATGGCTTATGATAATTACCTTTTTATATCAGAAAAATGTACAAGTTGAACATCCCTAATCCTAAATGCTCCAAAATCCAAAACTTTGAGCACCGTTAGGACATTCAAAGGTCATGCTCAAAGGAAATGTTCATTGGAGCATTCATTTCAGATTTCAAATTTTTGGATTAGGGATACTCAACTGGTAAGCATTATGCAAATAGTCCAAAATCCAAAAAAAAAAAAAAAAAAAATTCAAAATCTAAAATCCTTCAGGTCCCTAGCAATTCAGATAAGGATATCCAACCTGTATATTATAATTACGTGTTCTGGTACACAATGTGAGCTAAAGATTAAATTTTCCATTTTTCAAAACATTTCTTATTTCTGTATCATTTTATGAATAATCAGTCATGTTTCTCAAGTGATTTTAAATTATACTTTGACCTTAAAATTATTATCCAGATATATTAGGTCTGTTTTTCTAAGCTTCTAATTCTGTCCCATTGTTCTCTGTGCTACTCTTATGTTACTATCACTCTGTTTTAGGCACTATAGATGTATAATATAATGTTTAATTGGATGTTTAAATAATATTTCCTTTCTAAATTTTCTTTACTTTTCTCATTTATTTTTCTACATGAACTTTGGAGTAATCCAATAGGCCCAAAAATAAAATCCATTTGAATTGCAAGGAATTTGGAAATAGATTTGGGGAGATTTGACATTTTGACAATTTTCAAACTTCACAAGCATGAACATGACATGTATCTATTAATTATTCAATTTAACACACTATTCTTCAAACACAACCCATATATTTATTGTTACTGTTAGGTGTCCTAAGGACATCTAAATTACACTGGAAGATATTATGTAGAAACTTTAATTTCACATACATGTTTTATTAATATAATCAGCCACTTATTTTGTCTTTCATTCAAATAAGAATTATTTATTAAGCAATAACTAAAAAGGACTGTGTTATGATCACAGATATAATACTAGACAACACAGAGATATCACTAGCCTCACAGAATTTAATGTCCAGTAGAGGTGACTCTAAAATAAATGTCAGTTATACTACATAGATGTACTGGTGATGTTTTGGTAAGAACCAAGGAGAGTAAAGAAAAGCACCCTAACTCATACTTGTTAAAGATAGTCTTTATGGGATAAGTGATAGCTAAGCAAAAGTTTGAAAAGAAAAAGGAGTTAGTCAGGTGAGAAGGTGGAGGGTAGTGGCAAAAGACACAGATAATGGAATGATAGTGTTTGAAGATGTAAAGGTGCAAGAACCTGAAGAGAACAGAAAGAAGTGAGGATAATATTAATAAGAGCAGAGAATATTAAGTAGAAATAAATGACACCAGAAATGAATCAGGCACCAGATCATGCAAGACCTTTTAAGCCAGGTTAAAAAGTCTGGATTTTATTCTCAGACTAATAAGGAGCCACTGAAGATTTAAGTATGTGTGAGACATCAACAGAATGGCAATATAGGAAAACCTCAGCCTAAAAAGCAGGTGGACTGAAAGAGTAATAAAAATACTGATGGAAGGGCAAGAAAGAAAAACATTAACAGGAATTCAAATGACAGTAAACGGTACCCTGACCAAGAACAGTGGCAACAGGGATGGCAAGAATGGATGAGTTCCAAAAGTTGAATCTACAGTGGGACGTAGGCTAATTATTGATCCAGCCCATCTCTGTCTCTTGAATTCCAGACTTAAATATTCAACTGCTTACTCTCAACATCTCTACTTGGATATCTAATGGGCATCTCTACTTAATACGTCCAAAACCAAACTCTTGGCACACACAATAGCCACTTCGACAACTGTTCTTCGAACTGTTTTTCATATCTCAGAAAATGGGAATGCTTTTGTTATGATTATACAAGTCAAAAAACTTGAATTTTGCTACTATTTCCTTTACAACCACATATAATCCATCAGTGAATCTGGTTGATTCCAAGTCCAAAATAGTCACTAAAATAATCATTCCTCAGCACTCCCTAGTTAATATTTTTCTCATTCCTTCTGCTTTTTACTTTTTTTCTCTCACCCAGATCACAACTGTTGTCTAGTCTCTCCACTTACAGGCTTAACCACAATGCAACAGAAAAATCCTATGAAAACTTATTAGCAAAGCCTTCTCTTACTGCCTCATATAGAAAGCAAACCCCTCACTCAGTATTCTCTATCCCCATTGCTGAGCCATTTTTCTCCTCCAAAGCACTTAAGTGTTCCTTACATATCATAAATTTGATGTTGTCCCTCTTCCTCCATTAGAAAACATGACCTTTAGAGGCAGAAACTTTCATCACCACTATATTCTTAGCACAAGAACAAGGCCTGGAACACAGCAGGTGCTCAATAAATACCTTTTTGATAGACGTATATACTGGCACTTGTGTGTACGTATGTATGCATCTACAGAGTAAAGGAGAAATCGGAGGATACTCAGGCTTAAGCAACCAGGTAGATGATGATGGTGCTATTTATTTAATTCAGCAACAAATGAGGTTTGGACTATTCCAGATTCAAACATGTTTGGTCATGTATAAGAGGCACCTGGACATATAGATGTGGAGAATAGAAATCTGGAATGGAGATACAGTTATCAGTTATGATGTTAGTCCATTGACTGTCATAGGTTTTCTAGGTACCACATAGGACACTTTCTTCTCCTTATTTCCAGTATCTAAACCTTCTTCTGGTCTTTTTTTTGGTTAAAATTTTCAGATAAAGGACAAGAAAAATGTTACTGGGGCTCTCTTCCTTAACCTGCTCAAATGGCAATCCTCTACTTTTTAGAAAATGTATACATTTTATTTTCTTATCTGGATTCCCAAGAGAAAGGCAGACTGTAATTTTTTTAAAAATCAGTTTATTTTTCTCACCATCATCTGTATCCTTTCACATTCTGAAACATTTTCTAGTCCACCTAAAGAAAAAGGTGAAGACACACTAACCTTAATTTCAAATAACATTTACTGAACACCTACCAGGCATTGCATTGAATACTGTGTTTCAGTTTCATATATAATTCTCACTATAGTGATCCTAATACTACTATCATTGTCATCATCATCACAATGAGAAAAACAATGCATACGATAATTTTAAGCAACAAATCTGATGAAAGAATGAAAATCACCTGACTCTGACTCCAATATTCTTTACACTAGTTATGAAGTATGTTAGGTGTCACAGTTTAAAAAAAAAAAAAAATTTACAAGCAACTTGACTACTGCAACCTTCAAATAAGATATTGATGCAATTTTAACCAATGTTTCCTGTTTTGTAAAAATGACAAATTAGATTCACTGAATTTAACGTATCAGCATACTCACAGTGCTGAGTATATAACCAATAAAGTTATGCTTTTCTCCCATCTTCTCTTGTACCATATAGTCAAAAGATTGTTAGGAAAAGATGGAACTTAGAATATAGACAAAGGGAGAGGAAGAAGCAGAGTTTTCTAAGGGAGGAAAGAAAGAAAAAAAATCAAGGGGGAAATATGCTTATGTTGATATGAAATCAGATAATGAGTCTATTTTACAAATAGACTGATTTGGAAAAATCCTGCATATTGAGAAATAACACAAAGGAGTTTTTTTTTTAATGTAGTATGAATGGGCTTCCTCAAATCAGTGGAAAACCAGTCAAAATATTTTACGCGAAGGTCCTACTGATAAAGCAGCATCTAAACATTATCAACAGTAAGAAGGATGCATTAAAGAAAAACAAAAATAAAGGAGGACATTTAGTGAGAATGAACTTTTTTATACAAAATACAATTGCAGTTACCCATTCTGAAATACTAGCATGCCAGGAGCATGGGCAGAGTCCTCCTGCAGGGAATTCAGGCTTGGAATCGTGACAGCAGGTTCTGCACAAAGACCCTACCACAAACCAGCCCATGAACCTCACTATGGCTTAGAGTATTCATCTATGACATAGGGACATCTATGACAAAGAGTGGTGAAAATGAAATGAGATAATTATTACCTTCACATAACCCTCCCCTCACAGTTACAGAGAAGGAAAGGACAGAATCAGAGTGCATAAGCACAACTTAGCATCTGAGAGCAGAGCATGCTTTAGACTCCAGTCCATCTACTGGTAGAGCTGCACATCTAAAGCCTGTACAAAATACACTTTCACTGAAAACTAGATTTTCTCAAGTATAACATGAAACTGAATCATAAAGCTGGATTATTAGTGCCATCTATACTTGTGATCTAGCTTTTTTGCCATTAGAGGTCTGTGTTTAATCTTACTTCCTAGAGATGCTGTGTAAGGCTCCATTTTTCCAAGAGAAGATTAATACTGTTCAAAAACTGTTCCGATCACTAACACAGCGTATGCTGCATTTTATGTCAGAATGAAGTCAAAGATGACAAAACTTTCTATGTTGCCAAGAGCCAAGAACTGAAAAAGTCTTTTTTAATTACATTTTCACTTTATTCTTTTTCTATTTTCAAAGTTTCAAAAATAGCAGCAAAATTACATTAAAAAGTCTTCTTTCAAAATCTTTTCTTTCATATTAAGTTTTCCATTAAAAAACCATAGTTCCATGGTACATGGTTATACATCTTATTCCAGTTCATTTTCCATTATGTACTAATCAGATTGATTAAAAATGTGACCTCTTATAGGAGTAAGATTTCATATAAATTTTATCATACATTATTTTACCATTGCAAATTTAAAAAACCTAGAATATGCAGTTCTAAATGTGTAAGTAGTTAGTAGATGCACAAAATGTAATAAAAAATTTTTCTCTTTCATAATTATTTTAAATCAATAAGTGCTACTAATAATTGTTTATTATATTTCTGTTGGTATTCCCTGGTTAAATCCATCTTATGACAATGTGTCAAAAATATTAAATATTTTAATTTTTTCCTGCTATTCATTTAGCACGAATGTTATTAAATTTTATGTGTTAATGTTTACAATAAATTACCTATTGCTAATTAGATTGTAATTACACTAGCCTTGAGAGGATGAAAAGTATATCTGATTAAATAAGCAAGCATTCTTCTCTATGACACCAAGAGAAGCCAATAAATTCAACTCAACTACAGAAATAAAGTAACCATAAATAATTTATTTAGGAATGAAAAATATGAGACCCTAACAGTCTTCAAATGAAGTGAAAAGTAGAGACAGGGAGACATCTATAAACTATTTGCCTAATTGCTATTGTTTTTTTTTCCTTTGGTTTCTAACTGCTGAGATTCTAAGAGGCTAATAAAGAGTATCAAAATTTAAAGGATCCCAATTTAGAGGTATAATAGGCCTTGAATATGGAGTTCAACCTCCCCATTCTATATATGAGGAAACCTGAGAACGTAAGTTACTTGATGAAGGTCACACAAAGCTTGGCTATGACCAGATCTGAGACCAGGCACTGACCCCCGACAACAGGTCTAGAACAGCCCCTGAGACAGGAAATCTGTATCAGTAGTCTGCACCTAAGCACATTAGAGAAAGATAGCTCCTCAAGCTTTGCAATTTACATTTGATCCAAATCTTCCCTTGCTATAAATGTTCACCAGGACAGTTAGTTGAAAGGTGAATAGGCCTAGAGAAGAGAGGAGAAATGCTTGGTCTCCTGAACACAATAAGCAAGATTCAGAGGATACAGTTGACCTTTGATCAACATGTGTATAACTGCACAGATCCACTTATACACAGATTTTTTTTTTTTTTTTCAACAAATACAGTCAGCCCTCCCATATCTGCTGCTTCTGAGTCTGCAACCAAACACAGGTTCAAAATACAGTATTCTTAGGAGGCAAACCCTGCAGATATGGAGGGCCAACCATGTGTTCCAGAGGGCTGACTTCTGGACTATAGTATGCCCAGATTTTGGTATCCACAGGGGTCCTAGAACCAATTCCCTGCAGACAAGGAGAAATAATGATAGTTCCAAAGGGAAAGTCAAGAATTCACCCATCACTACCTCTCAAATGGTGGATAGCTTTGGATAGGGTTCAGTTACTCAGCTACACAGAATGAACAGAATGCACCTGAGAGTCTTAAAGGTCAGCATTTGCGAACAGGTGAATAATTGAGAAAGAAAATTAGATTTCTGAGAGTTAACACAATTGGTGGTTGTGATAAGACAATATGGGTTCAAAGAAGATTTAGGTAGAAGGTATGGAATGCATAGGAAAAAAGGGTGAAAAACTTAGAATTTTTTCAAGTTGTCAATATACCTTTGGCAAAATATCCAAGCAAATGCTTTGGTATTGAAAACCATAATTGTATAAATCTCTTTAGTCATATCTGATATGTCAAACCCAGTTTTAATATTTCTAGGCACATAAATAAATGGCTATGTACCTAACAACATAGAAAATCAGGGAAGAAATAGACTATTTTCCTATTCAAATATTAATATATGACTGCCATAACTAATCAGAGTATTTTACTAGCAAAAAGAAGTCTGTTTGACAATTCAAGGCTAAGAATTATATAACATATAGGAAGAGTAGCTGAAGCACTAAATAAAATTTTGTGGAACAGATTATTTCAACTGCAGCAATCATCAAAAGTGTAGCAGATAAATGCATATTTCTCCTTATGTGACATTCTATTTTAGTAGACAATGTCACAAAACAAATAAGTCTTGAAGGTCTTTTCTCTATAACTCAAGTCCTACATAGACAGAAACAAGGATTTCACTATTTAATAAATTCTTAATTAGGGTTGTTTCTAGATATTTTTTACCATTATAATATGTACAAAAAATTATTAAAGTATTGGATATATATTCTATAAAAAACTAAAAAATATATACCTCAAAATGATAATTTTTTACAAAGTTGACCTAAAGAATGTTTCCCCATCTCTTTATTCCTATATGAAATAACAAGTCAATCAAAATATTTTATAAAAACTGCTTAATCTCCAACAAACTTCTCAGTTACAGAAATTAGCAACTTTGCTCATCTCAAACATATTACCCCTACAAACTAAAAAGAACCACTTTCTTGATGTCCCTTGTGTGTAATCACCCCCTCATAACCAAAGATTTAAATAGCATAAAAACAAGACTTTAAATCAAATAAAATGTTAACACCTTTCAAATTCACACATTAAACAACTTTTAAACTTACAAGCTGTGCACTGAGGAAAATAACCCAGAGAAAGTTAAGCCTATTTATCATATAGTAATTGTGTCATAAATTAAATGTGTTAATTGTGTTAGTTACAAATTGAGATTAGGTTTGATCAAATGGATCTTAAGTCTGAGGGAGGAAAGTAAAAGGTATCAGGAAAGAGAGTTAAAAATTCTGCTGAAAAAAAAAAACTGAATCCTGTTCTCAAATGATCTTTCTTGGTTCATAACTTTTCATAAAAAAAAAAAAAATCCCTAAATTTTTTATTATGTATCCTCAAAATCTCCCCACCATAAGGAATCTTTCTCATATCTGTCCCCTGTGAATTTTTCCTGAATGTTGGTGTTTCCCAGTCATGGAATAATGCATGTATTAATAACACATAATTTTTCTACTATTGTTTTTGCCAGTACAGCTTTCTCCCAGATATTCTCTAATATCAGAAAGTAGAAATAGCTCTGCTAAAACAAATTACAAAGCAGATTCTGAGAGTAAATGCATGAAGAAATACATACACAGGAAAATATACCGAAAGAGGAAAAAAACCTATTATAACAAGAATGAGAACTCAGTGAACATTCCTAATTTAAAAGCAGGATTAAATGCAAATGAGGGCACAGGTAATTCAGGATATCTACCATGCTGTAGAAAGAAAATAGTTAACAAGCCAATTTATTAGTATTTATAGACAAAGTGCTAAGCAACTTGAGACTAGAATTGTAACAATAAATTACATTAATCAACAGATAAAAAGCAATACCATATTAAATGGTGAGTAGATCATCCCTAGTATATCAAGAGAGAGGGGAAAACATAACACATAGCTTCATCAAAGTGATCACGGTGATTATCCAAAACTTGATAGAAAAAAATGTGATCAGACACACAAATGATCATTTTTTCAAAATACTGGAAAAGATTTCACTGATAATAAAATGGTCAGGCTTACGAAGAAGAATTTTACAATTAACTTACTTCTATTCGATGACAGCATTCTTGTGATTTTTTTGGATCTTGTATTTGTACAAAAACCTAATAAGGGTGTAGACTGTCAACACAAATTTCACATTAATATTTTAATATTACAAAATTGAAGCTGTCGCTCTACCCCTGCCATAAAAACAAGGTGGAGATTTGTCTCCACCTGTGGGTTTAACACTGCCCTAGGAAAGGAGTATAAATATCATTTCTGATCAGTAAGTGGTTTATTGCATGGAGCATGTGGGGGGGGGGGGTTGGGAAAACGAAGGAAGAGGGAGAGAAAATACTTAGGTATTTGTTCAGTTGAATTCAACCTTTATCATCCAGGCTTTCTGGTAAGCTTTCTTGTCTCTGATAGTTCAGTTAGGAATTCAAGTCATCTCCCCAGTTTCTCAGTTATTGAATCTTCATTCCTCCATGTTCTAGGATGGTTCCACATAGCATTCCAGATCATTCTGGTCTCCAATTAGGATACCTAATTGGAGCTCCATTTTTGCCTAATCTGTTTTCTAGAATCAACGATTCTGTGCTAATCTCTGTCTCCATAATCACCTGAACTTGGACCTTTTTTAAATTAATCTGGCTTTCTGAAACTTGTATATCTATGTTATCTTACCTTCTAGCTACATCTCATGCTGCACAGATCCTACATAGCCATATAAAGTGCCTGGCTCACGAACTAACTTCTTTTCCACCGCACCATCTAACTGCAACCCAAATGTTCCACATAGGCCTCCTCACTATCAGCAAGTGGGTTAAAGGAAAATTATCAGGATTCATGTTACACTGTAATCAGGAAAGGATGCTTTAAGAAATTATCTTTATATGGATAAGTAGAAAATGGGAGTTAGTGTTTAATGGGTACAGAGTATCAACTGGGGAAGATGAAAAAGTTCTAGCAATGGATAGTGGTGATGGCTGCACAACAATATTCATGTACTTAATGACATAAACTGTACACTTAAAGATGGTTCAAATGGTAAAATTTTATGTTAGGTATATTTAACCAGGATTTTTTAAAAAGTAGAAGAAAACTTTATAAGGCTTGATTTCAAATCACTCTCTTTATTAATAATGTTAATTTGACCTCTTGATTTGAAAACGTATGGAAGAATGAGAATATTCAATAGTTTTCTTTTTACAATGAAGAACAAAAATCTAAGTGACTGCAAAATTATTAAAACATTAACCAAACTAGGATCATACAAAATGCATATGTACTTTCCCAAGACCTGTTCAAAGGCGGAGTTGGTGCTTATTCACTGCACAATATACCTCAAACATCTGTATCAGTTTGATTGCTTAAATGATGGCATAGATAATGCTGCTACAAAAGAATCCTTCTTCCCCTACCTCTCACCTTGGATTACCTCTCCAAGTTGTACCAAAAATTTAATTCTTGGGCAATTTAGTGTTTAGAGAACCTAATCACATTTCTGTTTTCTTAAATACTCATCTCTCAGATTTCTAAGAATATGGTAGGTCATATCAACTAATGTATCATTAAAGATGTATAGTGAGGAAGCAAGGGTAGACTTTTAAATGAAATGAAAATCTTCCACTTTTTCTACACTGAAACTGAGCCTCTCCAGTAACAAGTTCTTTTCCTCATATAGACAGCTGGTACATGGATAAAGTGCAGACTTAGATTCTAGAAAAGGAATCTAAGATAGCCTTAGGCCTCAGCCTCAAACCATTTACCTGAGACTAGAGACCTGAGAGATCTATTTGGCATATTCAGACAAAAGTCAAGTTAACAATAAAATGGTCCTTTATCTCTCTTTGTTGTGGATCTCTGTGTCTCACCAAGGAATCTCACAGGCAAAATGGAGGCTAAGCCAAGTCAGGATTTAGAAATCCCAGGATGGTTTATAATACCCTAAGCCCTAACAAAAATTCCTAAGAAGTAAGATAAGCAATACTTCCATCTCCTTCCCAATGTCCATATTTAAAGTTACAGTCCATTTATAAAATCATAATTTCCCAATGTCTTCCAGCCTGCCTCCCCCCCAAAATCTTACCTTCTGCATACCAACCAAATTTGCTATTAAAAAGAAAAAATAAAGTATTTAACAGAATTGTGCTGTGAAAGGGGAAGGAAGAAAACCTTTCATTAATGGGAATGCAGTGGCCTAAATCTTATTAGAAAATCTCACTTTAAACTCAATTACTTCACAATTATGTTGGGCCACCTGACACTTGGGCAGAAAAGAATTAACATCTTAGTGGAGAAGAATCTTTACAGGAACTGAAATATCCCGTACTGTAAACTCCCCAACCTAACTAATTAAAAACTCTCTCTAGTTTAAATGTTACATGAAAATGTCAGACAGTAAAAGTTAATGTTCAAAAGACATATACCAACAAGCAAATGCAGAGGAGGAAATAAAATTCTAAACAGAACAACACCTTTGACATCTAAGAATATCTATTAGTTAGGACTCTCTGGCTCATGTTAAAATTTCTAAATCCCTAAAATGCTTTAATAAATCATATTCATATTCTTTAGACTATTTCACTTCATGTTGGAAACATCAAATCCATAGTTCTTGTGATTACTTGAATTTCTGAAAGCTTCAAATCCTTTTTTCCCCAATTAAAACGGACAGTGAAAAATCATCTAAAAAAAAAAAAAAAAACTCATTTTACAATAAGAAAACTAACTCAGAGGGAGGCTACAGGTCTGGCAAATGAACATAAAGACTCTGGCCTCCCATTATTGTGCTTATTCCATCCTGGCCATCCAGAGCCTGTCTAGCCCATCAGTGGAAACTGCAAATGTGATGACATAAGAACCGAATAGAATTAAAGGGAGAATGACTAAGTAAGAGTCATTCTACCCTGTAGAGAAATTGGAGCCAGATAATAGTTGGAGATGATAAATGGAGATTAATTTTTTTCTTTCTTGAAATTTTTCCCATAGCCTTACCATTTCAGGATCAATGGCATTTATTTCCTCTGGGGAGAAAAGATAAACCTTAGGATAAGAGGTCATTCCTCAGTACTGAGTATAAAATTAGATTTCTGTTAATATCAACAGTGAGACAATGGTCTTGAAAGCTATGTGGTTCAATTGCAAGAGCTGAGTACTTACAGGAAAAAAAAATTAATAGAATCATAAAACATTCCTTTAACATTCCTACTATAAGCAGTGGATAGGAAGGATGCAGAATATGAAGAAAGGACAGAGTCTCAGACACTGGGAAGACACAAAAGCCCTTCCTAGGCCAAGGGAGAACTTCCAGAGGATGGGGGGATAAGATCAGAATTTAGATGTAACTCTATAGGGTGTGCTCTCATCCTCCTCCCCTAGACAGAAATGGGCTGCGGGAGAGAAACCTGGGAAAGGACAGAAAACCAAAGAGGGATTGGAGAACCAGAGCAGAGGGTATTTGTGCCCAGCTCCCTGTCTAGCCTTCACAGCAAAACTGTCTCATAGTGGCTTTTGCCAACCTCTAGACAAAAAAAATTTTGTACAGCACATTTAGATAGCAAGTATGACTGTGAAAATATCTTGCTTCGTAAGTGGTTAATGGGGGATGTGCAAATGCTAACAGGGCCAATGGAAATATTATTTTCAGGAATATTTGCTACATCACATTAGATTTTTCAAATAATGACTAGAAATTCACATTGGATATAAATTCCCCTACACAGTGGATATAAATTCCTCTACTTGGAAAAAACAATCTATACCAGTAGTAAATATTATATTCTAAATTTCAAGGAATTAGGCAGGAAGGATTACAAAGAAAAATTATTTTTTCCCAATACATACATACAAATGCCCAAAGGAAAATTAAACATGCATTTCTGTGACCTACATAATAAAACCGTATCTCAAATTATCAAATTTAAAATCTTATCCCCATACTTAGCCCTCTTTGCTTAGTTACTTGAATACTTACAATGCTTTCTCAGCTTTTCACAAGCTGTTCCTTCTAAGCCTGAGGAAGATATATGCAACTTTTCACTTCATCAATTATTTCCATCCTCACACTTGAGCAAATATTCTTCAGGATAACCATTACAAAGATTTCCTTCATTACAAATGAGTGTCCCTTTTGATCACAGGCACCATTTGGAATAATTAACTATCAAATATATTGCTTTCTGAATGGAGTTTACTGAATTAATGGAACCCTGTGTATGTAATATACTTGACAAAAATTTCTTTCACTTTGGAAAGCTAAGGTCATTTCTAAGCTGTTAACTGTTGAAAAATAAAACAAATGACTCACATATCTTGTTACAATTTTTGAGATTCATTTACATTACATTAACTAAGGCAAAGTCACCTTTTTACTCTTTAGTTAAACAATACCCATGTAAAATATATAAGGATTGAAAAAAACCAAACATATTATTCCAGCTAATTGCCATATTATTCTGGGCTTGTTCTCTAAGAAATTAATTTTTAAAAATTCATTGTAAAACAATTCAAACAATATAGGGCATTGAAAAAAAAAAAGTGAAGGTTTTCTATACATTACTACAAATACTCCCCAAAGAAACTGCTGGTAATGATAGCTATTGGCAACAAAAGCTACTACTGGTAACCTTCTAAAAGGCTACACATGTAATATAAATATATGTGCATGAGGCTGTATATAAACACAAAGAGAGAGAGAGAGAGAGAGAGATATATATATACATACATGTATACAAATATATAGTTTAGGGGGTTTTATCCTTTTAAAGCAAATGAGTTTTTACCATATACATTATTTGGCATTTTTACTTGTTCCACAAAGCAATAAACCCAGATAATTTTCCAAGTTCATGTCTAGATCAACTACATTAACAGCTTCATAATATATCACCTGGCACCATAATTTAACTATAATACCATAATTTAGCTATTTTTCTTATTGATGAGTATTTGTTTCTAAAACTTTGCTATCAAAATTATTATTAAAATGAACATTTTTATAGGTATATTTTAACCTACCTATATAAGCATTTGTTGTGTCTACTTTTAACTATGACTAAGTAATAATCTCATTCCCTTATGAGAAAAGAAATATGATCAATTTAGCACCATTTGGCCGGGCGCGGTGGCTCACGCCTGTAATCCTAGCACTCTGGGAGGCCGAGGCGGGTGGATCCATCGAGGTCAGGAGTTCGAGACCAGCCTGAGCAAGAGCGAGACCTCGTCTCTACTAAAAATAGAAAGAAATTATCTGGCCAAGTAAAAATATATATAGAAAAAATTAGCCGGGCATGGTGGCGCATGCCTGTAGTCCCAGCTACTCGGGAGGCTGAGGCAAGAGGATTGCTTGAGCCCAGGAGTTTGAGGTTGCTGTGAGCTAGGCTGACGCCACGGCACTCACTCTAGCCCGGGCAACAGAGCGAGACTCTGTCTCAAAAAAAAAAAAAAAAAAAAAAATTTAGCACCATTAACACATTTCCTCCTCTACCGAGCCTAAATAAAATGGGCTTTTGGGTGTTTTTTTAAAGGTTTATTTTGGTAGTTTATTTCTGAATGTTAATGAGGATCAGTAATTTCAAAGAATTCTAGAATGTCAAACTATTAAGAGAAAGAATTCTGATTTTACAGATATGTAGCGGAGGCCTGGAGAATTGACCTTTGCAATGCCACATAGCTATCTAGTGGTAGATTAAGACTAGAAATTAGGTTCCCAATTCTAGGCCACTCTCCCTGTACCACACCTCCATTTCCTGGAGAGGGACACCTAGGGACAAGAAAGCCCTGTTAGAACAATAATAGCAACTGGACTTGAAATATTTTTCAGTATAGAATTACCTGAAGGGCTCCCTTGTCACTATTATACAAAGAAAATCTTAAATTGTTTCTTTCTTTCATTCATTTATTTATTCACTCACTCACAAGTCATTGAGTTAGGCTCACCATAGAAGGATACAGAAATGTCAAACACAAGGCTTACTCTTAACCTCAATTAAAACTGGAACAAAAGATGTACAGAGATGAAATTATACAATACTACAATCATATAAAGTGAAAAGTATTATAGAGTTCAACCATATTTTTATATTTATCCTATCAGAAGCTCAATTCTTTGAGGCCAATCAAGGAAAAAGATGATAGGGCACTTTGGAGGTTCAAAGGAGTGAAAAGTAACATCCCACTAGATGGATCAGGAAAATCGTCATGGAGTAAGTGGTATTACACGTGAGCCTTGAAAGGTGAATAGGGGATAGGATTAGAATGCATTCCTTTCTTCTCTCCTCTGTGAGGAGTCATTTTCTAAAGAAATATATGCATTTGTACACATACGCACACATAAAGAAGTAAAATAAAGTTATGAATAAATTTTCCATAGAATGTAGGAGGAAAGTTGACTAAAAAATACATACATATACAAATTTAAAGGCAAAAGCTTCAGGCATTTCCAGTCTTATTCTCTGAAAGGCAACTCAGGAATACGAATGTTTGTTTCAAAAATTATCATCACACATAAACTCCTAGTGCACTTGTGGGACACAAGACAAACCAATCCTCATAGGGAAGCAGGATTGTGAGCACCCAATGTGGAAAGATTTGACTTCTGTTGCACCATGCCTTGTGCACAAGGGAATTTTTGATGGTTTATTTGTTTAAATATGTATATTTATTAATGAATAGTTTAATAAAAAACTACTGTGTTTAGCACTAACTTGTTTCAAACAAGCTTTTCTGTGTGTTAGAAAGGAAATAGTCTTTCATACCTCCTTTTAAAGGCAAGAGATGCAAATCCTCTGGAAAGAACTTGCCCTTAACAATTAATCTTTCCAGGCGCATAACTGGCCATTTAACTGGCGTTTAACACCACTATCCATCTTGCAAGCCAGCAACATCATCATCCTCATATACATAACTATGCCCTAGGCTAGAAGGCATTTCAATAGTCTACCAAATCTTCCTTTGCCCCCGTCATATCTACTGCTGGATTGGCCTTCTCCTTCCTCTCGACTTTGAAAAATCATACATTCATTCTTTAAAACAATTCAAATGTTGTTTTGTTTTTTTTTTTCCTAGCTTTTCCAAAGAATCCAGGCCTCAAACCTCATCTCCTGCTCTTGTTCCCCCCACATAATATGCTCCAGTCATGCAAAACTTCTGATGGATCCTAGGTCACAGATTCTTTCCAACCTGAACACCTTCCATGACTACTCTTTCCAAACTAGCACCCATCATCATACCTTGGCTTATTACTTTCATAGCACATTCAAAAATGATGGTTATTTTTCTTTGTCTACCTATTTATTTTCTATCTTTTCCATTAGATTATATACTACATGAAGGCAAGAAATGTATCTGTCTGGCTCAGTGCTGTATTCCAGGAGCTAGGACAGCACCTTTCAGAGCAGAGGTATCCAACAGTATTTGCTTGCCTGAGGCATCCAATATTATTTGTTGCTTGGCTGACTAACTAGTCAGCTGGCTGTTTGGCTGGCTGCATGATTTGCCATGAATTAACTCAATAACCAAAACCAGAACCCTGCTTGCTGATGACAGATAATTGCAATCCTAAGCATAGTACTAAGAAGTAGCTAGCCTTGAGGAAATATGATTTGTATATCCAATTTCACTTGCTGACAGGGAAAAAAAAGCCACACTAGTACTAAGACTTAAGCACTTAATACAGTAGGGATTATGAAGCTCTGAGGAGAACAGTCCTTAAGCACAAAACACTCGGCTAGGAGACAAGAAGGCCCTCTTCTGTAGAGGAACATTGACATGAGGACCAGGGTCAAGAAGTACAGGTGGGTATTCCTGTCCTGTTTCCTTCAGAACTCAAGGTTAATTTATAAGTATTTTCTATAATAATTATGAATTAATTTTATCAGAAAAATTAAAAACCTATAAATTAAAATTTTAAAGGCAAGCTTCGCATATTAAATATATACTTATATAAAAAGATAACACTCCGGCTTAATATTAAATGCTTATACATTAAGCAGACAGTGACTTACAGGGAGTTGTCTCTATAGGGCACATGAAAAAATAAAATATTTCTCAATGATCAATATATAACCCAAATATGTCAAATGATATTTCCTTTGGCAAAGATTTTAAGTCTACTATGTTAAACTCTCAAATTTTTCATCTATTAAATGCAAAAATGATAGCTACAGGCCCTACTAACTTTACAATCCTATGATTATTTAACACACATTCCACTTTCGTACTTCTGTTACAAGAGGCAAAGCATTTTGATCCTTATGTGTTGCTCTTTCAGCTAAAATGGTTTAGTAAAAACAAATATTTGTACAGCATTTTATAGTTTACAAAGCACATTCTAATTTGGACACAAGTTCAGGATAATTAATAATGGGAAAAATGATGACAAAAAAGCCTCACCAACACTACTTAATGGTCCTTGCATTGTCATTTCTTCCAAAAAAAATACACATTTGAAGTTCATGCTCAGAATATGAAATGAAATGCTCACAATAATCAATTCAAAAATTCCTAAAGAGTACATACATATATAGCTAATTTTAATTAGCATACAAATAAACAGCAAAATGCTAAAACAGCACTCGGGTCATCATTTTAAAATACATGCAAACATACAAAGAGAAAAAACACTGCTGATGAATATTGGTCCATGCTTATCTACTTGGACAGCTATTGTGTACAATCCTTTAATTTGATCATACTTAAAATTGCAAAGTTACTATTGTAAAAACATTTTAAATACATAATGGACAGGTTAATGGTTTATTTCTTTGGTTTTTGTTTTTTTGTTTTTTGTTTTTTTTCCTCTTTAAACTATATCACCACTGCCAGGCACATGTTTAAAATAAAATGAGAGAATTTGAAAATCTGGTACAACAGGAAAAAAATTAAAATTGCAAAATAAAACCAATGCTGAAGTGTTGTGCTGCACCCAGGGGTCAACAGCACTGTGTCTATTATTCAGCTGAAACACAGAATTTGCCTTTAGATACCATTTTAATGTTAAATCAAGAACTGTCAATCAGCACCATTTGTTTGTAATCCCTCATCAGAACCCATTGCCTCAGTCTGAACATTCATAGGAAAGAATGCAGAGAGCCTATCTGCAACCACTTAACCTTCATCAACCAACATTCATGCATGCTCATTAACATTTTTTTCATCCACTTTTGAGCATGACACAGCTCATACCAGAAAAATAACTCGCTGATAATTGTTCAAGACAACAGCTGGACAGGCAGAGTGCAGAGGTGAACACTCTCATAGATTATGGGGTATAGTAATGCATTACAATTAGTATAAAGAGTCATATGCTCATATTCAATAGTTTTCCATTGAAGTTAAGGAAATGTCATTACCACAAACAGCAATCTCCTCTAACTTTAACTCTGCATGGCCCACTGTCTGATTTTCTTAATACATTACTCTTTTGAAATAAACCAATGGCAACCATTGACCGCAGTTACTGTACCATTTCATGAATGGAAGCAATATTTTTGTTAGATACAGTCTAAACTTATGATCTAATTTAAAGACTATAAATAGGGAAGGGAGAATTTCACATCTTACTGATAACGATTATTTATTTTTAAAAAATGGCTTTGAATACTATGCTTAAAAATTTCAATTCAGAAAAATAAATTAATATTGCTGGAAAAATCTGGAATATGAATAAAAAAGGAGTCCTAAATATGGAAGAAAACTTAGAATATTCAGTCCAATGTCTTACTCATAACAGCTGTGACAGCTACTCTACTTCTGTAGAAGTAATGTAATACAAATAAAATGAAATTAATATGATAATGATAATACTAGTTGCCATTTATAGAGTAATGTAAATCAGGTATCATGCTAGGGACTCAATAGACATTGTCTCTTAATAATCCTATAAGTAGCTATTAACCCTCTTTTTGCAATAAAAAATTAAAGCTAATCTGAAAGAGATTGAAAATTCATCCCAAATCAAAAAATCATGGAAGCAGGATTCCAACAAGGTAGTCTGATTTCAAAGCTGATGCTTTTCCAAAACTGGCTTCATTGTTAATTTCTATGTTATAATCCTGCTTATATTTCCATTATTTCATCCCAGCTCTCTGGGTGTACAATTATTTGACTCTGGAGAATTAGGCCAATTCCTACAAAGTAAAGACCTCTCATGTCAAAGAAGCCTGTCATTAATGCTCAGAAAATCTCTAGTCTCTGTACTTGTTTCTACCTAGTTTCCCTTTGACACACTTTATTCTCCCACCACCACGCTTAGATTTCCTAACCAAACTTCTTAGTTTAAATTCTACTATAACCATTCTCTGTCTTGCTTATTTGACATTGTTTTTAAATAAGTGAAACTGCAAGAAATTTTGTTTAAAGATCTAGTTAGCTTTTATTAGTGATTCATAAATCAGGCAGCCTCTCATCTAAAAATTTAGAAAAGGTACTCCAATGAGCTGAGCAGAGAAGGTTGGCTTTATAGGTAGAAAACAGGTAAAGCAAGCAGAATAAGGAATAAAAAGCAAATAGGTCATTTTGAAGTTACTTTCCTCATAGGATTAATACAGGGTACTTCCTTATGCCAGCTCAGACAAACTGGGCCCCTTCTGATTGGCTGCTGTGAATTTTCTGCTTTTTGGGAAACTGGACCATTTCAAAGTTCAGCTTTATTACATGGCACCTAGCACAAGTGACTCTTTTCTGGTTTGCTCTGGTCTATTAGCACAGAAGCTCAGTTCAAAACAATGGCTTCTTGTAAATTTTGTTTAACAACATTTAGTCACAAACCTTTGGGAAGAGAGAATCAACAAACCTAAATAAATATAAGAGTCTATTCCTCCAGTCTTCCTTTTGATTAGCGTGTCCTTGTTGAAGAAAATCACTTAACTCACAATGGAATCCACTATGACTTAATAATATAATCTGAAATAAAACCTCAGTAATACAACTGGAGTCAGCAAATTACAGCCACACAGGCCAAGTCCAGTCTGCCACCTGTTTTTATAAATATTAAAACATACTAATAAAATATAGATATAGCCATTAGTTTACATAGGGCTGCTTTAACTGTTTTAACACCTCAACTGCATAGCTGAATAGCTATCACAGATACCATATGGCCCACAAAGACTAAAATATTTACTATTTGACCTTGTATAGAAAAACTTTGCTAACCTATGATATAACCTACAGTGGAGATCCATAATAGTATCTCAAGTCAACTGGATAAAAACAAAACCCATTTATCTTTTGCTTAAAATCTACAGATAACAGCCTGATTCACTCTATAAACCTGAATCATCCTATTCTCTGCTTTCTTCCCCAAATCCACTAGCTAATGATTGTCTAGATGTTGCTTATACTTCCTCAAATATCTCATATCTAATGTACTCCCATGGAAGTAGCCTAGCTTCAGAACTCTATCACCTATCCCCTAGGTAATTAAAATAGTGTCTTAATTGGTATTCTAGCTGGTGGACTTTACCTACTACAACACAGAGCTGTGCAATACTAAGGTATCATCTATGCCCCTATGTAGATTACAACATGTATGTCCCTATTCAAAATGCGTCAAAGTTTATGATAGAATAGAATTTAATATATTTAATAATATTTAATATTTTGAATTATTAATATATAACTGACAGAACAAAATTTAAATTACATATAAGGACCTCCCTAATACGAAAAAAACTCTTTCCAGGTTCATCTTCCAGTGACATTGCCCCATAGATTTCCCTATCCCCAAACATACTGAAGTATAGTCCATTGCTGCTCTTCAGCTCCCAAGCCTACATATTTCCCCAAACACCCCAGCAGCATATATGTAACAGTGCCTTTGTTCACCCTCTTGACTCCTTCTCCCTGTTTGTTCATTCACTCATCCAACCAACATGCTTATTAAGCACCAATGGACATCAGACACTGCCCTGAGTGACAGGAGTAGACAGAAGACATAGTGCCTAAGTAATCTCACAACTAAGAATTTTATTAGAATCACAAACCAGCGCTATGAATGAAAAGTAAGGGCACTGTGGGATTGAATTACAAAGGGATCTATGCCAATCTGAGAAGTAACAGAAGTTACACATGGACGGTAAAAGCCTTGGGAAATGACACTTAAGCCAAGAAATGAAGTATGTATGGGGTCAGCAAGGTGAAGCTATCTCCTTCATGAAGTCTGTTCTAATTATCCCAATTAAAATCAACAGATTTTTAAATGTGATATGATGATAAAATGTATACTGAATGATCAGTCAAGCTATACAACAATATGGAAAACATGTTGTGTAGGAATAACTCTGCATATATATTGTTATAAATATTGTTAAAAAACAGAAACAGTGAAAGGATTAAAGGAGACATAACCAGATTCTATAATGAATTTGAGTAGGGAAGTGGACTTCGAGTGGTATTTTTTCTTTCATCCATTTTCTAAGTTTTTTGTAATATAATTATTTTATAATGAACAAATTATAGCAATTTGAATAGTTAAGTGAACTATCTTTACATAATTTTAATGAAATACAAAAGTAGTGATGTTTTATGTTTATTTCACCATTAACACATATAATAATACTGTATAGTTATAGTACAGAATGACCCATAACATCTATCTTTCTTGTAAAATTGCAGCCTTTTCAATCATACTTGTGAATCTTATACCACCATGCACTCAATAAACTTTTTATGATTAAATATTATTCTTATCCTATTGTTTCCCTAGAGCCTTTATTAGCTTCTATAAGGATAGGAATTAATATAGTTAAAACTTGATTTTCTTTGTTATATCCAATCAAACCTTTATAAAAGCATAGTTTATAGTAAAGCTTTGAGTTTTTTGAAAGCTTAAAATGAACACCTATAAAAAATAGAAAATTATTAAGTGTTGGCAAGGATGAGGAGAAATTAAGGCCCTTATACATTGCTAATGGAAGTGTAAAATGATTCAGCTGCTATAGAAAACAATCTGGTAGTTCCTCAAAAAGTTAAACATAGAATTACCATATAACACAATAATTCCACTCTTAAATAAATGATGGTATATAAATACAATGGAATATTATTCAGCCATTAAAGGAAATGTAGTACTGACACATGCTACAATGTACGCTCAAAAATATTGTGCAAAGTGAAGGCCAGACAGAGTAAGTCACATATTGTGTGATTCCATTTATATGAAACATCCAGAATAGATAAATTCAGAGACAGAAAACAGACTGACAGTTGCCAGGTGCTAGGGGAAGTGGACAATGGGAATAAGATGTACAAGGTTTTACTTTGGAATGATGGAAATGTTTCAGAACTAGATAGAGGCAATGGTTGCACAACATTGTGAATGTAATAAATGTCACAATTATTTACATTAAAATGGTTAGTTTTATGTGATATAAACTCTACCTCAATTTTTAAAAAATCAACACCCAATAAAGGAGCAACTTTCTGGAAAAAGACCTATAAAATGTGTTACAGTATGTTTGCGATTAGTTGCTCCTGTTTGTAGACACCAAATCAAAGTCCATCTAACAGTAACACAGAATTTATATAAAATTTTACTTTCCTCCTTCTTACATAGATGCCTGATGCAAAATAGGGAGAAAAAAGTGAATCATTTAGCATCTAGGTCCTGAACCTATCCCACTCTCAACCACCTTCATTATTCTCTGATTTTTTTTAACCTAATTTACAAAGAGCCTGTTAGTCATTCAGAGCTAAAGTCATCAGTGGCAAAGTTAATTGGAATCTAGATCATTTAAATATTTCTACTTTCCTTCCAAAATTCCCATTTGCTTAAAATGAAAAAAGACAGTTTGCTTGAGGAAACTGAAATTATTACATTTCTGCTTTAAAGAAATGAAAACCCATTCATTTTTTTCAACAAATATTAATTTGGTACCCATTATGTGCCAGGCATTCTTCTAGGTGCTTGCTTGGGACACTTCAGCAAATGAAACAAAGATCCTATTTGTAAAGGAGTTTAAATTCTAGTGAGGGTAGAGAGAGAAAAAGATAAACATACATCTAATAAATAAGTAATGAACAATATGTTAGAAGGTGATAAATGATATTAACATAAAAACAAGGTACAGGGAATTGGGATAGGTGAGGGAACATGGGAAAACATGCCAGAATTAATTTGGGAGTTGAGTGTAGGAGCCTCATTGAGAATGTAACACGTGAGTCAAGACTTGAGGATGATAAGGGACTTATTGAGCAGGTATCTGGCACATGAATGTTCCAGGCAGGAAAAAGCCCAAGGCAGTAGTATACTTGGTATGTTCAAGGTGCATCATGGAGGCTGTCCAGTGTGGTTGAAGTGAAAGAACTGAGGGAAAGGGAGTAGGAAAAGAAGCCAAGGAACAGGAGAGAGAAAAGTTTCTAAAGTCTTCAGCATTTTCCTGGTACTGAGAAGAAATAACTCAACCTTGTGAAGGTAGAGAGACAACTACATGGAAGGTGGCGGCCAGGGGCAGAAGCCAGGCAGGCTCTCCAACGTCTAACCTGGTGAAAGACATATGTCAGTAAAGCAGCAGCAGCTCCCAGTGGGAATTTTCTGAGGAGATGAAGAATGGGTAAGGACTGCAAATTAACAAACCCAAGAATAAGTAATGAGGACACAAGGGAGGGTCAATGAAACATACACCCAAATTTAGTAAAAAAATAGACCAAGGTTCCTGGAGTATAGGATGTATAAAGCAGACAAATAACAAGAAGAATGCAGCTAGAAATACAAGTTGGACCTGACTGCAGAAGGTTACAAATGCCAGACCAAGACGTCCTTTTGCTTTTTAGTCCTTTAGTATGTATGCATGCATGATAAATGTGATATCTACAGGGCCCATAAAGCTGACAATAGCTTGCTTTGTCTTAAAAAGAGAGAATATGAAAAGAAAGAGCAATTTGCAAGCTATTTAAAAAAATAATCCTGCACTCTGGGAGGCCGAGGCAGGTGGATCGTTTGAGCTCAGGAGTTCGAGACCAGCCTGAGCAAGAGCAAGACCCCATCTCTACTAAAAAGAGAAAGAAATTAGCTGGACAACTAAATATATACATAGAAAAAATTAACCGGGCGTGGTGGCACATGCCTATAGTCCCAGCTACTCGGGAGGCTGAGGCAGGAGGATTGCTTGAGCCCAGGAGTTTGAGGTTGCTGTGAGCTAGGCTGACACCACAGCACTCTAGCCCAGGCAACAGAGTGAGACTCTGTCTCCAAAAAAAAAAAAAAAAGTTTAAAGAAAGTATGTAATGAATGAAGTGGCTATCATACCTTCTACGTGTAAAAGGACCAAAATAGAACAAAATAGGAGATGTAACTGTGCTAGACAGGTAGTCAGGGTACCTCATACCAAGGTTATTTCCATACTATTAATACCACATAAAAGCTTCTAAGATGCTCTCAGTATGCTCTCAATATGCTCTCATGCCTTTCCTTTCCCTCCCTTCCTGTTCTCTGGTGCCCCAACAGGCCATAGAGGAAAGAACACAAGTGATCAAGTCAAGAAGTAAATTCTTGATTTTCAACTCCTTTCTAACGATGTGACATTCAGGGCTAGATTTTCAACTTCTGAGGCTCAGCATCCTACATTAAAATGGGGCAAAGCCTAAATTATACAATGTGAGAAAAGGTCAGAATCCCTGGGTCTACACAGGCCCTCCTTTTTCCCCTTCTCTGTAGTCAGTTCCTTTCACTCATTCCTTTTTGTTTCTAACAGCTGCTCTGGCCTTCTTAAAACCCTAATGTAATCAGAAATAATGAGAAATATCGGTTTACTGTGGTTGTAGGTTACGCTTACTTATCAAAAAACTTTCACAAAAACAACTCTCTTAATAAAGGAGACCTCAGAGATAGAAAAGTAGACAGGGGATGATCATGCCAGGCGGCTACCAACCTTCTCTGCACTCAACTATGTTACTGAATAAAAAAGATGATAACGGCTGGACGCGGTGGCTCACGCCTGTAATCCTAGCACTCTGGGAGGCCGAGGCAGGTGGATCGCTCAAGGTCAGGAGTTCGAGACCAGCCTGAGCAAGAGCGAGACCCCGTCTCTACTAAAAAAATAGAAAGAAATTATATGGACAACTAAAAATATATATATAGAAAAATTAGCCGGGCATAGTGGTGCATGCCTGTAGTCCCAGCTACTCGGGAGGCTGAGGCAGGAGGATCGCTTGAGGCCAGGAGTTTGAGGTTGCTGTGAGCTAGGCTGACGCCACGGCACGCACTCTAGCCTGGGCAACAAAGTGAGACTCTGTCTCAAAAAAAAAAAAGAAAAAAGGAAAAAAAAAAAAAAAGATGATATGAAACAGCAATCCAGTGATTAGTCAACCTCAGATTATCTGGTTTATAGAACAATATTCTTTCATGTAAATATATACACACACATATATATTAACATATATGTATAAGTATGTGTACATGTATTTTTATATATGGTAACTTCTATTATAAAAATATTTTTACAACCCTGAAGCTGACACAAACTGCAGCTGTCCTTGCTATTGGTACTGAAAACACTGCTAAATCTAAGTATGTAATGAAAATATAAATAGTCAATTTTAAAAGCTCATATTTTATTTTCTCATAGATAGATAAGATTCAAAATGAAGTAAAATAAGACTTGGTAAAAGAAAATATTTGGAAAAAATATAATTTTAAAATATAAAAACATAGAAGCTCTAACAACTAATGTTCCTCATTTAAAAACAAACACAATTATCCTATTGGCTACTTTAGCTCTCCTGGATTGAATTTTTTGCTAGGGGAGCAGAGAGCCAAACTGTCCCACTGTGACCTGTGAAACCCTGAAAAATAATTGGTTCTCTAATTGAAAAAGAAAAGAAGATTAAAGAAGGAAGAAGAGCCCTGCTTCGGGAAGAATGAGTCTAAGGCAATATGATGACAGAAGAGTAGACTGGCAAATGACTAAGAGCCAACAATTAAATTAAAATAAATTGCTTATTTTGTGTGAAATGTGGTTGCATTAGATCTTTTGATAAATGTGATTTGCCTCAGTGATGAAATTTTTTCCAATTAAAACAAACTTTTCTATATTGTATTTTAAATTATCCATTGAAATATGCAATTGTAATAACATATTTTCCAGGTTGCAATGAAATTAAATATTCATACCCATTTGTAGATGCTTATTAGCTCTGAGTAATATTTGAACTAGGAAAAGATCCCTCATCCCAAAGTTCCTATATCATGGAAAGAAATATTATTCAGGTAAAAATATGTTTTAAAACACCATAAAACAAGAGTAACAATCTGTATTTTAAAATATAATTAAGCTTTAAGGTGAGAAAATTTAGTTTACCAACAGACAATGTAGAAACAATTATCTTCCAAAAGTTAATAATGCATAAAATATATTTCTTTTTCTAAATTAGAACTAGTATCTCTTTCAACCTTAAATAAACAGTAGCAAGTTAGAGTCACAAAAGTTGTTTTTAAATGTCAATGGATCTTTACCATAGGTTTTTAGAGTATATTTCTAGGTGTTTTAAAACAAGAATATGAAATAAAAATATACATACAAAATTTAATAACTTCCCAGAAAAAAATGAAAGTAGTATGCATTAAAAACTGTAAAATATATAGTAGACTATGATATCTGTTGCACATTAATCAAATATAATATTTTGAATAGAGAAGGGAATAAATTCTTTCCTGGCATTTGGACAAACATAAGAATTTTTCCTAAAAATCCAAAAAGGCTCTTGGCTGTGGTAGCAAAAACATATGTTAATGTGATTGATACAGATCCAAACCTCCATAAACATTCAGTGAACAGAACAAATGATTTTAAAAGTTGAATCACAATGCCCCAGGACCCTAAAATGGCATTCTTGTAAAAGAAATCCAGGGCTAAAGGAAAGTAACATAACGTAAATGAAGTACAACTAACAGGGCCAAGTATCTTGTGAAATACTGCAATTTTATGGCATAGAGTTGTCCCACCCACCTCTGCCTGTCCCAATCCCTGGAACCAGTGAATATTCTGTCTTACATCGAAAACGGAACTTTGCAAATGTGACTAAGGTAAAGGACTTTCAGATCGGGAGAACAGCCTAGATTAACCAGGTGGGTCCAACTGAATCATGAGTCTTTAAAGGAAACTTTCCTAGGTTGGTCAGGGTCAGAGTCAGAGAACGAGAAGAAATCAAGGAAGCCAGGAGAGAGAGATGTAATATGAAGACTTGCCCTGCTGCTGCTGGCTTTCAAGATAAAGGAAAGAAGGGAGCCACAAGCTGAGGAACGTGGGTGACCTCTAGAAACTGGAAAAAGCAAGGAAACAGATTCTCCCCTAGAGTCTCCAGAAAAAGAAAACAAACAAACAAAAAAAAAAAACCAACCCTGTTGACACCTTGATTTTAGCCCAGTGAGAATTATTGGACTTCTAATCTACAGAATGGGGAGATAATAATGTATTTGCATTTTTAAGCTGCAAAATCTGTAGCAATTTGTTATAGCAGCAATAAAAAACTAATACAAAGCCCATTTGTGAACATCATGATTTCTCCTGTCTCTGCTAGCTAAGCTATGCTGAAACTAAAGAGAAAGTTAAGAAAATGGATAAGAAGCTAACCTAGAGTACTTACATCATTGGAATATTGAATTAACCAACTCTGGGACCACCAATCACAAGACTTCTTAATTTAATCACTCCCTGCAGGCAAACTTCCTCACTGATTCACCAGAGGAGACTGATTTTTATACATCAATGCAGCATGTATTAATAAAATTCCAAGATCACCTTCCAATCACAGATTTGGGGGCTGTAAGTCATATTTGGAGATGAGTATTTTTCACTTCAAGCATTTTGCACTCCTTACCTGACAAGCTGGTAGGGAAGCAGAAATACTAACACTCATTTTTAATTAAGCCACAAACTAAAGACATTTCTTTATGTATTTCCTCAATTAACTTGTCACCAGTTTAGGAAACAAGTATTAGGTTGAACCATACGAAGTTTTTGATGGGTCAAAATGGTAGAATTTCAACAATTTCATATGGTTCATCCACCTAATTTCTATTAGCTTGCAGCACACAACTAGAGGAGGGAAAAAGAGGAGCAATCTTATTCCTGAAAAATTATCACTCTTTGAACCTTCTGCTAGCACTCTATGAAACTAAAAAAAAAAAAAAAAATTAACAGTTATCACCTTTCCTGCAAACCCTGGGGAGAATTTAGCCCATAAGCTTCAGTTGGCACTCTTATTTGCCTATCAACTAAAGTTTCCCTATGCCTTAATTCATCCCAGTTCCATAATTATATTAAGTCATCCATACCATCCTCACTAATCTCTGAAACCATAAATAACTGTCAGAAATAATAATGAATTCTTAGCAAGAACCAGTAAGGTTTCACATAGGACTAAATGAGCTTTTCAATATCACTCTGAAGTCATCAGCTCGATGCTCTAAAACAAAATCACAACAATGAAAGCAAAATTAAAAAATTTCAGCTTTTAAATTTCATAAAATTACAAAAATTGTTAGACCCCAGCTCCATGAATGACTCATAAACTGAAAAAACAAAAAAAGAAAGAAAGAAAAATTCATGGAAAAAATCAGAACAAAAAGGGGGCGGGGGACCAACAGATCTATATTTTTATACCTGATTTAACAAATCATTGTCTCAAAGGACTTAACAAAGCCCTTGACATTTAAGACATACACAAAAATGAGTAAAACAAGATATACAGAATAATCTATTATTATTTTCTAAAGTTAATGGTACAGTAGCTTCTATAAGTGGCTATTAACATAGGTCAGTTATCGCAGTAGTTTCATGGTTTAGAAAGATTCATTTGGAAGCAGGACTACAGAACATAGGTCATATAACTTGTAACATTGTGGAAGATTCAGAGATGATACACAAAACTTTACAAGTAGAAATGAGCCCTGTATTTTCAAAATTTAAGTTCAGGTAACATTTCCTGAGCAACTACAATGAGCCGGGCACTGCAAAAGATGCTTTACAATAGGTATTATATAATCCTCACAATAACCTCATGAGATGGGTATTATGTCCCCCAGTTTATAGAGAAAAAAACTACAGCTGTAAAAGCCAGGGTCACACACTTGTAGGGTGGACTCCACAAAGTCCCTCACTTCTTGTGTATACTCCACAGCATGGTATTAGTATTTACAGCTCAAATACTTACAGAAGTGAATATAGGTACCAAATGATGAAAGATGGTCTTAATAAAAAACAGCAAGTTTTTAAAGCCTTTAATATAAATTGTGGGATGAGGGTGAACTGCTGTGGGGCAGTGGTAAGGTGGCAGGAGATGAGAGGAAAATTATTTTAAATCAAAGCAGAGCACTTTAAATAAAACATAATAGGATTTCTTTTAATCAGAGAAGCAGCATGGCATAGCAGAAAGAGCAATGGCTTTAGACTCAGATCTGTATTCCATTCAGAGTGGCTGCTCCTTTTAGATGAACTTCAGTGGAAGAGTATAACTTTTTCTTATATATAAAATATATTCCATATCTGCCTTGATTCTTTCATAGAATTATTCTGGGGAACATAAAACAATATAAATGAAGTAAATATTTAAGTGCTAAAATGCACATGAATACTGTTGTTTTATTATAGTCTAAGGAGCAAGTTTCATATTTTGCCCAGATTTAATATATGTATACTTTTATTAACAAATGCATCATGGTAGTCTGCTAAAGAAAGATTCAAAAATGGATAGCCAGATGTTAAGACTGCCTTAAAAAATTATCCTAAGTTGGATGAACTATCTTATTGCATGTGTTGGTTCCCTGAATTTAAAAAACAAGCCACACACATTTGAATAGGCAGCAACTGAGCCCAGCCTCATCAGGCCCAAGCCCCTGATATCACCTCACTTCCACCGCTGTACAAATCAGAAAGGCTGAAGTCATTCTTAACCCTTTTTAGCCAAAGACCCACTGACAGTCAAAGAAATGGACCCCTTCTCAGAATATTATTTTTAAATGCACATAAGATTTCAAAGGAGGCAAATTATACTCAAATGCAGCTATCAAAGTGCATTAAACACCAGTTTATGAAATAGTAAGATATGTGTGAGGCAGCAGTATAGATGTACTGCTCAGATCTCACTTTAGGAAAGAACTTTCCATTCAGCTACAAGGAGCACATTTAGCTGACAGGCTCCAAGCGTAAGGATTCTCCCTAGCTTCTGAGTCCAGGCCATGTTCTTCCTGGGCAGTCCCCAGACAATGACTGAACCTGGCACAAGTAGTAAGTACTGCCTTTAGGGCCCAATATGGACTCCTCTAACAGGGATTCTTTGCTCCAGAGCTCCTTTCTGGCTGGGTTGGCTGAGAATTTGTCAGATTTGCACCATGGTCTACGTTTTTCCTACCCAGTCCTGCTGTCTCACCCTCCCCACCCCCCCGCAAAAATAAATAAATAAATAAATAAATACAAAACTCTCGTACTCCAACATCTCAGCACCTGCTTCCAGGAGTATCAGAATGACAAAATATGCTTCTTTATTAATGTATTGACTAACAAGATTTAGCTGCAAGTCTAATAACTCCCCTAATAAAGCAGTGATGAGTTTAAATGATATTTGATGTAATAATTCCAATACCGTATAAAAGTATATTTGAACTCTACTTGTGGAAATATAATAGGTACTTCTGTGTTTGTTGTCTGTGTTTATAATTCAAAGAAAAGCTATATTTCAATCAGAGGTTTCTGAAAGTAATGATGTGAGGTTTTTTCCTTATCCAAGGTCACAGACCCCAGAACCCTATCTAAGGACTCCAAGTGAAGAACTCGTAGGCTATAAAGTGTGCCTGAATTTGAAATATTCATTCTTTTAAGATACAGGGAGGCACTTAGACAAGTTAGAGTTGTGGTAACCAAAGATCTCCAACTTAGCTTTCCTCCTTAGATGCCATGAAACATGTGAAAGCCTATGTTAAACACACAGAATAAGTTATAAAGATCATATGCCCAAATGATTTAACCTTGAGGGACAAAAAATACCCAGCTTACCTAATCACATGAATACATAATCACCTCAAAATGCAACTTGTGAAATTCAAGGTTATAAAATACATAACAAAGGTATTTTGATACAGAAAGTTTAGTTCTGTTACAAAAGGATTTACTATACTATTTATTTAATATCAAGTTCGGCTGGGCGCGGTGGCTCACGCCTGTAATCCTAGCACTCTGGGAGGCCGAGGTGGGCGGATCGTTTGAGCTCAGGAGTTCGAGACCAGCCTGAGCAAGAGCGAGACCCCATCTCTACTAAAAATAGAAAGAAATTATATGGACAGCTAAAAATATATATAGAAAAAATTAGCCGGGCATGGTGGCGCATGCCTGTAGTCCCAGCTACTCGGGAGGCTGAGACAGGAGGATCGCTTCAGCTCAGGAGTTTGAGGTTGCTGTGAGCTAGGCTGAAGCCACGGCACTCACTCTAGCCTGGGCAACAGAGTGAGACTCTGTCTCAAAAAAATAAATAAATAAATAAATAAATAAAATATTTAATATCAAGTTCATATATAGCATAAAATACAGCAAAAGTCCCCTGTATCTACTTGTAACTCTCCTACCTTGACCCTGCCCTCTTCCTGTGCCCCAGGATGGTATCAGGTTGCAGTGATAGCTCCACCTGATTCTACCTCTTCAGGCAAATGGTGTGTGTGTAGGAAGCAGGGGAGAGAGGAAGGGTGTAAGTGAACAGCCAGATTTACAAAATTGTATTATAAGATTAAAATAGTGCATTCAAAAGGATGAGCCTCATTTATATTTTCAGGTGAATAATAATCTGTACTAACTGTGTATGAGAGTCCTGAGTGATAGAACATGATGCAGACAAGACTAGATGCTTAAAATAGGGAAATACACTTTAAGCAATCAGAGGACACAGTTGCCCTGGTTAAATAAGGAATAAGGCAGAAGACAGAGGAAATGGAAGAGAAATTCTTAGAGAAACGGTATGAGATAACAACAATAGAATACAACAACTTTAAATTTTTGTTAAGAGATGATAGCTACAGGCTATCATCACTGAAAACTGCTACCAGAATTAAAATATCAAGGTGAACTTACAATATGGAAGAGAGACTGCATCCCCCAATCTACCCCTAGTCAAGAGACTCCAGTTATTATAAATCTACTTCCTTTCTCCAATGGAAGAAGGAAAGAGAGGAAGAAAAAAAACAGAAAAGACTATGTTTATGCACACACACACCCTCAGTACACTCACACCCTAGCTCCCTCTCTTTCTGGTTGTAGCATCTGTACAGTACACAAAAAATGTCTATTTACAGGGACCTTCATAATTTCTGTCACACTATACCAAAGATATGCTCTATAACTAAACATATAACCAAAGCATTTTGTGGACTTGAAAGTCTTCTGTGGCTCCAGGCCAAATAAATCCACTTTCTTTAGCCTCTCTCTTTAGGTTCTATGTCTCTAAAGTTTTCAGAATAAATTTCCACTTCTTCAGCAGCCCAACAGAGAATATGTACAATTGGTAACAAGGAGATATTTTTTAATGGTAAATAAGATACTCCTGACCCATCTCATAATTTCCTCAACTCTTGAGTTCTTTTGAGATTCACCCACAGACAAGAACCAAATGATATTTACCTAGAGAAATATTTCATTCTCTATTGACTTCCTCCCCAATCTTTCCAAATTAGTATTTGTCAAATGTCCTTTTCAGAAACATTGCATTCATTCTGGCATCACCTCTTTATTGGCATGCATTCCCCCCCCCAAAAAAATATTTTTATGTTATAAATTATATTGTTCATCTTAATGTAGGCTTGTGAGGTAGTTTAGGACTTTTGATTCACTTTTGTTCTTACAGAGGAATAAACTGTGTTTCAAATACAAGGCAACATCTTGAACACAGTCAAGTTGTGCGGATAATCCATAGTTTATCATTCACCACCTGATGTCAGAAATCCAAGCTTGATTTGCTTTTAAGTGCATAATCTATTAACTGTTTCTATATGCCATAACCATTCAGTTCAGAAATAATTTATAAACTGGTTTAGTGGCTGTATCGGGCAAATATGATGCACCTGTTATAAAATGTGATTACTTCAGAAAGCTAACAATTGTGGAACCGCATTTTCATAATAAATCAGTCTAAATGAATTAGACTATTCATATACTTTCAAAAAGCCCTTTAATCCCTATTAAGTTAACAGTTTGTGAATAATGAAGGTAATTAATATTAATTTTAGTTGACAAATCCAACACCAATAACTTGTTAGTATACATTAATCCATTTTCCAGCAGCCTGTAAAAATTAACCAACAGATGCTTCCAATCTGGTAAAAAATACGCAGGTCATTAACATTATTTTGATGATACCAAATGTTCAATATATGAATATTATGATTAAATTTCAGAGAGATATATAAACAGTGTTCTTTCATAACCTTGTTAATTCTTAACAGAAGCCAAATAGTAAAATATGCTAGTCTTTCCTAAAATCAAAATCAGCATTTGTTGTTCCACTCCTCATTCTTATGCTTCATATAAGAACTTGAGTGAGTTTCCTTAAGAATATAAAATCAACGTGAATACAGGAAACATGTCTGCCTTATTCACTCTAGTATCCTCAATATCAAACACAAGGCCCAACCTGCAATATGCACCCAATAAATATCTGCTGATTTGAATAGCCATAGCCAAGTGGAAAGAGAAAAAGTGGGTGAAATCAAAGTGGAAGAATGAGAAAAGATAACAAAAAGATAATCTGAAAAAATTTCCATACATATTTTCAGAAGAATTAAAAATATGGAAAGCTAAGATGTATCTCAAAAACTTACGACAGAGAGAAGTAAGAAAACCCAAGTGGGATACTTAACAGAAAAATACAATATAAAAGAAAAAAAATGACACAAGCGACTCAGGAAAAAAGTGTTTATTTCATGGGAAAAGGCTTAGAGAGGATTCCTATACATACTTCTTAAGATATAGCACAAGGCACTTTTCCCACAGAAGCATTGTTATAAATGGTCACAGGGAGGAGATTAGTTTAAAAAACAAAATATGTAAGATCTAACTGGAAAAGAAAAAGGAATATGATAAAGGGCAACAGAAATCAAGAGGAAATCTCCCCCTGGTTGCTAAGGGGTAGAGAGGCAAAAGTCTTTTCTCTTTGGACTCAACAATGTATAAGTGACCAGGTTTAATTTTGAATTCTGCAGAAATTACAAAATTGGTTCAAACAAAGAACTCTGGAGTCATGGGGGACAGGTAAATGATAATACCTCAGCAGCCAGGCCACGAATAAAGACACAACATGGAACAACCTGTCCACTCCACCCACCAGTTTTGTTCTAAGTTTTATGGACATCTTTCTTTTTCTTTCCTTTCTCATCTGAGATATATACATATATATATGTATATGTATGTGTGATGTGTGGTGTGTGTATATCTGTTTTTCTGAAAGCAGCAATGACTGGTCTTTTCCAACAAAATACTTTACTGGTAATGCCAAAAAGCACACTTAGGAATCCTCAAAAAAATGCTTTCTAGTAATTATTCTTTAAACTGAAGACCAAAATATGTCACCTTCACAGCTCATCTCTGGTTAACATTGAGAAATGTTAGCATTGTTCAGGGTCACAACCCTGGGCTTCCCCATCGTTTGTGTTCACCCTGGAAATGTCATCCACTGTGACAGAAAAAAGAAAGCAGCATTTCAGCTGAGAAAGATGTCCTACTTCTCTGCCAGCCTCTAACTTTCACTTTCTTAGTCAAGTGAAAGAGATTCCAGGCCAAAGGGCCAGCATGTACAAAGGCAGAGAGGGATAGAAATGTGGAATATTCAGAAAATGATCATCATTTCTTACCTTAACCTTTATAGTAGATTGAGCAAATACATCATTTTTTTTCAACCTTGAATCTCAAGGCTAAAGTTAGATGACTTAAGAATTTTTTAAAGGTCCAATTATTTCATTTAGGGCTAACACTACAGCTAAATTAAAGACATGCTAACAAGTTTCCCTTTTGAGCCTCATTAATTAAGAAAGTAATCAGAGTAGAGAGGGGGAAAAAAAAGAGTAACTGGGTGGCAGCATTACTTAAATAGCTTTTAGGTACCACCATTTGTACCTACTAGGAAAGCAGGCAAAACAAATCAATTCCAGATTATGAAATCTGAAATTGTGAAGTGTTTTACATGTAAATACACATTTTAACTGCCATATATTTTCCTTGATTGCCAGAAGAGTGCACTAATCTTATTCAAAGAAAATTTTGATTCTCCATAATCAAAAGGTAAAATTAAGATCTGCTTACTGTACAAGTTTACCTAGGCTGAGCTCGGTGAGAAAATTCTGTTTTCAAAGATCAAAGTATACCATTTTTAATATTTTAGTCAGGATAAATGGTACTCAACAATACATGCTAAAGATTTTAATTTACCAATTCTAGAAAACTACCTTAATTTACAATTACCTTTTTGGAAAACATTTCAAAAGAATACAAATAAATTTTTAAAGTATCTGCCAACATTCTTTGGTTGCTATGATGATCAAGTTAAATCAGATTTATAAAGTATCTAACATGGTACCTAGCAAACAGCAGGCATTTTAAGAAGTCAATTCTTCCCTTTCTACACCAAGGCCTCCCACCTGCATCCATCCAGTACAATCCCACCCTGCCAGCTCTCCCTGTGTTCTATGAACCCAGGCGTACAGGTGGTGGCATAGGTCTACAGTGAAAAAAGTTCTTTTTTGAAAACTAAAAGGTAATGATTGGTCTAAGTGCTTGTGCTACAGATCTAAAATGCAAGTTTTCCATAATACTTAAAAATTCACTTAATATATAGGGATATCAGTCTTAAAATGTAAGTAGCAGGCCCATGAGATTGGATAAATTCAATTTTCACATACAAGTAATACCTAAATATTATAATTTTTTAAATCACACTGCACAGGTAAAACCTATCACAAAACAATTTGGAAAATTAATGTCATTGCTTTTAATGAAAAGATCATATAACCTACTCAAATATTCCTCTTTCAAGCTAACTTTCCAGACACTATAAATTGAATATTTCTATTCCATAGGACTCATACCAATTAATGAAGTTATGTGACAGTCATTGTAATATTAAAAAGTGATAACATTCTGACTAGAGGAAAGCTCACATTTTGTTTTTCTATTTCTCTAACTAAAGGGAATTCTCATGCCAAAAATGTCTCTCAAAATATCCGCCTTTACAAAAGTCGAATTTATCCCAATGGCACATATTCAAAGCAAGTATTATATAGAAAATTTAACAATCAAAGTTTTGTATTAATCATTTACATTTTAAAAATTGTTTACTTGACATACTGTATAACAAAATTCACTTTTTAAGCATTTCATTTCATTAGATCATTTATTTACCCACTAGTAATGTAAAATTATCATGTATAAGATCCTTAAAGTAATGTTTTCTAGAGGTTGGTACTTGAAAAGTGTCAATGTTAAAGCTTTAAAATTTAATTAATAAATAGGCAAGATGTTGGACTTACCTTTTTGTTGGGAACAGAATGTATTCTCAAGTTTACAAAGCAAATCCATATTTTCATACTTGTTTTCATTGACTTTGATCCAGAAACAGTTTTCTGTCATTTCATCAGGTCGGATCTGCAATCAGAGAGAAGACTGATTCATAAACAGCTGGGTGCTTCGCCTGTCCCAGCCCAATGACTATATACAGACCCAGCATCCCACAGCTGCCTGCAGATGTTTATGAATTAATCTCTGTAAGATTTTCCCCTAAAGTATGTTCAATGAAATAAGAGTTCTGCAGGATGTTAACATCTTATTAGGAATAAAAAGTCTGAAGCTGAATGAAATGAATTAGTTTCTTCTCAGTTGCATTTCTCAGTTGTCAGTAATGCTCACCTTGCACTATGACTCTTAAAGGCAGTATATATCACATAGCATTTCCCAAGTTTCTGTGACCATCTTTCTGCAGGATTCAGAATTCCTATGACCTGACTAAATATAAGATTCTGGCAACTGGTAACACTTTTCCCAATAGCTACCAACAGAGAATAGTTCCTAAGAACACTAACGTTTTTCTTTCCAAGAAACACTTCATAAACATAGGGTTCAATGCAATAATGTTAAATTACCTATTTAATTACAAATCAAATTCCACTGAACAACATTAACTCTGACCAAACTTATAAACCAGAAAGTCTTAGTCAATAACAAAGGACTTTGTCTCGATACTTTAAAAAAAAATGTCATTTTATTTATTGTCACTTTGATTAGGGTTCCCACTGGAAATTATATATATGTAAATCCAAAATTAAATTTTAATCTAGGTAAAATTATGTTTCCTCCATTAATTTGTTTTACCTTTAACCAATTCAATCTTCTCATGCTGATTTCAGGTTTAAATTCTTTCTTTGGTTTCAACCCGAATGGCAGGGTCGGTGGAAGAGGAAAGTTTCCACCACCAAGAAGCCCCAGGGGAGGTGGTGGAGGCACAGGACCACCGAATGGCATGGGCATTCCTGGAAGTGGAGGAGGGGGTGGAGGAGGGGGTGGAGGCGGCACCCCTCCACAAGAGGGCAGTGGAGGGGGAGAGGGAAGGGCTGGGTGGCCAGTTCCATCTTCTTTTGACAGGGGCAAAGGAATATTCCTATCAGCCGGCAAGTCACCAAACTAGAGGAAAACATAATAAGGAATATAATTAAGAAAAAGTTTACAAAGCATGTAAAAGTATACACAAAAACAAGTTATTATTTTAAACCAAAAAAGAAATGAACATCAGTAATTTCAGATGGTTTAACCTAAAAACAAAATTACAACAATTTATTCTTCCAATTTAAGAATTATAACTTTTTTTCTCATAAAAATGTAACTGCCAGAAGTATAATTCCCCACTCTGGGGCAGTTATGACCACCTAGGTAGAGATATCCAGGAGGGAAATGAGTATACAGATCTGGAAGCTTTGAAAGTCAGTGGTCTGTAGGTGACAGCTGAAGCCATGGAGGTAACTAAGTTCACTCACAGTATAGTATATACAGAATATGTAGCATGCAAAAAGGTCTATGTATAGAATTATATGGAACACAAATTTAGGTGATATGTAAATAAATAAGATCCCCCAAAAAGGACTTAAATGGTATTTTGCACATTATGCCTTTGCTCAAGTCTTCTCAATGGTATCCTAATGCACTTGAGGAAAAACGAAATCTAAAATTCTTAGTAGGGCCTACAAAGTATTTCATGATCTGGTCCCTGCCAACTGGTCTCTCAAGTGACTTTCTCCTAATTCCATGTATGTGCCAATCTCATGCTTTGCTCAGGGCCCTTGTACATGCTGCTCCCTCTGCCTGGAACATTCCCTTCACCTGGCTAGCTCCTAATGGCCCTTCCAGTCTGAGCTAACATGTTCCTTCCTCAGGAAAGCTTTATCTGCCCACTCATTTTACACTCATAGCATCCTGTACTTCTCAATAGCTCTTATCAAAAGTGTGAAATAATTATTTAATGAATCATTAACATTTATCTCTTTGATAGATTGTAAGCTCGATGAGGGAAGTGACCATGCTATATTATTCCCTCCTTCCCCAGCACTTGGAGAAGGGACTGGCACATGAGCACTATTGAAGAAATGGGTAGGGTAAATGAATTAAGGACAGGAAGAGAAAAAGACAAGAAGAGAGTCATAAACCACGAGTGAAGAGAGTGCCTCACCCTCAAAAAATACTGTTCTATGGAGTCAAAAGCCACAGAGAAACCAAGGTAATATCAGGAGTGAAAAAGAATCAGCTGTGTCCACTGGTCACTTTTGTCCTTATGTTCCTACAGCATGGTAAGAATTTGATACATTTCGAATATCATGAAGAAGATCTTCTGTGTTAATTTTCTAATATGATTAGTTTCTCAAAATTACTAACTTAATTCTAAGTTATATATAAACTACCTTTCAAATAATGGGCTTATAAATGTTAATAAATCATTTTAAAAGTTTTATGACACAATTTTGAAAAGTAGACCACATATAAAAGCCTGGAACCAATGAAATCTGAAATCATCACAAAGAAAAACAATGTTATAATAGAACTTGAGACTAAAAATCAAAGAGCATGCCTTATCAAAAATATTAAGTGTAAACAAGAACCAGGTCAGTGTTAACCTGGGTTGCTGTGATCAAATATGGTACTGCCCTTTGAATGTTAAGAATATACGTATATTATACTTAACTCCTATATACTTTATAGTTAACTATCAACGTCTTAAAATAAAGATGGTTGAATTTCTCCTCTAAAATAGTTCATTTGATAAAGTAGGAATGATAGGACTTGAATGTATGGTTCAGGAGGACAGACATGGTGAGTATCTTGCTCACCATTACATCCCCAGCACCTAACAGTACCTGGTTGTTAAAAGATTGAAGGAGCAAAGGAAGAAAATCACAAAAAACAGAAATATTTTATTCATAATCTTCATAGTCAGTATAGCTTTATGATCTTAAGCTAAATGCACAGATTTCAGGAAAAATAAACTAAAAATCCAAAGAAAGACTTTGCCACTTGTTTCTCAAAAATGAATACGGTGCCCAATATTAAGTATCTAATCCTAGGCTTTCCTCTGATAGCCATAAACACAGGTCATCATTGTGCACAATTTAAAACAATTTAGGAGATTCCTTGATTTAATTTCAGTTTCAAAACATAAATTTATTCCCATTTTATATAAAAGCACCATGCAACAATAATTCATCCAAAGATGGTGTATATATTTTTTTATAAATTGAAATTTTCTAGAGTAGATTTACAAGTAATCCTTGAAATGGGAAAAATTAAAAAGAAAAGAAAGTTCTTAAATTTATATTAGCTCCGACCAGGAAAACTTGTCATAAATATTTCAGCCATTGTCTATAACTCAATCTGAAGTACATATACAATCAAATGTTTCTTTTAATATGACAGACAAGGAGCCATATGGGAAAAAGGAACAAATTCAACAAAATGTGCTACTTCCTTCTTGCAGCACTAAAGAAAGAAGATCAATAAGAATACTTTTCTGGTGGATAGATTTTTTTTTTTTTTCTAAAATTGAAACCTAACAGATAGCTATCTCTTAAGGTATCTTCAGACAGCCTCTGCAATAAAACTACCCAGTAAGCATTTAAAAGAAAACAAAATTGCCAATAATATAGGATATAGTGTACCTGAGACTATTTCAACATAACCATAAATTAGGATGAAAGAAAAACTGCAAAACTATACTTATTGCTCATCATCCTGTATGTAAATCTACATGAAGAAATTTAGCTATGAATATGCTACCTCCTTACTTACATCCACATAAAGCATGCAGCTGATGTATTTCTTGCTATCTAAATGTTTTATGTGTAGAGGGTGTATGTGAGCTATCTGCTTCATAATCCAGATTTACTCTCTTTTTTTTGTCATGTTTTAAATCTGTTTACTTTTCGAAATTGAAAAATTATCAGAAAATGTTCTCATTCAGCTAGAGGTTATCTTTTACTGCAAGGTACCCATAGGCTGAAGGTTTTGAAAAATAAATAGCTTGAGCAATAATTTCCTGTAGTAGGATAAAGATCAGTGATGAATGGCAAATCTAAAGGACTTTCTTACCCTTTATGCTTAATTACTTAGGAAACATGAGACATTAGGAACAAAATCCAAACAAAACATAAGGAAGGAGATTAATTAGTAAAATCTTAGATATTCATACAAATAGGAAAAAAGTACAAAGTAAATTTAAAAAAATAAACACAGCAGAACAGAAATACATATAAATAATATTATGAAAACATACAAATGAAATTAAAGTTCAAACATTCTGATGCTATGAAGATATAACATAACCTTTGCTCCCTTGGTGTGGTTTCAATACCCAGTCCACTCAGAATGGTATTTTACCTGAGATTTGAAAGCTTGTAACTCTGCTTGAAGCTCGTTAATCTTTGCCTCTTTTTTCTGCAATTGAGCCTGAGTTTCTTGGTGGTCAGTAAACTCTTTTTCAAACTGAAAAAAAAAAAAAAAAAATGAGAGAGAAAGATGGAAAAGAAAAGCACTATTCTTCATATAGAAACATAACTCTAATGGTCTGTCAGTAGAACGTAAATTTCTGAATTGGTTTCATGAAAGGAGTGGTAGATTTTTGCTAAGTCACCTACAGCCTTTCTCTAGGTCCCTCCGGGTCCCACCAAAATCATTCATTCGCAAGGAAGCAGACAAAGACAGAGAGGAAGTCTGTGACCTTCTCTCAGCAGTGGAAACTGGCTCATAGTTATCTGCAATTCTGGCATTTTTCTTCAAAGTCTCTAAATATCATTGTGACTTTGTGTAAAATAATAGAGAGCAAAGCATTGTACTTCATTTCTTGTCCCCCCACCGGAAAAATTTATACTTGAAACTTATCTGAAATTTATCGACATGTTTTTAGTAATAATTCCATTCTGTTCAATTATTTTTTTTCTTATAACAACATAACATCTCCTAATATCTTTGGAAAAGTAATGGCAAATTAATCTTTCAAAGTCCCTAGTGAAATTCCTTCTGAGAGGAAAGCAAACAATAAAATTTAGTGAATCCAATGAGCTTTCTAATTTATACTGCCACTCTTTATAAGTCCCCATCTTGTATTCAAATAGCTTCACTTTGCCATTATCGTGACTGAAAACCTCTCCTAATAGAAGTGAATTTAGAGTATTATCTCATCATCAAGAACAAGTATTTGACTCTCTTAAAAAAATGAAAAAAAAATCAATCATTAAAAAAAGTAACTATTTCACAAAGGTAGCCTTCAGGTTTTAATACAATCAAACCTCAATTAGGAATATAACAGTATAGAACTCAATAGTTTACAAGGGCTTTTTAGTTTATAAAAGGATTCTTATTTTGTCCTTAACATAGAGAGGTAGTTATTAGTCCTTCTTCATACAGCTAGTAAAAGATGTGAGGTTAAAAACTAGATTTTCTGCCTTCAAAGTCTGAGTTACTTGGATAAAACCACACGCCTCCCTACAATTAATGTTTAGACAGTTTTATTTCATGAACTACTTTTTAGAGCAGTTTTACATTCACAGCCAAACTGAGCATCTACCTAGAGGTTTTCCACAAAGCCCCTTCCCCTACACATGCGTACTCTCCCACATGCTTCACAACTATCAAAATTAAAAGCACAAAAAGAAGTATTTTAAAATTTCATCACAAAAACTCTATAAAGTAATAGTATAAAAATAATTCCTATCTTACAGGTAAGGCAAATAAATTTCAGACTACTAATCCTCTCACTCTCAACCTTGTGTTCCCTTTACAAAGATAACAAAAATAGGTTAAAAACTGTCCAAATGTCCTTCCACCTCACCTAAATCACATAACATTACCATTCCCACCACTCCTACAGCTCCTCCAAACCCCTCCTACCACTAAATAATTAAAAAGATACCAATGCTGAATCTAATCAAATAACTAGACTATAAATGAAACCACATGTATGTAGGTCTCAGAGGTCCACCCAACTCCCTCTGTCACCCTGTGCTTCCCTGGGGCCTTGTCAAACAACTGCCTTCACACATCTGTTACATAGTTAACCCCTCTGCACCTCTGTCCCTCATCTTACTCCTTATAAACCCTCTAACCATAAACTTACTTTTAATTAAAAGTCAATTTCTTCAAAGAGTGTTTAGTCCATACTCACTTTTCTGACCTGTTGAACTCCATTCACATCCGTATCCATCACAACTCAGCTATCTGTCTTTCATTCTAAAAACAATGACTTGCCAAATTCCAAATCCCCTCAGCCTAAGTTGATCTCAGCCTCAACTTATTATAAGTGGTCTCTCTGTAGCTGTGCTATTCAATATCATAGCCACAGATCACAAATAGTTATTTAAATGTAAATTTAAATGAATAAAAATAAAGTTAAAACTTCAGTTCCTCAGTCACACCAGTGATAGGCATACATGACTGATGTCTACCATGTTGAATGACACAGATTATAAACCATTTCCATCATCCAATATTAGACAGGCCTGCTCTATAGCATAAATACTTACAAATATGCCTCGATGTTCAATCTCTCTTCTTCTATTTGTTCCATTACAACACACTCTCCTAGTTCTGCTACTTCTTGGTGGCTCCTACCAATTTTTGTTATGGGTTTCTAAGTCTTCAAAATCCAAAAGCTAACCAGTTAATGTTGGCATTCTACAGGGCTCTTTCCTTACCCCTCTCCTTGTCTCATTCCACATTTCTTGTAAGATGGCATCTTCCACACCCATGTTTTGATCACCATTCATACACTGATGTCTTCCAAATCCCTATCGCTACCTCAGCTTCTTCTCTGAATTCCAGACTACAGACCAATCTCTAAATAGATTTTCAACCACTTAATGAAAATTTTTCAAGACACAGAAAAAAACATTATTTTCAACACTAAACTTATACCGCGCACTGCCCCCCAACCCTGTTTTTTAAATACTGCTATTCTTTGTAAAGGACAGCTCAAATAATGATTCTTTTGCTCTTAAACTTTCAGTGCTTCCTTATAATCATCAACCTAATATCTAAGATCCCTCTGGGATCTGGTCCCAACCTACTTATTTCCCATTATATAAATATAATAAATATTTAACAGCATGCCTGAGATGTGTCCTTCAGAGGAGAAGGTTCTGGAGACAGAGTTGAACATAATATAGTTAGCACTTTTAGTAAGCACACTTATCTGGTGGAGAAGTAAAAACAAACTAACAACCCTAAATCCATGAAAACTACCAGTAATAAAAAGAGAGAAAGACTGAAAGTCAGGGAATGATTCCTGGGTGAATGATGTTTGACCTCAGGTTTGAAGAACATACTAGCATTTCAAGCAGAGGGAACAGCACAGTGTGTAGATGAAAGGCAAACAATACTTTGTAAGGGGCACAAGAAGAAGTATGAGAACAAACTTCAGGGGGTGAAGCTAGAGAGATATATATACAGAAATAAAATTGTTGAAAGGAATTTTGCAATAAGCCAAAGAGTTATTCCTTTTTTCCTAAAGACCATGGAAAGCTATTAGTGTATGTATTATACGAAAATAACAATCAAATACACATGTTGAAAAACCCAATCAACAGCAATGTGGAAAACAGAGTGAAAAAGAAACACCAGAGGCATGGAAAGTAGTTTGGAAGCTACTGCAATTATCCCAGCAAGAACTGAGGGCCTGCCTGAATTGAGGTGGAGGAGAGGGTAATGGAAAAGAAATGAAATGAGACTACAGAATCAAAAAAGTTAGTATCTGACTGAATGATGGAAATGACTGAGAGGAGTATGTCTAAGATGACTACAGTGTTTTGTCGTTTTGCAAAACAAGTGGAAAAGAAGTGTTGTCATTTGGAAAAATAATGAGGGTATAAAATGCAGAAAGAAAAAAGGTATTTCTAGGGAGAAGAAAGATGAATTTGGTTTGGATATGTTAAGTGTGAGATATGTATAAGAAATTCAAAAGAAATTTTTATATACCTCCTCCTTGGATATCTCACGTTGCTGCCTCATACTGATCCTTCAGTGCTCACGTTAGATATCACTTCCTTGGATAAGTCTTCTCTGGCTACCCAAGACTAGATGAGAAATCCTTCCTCCAGGCTTACACACTATATACTGGTTTCTACCATAGCAATTGTCACATTGTAATACAAAAATATCAAAATGTAGTATCACACACCTCATTAACACTCACCAACCTGGAAGCTCCTAAAAGTGAGAAACTTTTCTATTTTATTCATCACCTTTCCAGTGCTTTATATTTATAATTAAAGTAAATAAATAGTTGTTGAAGTGATGAGCCAGCTCCTGTCAAATTTTCCTTTATATGTCGAATGACTATGTCAATATCATATATTAAAGTTCCCTACTCTCCCAACATCAAAAATCTTTGAGAGGTCATTTTCTCTTTTCCCTTTTTTACAACCAAGAAGTTCACTGCTATGTAGCAAGAAATTAAAAAATTAAACTTTTCTTATGAGAGTAAGAATGAAGAAGATTTTTCACAATATCAATATGTGCAATAGGATATGTCTGTCCTATCTTATAGACGCTAGACTAAAATTCAGAAGGAAAAAAGATTATTTAGGAGACCATACATAAAACCTATCAAAATAAACAGAGTCATAATTAGTACACCCTAAGAAAATTTATTAAATTAACTTGGCCATACTGAAAGTATCTGTATTACTTACCAGAAGAAAAATTTCCACATCCTCCCCATAAAAGGATCAGATGAAATATAAACTTTGCTTTAGCATTTTTATAATATCTATAGTCAAATCACTGTAGCCTTGGGGATAAAATGAATCTCCATTAAAAGCATACCATATAAAAACTGATATGATAGCCTTCTTCTCTGAAAAGAGTTACTAGAGCAATATTATACTCACAAAATTACATGCAAAAATGTCAAAAAACACAGTTAAGGTTGAGGCGCTGCTTAATTTCATTCCCAAGGGTAAATGTATTAGTGCATCTGTACAAGAAGGTTGATAATTCAATATTCTCTATATACTTTCTGACATTTCTGGTCTTCATTTTTCAAATTTATGCACCAAAATAAAGAATGTGTCTAGCAACCATGATAGCTTTCTGCCTAAAGCAAAGTATTTACATGTGTCCTTATAAAGCTATCAGAACAAAGTTTTTGCTGATATATACAAAATGGTATGGCAATAGAAATCTTTTATGGAGCAAACAATATTTTCTGAATACTCCTAAGACGTATAATTTCTGACTAAAAGCAGACAACTAACCTTGAACAGTCTTTCTTCTATTTACATTTAAAGCTTACAATTTAAAAAAATCTGTTGAAAAGTTAGTATGTTTAACTCCATTCACATATACTACTAATATATACATTAAAATGATAACAAAAGCAAGTTTATACTATCTGGGATGCACCCAAATCAAGTACTTGAAGGTTTACTACTATTTTCCTTTAAAGAGCGAAAGGACTTATTACTGAGTTTAGAATACAAAGTTGGCTGAGTGAGGAGTCACCCTACAACATGAACATCTATTAACTAACACTTATGACACAATTTAAATGATCTATTAATTTGTTTCCCCACTAAACCAAACAACTTGAGGGCAATGACAATATAATATTCACAGCTGTAATCCTAGCCTGCAGTCTAAGGCCTGGGATACAATAACCTCTCAATTAATGCTTGGTAAACTCAATGCCTTAGGACTTCTTAGACAGGAAATTTATAATGTTTTCCATAAGTTACTCCTAACTTATGTTTTATCTTCAAAGTCATGTTTTATCTGCAAAGTTTATAGAAATGTGTAATTCTCTCAAGATACATTTAATACCTGCTGCATTAAAAATGTGTACTTCTTAGCATGGTGTTCCTAACGCAGTAAATATTCACTTAGCAAACATTCATTGAGGGTTCATTGTAGTGGCAGTAGTAGTAATAATTATCATTCCTTCAATGTGAAAAAACAGAGTTAAGCATTCAAGTCAGAGTGACTGCTTGAAGAGTGAAGAATCCAACAAAAACATAAAGAACAAGTTTAACAGGTACATGCTTAGCCAGAGATAAAAGGACAAAATGCTACCTTAAAGTAGAAAATGGTTACAGAAATACTACTAGGTTGAAACAAATAAAACTCGTATTATAATATCCAATATTTTGACCTAAGAAATAGCAATTTTAATAGTACAACTTAACACAAGGAAGCAACTTTAATCAAAACTAAAAGAAAATTAACTTTTCTCTTAAAATTTTAAGATAGAAATTCAGCTTAAGGGCCTAAATTATATGATTTCTTGAGAATCACTCCAATCTTAAAATTTTGATTTTGTACATTTTGCTCAAACACCTATTCGTTTACTCATTCAAAAAATATTTTTTTAATTCCTACATGAGGGCCAAGAATTATTTTTGATACAGAGATAATGAATAAAACAAAAATGCCTAATAAAATTTAGTCTAGAGGAAGAAACAGATAATACATTCATATGTACATATATAAATACATAAACTATGTAGTATGTCAGATGATGATAAATATAGTGGAAGAAAACAAATAAGAGAGGAAGAATAGGGATGGTCAAGGTTGGGAATGAGGAACTAAAATTTTTAAATACAATGGTCTGAAAAATCATGCTTGGAAGATGGCAGCTGGGCATACACCTGAAGGAGGTAAAGAAGGAAGGAAGGAACAACAAGCAAAGTCCCTGAGGCAGAAACACGCCTGCAGCGGTTCCCCACAGTCCTGCAAAGTTAATCAAAGTTACTTACTTTCTTGCCAAGGTCTGATGCTTTCTCTTCAAACTCTTCTAGTTTTGCTTGATCTATGCAAACATCTAAAATTGCAATGACGGAAAATTTTTAATTGTAGTACTTTTTAAATTCACTATGACTTCAAAAGTTTAGAAAGAAAAAAAATCATACAAAGAATTAGAAATAGTACTTAGTAATGGTAATTAGTAATAAAATCAACAAAATGGAGAAAAATATTATAATGTTGGAATAGAGAAGGCTTTTCTAAGAGTAATACCAAAAAACATAAAGGAACAGACGATCTCAATAACAATTTTAAACTTATATCAAGCAAAAGAAGAGAGTTTAATTGTAACATAAAAATTCAAAGGTTTCTATCATCAACCGATAAATATTTTAAAGAAAGAATAAATAATGTCCAACACAAGCTAGAGAAACAGGCAATAGTAAAGAACAGAAAATTAGGAAAATCGAAACTAAAAATCACTAAAACATGAATGGATGTTTGCTTTTCCCTAATAATATGAAAATAAAGCCTTTTTAATGAGAAATGATAGCAAAGATTAAATGATCCATAATGCCAAGTGTTGGAGTTGGCTAGCGGAAACAAACTGTCCTACACAACAGTGAACATTGGGAACTTTGGTGATGAAAAACTAGGCAATATGTATTACAATTTTACATATGCATTTCTTTCACTCAGCAAGTCTATTTCTAGGACTTTGTCTTTGGGGAAGAATACTCATTAAAATATTAATTCTGTTAACCAAAAAAAAAAAAAAAAAAAAAACCTGTAAATAATTTAAATGCCCATCAATAATGGATTGATTAGGTTATGATATATGTCCACATGATAAAATATGATGCAGTAGAAGTGATTCATATGGATTTCCCATAGTATATTTTATCCCTTCTGCTTTTGTAAATGAAAGCAATACATGAACATGGTTTAATAAAACATAGAAGAGTTTATAATGAAAAGTAACAATCAAATCACTGCATTCAAATCTGTCTCACTTTTTAAATGCAACCTTGTACAGTTCTTTCTGTATTAGATTATCCTAATGGCTAGCTTCTTAATTCTAAATAAAATGTGCATCCTATTATTTCTTGATATATTTAAGGCATTATAGATAACTTCCTATTATAAAAGACAAAGACAGTGTTCCCACTCTAATCTCAATTTTTGATAGTTATATTTACTAAATTGGCTGGCTCCATAGTACTACTTAACCCTCTGATTACTATTATATAGACAATATCTCTAAATTCCTACTATAATATATCAAATTATCTGTGTTCTATGCTTTCTAACACTTTTCTCTCCTATTGTCTAACCTTGTGTCTTTTCTCACCTATTCATGTAAGTACAACAAAATTGTCTTTTGTATTTAAGTCTTCTGTATTTTGTCTATAAGTTTATTCTTAATATTTAAAAACCAATAAATATAATTATTAAAATTATCTAAACATGCATCACTCATATATGCAAGTAGTGTTCAAATATTTTCTTTTCTTTTCAAGAGTTCAATGATAAAACCTCTCAGTTATTCAAGAAAAACATCCCTAATATCTGGGGGAATCATTCCACATTTTAATTTGCTGCATATTTAGAACATGCATTTCCTAATTTCTGTGTCCTCCTCCTACCTCCTCAGGAACTTCTAATTGCTTCTCTCCTGTATAGAGAAACAAGCATTTTCTTTATCAGTGTCACTAATATTATCCAGGTCTTCACTCATTCTATATATTTCATTCCTCTTCCTGGACTCAGATAACATATGAAGAAGAAACAACCTTGCACAGATATATAGTGGAAAAAGGGAAGTGCATTTTAATAGCCTTTTCAGATCATTGTGAATATTCTTCTTTGGTGTTACATCAAAATTTGACAAATGGTCAAACAGTAGTTCAGTGTGGAATCACATATCATATTACTGAACTTACACTCTGTTACTTTAAAATCCAAAGATCAATGTTCCACTTTTAATGAATCTTCTGTCTATGCAGAACTTGTAACATCAGGCACTGGTCACTTGGAAACAAGTGATTTGCTAAGTCATGTATATCTTCCAAATGTTGACACATCTCTTCGTACAATATCAAAACAATCATATAGATTGATATCACCACTGACCTCATCAGAAAATTCTTCTAGTATTAAGAAGCTGTCAGGCTGACAGCATCACATAAAAATTTCCCAAAATTTAAATTTTCACTTACATAAGAGCTCAAATTTTCTCATTGTAACAAATTCTATCAGTCATTTTCTTGGAAGTTATAGGCTCACTTCATTTTATTTAAAGTGTGTACAGTTTGTAGTCTTTCAAATTAAAAAAAAAAAGAAAAGAGAAAGGCAGCCAGTTCAATTATGTAAGTATTTTCTTATCCTGCTTTGGTATGCAGCAGGAGTGCTGTCTGTATACATCCCATTTGCTCACAAAAAATATTAAAACGATGTGTACTCAAGGCTCAATATTTAATAAAATTAATATTTTTAGGTCTTTATTAAGGACATTGTTAATTAAGTAAAAAATGGCATTTTTTTGTTTTGTTTTACTGAGTAAAGAATATAATGATAAACTAAACTACTATAGTTTAGTGCCTTGATTCCTAACCAAGTACCAGGGGTTTTACCCTCTGTTGTTTTGCACCATCAGTGCAAATATCAACCCAATGAAAAAGGCAAATAATGTCTTAGTATTTATATGAAAAAAGTTTTGACCATTAGGACCCTCTGGTGTCCACAGGCCACACTATGAGAACCAATACCTTAGAGCTAACCCATACAGTAGGAGGCAATAGATGTTTCCATTTAAATAACAGAGAAATACTCACCTACAAATTGTGTTAAATCTAAATCTAGTCTTTTTCGATATGTGAAGTCTGGATCCATTCCATCTCTATGCAATACAATCTGGGATACACACTCATCAATTAATTTGAAGTACTGCTGCCTAAAACCAAAGAAAAGACTAAATGTACAATCAATTCATAATTGTAACTTTACATCAAAACATAATGCTTTTTTATTGACCTTGATTTCAAATTCAATGATTTATTAATATAATTTCAGCAGTTGACATGATAGATTTAACATGGGAGTGGGAGTAAACACAACAGTCATTACTTTCCTTCTAATGATTTAAAACTGTTATATTTTTATAATCTTTCAGGAAATATAGTATTCTTTAAAGATGATTTTCTTATAAAAGTCAGAATTTTGACTTAATTAGTTGGCAGTAAAAAAGAGTTTAACAGGAAATGTTGTGTACTTAAAAACAGTCCTCACAGATCATCAACTTTCCACTGTACCACTTCAGCATTAATTCATTTTATTAATTAACCAAAAAACAAAAAGGTTTTCTAAATAGTTCTGTAGGAAGTTCTTAAAACTATATAGAATATTGTTTTTGGAATGTTTGTGGAATCAAATTAAAAACTGGTACTATAAATTATATACAATATTAAATTAATATTTCTTATTCAAATGAAAATAGAAAAATTTAGATAACAATATTTGTCCAAAAATCAAACTTTAACTAAAATGCCCTAGTAGTAGAGTTCATGTTGTTACTATAGTTCAGTCCATCTACATTTGTAATAAGCTAAAGAACATCCCTTAAGAATCAACAAATGTGAAATAGACAAAAGATTATATAACCAAAACCAAACTAAAGTGACAGACAGGGTGGGTACTAGTCTAAAGAGGTTACAATCCTCCATCCCCAATCATCCCCTAGAACTTATTTCTTTCCTCCATGACTTTTAGCTCATTTTTCCTCTCCAAATCTTCCTCATCATGTATTTGCTGGCCCTACAAGGCACTTTGGCTTTCCTCCCCTGCAAACTGTGACCCACTGCCCTTGGCCTATTTACCTTACACTTAATAAACCACCTATTACGCTGGAAAAAAATTTACTACAGCTTAACATTAGCAAAGATGATTAATGATCATGAATTGTCACAGAGTGAAATGTTCAAGAAATGGTTCTTGGGTACTAATAAAAGAAGCTGGTATCTATGTTTGCCTCAATTTCCTCAACTTCTTTCAAAGATATTATCTCCAATCTCTGAATATTTTTGCCATAATAACCATATTTACACTTAGGTATACATGTTTCACACACATTTATATCTGTCACATTTGAAAATTTAGATGATGCATTCCTTTTTTACTCTTAATATTATTCTAATGTTGTTTTAAAAATTAAAATCTTTTAAATTAACAAGTTATTTTATGTCATTTTTTAAGGAAATAATAATTTCAATAAATTTTTTTCTCAACTCCACAATATCCAATTATGAGTTAATTTATAGTGTAGCTGAAATTTCACGCAGAGACTCTTTTGGAACGCAATACTAGCATAGAATAATATATATTTCTGGATTCCAGAAAAGTAAATCCAGAAAATAATCTCTATGAGAAAGATTAGTGAGTTAATGAATGTGTCTGTCTGAGGAATATGTGAATAATTAAGCAATGAACATAAATTGCCATTACTTCACGGATAAAAGGCCATTTTTATTGGAAGATGTTTTGAAGTCATCTTCATTTTCTCTGTAACATTTTTAACAAATATCAGAAATTTTCTCCCATGCACATTCATTTAGTATGACATTTTTCACATGGTAAGTCACTGATTATTTAGTACAGAATTGAATTTGATCTTCTCCACCTTTGAGTTACCTTGCTACATTTCATTTTTCCCCCTTTTTCTTAAGGAATAGGGATTGTTTCTGATGTACATTCTCCAATCAAGTTCCATTTCAGTAAAATTTCCTCTTGTCCCAAAGGTGAAAAATGAAGAAAGATTCTAATTTTTCCACCCACTAATTTTTTTTTTTTTTTTTTTTGAGACAGGGTCTCACTCTGTTGCCGGGGCTAGAGAGCAGTGGTATCATCATAGCTCAAACTTCTGGGCTCAAGTCATCCTCCCTCAGCCTCAAGAGCAGCTGGGACTACAGGAATCCAGCCACCACCATGCCCAGACTGGTCTCGAACTCCTGGGCTCAAGCAATCCTCCCACCTCAGCCTCCCAAAGTGCTAGGATTACAGGCATGAGCCACCACACCCAGCCCCACTAATTCTTTTAAATAAGAACATTTCACAATCTGCAGTGAAACAGTTAATCTATTGTTTATAAAAAATGAAAAAGTGTGTTCATATCAAAAACAGTTTAAAATGTTCAAATCATGTAAGATTTCTGAAAAGGTAAAATCCAGGTCCACGGTAGATAGATGAAACCAAAAAATTAAGGTAAAACCAAAATAACAACACTCATAGACCCATACACCAATAAAAGTGAATTTCACTGCATGTAAATAAAAAGGTAAATAGATAAAAAAATTTTAAAGGTGCATGACAAAAATACTATACAAATGACCACAATCCTGGCACAATCTTGTAATAAAAGTAAAATCTCCTTTTAAGCAATATTAACAACAACAATAATAAATAACTATGAGAGTTTGCAAACATGGGGAAAAAACAGCGTTGTCTTGAGTACAACAGTCCCAAGAACACTTCCTTCATGGCAACCATATCTATTAATAGAACCAAGACCAAAGGCCAACCAACAGGCAAGGAAGGAATCAACACTGATGAGCATTAAATTTAAAAGTTGGAGGAGTTAGGAAAATAAATTAATAAACTTAAAAGCTGATTCTCAAAAGATGACCAAAATAGCTAAACTACTATGTCTCACTAATGTCACTTTGGTAATACCATAATCTAATATTTCTCTGAGACTCTTGATTCCACTAAAACAATAGCATCAACTAAGCATATTCCAGGACAGTTGTGCTTTTTAATCTGTTTTCAAACTAGACATAACCACATGCCCTTTTGGAGCACAAAAGAGGAGACCAAAATCATAAGTAAGATATAACCTCTGCAGAACTATGGACATATTCAAATCACTGAAAGCAAACAACGGTCTTGAAATCTTGGGAACTCAAACAGCATCAAACATCCAGGGCTTGATAGAACCAACCATACACAGATCAAAAAAATGTATGGTGTTTACTTTAGGGTAAACAGAAGTTTCAATTACATTTTTAAGTAAATCTGAAGTAGAAATATAGCATTCTAATTAGCAGAGTACCGATGATATTTTAAAATCTCATTTAATTAGCATTTCTTATCTACCATTTATAAAGTGGTTAAATATTTAAAATGTTATTTTATTTTTAACAAAATAACAGAAAGAAGCAAATTAAACATCAAAATAGCTCATATTTTAGAATATCAATGAGATTTCTAGCTACAAAGAGAGGATGTTTGATCCATTTCCCTTACTCATCCCAAAGAATCTAAAGTTTTAACACTTTGACTTTCGTTCTCCTCTCTTTGTTAGGTACATCAAAAAAACCATTGAGTTACACTTTCTCATGTCATCCAGAGAACACAGCCTGACTGAGGCTTGTCTAATAAATTCTTTTACTTGAAATTAAGTAGGAAAAGACACATTATTCACAGTATCTCAGAATGAAACTTCAGCAAACATAAATTGGTGGCAACAAAAATGATTTTATATCCAAAGATCTCAGCTTCCCTCATAAAATAGAAAAGTATAAAGAGGATACAGAGACTGAGCATACACCATGTGCCAGGGATTTGGCTTGGAGTTTTACTCATGATACCATATTTCACCTTTATAACAACCGAGTGAGTTAGGGGATAATATCCACGTATACCTACATTATAATGTAGATAAGGCATAGAAAGGATAATTTGTTAAGTTCATGTGGCTAGTATATAATCACACTCGAAAAGCCATTTATCTAGCTTTTCTCATACATTAGCAATGTTAAACACAACTATATTATGAAGGTACTTTGTACCTTCATAAATACTAATAAAAGCAATGTTTAGTGCCCTTCATGTAACTTATAAAAAGAAACTTATCAACACCATTTCTGCTGCCCAGGGAATAACGAGAAAATATTATCCATCACATGATAAGCCAGTAATTTGTTGGTAGTTCCCATTTTTATTCAGATGAAAGGTTGTAACCAAGAATCCACTGGAGCTTAAAAAGTAATAGTAATATCATTTTACTTTCATCTAACTAAATATACGCCCAGAGGAAACAACACATTCTATGAATCAATATTATGACAGAAATAAAAATCATTCGCTTGTCCCAATCAAATATCAGGTGAATTTCACAATTAATAGATTTTTATTAGTGAAAGAAAACATTAGAATATAACTTCCTCTTACCTGATAAAATAATCATTTCGAATCAGCAAAAGATGCTGAAGAATAGAAATAAAATATCCCTCTGCCCTAGTTTCCTTAACTGTGTTCCACACCATGTTGTAAACATCATATGCTTCAGTGAGTTGATTAAGGAATATATAGATTTATTTATATTCTACACCATACAACTGTATGAATATGACAAAATCTACTCTGTAAGGCTCTGAAACCCTAATACAAATATCTTGTATAGTCAACATAAAATATGGGTATTTAGGATTAAGCACAGTGGAAAAACTCTGGAAATGGCAACTTGACCTAACACTTCCTGGCTTCCCTTCTATGATCAACTCCAAATAATCTGCCTCTCCTAAGCAAAGATGTTGCTGGGGTAAAGGTAGTAGGCAGCTGGTTGTGAATACTGTATTTCGTTCTAAGGGTACCTTAACCAACAGAGTTGGTACCAGGCATTATCTATCATGGAGAAGTTCCAGTTGAGGCTAGGAAACTGGTGGACCTTGGGAAGGGCTAAGACAAAGAATCATCATGGGGTCCATATGAGCATACACCAAGGTATAGGGAAGGAGCAGCCAGTGGACAGAGGCTACACTACTCTTAATGCTACAAATCACTGGGTGGCGGGGAAGGTGCCAAATATAAATAGAAAAAAGAATAGATTGCACACATATGCATAAGAAGTCAGCCTAAGAAAATCCATTTGTTAGTTGTAATATCCACTTACATATGTATGTATTCATAAAAATAAACATTAAACGAATAAAATAATGTTCTTCTGATGCATAAGGTATTGATTTCATGTGATCTATATAGAAATGAGTTATATCTGAGGGAATGTGGCTGTTGTTTTAGATTTAGCAATAATTTTACATATTATTGGACTACACTCCTAAACAAAAGGATATTTAAGTTCAGCTCTAACATCTTCGAGGCGATGGGAGAACTCAATCAAATCTTCTTCCTTATGCTCATCAAAGACTTTAAGTTGGATATCCAGGCCATCATTCTTAATGCCTTTTAAATTCTAGAGATATTAAATAGAAATTATGATGAATGCTTTTTTTAATTATGAAGAAGAATTAATGAAAAACATATAAACAATAAACCAATCATTCAACTTGATTTATAGCATTCAAACATTTAAAGTGTTAAATGATACTCAAATCTTATCATCTATATCTCAAAAATAGATTTTTATACTCAAGCTTTTTCCCACAGATAAATTATTCTTGAACGTAATTTATCTAAATTTCCCCCTACTCAAGTACTCTTCTAATTTAAATATTAATAAGGAGACTGCAGGGCACTTACTGGCAATATCTCTTTCAATCCACAACGCATAAATTCATTTCTGATGTGAACCCTGAAGTCCAAATCATCAGGAGATGTAACAAGGGCATTGATGAGCTGCATACAAGCCACCTACAACAGATTATACAGTGAGCCTTTTACTGGATTTCCAACATTAAACAAAGAGTGACAAAACTGAAACATAAAGGTGTTGTTCTAAGTATTATCAAGTATTAGATAATTATTTGTAAGTAAAATATTTTAGCTAATTATAAGTTATAAAAGAAATACAGTTGCAGTGGAGGTTTTTTATTTCTCATTTATTTGAGGGTTTTTGAGGTGAAAGGAAGATGGAGAAACATTAGCCATTGGTACCACTCTATAGAAAAAATCCACTCATAAGCAAAAGTTAAGTTCTTGTCCAGTAATATCATTCCACACACATACAACAGGAATTGAACATATCCTAGTTGAAAACTATAAATATCTACTGGATGGATAACATTTATCTAAAATAAAATAATAAAATAATCATCAAGAGAAACTTAAAGACCCAAATACCTCAAGGTCAATAAAGGTCTTAAAACTGGTTAATAGGGTTGTTAATAACCAAAAGTTACATAATGAACACTGCATAATTAATTTCTAGAAGTTAATTTATCAGGGAATTATTCTCATGCTTTGGCAAAAATTCAAAATTACTGTATGCTATGTTTTAAACAGAAATAAATTATACAGCTCATTAAATCCTTTAATATATAGCTTAAATGATAAAAATTTAAAAATCACAAAATTTTTCAGTTCATGCTTAACATTTAAACTTTCAACTTCATTTTTTCATCTGTGGCTGAATTACATCTTTCATCATCCAACAACCATAACATGGAAGCAAAAGAGATTTTCTCTAGAGAAGCAAAGCATTCTTTGTTGTTGTTGATAGTGTTATTTTTCTAAGTCTACCTTCCACCTAAAGTCTAGCAAGAACTACTGGACTACTGATCAATATGTTTAACCTCATGCTGTTCCCTAAATTGTCTTTTCTCCATCCCTTAAGGCAAGGTTTATATGAATTTAAAATACCGTTTTGGAGTAAGACACCAACAGGGGTCTCAGTTCCTGCTGCTTGAAATATATAGTAATTGTTATGTTTGATATCTAAGCATTAAAATCTGACCAGCATGCTTCTACTGTCAAAATTTAAGATTGTTTAAAGTGAGGGTGAGGAATGTGCCAGAGGAGAGAAAGGAAAAAGAAAAACACACTTTAAAAAAAAAGTCTATCTTTTCAGTACACATGCACTCAGCTGTAACCAGTTCATGTCAAAAAGGTCAAGTTTAAAATGTTTTCCCTCTACCTCCTTGCCAGTCATTACCAGTACCCACAAACTTTTTTTCAGCAATGTCATATAATTTTAAAAGATCTCAAAGAGCATATAAATAATGCTGCTGCTCTATGTTCAGAGAAACTAAATCAGTCTCCATCACCCAGTTTCTAGGAAAATGCAAATTACACAAAATTCAAAGAAAGTAGCAAAAATAAGGAATGTAAAAACTAGCTGTAAATATCACCTAATATGAACAGCAGATAGATGTAGACAATAATAGCATAAAATGGAAAAGAAAGGAGGTAAAGGATAATGCAAATTATTCCCAAGAAATATTTAAAAAGAAATATTCAAAAAGGTAAATTAGAAGAAAAATTAGGAAATTAAATTGAAATAATGAATTTAAATTAGATTTATAAAATCCCTGCCCAACTCTAATGGTAATTTGCCATTTTCATGGCTTACAATCTATTTAATTTATATCACATAAACATGTATCTGTGAATATACACAGATATACACTGGAAAAAATTGTTTCCTTATGAATAAAACATTCTATAATCAAGGTAAAAACTAAAGAGTTTCTTCCAGGTTTTTAACACATATATTGAGATATATGGACCTGTAGTATCACATGATTTCATATTAATTTAGCATACCAGCAGAAATAGGTGCCAAAGCAGCATTTATGCCAAATTCCTAGTGACACTGAAAAAGGTTCAGAAACTACAAAGGTAAACAGAACATGCTGTCTGTCCAAATGAAGATAAATAGACACAATGATAAAAATATACTATGTATGAATACGAGAGATATGTTTGGTAAATAATGAGATTATGGAGATAATACTAAATGAGAACAAAAACATCTGAATAACAGTACTAACTCAACACTGTCAGTACTGACTCAGGCATAAACAGGAAGGTGGCCTGATGAAGTGGACAAGAATGTTCTAAGCAGAGCAATTAACAATTTCAAAGACATGGGTCCTTTAACCAAATTACAAATAATGCAAATTTTATGCATAGTTTGTAAGGGAGAGGCAGGAAAAACAGGGGAAGGGGTCAATAGAGATCACCCTGGACAGAGACAGGAGCCAGATGAGGCACAGCCTTGTGTGCCAAGTCACAAGATTCAGATCCAAACAGAAACAGTGGAAATCATAAGCATTTTATGCAAAGGAGAGGCAATAATACAGACAATGGATTCAAGATAAGTAGTTACTGTAGAAGTAACTCTGGTGAGCAATAAGGAGGGCTTGAACAGTATCTAAAATATAAAGAAGAAAAACTGATAGAATCTGACGGCTAGATGAACCTGGGGTTGAGGTGAAGAAAAACAATTACAAGAGACACTCCCACTTTGTAACATTAACAGAGATACAAAATGCAAGGAAATTAACAAGTTTTAGAGGAGAATAAGATATATCCCACTTTTAAAATTCTGAGATTGAGATGTACATTAGGAATCATTTGTTCATTAAAAAAAAAAAATAGTCATTAAGTACCTACACCTTGTGTCAACTGGGGACATTAACAGAAACTCCAACAGTGAGAAATGAGAGAAATGTTCATCATAAATAAGTACTCTCCATGCTCTACTTGATGTTCCAAAAATGCAGCATAAGAGCTCTATTAATTTGCATTATGTTATAGAAACTGAACACATGACAAAAACAATCTCTTTCTGGAGCTGATAAGGGTGAGAAAACAAGGAGATTCTGCCCTCTTGGGAGCACCTAAGTTAACTAAAGTTTCTATCTTTGGGCATCAGACTGTAGTTCACCCTCTGTTATTGGCTTACACATTTCATTCTTTCGAAGCCTATTTATTGGTGCATACTATCCACCAGACACTGTTTTTGGTGCAAGAAATGCAGCTTTGAAAAAACATAGGCATTTCTATGAGAAAAACAGGAATCAAGACTGACTCCAAAGTTTCTGGCCTGAGTAATTTAAAGGATGAAATTTTAATTTACTAGATAGAAAAGACGATAGAAAAAACAGGCTTGGGAAGAAAGATCAGGACTTCAGTTTTGGAGATGTTAAGTTGGAAATATCTATCAGTGGCCCAAACAAAAAAAAAGTTGAGAAGGAAATTGGATATAGGAGACTCCAGTTCAAAAAAAAAAGAGATTCCAACAGCAATACTAATGTAAAAACCAAGATCTCAGATGGAATCACTGAGGGAGTAGTATAGAAAAAAGAGGTATAAGGCATAAGGTATAAGAACTGATTGGGGGCATTTCAATTGTACGCTTGTATTTGCAGACTGGAGACATATACCTAAGTTAAAGAAAAGTACAAAGCCATCACAGTAAGAGAGAAGAGAAATAAGGAGATTGTGGTGTTCTGGAAGTATGAGAAGAGGTCTCAACAGGGAGAGAGTGATCAACTGCATCAAATGTAGTCAAATAAGACAGGACCAATCAATTACAACACTTTTGCACTGGGCAAAATGAAAACATTGGTTATTTGAGAAGAACAGTTTCTACAAAGGGACAGTTACCGTCCCGAGTAGAAAAATGCTCGCCTTCTCACTGGAGCATATGCAGTACTAGTAAACAAAAGCAATTAAAATTGGCTCTAAAATATCCTTTCCTTTGCTCCAAATGCACCTTTATACACTAGAAATACCACTCCTTAATCTTTGGTTAAACAAATCTATGTAAAGACATTTATCCAGGTATTACAGACCCAATTTTAATGTTTTGGAAGCAACTACTGTAAGCTCACTTTGTTACTCTTGTCCCAAGTACTAAAAAGGGTCTTAAAATACCTTATAAAAAGGTATTTTTAACCTAAACTTCTAGCTGGAGGGGTATGTGGGTGTGTAACCATCTAAGATTTAAGACAGTTGAGGATTTCCTCAAGGGCAACAGCAGGCTAAAGGTACGGTACAAAGACTGGGGCCAACAGAGCCCATACAGCCTAAGACCAGGAAGGTGAACAGCCAAAAATGTACTGACAAATGGTGGGACAAATGCCACCCATGTCATAAACTAGGAAGGTAAAGACATAATAGGGGGCAGTAAAGTAGATAAACTGTAAACAGCAATCTCAGATATATTCAATATGTGGGATAGAGCCAGTCAAAGGCAATCTTAAGAACAAAGCAAATGATCAAAGGAAAGTCATTAGAAGTGGAAAGAGGTTAACAGCAAGACAGAGGAACATGCCACTATCTTCATCATTTAATCCAAAGTAGCTTCCTGCTCTTGAAAATAAAGTCAGAAGGTTTCTTCTTATGTGAATACGTAGCACCTACATTTCCTCTAGTACACAATTTACCTGCTATCTATTTCTATACTCAACACAAATAAGAAAAAACAAACATTTTATGTGTTTTTTTAACCATTGGTTTCTGATCCTTTCTGGACAAACTTAAGTACAAAATTCAAGGTACGCTATAGGTTTTGATACCTGAACCCCATCCACAAGGCCTGTCCAATTTTTTTCAAAGGCCACCAGACCAGATGTTTTCTACACAATTCTGTTGATGGAATTTGGAAAGGCATCTAACAAACAGCAAAAGCAAGTAGTCTTTATAAAGTTTAATCTTGGGTCAACATGTTCGTCCTGGATATAAGTAGATGTCTTTACAAGTAAAATGATGGCTATACTACACTGTAAAAATATATTAGCTTCAGGAGCTAAATCCAGAATGAAAACAAGTATCAGTAAAATACTTAAATAAAAATTCTATCAGAATCTGCAAATACTTATTATTTGGGCCTGGAAGATACAGTTTCGACTGCTATTCATCTTCTCTACTCCATAGCAGAAATCATTTGTCTCTCTTTGCACAATCAAATTTCTCATTTATCAAGCAAAATGAGTAAACGATGTATATAGAGAAATATTTTGCCTCCAGTGTAAAGAAATTCCAAAGATCTTAAAATTCTATACATGTGCATTAATTCAGAATAAAAACTAAACAGACTACATTATGTAGACCAACAGACATAGTAAAGTATATAAGCAAATGTAAGTTCTATAATTTTATTTATACTTCCAATTGAATGTTCTGTAAATGGTACAGTTAGGAAGTGAGTTAGAGCTTGAAGTCACTGCATATACCCCATGCTGACTCAGAGAAATAAATTGCAGCACTCAAGAGGCTATAATTTACATGAACAGAAGTACTGAAGAACAAACCTGTACTTTTTAAAAATATTTATTCAGACACTCCCCCTAAGGCACCATTAATTTTTTCTATGTCCTGCCATGCATTTTTTTTTGAAACTACAATTTTCATACAATATATGTTAAGTAGCTTTAAATTCTAGAGTATAAGCCTCTTAAGGGAAGACCTATATGTCATCCATTCTTGTAGTTCCAATATCTAGCATACCTCGTACACAGTAGTCACTGAATAATTAACTAATTGATGGATTAATTATGAAACTTTGCAGTTACCTTTGAGACATCAGTTATCTCTACAGTTGTCTACTGCAGCATAAACAAAGGAATGTTTTATATAGATGCAGAATATTGGCAGTAAATTCTAGAAAATGTTAATCACTAGTTTACACTTAGATGTGCTCCATATGACAATAAGTTCACATTAGAATATTATTTAACTGTTTAATATCTATTAGCATAATGACATATACCAATTCATTTTAGTATGTTTGATGTTTTAATTTATTTGTACTTATATATTAATCCTACTCATGCAAACCTCAATAAAAGTAGTAGTCAAAACAGACAGGCATTAAGACAAATTGATCTCTGCATCTTTCTGGGATGCCCTAACAATTATCCTAAATATAAACCCTTTACTAATTCTCTGTATTCTTCAGTTGCCCCTTCATTAAGAGCAAGAACAATTTACTTAAAATTGAAAATAACTTTAGTTAATAGTGATGGGGGGAGGAGATACTTAAAACAAAATATAGTAAATCAAGATGACTATTCACTATAGGAAGACCTTTACTAGGTCTTGAACAAAATAAAAGGGTAGCGGGGCCCGGAGCGGTGGCTCACGCCTATAATCCTAGCACTCTGGGAGGCCGAGGCGGGTGGATCGCTCGAGGTCAGGAGTTCGAGAACAGCCTGAGCAAGAGCGAGACTCTGTCTCTACTAAAAATAGAAAGAAATTATATGGACAGCTAAATATATATATATAGAAAAAATTAGCTGGGCATGGTGGCGCATGCCTGTAGTCCTAGCTACTCGGGAGGCTGAGGGAGGAGGATCACTTGAGCCCAGGAGTTTGAGGTTGCTGTGAGCTAGGCTGATGCCACGGCACTCACTCTAGCCCGGGCAACAGAGTGAGACTCTATCTCAAAAAAAAAAAAAAAAAAAAGATAACAGAAACAAAATCAACTAAAACAAATAAACTTGGCTAAATCCAGAAGGCATTTCACTTCTGATTTGTTGCAATACAAGTACCTGATATTTGTCTGATTAGTACCTGATATTTGTCTGATTATTGTCCAATAACAAATTTCAAAGTACAGTGAATATAACTGAAGGAAGATTTTTTTTCTACTGTTTTTAATATTTTAGTGAACCTAAACTACTTATATAATGAGGAAAAGTTCTTGATTGTTTAAATTTAAGAAAATGTTGTTTTTTCTACTTTCTGAGAAATGGAAAAATGAGATTCAATCAAATTTTCAAAGATCTATTCTGTAGTGAACTGAATGAAATCCAGAGATTGAAGGGATTCTTTTTAAAATTAAGAAAAAAATTGCCTTGCAGCAGCCATAAGAATGCAACTCTCAATCTTTGACTGCAGAGAGCATAAATGACCCTCAGCCCCATCACAGCATGTGAGCTTAAGCCACACTTCCCTGCTCCCGGCCAAAGTCTGAACACAGCAAGTATACTAAACAGGCCTATTTCTGAGACACATAAGACTTTAGCTCGAGGATTCCCCAATGACCTTGACAAGCTCTCCTAGAATGTCAGGGTGGCCTGAGACACTTTCACTCAACCTTCATTCCTTCCCTCTCTCCCTCACCTGGGTTCAGAGCTGTGTTGAGTTACACAGCTCTCCCAGCCTTCCCCAACCCGCTCTCCAGGTTCCCTCTTAGGCATTTCCCCTAGTCCCTTACACATCAAACCTCTTGCTTCTCAGGGGCCCCGGACAAACAGCCTTATTTCACAAAGCAAGTTTCAACAGGGTATCATTTTCAAATTGTCTGATTCGTAAGTATTATAACTGAGGCTTAATCAAATTTCCTATTTCTTAAGTATTTAACTGAACATTTTTGCTTTTCCTTGTTGTTCTGTAACTGTGATCACCCTCTGCACTTTCATATGTTACCATGAGATATGGATTAAGACCATGTGTATGTCATATACCTAAATAAGTATAAGGCACAATTTTCCTCTAGTAAGAGTTCCAGAGACACCAAAGGTTTGAATTATATTCCTTGTTATTGCTTCTTTGGAAACTATATTCCAGGGATTGACAAATATCTACCATAGGAATCGTAGAAAGACATACCAGCCATCTACCACCCCACTCCACTATTGCATCAATGTTATCACTGTAGCCTAAGTAGCCTGAAGACATGGTTGTAAAACAATGTGAATGTATTTACTGCCACCGCACTATACACCTAGAAATGGTTAAAACGGTAAATATTATTTTATGCATATTTTACCACAATTTAAAAAAAACCTAAAGAGAACAATGACTTCCCAACAGTGGGTAAAGAAATTACAAGATCTGAGTTATCTTTACTAGATAATAGTAAAAATTAGAGGTTCACAGAAGCATAACATAAACCCAGCTAAATATTAGTATATAAAGAGTATATTAAAATCAAATTTTTAGAAACCTAAGGAATTAAAAGGATTTAAGCATATTGTAAGTGAGCAAACTAGAAACTAAAGATGTTACAAGTTCACATCAAAGCATCAAAGACAACCAAATAGTAGTTTTGCCCCTCTCTGAAACAAGCTTCCCCATCTTTCTTATTCATGTTTGCTCTCTGACAGAACTCTCTCTCCTCTTTGGATTCAGAAACTTTGGAAAACAGGTTTCTCCTTTATTCACTAACTGATACTCTTGTGGTATCACATGAACCAAAATTAATGAAAGTTTCATTCTGTTCAATCTACATCCAAAGTACAATGGATATATAGAAACAACATTAGGAGTTACAGACTGAAGGAAAAGCAGCCAAGAGGTGACACTAGGGAAGTTTAGTGGTCTGCTCTCCATCACAAGACAATTCTTTCTGGTATCTCACACTTCTACTTGTATTGCAAGTAAAGGCATTGATAGTCATTATTCTAGATGGTCTTTTCAAGGATGTTTATATACCAAACAGCCCTGAAAAATAGAGACAGTATCTCCCTCCAGAGCAAAGGGCAAATACATTTCATGTCCAGTATGATAAAGATAATGTCCCCCTGTGGAGCAAAGGGCAGACATGCTTACAGCTCATCCTGTAAGATTTGGGTTCTCTAAACTCAAAATTCCTCTCCTACAGCACAACCTGGCATCTCTCACCAGAGAGATCTGACCATGATTTGACTGCCATTCCCTAAACTTTACTAAGAAGTCTGTCAGAATAGCAGAGGACAGCTCTAGTTCCTGAGCTTCCCATGTAAAACATCTTTCAGCATCTCTGGAAGTCTGCTCCATCCCAACTCCCATAACCGTAGTTCATTCTGTGGGATGGATGACAAAAAGGATAGGTTGGACTGACTATCTTCACACAGTCTCTCCAAAAATAAGGATTAAACATAATTGTTTTCTGAACCAAGAATTGCACAGTTTATCAGTAGCTGGGTAGCCACACCGAAACCCTTGTGACTCTGTAGCCAATCAACTAAGAAAGGTCCCACCTAGGGGGTCCCAACAACTATAAACAACACGTTACTTCCAGGAGCACCATATGCACCTTTTAAGACTATACATCTTTGGTGGAATACAGGCATTAACTTGCATCTCTGTTCAAAAACCCCAAGTCTTAACAGGTGGTCCTAAGAGATCGATGTTCAAATGTTTAAAGAAACACTACTAGTACATTATGCAACCCTCAGGCAACTAAGGAGATCTCTCCAAACTAAAGTTACCATTGGTTACTCAGGGGAGCTTCCAGGAGGGAAAACTGATTTACCATGTGCACCCTGCAGGCAGTTATCCCTCCAATAAGAGTCACCCAATTAGAAAAAGTGGTAAGAAATTTGTATCTGATTTAAGCTGAAGTGATCGATGACACCACCTTACCCCTAGAAGGCATTCAGGTCAACTTTGACTCACTGAACAGAGTAGTTATGGATGAAAGAATTGCCCGAGACTTCCTCCTTGCTGAACAGGAGGGAGTCTGTGCAATCTCTAACACATCATTCTGTATCTGAATTAATACTTTAGGCCATGTGGAAAGATTAATCGAAAAATTTAAGGAGAAAGCTTTGTTCAGCTGATGGATCTGGGACCTGGAAGGCAGGGCTGAGGTCAATACTTCAGATAGGCTCATCCTGCTGCCTGGAGCCCTGCTGACTAGTAAGTACCTTTAATTAATATGCAATGAGACAAACTGAACAGATTTCATCATAGCCTGTATCAGTCAGATCAGTCAGTAATTGCTGCCCATGATATAAAAGTTATGCTCCCTAAGCCTAGGGTTTCTCTCTTAAAACACAACCTAATGCCCTCTTTACATCACACTATGGCCACTGGGGCTGATACACAGCTAATATTTGGGCTACTGCTAGTGCTAGTGCTTGTTTTTGACCTAGGAGTTCATGTCTTCTGACAAAACACACAAAAGTGTGGCAGACTAACATGTCAGTTTGTAAGTAGCAGAAAATCTCAGACCTCCCACCTGCCAAGTTCTTGATACTCCCAGCCATAAGCCTAGGGGGACTAGATCAGGAAGAAATCAAGGAAAAGGAAGGTACAACATGCTATCACAGCAGGCCTGAAGACATACACACAGAAGAAAAGCCAAACATGCTCCCAAAAAACTCTAGGATTCCCACACTTTAATTCCTTTCCTGACAAAACATACCACAATTCAGTTGGTCCTATGACCGATAGCAAAGGTTTCAACAAACTCTTTGGAATCTAGATAATTCATTTGATATTCTAGCAAAGTATGGCTCTGACAAGAGAAAACAGAAGACACATGAAGAAAGGAAAAGGAAAAAAAGGAGAGGAAATAAATGAAAATAACAGAAAATTAAAGTGTGGCAGAAACTGAAGATTGGTTAATCCACACTTATTCCATTCCTTTTCTACTAAGGAAAAACTGGCCAACATGAAGAGAAAAACAAACACATGAAGACTGGACCCTGTGACAGAGGATTTGGCTCTGCTGGGGAAACCATGGTAGAAAGTCTACTGTCTGTCCCTACTGTCTCAGATGCTGTCCGGAATAGAGTCATGGAAGTAATGTTTCCATTAGAACATTGCTGTGATACGGTGTGGCATTTTTTCTTCTGCATTACTTCTGGCTATGTACTATCCACATATGATTCCCTGGGCCGACCAAAAATTCTATAAGGTGCCCAATAGCATTTTCTGCTTAAATTGCCTAGAGCAGATTATGTTGCTTGCAGCTAAAAAACCCTACGTGATATATTTGAAAAAAGAAAGTAAGGTATGCTTTTAAGTCCTATATTTATATTTGTACTTTCTTTCCAAATAATAAGATTCTCTAAGGCCTGAGAATAACTTTAAGTTATCCTGGATACACTTGGTTTTTCATTTTCTTACTATACTGTATCAAATGGGGAGGAAGTATGTTCAATTCTATCATAATCATAGACAGTCAAATTATCTTTATTATTATGATCAGACTAGCAAAATATCTAATAATCCTCCTTTAAAAAGTACTCTTTGATAAATATACTTTGCAATAAAAGAGCAATAAAGATCTTTTTTATTTTACTATCTCCCATTTTCTGCAATTTAAAAGCAAACAATTGGTTTCTATTTTATTCAGCAACAAACAAGTTTTATTTTTAATTTGGTGATTTGCTAATATCACCCAGATTAGTACATTTTAATAATGCAAATTATATAGCTAATGGAATAAAATGGGCACTTAGAGAAATAGCTTTATGAGGAAATTGATAACCAGCTACCTCTAAAATATACTTTATTTGTGGAAAATTCAGAAAGACCCAGAGAAAAAAGTATTTTTAGATATTATTGCAGTGTTACTTGATAATATAAGTATACTCGAAAATAGAACATAATCAGCAATTCTCAGAAAAGAGAATCTACTTTTACCTTTTTTTTTTCTTTTGGCCTAAGTTAGCATTCTGGAAAATGGTACTGTTAGTCTTAACTTAAGCTTGCCACATGCTAGCTATTTCACATATTAGGCTTAACAACAATGAGAAGCCTTTATTAGGCAATAAAAGCCACAATAAAATGGTTGAACAGGGAAAATAAGAATGTAGAACAATCCTTCCCATTGTCTATTCTTAATCAAAAACATGGAAATTTAACCTGAATATATCAGAAAAATGAAAAAAATAAATAAGTTAAAATGATGCTAAAATAACCTTTTACTTTTTGATGAAAATTAAGCTTTAAGAACTACATCAAGAAATTTATTTTAGTTTTATGGCATATCAAAAAATTAACAACACTATTAACTGTAACAGTAAATGCAATTACTTACAACTAAGGCAATTAGTTTCATAAAAGCAAATACAATCATCCACCTATACCATGGCAACTTTCTGAAAAATTAAATCAAAATCAAATACATGACTTTCACAACCACCCAAGGACAATGTTGCTGCTAGCCCCAATCCTCCTCACCTCTATTCACTTAATATGGCAAATAAGCAGTAGTTTAAAAAGCAATCATCTCCATAAATGTTCACAGCATTATTCATAACAGCTAAAAAGTAGAAACAACTTAAATGTCTATCAACTGACAACTTATAAACAAAATGTGGAACATCCATGCAATTAACTATTATTGGCAATAAAAAAATGCAGTATTGATATATACTCCAATATGGATGAACCTTGAAAATCGTACGCTAAATGAAAGAAGCCAGTCACGAAGAACACATATTGCATGATTGCATTGATGTGAAATGTCTGGAATATGCAAATCTATAGAAACAAAAAGCAGATTAGTGGCTGTCTCAAGCTAGAGAGAATAGGGGATTGTGGGGTTATAGCTAAGGGGTACGGGCTTTCTTTTGGGAGCAATGAAAATGTTCTAAAATTGATTGAGATAAAGGTTGCCCACCTCTGAGAATACACAAAAACACTGAATTGTACACTTTTAATAGCTAAATCATTTGATATATTTATTTTATCTGAGTAAAATTAAAAAAAATCACTTCAAAACTGTACCAAGTTTTTAGATAAATAGAATTTTAAAAATTTCTTCAAGTTTTAATATCTTCTATAGAATAGTAACCTATAAAATTCCAAATTTTCAATTGTCTTCCTACAAATATTCATTGGCTAAATATAAATTTATCAGAACTATAGAAATGTTACTTTACCACAATATAGCACCTTCCATAAAATTAGTAACTACCCACAAAAGAAATGAATTAATCTACCCTAAAATTTGTTTAAAAATGTAGTTTGCCTTCAAGTTCATATTGGTTTAATTAGTAGTCAATTAAAAATTAAGATCAAATAGATTTACCTTAAGGTCTGATAGCCAAAACAAATTTAATATGCCAAATAACCAAGACTTATAAGGTTGCAATAGTCAAAACTTTCCAATTAATGAGTAGATCATGTCATTTACCTAGACAAAACTGGGCTTTGTTCTTATCAGGCCATTCCTCATCGCCTCCCTCACAGTTTAAAACCTCAAGTGATGTGATACTGTTGTAAACAAAAAAGAATGGGAGCCCAGTTTTACCAAGATTTTTAATAATTTTTTATTCTGAAATAATTATAGATTCATAGGAAACTGCCCAAAAAAAAAAAATCAGATAAAGTAATTGTTCGACTTTTCTTTACAAAGTTTTCTTTAGGTTTATTCTTCATGAATTTTGTGGTGAATAGGAAGCCTGAGGCCAGGTGAAAAGGAACTGGTTAAAGCACCAGATGACAACACATCAACTACACAAGGGAAAAACGTGAAAAAAGGAAAGAGATGGAAAGGAAAGAAAAGGAAACATAGAAAGCAGAAAATAGAAGAAGAGACAGAAGAAAGTAGACGAAGAGAACAAAGGAGAAGGAGGAGAAGAGAAATGAGGGTAACAGTTTATGAACTCAGACCCCAGCACACCGAGTAACTGAAGGTGCAGAGTCTATGTCAGAGACAGAGAACACATCCCAGATCCCGACTCCAGCATCTCTGATGAGCCCAGAATGAGTGAAGAGAGCCTCTCTTCCTGAGGCTCCAGCAGGACTGATGTATTATATTAATAACAGGGACACACCTTTAATCCTGCCTACTGCGAAGAGAAACAAATCACAACAAGGTTCCTTGCTAGTATTCATCAACATTGTCAGCTGAAATGTCATCATAAATTTATTAATTTCATAGCTCCTAGCACATTCTGATTTTTCTTCAAATACCAGTTTACTTTTTACTTTTTAATTCTAATTTAATATTTAAAATTTAACATTTGGCATTTCTATTCCTATTATACCAGGAAACAATAAAACAACCAAACTACCCAAAGCTTTAAAGAAAAAATTATAACTTTTAACTTTTATTAAGCGTGAAACAGATTTACTTCATATCTATTGCGCATTGGTTTCTAAACTTTGCTGCATGTCAGAATCACTTGAGGATCTTTTTAAAACTTCAAATGACCAGGTCACAACCACATCAATTAAATTTTAAAAGTCTGGAAGTGAGAATCTGGTATCAATATTTATTTTTAAAAGATGCTCAGGTTTGAATAACAATGATATAACAATAATTACACTAATAAAAACCTCATGTCATAAATAAATAAATAAATAAATAAAAATAAAATAAAATAAAAAAACGAACATTGGTTATTCAGCTTAGATACCAAAATGTCCAAGTATAGGCTGGGGGCAGTGGCTCACAACTATAACCCTAGCACTTTGGGAGGCTGAAATGAGAGAATCCCTTGAGGCCAGGAATTCAAGACCAGCCTGAGCAACATAGCAGGACCCCATCTCTATGAAAATAAGAAAACTTAGCCGGGTGTGGTAATGTGCACCTGCAGTCCAAGCTACTTAGGAGGCAGAGGCAGGAGGACTGCTTGAGCCCAGGAGCCTGAGGTTGCACTGAGCTATGATGATGCCATTGTATTCTGGTCTGGGCAACAGAGTGAGACCCTGCATCAAAAACTAATAACAAAAAACTAAAAATAAAATGTTTAAGGATAAGTGTCAAGTATTGAAAGCAAATATTTTCAAAAATATCTGTAACCCTGGGTTTCATTGTTATGCATGTAAACTTGCAACTTTTCAATTATGAAAAGTAAAATAATGAGAAGGCATACATAATTCACCTAATTGGCAAAACATTTTAAAAATTGCAATAATTGGCCGGGCGCGGTGGCTCACGCCTGTAATCCTAGCACTCTGGGAGGCCGAGGCGGGTGGATCGCTCAAGGTCAGGAGTTCGAGACCAGCCTGAGCGAGACCTCGTCTCTACTAAAAATAGAAAGACATTATATGGACAACTAAAAATCTATATAGAAAAAATTAGCCGGGCATGGTGGCGCATGCCTGTAGTCCCAGCTACTCGGGAGGCTGAGGCAGTAGGATCGCTTAAGCCAAGGAGTCTGAGGTTGCTGTGAGCTAAGCTGACGCCACGGCACTCACTCTAGCCTGGGCAACAAAGTGAGACTCTGTCTCAACAAAAAAAAAAAAATAAAAAAAAAATAAAAAAATAAAAAAAAAAAAAAAATAAAAATTGCAATAATTAATGAGACTAACATAAACAATTCACAGGACTATTGTTATAGCTTTTACAGGGAAATCTAGTCATTCCACTGCTAGAAAAGTAAGCAAAAGAAATAATAATAGTTGTGTGCCCAAGACATATCTATAAAAAATTATGAATAGTACAAATTGGACTTTTATATATTTATTACAAATGCCATAAAAGAATATTAAATGGCATACAGAGCTTCATAATAGTGTTTACATATAAGCCAGTCACAAAACAGATACAAAATAATGTATATGTCACTTAAAAATAGATTTTATATACATGAAACTCACTTGCAGTTGGACTGAATTGTGTCGAAGGCCTTCCACAATAGGAAAAAATCTGTCAATTTTTCTTTCTTCACCAGCTGAAGTTAAAGCTTCTAAAACTTCTTCAAGGCTATTGGAAAATTTGAATCTATTAATTAAATTGTAAGTAGCATATAACACAAATGCCATAATACACTTGCTTCATCCAACTAAAGAAGACAATACTCCTGGGCAACCAATAACATTTTAGAAGTAGCTTACTGAGTACATAGCATGTATAAAGCACTGTTCCAAGCATGTTTATGTTTTAATTCATTTATCCCTGACAATAACTCTATGAAGATGTTTATTTATCAAGCACTTACATAATGCTTACTATACGTTAGGTACTGTTTGAACCGCTTTACAAATATTAACTCATTTTAAAGTATTTAACAACTGTATGAGGTAGGTAAAGTATTATTAGCTCATATTATAGATTAGGAAACTAAGGCAGAAAAAGGTTAAGCAACTTGTTAAAGGTTTCATACCTACTAAACGGTGGAGTAAGGATCTGAAACCAGTAAAGTACTGTTATATATATTACTTTCTAAATCTGTCTTACATAGAGATTTTCAAATAGCAATATGCTTGCTTCTATGAGGGGATAGACATGACGTACAGTTTGAAATACTTCTATCTGGAAAAAACATCAGATAAGAAACAGAACTATTTGTATATTTTCCTAAGTCTTCATTTAGAATTTTAATTAGGGTTTAAACAGTTAGTATGATGAAGGAATCAGTTTTTCATAGAAACATTTTAGCCCATAACTAATATATCAATTAAGAGAAATTATTACTCAAACATTTCTGTGCAGCCAATAAGAATCTTAATCAGCTGTCTAAATATACCTCAATATTTATTTATTTAAAGTAAATTTTAGACTAAAGTAGAATATATAATGAAACATTAAATGAATCAAGCTGTATTAAATTATTATATAATTAGAGGGAAAAGTTGAGAACACTTACATGCTTTCCTCTCCTACAATACACATTGCAGAGAGAAGTTTAACCACATCCGTCATCATATTGGGGTACATGGGATCCATGGCTTTGGCCAATAAGGAAAGACTCCTCTCCTCACTCATAATTCTTTCCAAGCCGTACTACAAAATTTTGAGAATAAGAGGTTAAATGTTAGGAGTTATTTGGAAAAAAGGGGCCCTAAAGGAAATGTAGTTATTCAAAAACTTTTATAGAATAATACATACGCTTACTAAAGTGTAAAAATATAAAGACCATGTAACACCTTAAAAATTCATAAAGGTAATCACTTTACGTCAAGAACTATGAAACTAAACCAAATATAGAAAACTCCTCAATGGTGGTTTTACAATAATACAACTGATAATTTTTTTTTTTTTTTTTTTTTTTTGAGACAGAGTCTCGCTTTGTTGCCCGGGCTAGAGTGAGTGCCCTGGCGTCAGCCTAGCTCACAGCAACCTCAAACTCCTGGGCTTAAGCAATCCTACTGCCTCAGCCTCCCGAGTAGCTGGGACTACAGGCATGCGCCACCATGCCCCGCTAATTTTTTCTATATATATTTTAGTTGGCCAGATAATTTCTTTCTATTTTTAGTAGAGACAGGGTCTCGCTCTTGCTCAGGCTGGTCTCGAACTCCTGACCTCGATGGATCCACCCGCCTCGGCCTCCCAGAGTGCTAGGATTACAGGCGTGAGCCACCGCGCCCGGCCTTCAACTGATAATTATTAAGATAAGTAAGTGGTCAACTGGAGAAAGGGAGAGGCAGTGAGAAATATGGGACTTCCCAAAAAGAATGTACAAAACAAACAGCCAGGTGTTGAACCAGATACTGAGACCATGAAGAGCTTTTTCCTGGGAAGAGAGATCTTACCACAAGTAAATGCACAGATTAGCACTGTTCCAAGAGAAATGCAATGTAAACCACATGATTAAAATTTTTAAGCAGCAAGTAAAACTATTTTCAGCAAAATTGATCAAATATATTCAAAATAACATTTCAACTGTAACCAATATGAAACATTTATTGATAATAATTCATTTCTTTTTCTTTCTAAGTATTTGAAATGCAGTGTGTATTTTACACTTATAGCACATCTCAATTCAGACTAGCCACATGTCAAGTGCTCAAAAGCCACAGTAGCTACCACATTATGCAACGCAGGCCTATATATTAACACTTACTTCATAAATGGGCAACAGGTAAAGGATGATTTGGGCAGATAACATGTAGAAACTGGCATAATGTATTCTAATCAGAATAATTTATCATCAGGAAAGCAATGTACTTGTAAACTCATTAAATAAATGGGGCGATTTGGGATAAGAATAAAGTTTGTGTGCTACAGCCAGGATGTCACATCCAATTAGAAGATAAAGAGTCACGTTAATGACATATTTGTGAAAGATAACTATCAAAATACAAAGGATGAATAGAAACAATAAAACAGTACTATTTACCTATCACGTATCTCAGAGGATCCTTCTAAAGAGTGAGAAATTGGTTAATCAGAGTTACTACCAAGCTTTAAAAAAGGGCCTTAATCCCAATTACAGACCTATGAACTATGGCTTAAACTCAAACTTAGTACTACATACAAGCAGCGCTGAATCCATAAAAAGCTTAGACCCAAATGCTCTGATTATTATGCAATCCTATTTATAACTTTCCTATATTGTATATGGCATTTATGCAAAGAAACTTTCACACTGTGCTAAAATATTGCATTTGCTTTAAACCACTATCTGAAGAACATAGGTACAATGGGGGAAGTATAACCACAAGGGCCAGGGGCCCCAGGATAAGACTTTTGGAGAGACTGCTCTGTCTTGTTAGTGATAGAGAAATGTTTACAACAAAACAGCTAAACAGTCAGGAAATGCTTGCTTTTGTGATGCCCTGGGCTGTTACATAACTGGAAACAAAGAATAAAAAAGTAGGCATAGGGCCAGAAACTACAAGATGCCTCCACAATCATTCGAGGGAATTGTCAGCAGTTTATAAAGTACTACTTAGATTCAATTCAGAAAGTCAGTCAATGATTCAGGTACCAAAGAGCTGGCTCTGTCCTAATAAACCTGAGGACTGAGTAAAGCTTGCTTCTGGCATTTCCCCTTTATTTCCTACACACCTGGCCGTCCTTAGCTAGCATCCACCCTTCTAGAATCAGAATCCTGTGACTTCTCCAGTCATCCAAGGTAACTCATGCTCATTTCCTCCAAGTGATACTACCTACCTCCTCAGTCAAGCCCTCTGGCCCTAAGCCATTGTGTGTGAAGAGTAGAATATGAGCATTCTCCAATTTCACGGTTTTGACCATCATCCTGTGACCCCAAAGGTCCATCACAAGCAGCATTCTCTGATTTTGCTAATGCAAAAATGTGTAGTGCTTACTTTGAGACTAAAATGAGGCCAGATTACCACAACTCAGTATCTATAACTAAATACAGAACTGCTATTTGTATAAAATTATATTCAATTATTCAAAACACAAAGCAAAACAAATTAAAAACCGTTTACTCTGTGTGAGAAATAGTCAACTTACCAGTGCTAGCATTAAAGTGCATTTAATGAAGGCTATTATAGGTTAGAAAGGCTTGACAAATTTTGGAAGGTCTAAGGATGTATCTTTCCTGAATGTCAAGGACCCACTCTGGTTAATATGATAGCTGGCCTGTTCTAATCTGAGGACCAAAGCCAGGTTCAATATGCATTCTAAACGAGGCCTATTATTACCTAATAGATGGAATTTCAGCCCAATGAAGATGATGTTTTAGGTAGAGGAAGGCTAAAACCCTAAATCCCTGTGTAGGCTGCGCAACATCTGGGCCCACACTACATGAATACTCGTGCTGAGAAACTACTCACGGTGAGTTAATCCCAGTAGCAGAGATAATGTGGGTAAAGGGGCTGGCTTCAAGAGCAAAGCACTCTCTCTTTGGGTGCACATTTCAAAGCAACACAAACAAGGTTAACTGGCCAAAATGAAGCCTCTGTTCTAATTACCCTTAAATTCGAATAGATTAACTTTTCATCCTTTTATTTTCTTCTTCCTACATAATTAAAATCTTCCATTTTAAAAATACTTTTTGTCCAGTTTAATGTTATAAGAAATTTACTTCCATGTGATGTTATCAAATTTCCTCATCATGTTAATTATATAATTAATTATTGGTACCACATAAAGTACCACCTTTTTCCCCTCTTAATGCCTATATTTCTTCATTCAATGAACTCTAATGAAGACTGCACAGTGAGGTTTAGCAAATTTTTTATTTAGAAATATGATCAGATAAAATTTAAGAAAACCATCAACCAATCTTGAAGGAAAAAAACTTTACCAAAAACTTCACATATTACTAAGTTTAGCATTTAGACACTATAATACTAAGTGTATCAATAACTCAACTTTTTATTCTTATTAGCACATATAATAATGGCACCAAATATAAATGGAAACATTTTGCATTCCACAAACATAAACTATAAGCAGCAAAATCTGTTAATATAAAAGAATAAATAATATATTAATTAGAATATAAATACATAAAGTTTACTTCTCCTCCAATTCAGTCTCAAACCAAGTAGGAATACTATCTTCTGTATACCACCTCACTTTAACCATGATATTCTTCTTTAGTACAAATTATGATCCACATGCCCCTTTGTTTTGAAAAAAATATTCCTGTGTTTTCTCTACTCTCTGCCTTTCCATCACCAGTGAAATTTCCAATTTCTATATTCTCACTTTAGAAGGGGCCTGCTAAACCAGTTCTATGTACTCAGCAAGAAAAGATCTTTCCCTATCAACAGTTTGATTCTTTCATTCATTTATACCTACAACAGATTATATAAAAATCTACTTAATATATTTAAAACCTAATTCTCAAAGAACAGTGAATTCAGTATAGAAAAGAATTATGATTTCTATGTCAGATATTTTCCTTGAAAATCATATCCGATTGGAGGGGTAGGGAGAAAAAATATATTACATTGGTTAAAAATAGAAAACTTAGCTCCAGAACATGCTTAAAAATATGTAAATAATTAAATAAGACAAAAAAAGACTAGAAAATATAAATATTTGCTATATTAGTAAAAATAAATATAAAATAAATGGTAATAATTTAAATACCAGGACTTAAGCATGTAGCCCTCTAAAAGTTTATTTTAAAAATGAGAATAAGGCAAAATACTATAAATTAAAATTAATCAGAAATATATAGGTGGTTTTGCTATAAAACAAAAATCATCACACCACCACAGGTAAAATTTCCTTCCCTGCATCTAACAGCAACTTAAACACCTATCATTACTTCACACATCATGAGGTAGATGTGTTTAGATTTTGGAGCTAAAGAAATGGCATGGGGGCCGGGCGCGGTGGCTCACGCCTGTAATCCTAGCACTCTGGGAGGCCGAGGCGGGTGGATCCATCGAGGTCAGGAGTTCGAGACCAGCCTGAGCAAGAGCGAGACCTCGTCTCTACTAAAAATAGAAAGAAATTATCTGGCCAACTAAAATATATATAGAAAAAATTAGCCAGGCATGGTGGCGCATGCCTGTAGTCCCAGCTACTCGGGAGGCTGAGGCAGTAGGATTGCTTAAGCCCAGGAGTTTGAGGTTGCTGTGAGCTAGGCTGACGCCAGGGCACTCACTCTAGCCCGGGCAACAAAGCGAGACTCTGTCTCAAAAAAAAAAAAAAAAAAAAGAAATGGCATGGGATAATGCTAATTTCTGCAGTTTAACAGTATAAAAACAAACAAAAAAGAATTGTCAGATAAATGTAACTACAGTAAAGAGCTTAAAGAGTTTCTCCTATCTAATGGAATCTCTTTAAATATGCAAATTATGCAGATCCTACATATTACCTTTGGTCTCAATATTACTCAGGTTAAGCATCATTGCTCCTTTTCTGGGACCTGCTCCTATCTATGTACAATAATTTCATTATAGATTTTAAATTCCCAGAATGAAAGAACTAAGTCTTTCCAACTTTAATTTTTGGTAAAAGCATTATTACAGACTACATTTTATAATCATGTATGATTTTAAAGTTGTCTCATATTTTTTTTTATTTAGGATTTTTTTTTTTTTTATAATTTTATTTTTATTTATTTATTTATTTTTTTGAGACAGAGTCTCACTCTGTTGCCCGGGCTAGAGTGAGTGCCGTGGCTTCAGCCTAGCTCACAGCAACCTCAAACTCCTGGGCTCAAGCGATCCTCCTGCCTCAGCCTCCCGAGTAGCTGGGACTACAGGCATGCGCCACCATGCCTGGCTAATTTTTTGTATATATATATTTTAGTTGTCCATATAATTTCTTTCTATTTTTAGTAGAGACGGGGTCTCACTCTTGCTCAGGCTGGTCTCGAACTCCTGACCTCTGAGCGATCCACCCGCCTCGGCCTCCCAGAGTGCTAGGATTACAGGCGTGAGCCACAAAGTTGTCTCATATTTTTGAAAGTTAAAAGAGAGAATAAGGGAGAGATGGAGGGGGGAAGAAGAGGAGCACAAAATGGGAAAGAAATGGAAGAAAGAAGGGAAAGAGGAAGGGAGAGGAAGAGAAAAAGAAAGTTAATTAAACATGAGGAGGTAAGCATCAGAAGAGGATCCATTCATTCCCAAGTTTCTCTTCTTGCAAGGCAGTTGAAACGAGAATTGAATAAAATTCACAATTTTTTCCATCATGCACTGAAAGGCACATCAGAGTGATACATCATCACTTTAGGACAAGCAAAAAAATCATACATTACAAAATTGGCAATGGACAAATACTAATTACCTATTGTACATACCTGTGTATTCATCAAGGCTTTTAGACACTGTATAACTTTGTGTTGATTTTTCTTTACAACTTTTTCTTGGCTGTATTGACATAAAAGATACAAGTATTGGTATTATAATTGGACATACATAAGGCTTAACTGAAAATAACTATTAGCAATACTTACATTTTTCCACTAATCAGTTTTTCCAAAATGTCTAGTAATAATCCAAGCCCCTCATGTCCGAAGCTTTCCACCCAACTGAAAAACATAAAAAAAAGGTAGTTATACATTGTCAGTATTCTAGTTTGGATTATCGTGATAATGCTATATAGTCACAAGTATTCTACACTTGTTATATTCATAATCATAACTTCAATATAAGAATAACATCATATGCAAAAGCATTCATGATTCATAATCTTAGCAGTGAAAGAAGCAGCAAAGATGAGATAAACCAACATTGTGCTACACTCAGCTTCCACTGGTTTGCGAAAGCTGATCATGCCCATCTCTTCCATGCTCCGTGTTCAGTAAGCACCAGCAAGGTTGGTACCATGTTGGTACCTTGAAATAAACCATGGTGAAAGTATTTACATCACAGAAATTGGCAAATTTTACCAATCAGAGCTTCCCCCACCCACCCACACAGAGCTGGATGTCAAATATTTTACTAGCACACCACTGGATAAGCCCCATTTTGGACTATAAAGAACAGAGATTGGGATGATAACCAAAGAAACAATATAATATTTAAACATACAAAGAAAGCGAATGAAAGTACTTATTGAAAACATAATATTAAAATACAAACATGCATAAAACATCCCCCTATTTTCTTAAAAATTTGCAAGCCCAAATTGTGAATAAAGATCTATGGAGGGAAGATGAAGATTAACATAAAGAAAAAGACTGCTGACAAAAATTAATCAAAACAATGAAAAGAGATGTTTTAAGAGAATGTCCCAAACCATTAAGCTGCATCCCTATAAATGTTAAGAATTTCCTAAGTTTCAAAATTAAGTTGCTTTCAAATCAAAAAAAAAAAAAAAAAGAGAGAAAGAGCTCTACAATTTTTTTATAAATGAGTATTTCCATCTTGACCAAACCACTCCTGTTCCATAAACCCGCTGATCCAATCACAGTGCTTTACATAACTGGGACAACATTGTCAGACAAAAGCTTGCCTTGATTATAGAAAAACTAACTTGATAGAAATGAATACCTTTTTTCAGTGAAGATTTTAAAATCTAGGCCAATAAGTAATATAATGGCAATAATCATCTTCAAAAAAACAAGGGAAAGAAAAAGATAAATGATATATATGTGTATTTTCTTTCTATACATGTGTTTTTTAAATTTTCTTAACAGCTTTATTGAGGCATAATTGTTTTTATGTGTGATTTCATGTGTGTGTAGTGTTTGAACAATAAGATGTAAAAAATTATTCAAGTCATCAAAAACAGGACATTATAAAGAATAAAAACAAGCTTAAGTCATATACCAGAATATGATGCCATTTTAAGATACAACATTTCCAATGAAAACAAGAAAGTAAAAACCAAATGCAATATATTTACATAAAAATACAAATATTGTTTAAAGTCTTTTTCATTTGCACATGTATGTGAACAGAATTTGATTATCTATAAATGTTCAGAATTTCTAATTTTATAAAAAAGAAAACAAAGAAATTTGCTATGTAGGATGGCAGTCTCTTGTCAGACAATATTTTATTTATCTCTTCTCTTTCCAGTGAAAGCCATGGAATAACTAATTTTAAAGTGCACTTAAACAGGAAAAATACTCCCCTGTAAAAGACTGAAGATTGCTATTATAGTTAAGGTGAGGAAAAAGGTTAAATGTAAGTTGCTGTTTTCAAACCAGGATGCTACTTCAAAAGTGAAGGGTTTACTCTCCACTATCAGCAACAGACAGGTTACCTGTAGGCATTTTAAATCTTGCTTTCATGCTTCATGAAAACACCTACAGCATCCTGCTTAACTGTTTGCCTTGTTGACATCCTATTCTGTATTTATTCTTATTTCACATGCAGCAGAGAAGCTTGAAATAAAACATGTCAGGAGTAATTTGAGAGTTTTACTTGGCCTGGCATTGAGATGCACAGAGACAGTGTTCATCGGTCCCTCTTCTGTTAGTACTTAACAGTGGGCCTTCAATATTTTGTTTCAAGTGAATTTTCAACAATCTCTATATTCAAAACTATATACAAAAAGATATTCTAAAGTTAACATAAATGATTTCAGATTATTCATGCTGCTTTCAACTTTAATCATTGTGGAGAGTGAAGTTACTTTTTATAAAGCTGCCTTACACCAAAATATACACAGTCATTATAAATTATGTCAATATAACAGAAAGACTTTGTTACACTTAATATGCTTATGTTGTGACCCACTATGAAATTTAAGAAGCACATAAATCCATGTAAATCAGTAAGTTCTCTGATCTGAGTAATTAATAATAAAAAAAAGCTATTTAAAATTTATCACCCCTAACATAATTATAACTAGAATAGTGGGACCCATAGAAGGTCTCAAATCAACTATTTTTAGATCCACTAGATAACTCTCTTCTAAACTATAGAATATGAATCATTAAAAATACAATTTATACCAACTCATGTATATTACATATAAATTCTCTATAAAACAAAAATTATTAAAGTTGCATGTAAAATGGCATTAAACCAAATCATTTTATATATTACACTCTTTAGATTCATTGTGAGAATTAATTTCTCAACAATCAGAGAAGTGGGCAACAGCCTTCTGAAAACCAGGTTACACTTTATATTTCATAAAACATGCCAAAAACAAGAAAAGCGGGACAGAGTGCAGGAAGAGGAAACTAAGATGCTTGATAAACAAAGAACCAATATATTTAAACATAAAAAGAAAGCTAATTAAAATGTTGAAAAAGTAATATTAAAATGCAAATTAACTATGCATAAGACATGTCCCTATTTTCTTAAATTTTTTGTTCTTAAAAATTTGCAAGGCCAACATACTGCTATATTAACAAGTTGTCATTCACAAACCCATACTCTCAATTGTTTCATTCCCCCCACACACTATTTTCAGCAATATTATTTTTAAGGATAGGGGTGCAAATATCACTTCCTATCTCTTCTGGAAAAGATGTTCAAGATAAAAAGTGATATTGAGTAGGTAGGTCTGCAGTCTTGACAGAGGTTTATTGAAATCCATGGCTTTCTACAAAAGTGAAAAATTTCTCATCATCAGTTTAAGAAGCAACCTGGAAAAAAATTATCAACTGATCTATAAATGATCAATCTTCAGGAAACAAAATCTGCACTATTTGTTCTGTGCCTGTCAGCATAGTACCATCAGGCATTATGAGGTTTAACTATAAACTGCATTCACGGATGAATAAGCCCTGTGCAAATGTTTCTTCTTCATGAATAGAAATGACATAGAGATCACTGTGACATTTGTATTGGAAAAAAATTGCTTTAAAACAGCACAAAGTGGTGTGCTAAATACTACTTTAACATAAAATCTACCTCTTAAAATTCTATAACAGGAAATATCAAACTCTTCTCTTTTAATTGCCTCAAGGAAAATTTCTAAGTATATTACCATTTAGCACTTCCTAGTAGGGGTCTCAATGTAGGAGAAAAGAAGAGATGAATAGGTAATAAAACTTAATAAAAAATTTAAAAAGACAGAGGGACAGGGAAAACAGGTCTCTAGAATTACAATGTGTAAACCACCTCTAAATGTTCAAAAGTAGGTTTTGAAATTCAGTTATTGCTTCCAGAGACACAGGACGAAATTAAAAGTATATAAAATAGTTTCTGACATGTTAGCTTTAGAAAACAAATATAGTTAGTCACCTCATTGAGCAATAGAGGCAATAATCAGGTCTCAGATTTACCTCCAAGACAAAAAGAACAAAGGACTATCAAGTATGTTTCCCACAGACTGACCCTCCCACCCTTACACTTTTTTTTTTTTAAGTTATTATACTACCTCTCTTCCCAGATGTGCCCTTAGAAAAGGAAAGACAAATGCATCATGGATTATCAAAGCTGGAATAAGCCTACCAGATTCATAAGGGCAACCTTACCTGATACATAATCCTTGAGGATAGGGGCCCTTTCTTATTAACTTTAGTTGTGCCAGCACCTGGGATAGACTAAGCACTCAATGGTTTTAGAATGAAACTGAATCCCCTTCCATTGTTATATATAAGGAAAGGGACATTCAGAGAAAGGTTAAGGTTCCTTAGACATACCACCTAGGTCTGCTGACACCCAGGCTTTTGCCCTTACTTTATATATGTAGAAATAGACACAACGAGATGATGTGTTCTATGTGCCATTACTGAGCCTGTCTCAACCTTCATGCTAGAAACATCAAGTCTGATTTCAGAACTGGTCTTTGTCCATACTGAACCAAAGATGATGAATCTGGAGTCCCTGTCCTACATCAGACCTTACGAATTGACTGACTGATGCTCAAAGACTGATGCTTCATTGCTACTACATCTCAAGTATTCATTAATGAAGTCAGTGTTTATTAAGGATTCACTGTATGCTTGATGCTGCACTAGGTATGAGAAATACAAAACTGAACAACAAAGTATGCTATCTGCCCTTGAAAGGATCACAGACTAGTGGCCGAAACAAAATTATTTCCATAATGTAATCATGGTGCTATGGGAAGAGGAGGTACAATATCTACCTCTCCTGGGAACTTCAAAGCAGCTGATATCTGACCAGAGTCTTGAAGATTAAGTCACAGAAAGGAAGGGAGTTTTCTAAGCAGGAGGCATACACACAAAGACATTAAACATAAAAGATATGTCTTGTACTCAGCACCACAGGTAGCTGTAGCAGAAATAAGGCCAAACGATTAAGAAAAGGCTTGATTTTGAAAATAGGCAACAGGAAGACATTAAAGAACTAGGCATGTGTGGTAGGCAGGGTACTCCTACCCCTGCTCACCAAAGATGTGCACATCCTAGCCCTAGAAGCAATGAATATATTACTTCTCTTAGCAAAGGAGCAATTAAGGTTGCAGATGGAATTACGGTTGCTAGTCAAATGATCTTAAAATAGGGAGATTACCCTAGATTGTCCAAGTAGGTCCAATCTTATCACATGACTCATAAAAGCTGGTCTCTTTTCCTGGCTTGATTAGAGAGATGAGATAACAGAAAGAAGAGAAAGTCAAAGCATAAGAGGAAAAAGAACCAAGAAACATGGGTGAACTCTAAAAGCTGAGAATGGCCCTCAACTGACAGCTAGAAAGGAACAGGAGTCTTAATCCCAGAACTGCAAGAAATTGGGTTCTGCCAATAATCCAAATGAGCAAGCAAATGGAATTGAGTCTGTAATTCATAAACACAGGATGTCTCCATTTATTTGAACCTTCTTTAATTTCTTTCATCATTATTTTGTAGTTTCAGCATAAAAATCCTGTACATAATTTGTTAGAATTGAGTTTTTTTAATCAATTATAAATGTTTTTGTATTACATTTTCCTCAAGTTTATTGCTAGGACACAATTTATTTTTGTATGTTCATGTTGAATCCTGAAAACTTGCTTAACTCATTGATAATTCTAGAAGTTTTTGGTAGATTTCTTGAGATTGTATATATATTTGCAGTCATGTTCTCTGCAATTAGGGACAGTTTCACTTCTTCCTTTCTGACATGTATGTTTTGCATTTCCTTTTCTTGCCTCAGTGCTCTAGCTAGAACTTCCATAAGAGAATCAGAATCCTGAGAGCAGACATCCTCGCCTTATCCTCAATCTTACAGGGGAAGCATTCAGTCTTTTACCATTAAATGTAATATTAGTTGTAGGACTTTTGTAGATCTCTTTATCAGATAGAGAAAGTTCCCTCTATATTAGTTTCCTAGGGCTACTGCAACAAAGTACCACAAAGCTAGTAGTTTAAAATGACAGATATGTTCTCTTGTAGTTCTGGAGGCTAGATGTTCAAAACCTAGGTGTCAGCAGGGCTGTGCTCATGCTGAGACTCTGGGCAGAAGCCTTCCTTGCCTCCTCTTCGCTTCCAGTGGAAGCTGTGGTGTTCCTACGCCTCAGTCAACACATGGGACTTTTTCTGTGTCTCTGCTCTTCTTATAAGGACACAAGTCATGTTGAATCAAGAGTCCACCCTACTTCCTTATGACCTCATCTTAACTAATAATATTTCAATGGCCCTATTTCCAAAAAAAAACTACATTCTGAAGTGGGGGGGCCTAGAATTTTCTGGAGACACAATTCAACTCCTAACAGCCTCAATTCCTATTTTTCTGAGAATTCTTTTTATCATGAACAGGTGTCAAATTTTGTCAAATGCTTTTTCTGCATTAATTCACATGATTTTTCTTTAGCTTGTCAATATAGCGCTTTATATAAGCATTTTAATGTCTGTATTCATGGTAGACATTGGGCTATAAGTTTGAGGTTTATTCTTGTTTTGTTCTATTTTGGTACTATCTTTGTTAATTGCTCCCTGCTCTTCTATTTCTAGAAGAAACTATGAATTAGTATTAATTCTTCTTTAAATGTGTGGTAGAATTCTCCAATGAGATCATCTGCATCTGAAGATATTTGGGGGGAGTTTAAAATTATAAACTTTATTTCCTTAACAGAGGACCATCCAAATTTTCTATTTCATATTAAGTGTGTTGTGGCAGTTTGCATTTCTTAAAGAACTGGTCTGTTTCATCTAAATTGTCCAATGTGTGTGTTTAAAGTTGTTCACAGTATTCTCTTATTACACTTTTTGTGTCTTCATAGTCTGTAGAAATATTCCTGTTTGATTTGTGATATTGAAAATTCGTCTTCTATTTTCCCCTTTATCGATATTATCACAAGTTTGTCAACTTTGTTAATCTTTTCAAATAACCAACTATTTTTTTGATTTCCTCTATTGTATTTCCTATTTTCAATTTAATTAAGTTTACTCTTTATTATTTCCTTCCTTCTGCTTGCATTGGGTTTATTTCACTCCCTTTTTTTTTCCCCAGAAATTCTTGAGGTAGTGACAATGATTATTGATTTGAGCCTTTTGCTCTTTTCTAATGTATTTTATGAGATAAATTTCCCTCTGAGTACTGCTTTACGTGTGCCCACAAATTTTGAAAAGATGCACTTTCACTAAGTTCAGTGTATGTTTTTATTTCCCTGAGACTTCTGTGACCCATGGATCATTTAAAAGTGCAGTTTAGTTTCTAAGTGTTCAGTTTCTCCCTTGTCCTGTTCCTCTTAACTTGCTCTTCTTTCCCTTACTTTCACTTCCTGTTGTCTTTCTCTTATTGGTATCTAATTTGAGTCCTTCGCAGTGACAGAACACATTCTGTAAGATTTCAATTCTTTTAAATTTGATGAAGTTTGCTTTATGGCCTGGAATGTGGTTTGTATCTTCATTGTGTAGGCATACTAAAAGAATGAGTATTCAGTTATTGTTGGGTCGGGGGTCTATAAATATCTATTATGTCCTTTTGCTTGGCATTGTTTTTGAGTTCTCCTACCATATCTTTGCTAATTTTCTATCAACTGTGGACAGAGGTTAAATAAAATAAGGGCTAAAGGACTATAAAGAAATGAATTCAAGAGCAGTTTATAAATAATTCTGTGGGAATGAAATCTTGATGGCAGAAGTAGTAAAACAGAGAAGAGGTAGTAAGAATGAGAAAATAAACATAATAGAGGATTAAAGAGTTGATGGGAGAAATCTGAAGGAAGAGTGAGAAGAAGCCAATAAACATTAAAATCGTGTGTAATAAACACAATGACAAAAGTAAGCAAAGGATCCTAGAGGAACAAGGAACTTAGTCAGGAGCTAGAGACATTAGAAGAAAATAATATTTACACTCTTGAAGTGGAAAGATACTCACATCTTAAGTTTAAAAAGCAGAAATGGCATATAAGGCATTTCCTATTCTTATTCAAAAATGGGTGTGTTCACATATAGGAAATGCATGCATATGAGTACAGCTACACAAACACACATTTCCTAATCATCCTACACCTAGTCAGCTCACTCAGTTACCTGCTATTTTCCATTCCAGTGGGAAACACAGACGAATGCCTATGGCAAAATGAACACTTCAGGCTCACATTCTACTCTCTAATACATCCGCATTCTTCTACTCCTACCAAGAACCAGTTCAGTTTGTGTCCAAATCCATTCTTGCCAGTTGTACCTACTTTGTATTTACATAATTTAATTATTATTACATAAACAGATAACATATAATTGGGATGAGAGTTACTGCTTCTATGAAAGCTAGCCTGATGCTTTGGAAAAGCATAAAAAAAGATTATTTTTTAAATAGCTATAGAACTAGATGTTGGCACACTGTCAATTAAAGGAGAATAGTACAAAAAGATTTTTTTAAAAATAATTCTGCACTCAGATTACTTTTTAAGAGCCTCTAGGTTCCTATTCTACTTTAAAACACCAATACCAGGACAATACATTAAGGGTGTGGTTTACGCAATCAGCCTCTGCCTACTCTAAAGTCTAAGCTCCACATTAAATGTCTAGAGAAACAATGATTATGTTTTGAATTTTAAAAAATGTTTAGGAGATATGTGAATCATTTATGATTCCATGCTTTAACCAACTTTTTCAAACAATCAACCAATAGCATTAGACAAGAGGACTTCCTCTATAGATAGAAATTCTCTCTCTCTTCCCCCCTGCTTCCTCCTTCCCAAGAAGTTATAGTGTCTATTTAAGTAGGTAATATTATAATTTGTCTTGATTATGCTTTTGTATATTTTCTTATTTTCATATAATGAACTTATATTTTTATAATAAGAAAAATATTTATTTTTAATTACCCAAAAGAGTAATCTTACATGAATGCCTAGAGAAACACAAATGTATTTTGCTTAATATAGAAGCTTCTTAAATGGGGAAAAATACATCACTGCTCACATGTGACAAACTAACAAATTTCACCCCTTAAACTTAGAAGGTCAGCTTTAATACTGTATAGTACCCAGATCCAATTTACATTCCTTTGTCAGAGTAATATATCACCAATGCTGAATATAATTATAGCTTATCTTAAGCTTTCATTTTCACCTACCCTTAGCAAGGTGACTAAATACTTAAAATGAACAGTTCTGGTGGGGGGTGGAGTACAAAGCAATTAGCACGCCCTGTAGGGCAAAACAAACATGCACCTACATCCCATTCAATGGCCCATCCACAAAAATTACATTAAATTATAGAGCTAGACCAGGGAATTCAGAAACTACATAATGTTCAGATTGTAAACACTAAACTTCAAAATATAACCATTAATACGTATGTTTTCCAGGAATTGACTTTTTAAAGAAATTGTATGTTTAAAAGTAATCATTCATTCCCACTTCTAATATAAGATACCAGAACAAACTTAGTAGTCTATCCTCCTAGTTTCATTTTAGCTATAACATATTCAAAGGCATAAAATGTCTAGAGAAAGCATTCCAAACAAAAGTAACACCAGATTTAACAGCAATGATGAAAAACAAAGTACAAGAAACAAGAGTTATTGATCTTTAGATGAAAAGATAAGAGAACTATAGATTTAAAACATATACTAGTATGCGTTCTAATCAAACCTTAAGTCTACTATTAAAAGAAATATATTGTAGAAAATGAAATGCCTCTTAACAGCTTGAAATATGTTAAATATTAGTAAGTATAAGATTCTTAGTATGAAATCAAACATCATTAGTTCAGGGAAAAAAGCACTAAATTATTCATTTTAAATACAGACTAATTTGATAACCAATATATGGGGAAAAGAAGTTATGGTCACATTTCTGTCCTTACATCATCTGTTCTCACCCTAAATACCTGCCATTACTGCCAAACACTAGTCAGATCAGTCTTAATTAGTAAGTCCATGACTGGTCCTTGATTCTATAAATTTCACTGCTACATTTTTATCTTCACGCAAAATGGCTCCCTCCACCAAACTGCCTCCTATGTAATAACTGAGACGATTTCATCTTTCAGGGGCCAATTCCAGTTTCCTCCTTCATTGAACTCTCATTGATTTAAGTTTCTCCATTTTTTCACTAGTTTCCCTTCATTTGACCCCAGGGACTCCTCCAGTTAGTGTCTACTCCTCTCCTTTCTTTCATAGCAAAAGGTCTCACACAATTGCATCACAGGCATGGTCAGCATTTCTTCACCAGCCATCACTCAATCTCACTTCAGTATCATTTCTATCAGCCAGACTACAAAAAGCTGATTTTCTCAAAGTTCAACAACCCTCCTCTTGCCAATCCAACAGCATTATTTTGCCCCACCTCACAGTAGCATGCTATGTGGTTTGCCAGTCCCTTCTTTTGAAACACTCTTCCTTTCTTAGGTCCACCCTTTTGCGTTCTCCTCCTTCCCACTGCCTACTTCTCAGTCTGTTTTTCTGGCTCTTCCTCTCTTTCTGGATCATGTATTTCTAGACCCTTTCTAGACCTGGAGTCCCTCAGAACTTGTTCTGAGCACTCTTCTATATCCTTACCTCGCTACTCCACAAACCCCCACCCACAATGGGATCTCATCCATTCTCGGGGCTTCATGTACAATCCACATATCAGCAACAGATAAATATCTCCACTTCACATTTCTCCACTAAGCTCCAGACTCACATATCTAGCTGCTTGCTTGATGTCTCAAACTGTAAAACTCTTAAACATATTGAACTTCACATGTTAAATAGGGATATTTTGATTTTTCTTCTCCAAAATTCATCAAATCAATAACAACCACCATCCTCTTCCATCCCAATTAACAGCACTACTATCCACCTATTCGTTAAAGTCAAAACACTTAAGTCATTCTTGATTCTTCCTTTTCATTCATATCCCACATCCAATTTATCAACAGGTCCTACAGTTTCTACCACCAATTTATCTGCAAAATCTCCCTACCTACCCCTTGCCCCACCATTGCTACAGTCCTTACCCAAGCCACCCTTCATCATTCCTGTGATACTGCCAGAGCCTTCTATCTCACCTCCATGTCTACTCTTTCCTCCCTCCAATCCATTCTCCCCATAGCAGCAGGAGTGATCCTTTTAGAAAGGTAAACCAGAATAGCTCATCTCCTGCTTGGAACTCTTCAACTGCCTCCCACTGATTCAGAATACAAATCCAGTCTCCCTACCATGACCTCTTCATGTCTGCCCTCATTGCCTGGCCACTGCCTACCTCTCTGAAGGCCTACTGGATTCCACCGCCTCTCTCCACCCTTCTGCTGCACTGTTTCTTCACTTCCGGGTCTCTGCTGCATCAGATGTGTTCTAGGCCCAGCACCACTGCCCATGCTTCTCGTAATTAGTTCCTTGCCCCTTTGGTCTCAAACTGCACCACTTCAGAAAGACTTTCTGTGACCAGCTTACATCAGAAAAGCTCTCTATTCATTACTCTCAGTCCCTATTTGTTCTTTACTGGACTGATTATATCTTTGTTTTATTTATTTGCTTGTTTTTAGGTCTCTCTCCCCCATGTCTCTTGTGTACTGTGGTGCCTAGCATAGCACTTGGAATACTTCTTGCATGGATAGAGTAACAGATCCCACACTATATTCTAGTGACATATTGTCCACACCACATACTTATGGACTTAATTAGGTAATAGCCAGTGGTATAATTTACTTAATGTAGTTAGATGTTTCTCTCCAAATGGAATCTCAGCAATTTGAAGACAGAGAAAAGCCCTTGCATCTAATCTAGTTTTCCACCAGGACGATGCATTAAGACATGTGGAATATTATACTTGATCTTGCAAAATGAGCAGTACAGGCTCATGCATTTCATTTTATTTCAAGCATTAATTTCCCTACTCGCTCATTACTATTCAAATCTTTTCAGTATGCACTCTGACCTTCTCTTCTGAATCCCTATTAAGGTTCCACGACGACATAATACTTTGTCCCCATCCTCAGAAATTCATAGCATGGTGGGGAAAGCAGCCATACATATAAAGACTCAAGAGTACAAAAGCTTAAAACAAGTACATGAGAAAAATGATTTTCTGATCTCTAAAACTGTGTTGTCCAATAAGCTTGCCACTAGCCACATGAGGCTATTTAAATTTAAATTAATTAAAATTCAATTCCTCACTCATGCTAGCCACATTTCAAATGCTCAGTAGCCACATGTGGTAAGTGGCTACAGTTATAAGGCAGACATAGAATATTTCTGTCATTATAGAAAGTTCTACTGGATTTCTGTTCAAATGAGCTTAATTTCTATTTAGCCCTGCAAAGGCACTCCAGGTGACCAAAGTGATTCTAAAACTCATATGGGTGTTTCTTTCCTGTTATCATTTATGAATTTTAACATATGATAGATAGATGTTATAATAAACCTGCTTCTCACAGACATATACTGCCCCTGTAACAAAAGAACTAGAAATCCATGGGCCATATGGGTGATAAAACTGAGTTTTACTCTTACAAGTTTTTTTGAATCATAAAAATTAAAACATCCTTCTATTGTCAATGTGATGCCTACTTTTGTACTAAGGCCTGCCTTTATGTATAGATACGTAAGAGGATACCAAGACAAACATCGACATTTTGAAAACCTTTTATTTAACCCACCTAGCAATACTTAAAGACAGTAACAAGCCCAAAAAAATTAATCTAAGGAATGAAGTTAATTCTTTATAGGTAAAACACTATTAATAATACCTAGATGCTTTAGTGCCCACAGTTTAATAATTTATCTCATCAAAAATATATTTTGAGGCCCGGCATGGTAGCTCACACCTGTAATCCTAACATTCTGGGGGGCCAAGATGGGAGGATCACTTGAGGCCAGGCATTCATGACCAGCCTGAGCAAGAGCAAGACCCCATCTCTACAAAAAAGAATAGAAAAATTAGTCAGGCATGGTGGCATGCACCTGTTGTCCAAGCTACTTAGAAAGCTGCGAAAGGAGGATTGCTTGAGCCCAAGAGTTTGAGAGTGTAGTGAGCTGTGATGACACCACTGCACTCTAGTCTGGGTGACAGAGCAAGACTCTGTCTCAGAAAAAAAAAAAAAAGAAGAAGAAGAAGAAGAAAATATCTTTAAATGGAAACTAAGGAAACCAAAATATTCAGTAAATAACTTCATACTGATAGCTGTTATAGCCAGGAATACAAGGTTTATATCCCCAGAAAACAGACAATTATAATAGGAAAGGGAAGTTTCTTATATTTTCACCTTTACATCCATGGGAAAATTACATAAGTTTAATGTTATTTTCCCAAAATTGTTATGGCATAATACTCTATTTTTCATTGTTTTTAAACCATAAACTGATCTTTTCATATAGAGTTTCCAGTCACATTTTCTCTCCATTGTACTTGAATATAAGTAGCACAGGATCCAAGCTATTCCATTTTTAAAATAGTTTCATGTAACTACTCTAGATATATATGAGTTATATGAAACTACTCTATTTTAAAAATGAAGACTAGATTCTGTGTTACATTGTGACTGACTTTATCTGTTAATAGGATTTTTTTAAAGAAATCAATCTGGCCATTCAAACAGCAATTTATATTTTATTTTTAATAGACTGGGAAATATATATATATATGACTTTTAAAAATAGATTGTGAGCACTTTACAATTCTAGGCCCTTTCAGGTCAAGTATAAATTAAGTTGAACAGCTCTCACTCACCATCTACAGAAAATATGTATTTTTCCTGTTAAAAGTAATTATTAAATTTTCAATGTGCCCACTTTTATTCTTAACCCTGCATTCAAAGTGAAAGCTTTTAAGATATAAAGTTAACTTTGAAAGCAAATATTTGTAACACATTTTACTACATCTTTCAGCCAAAACAAAGCAATAATATGAATGACAATTTACAAAAGAGGAAGCTCTACTACCCGTGGGGAACGTTCAGTCTCCTAAAGTAGCAGTCTCCAACCTTTTTGGCACCAGGGACCGGTTTCATGGAAGACAATTTTTCCACAGATGGTGGGGGAGGGGAGGAAGCAGAGCTCAGGCAGTGACGTGAGCAATGGGGAGCGGCTGTAAATACAGATGAAGCTTTGCTCCCTTGCCCGCTGCTTACCTCCTGCTGTGTGGTCAGGTTCCTAAGTGTGTCATGGAAGACAAAATTTCCACGGATGGGGGGGTTGTGCACAGGCAGAGCTCTGCAGCCCAGTTCCTAACATTGAGGTTGGGGACCACAATTCTAGAGCATCTCAGAGAAATAAATGGCACCAGGTTTGGAAGGACTTTGAAAACATTGGAAAGTAATAGCCTGTCCCTTAAAAATATCAAGTTAGTACATTTAATAAAAATATTAATGTTTGAAAACATTAATATTTTCTTCCAGGGCTTTTTTCATTAATATTTCATCAATTTAAAGCACTTTTAGAAAGGACAACAAAGTGGCCTAAAATTAGAGAATATTGTCAACAAATATTCCTTTAATAAGCAATATTAAGTGTCATAAAAGTTATGGAACTTGAATGATAATTAAGATATAAATAATACAAGGCATATCCTAAGATATATGGCAGTGTTTACATAAAGAAGAAAAGAAGAATATTATAATCCTGCCTAATATTTTTTGGTAGGTAATTTTTAAAAACAATTTTACAAGGTAAAAGTAGGCATATCTCTCTGAGGAAACCTTTGTTTAAAAAATTAATCCCACTAATATTTTTATCCTACCAAAGGGAATGTTTCTATTACTTCTATGATACACCATATTGCTGATTCCCCCATCCTCCTGGCCACAGGCAGCCACACTAAAGGCTGCCAAGGACCCTATCTATAGCACTGCCTGTCAGACACACTTCAGCCCTCCCTTCCTAGTTCTTTATACCTGTATAAAGCCTACTCACTACCTTAGCCTTAGCCTACCAACACAGCACTCCCTGCTTAAGGGAATCTTCCTTAGAACACGCTTTTCTTCTATTGGGACTCTCTTGATATGAGTGTCCAATCATTCTTGTACATTTTAAAAAATGATCTTTAATCTTTCAGTTTATCTCCTTTATTTCATAGCCTTGAATATAACATTAAAAATGTAATAATCATGCAGTAAATATATCAAAGAGGTCAGGAGACAATAGAACAAAGACCCCTAGGCAGCACTCACCGTGTAATAGATTTGAGATGACAGAAATGGCCTATATGTGCTGTCCACTATGGTAGCCACTAACCAAATGTGGCTCTTGAGCAATTAAAATGTTGTAGTTTTCTTGTTTAATTTTAATTAATTAAATTTAAATAGCCAAAAGTGGCTAATGGCTACTGTACTGAACAACAGAAAAGAAAACATAGATAGCTACCTGCATTACTTACCTCCTGGTATCATTATTAAAGAGAGAGGGAAAAAAAGAAAGAAAGGAAAGGAAAAGGAAAGAGAAAAGAAATACAAGAATGTGGTCAAGAGGGCAGGGCAATATGGCTGAATAGAAACCTGCAGAGATCATTCCTCCTCACGAACACCAAATTCAACAACTATCCATACAAGCAAGCACCTTCGGAAGAGCCAAAAATCAGGTGAGTAATCTTACTACCTAGTTTTACCATTATATCAAGGAAAGAGGCACTGAAGAGGGCAGAAAAGACAGCCTTGCATTGCTTATGCCACCTCTCCCCCATACCCCAGTAGTGGGGCACCAGCAAGTTAATTGGAATCTGTGTGTCGGGGGGCGGTGGGGAGAGGGAAGTGACTGCGGGAATTTGAATTGAAACTCAGGGTTGCCATAGCACAGGGGACAATAGCATAGGGCAGCATTCTGCCAGTACCCATGGAGGGAGCAATTTGATCAGCCCAGCCAGAGGAAAGCTTAGCTCTACCACCAGCAGGCAAGAAACAGTCTAGGGCCAGAACTAAATTCATAAGGCAGTCAGGCCACAAAGGCTGCAGTCCATGGGCAATTCCTGTGACTGTGCTGGCTCACAGCCAGTGGACTTGGGGTGCACGTGACCCCGTGAGACACCAGAAGCTGTGGCCAAGCCAGTGCCTGTGTCCAGCCCCCAGGCCCCAACTACAGACAGCATGGCTAAGGGATAGTCTTCTTCCACTTGAGAAAAGGAAAGAGAAGAACTCACAGGACTTCATTTTGCAACTTGAGTACCAGCTCAGCTACAGTAAAATAAAGTGCCATGCAGACTCCTGAGGCACCTGAGTCCAGGCCTTAGTTCCTGGATGGCATTCCTGGACCCACCCTGGAAGAGAAGGAAGAGCCCTTGGACTCTAAATAAACATCAGAGGTAGACGGGCAACAGTCACCTCTGGCTTTGGGTAAGATTGGGCTGGCTTCAGGTTACTGGTGGCCACAAGACAGTGCCTATATCACTCCTCCCCCTTCTCTAGCAGCCCAGCACAGAGAGTGAGGGAAGAGAGTGAGAGACTATGCCTGGTAATCCAGGGAATTCTCTCATATCTTACCTAAGCTCACCAAGGTGGTACCATGAGTAGTCTCTAACAGTCACACCATTACTGGGCTTGGGGCACTCCCAGTGCTGATATGGCTGTAGTGACCACAGACTTTGACTATAACGTTCAATTCCGCTTGAGTCTTCGAAAAGCCTTCTCAAGAAGATTGGGACAAGAGCTATTGGTCTTAAAAAGGAGGTAGAGAGAGTGTTTGGGACAGAAAGTTCAAAGATATAACAACAGAGAATTTTCCAAACCTAGAGAAAGATATCAATATTCAGGTACAAGAAGGTCATAGAACACCAGGCAGATATACCTCAAACAAGACTACCTGAAAGTATTTAATAATCAAGCTCCCGAAGGTCACAGGTAAAGAAGAGGTCCTAAGGGAAGCAAGAAAAAAGAAATAAATAACATGTAAAGGAGCTCTAATATGTCTGGCAGGAGACTTCTCAGTGGAAACCTCACAGGCCAGAAGAGGGTGGCATGACATATTCAAAGTGCTTAAGGAAAAAAAAACCTTAACCCTAGAATCCTGCAAAAATATCCTTCAAACATGAAGGAGAAATAAAGACTTTCCCAGACAAACAAAAGCTGAGGGATTTCATCAACACCAAACCTGTCCTACAAGAAATACTAAAAGGAGTTCTTCAATCTGAAAGAAAAGGACATTAATGAACAATAAGAAAACTTCTGAGGGTATATACCAGTGGTGACAGTAAGGACACAAATACAGAATACTCTATTGCTGTCATTACTGTGTATAAATCACTTATATCTTGAGTACGAAGACTAAAAGATAAAGCTATCAAAAATAACAACAACTTTTTGAGAGATAAATAGTATAAAAAGATATAGATGGAAACAACAAAAAGTTAAAAAGCAGGGGAGGTGGAGTTAAAGGGTAGAATTTCTGTTAGATTTCTCTTTGCTTATTTGTTTGTTTGTAAGCAGAGTTGTCATATGTTGAAAATAATTGGTTCTAAAATATTTTTTGCAAACCTTATGGTAACCTCAAATCAAAAAAACCTACTAAAACATGCTACCAGAGAAAATCACTTTTAACAAAGGAAGATAGAAAGGAAAGAAGAAAGAAAGAGGAGACCACAAAACAACCAGAAATTAACAACATGGCAGTAGTAAGTCCTTACCTATCAATAATGTTGAATGTAAGTAGACTAAACTCTTCAATCAAAACATACAGAGTGGTTTAATGGATTTAAAAAAACAACAGTCAACCATATGTTTTCTGCAAGAAACGTATTTGCTCCATAAAAATACACATTCTGAAAATAAAGGGATGGAAAAAGATATTTCATGCAAATGGAAACCAAAAAAGAGCAGGAGTAGCTATTCTTCTCTCAGATAAAATAGATTTCAAGACAAAACCTATAAGAAGAGACAGAAGAGGTCTTTATATAATGAAAAAGGGGTCAATTTAGCAAAAGCATATAACAATTCAGCAAGAGGATAGAAACACAAGAATGTAAAACAGCTAAGAACAATTTAACTGCACCTGCCCATTTCAGAAATCATTGCTATTAATATCACCATAAATCTGAACATATTGTTAATTCTTAAATTCTTTTTACCTAAGGTTAATTTTTTAAAATTTTATACATTTCCTTTCTTCTTCAGCTAAAATTCTGAAACATGTCATATTAAACGTGAGCAGATTATTAATAAGAAGTGTGTAAGCAAAAGAGTTAGGTAAGAAAAAAAGAGAGAGAACAAATATAAACATGACATAAGCATTAAAAATTAGGGGCAAAATTACCCAACCATTAACAAATATTCACCACTGAACACCAGGTTTGACAATCAAATGGCAAAAAGGAGAAAGACTTTCACTTTTCTATTTATGTCTTTCTGAGAAATTTGGACTTTTTGACATACAGATGTAAAGCTTTCATAATTTAAAATTTTTCATTCAATACTTTTTTTAAACTAGATATCCCCAACTACTCTCTTAAGAACAATCATTAAAACATAATTTTAAATTCATATGTGAGGCAATAAGAAAATAAAGTCTTCTAAAGGGAAAATTTAAAGACAGAGAAAGAAGGAAGATTCAAAGAAGGCAAGCCAGCCTCAAGCCTCGTTTGCTGTGTGGGACCCATGCAAAGCCCTAGGAATCCAACATTTCCTTTGTGATAGCTATGCAGAACAAAGGAATAAGAGAGAAGGTCTAGAGCCAGTCATCATGCTGAGGACACTGGCAAAAAGCAGGAGTCTGTCTCAAAGGGCCACAACTTTAGTGGAAAGGTAAACTGTAAATAAACTTGCCCAATAAAGGTAGACTACAAGAAAAATTTGTTCTGAGAATTCAAAATATACTCCAGACATATGTAAGGTGCCTGTGAGGTTTACAAACAAAAAAAAAGCCCTCAAACCAATAATTTCAGCTTTAGGTTGCCCTGGGTCAATATTGTCCCTACATTCCCAATAGAAAAACACTAATTCATTCTAGCAGAATGTATCCTCAAAATAAATCTCAAAAAAAAGTTCCAAAGAACAAGAGGTCAAAATCTAAAATTATAAAACACACAAACAAAATATGAGTAAAAGTGAAAAGAAACAACCAATACTAGCATTAGGCCTAGAAAGTCCTCATTTAGTAGAATTATAAACATAGAACATAAAATAAGAATATCTAATATGTTTAAAGAAATAAAAAAGATGAAAAAATAAGTGGGGAGCTGAAAATTATTAAAAATAACAAGGAGTTTTAAAACAGAGCCAAAGAGAAGTTATAAGGGTGAAATGATAATAATGGATATCGAAAATAAAATGTATAAGCTAAATTGCAATTAGACAAGAATAAGGAGACAATTAAGAAACTAGAAGATCTTAAAAAAAAAAAATCCAGAACGTGGTCGAGACAAAGAAATGGAAAATATAAACGATGGGATAGGAAATAATAGAATATGGAGTAAGAAGGTCTAGCATATACAAGATGATAGCAAAAGGCAATATTCAAAGAGATAAGAACTAAAATTTTCACAGAATTTATGAAAGACACCAATCATATTGAAGAAGCCAAAAAAAATTCCTAACAGGATATAAATAAGAAAGAAATTCCAACCTCTCCCAGACACATAAAGGACTGTAGAACACCAAGGACAAAGAAAACATCATAAAACCGGATAGAGAGAAAAAGCAAACTATCTGGAAAGGAATCAGTTTTTAGATAAAGAACCAACCTTTCAAAAATAGCAATGAAAACTAGAAAAGAAAATAATATCTTCAATGTCCTAGGAAAAGATACCTAAAAACCCTCAATTTTATGCCCTAGGCCCTAGGAAGGCTATCCTTCAAAAGCAAAGGCAAATAAAGACACATTAAGATAAATAAGGGAAATTTGCCATCAGACTCTCACTAATGGATTTTAATGATACACTTGAAGCAAAATAGAGAAAAGTACAAAAAACCAAAAAGAATGATATGCATAAACATATACACATATTTGTAGTATAACTCAATAATAGTAATAATATCTAATGCATAATGCTAAAACAAAAAAAGGATATATTAAAATATCACTAAAAACTAGCAAACAAATCAAGAGAGATTGATATTATTCTTTGGTTCAAGAGTAGACAAAAGATACTGCTATTTTTTGTTCCTTTTAAGTACATGCATGTTAAATTTCCTTTTTAAGTGTGTACATTTTAAATTTCTTTTTTAAGATCAGAAAAGAATCATTTGTCTTCCAAATTATGGAAGACAAATGTGAAAAAATAAAATAGAAATTCAAAATTTATACAAAAGAAGTTAAGGAGAAAGAAGAGAAAAGAGGAGGAAAGAAGAACACAGAAACAGAAGCCGCAGACAGAAGAGAAGAGGAGAAAGAACAGGATGGGTGGAGAAGGTGAACCTGGAAAAAGTAGCATAAACTAAAAATCCAGAATGAAACATCAGATATAAATATCAATATATTTTCACAGTCAATACAAAAAGGTAAGTCTACCAGGTAAAGACAAGGATTATCAAACAGGATAAAAATTTATTCATGCTATTTACAATAGATCTTCCTAAAATATAAGTAAAGATATAAAAATGATTAGCTTTGATGAATGTGAGCAGCCACATACATCAAGATAGATAAATCTATGAAACATAATATTGAAAGGAAAATATAAGTCTCAGAAGAATATATGGAAGATGACTCCATTTACATAAAGTTCAAAGATATATAAAACCAATCAACATATTAATTAAGAATAGATATATATGGTAAAACTATAAAGGAAAAGAATGATAAGCCCAAAATTAAAGATAGTGGTTACCACAGAATAGTTGGGAAGAGGGGGAGTGAGGAGTGGATGAGGGTAGAATTAAGGAGGGATGCATGGAAGCTTCAAAGTTATAGGCAATATTCTGGATCTTGGCCTCATTAGTAGGCAAGTAGGTGCATGTTTTACTCTTAGGACAAATAGTCTTTATACATATTTAATGTTTTATAAAAATAATTTTTGAAACAAGTCAAAGTATTAGTAACTTCAACTTTTTTGGTCTTGAAAGACTTTCTTAAGCTCATGTTGACAGCAACAAGTACACTGATCTCACTGCCACAAGATTTTCTATCTTCACACATGTGATGCGTGGCACAAAACATAGATCAACTCCAAAGTCAAGCTCTTCTACCTCCTTTGTGTTTTAAATTCCAGAAATGCAGAAAAACTAGATTCCAAAAATGATACTGAGTAAATGGAATAATGACTTTCAAAGGCAAACCCTTTAATTTTGTTTTCTTCTATTGTCATAGTCATCTACTCAAAATATGAAGAGAAGGAAGAAGAAGGAGAGGAACAAAATAGCAGTAGTAAAGGAAGGGTCTAGTTCTATTTATATTGAAAAACGATGCATATCTCTAGTGTCCAGTGGCTGACAGATATATTGAGAAATGAGTGTGAGTTGTCGCCCCAATCGATCCTATAATACCCTCTTCCTACATTTAAACTCCATAGGAACAGACCTTAGATCTGTTTTGTTCCCTCAAGCCACACCCCTAAGATAATACTTGGAAAATAGCAAATATTTTAAAAATGAATACATTTCACAGGTACAGATTAAGCTGGAAACCAACGCTCTTCATTCATGAAGAGACCTGTCAAATTCTCTAATCCATTCTCAGTTTCTAACGATAGCCAAGCTAAGACTGAAGGTGGTTAAAATTAAAACCTCATCGCTTCAATTAACAAATACTTACTGAGCATTTCCCGAGTGCTAAACATTCTGCCCAGTAAAGACAGGTAAATAACAAACATGAAGGCCCTAGTCTTATGCCCAACATTAGTTTACAGTCTAGAGTATACACTGGAAGTGGCAAAATGCAGAAAAATAAAGGTGAAATTGAAACAAACTAAAGATTCTTTGTTTACTTATCATACTCCTTAGTTAAACCTCATTTTCACATTTCCACAGGTAGGGTTCTTTTGCTATAAATACTTGCATGCTCAAGGATTTTTTCATACTATATCCAAATCTCAGAAATGTCCAAAAAAGTAATAATCCAAAAAAATACTAAAGAATATTTTCTGTATCATTAACCTCCAATTATAGAATGCTAGTCTACTATTCATAACATACATATACATACACACACATATTACATACATATATTCTTATGCAGAAATAATCATTCATTTCTTATACAATAAAAAGCCAAAACTAATCTACCTTACATGCTTGCAGCTCTGAAATTCTCTGATTCTGACTGCTCAGACATTTCATAACAACTTCTGCTTAAATTTTTTCAAGAATACTCTGGTTTAGCTGCTTACTTAATTCAGAATTAGCATATAGCCTCTGAATGGGTTGAAATCCATCCTCTCATGCACCACAATTAACATACACATACGTAATATATTTTAGATACATCTTGTTATATTTTTTTTAGCAAGTCTGTCTCCTACCATCCAATAATCTGACAAGTATACGCCCAGTTTATCAAAATACATTTACATTTCGTTTTTAAATTTTGTACACAATTATTTCTCAGAGGTACCAAAAATTAGCCCCATTCCAAAAGTCTAAAAATTGATTTATAGAAACACCTATGTTAATGTTGCCAGATAAAATACAGGATACCCACTTAAATGTGGATTTCAGATAAAAAACAAATTTTCTTCCTCTAAGTATGTCTGGAATTCAATTTGACTGGGTGTCTTGTATTTTTATTTGCTAGGTATAGCAATAATAACCTATTGGCCCCTACAGCAACAACATTTCCAACAAAGGAAAAAATTAATTATTGGTATTTCTTACTATGTCAAACAAGAATCAGTAAATATACATACAACATCAAAATTCAGAGCAAAGTTCTGTCACATTAAGCTGATAGTTTCTGATCATGATGTCTTTTTAAAAACATCTTAAGTGTTTTAAAACTTCCATGGGGAAAAAAAAAGTTTTTTTAAAGTCCACAGCCTTGTAGCATGAGCACTCAGTAATAAATACAAAAGGTACTATGGATACCATATTTCTTCATGCATATCAATATTAGGTATTCAACTTTTACCTTGAGAAATTGAGGTATACCAGCTATTTAATTGAAGGCACCACAAAGAATGTGCTAAATAAAAATGACAGATTAATGACATCTGTTTAATCTATTTAGTAACATGTGCTGATGATGTTCAGAGAGATGAATTACCTCACAGGATTACTGGTCAAAGACACCCGGAGGGACTCTAGGCACGTGACAAGTCTCTCATCCGCAGACCCCATCTTCAGCTCATGAATGAATTCCTGAGGTGAGATCTGTCGTCTACGCTTAAGGCTTCCCTGTAAAATAAGCCAAAAAGAATTTTTTAATTCATGCTGCATGAAGATTATCCATAAAATAACAACAAACTAATCCCACCACTCATTAATAGCTGCACATGACTACTATGATTAGCATTATTTTGAGGTGATGATTTCCACTTCTGCCTATAAATCTATAAATTCATAATCTGTGGTTTCCATAAAGGCAGTGATATAAGATCAAAAAGTATACAAATCAGAATAATTGCTTCTTCAAATGCAAAATGTCATGGAGGACAATTAAGAGTATATCATAGGCAATATCTTGTAATATATTTTAGGCACTCACAAAATAAAAATCAAAATTCATATACGAACTACCCTATTAAAATTAGTACTCTGACCACCAACGTGGGAAAAGCTACTAGGCATTAATCCATTCAACTGCCGTGAAAAGCATAGTTTTAGGCACTGTAGACACAAGGATTAACAAAACCTAAGTCTGGAAGGAAAAAGACAGACAAGAAAATAATGATTTTCAGTGCAGTCTAATTCCTGTAACATAGTATCAAGGGACCAAAGGAGGGACACTTAACTTAGCAGCAGAGCAGACCAGGGGATTCTGGGTGACAGGGGAAAATTAAGAAAGAAGGAGGTAAAGAATTAGAAAAGAATCCCTTCCAGACCAAAACATAACATACATGCACACAAAAAGAGAAAATTAAAACACACCCACACACACCCTTAAGATAGAGGCCAGATCATGGCATGATAAAGCACCACTACACAATTAGCTTTCCCAGGGGAGTTCTGGAAGGCTCACTCTGGTGCGATACAAAATATGGACTGAAAGAGTTGAAGTCTGTTTATTATTCAACAAACATTAAGTGCTTACTCAATACTAGGCACTATTCTAAATGCTGAGAATAGAGTAGCAAATAAAAGATGAAAATTCTTACCCACATGTAGCTTTATGCTAGCGGGGAGAGACAGGTAATAAATGAAATAATTAAAATATATTGCACTGCAAATAATATAAAAGCTATGGAGAAGAACAAAAGCAGAAAGGGGGAAAAGGACCATAGCATGAGGCATACAATTTTAAATACAGTGGTCAAAGAAAGGCTCACAGAGAAGAATTCAAATGCCTCAAACTTGAGTGTTTAAATAAGGAGTCTAAAGGAGATGAGACAGCTAACCATACAGAAATCTAGAAAAAAATATTGTGACAGAGAGACTATAAGGTTTACAGGACACTGAAAGAACTTGTACTTTTACCCTGAGATCAGAAGGAGAAAGCCTGTCGCGAAAACATGCATAGCCCAGGTGTGAAATGGTGAGGATGGTGAACTAACAATAAAGTTCTGAATATCTATTTAAATTATAGGTTAGACATCCAAGGGCCGGAAAGGAATTGTACATGTTTAAAAGTAGATTACCTGAGATGGCAGGAAATTAGGTGTATTTTTCATGTCTTTTGTTTTTCTTAATTTGCTATAATGTTGTTTGAGAAAACATTCTCAATAATGCAAAACAAATTAACATGGCAGAGACAGGCTTCTTTTATTCCGATCAATATCAAAATGGTAATTTATTAAAGAAAAACTCAATTCCAAAATCTCAAGAGAATTAAAAATGATAAAGAAAATAAAGTTGAAAGGAGGAATGGTGAGAGCAATGAAAATAAACATCCAATTATTTCTATCATAATCACTGATATTAAAAAGAATATATTCAACTTGCACTGACATAGCACTTTTTAATGGTAATTTAAAGGAAAAAAAAGACAAAGTATTATTTGTTCAACAGAGAAAATTTGGAAAACAGAAAAGCAACAGGATAAAAAGTACCTTGAAATAACTACTATTAATCTGATATTTCTACATAAAGCATTTGTCTCATAGATACATACAGAATATTTTATATGCATTTGTACTTAAACATATATTTCACCTACAAAAACATGTAATATCTACTGTTCTATAGGCTACTTTAATCATTGAACATTATTTTATGAACATATCCCAATTTCAGTAAGTCTCAAAGAATATGACTTTTTCCTGCCTACAGACTATCGACATAGAATTAATTAGTTTCTCATTCTTGAGCATGTAGTTTGCTTACAATTTCTTGATATCACAAATTTTCCAAGTTTCCTGTGCATGCTGCCAGGCCAATATTTTTACACAAAGACATTACAATGTAGGTTAAACTAGATGATCTGTTGTAGCCCATTCTAAATTATTTATGGAAATAATTATGATTGTTAGGATCAAAATAAACCATAACTGAATAAATAGATTTTTTTCAACAATATATGAGTAAGCCCCATGTAATAAATACCTTTTAAAAATAAGCATAATAAGCAGTAAGTGCATTTGGATAAAAATAAAAGTGGTATTAAAAGATTAAAAACCAGAAGCCCACTGTCCCACATCTTAGCCCTATCTCACAAAGGCAATCATTTCTAAGTCCTTTAACAGTTTCTTCTGATAGTTACATAATATCTAAATAAAGTAACTATTCTGATACTTTTAAATTTCTAAATTTTAAATATTACATTTTACTTTTATTATGAAAGACTTAATTATCTTAATACTTTGCAACTTCTTCTCTCCCATTGTCTGAATACAGTTATAGGTAATCTCAATTAAACCAAAAGATGCCATTCCATGAAATGACATCTAACTGAATCCACACTTTATGAGGCCCCCACAGCAAACTCTCTAAAGAGATGACATCAGGCATCTAAAAATCTTAATCTTTTAGTTAACTTTAATGACATTAAATAAGACATTATATGTCCCCATTCATAAAGTCATCCAGTTACTATAATTTCTATGTTGATAAAACTGAATGCTTTCCCTCTAAAATTAGGAACAAGAGAAGTATGTCTGCTCTTACCATTCCTATTCAATATTGTACTGGAGGTCCCAGCTATTATAATATAATATGGAACAAATAATAATAACAATAGAGATTAGAAAGAAGTAAAATCATCTCTATTTGCAAATGACATGATTTTCTACATGAATTTTACACAGAATTAAAGCTCAACATATAAAAATAATGTGCATTTCTAAATAGTAACAATTAGAACATAAAATTTTAAAGTAGAGTATTTTAATAGCATGAAAAAGTAATTAGGAAAATTTTAACAAAAGAAAGAGAATACCTATACACTGAAAACTAGAGCACATTTGTGGAGAGAAATTGAGAACAACCTATATAAAGATGTTATACCATGTTCATGGGTGAGAAAAGCTAATTATTAAGAAATCCATTAAGAATTATATTTTCCAAAAAATAATCTATAGATTCATTATGATTATTGTCAAAATCCCAGCAAGTGCAGAAATTGAGAGGTAACTTGCAAAATTTATATGGAAATGAAGGAAATCTAAAACAGTAAAAATTTCGAAAAAGAACAAAGTTGGAAAGATTATGCTATCAGATTTCCAGATTTACTATAAAGCTACAGTAATCAAATTAGAATGGTATATGCATCAATGGAATAGAATAGAGAATGTAGAAATATACTTGTATCTATATCGTGAATGATTTTTAAAAAAGGTACCAGTGTAATTCAATGGGTGAAGAAGAATCTCTTCAACAAATGATGCTGGAACAACTGGACATCCATAGGAAAGAAAGTGAACCTAGATCCTAGACCCAAATGTAAAAGTGAAAACTATGAAATGGCTGGAAAAAAACAGGTGAAAATCTTTGCTGCCTTAGGGAAAGCAAAGATTTCTTAGGTGTCTACCTAAGTAAGTACAAAAAGTACTAACTATAAAATTATTGATAAATTGGACTTCATTAAAATTTAAATCTTCTACTTTTCAAAAGGCTCTTTTATTAAGTTAGTTTCACTTAGAAAATAAAAGATAAGCCACAGACTAGAAGAAAATATTTGAAATATATGTTAAGAACTGTAAAGGGTCTGATATTTTACCCTTCGTTCAAGCTAAATTAGCCTGTTACTATTTCTTGAATGCTGGAAAAAAAACACAAGAGTCCTGGGTCAGAGACAAAGGACTTTATTATGCTTGTGTTGGTTCCCCAACCCACCAAGTCTAATGGGGGCAATACAGGACCCATGATGGATGCCCACACATGCAATGGACTGCATTATAGGAGAACACTGAGCTTGGGGGGATTCGCCATTTTTACAGTCAGCAGTAACAAGCCTATACATATTGGCCAGAGGGAAACTATAACCTCATTTCTCAAGGCTGCTCACTACAAACAAAACCCTGAGAAATGGGCTGGGTAAAGAGCAATCAAGCCTTGCATTGTTGGCATATTCATCATCAAGAAGATGCAGGGAAACTCAAGGCCCATGGTAGACTGCCTCTCCCAAAGGTAAATACATTTCATAAGGAACTTATATTCAGAATAAAAGAACTCCTACAACTCAATAAGGCAAACCACCATATAAAAAAAATAAAGGACTTCACAAAAGAAGATATATGAATGGCCAATAATCAGATGAGGACATGTTCAAGATCACCAGTCATCAGGAAAATGCAAATTGAAACCACAAATAAGGTAACACTACACATCCTCTAGAATGGTGAGGATATGAAATACCTGGAACTCCCCTACACGATAGATGGAGGTGTAAAATGACATTGTTGTTTTGGGAAAGAGTTTGGCAGTTTAAATTAAATGTACACTAACCATATGACCTAGCAATTACACAACAAGGTGTTAAGCAAGAGAAAAAAAGAAAAAAATATATTCATACAATATTCAGAACAGCTTTCTTCATAGTAGCCAAAACTGGGAACCACCCAAGTAATCATCAACCAATTGTGGAATATCTATACAGTGGAATACTGAACAGCAATAAGAAGAATTCACTAGTGATAATGCAACAAGATAGATGAATCCCAAATATTAGGCTCAGTTAAGAAGAAAAACAAACAAACAAAAGTGCACAGTAGATAGTTCCATTTATAGGAAAGACCAAGACCAACCTGTCAATCTTTTCTCTGGGGCCATTATCATTCAGGCATACAAGCAAAGATGTTAATTTTTGGTGTGTTTGGCTGGAGGACAGGGAAAGGGGGTAACAGTTTAAATGAGGCAGCAAGTAAATTTTACCAATAAACACTAGGAAAGACAGGCTAAACCCACTGGCTAAAAACAATCATTTCAGCCATATTGTTTTTCCAGTTTGAGTAGTTTACTGTGTCAAGGTCTCTCCATTCCTGAGAATCCTGCCTCTAACACTCTCCCTTGCCCAAACCCATACTACCACTATCATGCCCTTACTCAGGCCTAATCTAGACATCAGTTAAATCTGGGCTGAGAGTGACTTCCCCAGGGAGGCCTTTCATGAGTCACACAGTAAGCACCCCCATCTATGGATTCGTTTTTCATAACACTCATTACTCTGTATTGAGATAACTTTAATTACTATCTATTATTTAAAGGATATATCAAACACCTACTGCGTGCCAGGCACTGTTTACGTGATGTGGATACAGGCATAAAATAAAAGATGACTCCAGGTTTTTGGCCAAATCCAAAACATTGGCTCCATCTACTTAAATGTGTAAGATAGAATAAAGAGAGTGAGTGATAGGGGAAGAAGCTACTTAACAGTCACAAATATGCACAAATTATCTCTTTTTGATAATATAATATTTGTGCAGAGACCAGAATGAAGAGAAGAAGGAGACATAGGAAAACTGGAAAGGGGAATTTCAAGCAAACAGAAGAGCAAATACAAAGCCCTGAGGCAGAAATGAACTTGGCATCTTCAAAGGACAGCAATTAGATTCATCTAAATCCCAATGAGCATGACAGAGTTAGAGTTGACAAAGACAGACAAAATAGGCGGGAGTCTGATCCTGGAGCCTGAGTCCCAAATGCTGTATGGGGCTAAGAATGTTTTTTACATTTTAAAGGCTTGCAAGAAAGAAGAGGAAGAGAAGCAGAAGCAAACAGAAGCAACTGAGACCATATGTGACAAAGCCTAAAATGTTTATTATTTGGCCATTTTAAAAAAAGCTTGCCAGCCTCTGATAGGGTCTTATAAACCATGGTAAGGACATTAGGCTTTCTTCTGAGTGGTATGGATTAAGTATTAGAGGATTCTGAGCATAGAAAATGTCAGATCTAATAAATATTTTTTAAAGATTATTTTAACTACTATGTGGCAACATATTATACATGGCAAAACATGAAACAAGGAGATCAATTGGAAGGCTATGGCTTTGTCTGGCCAAGAGTTGATAGTAGACCAGGTACAGTGGTTCATGCCTACAGTCCAGTACTGTGGAAAGCCAGGAACCCTTGAGCAAAGGAAAGACCACATCTCTACCAAAAAAAAAAATAAACAGAGTTGATAGTAACCTGGCATACGACACTGGTGATAGAAGGCATGAGATTTCTCAATATGAAAGCAAAACATGAATATAGAGCAGATAGGACTTGGTGACAACTTCAGCGTGAGGTGTGAACACAGTTAAATTCAAATATAGCATTTCAGGTTTTGTTCTCAACAATCAAGTGAATGGTGCTACCATCTACTAATCACTGTGACCTTGACAAGAGAGCTTTAATGGTAGATTGGGATAAGTCTGATCATAAATTCAAGAGGGAAAGCAAAAAGAAAAATGGACAACTCTTTGAAGTAGTGAAGGAAACCAAAATATTTCACCCCAAAATATATTTCCTCAAGCTAGTTCAAGATGGCTATTCAGAAGGACTGGAAATACAAGAATAGCTGAAACCTGACTTTTGTAGGGAGTGGGGATTTGTATCTGTCCAGAAAATCTGCATTAATGCAGCCAGGCTATCTCTGAAGGCCTTCCTTTGTCAGATCTAGGAAAAATTAACTGAAAGTCTGACTGACGTATTGAAGTTCTGAAAGGAACATTTATCATCCATGCTCTCTGAAGGCTGCTACCTGTGAGGTTTCATCTACATAACAAGACCACGTTTTCTAGCCAGGCCTTCTCTACTCCCCTCCCATAACCTGTCTTGCCACTATAACCTGATTTACCACCATAACTGGTTTTGGCTATGCACTCTGAGCCCCTATTCTTTATGTAACCTCAAGATGGCATATAAGTTTCTGTACGCGCCCCCCCCCCACCCCGGCATGCATGCTAATAAAATTTGTGTGCCTTTTGTCAGTTGATGTTTCAGAGAAACTTCAGAGGGCAAAGGGGAAGTTTTCCCTTTGCCCACACAGTAGATTGGCTGCAAAAAGGGAGCAAAGAACTGGGGCAGTAGCGAGGGTGAGGGCGGGGGGGACCTGAGGTGTGCTTTTCTGAAACATGGATGGAAAAAAGAAACATGCAATGCTTTCATGCTGAAGAGAATGACCAAGCAAAGGAAAAGAAACTGATGGTAGAGGGAGTAGGTATAGATGCAGGAGAAAATATACAAGCAAACCAAAAAAATCCATGAGTAGAGGACAGAGGATGTGCCCTACTATACAAGAGGAGGAACTGACTTTATATAGCTGTAGGAAAGTTTATTACTGGAAAAAGAGCAAAAGCAGAGTTTAAGGGAACAGATTCTAGTAGATTCTTAGATGTGGTGATTAGGAAGTGAAGTATGGCAGTTCTGTTCTGATTACATCAACATTCTCAGTGAAAGCAGCAGCAATATAATCGGCTAAAAATGAAGCCACAGAGATGAAGGTAGGAAATTGTTAGGATATCAGAGCTTGCTTGTGAACTGTGGTCTTTCAGAGAAGACTAGTCAGTGTTGCTACCGGCTTCCTCGCAGATGCATGCTGTGCTGAGGCACAGACGGCAGAGGAGGGGAGCAATTTAGCTTAACCAAGGGCAAGGTTTACATGGCTGGAGAGGCAAACGAACTGGTGGTTTGTGCAAGAGAGCAAAGAGCTGTCAGTCTTAGGTAGATAGGGAGAGGAGTAAAGGCATGGCAGGAACAAGGAGGTGATGAGCATGAAAAAATGGTAGTCAATAGATTAGCATTGCCATTGGGGTTATAGAATTCTGAAAGTTGGGATTCTAAGTAAGACAGACAGACAGTGCTTAGGAAAGAAAGTCTGTAAATCATATTTAAAGGTGATATTTTACTGTTCCAGGTAATGAGTAGCTGAGATTGGGTAGAAAACAAAGATCATTGGGAATGATAAAGTAAATGAGAAAGTGGAATGTTGGATGGATCACCTATGTGAATGATGAAGTCATTAAGGATGATGACAGTGGTGGCAGCAGAAAGGAAAGCAACAAGCTAGGTAGCCAAACCTTCTAGAAATGAGGAGGAGTCTATCATACACACCAGCATCTCTGTGTGAAGCTGCATCACTAGAATGCATCCAACTAGGACAGTGTCTGCTTCTGCCTAATTCATCACTTTATCACAAGAGACCTTATTTACCACAAGTCCCTTGTAAAATGCCTGGCATTCAATGAATGCATGAGGTTACAATAAAATGGAGGATATACATAGACTAAGGAATAAAACAAGAAAGGAAAGGAAGATAAATTACACACACACACCCAAAAATATTCTGGAACAAATGCTTACTCAGAAAGGAATATTTTAAATTAAAGACATAGGAAACAGATCAGATAGATCAACTGGGAGATTAGTTTTCAACATTAACCCCTTTTTATTATATTACTGTCCAAATACAGGTATGAAACAAAGGGAAATGAGGGGAGAAAATATTACATTACCAGAATAATCAGAAATATTTCTTTTAAACACAGTTCTTGTGTTTCTTTCATTTTACATAACTTCAAAGGAAGTGGGAAGTAGAGGGAGAGAGGGGAAGGGTACTCAGGGCTGCATATCTCTTAAGTCCATTAGCCATAAAGATGAAAATACTCAGAAAGCTTTATCCCTATGGCATCAAAACACATTAGTGAGATAAGAATGTCTGCCTGACATCACAAAAATTAGAAGGGTATTTATCCAACATAATTTTTAAATCTTTTTTAATCCCTTAGTAAATTTTATTCCAAAATACCAAATGCAGGATAGAAAGAAATGTACATAGATTATTCTTATCATATTCTTTATTAAATGTATTCTAAGGTGCAAAAAGTAACATAACCTTTCACATACTTATTTCCCTTACCATTTTTATTTCTCTAAAACCACTTTTTTTTTGCTATGTAACTATTACAGGTAATAGTAACCCTTTCCTTTGACCTGTCTTAAACAGATTATTTTGTCTCTGCCAAAATGCCTGTATTTCATCTCAGTTCAGATGTAAGACTTATTCAGCATATGTTTCCTCACTATTCTGTCTCATTTGTCTGTTTACAGAGTAATTCCAAATACTATCTTTATGATAAAATAAAAATACATGGTACTTCCAGTTATGAATGGATAGTATTGAAGAACTGACCTCTTTTCATTTTTAAAATAATTGAATGTGATCTGTATACAACTATGGAGAATCCACTATTTAATAATGATCTGATTTTTAAATAATAAAAGAAAAAAACTAAATCTTGAATGTCTGCACATACTGCAGGAAAATGACACAGCATTAATGCCAGCATGGGTCAGGACAATGACCTGCTTTGTGTGCCTAATGAAGACTCTGACACATTGTAGTTGCTTAAAGCAAAAGTTTGTCTAGATTATCTGAGATATCACAGGAGTCAGAAATTATATTCTTAAACACTACTCCAGTTGCTATAGACTGTTATCCAACTCACTGAATCATCTTATTCTCCCAGAATGTAGTCTACACCAAAATTCACCATGCAACATTTTCAACTACAGGTAATAGTTCAGTCTTTAAATCACACTTAAATCTATAAAGAAAACTAGCATTTTTTAATATGAAGACCCAAAATATATAACTTTTAGAGATTAAAATATTAAAAAACTGTAAGAATAAGTTGAAACCTTAATTTTTCTGTGAAGTTAGTTACTAGATTCTAGATCCTCCCCTTCATGACATTTACTTTGTAATTTTAAGCAAGTAAATTACAGAGAACAGAAAAATGCCATCAACATAAGCCTAAATAGTGAAGAAGCCGAATTTCTTATAGTGATGAAAGAGTGTATATGCACTCTTCCATAGGTGTGTGTGTCTATCTCTACACCTAAGGGTTTTTGCTTAAGTCAATAACCATAAATTAACTGCCTCAGTTTTTCTTTAGTATTGCAATTCCTGAATTCCTGGTACCTATTCAGGTGATAAGACTTGTGAAGATGAATGAGATGATACAAAATATCGAGGCTATTTAAAGAAATAGTTTGCAACGATAATGACAATATTTTAAGAAAACAGCAGAGTCAGCACAGTACAAAACAAGGGTAAGCACAGTTGTTGCCAAAAGGGTAATTATAATCTAAATTACTATCATGTGTATTACTATTAAAATGCATTGCAGCAATTTCCTTGCATTTTTCAAATGATTTCAAGCATTTCTAATGCCAATGATCAACAGAAACACTAAACTGTCAGTGCAGTATAAATAACAAGTTTTCAGAACATTTACAACCCAAACAGATCTTCAGTGCCAATAAAATCTGTAATTCACAGATGACTTTATGCAAACTCATAGCTGAAACTATGAAAGCTGAAGAGTATGACAGAAAGGTACATTCACCAACAACATAAAGTTTAGCAAGGAATTCCCTTAAGGAGTTACTTATTTTTTTATAAACATTTAATTAGCACCCTTATGTACCCAAAATTCTGCCTATAATTTTAGAAGCTGGTTTTAGTGTACATTAAAAGTAGCATAAAATTTAGTATTACCAAGAACATTTTACAAAGAAATGATAAAATACAAAAAATCTGTTCTGCTCCCTTTACATTTCCAAAATATCTCTATAAAGAAAAAGTATAATGATCTAATACTAATTTAAGACACTTAGAAATTAACTTGAAATAATAATATAAGAATTCAACCCACTACATTTTCTTATGATCCATCAACATTTAACCAGCATCAACCTCCCTTCTATTGGAAAATTTTTCATGCCTTGACCCATTGCCTTCAAGAGGACACTTGATTATTTAGACAGACTATTTTACATATTTCAGAAGAGTTGCTTCAACTGCTGAAAGCAATAGTCCAGTGTTACAACACTTCTACCTTCTTACCATGACCAGAACTGAGATGTTCTTTTAGCTCTTAAGCCTCAAAAAGGAGATATCATACTGTTAACAGTCAACTGCTTCTCCCCATGGCCAGAGAATACTAGTTTGAATATACCATGGTAAACTACACAGTGGAGTAGCATTAAATTCTAAAAAAGAACGAGGATATCTCTATGAACTGATAAAAATATATCCTGAAAATGATGTTTAAGTGAAAAACTACAAAAGAATATCTGTAGTATATTACCTTATGTTTATTAAAGAAAGAGAAATAAGAAAATACACATATATATGTTCATTTGTGCAAAAAGACATAGGAAGGAAGAAGGAGAGAATAAGATTACATACCTTCAGGGTAGATGGGAACATGGTAGATGGGGAGGAGAACACCATAGAAGAAAGGGAAGTGAGGGAGTGAGTGGGAGGTTTTTTTGTATAGTACTTTTTGTATAGTTCTGACTTTTTTTTACATAGTATTGGTGTTTCATGTACTCAAAAAGTAAATATAAAATCAAGAAAAATAGAAGAAGATTCTAAAATAAATCTAAACCCAAGGAACCTAACTGTATTTCAAATCAATAATATCAGAGAAAAAAGTTAGAATATGAAAATACAGAAAGCTAGAATGAATGCTGTAGTGTTAGACTCTAATTGAAGGTTATCAACATGAATTGTGTTTTTTCAATATATTTAGAGGGGAGAGGGAGGAGGGAGAGAGGGATAGAGATACATAGATATAGAGAAATAAAGATGGGTGTGTGTATATACATTTTCTATATCTATACATATATTTTATATACACAAATATATATGCACATACATATGCATGTATCACATACATGCAAAATATATATATTCTTATTAACGTGTGTGTATATGTTGTATATGTATAATGTTTCCTAGCTCTGTCTGAAAGTGCCTAGAAGACCTAGCACTCAGATCCTAATTCTAAATAACATTTTACACTAAAAGGAACCAGGGCTTCTTGGAGAAATGGTCGATTCCAGGGCTGGGGCTAGGACAGTACAGGATGATCCCAGAAGACTATGTGTAAGATAGCAAGAAAGTACACAAAGAATGATGCAGACGAAAAAGGACAAACAGCTTGAAGGGATTTCTACTATCCAAATCTATTGGGAGGAGTGGACTGAGATAGGGAGTGACTGTTAAAAGGTACAAAGTTTCCGTTTAGGTTGATAAAAACATTCTGAAACTAAATGATGGCTGCACAACATTGTGAAGATACTAAATGCTACTGAATTGTACATTTTAAAGTGGTAAGTTTTATGTGAATTTTACCCAACTAAAAAAAATTGTAAAAACATTTATAAAATAGAAAAAAACTAATCTGAAGTGTAAAAGCCAGGACAGAAGGTGCCTTGGGGAGGAGGAAGGCAGTGAGCGGGACATTTGAGCTTGCAGGCAGTGTCCTATTTCCCCAGCTAGGTACTGATTTTTATGGGTGCGTTTACTCTGTACTATCTCATTAAAAGGCATACTTAAGATTTGTGGATTTTACTATAGGAACATAATCTAAAAGTACTAGAAAACCATTTTCAAATTTATTTATGCTTTATATTATTTCTAAGGTACATTCATATGAAATTCTTCTTAGATGTTTAACTCAGGTTTTAAAATGTGCCATTTAAAATACTTTATACAGAATATATTTGCCCTTGCTGAACAATAAACTTAAATTAAAAAGTTATATGGTGTCAGATAAGGCTACTTATTTTTATTTGGCATTATCAGTATACCTTTAGAACTGGAAAGTGTTTAATCTCATCTAAAAACAAAGCGTGATTTAAAGATTTAAAAAAAGCCCAAAGTTGGGGGTGGGGGAGCTGATTAAATAAATATGGATGTTCTAATTTGCCAGCCTCTATTTGATGGTTCAGTGAAGGATAAAGATCTGTTCAGCACATCTGAGTAGAGTGAAAAAAATACAATAATGCTCTTAGTCATTGGTTCATTATCTTCTTTATTGTGTTGATTATGTTTATATAAAAAGAAAAGCCACAACAAAACTTCATTGGGCATTTACCAAAAAAAGAGGAGGGGGGATAAGAAAACACCAGCTGTTACAGACTTTAAAATTAGGCAATTTGTTTTTCAATCCCTCCAGGTAATTGCACAATTATTTGCCTCCACAATTCAGAGTAGCAAAGTATCACTGTTGTATTTACAGTTTAAGTCTGTCTTTCTTTTTTTCTTTCTTTTTCTTGATTTATGGGAGAAAACTACCTTGCCTCTTCATATATACATGCTAGCCTATAAATCTAATCTGTTTATGTTAGTAAAAAACCTCAAAAATATGAAACAGTACAAAATTTATATACTTTCTAGATTACTCTTCACATAAATAACAGTAACAGCTAAATATGGCACAAAGAAAAAGAAAGAAAAAAAACAAAATCTTTGGATCAATGGATCATATTCCACAATGACCAGTTTTAGGACTTAGGCCACTGGTTTCCTCAATACAAAATGTTCACAGTGGTTATGGAATAGAAGAAGCTGCAAAATCAAAATGCACTTGAATATGCCTGTATTATTGTCACAGTAAGCATATATTACCTTTATTAATTAGCAGTTTTTAAAGCTGTGCAGTTTATAGATCAAAGCAAAAGACCCACAGTCTACAGGGTAGGGTGGGGAACAATTTGAACCAATGCATTGATCAAAATGAGAAGCAACTAAAGTCCAACCAAAATAGGTTCATTGTTCATTTGGTTTCATTTCATCCTTATAACTAAGTGGAGACAGATATAAAAAGGCCCAAAATTGTCTTTTGTATCTTTTATATTTCCCAGAATCCTTGGAACTATTATATTCTAAACAATATTGTATAAATACTTCTTAAATAAATGAGATGGTAAATGGACCTAAATTTACTGAACTACTATGCTGCTAAGAAAATTCACAAACATGAAAATTTAAAACTCTAATAATCTTACAACATGTTATAACTTCATAATTTTTAGGATGTTCTGTAAAACTCAGCTATCCATCTAAAAGATTCATTGAATAAACATGTATGTAAGTATTTATTAAACATTATGATGAATACTAGGACTAAAAAAATGAGTAAGATGAAGTCTAGCCACAAGGTGCTCATCGTCAGGTGGGAAAAGTATCTAAACAGTTACAAAGTGGGGGAGCCTGGATATGAAACTAGTGTCTGAGCAGAAGACAAGATGTCCCCATTAATGCCTGGGTAGTCGGGGAAGCCTTCCTAGCAGAGATATTTCAAGAGCTAGGTCTTAAAAGACAGAGATTGTAAAGCAGAATAACACAAACTATATGGGCCAACGTACAGTTAGGTAAAAGAACTGGAATGGTTTAGAAACTACATACTAAGGAAAGCAGACTTTAACCAACAGATAAAAGGAAGTCATTGCAGGATTGATTGGAAATGCAGCACAAAAGCTGAAAGTTAGAAAGATATTTAAGCCAGTGAGGCAGACTGAGACATGAGCCTTTGAGGAGGCTTATAAGGTTACAGAGATAAGGAGGCAAGTTCAGGCGGACCCGTAAGAAAGAATACATCTTCCCATTTCTGTCATAACATTTTTTTTTAAAATCAAGAAACAGCTGAGAAGAGTTGCTAGAGTCAGTCACAAAACTGTGTCCACTCCCACATAAGGAAATCGAGCATGTCTGTCTTCAAGGCCCTTAAAAGACAAAATGTAGAGAGAATTGTTTCCCTGGTTAACAGGTAGACACAGGAGCCTCTCTCAAACCATGCCACTATTCTCAAAAATATACAGCTGTCTATTATGAAAAAATCAAAATTTTCCAAAACCTACCTTTCCAACTTTATATCCCAATGTTCTCTTTCACAGGAGGATCACTCCACACTAAAAGAACTTTCCAATCCATGCATGCACACTATGGTTTCCCCACATACAAACATCTTTACTGGTGTGATTCCTACAGCCTTCTGTATGTCCACTCCGCCACCTCCACATGTTCAAATCCTATCTGTTCTTCATTCCTTGTCAACACCGCCTTCCCAAGGAATCCTTTTCGAATCCTCTCAACAGGAGATAGTTCTGACCTCCAAATTCCCACTTTAGGTTCATTTCACCTATTGTACTTTAATTATTTCTACCTAGTTTCAGTGACATATTTATACATTTTATGACTACTACCAGGTTAAAAACTCCTTGAGAGTAAAATAAATATTGGATTTAACTTTATATGTATCCCAGAAAAATAGGAACTCAAAAGCCGTTGAGAAAAAGAAATTTTCAAAATCCTACCTGATCAGAACCATGTTAAGGCTATTAGTTAAAACAATATAGTTACACTCATTTATTCATTCCATATTTGCTGAGCACCTACTGTATGCAGGCAGTTTTCAACATGTTAAAAATACTGACATGAACAAAATCAGCAAAATTCCCATTAGGCTTTGGAAATGCACTCTTGGGAATTTTACCAATTTGGCGGGTAATTCTTTCCAGAGTACTATTAGCATCATTACTATTTAGGTGAATGATTCTGTATACTATTTTCTTTCAATTACTGCCTAAACCTTTACATTCAGACACCTAGGTAATAGTAGCTCATGAACCACATGAATGAATAAGGATATCTATCCTAGTAAAAAGGTGAACGTGTCAGATTCTCAACTTATATATCAAGAAATCTGAACAGAACAGGCATACCTCAGAAGTTGTAAGTTCGGTTCCACGCCATCACAGTAAGGCAAATTACACAAAATTTTTGATTTCCCAGTCCACAGAAAGCTTATGTTTATACAATATTGTATTCTATTATACTGTGCAATCACACGTATTAAAATAATATATACATAAAAAATATTTTCTTGCTAAAAAATGTTAACGATCATCTGAGCCTTCTGCAAGTCTTCATCTTTTTGATGGTGGAGTGTCTTGCCCTTGTTGATGGCTGCTGACTGATCAGGGTGGTGGTTGCTGAAGGTTGGGGTGGCTGTGGCAATTTCTTACAATTAGGAATCAGTGAAGTTTGCTACAGTGATTGACTCTTCCTTACATGAAAGACTTCTCTGTAGCATGCAATGCTTTTGGATAGCATTTTACCCACAGTTGAACTTCTTTCAAAGCTGGAGTCAGTCCTCTCAAACTCTGCCACTGCTTTATCAACTAGGTTTATGTAATATTCTAAATCATTTAGCATTTCAACAATGTTCACAGCAACTTCACCAGGAGTAGATTCCATCTCAAACAACCACTATCCTTGCTCATTCATAAGAAACAACTTTTTATTCCTTAAGGTTTTATCATGACATGGCAGCAATACAGTCTTCAGGCTCCACTTCTAATTCTAGTTCTCTTGCTATTTCAACCACATCTGCAGTTGCTTCCTCCACTGAAGTCTTGAATCCCTCAAAGTCATCCATGAGGACTAGAATCAACTTCTTCCAAACTCCTTTTAATGTTGATATTTTACCCTCCACTCATGAATCATGAATGTTCTTAATGGCATCTAGAATTGAATCCTTTCCAAAAGTTTTTCAATTTACTTTGCCCAGATCCATCAGAGGAATCACTATCTATGGCAGCTATCGCCTTACGAAATATAGTTCCTGAATAGTAAGCCTTGAAAGTTGATATCACTCACTGATCCATGGGCTATAGATTGGATGTTGTATTAGCAGGCATGAAAACAACATTAATCTCCTTGTACAATTGCATCAGAGCTCCTGGGTGATGAAGTGCATCATCAATGTACAGTAACATTTTGAAGGGAATCTTTTCTGAGCAGGTTTCAAAAGTGGGCTTAAAATATTCAGTAAACTATGCTGTAAACAGATGTGCTGCCATCCAGGCTTTGGTGTTCCATTTATAGAGCGCAGGCAGAGAAGATGTAGCATAATTCTTAAGGACCCTAGGATTTTTAGAATGGTAAATAAACACTGGCTTCTTTCTAATTTGTGAATGGAAAACTAAGGGGAAAATACAGTTGTTCTGAAAGGCATTATTTAATCATTGTTTTAAATGATGTATTTCAAAATGATTAATTCACATGATGATCTGCAGAAATGTACATATTCCCTATAAATCATGTATTTATATAAGTGAAAAATAAAAGTTATGACTTTTAATAAAACATTTCTTTAAAAACAGGCTAGGAAAATTCGATAAGATGGTATAACTTTATCAGAAATATAATTTTTAAGTGCCATTTCCACTCATTCATATGTATCACTAACAAGAAGCCATTTATCAGACATAAAAGTAAACGGGGTTATCCCTGAAATGCTACCACACAAAATCCAACAATGGAAATGGGGTAGTTCATGCTTGGATTAATTTTTATAGTAATGTATAAAACAAAAATAAATTTTTAAAAGTTAGAAAAGCACACATCCTATATGTTATAAATATGTTGTACTTAATTTCTGATGAAAATAATTAAATCACAATTAAATTCTGGAGTGTAAAATTCACTTTCATAAATTAATAATTTTTATAGTCACCATATCACAAGTCATGATTCATAATTAAAGACAGTGTTGTTACTGGTAAATGTTTAACAACCATTTCTTAGGAATAGAAAAACAACTTACTGATAGTGTTTGCCAATCTATGTGATGCAAATATTCCCAGATGGCCAGTAACAAGCAACCAATGCCATGTCACTGAATGTGAAAGAGAAACTGGCTCTAGAACACCACTAAAAGATATATTGTGCTATAGACTAATTTGTGTTTGACACATTCTGTAGTTACAAATCACTTTTATTTATCAATACTTATTGTGCATATGCTACACTCCTGGTTGAGATGAGGGCATAATGAAAATTACACAATCCCTGCCGTCAATGAAATTACACTTTTTGTGAAAATCAGAGGCAGAATGCCATACGAATTTCAAAGTGCTTAAAAAATCTAAGACAAACTGATTATTTATTTCTTCCATCTTAAACTGTCAATAGCCTATATTCATTTTAGACTGCTCAACCACCAATCTTATTTCATACCTATGACAATATTAAGTACCAAGTTTACCAAAATGTGTCAAAGTGACAATGAATTAAAGACATTTCCTAAAAGGAGATATATGCTTATTACATATATATAATTGGTATTCTAAATTGTATTTTAGAAAATTATTTTCTTGCTGAAAGTATGTTTTTCTATTTATATCCTCCAATGCATTTACTCAACCAATATTTAAGTACAATATATATGATGCCTGATATGTGTGTGTGTATATATATATATATTGGATAAATAAGCAAAAACACATCTCTTTATTCAACCAACATTTACTAAATGCAGATATAGCCATAGATATGTAGATATAGATACCTTATCCCGTGCTAGGATGAGGAGATATAAAAGTAACTAAGATATGCCATTACCTTAAGCTTATTTCCTTCACAGTAAGTCTATTTGTCATCTTTGATTTATGCCTGAAGGTTAGGATCTTTAATGTTTCTCAACTTCTTTAGTTTGAGCAGCGGAATAAAATATGGCATTCTGCAATCCTGTAGTATAATTTCTGAAGGTAACCAAACCTGTATTACCCTTTTGATATGGTTTTATAAGCAATTTCTAAAACTCAATTTCTTTATTCACTTATCTGAATGTTTGAGATTATTTTTTCCATAAATTCATGGAAGCACAATTCTCTATTCCCTTCCCATCATAACATGTCAAAATGCTGGTATATATACCCTTCCATATTTTAATCCCTACATGTATAATTCTATATATGTATACACATACACGTACAGGGAGAGAGTTTCTTAATGGGATCATCTTATATGATTTTCTGAACTTTGCTTTTCTCAATAACTTACACCTCAAGGAAGTTCCTCAAATTGTAAGTATTATTCTAATTCATTCTTTTTAATATGGGCAAAATACTCCGTAATACAGATAACTGTAATTTATTTTGTGCATGTGTCATCATCTACAGGTGCTTTTATTTCTATGTCACAGAATTCCAGGAGAAGAACTCTTTGGGTCAAAGAGCATGTATGTTTTCCTTTTTCATAGACATTTCACATAGCCTTCCAAAAATGTTTTATCACTCCACAGTTCCACCAACCATGTATGAAGGTACTTCCCCTCCCCACTAGAATAGTAAAAATATTTGAAGCATACAGTTACTTTAATTTGAATGCCCATACTGTAAATCTTTACATATGGATTTGTTCTTCTTACATTGCCTTTTCAGATCCTTAGTCTATTTTTCTGTTGGAGTTTTTTTTTTTTTTTTTTTTTGTCTTTTTTTTTTCCCAGTCAATTCATAAAACCTCATTGCAGGGTACAGCTATTAATAGTAAACCTCTGTCAAAATCATTAGAAATATTTTTTACCGGATCTATTATTTGTCTTTTGCCTATGCATAATTTGTCATACAGTTTTAGCTTCTATTTTTAGAGTTGATTATACCTATGTTTTATTTTACAGTTTGAAGATTTCCAATTCTTGGAGAAATCTGTCCTGCAGTCTGAGAAAAGGACATCAACATTCAGAAAGAGGCCAAGGGAACAGGGGAGAAAATGTTCTGGCCTCAGACTCTTATTCTAGCCATCCTAAGCCTATCTCTTCCATTCCAGGTATATAAGCCAATAAAATTTCCCTTTTGGCTCAAATTAGTTCAAGTTAGGCTTCTGTTATGGATGACCAAAAGACATTTGACTACCAGTGTCATTTACTTACCCAATTAAACGTGTAAGTTTGATATATTGTGATTCTTATATCAGTACTAGAAAATTAGTACTATGTAAAAATTGTTTCCCATTCTCACTACCCATGTCTGTGTTCCTAAGTCCCCACATGTTTATACAAAGAAAATATCACTACAGGATTTTGAGAAAAATGGAATCTAATTATTTCTTAAGGCATAATAGCTAAAGCTTTTGAAATGTATGTATAATTGACAGTATTATTTAAATTACTTCTAAGAACTATAGTGACAAAACGCTTAGAATTTTCTTAACTAATGTTCACAAAATTTTTATTCTCACTTCCAGATACTGACCTAGAAAGTTATAGATACAATAGCTAATACTTAATTTTAGAAAGTACTTAACAGTTCTCATATTTGTTCTCGGGCCTTAACCTCGGGATCACTTTTGTGTTATTTGCCAGATGGGGATTGTTCTGACCTATTTGTAGCCAAGAATAAGCTGACAGCAAGGTTTTCGTTTCTCTTTATCATCTTCCTTTTCTGCTCATTCTATTCCTCTCCCATCAGGACAGTCTGTACGGATCTATATCATGTCCTTTGGAAGTCTAAGCTTCTGTAGATGAGATTCAGAACTGACCATAAGAGAGTTAACATGGCTTCTAAGGCCCACTACTGTTTTCAAACAGAATAGCTCCATATTTATCTTTCAGATATGAGAGGGGAGGGAGGGCTGTATAAGACTCCATTTTTACAAAAGTTTCCTACACTAAACAGAATTTAAGAACCAGGATTCTGCATTAGTATTTGTTTATATTTTCCAACCTCAAATGGGCCCTCAGGATAGCCTTCAGATATTTTTACTCATATCCCATTTCCTTCAATGCTTATTGAAAATCCATAAGCTCTTTTCAAAGTGATTCTTAAATCGGCTCCACTCTGAACACATGATTTTACCGCTGACTTCACTGAGAATAGTGAAGCTACGCAGTGTGAACTGACTCAACTTTCCTCTTTGTCAACGAAACCAGTTGTCTCCTATCTATACTTGCTCTCCCTACCCCGAGAAATAAACATGCTTCCTTAAGACTTTTAACCCTAAACCAGCAGTCTAATCCCAGCACCTATTTCCCTCTTTATCTTCAATCTCTTTCTCTCTAGTGACTCCTTTTCCACAAACCTTTAACCAGATCTACTCTCTCACCCACAGCTCCCTCAATTTGGCTTCCCCTCAGGCTACTAATTCAATTTTTTCCCATCAGCACCTAACAACTGACCACTGTCAGGTGCACATTTACTACCCTCTTTCCTCACTAGATATTCATTTCATAAGACTTCCTAGATTTGGTTACCTTCCCCTATCAACCCTCTCCCAGAGCTGCTTTTACACATGACCATCAGGAACCTCCTAATCTACAAATTTCTTACCAATGTTCACCCACCAAATTCCTAAAGCAAGACACTGCTGTACGTGCCTGCTTGAACTGTCCTCTCCCTAGGCTATCCCATGTAATTCTTCTATAACTCTCTACATCCTGTCTATAGATGTAGCTATACCCATAACAGTTGGTTACTATGCTTTCCTGGGCTTCTCCTCCAGGCTTTCACTCTTACTCTATCTTTTCTCTCTTCTTGCTAACTTCATTGATAAGTTTTCAACTACACCTTTACACAAATGAACGAGAACACTAATCTCTGGCAGGCCATAATTAATTTTATGAATTTCAGAGGAAAATGTATGCTCCTCCCTGTTCTCTATAGATAAGTACTCTATCAGATTTAACTCTTATATTAACATTAACATTTCTCTTCAAATGGAGAATTGGGTAGTACTAAAAAACGCTAGATTTATCAAAGAGTACCTTATACTACATACTGGAGGTTACTAAAGGTCTCTAATAAACCTCAGAACAAAAAGAGCTGGAACATAATCAGGACACCATTGAAATAAAAATATCAGAAGGCTGACACTTAAAAAACAATCAAAGGTATCACCTAGAATTAGTACTGCTAGATGCATTATCTAACATATATGCCAGACACCATACATACAGTAATATTTCATTTACTTTCAAAATCACCTTTTGAGGTTGGTATCCTGAGCCTCATTTTCCAGAACTGAAAAAAAAAAGTAACCAAAAATGTTAACAGTTACCTCTGGTGGAGAAATCATGGATCACTTTCATTTTATTTTTTATTTGTAATTTCTAAAATGATTATATATTACTTTTGAAACGGTGTGTTAAGATAAAGATATCAAGTTTTCAACTAAGTGGTTTTGGAAGCAGGAATTGTAAATTGAATGGCATTGCCTGGTAAATGAAAGAATCAAAGAATTTTCAGAAATGGAAAATACTTAGATATTATCAAATCTAGTCCTGTAATTTTTTAGATTACGAAAATCAGTTTACATAACACTAAATAAATTCTAAAGCAGACATAAAAATCACATGAATTACTTCAAATGTAAAATGATAGTTTTCATATATTTTAAGGTACTATTATACCTCTTTCGTGAATCAGGTCTCCAGGTTTGCTGTATTTTTCATTATGGTGATATTTACAACATCAAGCATTGTAACACAGGTAAATGCTTAATAAACACTATTTGGCAATGATCACAAACTGAACACTTAAATGATTCATAGATTTACCCAGATGTTTCCAAAACTTTAAGTTCTGTAAAAAAAAAAGTGATTCTTAAATGAGTGCCAATTTACTACAAGAATATAAAATGAATCTGTGTGCAATTCCAAGTCACATTTAAAAGCTTTGCAAACGGCATACTATTAACTCTGCTGATTTGTTTTTATTTTTTCTAATTGAAATGTGGTCCATCTTATCAGGCCATCTGCCCTGTAGCAAACGACTTGGTAAACAAGAGAAAAATGGTGTCCTCCATTAGGAACAACATCAGATTTTGTTTCTCCTGAGAAAGTATTATTCTAGAAGGATGTATTCTGGTACCAAGGCTGAAAACTTGGAGAAAGGGAGCCACAGTAGGAGTAGCATGTTGCAGTGTTTAGGCTGCCAGATAAGATGCTGATGAGAGTCCAGGTCTCTCCCATTAACTCTATCTAGTAAGTCAGAGTATTGCATTTTCAACAATGTGCTGGGGCAATAATCCAGCACTTTACCAAATACTTAGGGCCCATATGCCAGATTGTACTCTTCTTACCTGCTTATACATTTTGTTTCTACTAAACTGTGAGCTCTCTAAAGTGCTAGAGACCTTTGTCTTATTCACATTAACTTATCCAAGTTTCTTGCACTTAGCAGGAGAAAAAGTGGATTACTGTAGCCTAATGATGAAAGAGCAATCATTTAAGTTCATGGTTCACATCTTACCACATCCAGAAGTTTAACATAATCTGATAGATGGTTCCCCTCCCATTCCCCCAGCTTTTTACCCCACATTATCATCTTCCCATATTTTTGTCAAAAGATTTTATCCTGAGACATACACAAAAACATCCAAAACTAAAAGTCACCCCTCATCCCATTATTCCTTTTTGTTTCAGTCTATGAGGAAATGAAAGTTCTTTGCCCCAGTTTCTCCAACCATAGTGTGAGATGACCACTGCAAATGGTTTTACAAGTTTGGTGAGAATCCATCAAGAGTTTTCCCTTACATGGGCAGATATACACAGACGCCCACTAATTCATATATTAATACGTGTGTATGGGCTCACACACAACTTTCTTTAAACAAAAATTGGTTCATACCATACATGTGTTTTTATATTTTTTTTAATATTGGGTAACTTTCCAAGTCAGATCTAACTCATTCATTTTATTACCTGTATTATCCATCAACTGCATGACCATACTATAATTAATCATTTCTCTATTAATAGATATTTTGGCTGTTTTAAATTTCTTGACATTTCACACAGTGCTGCAAGGAACACCCTGATACCTAGATGTTTATACTTTCAAGCTATTATTATAAAATAGATTCAAAATAACAGACTGTTACATCAGGAGGATATACAAGTTTTTATTTCCATAGATACTGCCAAATTATACTCCCAAAAGGTAGCATTGATATATATTTCTACACCTTCACCAAACATTTACTGTCAATAATCTTTTTTTAGCTTTTCTATTTTGACACACACTAGTTTTAATTTACATACTGAGATTAAACATCTTTTCAAATGGCTGTATGCCATTTGAAATTCTTCTTGGGTAAATTGCCTATACACATTAACTAAATTTATTCCTATTAGGTTATTCATCTTTTTCTTAATGATTTATAGGTGTTCTTTAAACATTATTGATACATAGCAAATATTTTCTTTTAGTTTATTTCTTCTAAGTTTGCTTATTACCTCGCTCTCTCCCCTATAGTGCCTATTCAAAAGTTTTTAACTGTTGTATTAGCAAAGGTACCCATCCTTTCCTTTATAACATCTGGATTTAAACCTACTTAATAACACTCTCTCACTCCAAAACTATTTTAAGTAATATCATCTCAGAATAATATTCTAACTTTCACATAGCTTATCTAGCCTAGTATGGAAAAGTAAGTTTTTCTTTCTGAAGAGACCAGTCTAATATTACCTCAACCTTAACTAATTTAACATTTCTCCCATTCCTCAATGTGTCCACAATTTCAGACTAAGAAATCTATAGGCCGGGCGCGGTGGCTCACGCCTGTAATCCTAGCACTCTGGGAGGCCAAGGCAGGTGGATCGTTTGAGCTCAGGAGTTCAAGACCAGCCTGAGCAAGAGTGAGACCCCGTCTCTACTAAAAATAGAAAGAAATTATATGGACAACTAAAAATATATATAGAAAAAATTAGCCGGGCATGGTGGCGCATGCCTGTAGTCCCAGCTACTTGGGAGGCTGAGGCAGGAGGATTGCTTGAGCCCAAGTGTTTGAAGTTGCTGTGAGCTAGGCTGATGCCACGGCACTGTAGCCTGGGCAACAGAGTGAGACTTTGTCTAAAAAAGAAAGGAAAGAAAGAGAGAGAGAGAGAGAGAGAGAGAGGGAGGGAGGGAGGAAAAAGAAAGAAAGAGAGAGAAAGAAATCTATAGTGATGAACAGGGCTTTGGATCTTCACTATTTTCCCACCTTGTTCCTCATTTCTACCATGCCATCTCATCAGGTTTCCTCTGGTACCTTCAAGGATGGAGGGATTGGGGAGGTAAGATGCAAAAAACTGCTGTCATCAGATACCACTATTATACCCTGGTGCCACTGTCCTCTGGATGTGACTGAGATCCAAGTGTTGACTACATCTTCTGTGGAATGCTCATAAGGGTTACTCAGAGTTCCCCACTGAAGAATTAGCAGTCCAGCCTATATAGACTCTATTGGGGTCACCACACATGCAGGTGGTCCCCCTGGATAAAACTCAGAAACAATTCAAAATTAACCCCTTCTGAAAGGTCCACATCTAGCCAATGTTTTGGTGCAAATCCAGCTTATTCCAACCATAGGTCTAATCCTTTTTCCTTGCTCTGCCATCAAAGCAGCTCAAACAGCCTCTTGCTTTTAGAGGCTACCATCCGCAAACAGAGTAAGTTTCCAATCCCTGTGTCCCCAAACTGGAAGGGATACACATCAACTTCTGGTTCAGTCAAATGCCCACCCACTTGCCTCCAGTCCCTCTTAAGGGGTTGGAAATGCTGCCACAGAACTCTGATACCTCTCTCTGCAAAGAAAGCCCTTCTATCTTCGATTTCTTAAATAACTGTGAACCTATTCTTATATAGTCTCAAAGTAGACAATAGCCTAATGGTAGCACAATCAGTTTCACAGGCTCTTCTCATGGCCACATTGTTCTGGCACCCTCAGTCTTTAGGCTTCTGCCAAACTCTGACATAATAGAAAAAGTCCTAATTAATTTTTCTGCTATAGAAACCCAGTTTTACTATTAGAATATTCCTTTTTAGGCTTTTTCAAAAATCAAAACAACCTTAATATTTCAGCTAAGTGTCATGTCTTTAGTAGGATATTTTTTTTTCCTTTCTCATGATGCCTTTTATTTTCTAAATTTTCTGCAAGAATGCATCATTTCTGAAAGAAAGAAAAAAAACTGCTAAAATTGTCTTATTTTAAATACCTTTATTTAGCACATTTCCCATTAGTGACATGATTAGCTTAGGTTTTGCTATTAATCTTAAATAAAATTATATAAAATTATTTAAAGACATTCTATTCACTCATCCATTTTTTATTTATATATTTTACATTTAAACAGTATTTGAATCCTGATCATATATTACAAGAAAACATTCCTTCTAAAGCACTGTTAATATGAAAAGTATTTAGAAATCATAGACCTTTTTCACTTAAGTAGACCAGACAAAGCAATAAGATAGTAAGAAATTATTTCACATTGGTTAGCGATCGCTTCATTAAATGACACTCCATCCTTTTAAGGTGTAGCTTTGATTTTAATAATTTTAAATTTGAGCATCTGAATAAATGAATGATGCTTAGAATGTTACTTGATTACTAAACAAGTAGATCTTAGAATTTCTAATCATTTTGATTAAACAACCTTAGTGTCCTAAGAAAATTCTCAAAAATTACAGGTGAAAATATATAAAGATCATGAGCTATAAAATCTAAATAGTGAGAAAATAAAATAAGAACACCAGTACCTGTCTGATTCCCCTCTGAAAAATAAACAGGCAAGAAATAAACTTTAGGGGAGATACATTTTGCCAACTATAAGATATACCCAAATCTTAAATTATAGTTAACTTCAGATAATCAAATTAGGAAAGACCAACATATGAGATAATATGAGCCTTCCATTAAAATGACCCAAGAGATTATACATTTTTCCCAACATCAAGTGAGATCTCAAAATAAAATGAATTTATTTTAATTACCATAAAAAGTGTGACCTCATCAATTTTACTCTAAGAACAGTGAACATGTGCTGGAGAAGGAGCCAGTCTGCATGGTACCTGCAAACATGTCCAGAGATCCAAAGTTCTACAGAATGCCATTGAGACTCCCCAGGAAAGGTAGTGCCCAGATATATAAACACAAATATCTAGTTTGTGATGCAACAGGTATTCTGTGCCTTCATGAAGCTTCTAGTCTATCACATTAATTAAGGAAAAGCATATGATGCTATGAGCACACACAGTAGGATCTAACTTAGTCTAAATATATGCTCCATTATCTCCACAGTGGATCATCCAACAAACCAAGTAAGCAACTCTCTATCATTTAGCTTTCTCTATAGACTATCCTATGAGGAAAGAAGAGAATAGTAATAACAGAATCTTAACAGTAATATTTCTGATTATAAATTACTAAAGTGACATTTGGATTTTTATACATCAGTCTCTATTTATTAGCTTAGATGGTATACTTGCTCATAAAATGCATACAGAGTCTTAGCATGCTGACCAATCAAGTTTGTGAGCCTCCAAGATCCCCCTCACATGTGGACAATGATGAAATTCACAAAGGTAATATTCTTTTACAAATATATCTTGCCTAAATGACACATGACCTTGATACACATCTTTATGTCTTTTTCCTCCAAGGGCAAGGCATAAAGGCAGAGCCAGAGCATGTCATATCTTACTGAGATCCCTCAAGCACTAATCCAATAGTCAAAACAGCAAATTGAAACTGAATTGTTAATTAAACGTGGCTAAAGGGAGAACAAGAGCTGGTTGGTGGTACAAAAATAGAAGAACCAGTACAGGCAAGAACAAGAAAGGGTTGAAGTGGGCGAGATGGAGGTCAGCATGAACTTTGGAGAAATGCAATGGTTACTGCATGTTTGCAAATAACTTCAGAACATTTCTGAGTGGGTGTGGTAGGTTCAGTTATAAGGGATAGACCAGAATGGGTAATTTAAAAGAAGTAGAGACTATAGTTTTTAGAAGAAAACTAATAAAAGATATTTTAAAGTTAAAAGTTTATCTTTAAAAAGGCACCAAGCCCAGAAAATTTTATAGTTCTTTAAAATAACAAATCATCAAGTAATCTGCAATGTAAACATATTTCAGAGTAGGAAAAAAGGCATGTTCATTAGTTTATGTCATGAATCTGGCATAGCCAAAATGTTATAAAAATGAAATAAAAAAAGAAACCAAACTGATTTCATTTGTGAATGAGGTAAAATTTTATTCTTAATATTAAAATATGAATGAAATATTAACACATTATTTTATTTACATTTTCAACTCATACATATTGAAATAAAATATATTTTAACAGTTTAATATATATTAATCTATATTATATGTAAAATGAATATAACAAATATGAGGTAGTAGTACAATGAGCATGTTTATAGTAAACAAACTTATATTGGCTCACGGACATATAATCAACATTTTTAAAAAAATCATTGGATAAGTGGCCCAAAATTTTTGGAGACTGCTGACCCAAAACATAAGAGCTAATCTGGACACAGAAGGAAATAAAACTCAGTGAAAATCAAGCAATGGGGAGAGGGAGGAGAGGATGGACGAAAACCTACCTAATGGGTACAATGAACACTATCTGGATGATCGGCACACTTATAACCCTGATTCAAGCATAACAAAATTGATACATGTAACCAAAAACATTTATATCCCCATAATATTTTGAAAAAAAAGAGAAATAAGCTAGGACTTGAACAGTTAAGGGATTGGAAGCATTGCCTCTATTCCATACTTTTCCACACCAAAACCCCTAGATTTTATAATGTAATTTAGTAAACTAAGTCCTAGAAAGTAATAATGAATTTTCTGAAATCACAAAACTGGAAGCAACAAAGCTAGATTCCTGACTCCTGCAAACAAAATACAGTCTGCCATCATGAGCAAAATAAACTATTATAAAATATTGTAGAACAGTTTTAATTTTTACTATCTAGAAAAATATAATGCATTCTTTGTTCCTATTTACAATCATTAATGTTGCTACACTTCAAATAAGACTTCAGTGATTTTCTTGGTATTTAAAACAGTATCTAAATACAATTACTCACCATTTTTGTACTTTCTACTGTATGTATAATAAAGCCCTAATGTCCATAACATTTTACAATGTGTTACAGAAATTGATGAGTTTAATTAGTTAATGTGCACGATCAATTTGAAATAAATTGAAAATGAACACAACATACACTCTACTTAATCTTGTGAGAGTCTTATTTCAGAATTCACTTTCTAATTTGCAACCCAGTATGTTATATTTTAAACTAATAACTAGAAAACTTGCTTTTATATTTCGTCAGCTTAAAGCAAAAGCAACTTAAGGTAGGTAGAGTTTTACCAGTCAAGTGGTCTGAACTCATGAGTAAAACACAGTCCTATGCTTCTATAATCTAAGCCAACTCATTTGGCTTGTTTTTCATACCCATTTATTTTCTTCTTAAAAATGTGGATGAAATAACATGACACTTTCTGTCTATAGAATAATTTTTAAATGACTTATAGGCACAAAAGGTAGACAAACTAATTGGCAGACAAATGAAATAACAAAGGAAATAATCATTCAGTGTCAATTCTAGTTGGTTAAGGATGGCATGGAACTATATATTTAATTCAAATAATACACATTTATTCTAAGTAATACAAGTATCTGCGCATCACATTTCATGTTGAACCATTTTAAAACAGAAGGTGATAAAAACTCTCAGATGTCTGTGCACTCCATTTACATGGAGTACATCACTATAATTTTTTTTTAAATGCATTCATATTCAAATCTGAGAAACATGATTCTGAGCTCATCAGGCCTACTTAATTGCACTAACATCTGCAATCAATTTAAATTCTTTAAGATAGTCTTTCACAGCGTTTGAAGTGATTTCATGCTGTGATAGATTTAACACACTCACTAATTTATAGACACACACAAGCAGATGAGATCTATTTTTCCAGGGGTGGGGTATAGTACCAAAGGGCAGTTTGAATTTTCCCACTATCAATGGGATACAGAGAAAAGATGCATGCTGCATAACTTAATTGAAACTATATGAGGAGATGATAGCACTGCACAAGCATACAGCATAGACATTAAGCCTAAAACTAGTGTTTTATTTAAATCTATTTGTAGGTCATGGGCCATTAAGAGATGTGATGAAAGTTTACAGATGAAGTAAACATCAAAACCTTGAGCTATCAGTTAAAGTTACATAGAAAAATGTCATCCCTTTCTCCCCTAAAACTTGGGGGTGGGGGATGCTAATAACCCTGAATTGTTTTTTAACCAAACACATAAATTGGCATTGAATAAAGAAAACAATATGAAATTCAAAACCAGAAGACTGTAGGATCCAGGCAGATGGCAGCAGCAATATAGTTTTGGAAACTCCTTGGATGTCCACAGAGACAAAATACAGCAAAATCAAAAAACCCAATAATATTGAACAATAAAGTATCTTCTCCACAATCCTCAAAATACAGGAAAACCACCAGCCACAATACCTGCACAGTAGCAACATTTGTGTGGGAAGGTGCAGATGAAAGCAACAGAGTACCTAATGAATATGAAAATAAGAGAACCCCAAAATGGTCCAGAGGTATTCATTGTACATCTCAGAAGGTCTATTTAAGAACAGCAACTAAAACTGAGAGGAGTTTAGCCCACTCCACCTATGGAGTACATGAGGCCCAGAAAAGATCCGTAGAAGCTAGAGCAGTCTATGTCCAATGAACTCTCTGGGTGAGGTGCCAAGGTTCCTTTCCAAGACAGGACCCTATATTCGGGAGAAAGTACTAAGAGTGAAATCAAAATTGAGCAGAACATTCCTACAAAAGAGGAAAGATACCTACCACAAAGACAAACCCATAAATCAAACTATAACTTACAATTTCAAAATTGGCTAAGAGACATTAAGAGAATATATAAGCTATGAAAAAATATTTAAGGCAGAGTAAGATAAACTCAGAAATGAAGTGAGGAAACTCAAGGAAAAAATAGAAATAAAAAAAATCATTTCAGTAACAAACCTAGAAGGAACACAAGAATAAACAATGTCATAAGTAATTCACGCTGAAATAAATGAAATTTTTAAAAATCAAAAAGAAATGAAAAATAAGATGAAAAGCATTTGGGAGAAAGTAGCATATTAAAGATAAATAAAAATCAAACATACAGATAATAGGATCCCTGAAAAAAAGAATATGTCCATGAAATTTAACCACCCTCCAAAAAAACATTTTATTAAAAAGTACACAATGAAAGAGCGTAGTGCATACTTGATAATCCCAACTCAGACATCCAGATAAGAGATAATAACCTGTGAGTGAGGAATAAAAATCAGTTAGTAGTTGACTTTTTGATAGCAATGTTCTAATGCATTATGCTATAAGAAAATAGTATAATTAATTCAAGATATTAAGGAAAAAAACTATGAACCAAAGGTTTTATATCCAGCAAAGCTGACTTTCAACCATAAAGGGCATATACTATCATCAACATGCAAAATTCAGGGAATATTATTCTCATGAGCCCTTCTGAGGAACCTGCTAAAGACCAAACATCAAACAAACAAAATGTCTAAAGAAATATCAACATAAGGACTGGTGAAGAGCATTAAAATTCAGTTACTCATCAATAAAATGAGGTCTGAAAGGAAGAGAGTGAATGTAATGGCTATATGCTTGATGTAGATATAATACAACAAAAACATCAATTTAGATGCAGATAGCATATGCAAAGAAAAACTTCTTAAATACACACACTTTTTTCTTTTCCTATCTCTCCACTAAAAAGGCCTAGAAACAACAACAAACCCACTAGCAGGAAGGGCAGTAAGCATTCTTGGGCCCACACTATAGTCTTGAAATATCATTCCCCACTAAAGGAAATGACTGATTCGACGTCTAGTGTAGGAAATATACAAAAGGAGCTGGATCATCTTATCTTACCAGGTAGAAATCAAACAATCCAAAGCTATTAGGGTCAGACCAAAATGATTAGGGACCAACTAGACAAGATCCTACTAACCAAACATGGGACAATTTGAGCGTCACTAACAGTAATAATGCATAAATTCTTAATGATATTAAAAATGAGTGGTCACCTCCAGAGGATGACAGAGACCCAATTCAATATCTTGAAAACTGGCAATAAAGGGAAAGAATCCAGCCTTTGTCCTAAATTTCCTTTATCACTAAGTAACCAAGTAGTATTTGAGGGAAAATATCTCTTTATAAAAGAGACATTTCAACTAAGAATGAAAATGAAATTATAGAATTTTAATTGCAAACAATATGTAAATACCTACTGATGAAAGAAAATAACACTTCCTACGGTCTTGCTGAAGGGAACAAACCTGAGTCTGATCAAGCCTCTGGATCTAGCTGCCATTTTGCAGGAAATACAGAGGACAGAGAAACATGTTAACTTTACCATGAGTATGCAAATCAGCAAAATCCAGAAAGTCTAGGATAAAATAAAGGAATGGATGGGAAACCTGAAGATTAGAAAAGACTTGAAAATATTCCAAATTTTAAAATATAAGCAAGAATAAACTATGGCGTCTGAGGATGCCCTTGTGGGTGAAAAAAACTATAAAGAAACTCAAGGAAGTAATTCCCACAAAAGTCAAGATAGGGATTGCTTTTAGGAGAAAATATACACAAATCTGAAGGAGGGTATTAGACTGGAACAAGGTAGCTGGAGGGTTTTATGGGATGACTGACAAGGTTCTGTTAATTAATCTGAGTGGTGTTTTCCTTACGATAATTCATTAAGCTACACATTTGTTTTTCAATGTTTTCTATAACCGTATTTTATTTCACAAAGGGTTAAAAAAAAATCTGAAACCCTACAGCATTAATGTGGGAATGTCACACACTCCCTGGACCTTTCCCTCATTTGCATCTCCTCACTTGGAGATACTCTAAGATATATTCCAGACCGAAGGCAAATAAAAAACAAACTAGTATCTACTAATGTCTACTAAACAACAGAGTTTAACAAAGTCACCCTTAACAAAAATAATGCCAGAAAATGATTTTAAACTCACTGAAATAGTGCAATATAATTTTCCAAGAAAAATTCCACAAATAAAATCTAATGTAACAATTAATACAGAAGGAATAGTCAAAACTTAAGATTGTCTGAATTTATATTCAGACTACTTTGTTTTCACACCTCAGAGAATCCCAGACATATCCCTAATTTAGTTAATCTACTCTGGAAGGCTTTCTGATAATGAAGGGATTTAAAAATAATTTTGTATCACATTGACAATGAAGCTATACCAATCATATTTACTTTCTTCAGGGTTATGAAGGAAACCTCTATATTGTACCAGTTAAGAAATGGTAATAAATCAGGAAATCATAAGGTTGGGAACAAAATTAGCCGGGCATGGTGGTGCATGCCTGTAGTCCCAGCTACTCGGGAGGCTGAGACAGGAGGATCGCTTGAGCTCAGGAGTTTGAGGTTGCTGTGAGCTAGGCTGACGCCACGGCACTCACTCTAGCCTGGGCAACAGAGTGAGACTCTGTCTCAAAAAAAAAAAAAAAAAAAGGTTAGGAACAAATGCCTTCTGATTAACCCATTAAAGATTTTTTTTAAGCACGTGTAAAATTTATTCCCTTTAAGAATAACTAAGAACTGAAAGGATATCCCTTAAGTTCAAAACAACTTAGGCGTCTAACACTACTAACTCAGAAGGTGAATAAGGAAGCTTTATAACTAGGCATACTCTTCTCCTCCTTAGAGGAGGAGCTGATACCTGCTCTACTGGGCATCTTTTTTTAAAACACAGTAGGTTCTTCTCTGTTAAAGTAGTTGACCTTCCCCTCTTGATGATTTCTACACATGGCCAAGTGCCATAGAGAACTTCTTAGTACCTACAGTACGTATGCCACTTGAACACTCATTTTGATGTTGTACACAGGGCAAACTAGCCTTGAAGCCTCAGTGGCTAGATAACACAGTTTTATTAGTAAATAGTACAAGCTTAGCCTTTCAATTCTATCAACTCCTAGTCTCTTGTTGAATTAATGTTACACTAAAAGACATCTGGTGATGAGGTCCATCTTCTACAGCCCAGTAGTTTTCATTCTTGGCTGCACACTGAAATCACCAGCAGAGCTTCACTCAGTACTGATACCTGGGTCTCATGCACAGGAATTAGTTTATGCAACTGTTAAAAGGAAGAGCCTGCATATTGAGATATTTAAATAACCCAGAGTGATGATTCCACTGGATATCAAGATTGAGAGCTATTGTTCCTGGCTACAATTTTTTTCTCATTTCATCAGTTACCTATCCCCTTTGCTCACTGAAAGAAAATTGTACGTATATAGCACTTTTAGTTTCTCACTTTTACCTTCACAAGTATTCTTTCTTTCAAAAGCTTCTTTATATATGGATATTTGCTCCTCACTTTTATCTTCATCATAATCACATGTCTCTTCTTGCTGGCACTTTCAAAGTTATCACTAACTACATTTATGGTTAATAGACATGATAAGTTTAATTATGCTCATAATTAACATAATCTAAATGTAAGTGTGAGCATAGAAAAATGTCTTAGACCAAGAAACAACTCAATAACCAAGTTAAAAAACAACCTCAGATAGACCTCCAATGACAACAATTGATGTAAGTATCTTAACCAACTCAGTAAATAATACTTTTTCTCTATTTGGTGAATCCTTTAAAAAAAAAAATCCTATAATAAAAGAAAAGATATCTTAACTACCAATAAGATTTTTTTTTTTTTGGAGACAGAGTGTCGCTTTGTTGCCCTTGCTAGAGTGAGTGCCGTGGCGTCAGCCTAGCTCACAGCAACCTCAAACTCCTGGGCTTAAGCGATCCTACTGCCTCAGCCTCCCGAGTAGCTGGGACTACAGGCATGCGCCACTATGCCCGGCTAATTTTTTCTATATATATTTTAGTTGGCCAGATAATTTCTTTCTATTTTTAGTAGAGACGGGGTCTCGCTCTTGCTCAGGCTGGTCTCGAAGTCCTGACCTTGAGCGATCCACCCGCCTCGGCCTCCCAGAGTGCTAGGATTACAGGCGTGAGCCACCGCGCCCGGCCACCAATAAGATTTTTAAAAGACCAAAACATACAATTCTGATTTTAGCCTAATATAATCTCTTCATATAAAAAAAGAAAAAAATCAAGTTCTTCATTATCATCTCCTACCTAAACAAAAACAGTACAGTAATAGTAGAGAACATTAAACATCACTGGTGCTGCTCAGAAACAACTCATAAGGAATATGGGTGAATCTGTGCTGTTGGAAGATCATTTTAATTATGCATAAATAAAACCTGTCCTATACAGGCACAAATGGAAATTAAAGTACCAGATACATTATTAGGAAATACTCTTAACAAGAAATTGGCTCGTCACCCTGAGGCTCTGAAATTTTCTCTTAGCTAGCAAGCAAGACCTGGGGACAAACAGGTGAAGTATCATAAGAGAGGGCATTGTTATTAGATACTTCTAATACCAAGCACTGATTTTTACTAAGCTTTTGTGTTACAGAGAAGCTTTTATCAAATCCCTAACCTAAAATACAAGCCAAAACATAATCCATCTTAACTTTAAAAATAATACATGAAACTGTGGTTCACCTAAGTTTCTAGTGGTTAAAATATAAACCTCTTTAAATAATAACAACAAAAAATGAGAGAAAATAAAACAAACACAATTTACTTGTATCTAATATTGTTTTCCAAAATTAACATTTCAAACTGTAATCCTAAGCAAGAAAAAAAGACACTGAAAGGTATTAAAATGTCCTCACTAATATTACAATATTTATAAATTAATGCTAAAACTAAAATCAATTCCAGATTTTTCATCTAGAAGAAATACAATTGTCCCTTGGTATCTATGGGGGATTGGCTCCAGGACCTCTCATAGATACCAGAATCTGTAGATGTTAAAGTTCCTGATATAAAATGGCATAGTATTTGCATATAATCTAGTCACATCCTCCTGTATACTACCTAATACAATGTAAATGCTATGTAAATAACTGTTATATTACATTGTTTAGGAATTAATGACAAGAAAAAATGTCTGTGTATGTTCAGTACAGATGCAATTTTTTTTCCCCAATATTTTCAATCCACAATTGGTTGAATCCACAGATGCAGAACCCACAGTACAAGAGGGCAACTGTATACAAAAATCTGAATACATGACTAATATTTTTTCAAAACATAGTTCTTTTCTGATCAGAATACACCTAGAAGGATGATATTATGGAATACCATGTCCTGCATACTTCAATACATCATGCCCTACAGAGCTGGAACAATGGTACCATGATAAGACTTTTCAAAATACTTTTAAATACTATATTATATACACATAAATATTACTATATATACACATACACACAAATATATATATATGCATACACATATGCATGAGAAACTATAATCCTACATTTATAAACTCAATTTAGAATCAGTCATTTCAACAAACTGTTGTTATAGTCTTTTGAATATTAAAAACACTATAACTTTTGTTATAGTCTTTCTATGTGCCTTTTAAAGTTATGTTCTTTAATACTTAATATTTAACTTTCTTATTTAAAAAGTCTGGGCAAGAACTACAGCAATACTTAAGGAAAGGTTCAAAGAATAAAGTTAAACTTTACCCAAACTTTTCCAATAAATGCCTCAGAAAAGCCCTCACATTCACTTAGAAACCAGCTTGACTAGGAAAGAAAAAAATTGAAAAAGTCAGAGGAAACTAGCAAACTTGTAGGAGCATTTATAAATGAAGAGTTCTGTTTCTTCCCCTGGGAAAAAATCAAAAGGGAAGAAACTAAACATAAATAGAAAACAAAGGATAGATGGTTCTAATTAAGACTCTTAGAAATAAATACAAGATTAGGCTGTCCTTATAAGATATTGGCCCACCCAAAATAAGCATGTTACTGCAGCTATAATACAGATGACAATGACATACAGATGAGGGGAGCGGGGCAGCCTGTAACAACCTCTGATTCCAAGCTAGTGCATCCAGAAGGGCTTTTAACTAGAAGTAGAAATTTCGAAGATAAATTTTTTAAAGCATTTTATCCACATCTAATGGTACAGCCAAAGGAAAAAAAAAAAAAAAAAAAAGACTACATGCCAAGAGGTAACAGTCCAGTTATAATCTGAATGTAAGTAAACTGTCTGGACAGTTGCATCATCTTGATAAAGAAAAATAAATTGGGGGGAAAAGAGAACTACTTAAAGCAAATGTTCATCTCTAACTGAAGGGTTCTCGGAGATGTAATAAACCCATTATACTACATAGCATGAAACAGAATTTCCCTCAAAATCTCTGTATACTTCTCTCACTCTCTCGCAGAAACCCCACCTCCCCACAGAGGACCAGACATCTTTCTAGTCCTCCTTTCCTGTCTCTCAAACTTGGCCTCCCTGATTCTCCTGCCTCACTCCCTCTGCCCCCTCTAAGCCTCTTCCTCTTTCAAATATCTCTGCCCCTTTCAAGGGTTTGCTTCTACTTTTCTGGGATATAAGAGCATGGCCTCTCAGGACTTCTCTAGTTTTTATTGCCACAGCTTACCTTAAGAAACCTAAAAAGTAGAACAGCAAATATAATAGAAGACTCCTTCCTCTTGACAGATAGGAAAGGTATAATGTATTTTTTATTTTTACTCATCCTTTGTGATAGAAGGGGGAAAAAGCGTCTTAGTGATCTAAATCCTATTCTCAACAGGAATGCTTTTTAATACATTCTTTAGTTGTGCATAAATTAATCCATGGTCCCCCAACACCCCCATTATGACTTTAGCACATTATCCAGATATACCCAGAGACAGCTCACCCTGAATATAACTCAAGCACATACAAGAAAATTAGCACCAACATAAACACTGGTATCACAGACCTAAGGATCTGATGCAGTCATCCCAAAAAGAAAAGCAGAAAAAGAAAACGAGGTGAATCCAACAATTCTATTAGGATATATCTCCTAAGCTTGGTTTGTCCACTCAAACACAAGAATCTTGACTATAAAAAATCATCTTTTAACAATATCTGAGTGCTTTAAGCATTTTAAAAAAAGATAAGGATTAAAAATAATTAAACCACAATAAAGAATGAGAACAATACTCAAGGTCAGGTTAAGTGTTAATATTAAATACATGTATATAGATTTGTATATTGAAATTTTAGTTCCCTTCTATTTATAAAATAGTAAAAATCCTTAGACAGCTGTGGCTTAAGAAACCATACTCTGTTGTCCTCCAGAATGATGTTCTTCTTGTATTGTTTGGGAACTATGGATCCTCTTCCATTTTGTTTCTCATATCACATCCTGCCTTGAAGGTCCTTACACTAACTGCACCATAGTCTCACTCTCCAGTTGTATAATCAAACAAAAATTAAGTCTTGATTCTTTCTGAAAGATGTTTTCTCCGATAAACTTTCTACTAAACATCTGAGTTGAATAATGTACCAGGGTACCATCATAGGGCCCTGTAGTACTACCTCTCTCATCTATGCTCTGAGTGGGCATATACTGGTGAGGGGAAGGTCCTAAGATATTCCTTTGAATGGAAACAGTAATTTCCACAGTGAATTAGAGAGATATAAAATAGACAAAAACATGTGGATGATATACCAGGATGCTTACAGCAGCAAAGAAAAAGCCTGAAGCAGCTTCAGTAAGAACAGGCATCATCTCATACAATGAAGAGTCTGGAGACAGGACTGCATTAAGCCAGAGCAGCAGCACCATGATGTCCAGCATTCTACAACCTCTCGCAATTGTATCCAACAGCAGAAAAAAGTGGCTCTCCTGCACAAGATCCTTTCATAAAGGAGAAAAACCTTTCTCAGAATCCCCTTAGCAGATACGCTCACTAGATTATACGGCACAAACCTGGGTCACATACCCATTCCCCTGAGAAGTTTTTACAAAAAATGCAAATCTGGTATTTTCAGCCTCTAAATATGACACTTTCTTAAAAAACTATAATAATCCTTCCTAACTGCATAAATTCAGTTTTTTTCCTTTGGCCACCTAAACCCAAACTTACTAAGGTCTTGGAAATAACCTAGTCTGATTGATGGCATTTTTTTTTTTAATATTCTAAAAAACAACCTTACCTATTTTAGGCCTACTTTGAGGAATAATGTTTCTAAAGCATTTTCAAACCATAAACTGTAGGAATCAGTACTACTTTCTAAAAAATAATATTAATGTTTATCCACAAAAGAGAACCTCAAAGCAAATTCTAAGCCTAAAGTCATAAAAGTATACCTTTTCTATACTCTATCCTTTTCATAGTCTCTCTAGAACAACCAATCTATGAATTTTTATTCTGTTTCTCTCAGAGTAACTTTTTCAATAGCCATTAACATAAATAAAGTGGCATGACAAAGTCTGTACCCTGGAGTTAATAAAATGTGTTTCTACTTCCAGCACAAAAATAAATGACTGGTCAGCTTGAACTTTCTATAACGTTAACCATCTGCCAAATTATTCAGAACCTTCCTAGGAACAGCCATGATCCTCCACACACTAATTAAATGAGTCAATGCTGTAATCACACTTTAGATAACTAATCTATTTCAATCCTGATAATTTAATTACCTAATTCTGATAAACAAATTCCAACCTTAGTCCAAAATGATTAAAAGATTAAAGTTAAAAATTAGTGAATGCAAACTCAAATAGTGCCACTATAACAAAGTTCAAAATGGTTTGCTTGACTCTTAAAAGTCTACTTATTATCTCAAGTTCAAGAATTAAAATGCACTATTATGCCAAGGTTTTCTAAACCAGTTCTAACTGATGTAGCATCTCTTGTAATTATAGTAAATGAATTCATGCTTGTTAGATTTAAAACTCCCTAACAGGGTAGTTGTCATTGACTATACAAAACATTTACAAAGACAAACTGCTTTTTTTCCCCACATCACATTTCACCTCTTGTATGTATGTGTTTGTGTGTTTCTGTTATGTGTCCAATGCTGCTCTACAAGACACAGTGATAAACTATCTTAGTGCCCATATTGCTAGTGCCTAAAATACTGCCAGACATATAGGCACTTAATAAACATGTTGAATGAACAAATAAATGTCTTAGAAATATGGACTCACAAATAGCAAATTTGTTTTTCGCTAATATACTTCTTCCTGTATTTTTAATTATGGTATAATGAACAAATCACAAAGAAAAATAAACAATTGCTACCACCATCACTGCTACCACAGAAGGCAGCCATCCATTGTAAAATATGTTATGTTCTAATTGTGGAATAAATAATTTGATTCTGATAAGTCCATGATGTAGGTCTTCCCATTTTATGGATGAGGAAAATGAGAATCACAAAGGTAAAAGACAACACCCAAGGTCAAACAGAAGATAATTAAGCAGATCCAAAACACCAGAGCTCTGATTCCTAAATCACTAATGCCAATTTGTGATATCTAAGTATCACTGAGGGACAAAAGCAATTAGTATCAATGTCACAATAGCAGGATCCAGAGGCCATCTATATAAGGAACTAGAAAAAGCACAGTACTCACAGTGAGTTCCAGACCTGAAATCAGGCTGCCAAAACATGAGACATGTTTAAAAATTAAACATCATTTGAGTTTTTCTTCCAAAAGAAATACCTCTGAGTCACTGACTGGTCTAGTAGATAAATGGAGTTAAAATATAAATAACTTATGTTCTTGTAACCTGGCCTTAGGTTAAAGTATACAATGAAAACTAGTGTGTTAAGCTGCTTTTCTAATCCAATTTCATTTTAAATTCAGCCAAAATCATTTTCTACTGTCGTTCTACTGATTGCTTCTTCATTGGCTTCCATTTTATAGTCTTCATCCAATCCATTTATTCACAATTTGTATATTATTAGCCAAGCTCATTTGTTGTTCCATGAAATAAATGCAATTGATTCTGTGTGCCAGTCATGGTTTCTTAAACATTTAGTCATTACTTCCACCCACATATTTCATGTTCCCCTGGAAAATTGGCAGCCATGTAGAGGCTTAATGCTCCTTTCAATACCTACATTTATAATTTGTTACAAGATAATTTTATCCACAGGGAAACTCACATTAAAGATATGCCTGTAAGCCACTATTATGTATGTGATTTAGGTAGTTAGAATAAAATCATTCTCACTTTTCTACAATACAAATATTATTCCTGTTTATAAGTAACATTAGAAATCAATAACTATCTTAATTCAGTAATGAGGAAAAGTATCTTAGTGTAGACCCACCAGTGTTTCTTAGCAATGTAACTGACTAAAAAAACAAAAGTGGTTTAGAAGTTATGAGAAATATTTTTAAATTAAATAATTTATTATAATACTCATGCCCTTAATTATAAATTCAAAAGCCCTCTGATTACAGTTGCCCACAAACTTAAGCACTTCATTAGACAAATGCATTGTTTTCCATACTACAACATGTTTCAGCTGTATTTTTCAACTTGACAGTTTTACTTACTGTCTTAGAAGCAGTATTAATGTATTGCATCACCATTTCTTTTTTGATACTGAAGTCCTTTTCCCGCAATGGTGCCTTTTTATCTTCATTTAAATTCATATCTTCCTGGAAAACACAATTAAAACGCACCATTTTAGAATCTAAGTAGAGCAGCAATTCTACATACACTATGAACAGAAAAATCAATAATTTGTGACTAAAGCAGCATTAATTGTTTTGGAATGATTTACGTGTGGTTCTGCCTGGAGGAAGGAGAGAGAAAAGTGCTGGAGAGACAGAGAAAAAAGTATTCTAGATCATTTTAAGAGGTAAAACACTTACCAAAATAACTTTTTAAATTCACAGCAGGTTAGTAAAATTATATTCTCATCACTATAGGTAATTAGACAGTTGCAAATTTCTGTCATTCATAAGGTCATTACAATTCACAATTTCAATATATTTATTTTTACAACAGCTGCAAATGCAGCTTTCTTGTACCACTTTGAAAGAACTGCTCCATGTACCATAAAAATTAAAAAGTAAATAAACCAACCACTTTCTAGATTGATAGCTATAAGCATCTATCATCAAATATCTAGTACTGATCCTAGCAAATGAAAAAGCATTCTATAGTTTCATCTTTTCCCCATCCCTATTAAAAATATTAACCAGTTTATTTATTGAATGTTCTAACTCACAAAAACAGGTGCCACCTAAAAATCTAACATTTCTCAACAGCACCAACTAAAATAAGGGTTTAAGTACCCTAGATCTTGTTACAAGCCTAATTTTGGCTAAAAATACAAGTCAAGTATGTCCATATAAACATATGAATTGCTATCAATTAAGTTGCTTGAGTAAGAGGCTGTTCTGGCAAAGGATAGGGAGCCTGCAGTAAGACACAAATGGTGATGGAGAAGGGCAGTTCAAATGGATTTCCTCTTGATCTTAGTCCTAGGGGTCTTTGTGACAGGCAGCGTAAAACACCTGAATGTATATAAACTACATATCTACTCAGAATAGATCCATAAAAATCAGGACTTTGGATTACCTATGGAACTGAGCAAGTTCAATTTCTTCCAACTTTCATAAGGGTGCTACATTCATCAGATAACCATAGTTTATGCCTTTAGCTGACACAGTTCTTGGCTACCAAATCCTTCAAGCACTTAAAAATCAACTTTCCTTCATTTTACCTTGATAGAAATATTTAAGTTCTTAGAAGCTGTTCCATTTGACACTCCAATAAAATGTAGTAATTAGTAATGTCACTCTTGCCATTCTAGTTAGAAACAATCTATTATACGAATAATGGTTTGTTTCAGTTCATGTTTTTCTCTAAGCTAGTGATTCTCAGTAGGCCTTAACAACACCTGGAAGCATTCTGGAAATTTCTGGAGGCATTTTGGTTGTTACAATGACTGAGGTAGGTGATGCTACCAGCATTTACAGGGGTAAGAATGCTAGACATTCCACAGTTAGTCTTACACAACAAAAACTGTCCTGTGCCCCACAGAGTTACATACCTAAAGAAAAAAGAAAAAACAGAGAAAGAGAAAGAATCATAATTATCTAAGCCTAGACTCTAATTCAATGGAATTAAAATATAAAATGGAATTAATATGGAAATTATTACATAATACTTTGTATCTCATGGTTTTACGTACATTGGATTTTCAAAAAATCCAACTATTCTGTAAATTATGGTTATGCTGCATTTTTTTTAAGCTTTACCAACAGTTGTACTTCATTTCTGAAATTTAGGAACAACATATAGGCACAAAATAATACTATAGCTATAGATTTTAAAACAGCCCTAAAACAGTAGTTTACTTTAGTATGTCAACATATTGATATTTGTGTTCATTAAATACCTACTACAGATAAAATACTGAACAGAGAATACACAGAAGACACAACTGTAAAAGGCATGATGAGTAATTTGAATGAGGCTAAAATTTCAGTGGATATATGAAAAAATCTTACCAGTTGGCTATTGGGCCAAATCTCATTTGAAAAAATTATTAGTCACCAACTCAAAACTTCAGTGTGTCTGAGGAGCCTATTATTGTTTCTAATGTTAAAGTTCTATTAATACATTAGCATTATACCTTATGAATTACCTCATTTATAGCATTACCTTCATATACACATGCTCCTCAATTTACAATGTGGTTACATCCCAATAAAGCCATCACAAACTGAAAATAATCTTAAGTTGAAAATGCATTTAATACACCTAACCTATCAAACATCAGTAGCTTAGCCTAGCCTACCTTAAACCTAGTAAGTGTTTTTATACTTACATTAGCCTACAATTGGGCAATATCATCTAACACAAAGCCTATTTTATAATAAAGTGTTGAATACTATACAGAGATGGGCATTTTGTAGAAATGATGGGATGAGAAAACACAAAACACAATATCCAAAAAACACTGGCAACATGGTATATTGTAGAGTATCAGTTGTTTACCCTCATGATTACCTGGCTGACTGGGAGCTGGCAGCTAGCTGTTGCCACCCAGCATCACAAGAAAGTAGCATACTGCATATTGCTAGCCTAGGAATAGATCAAAATTCAAAGTACAGTTTCTACTGACGGTGTTTCACTTTCTCACCATTCTAAAGTCGAAAAATTGTTAAGTCAAATCATACTAAGTAAGAGACTGTACACATTTAGACACAGTTTTGCTAGGGGAAATTAGGAGTTGTAATATCAAAAAATAATTTTTCTTTGGTCAATTACTTTCTAATTAAAACCTATACCTAAATTGAATCACTGTGTCTTACTGCGCTAGTTTGACTGGTATTAGGGATAGATTTTGGAATTGCAGAGAACAAATATTGCGAAAAAAAATTTTTTTTAATTCAATATAAAGGAACATATCTATGTCATCAAAAAAGACCTGAGCTAAAAAGACCAAATTGATCTGATACCAGAAAATAAGAAAAAGTACTCCAAAAAAAAGAAAGAAAAAGGAAAAGATGTCAAAAGGACACAAGAGCCAGCCTGCAGGGGCTGTAAATGGACAAACTGGAACAACTTGAGAAATCAATTAATAATATTAGATTGCAAGCCAAAGAATAAAATAAATGAAGGGCATATTTTGAGACTGCAAATATCCTGTTTCTGTTTGATTATAAAGGGAAAAATAGGCGAGAAACCCAGCAGACACCACTTTAACAAAGTCGTCCAGGCTAACACCATCCATGATAGGACACACTGACACCACGTGCCGCCTGGTATGATATACTGAGGAGGGTTTATCACCTTTGTGGTATTCATATCTATGAATACTTCCCAAAATATACTTGAATCGAATCACAAGAGGGGGAAAAAAAAAAATCAAACAAACTCAAATTGATAGCATTCTGCAAAATTACTAACTGGGATTTTTCAAAAGTATCAAGGTCATAAAAGATGAGGGACCCCCAAATAAAACCTAAATTATAAAAATAGGTTTGTGGAGTACTTGGCTACAGTAAATACACACTGAATTGATGACAGGAACTCGGGGAGAGGGGTAAAGAAACCACAATCAAGACAAACCCAAGGCTACTGAGAGGAAGGATTAGGTTAAGACACAAGTAAAAAAATTTCATTCAAAACCCAAACTTCTCAGGTTGCTCACATTTCCTCCCATTTTCATTCCAAACCTGCTCTGTGAACCATCCTTCTCACCCATTCTCATAGCAACCTTTTCACAAAGACCCCTAATATTCCTGTAATCTTAAATAATGGTTAAATTCTTGAGCCAGGCACTGTGCTAAACACTTAATATAAGCATTATTTATTTAATCCTGACTAATAACCATTTGAGGTATCCCCTCTATTAATCAAAGGGCTGAGGTTTAGGAAAGCTGTTTAAGTTGACCGTCATCCTAAAGCTTAGATTTGAACTCTGGTCTATCTTAATTTCCCATTCCTATTGCGATATCATTTATCTCCATTATCATCTAAAATTCCATTTCCTTGGGGGCTAATACTACCTGACTGAACGCTTACATTGCCAATCCCTCAGGTTGATTCCTCTGACACCCAATGAATGCCTTGCTATCACCCACAATGGCCCCAGAGTGCCCTTGGCTTCCTCACCACTAGCAACCTTTGCTTCTCTACCGTCCTGAGCCCCAGTCCTTGTGACCACACTTGGACCTTTTCATTATCTAAAAACTGCTCCAACTCAGGCATCTCCAAGATCTCCATGATTGTTATCTCTGACCTCAATCTTCCATCTTTTCACAGTTCCTACTCCCAGACCACCTTTTTCTTGACTCCAATAAAACCTCCAGTTTCTTGACCCTTCCATTTTCTCCAGTGCAGGCCAATTCTTTGATTCACCAATTCCTACAACATTTATGGGAAACCCTACTGGTCTCTTTTTTTCAAATTCCCTAAGGTACTTAATTTAAACTTTTGCTATTCTCCAGGAACTATGAAACTACCACTTCCACCTGCCATTCTCAATAAGCAAATTTCAATTCTCTCTGTGAAAAGAAAGATATCATTCAATTTCCTGTTTACTGTTTTACCAATTTATTTGCATATAATCTCTTTCCCTTCTTATCCCTGCATCAATTCAAAGACAATCCCATTCATTTAGGTATGGGATCCTTTTTCCTCCCATCTTTTAAAAAGGGCATTGCACATCTATTATCCTGTTCTAATATATTTTACTAAACTCTTCTCAGTTGGGTGGGTATCAATATATAAACATGTTAGCCTTTAATGGATTAAAATTAAAGGAAAAAAAGAAGAGCCTTCTCTCAACTCTAGCTCTCCTTTACATGTGACTTTATCCTTCTCCCCCACAGATAACTTTTAAAATAAATTTCTCTACACTTACTGCCTCTTTCATATCGCATAGACCACAGCGATCTCTTTTTAAATATTTGTTGGGTAAATTGAAGACAAACACATGAGATGCAGATAATGTTCTGGTAGATGGAACTGGAGCTAGAGATAAAAATCACAGCTCCAGCCTAGAACACTGAGCAACTGCCGCTCCTAGAAGATTCGCAAGAATCTTCAGACAACAGTGACGAGAACGAGTTGTGGCTCCAGAGGTAGAAATATTCAGGCAGTGGTACTGACACAGGGCCATCCAAGCGAAAATCCGTCATTCTTTCACAGGAAACACAAACAGAACCATACAAAACCTCAGTGACCTAGAACAGGGTCACTATATGATTCAGCCCTGCCAAGCAGCATCTGATCAAGGAGTGAATGGGGCCGAGATTCCTTCAGCACCACTGCACTCACCAGTAATCTGCATGACTCTGTGTAGTGCAGTGTCCACCTGGAGGAATGAAAAAATACATCTTTTGCTAACTTGCACAAGGACACCCAATAGTCAGTGGCAGCCCTGACCTGGAAACCAGGTCAAGCAAGCAGCCGTTAAGATATTCCAAAAGATTCTTTCTATGAAATGGATAGGGCCAGAAGTTTCTACAAACCAGGAAATTACCAGTTTCCTACTGTGTTTAGGCACCTTGACTCCATACTACATAAAACACTGGTACAAAATAAACATTTTCCACATTGTCTTTGGCAAACCTGAGAGGGAGAAAAGATGTAGTATTAATACCTGTGCACATACATGCATTAGTTAGAGCACTAAGGAGCAATCAAGCAGAGAATTGCAACCAGAGAGTGGACACTTTTTCAAATGAATTACAAACGTTAGACTCAATATTTTCATTCATGGATATGGATTTTTACAAGACAGCATGCTCATTAAATTTACATACATCAAGTTGAGTGGGACAGTTAACACCATGGAGAGTCAGATTAAATTTAAAATGATTGACTATTTGGAGAATTAAGTGAATATATACAAGCAGCAACTTGTGGAAGATGGTCAGGTGCAAGATAACTCAGCCAGAAAGGAAAAACACTATGGACAGGCAGAGGCATGACTAGAGTTACAAAATGAATACTGAAAAGACAGTGTTATAATGGATCAAAATATTCATATGGATCGATAAGCACAATATTGGAAGATAAAAATTGGAAGCACCACAATAGTAAAACCGAGCATTAATTCTTATTAATGCAATCATCTGATTTCAATACTATGATGTTTTGTTTCATGAGTTAAAGCCAACATAATTATTCTTGATAGCAGTCTCGGTTTTGCTAACATTTTATAACAAGGAACCACAAATTGGTTAAGCATCTTAAGAGGTCCACAATGATCTCATAAGTCCCGCTCCTGAGACTTCAGGACATCCTATAAGCACAATTTTATCCAGAGTTCTTCTGAAAGTGTAATTCTGTTCTTAACCACGTTGAATTCATCTTCCACATTATACAATGTCAAAAGGTCTTGCTTGTGTTTATTACTACACTAAGTTAAGTTTTTACTACCATGAATGGTTTAGTGCCAAATAAAAAAATAGAGGATTTCATGACCTGATTTGAGGTCATTCTACACTCTCAAATAGGGCAGACTAAGTGAATCCTAATTAGTCCTGCAATTTAATAAATTTTATTCTTAAATTGGGTTTAGACATAATTAGAAAAGTAAAAGATAAATACTACCAAGAACCTGGAACTTGGAATTAACATTATTAATATGTTTTTATATTCAAGATGCCTATAAATATACTGAAGCTATTAAATAGCTTATCTTTTGCCCACCAGTTTTATTATGTCTTTATATAAACCTTTAAAATAGTTTTTTACATAAATGTGATTATAATAAAGTTATATATCCTGGTTTTACCAATAGTGGGGTTGAATTGTCACTGTGGTATCCACAGTATCTTTACTCATTTCCCATTAAAATTAATAGGAAGTCAGATGGCTAGCTTATTAACAGGACAGCAGCCAGAAAATGACATTTATCCATAAATTGACAGTGAACTCTAAACACTATTATTTGACCAAATATTCTAACTGAAGTTTATGGGCGAGAGTGCAAACTATCTCAGTTGAAAAACCAAATTTCAATTTATCCTAATGCCAGGATCAAGGAACCAAAAAAAAAGAAACTTAAGTATCACTTTTCTTTCATATACTACAAATTTTAGCAGAACAGACACGAAGTGAGATGAATATGCAGGGAGCTGCACAACTCTAATTTATTTTGGAATATAACCTTGCCGGAACTGTTCAAGCATATGCATGAGCACTCACAACCACAGACAATCGTTATGTAATCCTGCAGATAAAAACACTGCCATTGATTAAAAAGAATTTTATTCATTTATTTGCTTTTCAACTTTTCTAAGTAAATGACCATTTCTTCATAAATTACATAGAGGATGAAATAGTCATTTGATTTTAGCTACAAGGGCCAACTTTCCTATAGAAGAAAATGAGACTGAGAAACAGCCTTCACAGTCATGGAAGGATGTCCCTGCACACTTCCTAAGCGGTAAAACAGTGCTGAAACATTACCATAACATTTCTCCTTTTAAAATTCCTCTCTCTAACCATTTTATTGGTGCTACAAAATCCTACCAGGCAAAATCCAATTCTCCTAAATCATTTATTTTCTCATTTATGTGTATCTAGAAGAAACAACTAAACATTAACATTATCCTCCTGACAAACACAACCCATGAATCAACTCGAAAATTGCCTTACACAACTATACTCTCTCTTTCCCTCTTCCTCCTCCTCATACATAGATTATTATTTGAATTGCTTTTAAGCCACTTTTCCCTGAATTTTTCAGTTTCTACTTAATGGAGAGGGAAAACAGTGACAACTAATAGATCAGAAGAAAGCATTCTCATAGAACCTCTCTCATTTTATCTGGTCAACTCTAAATATATTTTTTTAGTTTGTCAAAAATAAAAATTGCTCACAATATAGAAAAGTAGGTTTCTAAAGAATACTAATACTTGAAATTAACTGCTGGAAGGAAACTATAGCAGTTAATGAACACTTAGAGAATTAACACACAGGGGTCTTTGTTGGTTTTTCTTTTCATTCAGACTCCTGGTGACCCTTAAGATATTCCTTGCACACTCAACACAACCAGCATTCATTTATCTAACTAAAGTAATAGCTGTCCATAAATCCTTAACACCAAGCATTAAAGAGAAAAAAAGAAAAATTGTCATTAGTGTGTACCCAAAGAGTGGCAACATGGAATAAGCTTAGGAAGCTGTCACCAACAATACCTAAAAGTATCAAATGTACATAGGTGCATGTGATTTTATCAGTTCACTTGAGCTCTTTCTTCCTCAGGACCTTAAGTTTATCTCAGGTGAAGATGTCTCTGCTACTGAATTGACTACAAATCTCAGGAGAACACAATGACATCTTGATATTTAACTCTGTGGGACTGATTTATATCATTTGATTGCTTAAACATGGTATTTACCAAAGCAGAAAGAAACAGATCAACTCATACCACAATACATGACTAAATAACATGTACTATGAAGGCACTAAACGGACAAAAGCAAATAAGGTCAAATGTGCACAGTCTAATAAAATATGGTTCTGATAAAAAGATTGGAAAACTGATCTAATGAATTAGCAAATAAAATAGAAAATGTACATAGTCACTCATTTAATCAGTAATAGAGGATAGACTCAGCTTAAAGGAAAAAAAATTAACAGGGTCAAGCATCTACCCTATAGGAAGGCCAATCTAGTGAGGGACTAACCAACCTGAGTAAGTAACATGAAATATTGTTTGGAAGGCCTATATTACATACTTCAGGAACAGAGAAAATGAAGACATTTATATTGTTTTCAGGGGTTAGCAGGAAAAAAAAAAACACAGAACTGGCCAATTGGATCTTCATTTTGAAGGCATAAAAAAACTTTTTTGGAAGGTAGGACAGGTATTAGATGGAAGCACAGAAATTTTCAAGAACAAGTAGCTTCTAACTCTATTTCAGGTTGTTTTTCTTTTTAATTATGTTTGGAGTTAAATCTCAGATCTGAAAAACAAACATTCAAAACAGTCAAGAAGACTGGTATAACCTCTTTTATTATGCAACATACTCAGTGCAATGAAATCAGAAAAATAATCAAATAGAATAAGAGTAGAAAAAGGAAAAAAGTTGTTATTCACATATATTCTGATATTAATAGAACATATTAAAGAGAGAATATACAAATAAAAACTAATCAGGCCGAGGTGGGTGGATCGTTTGAGCTCAGGAGTTCGAGACCAGCCTGAGCAAGAGCGAGACCCCACCTCTACTAAAAATAGAAAGAAATTATATGGACAGCTAAAAATATATATAGAAAAAATTAGCCGGGCATGGTGGCGCATGCCTGTAGTCCCAGCTACTCGGGAGGCTGAGACAGGAGGATCGCTTGAGCTCAGGAGTTTGAGGTTGCTGTGAGCTAGGCTGACGCCACGGCACTCACTCTAGCCTGGGCAACAGGGTGAGACTCTGTCTCAAAAAAAAAAAAAAAAAAACCTAATCAGAGTTCAGTAAGGTTACTGGACACACAAAAAAATCAATTAAAAATAAACAATATTCTTAATAAAATAATTTTTTAAAGATACTTATATGTTAGCAAAAAGCCTAGGAATAAATCTCATAAATGATGTCTCATACACAGCAGTCTCCAACCTTTTTGGCACCAGAGACCAGTTTCACGGAATACTATTTTTCCACAGATAAAGGGTGGAGAGGAAGGGGAGAGGGATGCTTTCAGGATGATTTTGCAGCTGCTCCCAGCACTGGCATCACTGCCTCAGCTCCACCTCAGATCATCAGGCATTAGATTCTCATAAGGAGCATGCAACCTAAATCCCTTGCATGCAGTTTACAGTAGCGTTTGCGCTCCTCTGAGAATCGAATGCCACTGCTGATCTGACTGGAGGTGGAGCTCAGGCAGTGATGCAAGCGATGGGGAGCAGCTGGAAATACAGATGAAGCTTCTCTCAATTGCCCACAGCTCACTTCCGGCTATGTGGTCCGGTTCCTAACAGGCCACGGACCAGTAGCAGTCCGCAGCCTGGGAGTTGGGAACAACAGTCATAGAAGACCTTTAAGGAGAAAGTTATAACTTTTTACTGTCCAGGAACAGAGAAAATATAAATAAATAAATACACTGAGATATAAATGTATATACAATGCTTATAGCTGAGAAAACTTAATATCACAAAGGTATCCATTTTCCCTAAAATCAATCAATAAATTCATTGTGATTCCAAAAAAGATCCCAAAAGGATTTATAATGGAATTTAACTAATTGATTCTAAAATTAATATGCAAAAGCCAAGTGCCAAGAATAGCCAAGGTGATTTTGAATAGGAGAAAGGGGTCTTAGAGATCAAGATTTATTATACAGCTACAGTAATTAAGACAATAGATATAAATTAGGACAATAAATATAAATGCAGACATGGATGAGCCAAGTAATGGACAAAAATTAAACCTTAGAAAGAAACCCACACATCTGCAAAAACTTGACTAATAACACGACAGATACGCACAAGAAATTCACAAATGAGTAGCCCAAACAGCCAATAAGCATGTGAAAAGACGTTCAAACTCCCTTACGATCAGAAAAAAATAAATCCTTTAAAGCTGTGGTCCCCAACCCTGAGACTGCAGACCAGTACCTGTCTGTGGCCTGTTAGGAACCAGGCACACAGCAGGAGGTGAGTGGCAGGAAAGTGAATGAAGCTTCATGTGTTTATAGACACTGCCCATCACTTGCATCACCACCTGAGCTCTGCCTCCTGTCATATCAGCAGAGCATTCGATTCTCATAGGAGCTCGAACCCTACTGTAAACTGTGCATGTGAAGGATCTAGGTTGCATGCTTGAATCATCCTGAAATCATCACCCTGCAACATCGGTGCATGGAAAAATTGTCATCCATGAAACCAGTCTCTGGTGCCAAAAAGGTTGGGGACTGCTGGTTTAAAGTAAGGATATCCTGTTCACATTTGTTACCTGCAACACTTAAGTCTTACAATAACAATGCAAACTGAGAGACATTTTACAAATTAACCAGCCTTGAATCTTCAAAAATGTCAAATTCATAAAACAAAAGTAAAGACAGGAATTAGTCCAGATTTAAGAACATTTTAAAAACATGACAACTCAATGCAACACATGATTCTGAACTAGATTCTTTTGTTATTAATATAAAGGACCTTATTGGTACTACTGGTAAAGCTTGAATAGTGTCTGAAGATTGTCATTGGTAGAAACTGACTAGTGTTATTAATAACTTAGTGATTTTGGTGGTTGTATTACAGTTATGTAGGAGGATGTCTTTATTTGTAGGACATATACATTGAATCAGCAACTTACCTTCAAATGGTTCAGAGGAAAAAAGGTATCTTCTGTACATTTATAATTATTACAGAAAAAAGTTTGTTTTTTTAAAGAGATGGGGTCCCTTTATGTTGCCCAAGCAGGTCTCACACTCCTGGCCTCAAGTGATCCTCCTGCCTCAACCACCCAAGTAGCTGAGATTACAGGCATAAGCCACTGAGCCAGGCTAGAAAAAAGGTTTTTTTTAATGTACTGGAATGAAAACCATCAAATTCCGGGTATTGTTCACCTCAGGGAAGAAAGGAAGAGGAAAGAAAGGGATTGGAAGGAGCACAAAAGGGATTTCAATTATATTTGTGGTAGTATATATTATTGTACTATGTTCTATACTTTTTTGTATGCCTGAAATACTCTATAAATCACGAAAACCCTGCTAAACAAAAACAGATTCTACTTTACATTGTATACTGAAATTGTTTCAAAATCAAATGTGAATGCCTTTAGTACTATCTACACTATGTTTCCCCACACTAAAAAGTCAACATATGTATTAGACAGTAGATCATCTAAGCTCTTAATCCCAGGAGACATTTCAAACGTATATTTAAGAGATGATGATGGTATTTTATAAATGAGCTTTCTCCTACATTACGATAAAGCCTGATAAACATCTTCCCAGGAAATATTAGAGCATCACTAGTCCTTTGTGCAATTTTATCAGGCCATTTTTTCCATGCTCACAACCATTCTGGACAAGAAGCCCAGAATTTAAGTAATTTTTGTCAGAATGATTTTTATATCATTGGCACTCATTTAATGCCTATTAATGACGGCATCCTGACAGATGGCCTTTCTTACATAGCTTTCATTCTCTCAATAGATAGTGAAAGTAAGAAAATGAGCAAAGGTATGAATGTATGAAATATCTCTTTTGTTCATTATTTTATCCTTTTTTGCATTATTGGGCAGACCAGCAATTAAAGCTAATCTTCATCTAATACAGGGTCTAAGGTGAAGAGAAATTTAATATCTCTGAAATCTTAAGTTAGAAGTTACACTTAATTCAATAGACATTTGGAATGATAAACCAATGGGATGATACTATATGGATTTAACCTAATAGAGAGAGAGAGATACCCCAAAAAATAAAAGAATGAATTCCATAACGGATTCATATATAAGCAGCTCTCAGAAGCAGGTTTAAGGAACGTCTACCTCTGGGAGACCATGGAAAGATATTAAAGAAGAGTAATGTTTGGGCTAAGATTTAAAGAGTGAACAAGAAAGAGTTCTCTAGTAGATACATGAAACGACGAATGGATGAGGCCACTGCAATAGCCCAGGTAAAACTTGAACTAAAGCAGGGGAGAAATAAAATTAGGAACTAATAAGGACAGAGGAGTAAATGGACGTAACCAATTCCCTACTGATATTAAGTATTACTCAGATTTCAGAGTGGGCTTCTGAGACAGGGAATTAAGGGAGGAGCAGGAGCTTTGTTGTTTTTTTTTTTAAAGGAAGAATTATGATGAGTTCAGTTTCTGATGTGTTGAGGGGTTCAGCATCTTTTAGAGAGCTGGATTATAACTGCTCTTCAGCAGAAAACAGAGGAAGTTGTCAGAATATAGAGTATACTCTGCAACATGGAAAGGCTCCAATCCCCCAGGAGGATTGTGTAGAAAACCAAAGTGAATGAAGACAAGATAGGAGCCGTGGAGGCAACATTCAGAGGAAATAAAAGTACACATAGAAGAGGAGACATGGAAAGTAAAGTAGGAAAACTGGTCAGAGAGGAAGAAAGTCAGGAAACGGAAAGAAGTGCCACAGTACCCAAAGCAAAGGCCGGGCGCGGTGGCTCACGCCTGTAATCCTAGCACTCTGGGAGGCCGAGGTGGGCGGATCGTTTGAGCTCAGGAGTTCGAGACCAGCCTGAGCAAGAGCGAGACCCCACCTCTACTAAAAATAGAAAGAAATTATATGGACAGCTAAAAATATATATAGAAAAAATTAGCCGGGCATGGTGGCGCATGCCTGTAGTCCCAGCTACTCGGGAGGCTGAGACAGGAGGATCGCTTGAGCTCAGGAGTTTGAGGTTGCTGTAAGCTAGGCTGACGCCACGGCACTCACTCTAGCCTGGGCAACAGAGTGAGACTCTGTCTCAAAAAAAAAAAAAAAAAAAAGAGGAAATAGTCAGTGCTGTCACATGCTGCGAACAGAGGAGTAAGCATCCGAAACAACAGCAAAAATTAACAGCTATTGGTAGAAAAAGACAGATACAATCTTTGTATTAATAGAAGGCAGGCTCTGGAGGGAACAAGATAAAGGATACATTAGCTTCCCATATACAGGATATAGATCCCAAGGATGATGCAGGTCTGAGCCATCTAAGAGGTACTGCAGCCAACAGGTGACCCCAGCAGGAGAATGGACTCGTAGAAGACAGGGGCAGATGGCCAGACAAAGGAGAAGTCACCAGACATGGGAATTACAGGTGAGACTGGGAGGAATGGAGGGGATATAAAAATAACACAGAAGCAAAGAATCAACATTTGTAATCTTCCGCACCTGTGGTAAGCAGACTGGCTTCCCCAAAGATGTCCACCACTCTAATCCCTGGATGCTGTAAATATTTTATATCACATTGTAAAAGGGACTTTGCAGATACAATTAAAGTGACGAACCTTAAAATAGGGAAATTATCTTGGATTATCTAGGTAAATCCAATCTAATCACAGGCCCTTAAAAGCAGAAAACTTTCTCTGGAGGGGGGCAGAAGAGTGATACAGCAGAAGGAACAGTCAGAGAAATTCTAAGCATGAGAAGGACTCAATGCATCGAAGATGAAGGGACACGCATGAAGGACAGGAGAGAGGCCTGTAGAAGCTAAGGGTGGCTCCCAGCTGATAACCAGCAAAGAAACAGGAACTTCAGTCCTACTGAGGACTGGATTCTGGATTCTGCTGAAAACCTGAATGAACTGGGGAGAAGATTCTTCCCAAAGCCTCAGATAAGAGCCCAGCCAGCTAAGACCGATTTCAGCTTTGTGAAACCTACAGAAGCAGTCAAGCCAACCTGGATTTCTAACTTACAGAACTATAATAAATTTGTGTTGTTTTAAACCACTAAATCGTGGTAATTTTTTACAGTATCAACAAGAAACTAATATAATGCCCTAGGCACCAATGGCAGGTTATAGATACCATAAACCAGCAAGTGCTTCCTCATCCTCCACCACCTCCAATCTAATCCTGGAGGAGACAGTCAGTCTAGGGAATAGGGAAGAACAGAAAGGCCAGGTGGGGAACCAGAAGAGGCTAACCACACCCCAACAACCACCTCTAGTAGAGGCCAGAAATGGAGCAAGTTTGAAAGGGACAAAAGGAGCAGCTTTCTTTGGATGGAAATTAAGTTATTTATATCAAGCTAGGGTTATTATTATCTGAAAGCTACAGGAAAGCTTTGGCACCTGCCTGGGATTTTTTACCAGGGTCACAACAAAATAAGCTGAGAGGGACGGTTGAAAAGAGGCAACAGATGGAATAAACAAGTCGCTTCCAGCTTATACCTATCATGTTCACCTTATTCAAAAAAAACCACTCAGAGATATCTACAATGAATTCAACAGTAACCAATGAAATAAACTTCAGAAATCAAAGCTGTATAGACAGTGATAAGCACAACTGTTTCACTATCTAATATCCATACAGAAACCAAGATGGGCTTTCAGCTAGAAATTCAACTTTCACCAAAAGACAAATATGTGGGGGGTGGGGGGGAAAGAGGGACAGAGAAGCCCTTAAGAAGCAGAACAAAAAATTAATCATTACTTTATGAAAGCACATGGAAACTAGATTACCCAGAGCCAAGCAAATCAATTTACTAAGTAAAATGAGTACAAATGTTTAAGTTTTACACTCTATTTCGCATTCATTTAGTAATCAAGTCAGCGCAGACTTTCAAAGGGCTATCTTCAGGAGGGAAAAGAGGTGTTCTTCAAAACAAAGTTTTTGCTTCATGTAAAAATTATTAAATACTTTTGATAATGATAAGTAAGAATAATTATTTTTAAAACTGAACAATGCCAAAAGAACAAATCCAGATGCAAATTTTAAATGGTACAAAACCTCTGTAGATGCAAATGCCAAAAGGTCAACATGGCTGATTACTTAATGTTGATTCTCAAGAGAATTTTTATTAATAAAAAAATGTTACAAATATGTGCAAGCCAAAAATCAAACCCAATTTAAATCTAGCATTCTCCGCAGACATCGAAACAGTCAAAACAGTGATACTCTGAAAAGCTTGAAAAATACCCTAATCCACATTTAAAAAAGGAATATCCTTCTCAGCTTCAAAGATCTTTCAGTTTCAGAATCAACAGCAGGTTTTCCCTACAGAGTATTGTGATATACCCAAGGAATCAGCAAGAGGAGGAAAGAAACTTTTCCTTATTTTTGAAAAAGACCTTAGTTGTGACTAAATCTTTATTTAGCAAATTGGACAACCCTAAGAAAACAACAATTTCATTTTACTTCTGCTGAGTAAAGTGAGAGTTTGATCACAAAAGATCTACTGCCCACAACCTGTTTAAGGTTTAACAAGTGATCTGCCCCTCCCCCAGTTATTTAAAAAGTATTCTGTAAAGACTTCAAAATGCCAATATTCATCTACCCTGTACATACTATTAAAATTGATGATCTTACCCCTCTCCTGGCTAAGAGAAACAGAAAAATAGTAAAAACTGTACTCAGTACTTTCCAGGTAGTTGTACTTTTAAAACTAATTATAGTAATAAAATGTGGCTTTCATAGATGTTTAACATCAATGGGCTACTTATTCTGCTTACTGAGATGACACCCACAGTTATGATAAAAGTTTATAACAAGGTAGTCACAAGTAAATAAAAGTACCATCCCAGAATCTCTGATAATTTAGGTGAGTGATTCCACATACGGTACACGGATGAGAGGGAAGAAAGGGTACGTACTTTGCCATCTTTAGTCCTCAAAGAGAATACTAAAAAGAACTACCTTCACAAAGCCTCATTAACAGAGGCAAAGGCTAGCCAAAAAAGGTGGTTCTTGGCTGAAATTATATCAACTTATGGTGCCAAAAGAGTGAATAAAGAGTTATACATTTGTACCTAATTGAAACCAAAATTAGTACTTCATCAAGAGCTGGTATAATAGATGAGTTTCCCCAGCCTAAGGTTCATGCAAAAAAATATTAATAAAATGTGTGCTCAACGACAAAAAGTTAGAAATCACTCACACTTAATAAAAAGCATATAAAGACACAAACAAGGCATACTTTCTTTCTGTAGTCTTCTAAAGCTCCATGTGTAGCACTGGACACAAATACTTATGATAAATAGAAAATAAGGCAATGTAATGGCAAATACATTGTTGATTCCAGCTGAACAATCCAACTATTAACATTTCATGCACATCTTATATTCTAAACTAAATAGGTAAATGCATTAATTTCCCTAAAAATTAGTAAGGCTGACAAAACCAATAGGTGAAAGAATAGACATATAAAATGAACCATGATTCAGAAATAATACATAACTCCTCAGAATGACATAAAAAATCTTTTCATAATCTTCCTCAAGTTACCATTCCAATCTTATTTTTCCCACCTCTCACTGGTGTCCCCTAAGCTATTTGTACTCTACCTCTATGTCTTTGTCATCGTGTTTTCTCCACCTCAAGAGATTGCCCTTCCCTGTGCTTATCCAAATCCTTTCATGAGATAAGACCTCGCTCCAGTTCATCCCTCAACTAAATTTCCCTAAACCACTATAATATCCTATCCATTTTGGTTTCCCCTTAAGCTAATTAGGTATCTCAAAAATTAAAGTAATTTTTTTCCTTCTCTGAACTTAGAACTTAATTATTAAATACTACCTTCTGGCATTTCTTACTCATTTAATTTTTCATATGTTTATTTTGAATCCTAAGAGATAGTAACTTAAGGGTAGGAACTATATATGTAAATAAATCTGTTTAGATGAAACTCACATTAATCTGTGGTAAATGGTTTGCATATACTTAACACATGTGGGTTATTGGTCAAATTAGTTCAGCTGGCTTAAAAGCTAGATGCTGAATCAGAGAATCACCATAATTGAGAACTAAAGGCACCAATGACACCCAAATGACACCACGTGTCTCTCTACCAGAAAAGGCACATCCTAAAACAAGTGAGTTCACGTCTCTACAGATATACATGTTGTAGGACCATAAAGAACCTAGTTATCCTGAGAAATAAGAAAGGAATAAAACGAGTAAGGTCCAAAAATCAGCACACAACAATGCAAACAGAAGAGCACTGTGACCATCCTTCTAAAGTCAACTGAACCCAGACAGACTACTTAAATAATCCATTAGACACAAGAATATACCATTTGATACTTTAGAGTGTTTGTTTTTATGTTCCCTGTATAAAGCCAAAAACTAGTGTGTTGTTTTTCTTCAGATTCTTATTTTTGTAATCCAAAAGCTCCCTATGGCTAAAGCACTATCTTAAATGGCATTGGAACGTGAAGTCCAATGGAATGTGGAACATGAGTTAGTGTTCCATTAACATGAGCAAAAGCTAAGGCTTTTTCCTGAAACATGTTATAAAGAATCAAAATTCTCACCATCATCTTTTCAAAAAGTTCTAAGAGTTCGTTCTCTGACAGTGGCTTTGGGAAGTTTTCCATCATCTCCAAAGAAGCTGATGAGCAAACATTGCTTGCAAATGTAGTCTTCATGTTGGGAAGGGGTGGTCTCTCTTTCTTGCCCCCTGGAATTCTTATGCTGGCAAATTTGTCCCGCTACAAAGAAAGATAAAATGGCACACATGTTAAGTATTTCCTTTCCCAACAACATTTAACTCATTCCAAAAATGGAAAACACAAACAGGGCCAATCACATTATCACTGTGATTTCATCAAGAAGTATTCAACATTGGAATCTTTAAAATTAAAAATAATAATAAATATAAAAAGTGGTAAAAAGTTTTCAGTAATCATTCTAGAGAAATCAGACCTCAAAAGATTCTTTCTATCTTAAAATCACACAACTATAGATTTGAGATTCTATTAACAGATAACCTTTGCTTTATAGATTAGCAAATCAATCAGTTTCGCAAAGGCAACTTAGCTAATTCAGTGGTGACACCAAACTAGAACTCAGTGTGTCCTGTCCCCCATCCGCCTACTGACTTTAGTCCACTGCCCTTTTCACAATGCATACTATCTCCTGGGGTGGGGAGGACATAATTTAAGAATTTTAAGAATTGAATTTTACTTTTATCATCACAGCTTTTTGGCCTGATAATATATTTCTCTTTGCTCAGGCTGGTCTGTATGTGAACTTCTTGAACATCTACAGAACAGAGTGGTTAAACCCTTAGGAAATAAAGCTAGATTTTTGTTGTAATAGGATTTCTTCTACAACTAGATCATCAAATAGTTTGCTGAAGTTTGAAATAGCATAGATACTAGTTTACAAAGCTAATTATCGATTATCAATTCATTCAAAATTATTTGAATTTCACAAGTTCTATTCTTCACAAAGAGCCAAGATTAGTACATTTTAACTCATGCAATGTTTCAACAATCAAAAACGCAAAAAGTCTTAAAGCAGATATCAAGAATAGAAGAACGCTTAAACAGCAAAATCAATGATTCTGTGAATTGTTCATCATTGCCATATACATTATTGAGCTACTATTTTTACCATAATATGTATAATGTGTTTACCTGTATTGTTCGTTATGTCAGCCACTAGCTATGCATGATGATTAAATTAAACTGAAAGACATCAGGATTCAGTGACTTAGTTGAACCAGCCACATTTTCAAGTGCTCAAGAGCCACATGTGGCTAGTGACTACCATACTAGTCAAAGTACATATAGAACACTTCCATCATCACAGAAGTTCTATTGGACAGAGCTAGTATAGCCATTAGAGAAATCTGACACCTAAAAGTTTCAATTTAAAAGAACAATATGTCACAGTATTGATTATTGAATTCACTAAAGAAATAGGATTTCTTCAAATAATGAGATATAAAGATATTATCTTTAAAAACAGGTCTCTAATTTTACTATGATAATAATGCCTAGGTAAAATACTATGTACTACACTCACTCATGGTCCATGTAACATGGTCTAAATGTTAAAGTACTAAAAATGTAACAGCTTCCTATAGGATTTAGGAAGTAGTCACAAAACACCACTCTGTCATCCTAACAATCAAAACAAGCAAAACCCATAAAATTACTCTTGTATTGTTTTTAACCCATCAGAAAGCTGAGGATACAAAGAAACATATAATTAAATACCAGGAAGTAGCAAGCTGCTTTTATCCCAGACTAACAGTTGGGGAAGAATAAGTCAGCCAAATTTTTAATGACTACTGACAGCTGCATGGGTGCAGGCACAAGAGATTAGAATTCCAAAGAGCTCCAATCATGAAGCCCCACCCACACAGCAAGTCTGCACCCCATACCAACTCTTTTTCTTTTGAGTATTCACCAACAGCATGTGGCTAGTATGTCAAGGGCTGAGAACAGAACAGGAAATCTGAGTGAGACCCACCCAAGGCATGAGAAGCCTCTCCCAATCGCAAATAGCTGCCCTCCAAAGGCTGTGGACTAGGCTGCAGTCCTAAGAGAAATCCCCAGGACACGTTCTGGGCCTTCAAAGAGTACATGACAGCTGATGTCCGAAGGCTGGAGGAAGACTATGAGGTCAGAGAGAGATTTCCTGAAGAAACAGAGAGCCAGAAGTAGAACTGAAAACAAAAAGAGAATTCTACATAAACCCTAAAAAATGGGCATCAGAACTTTAAAGCAGAAAGAAATATCCTATGGTTATGAAAGCTAGTAGCTTATTTGTAAAGCCAAAAAGTAGATTGCCAGATTCTCATTAATGCTCAGATCCCAAGTCCTCAAAATATGTGAAGCCACAGATGAGATGAATCAAACTAAAGCAACAACAAAGCCCAGATGCAGCTCAACTAGAGATTAAACGGACCCAGTCCCCGACTCAACAGCCTGAAAGAGGAAGGGCATGTCCTTTCTTGGATAGAAATATTATTTACTTCCATTTCTACTCCACTTAAATAAAATGTCCACCATATAATCAAACATTGCTAGACACACAGAGCAGCAAGAAAACATGGCCCATAATTTAAAAAGCAGACTTAGAGATGGCCCACATGTTGGAATTACCAGACAGGCAGTTTATAAGAGTGATAAAAATGCTAAGGGACATAATGAAAAGAGTAAACACCACACACACAAGTGATGGGGAATTTCAGCAACGACGACACAGAAACAAACAAAAAAAAAGCCCTCCAGATTGATTAGAAATGAAGAATATATCAAAAATGAAGATCTCATTACATGGACTTTCCTCAGCTGGACCCAGCTGAGGAAAGAATCAGTGAACCTGAACACAGATCAATAGAAACTATCCAAACTGAAACACAAAGAGAAAAAATAATGAGAAAAGAAAAAGAAAAAAAAGAATGGAGCAAGAAAAATCGGTGATACAACATCAAATATTGTAACACAAGTGTAACTGGGGTTCAAAAGCAGGATAGAGAATGGAAGTGGTGAAGAAATACTTCAGGAGATGACTGAGAACTTTTGAAAATTAATTTTTATATATATACACATACACATACATATATATCTCTCAACTCATAGATCCAAGCAGCTCAGGAAAACCCATAAAAATACATTAAAAAAAAATCCATACACTTAAGCACTTCATAGTCAAACTGCTGAAAATTAAAAATAAAGGGCAAACATAAAGGGGCAGTCAGAAGAAAAAAAATACATTATATACAGGAGAAAAATGAAAATATTACAGGGAATTTCTCACCAGAAACAATGGTGGCAAAAGACAATGGAATGTCAACTCACAATAAGGCAGATAAAAAAAAAAAAAAAAAGACATGGAATGGCATCTTTAAAGTGCTGTAAGTATACAGGAAAGCTAAAGAGGGCAAAAAAATAAAATTAAATTAAATTAAAAAATAAAAAATAAAGTGCTGAAAGTACAGTTGACTCGAAAAATGCAAGGGATAGGGGTGCCTACCCCGTGCATAGTCAAAAATCCATGTATAACTTTTGACTCCCCAGACACTTAATACTAATAGCCTACTATTGACCAGAAGCCTTACCAATAACATAAACAGATCAATTAATAGATATTTTGTAAGTTATATGTATTTATATACTGAATTTTTACAATAAAGTAAGCTAGAGAAAACATTAAGAAAATTGTAACGAAGAGAAAGTACATTTACAGTACTATACTGTATTTATCAATTCCGTAACTTTACACATCTGTTTACAGGATCTGTTTCAAACTGTCTGAAATGGAGGGCAACTGCAGCTGCAGACCTCAATCTACAGGACACATCAAGCAATTTTTTTTGTAATGTCATGACTTTTCTCTGCTTATTGGGAGCACTTCTAGCATCACTAGTGACACTTAGTATGGGTCCCATGGTATTATTCACAGCTTACAGTATTGCACTAAACACGATGAAAAATACACGAGAACCATGAGAAATCACTTTTTACTGCAATACAAAATTTACTGGAGAGATGAACTGCTCACACAAAGATGATTAGTGTTACACAGCATTTTAAGTGGATACTGGCAACACTGGAGCCCCTGGCAACAGCAACAGCAGGTGATTATGAAATTATTACAGTAGTACAGTGTGCACTACAGTTAATTGTACATAGTTATATTTTAACACCGCATTTTTGTTTGTTTACATTTCGTGACTGTGAATGGCACCATCTTCAATCTGCTCAAGTTTTTTGTTTTTGTTTGTTTTTTTTTTGAAACAGAGTCTCACTCTGTTGCCCACCCGAGCTAGAGTACCGTGGTGTCAGCCTCACTCACAGCAACCTCAAACTCCTGGGCTCGAGCGATCCTCCTGCCTCAGCCTCCTGAGTAGCTGGAACTACAGGCATGTGCCACCATGCCCGGCTAACTTTTTCTATATATTTTTAGTTGTCCAGCTAATTTCTTTCTATTTTTAGAAGAGACAGGGTCTTGCTCTTGCTCAGGCAGGTCTCGAACTCCCGAGCTCAAACAATCCACCCGCCTTGGTCTCCCAGAGTGCTAGGATTACAAGCATGAGCCACCGTGCCCGGCCAGTCTGCACAAGTTTTGATAAATTTTAGCTTTTTAGAACAGAGTTATGTGTATGTTATAGTAGCAAATGATAAGATAAACTAGTATCTACATATATTTTATGCATTCATGACATACCTTTCTCTTAATTTTTTCACTATTTCCAGGCTATGTGGTTTATCTGCAAGTTTTTTCAAATTGTCACAAATCTACAAAAATTTTTCCAATCTACTTTTTGAGAAACATCTACATATAAGTAGACCTGTGCAGTTCAAACCCGTGTTGTTCAAGAATCAACTGTACTGTCATCCTGGGATTCTATATCCAATAACAATACCTTTTACAAATGGAAGCAAAATAAAAACACTTTCAGATACTGTCATCCTGAGATTCTAAATCCAGTGAAAATACCCTATATAAGTAGAAGCAAAATAAAGACACTTTCAGACAGACAAAAGCAAAGAGAATCTATCTCCAGGAGACCATACTACAAAAAGTGTAAAAAAAGTTTTTCAGGCTGAAGGGAAATGATATTAGATGGAATCCCAGATCTACAAAAAGAAATGAAGAGCCATGGAGAGTTTACTTTATTAGATGCTGGAGATACAAAGATGAATGAGCTATATAGGACTTACCTTAAATAATTAACAATCAAATGGAGGAGAAAAGTACATAAACAGGTAATTACACAGCTATACAGAATATGTAGAAGGAGGTATGTAAAATATATTATAAAAACAAAGAAGAGTGGCATCTCACTCACCACCATAAACATTCCCTACTTTGGAACAACGCAGAAACATAAAATTATCTCCACAAAAATATATGCCCAGAAGTTACTGTCCCTATATACATTTGTACCCTAATTTTTGGTATTTAAAATAACTAGGAGACACCAAAAGAATTGTTTTAGGAAATGGGACAGGTTACTTATCTCCTGAGTCACTACTTCATTGCCATGATTTCTGTACAGGTAGGACCAAGTCCTGAGCGTAGAAACTATCCTGACTCCTCTTTACCTCTTTACACACCAAAAAAAAAAAAAAAGTGCAACTTAATTAATATGCCAAACTTATAATGAAGTGAAATTAAGCAAAACACCATTAATGTAACATCAATATTATAAATGTAAACACATCAATAAATGGAAATAGTAGGCTTAAGTACTTCACAGGCTAATTTGTAAATACATAACCTAATGGCTCTATCAGTGACAGAAAATATCATAAAATTTTAGTTTTCACCAAACACCAAAACTTTTTAAAATAAATCTCTAATCTCGCATAAAAATTACAATGGTTAATATTTACTGAGCCCTTTGTATGTGTTAGGCACTGGGCTAAGAGTTTAAATGTAGCATCAGATTGAATACATTTGTTTAATCCTTACAATGAGGAAACCTCATGTCTAAATCATAAAGGACAAGCTCCAAAACACTTTTATACGTTAAAAATTTCATAGTATTTAGCTTATAAGATAGCACAATGGAAAAAAGTCAGTCCATTATGTTTTCAGGAATAAAACAGCATTTATACCAATAAATAACATAGTTTGTAAAAATATTAATAAAATAGAATTATCACACCTCCCCCATATTCTTAGCACCTAAAACTCTGGAGGAAGATTGGATTTTACCCAAATGGAAAACAAATTTGCACATTACCAATAGCATAGATGGCTAAAGGGAAGATAGAAAAAATTAGCATATCCCTCTTCAAGCTTCTAAATCTACAAAGGTCCAGATAGTAATATGAGACATAAAACGATCAATCAATGTTTCATACTTTCAATATAATGCTTTTATTTATTTTCCCTGATTAGAAAGGATTGAAAGACAAAATAAGGAAAGAGCCATAGAAGAAAAATAAATACAATCCTTCCTCCTATATGAGAACAGTAAATTGAAATCTATTGAATATTTCAGGCTTAAAGTAAAAGCATTCCCGGGTATGTAATGCTCTATTGAGCACTCTAGGTAGATTCTACAAAATTTGGGCACTATTACAAAGATAAGTGCAAAGTGAGCTTTACTATCAAATCATTTTAAATGTTGTAAAGAAGTTTCATATATTAAAGAGATGCTAGTATGACTCCACTCACAAATGGAAAAATCACTCCTAATTTATCTTTTACGGAATTGCACATGCAATTTGCTTTAAACAAGGCATAACACAACACATGAGTAAACTTTAAAAATACTTTTGATACTTAATAACATGATAGAAATCCCCCTAATATTGTCCGTAAGCTAGTTATTTTGTATTTGGCAATTTGCCTGGGGTCAGGTTATAATTTACATACTTTTTATTTTCATATAAAAATTTCATAATTTTATATGAAATTCTTGTCTTAAAATTGAGCTACAAACACAACCTAGACAGGTGAAGTACACAAACAATTCACCTTTGTTTAAGAATTGGTTAAACACACACAAGACTAAGGAAATTCTTTTATAATGCTATTTGGAAGTGGTACACCACACTTAATTAATATGGCTTTGACTGTGTCTGGGGTGTACTAAGTTTTATAAATTAATATCACTTATCTTCAGGGAAAGTTAAATGAGCACCCTACTGAGTATTATCTCATACTGAGTAATCACACTGATAATCAGTAATGACAGTTTAAATAAAATTAATTAAACAAAAACAGGCTCTAAAAATACTATCTGGGTTTTTAGCTATACTATAACACTGAAATAGTGAAAACTCAGTGTTTGGGGTTTTCAATATTACAACATTTTAAATAGCAACAGAGAAGTGCAGGGTTTTTTTATTTAAAAGTAAAAGAAGATATTGTAATTATTAGTCATCTTACAATTTCACAAGTATGTGAACTATGTATGATCATAAACATACTTCATTAGAAGCCAGAAGAGAATAGCATTTTCATGCAATCCAGGAGAATTATTAAGCAAATAAAAGTTCCTTCTAATTATAGAATCAATTCTATCTGAATGCATGCCAGAAATGTAGAATAAAATATATTGCTTAAAATTATCTATCAATTTTCATGCAATCTTATATTTAAGAGGAGGCAAAAACCTAACAGCTAAAATAGCTTGGCTTTTTAATTATCTTTATTACTAACCTGGCAACTTGCTAATTAAAAACATAGCTCCAGAGTCTGACTTCTGAATCCTGGCCAGCCACTTGCTTGCTGGGTTACCACAGCCAAGCTACTTAAACCCTTAATGATAGAATCTATCACAGAGGTGCTAACAAGAAATAAAACCACTACTAACTTTTCAGCTTTGGGTTAAAAAGCCTAAAATGACTTACCTGACCACTGTAAAGTAGCACATGTACCCACTCCATTATCTATCACAGCACATAGTATATTCTCTTCATATGTCCTTTCAAATGACTTATAAAAACTGTAATTATTTATTTTGTAATTGTTAACTCTATCTCTTTCCAACTAAAATATAAGACCCATACTAGACAAACTATCATCTGTCTTAATCACTGTGGTAGCCAGTCTCTGAGATGGCTCCCCAGTGATCCTCTGACTTGTGTAACCAATAGGATATCGTGGAAATTGTGGAGTGTGATTTCCAAGACTAGATCATAAAAGACATTACAGCTTTTTGCTCCCACTTGGGGTAGGGTATGCCAGCTGCCAGTTCATGAGAACACTCAAGAATTCCCAAAGGGAGACCCACATGACAAAGAACTGAGGCCTCCCACCAAAAGATAAACAGGCCCCTTGCCAACAGCCATGTGAGTGAGCCATCTTAGAAGCCCCAGTCAAGCCTTCAGACAACTGTAGCCCCAGCCGACATCTTCATTGCAAGTCATGAAAGACCCCAAGCCAGAACCACTCAGATAAAACAACTACCAAATTCCTGACCCACAGAAGCTGTATGAGATGATAAATGTTTGCTGTCTTAAGTCATTTAAGTTTTGGGGTAACTTGTTACACACTAACAGAAAACTATTAATGTTATAGTCACTGTTGTATATTCAGCCTATAGCAGAGGTCCTGGCAGATAGCTAGCAGTGAATCAATTAATACTTGCTAAAGCTGTGAATGAATGAGCAATTACTAGATAATAAAATACATCCCTGCCATCCCTGCTGATATATGATACAGAATTATAATTTAAGGTAAAATATTGTAAATGCCCCCAAGAAAATCATAAGCCAGGTGAACTCGTAAAAGGAATGAATGATTAATTCTGGAGTGGAAGAAATATCTTAAGAGAGGCTTTGGAAAGAGGGTACATCAGAGAACCTTTGTGAGGCTGCCATAAAAATTACACGAGACAGGACATGTTAACAGCTAAGCAGTATGCCTCCCGGTTCCATGGTCTTTACTAAATGTTGGTGACATTTAGTCACTTAGAAACTTAGAGACATTTAGATACTTAGACATTTAGAGACTGGCCACCACAGTGACTAAGACAGTTGATGGTTTGTCTAGTATGGTACTTACATAAGATGTATCATCGGAGAGAGAAAAAGTGACCATTCTTTCATGTGTGATAAACTAACCATCCCAGTTTTAAGCTCCATGGTATTACTACCCAGTAACAATTCCTACCGTCCCACCTACTACTGCATTCTAATTTCAATATTCTTCAATGCTACGAATGGGCTTTTCCAGCTCTTAATTAGTATTTTAATGACATTTATAAGTTATTTAGCCAGAGATATCTTTGAAAAGAAAACTTACTGTGTACCTCCCAAAAAATATTTGATCTACTTAGCATATTTGTTCACATTTAGGTTTCACATAGTATTTATAAAATGAGAAACACAATTATGATCTTAAAATTTCTTTAATTGAAAGAAATAAGTTGAAAATAAGTTACAACATGCAATATGTATTCTACAGCCTGCTGCCATGTCATGGAGCAGTGAATGGAGATGCCTGCGCAGGGAATAACTGGGGCCTCTCTTCAACGTGACCCCAGGCAGCACCAACTTGCAGGTCATATGAGTGAGCCACCTCGGAAATGGATAATCCAGTCCCACCGAGGCTTCAGATGACTACAGCCTGAGCTGACATCTTGATTATAAACTAGCTCATGAAAAACCTCAAATTGAAACCATCCTGCTAAGCTGTTTCCAAATTTCTGACCCAAGAAACTTATATGTTAAGTGTTTGTTATTGGTTGAAGCCACTAAGTTTCGAGAAATGTTATAACATATAGCAATAAACGATTAATACAGAACTCCTCATAGAATACTTTTAAATTCCTAAAATAAAATATATAATTACAAAGAACTAAAGTAAAATGGGGTTATCAAAATATTAACAAAGTTTAACATAGTAATGTTCTTCATTAGTGCATTAAATAACAAGGGTTAATGGTAAGTCTAATTTTCAACATAGTGTTGAATATAAACCATATTTTAAAATATCTTCAGTAACTAATGTGCTTTGAAAATATCTGTGATTTCTGTTAGTGATAAAGTCACAGGTCAAATACTACTGTGTTTTTTTTTTGGTATGCTAATAGTTTTGTTTTTCTTTTTTGCTATATGCATAGTTGAAAAAAATACTAAGTAGACACCATGAATTCTACCACAGCATATTTGGTGGTCCATGGACCACAGGTTAAGAGCCACTGGTAGGTGGATATGAAAGAATAGTAGAAATAGTGAGGGAAAAGAAGAAAGTACTCAAGATTACCTTCAGGGAATCAGTGGGAGCAAGTAGAAGACCTAAAGTTGAGATCAGCAACAAGGAGGAATGTAACAGGTTGTATACTCTGATGGTTTGTGCTTCAAAGAGATCTGGAAGCTTTTGAAGGAAGAAGCCACCAGGAAGATAAAGCCATCAAAGAACATCCAGGTTTCAAGTAGAGCAACGAGGAAAGAGAACGTTCAAAGATGATGACAGGCTTTGAGTTCCAAAGGGCAAAGTAGGAGGGTTTGGGAAGCCTGGAGGAGTTGAGAGAATGTCAGATTAGAAGAATGAATGGACTTCAATGGGGAGAGAAGCAAGAGGTACTAACTGATGATATGAATTCATTATGATTCAGCTCAACTGAAAGGTGATTTGAATTGTAATAATTTTAACAAAAATTAATAAATAAATCAAACCATGTAGACTGTACCTTCTTAATTCATCCTCTGTTCTGACTGCCACTACCCTAGCTCAGGCCATTTAGATAACTGCTACAGCTTCCTCACCATCCTCTATGTCTTCACTGCCCCCCACCCCTACTACTCTGTAGCAATTCTCTAGACTGACACCATTTTCATCTAACTGAAAATGCAAGTGCAATCAAGTCCTTCACTTCCATGCTTAAACCCTTTCAATAGCTCCTCATTACTAAAAATGATAACATTTCAATCTTATCTTGGCTCAAAGGTCCATCTGGATCTGAACCTTACTTCCTCTCCAGACAATCTCTTCACCACTCCACCAACTTACACTGTGTGATCTAGATGTAATGAATAATCTAGAATCTTCCAAACAAGCACATGCTGTTCCTTGTGCCTAGAACCCACCCATAATTCATATCCCATCCCCTTTACAAGGCTCATTTCAACTCAATCTTCAGCTCACAGCTTGAACTACAGCTCATGTAGGAACCCTTCCTGACTCCTCAAGATTGGGTTAGATGCTCACAAACCTAGTGCCTGCCATTACATAGTATGTACACAATTCTAAAACTGTCTGTGAACATGTATGCTTACTGAAGTAAGCTTTAAGTCTTTGAGAACAGGGACTATCATTTTATTCATTAAACCACCCCTGGAAGTTAGCATGGTTCTAAGCATGTGGTAGACATAATATAAATATTTGTTAAGTGAGTAAACTAATGATTAGCTTCCTATCTTCTAGGCCTGGAATACCAGCCATCACTCCTTGCCCTGTTAAATCTTGCTCAACAATATTTTAAATAAGAAATAATTAACATAGCATATCAAGGAGAATGCCAGGTATTATGCCTTTTACATATTCAATAAGACAACCCAGACTCTTCCCAACACTGATAATTCATGGAGCAGTCCCCTACACTAAAAGCAAGCATGAATTTCTGTATTGTAATACCATAAGCTAGTAAGAAAAATAGTCATTCAAAAAAAGAAGCACAAAAATCACTAAAAAAAATTAATATTCAAGAAATGCCTAAATTATATCTGCCCATATCAACTCAAAGTACAGTTCTAATTGCATATATCCAAATATTATTAATATTATGTACTTGAAAGGAGATAAAAATTAGCTCTGTAAATATTATACTGTATTTTTAAAAGGCATAGACCAATATCACTGATACACAAAAATTATCAGAAGACATCAACACATCAACAATTGCTTTCTACCTGCCAACCTGACATGCTTCCATTCCACTGATATCCCAAAGGTAAAATTATTACAGAGTAAAAAAAACTACACCAACTCCTGCCAGCCTGGATTCTAACTTACCCTTCAAAACTCAGCTGAAAAGTCACCTTCACTGTGAAGTCTTGCTTAAAATCAAGTTGACCTCACTACTTCCACTGAACCCTATATACTGTTTCAGTCTCTATCACATTATAACTACTGATTGTGTACACTTCTGTTTCTCCACTGTACCCAGAGGTCAGAGACATTCCTAACCATCTTTGTATTCCTACAACAGGACTAGGCACTCAACAAATGTTTAATGATTAAGTGGTCAAAAGAATGAATAAACAAGTTGGCACACCCTACTACATCTTAGTATATTCAACTCTGAGAGCTCTTGATTTTGTTCCCAAATTTCTACTGATTTGAGGAGGAGCTCTCTAAACTATCCCATAAATATTCAAAGATTCTAAGATAGTACTTAAGTGTTACTACTGAAAATCTAAAGAAAGGAAGTCCTAATTAACTCATTAATGGGCTAAAAAAGGCCCACCTGACTTAGTAAATAGTTTAAATCTTATAGAACTTGCTTTGATGTACTTTACATTCAGTTGTCCCAGTCCTGGTATGTATACTTTATATAGAAGAGTATATTTCGAATATATAGTTTTACAGAAAAACCATGGTGAAAAAAGGTTATACTTTTTGATTTATCACTCATTGTTTTTAACTTACCAAGGAAAATATAAAAAGTTAATGAATATGGAAGATAAATTTAAATTGTAGTACAGAAAGCTTTATATCCTACTAGGACAATAAGATAAAATTATTTTAAATAATTCTTCTAGGTTGGCCTCTTATTTTTTTTTAAGCTAATGATTTATGCTATGTTACCTGACTTGCAAGTTAGACACAAATTCAGATAATTAAATTCATTTAGGCCGGGCGAGGTGGCTCACGCCTGTAATCCTAGCACTCTGGGAGGCCAAGGCGGGTGGATCGCTCAAGGTCAGGAGTTCGAGACCAGCCTGAGCAAGAGTGAGACCCCCGTCTCTACTAAAAATAGAAAGAAATTATCTGCCCAACTAAAATATATATAGAAAAAATTAGCCGGGCATGGTGGTGCATGCCTGTAGTCCCAGCTACTTGGGAGGCTGAGGCGGTAGGATCGCTCAAGCCCAGGAGTTTGAGGTTGCTGTGAGCTAGGCTGACACCACAGCACTCACTCTAGCCTGGGCAACAAAGCCAAGACTCTGTCAAAAAAAAAAAAAAAAAAAAAATTCATTTAACTGGGTACAGTGGCTCATGTCTCTCATCCTAGAACTTTGGAAAGCTGAGGTGGGAGGGTCACTTGAGGCCAGGAGTTTGAGACCAGCTTGGGCAACAAAGTGAGACCTTGTCGCTACAAAAAATTAAATTTTTTTTTAAGTGTTCATAGCAACTTTACTCGTAATAGTCAAAAACTGGAAACAACCCAAACTGTTGAATAGATAAACCAAACAAGGAGCCAGACACAAAGGCAACATACTGTGTGATTTCATCTATGAAATGAAAATCTGAAAACTGAACTATAGTTCAGAATGCTGATAAGTGTTTGTCAAGAGCCAGATGGGAGAAGAGAACTGACTGCAAATGGGCACAAAGGGAACCTTTTGGGATGATGGAAATGTTTCATATCATAACTGTAGTGTATACATAATTGTACACATTTGTCAAAATTCAGATTGCACCCTTCAAACTAGTTCATTATACTGTACATAAATCATACTTCAATTTTAAAAAGTATATGTTACTAATCATACAATATCATGAATGCATGGTTTACCAAGCATTTTTACTTAATTTATCCCTTAAACCCTAAACCAAGGCTCAAAAGCTATATAACTTACATAAAGTCATGCAACTAACAAGTGGCAGGGCTGGCACTCTAACCTAGCTTTCCTACATATAACTATGTGCAATAAAGAACAGATGCCAAAAGAAAGACCTCATCATTTCCTCTAGTTTCTGTGTGGGTCATGAAATCAATTTAGTGGATTAGACCACCATTTTTTTTAATGAAATGGAAAGGAGTGAAGAAAACTGGAAAGGAATAAAAAAGAAAAGATCAGAGTTCATTATGCTTCGAAATGTTAAATATTGGTTATTAAACTTTTGTTTCAACTGAAAAACAGAGTTTGGGGGTTTATGTATACTGGGCTACAAAATAAAATGTATTTCTTACTGTGGGTCCTACTCAAAAAAAAGTATGAAAACCACTGGAGCTGACCAAACAAGGGATTACAACTGTAAAGCTGGCTGTCGTGAGATAAACAAAGAGATGGAGAAGATCAGTAGAAGTACCGTGCTGCAGACAAATGTTTGTAAAGGACAAAGGAGAAAGCACAAGTCAAAAACAACTCCTAGACTCCAAAAACACTCAGTGCACACTTGATGGATAATTAAGCATTGTTACATCTACATTTAATTTCTTTCAACTTATCTCTTCCACCTTACCTTCCCTCACTCTAATTCCTCTAACCTTTTTGCCTCTTTTCAATCCAGGTATAAACAACGGAAGGTTATAAACTAAAAATGATTTCTTCACCTTTATATTACCCTAGTACCTGAAATGCACTTTATACATAGAGAATGCCCAGATACTTGTGAAATAAACACTATGTGTAGTCTATTAACTATGCCTAGGGACCACAACACTATAGTAATTCTTTATTACTTTAACAAGACAGTGTCCTGTGAAATTCAATTCTGATAGTAACTCAAGCAGTAACCTTGAAATGTGAAGTACTTTTGCAGGCCTTTAACAGAACTTAAAGAGACGTGTTTTTAACATTAATGTTTCCCATGATGTTTCCATTTAGTATCTCTAAAATACTGTTATTCAAATGTATGACTACAGCACAAGGCTATTCTTATATGCCTCTCTCAAGTTCTGCCCAAAAAAAGGCCATTCCCATTAAGAAATTCTAAATTAAAAGCACACATGCAATGTTTGTGTTATGAGATGGCAAATTTTAATTAGAAAACATACTGCCAGCACATATCAAAGCATCAGTGGAAAATGCTTCCCAGAGCTCTAACATACCAGAAATAGTTTAAAGAGCCCTCAAAATATCCAGCTACCCTTTCACTTCTCACAGCTTTGTACTGATCTCTACACATCCCCTGGGAGGCTCAGCTCCAAAGGTGTCACACCGCCACCACCTCTCTGTCCATACATCAGGAAATATTTTTTAAAGGGGTAAAAAAAAAAGGCAGAACTGAATGCAGCAGTTCAACATACTTCACCCTTAGTGAAACTCACCAAAACCCAAGAGGAAAGGAGAGGAGGCATAATTAGTCCTGCTTTACAAATAAGTGAAAAATGAAATAAATCATTGATTTGTCAAGGTCACAGAGCTAAGATGTAGTAAATTTCTGTATTTCAACAAGAATCTTCCGGTTCTAAATCTAATGCTCCTTCCACATTGCATCAGTCAACAATGAGTAAGACAGAATTTATTCTTTAGTGTCTCCTCTTAAAGACAGCCATGCTTATTCTCAAACCTCTACAATAATGCATCCAGCTGCCTAAATTAGACGACCTACTTGATCCTTCCCTAGATTAACCCCTGGCCTACTCAAGGGACAAGCTGAAGCATAAGATCAGAAGAGAATAGTGAGATGAGGAGACACCAGTTTAGTCAGCAAGTCCATGTGAAGAGGGCCAATGAGGAAATCAGGAGAGATGGTCATGTGTACATCTAAGAGGAAAGCAGAAGTAAGGCAACATTCAGTGATCCAGACAGGTGGTCAGAAAGACTGACAGAAGATCCATGTCACAGCTTCCATACCCTGTGCAAAAGGCAAGACTCCATCTCTAGGAAGCTTGACGAGGGCCAGGCCAGGCCTAGATCCAATACCAGGCAGGTTATAAAAGTAGTGACTCTTTCACTTGTTCAATGAAAATTTTAACATGCTTACCATGTGCCAGACAACATTCCAGGTACTAGAAGTATTAATAATAACATATCGTCCCTGCCTTCAAAAGGTTCAAACTAGTAAGAAAGACAGTAAGTGATACACTACTAAAAATATATACTTGACACTATGGTAACAATCTAAAAATTTTGACTTTACCAAGGCCAGTTGCAAGGATAAGGGGAAAGGTGAGGAATGCGGGCAGGATAGAGAAAGAATTAAGAAAGTCTTCAGTGAGGAACCCAATTATTGATATAAGACAAAGCAACACAACTTCTGGAATAGCCCATTGAAGCCACTCTATGATTTTGTTTCTAAAATTTAGGGTAAAGATTGTGGGTTGGCAGTGTGCAAAGACAGTCATATACTGAAAGTAAGGGCAGAGTCTGAGTGAAAGGGGAAAAAATACAGTGTCCATAAAATATGAACAAACCTCAAAAATATCATCACACAGGATACTATCCACCAATAAAAGTGAATGAAGTACTGATACATGCAACAATGTGGATGAACCTTGAAAGCATTATGCTAAGTGAAAGAAGTCAATCACAAAAGACCACATATTATATGACTCCATTAATATGAAATGTACAGAATAGGCAAATCTATAGAGACAGAAAGTAGACTGGTGGTTGCCTAGGGCTGAGGGAGTTGAGGTAAAATGGACAAGGACTATTTATAAATGTGAGGTTTCTTTGGAGGCTGATGAAAATGTTCTAAAATTGATTACAGCCGATCATTGTACAATTCTTCTGAATATACTAAAAACCACTGAATTATGAGTGAATTGGATGCTACATGAATTATATATCAAAGCTGTAACAAATATACCATAGTACATTCTTATAAAAATTCAAATATAAAAATTGCAGATGGTTTTATTATCCGCCTTAAGAAGCCATTTGCAGGCTAGGTTAAGTCAGCACAGTAAGTGTATGGGATTTGGAACTACGTGGAACAAGATTCAAGCTACAGCTGCACCGCTTGTCAGCTGGGCACATTTGGGCAAGCTACTTATCTAACCTGTCTGAGCTTAACATTGTCAGTTATAAAATAAAGACAACATCTACCTTGCAAGGTGAGAAGTAAGTTACGTAATCCAAATAAGTGGTCTGTATTGCTACCATTTTCTAAATGTTAGTATATGAAAAGTAAATGTTATCCAAAAAATTACATACATATCCTTTTCTTAGACAGTATTCAGAGGAATAAAACATACCAATATTCTAATTCAATTTTTCAAATCATTCGTGTCAAGATCTATGTTTCATTCATCTTTGCAAGTCCACCTTACCCAGGTGCCTAAGATGGAACTTTGGATCATAGGTGCTAAACATTTTTTGAGTGTTTATCATGGTCTAGTTACCCTGTTTTGTGCTTGATAGATGATAAAGCTGAATTCAAAACGTGGTCAGGGAAATGCGATGCTTTTTCCTCTATATCATGCTTACATATTTTTGGTGTAATTGCTTATTTGGGTTTGTTGTTGTTCTTGCTATTATTCCTTTACTATTAACCACAAGTTACATTCAAAAATATATTTCTCAGAGAAAACTTAACTATGCAAGGATTTGTAATTTCTCAGAAAAACTTGACTCTGTAAGAAGCTATAATCTATAAAGTGTTAATTACTTTTAAGAAGCCCTATTATTTTCAACATGAAGAACATATAGTAAAGCATGCCTAGTTTTCTCATTTTTAAGCAAAAATTTAAAAAATATATGCATGATATTTTAGTCTAGTTTACTTTAATTAGCAACTACATATTTCTGAGAAGCTGACACGTCTTTAGCTATTTTTCCTACCTCTTTTTGAAGTATAAAATTCCTTCCCAAAGAATGAGAGCTGATTTGAATGACTCAAAGTTGACTAACAATTTGTAATTAAACAAATTTTTTAAATTAACATATCAACTATTCCCTTTCACAACTTAAAAGCAACAATTTAATGCGTTTTAGCAGTTCTGCCTCTTATTTTAGCACTATAAAAACAGTACATTTCCAATACGTGCAGCTTTTAGCAATTTAAAAGGTGTTAGTAAGCATGCCACCAACATAACATAGTTAAAATTCATAACAAAGAAAATGTTGAGGATAACCTTACCATATCATCCGTCAGCGTCCTAATATTTAAATGCTGCAAATGAAAAAAACCAATCGTGTCAGTAATTTATAAGAGCTTTTTTTAATTTTAGTTAATAGAGTACATTCAAAATTCTACAATGCTAACTCGAATGTAATTAAATTCCTGACAGTCTAATAAAAATGTATTATATATTGTTTTAATCTCTTTCTCAAAAAGATGGACAAAAGTTACCCTGTACGTGGTAGTTTCAAACATTTACTAAAATTTATTGACTTTGTAAACCACACAAACTAGAAAAATAATTTGGGACAATAAATATATTCTCCCAATTAATAGTTTTAATTACTATTAAGTATATGAACTTAGAACACAATGAATATAAGACTTAAATGATTTTCAGAAAATATTTCTAATTATAAAACAGTGAAACTTTAAATTTACCATTAGTATGCAGCATAATAGATAATGAAGTACTTTGCTAGCTTAATTAACTTAAACAATTCTAGTAACGAAGAAGAATGTACTAGAATGACTATCTGCATCTTTAACATCAGCTTGATTTATCACCAGGAGTGACAGTAGACACTTTTCAGTTTCATTGCTGGCTTCAAGAACCCTTTTGCTGATTTCCTCGCCAGACAAACATAAGACCACTTTAAAATGTGAATAAATTAGTTTTCCTGCAAAGTGCAATTGAAAAGAAAAAATAATTATTTAGAAAAAAAAGAAAACACAGAAATCTAAGTTTTATAGATCCCAGAGTAGGGCAACGTTTTGTATTCAAGTAGCTAGATTCAATTACCAATTCTCCTCTCTCCCATTCATTGAAGCATTATATCTTTAAAAGGGCAGAGAAAGGGTCAAACACATTTTCTAAACAGGAAAACAGGTCTACTCTTTTATAAGCATAAAAGGACAGGTGTTAACAATTATCACCTAACAGAATAAGTGGTACATAGTTAAATTAAACATTTATTGAACGGAATGAAATTTATCATTCATGTTTGCATACTCAAGCACACCTTTATACTCATGAATCTACCTCAGTGATGATCCAGATTAAAAATCTGTACGGTGTAAATCACTATCCCAGATTCTCCATCCCCTTTCTTTCACCAAGATGGTCCTTTCTCTAGTGCAAAGGAAAAAAAGTAACTGGAGGAACCTAAAATGAACTGTGTATATGCCAAAGAGAATGTGGCCAAATAAATGACCATGAGCCCACCGCGAGGTTAGAGATTGAGCTGCCTGTTGAGTTAGAACTACCCACTTTGACCTAGAAATAAGGAAATAATAATAGTGGACAAACTAAGCATTAGTGTCTAATACTTGGGTATAAAATTTGCTTTTTATCAATACTATCTTCAACCTTTGACACTAACAAGTAATGCTTCTTATGGTCCTTATGAGTGAGTATGATCCTGAGCAGGATTGTAAAGTTTCTAAGGCACTTAGGGCCAGAGTGTCATCCCTGAGATCATTACTAGTACTAAACCCAAAACTACAGGGCTCTCGAGTTTGCAGAGAAAGGAGCTGGGGAAATGCCTGCATGGGCTCCCTTCCTATGACTGCCTGCTATATATGCACCTTCCTGCCAAGGGAGGTTTCCAGCCCACTGCACTTGGTTAACCACATGTCTCTCTTTTGTTATTCTAATATCACAAGTATCACCCCAATAACAACTCATATCAATCTTGAAAGGGGTCATTTCAAGTGTCTGTGACAAGAAAAGAAGAATGTAGTCAACTTCTGACACAATAAGCATGACAAGTGGCCTAATGCTTAAAAAATAATGCCAAAGAAATCAAGTATAAGGCTGAAATCCTATTTAGAACAGTATGCCACAATGAAGAGTAAACATCTATTTACACAAATGAAATATTCCCAAAGACCAGTTTGAGTTGCTTCAGGAAAACGCCATAAAAGTGATGTTTAAAAAAAAAGAAGAAGAGACAATGAAAATAGAAAAACAATTTTAAGAGAAATAAGAATAGGGCCCATGCAAGATTTATGATCTAAAACTGCACAGAAGATACAGAAAGTAAAAGTACTAGATAGGAAAATAAGAAATATAAATTTCATGACGTAAAATCCAGAAGATATAAACGTCTCAGAGATACATTTTTATATACCTTCAAAGGCCTAAAATTAGACAGCCTTTTAAATTAGAATTGGGCTCAACTTTCAGGAAAAGAGTAGTCACTCTTGGGTAAAAACACGGCAACACAAGGATCCATTTTTGGTCATAGTTTTTTTATATGTATATTCTTAAACTACCTCATTGAGAGTCTAGCTTTTTTTCCCCCCCTAATTAACTTGCTAGAGGCTTGCAGTGTTTTTTAAAATTATATAGGCATGTACATAAGCCCAGTTACAACTTATATTGTTATATGCAATGTTTCACAAAAAAGAACATGTAATGAATCACAACAGAATTACAATGTAAGGGTAGCTAGCTTGCAGGGAGAAATAAGAAAACTCGAAGGGATGTAGGTTTGGAAAGTACAATCAAGACTGACAGAAAAGAAAAATGCTAAGGTCAAGTTCATTATTCCTTCTCTTCTGGAGAACACTTACCTATCTCACCACCAGCAAGAGAAGCCAGTAGGAGAGGAAATGACAGCAAATTCAAGGACCCATACAGGACTGGAGATATTGACTAACAGAGTAAACAGCTGGAAAACTGATCTGAGAATGTTTCTATATCAAAACAGTAAAGTCAGAATAGGTTTCATTTCAGGATTTAGCTTCTGAAGAATTGAGATTACGTAGTTATTTGTTTATACACATGCAATCAAAGAAACCACTAAAGAGGTTAGCATTCAAAATCTGAACAGATCTAAGCACTAGTAATTTCCTAAAAACTGGAATATTCAATCACAGTCTACTTCAAACAAAACGGGAAAATAAAGAAATAAACACTAGTGAAAAAATGTAAAGATGATATCAAGTAGCACTCTTTTGCAGGATGTTTGAATGTTAATATTAAATTCAAGTTTATCATTAAAAAGTTTACATTATCTCAAGGTCCTGCCTGTTTGGCTTATACACTTATAAAATAGGGACTACCCATTAAATTGAAATTGCTGAGAGAAAGGGAGAAAAGAAGAGAAAATGACTGACATAAAATCCTCAGATAATTCTGTCGGCTTTTAGGCTTACTTGTATAAATACAAAACCATAAGGGTAACATCCTTAATTAAAATAAGAAAAAACTTTATAACACAAAAATATTGCTTTCGTACCGGTACTTGAGGTACTGTTTAAATGTCTGGTTAACTTAATCAAGACACTTAAAAAATGAAGTGCTGCTGTTTTATAGCCACCAGCAATGCTCTTTACTATCTTTCAGTTTGGGAAAATAGGAACTGCATACACATCAGTCCAGTTCATGAGTAACCTTTGCTGACATGCACTCCAAGAAGAAAACAGAAACATAAAATCAACTATTAAATGAAAGCAACTAGGAACACCTTTAAAAATAATAACCTGATAGCCACCTTTTGTGATTATATTAATATTTACCCAGTAAAAAGTTAAAAGAATACAGTTTTAGACATATTAACTTTCACACCTAAATGTGACTTTGTGACCTTTAGTTATATTACCTAAATATACGCTTTATGGCATTGGGATAGAACAAAACTAGTGATGATATTTAAATATAAACAGTTCTTTCCACAGGACCACTGGTATTAAAGCACATTAGGGCTCTTTTCCAAACCAAAAACTCACCCTTCTTCCTGTGGTTCTATGATTCTCAACTTGCTAATTCTATTTTCTCCCTAAAAAGCAAGGAGTGCCACATATAGATGGGTAACAATGCTTTCTGCTAATGACACTTCCTAGGATGAATGGTCAAGAGGGTCACTCTGGAATTGAAAGAGGGAAAAAAAAAGCTTTTATAGATTTTTCTTCAAAAGAACATAGGATTCAGGGGGGAAAAAGTAGAAACACAGAACATAGGTTTCTATATTCCCATTTAAGCAATGCATCAAAACTTTTATTGAAGACAGTGCATGCTGTCGAAAAATAGATTTAGAGCATTCAGAGCACTGTGCTAAATGCTGTGACTATCAAGAGGTATGTGAAACAGTTACCCCAGTAACTTAGTTTACAAGTAAAGTAGCAAAGTTGGATAAATTATAACATACAAAGCAACATAAAAACCCCAGAGGTCTACACACAGTGAAAAAGATTACAAACTATAGCCCAAGACTTTTAGCAAATTTTGTTTTCTTTCATTGGTTAGCATACTTGAACTAGCAGGCCAGTGGAGCAAAGATCTGTCCATTGATGTCATTAGGAACATGACAGCCACCATCAGATGTCAAGCTAGCAGGCTTGGATCAATTTGTTATTGTCATCAGAGCCAAATATATGGTAACATTTTTAAATAATCTTTGGTTGATACAATTTGATTCTATTAAATTTACATCATTTAACTGGGTCCTTATGAGGAATTGTCAACAAGAGGAAACTCTGTGAGATTAAAGCCTGTAAACACACTTGACTCAGACACAGTTTTCATGAACTGGACCCTCTAGACCGGCTGGTTTTCAGCTTTTTAATGTACATGAGAATCATGCCAAGACTTTCTTTTAAAAAACAGATTCCAGGGCTTCAGCCTCCCAACATTCTGATTCAATAGGTCTAAGGTGAGACTTGGAACCTACATGCTTAAGTGGCCATGCTTGTAATGATGTTGCAGCATGTCCAGGACCATTCAGGAAACCCTACTCCACATTCCACCATTGTCAGCCATTAAACATTCTCTTAGCCTACACATGTATGAATTTGTCATCATGTGGCTCACTTTAAAAATCAGATGTCCCTGAAATAAACCACATAAAGATTATAGATAAGAAGTATAAGAGGATTTCAAAGAAGTGAAAGGCAGGGAGCTAGGATAGTTGGGACAAACTTTACTGCCATGAAGTGACAGGCATCAATTAGTACTATTTTAAGAAAATTAGACAATGTCTGGTATGTAGGATGAATTACCAATTGCATCATTTATTCAAATGTTTAGTCTATGTCTAAGGTAAAATCATTCAATCTCATAAGCATATATTTAGTACGTAACTATTGAAGATTGTTCATTATATCAAACCATGACATGATACTATTTGCTTGACAAAATGAGTAAATGACAAGTTATGGACTGACATAGTAATGTTATACCTTAAGGGGAAAATGCAAAAATTAGTCTTAACCACATCTGTGGCTGACAGTAATATGTTGCTCACACTTCTGTTTTAAAATCCAGATTATTCCTTTCCACCAATAATTTATAAATATATACTTCAACCACATTTCTACTTCACACACCTGTGTTTACCTTAATGTCAACACCAGTTATAAAGACTGTGGAAATTTAATGTAACATTACTACTAATGATGGCACTAAACACACCTATGGAGTCTACCTAAGGATCATCTCCCCAGCAACTACACAACACACATAGATGTGAAAATATTATTCTTCAAGGGCTCCAGATTTAACATCTAAGAAAGGTCCAAAAATAACACTGAAGCTTTCATAGCAGTGAGGACAAGAGTAGACCTGGCTCTTTGATACTGTACTAAAGAAAAACTTTTAAGTTGATAGCTCTTCATGTGGTAGGTTTTTCAGTCTGAGGTGGAAAAAAGTGAGAGAGGAGATGTTAGGAACAGGTGAGAATTAGGAAAAGCTCTCCAGCCTCTTTTAAACTGTTCATTTTTTTCAAAACAGTAATTCTGCCAACCTTAGAAAGACAAACACACCACCCATTATCCAAGGCTTCTCTTCTGTCATTCACCCAAGAATCCAGACCTCCCTTCTCCATAATTCCCACTTTGTGAAAGGAGAGTCATCAAGAGAAAACAGTTTCAGAAAGAGGCATCACTATCATTCAAGTGTCCACAGAAGTTGAGAGAAAATATTCATTTCTGAAAACACAGCAGGGTTTTCAAAAGGATAAAAAGGCTACAACATAGCTGATAGGAAACGACTGCCTCTCTAGAAAAGTCAATTATCATATTGTGGCTTGGAAGTCTAACCTAGATTACACATCACAGCAGGTACACACTTAACAAGTCATTTTTCATTCTAACATAACTCCAGAGTCCTTTTTCCTCCAATGAACTCAGTCAATGTTGAGGTAAAATTAAAGAGAAAATATAATGGCTAATTCCAGTAACACAGTTTTAATATCTATTTTAAGATGTTCTCTTCAGCTGTTCCAGTTCTTTTTACCTATACTAAAAGATCAAAAACTCTTCTGTATTATATCCAGGGAAAAGCAATTCGAATCATTGAACCACTTCACAAGTAGCTTTGGTTCTAGGTTTCTAGAATCCAAGACCTTTTCACCTGGAGAAGGCTGAAAAGCATTAAAAGTATTTGCTATAGAGAGTTAAACTGATCCCCATAGCTCCCAGAATCACCTTGAAGTTTATCCAAATTACTAAATTACTTCTGAGAGTGCCTTAGCCTCCTAGATGTCTTGTCCAAGACACAAATTTAGACTGGATATTCCTGAGGCCAACATAGTGCCACACAATATTTCACATATATTTGAGAAGGATTTTGCCTACATTTCAGCATCACCATAGGGAAAAGAAATTTGGTTAAACCTTTTTAGTGAACAATTTGGTAAAACAAATCCCATGTTCACACTTTAACCTAATAATTCACTCAGGAAATATGAAATACAACCAAAGGTTCATATGCAAATATGTATCACCAAAGCATTACTTTAAGTAGCTAGAATTGTAATCAACCTAACATTTCCTAAAACATGAGAAAGATTAAATAAGTCAAAGTCCTGCCATATGGACTACAGTGACATGAAAAAATGCTTACAATACAATGATACATGGGAAAAAGCATTTAAAATTGCATATGTGAAAGAAAAAAAAGAAAGAAAACTGCACATGTGGCCAGGTGTGGGTGACTCACGTCAGTAATTCCAGCACTTTGGGAGGCTGAGGCAGGAGGATCACTTAAGCCCAGGAGTTCGAGACCAGACTGGGCAACATGGCAAGGCCCTGTCTCTACTGAAACAGCTGGGTGTGGTGGTGCACTTGTAGTCCCAACTACTCAGGAGGCTGAGGTGGGAGGATCACCTGAGCCCAGGAGTTGGTGGAGGCTGTAGTGAGCTATGATGATGCCACTGCACTATAGCCTGGGTGACAGAACAAGACCCCGTCTCCAAAAAAAAAAAAAAAATTGCATATGTAACATAATCCTAACTTCATTACTGTAAAGAAAAAAATTAACAGGAACCACTGTTAATTTTATATATCTGGATTGTGGAATTTGGGTCATTTTTTTTCATATTTTCATGTGTTTTCCCAGTTGTCTAACAATGAGCATATTTATTTTTATGATACAAAAAGCTTTTTTTTTAAGTTGCTATGGATAATACTTTTGACACTGAACAGAAAACATAGATTACTTCCTTTTCAAATAAAAAAGTATGTATTAGTAAAAGAAGAAAAAATGAAAATCTAAAAAATATAATAAATACTGTGAGCACAGACTTTTTAATAGGCTGGGCTTTGTGATGCATATTTTCAAGTGTGTCAGAATATATTAAGTATTGTTCATTTGTTTCCTAATTCACATATATAAATTAACCAATCTCAAAAAGCTCCTTGGTTCTGTGAATTATTGATGTTGTCACCTGCTACAGACTTAATTCCAAGAAAAATATACGAATCACTACATCACAAGCACAAATCCTTTTGACACAAATTCAATTTCTGTAGCAACAATAATATATTGACTTAGCTTTATTTTTCCATTTTATGACACTTACTAATGGTAGAGATAAAAGAAATCTATCATTTTTCTTTATTGTAAATGTAAACGATACCATGCCATCTTGAGAAAGTTAAGGTAAATATCACTCACTAGATAATCCCTTAATGTAAATGAGGACATGATGCCAAAATATAAGAAACAAAATATAAGACTTATGATTTTTCAAGCAAGACCTAGGCTCATAATCCTAATTTTTTTTTCTAGTACACGGCATAATTAGGCTACCAACATGTGCAAGACACTACATTAAATATCAAGAGGACCAACTCTCTGCCCTTAGGAGCTAATAACCAAAAGAATTGGCAAGAGAAGTAAGCAAATAATCAAAATGCAAGACAATGAGATAAGCACCATAACAATGTATTCAATGGTAATTCAAAGAAAAGCCTCTACCTGCTAATTATATATGCTTAAATACATGCTAATTAACATGCAAACATTATAGCAATGATCTAAGACTAGAGTCAAATACACTTTTAGCCATGATTCAGGTACAACTTGTAATATAGAATTTGTTCTTCTTAGAGAATGAGATTCCTAAAATATTCATTCATTCATTCATACATGCAACAAATATTTATTATACATTACAGCGTTCTTGACAAGGGATATACAAGTAAATACAACAAAGATTTTTGCCCTAAGGAACTTATCTTCTATTGGGAAAACATGATAAACACACTAAGTAAATTACTTCTTTAGTTAGGATGTTAGAAGGTGATGCGTGTGCCCTGATAAAAATGAAAAGTATTTTGCAACAATTTGGATGGAACTGGAGACCATTATCCTAAGTGAAGTATCTAAAGAATGGAAAAACAAACACCACATGTACTCGATATTAAATTGGAACTAACCGATGAGCACATGTGCACAGAGGGAAATAAAACTCAGTGGAAATCAAGCAGGGGGGAGGGTGGGGAGGGTGAAGAGGAGAAGGGCAAAACCCTACTTAATGGGTACAATGAACACTATCTGAGTGATGGGCACACATATAACCCTGACTCAAGCATAGCAAAAGCGATCCATGTAACCAAAACATTTGTACCCCTGTAATATTTTGAAATAATAAAAAACAGTGAGCTGTGATGACACCACTACACTCCAGCCTGGGCAACAGAGAAAAACCCCTATCTCTAAAAAAATAAAAAACAGAAACGTAAAAAACAAATAAATAAAAATTAAAATGTAAGCCTCTCAAAAAAAATAATAGTAGTTAGGCCAAGATGGGCCTGGGATGCAGGGCAGAAGGGTTTGCAGTTGCAATTTTAAATATGTGGAATTGGGTAGGCATAGGCCTCATTGAGAAAGTGGTGTTTCAGCAAAGAGCTGAAAGTTGGCTAAAAAGTCATCTACGTGGATGGAGCAGGGGTAAGTGTTTCCGACAGAAAGAAAAGCCAGAACAAAGCTGTCAGGAGAAGTATGTCTGATGCTCAAGAAACAAGGAAGCCAGTGTGGCTCCAGCAATACAAAATGAAGTCAGAGAGAAGAAAAAGAAGGTAGGTCAGTCCCAGACCATTTTACATTTTAAGGACATGGGTTTTTATTCTTCTGAATAGTCACAAATATGTTGTAAGTGTAAAAACATTATAAATAATCAACTTACACAGTAAATAATAGTCAAATCAACATGTTATGCGAGTTACATGGGGAGGGGAAAGGTCTGTACTCAAATAATTATTTATTTCAGGGCCTTTTTAGTGGCTTGTTTGGTTATGGGGCAAGGAGTCATATTCTATAAGGTATTATATTAGAAATACTCCCAAAACACTGTAAAGCTAATAAAGGCAATTTTTAGACAAACTCAGTTAATTCTATCAACTATTTTTTTAAATATAGAATTAGGCCAGGGGGTGGAGGGGATAGCCAGACATGTTTGGAGAAAAGAGGATGAGGGGAAAAAACTTCCTTACAACTGTTTAAAAATAACCCCAAGGACCCCTCCGAAGTCTGATCATTGGCCCCAGGGGCTATCCCTCAGAGGTCTGCACACAGATGGGACAGTGCTCCTCAGACATCTCAGCCCCAGACACAGGGACCCTCACCTGCACCAGCCCCATGGCGCCTCCTCCAGCTCCTGTGATCAAGGGACCCCTTTCCTTCCTACTAATCTCTGGGTTACCTCAGCATCTCCAACTTGCCCTTTACCTTTCAATACTCTTCAAAGTGATCCCCACGTTGAATTGCCCATGGTTTCTATTTCCAGTCTGGCCCTTGACTGAGATGCTGCCCCAGTCCCTTCCCACTCAATATCCGGGCTCACACTGTTTCGGTTACCCTATACACCCTCCTACTCACTTTCAAATGCTGCCTGTTTCAGGAAGGTTCTCAAACCTTCCCAGCATCAAACATGCCCCTCCTGGCTCTCAAATGCTGCCTTGTGTCGTGGCATAATAAAGTAGTAACAAGCAGAAGTGAACAGCCTGGGATCTGGAATCAAACTCACCTGGATTGGAATTTAGCTCTGATATCGATCACCTGTGTGACCTTGGGCACTTGAACCCTCTGAGCCTCAGTTTCTTATCTGTACCATGAGGCTAACAAGCATTTGTCCCCATAGGCTTGATAGAAGATTTAATGGAAAAGGCCATGCAAAGTACACAACATACTACACCTGTGATTAGGAGGCTCTAAATGTTACTCTACTTGTTTCTCATTAACATGCTCATAGGCAACACCTTGATTCAGATCATAATTGTTATCATTGTCCTCATGACTAACCCCCCCAGTCTCCTCCCTGGAGAGCTGGGGCCCCCAATCATTGTCTAATCCATTTAAATCCATGTCATCTTCCCCTCTGGGCTTGATTTTTGTCATGGTCACTTTGCCAGTAGCTCTATTTTGCTGGATATCAGTTATACTGGACTGTCCTCTTTTCAGCTAGGGCCTCTCATGTGTTATCATATTTCTTTGGGGCTCAAATCTGGGGGTTGAGAACTTTAAGCAGTGACAGTTTCCTAATGACATCCCCAGAGCCCACATGTTGCCTGGGCCTCAGGAGAATAAGTCTGATGGATGAATGAGATGTGAAGTAAACAAACTGAGAAGCTATTGCACATATAAATTTATAGCAAGGGTGGATCAACCTGAATTGTTATCAAAAAATGATGACCCCACCTATGTCTCACCATAGCCTTTTTGTCACAATTCCCTTGAGTCACTGATCACTGTTTGTCTTGCAGTTTTTGTTTATGTACCACCATCATTTTTTTATGCGGCAGGTACCATGTTTTGTTTAAATTCAAATCCCTAGACTTAGCACAGTGCAGGGAACATTTTAGGCCACTGGTTTTCAACCTGATCACACTCTTTTCAACCTGACTACACATGAAAATCACTTGAAAGTTTGTTTTCTTTTCCCAATAGAGATGCCTAAGTAATAACTCAGAATACTCAAAGGTGGGGCCTTCCACTCTAACGTGCAACCAGGGTTACAAACCACTAAGGCAAACTATTTTAAATTCAGTCTTCTAGCATTACACTTCTAGTCTTCTAGTACCAAAACTATCATCAAAAAATCTCCAAAGATTCCCCCGACGTAAATATGGTTAGACGTCTGTTGGTTTGTCTGCTTGGTGCACACCAACCCTTCTTTGCAAATGCCTATGCCATACAGGTGGGACCAGCAGCCTTCATTGTTTCTTGTAAGCCAGCCCTGGCCACAACAGAACACAAAGCAGGATAAAAACCCAAGCAGAGCCAATCAAATTCTCACTCTCCCAGAAATCTGGAATTGGAATTCAGAGATGAAAATCAAGCTCTGCTCTTGCACGGACCAAGGGCATATGTACATATCTGGAATTGTGGGGCTCTAGACTTGGCTGTGTGAAGGTCAAAGCAGCGGAAGTCACACTATGCAGAGATAAAACAGTGGAGCTAATGCCTAACGAGAAGCAAAATGACACTGTGTGGCCCCAGAGGGAGAGAGAACAAGAGAACCTGCCAGTTTTCACTTCCTGGTTTCAGTCCCTCATGAGGGCCAGCCACACTTACTGTTCCTGATTCCAGGAACTACCTGTGTGTCTTTACAATTTCTCCTTTCAGACTTAAATTAGATATTGTATGAAGGTCTGTTCCTTTAAGTCAAATGGGCCGTGGCTGAGACAGAACCCAAGATTGCAAAATGGGTCCCCAGGTAATCACATGATATAGCCCACCTTATCATCATTACTACCACCACTTAATGGGCACTTTACAATTACTAATGTACCCAACAATCCTATCAATTAGCTATTATCTCCATCTTAGAGATCAGGAGATTAAGTGGCAAAGAAGGGACTTGCCAGAGATGGTGAGTGCCCAAGCTGGGAATGGAACCTTGCTCATTCTGACTCAGAAACCCAGGCTCATTCTCTTTCCCTTTCCTCAGTCTCTACTATGATGATGGGACAGCCACTGTTATCAAACCGAGGGAGGAATACATACAGCAGAAATGAAGCAGTTTCTGAATTATTTATAGGGCAAAGAAATCTGAAAATGAAATCTTAACAAGAAAGATGAGCATAATTCCAATTGGATGATTATTAAATGGTAACAACACTGACTACAAAGCCATACCTTAAAACTTCAGATGAATGAGTATGGATGGGGAGAAGGGGATTGGAATTTTTATAAACTAAACATGAAATCAACCATGTATTTCTAATAAAGATACATGGCTTGCTAGGGAGTTTCCTTCTTTGTTTTTTAAAGCTGTTCTCAAGTATAAGTATATAACAGAAATGTAAGGAATGGTTGTTTTTGGTTTTTTTCAGAGAAGGTTGGACTCCCTGGGCTCAAGTGACACTCTTGCCTCAGACTCCTAAGTAGTTAGGACTACAGGCATGTGCCACCAAGCCCAGCTTTGAATACTCTTTTATTTCACATTTATAGATATTTTTTAAAACTGTAATACATACCACAAGCCTTATAAGCCATGCCCTTCCAATTCAGACTTAAATTAAATATAGGCCAAAATTATTTGCTTTCCAACATCACTCAAAAAAAAAAAACAGCTCAAGTCAGAAATTACACAACAGCTAATCAAAGAAATTTTAATTGTTTTAACTACTGATAAAGTTTGAACTTTTCTAAATAACTGAATTACCATTAAGTTTTCTTGCATAATTTGATTACTACCCTCTAAATTGTTTTATCACTCAAAAAGAGTCAAAAGATGATTGCATATTTACAAAATTAACATCTGAAAAACAGAAAAAGAGCACAACTCAAGCTTTTTCATGCAGTTCCAGTACTATGCATAAAATGTGGGTTACATTTTACATTTCTTTCAGAAATACTAATCAAGCAGGATATAGTTACTGAGCATCTAAGCTAGTGAGCCACCAGGCTAAGGCTGGGATATAAAGACCTATATAAAATACATCACCTGCCCTGAAAGAGTTTATAATCCAATAGATTCTAGAGGAAAAATAAATAGGCTGAGTCACTTATTTTCCCTTTTTGGCTATTCAAAAAATAATATAACATTAGTAACTATCCTATCAGGACTAAACATACTGAAAAACATGGTTTCCTCATCTGAATACTTTCCTTTAGTTATCCAAAGGAATCTGGAGAATTTGGAGATAAATCCTAGAATGAGAATAGATAGAGAGCAGCCCAATACTGTACCAAACTTGCACTGTGTCATATGGCAACACAGTGAAATTACAACATAAAACATTCTATGTCACCAGTTTGGTTATGAACACACCTATTTCTGTAGTCAAGCCACAAGCTCAAGCAACTGCAGCCTAACTGTCTTTGGCAATCTTCCAACACCACCAAAGTAGACTTCAGCAATGACACCCTCTAGCAATAATCCAAGCATTTCTGTATAGGACTTTTAAAGGTACAGTAATAGGGCTTGCACAGTAGCTCACACCTGCAATCATAGCACTCTGGGAGGCCAAGGCAGGAGGATAGCTTGAGGCCAGGAGTTCAAGACCAGCCTGAGCAAGAGCGAGACCCCATCTCTACAAAAAAATACAAAAATTAGCTGGGCATGGTGGCATGTGTCATAGTCCTAGCTACTCAGGAGGCTGAGAGAGGAAGATCATTTAAGCCCAGGAGTTCAAGGTTGCAATAAGCTCTGATGAGGCTGCACTTTAGCCCAGGTGATAGAGTGACACCGTCTCAAAAAAAAAAAAAAAAGTACGATAATAGTTTTATGTTGATTATCACACCATTCAAGCACACTAATGAAATAAGTCAACACAAGTTTTAAGAAGTCAGCAGCTGACAACCGCAGGTATGGGAAAGTACCCAATGATCCTACCAACTAGTGTAAATGACTAAGGACCACAGATCTTGCAAGGATAGGAAGGTACTTCTCCTGTGCTTATTTCTGTCATTACTGATGTTGTTTTGCTCATAAACTTATCACTGACGGTAGCTCCAGACGTTTTGAGGGTGTATCATCTTTGCCAGAATAATGTCCATGTTATCTGGAAGGGGTAAATCATCACATTATGAGAAGGCAGTCTATAGGAAATACCTGACTTACAGGTGTAGCCTCTAAGGGCCATAGGCAGTCCCTTTAAACATCAGTGTAGGCCAAAGTCTGTTGGCTAAAGGAGAACTAAGAAAAAAAAAGTGCTGCTAGAGCACCATAGGGAAATTCTCACCATGTGTCCTCAACATGTGCAAATTTCTATTTGCACAGCAAAGGGAAAGTCACTGGGAAAATATAGCCATTTTTGGAAGACTGAAGAACCAAAGTTCTGAAGTATAGGAGATTGGGACAAAAAAGGTAAATTTGTTCAACAGGTACTTGGTACCTGTTTGGAACTGGAGACTCAAATAAGGAAAATTTCCACCTCATCCTCCCTCATTCCCCCCACGCCCCCCCACACACACACCTGTTAGTCTAGTAAGGCTAACAGAAACTTCATCTCTAAAGTACAGTACAGTGAGATGAGTGCTACAACACCTCCTGGTCTAAGCATTCCAGGAGAGCTACTTAAGGGTACCAGGAAGATCTCAGGGTCCAGATTCTCTTCAAGCATTGCACAGAGGACAATGGAATGGACCAAACCAAAAACAGAGGGAAAGCTTCCCCGACAAGAGATCTAGCTTGTAAAAATACACTACTTGCACACTAAAAACTAGGTGAAAGAAGACAAAAAGAATGAATGAACGGATAAATAAATAAATGCATTGCAATCAGGCAGGGACCTACAAGGAATTTGTATGGATGAGAACTGGATTTCGGGTGGAAAGTGAGGGGTTCAGTTCTTGTGGGTGTTGGGACTCAGAAAACAATACCCCAAAATGAAGGCCTCAGAAGCAGCTCTTGCAAGTTTTTCTCTGACCTTCTCCTGCCCTCTTGTCTCTCAGTACCATGGAAACTAGAATCCCTCTTACTCAAGGTGGGTCAGAGAAACCAGAAACCCCTTTTCCCCAAAACCAGCCATAAAACATAAAAAATATTACTCTAACTTCCCCCCACCACCACCGTTCTTTGTAAAAATCGGCCATAAAGAAATTACCTGACCTACTTTGTTTGATTATAGGTCATAAGACCCCCATTGCAGACAGGGCCCTGCCCCACACCCAGAAGGAAGAAATGCATGCTCAGAGAAGCCAAGAAGAGTCTAGACAGAAAGGTCTTGCTGGGTTTCCCCACTCAGTCTATTTTTGTCCAATCACATTTCTACATGGCTATCCATACTTTGTTAAACCTAAGTATAATAAAAATGGACATTACGGTGGCTCACACTTGTAATCCTAGCACTCTGAGAGGCCAAGGCAGCTGGAGAATCGCTTGAGGTCAGGAGTTCAAGACCAGCCTCAGCAAGAGTAAGACTCCCATCTCTACTAAAAATAGAAAGAAATTAGCTGGACAACTAAAAATAGATGAAATTAGCCAGACGTGGTGGCACATACCTATAGTCCCAGCTACTCAGGAGGGTGAGGCAGGAGGATGGCTTGATCCCAGGAGTCTGAGGTCGCTGTGAGCTAGGCTGATGCCATGGCACTCTAGCCCAGGCAACATAGCGAGACTCTGTCTCAAAAAAAAAAAAGGACAATTTCCCCTGTATCTTTGGGTCGTTACTTTGAAGTCCCTTGTATATATATATATTCACATGTCTTTTCTCCAATTAATCTGCCTCTTCAGTGATTTTCAGTGAACCTTCAGAGAGAGAGCGAAGGTGACACTTTCCCTTCACTCCTACTTGGCCAAGGACAAAATCATTAAGGGACAAAATCATGCTACTTGGCCTTTAAACTGGAGACGACGGAGGGGAGAAACTGAAGAGTTTTAGGCAGTTTCCATAATCACACTTAAGTTCCCAAAAAATTGTTTTGGCAGCAATGTGGTGGATGAAATAAAATAGGCCCAAGAACTAGAGCCAAGGAAATGATTCAGGAAGCTGCTGCAATAATCCAGCAGAGAGATGAGAGATGAATAAGGTCAGGGACAGCAGGGTTACAGAACAGGAGAATGCTCTAATAAGTACCCCAGGAAGCACAATCAAGGTTACTGGGTGACAAACGGATATGGGAGTTAAAGATCAAGAAGTGCAGAATAAATCTGAGGGTAAAATGATGACATTCACTCAGAGAATACAAAAGAAAAAAGTTTGTGAGGAAGGAGATAATAAGTTCAAATTGAGATATGGCGAGTTTGACGTACCTATAATCCATCCATATATAATAAGTTGAATATTTTGGACAATACCTCAAAGAAGAATCCTAAAATACAGATAGAGTTTAAGAAGTTATCAGCATCTAGATCTGAGCTATCCAATATGCTAGCCATTACCCACATATCGCTATTTAAACATAATTTAATTCAAATTAAATCAAATTAAAAATTCAGCTCTGGTAGCACCAGCCACATTTCAAGTGCTCAAAAGCCACGTATAGCTAGTAACTATCAAACTGAACACAACAGGACAAACATTTCCATCATCTCAGGAAGTTCTATTAAAAAGCACCAATGTAAATGGCAGTAAAAGCTAAAGAAATGGATGAGCTCATGCTGGAAGGAGGTATAAAGGAAAAAGAGAAGATGAAAGGGATAGTACTTGGGAACACTAATTTTAAAGGGTGGGAAAGGGGTGAGCAAAGATCAGGAGAGAAGAACACGTCCAGCCCAAGGTTTCAATAAGTGAGGGGTTAAATATTAATATGTTGAAGAAGTCAAGTAAGATGAAGCTTAAAAACTCAGCCATTGGGTTGGGGATTTGTTGATCTGCTAAAGCAACTCCAGAGGAATGACAGAAGCAAAGGCAAGGTTGAGGAACCAATGGGAGATGGCTCATCCCTCCTTTATGAATGTACCCTACCCCTTACCAATGCTATCATAATAGCAGCAACAGGCTAAGAACTATTTAGTATGGCAGTCCCTGGGTTGCAGACCACCTGACTTAAATGGCGGTGTTTGCTACTTACAAATGGGCTCCCAAGGCTCCCCGTAAGGATAATTTATAATTAAATAATTAAATTAATAGCCCAGGAACTAGTTTCTTCCGCACATGTAAACAAACCCTCATGGCATAAGCGGTTTGTTGGCGCAGCATCCTTACACTAGTGGTTAGTCTCCTTGTTTGTACAGTCGCTGACACACAGCATCACTTTTGTCTTAACTTTTTTATTTTATTTTGTGAGTCTGTGTTTACCCTTATGACCATACATCCAAAGCGCAAGTCCACTGCTAGTCCAGGTGAGCCAGCAGCAAAGAGAAAGGTGATTACGATGGAAACAAAAGTAGAAATAATTAAGTGTTCGGAAAAAGGCAGATGCCATCATTCATAGGGAAAGCATTAGACTTCAGTCGCTCGGGGACTATCGGAACAATTATAAAGGATAAAGTGAGGATAATGGAACATGTGAAAGACAGTCCTCCAATGAGAGCATCAACTATTACTAAGCAGCATAGTGGATTAATTATTGAAATGGAAAGATTATTATTGATTTGCACGCTTAGAAAGTAAAAGTAGTTGTGATGAGGAATTTGTTGCAAGTAAAGGTTGGTTTAATCATTTTTAAAAATAGGGCCAATACGCATAATATTAAACTGCAAGGGGAGGCAGCCAGTGCCAATGTAGCTGTAGTAACTAAATTTCCTGAAATGTTGAAGAAAATTATTGAGGAGGGGGGTTATTTGACAGAACAAATATTTAACGTAGGTAAAAGTAAATTGTCCTGGAAAAAAATGCCTAAAAGAACTTATTTCTTGAAAGAAGAAAAAAGTGCTCCAGGGCATAAAGCAGCAAAGGACAGACTAACCTCATTGCTAGGGGGCTAATGCATCTGGAGATTTAAAGCTCAAGCCTTTGCGTGTTTACTGCTCCAAAAATCCAAGAGCACTACACCGAATTATTAAAGCAGCTCTTTCCGTTATTTGCAAGTCAAATTTAAGGGCCTAGGTCCCACTTGCCATGTTTGAAGATTGGTTCTTGAACTGTTTTATTCCTGCTGTAGAATGTTATGATTTGGAAAAGAAAATTCCCTTTAAAATTCTGCTTGTGCTAGACAATACTCCAGGACATCCAACGTCTTTAGATGACCTTCACCCTAATGTAAAGGTCGTATTTTTACTACCCAACACTACATCTTTACTATAGCCAATGGACCAGGGAATCATTTCTGCATTTAAGAATTATTATTACACTTAGAGCATACATTCTCACAAGCAGGCGGGGCTACAGAAGATATGATGACCTTGAGAGAGTTCTGGAAGAATTATAACACCGATGATGCCATCAAAAAACATCACTGATTCTTGAAGGAAATGAAGCAATCAACAAAAGGGGAGTAGAACAAACCACGTCCTGACTTTGATGATTTTCGTAGCTTCACAAAAGAAGACATCTCCGAAGCCAGAAAAGTTGTGGTGGATAGTGGCAATGCTCTGCAATTGGACATCAGTGAAAATGTCATCAACTTACTAGAGTCCCATTCACAAGAATTAACCAATGAAAGACCTTATGGAGATAGAGAAGCAGCTGATAGAAACATAAGAATGTGGCCGGGCGCGGTGGCTCACGCCTGTAATCCTAGCACTCTGGGAGGCCGAGGTGGGCGGATCGCTTGAGCTCAGGAGTTCGAGACCAGCCTGAGCAAGAGCGAGACCCCATCTCTACTAAAAATAGAAAGAAATTATATGGACAGCTAAAAATATATATAGAAAAAATTAGCCGGGCATAGTGGTGCATGCCTGTAGTCCCAGCTACTCGGGAGGCTGAGACAGGAGGATCGCTTGAGCTCAGGAGTTTGAGGTTGCTGTGAGCTAGGCTGACGCCACGGCACTCACCCTAGCCTGGGCAACAGAGACTCTGTCTCAGAAAAAAAAAAAAAAGAAAGAAACATAAGAATGTGAAGAATCAGAAAATCCAGAGCCAAGAAAGTTTACAACAAAAGAATTAGCTGAAGCCTTTTGTCTCATTGAAGCAGGATTTGCTAAGCTTGAGGCGCAAGCTCCTAACATTGAGCAGTTTACAAAGGTTTGCTGTGCAGTTATGGAGAATATCAGCTGCTACAAGGCCATTTATGATGAAAAAAAAAAGAAAAAGGCTGTGCAGACAACCCTAGATACCTTTTTCAAGAAACCGACTTCAGTGGTGAGCACCCCTCTCAGGCAACAGAATCAAATCCTAATTCTCCAGCACCCACTCCATCCTCTCCAGCACCATCTCCATCATCACCTTCCAATTAATGTTAGCTACCTTCTTGCCTCAAAAACGCCCCTTCCAGTCAGTAAGCAAGACAGTGATGCAACATTAGGTGAGCATTAACCCTTAATATTCCTTTTTGAAATTTCTCCTATCTCCTATCAAAACTTTTTGTATGAGTTTTTCTGTTTTGTTTATTTGAATTAAAAGAAAGAGCACAATCATTTCTGTAACTTATTATTACACTACAAGGACATTATTATTTTTATTATCATTACTGTATTGCACTGTATTATTACCACATGTGAGCCATTATAATAGTTATTATTATTACCATATATGCGCTGTTCATCAAGGACCCCACTAACATACAAACCCAACCTAAAAAGGTACTCAGGAAGATATCTCATCTGTAGCCTGGGGGGTGCTTGTACTTACGTGTTAACCTCCATTATAGCACATCAAATCATCACATCTAACCTATAATATAGCTACTACTGTTCCTACTTCACCAATGAAGAAACCAATAATAAAACAGTAATTATCCAAGGTCACACAGCTACCAAACAGCAGACACCAGTATTTAAGCCCAGGTTATCTCCACAGCCTGAGTTCTTAAAGATCTCACAACATGGTCTCCCCTCTTTCCCTATACCAGACGGAATGTGAGCCTCTTGAAGTCAAGGACCAAATTGTATCCACCTGTGCTATGCTTGGTATACAGGGAATTCAAATATTTACTGAATAAATGAAAACAACTAATTCACAGAAAGTAACTAGAAGGGAAGGAAGCAGAGCATGGTATTCAGAGGGGCAAAGGGTCGTGGGAAAGTTAAGAAGGAGGGTTGTCTGGTTTTCCTTATGCTTTTTCTTTTACAATGAAACATATTTAAGCATTCTTGTAGGATGATGCCTGTAAAGAGTGAAACATCAGGAATAGGGCTGGGTCAAGAATAGTAATAAAGGGATTAACCTTGAACAAGAAAGCAGATACTCCTTCTGTGGATACTGGAGGAGAAGAATGAAGAATGGTTGCAGATACAGATGATTACAGCAAGTTCAAGCAAAATGGCCTTTATTTTCTTTCTGAAAAAGGTATCAAGGAGAGTGCTAAACGTCAGGAGTAACCATCTCTAAGATCTATTAAGTGAATGCTATGTTATGTGCCCATCTGGGGAAAAAACTGAGTGCTTGGCACATACACACAAAATATCAAGAAGGATAAAAAAGAAAATAATAAATGTCATCATTGCTTCTGTAAAAAGGAGAACAGAGATCTTAATTAGCAGTCTGGGAGAAAAGGGAGGCTTAGTGAATTTTGCTTCATACTCTTACACTGTTGGACTTTATAAGAGGTGCAAGCATTACTTTTTCAATTTAAAAAACTATTTACAACAAAAAAGAATCAGCCCAAGATGAGGTAGAAAGAGTGATAAAGGTTTAGCATAAATGCTGAGAGAAATTAAAAAGGAGGTGACCAAAGAGCTAGCTAAAAGTCAGGACTCTGGAGCCAGACTGCCTGTGTTCATATTCATCCTGCCCTATTCCCAGCTGTGGCACCTCAGGAAAATTCCCTAACCTCTCTGTGCCTCGGTTCCATCCCATACAAAACAAGGGTAGGGAGAGTACCTACTTCAAAGCACTGTGTGAGGAATAAGTGATTACAATAGCACCTAGCCCACAGTAAGAGCTGAATACATGTAGTTATTGTAATGATGATTTTCTAGCCTAACAAGCCCATTGTAAGAGCTGAATAAATGTACTTATTGTGATGGTGATTTTCTAGTAGCATCGAGGACACCCGATACCTGATGTCTAAGGGCATCAGTTCACACAGCTGGGAAGGTCTGCCACCAGGATGCAGCAGTCCAGTTAAGCCACAGAGAAACCTGCCAAGTTGCTCCAGGCTTGGAAATCTAAGGCAATTAGACAAGGAGGGCAAAGGTTCTATTATTTATTTATATTCTACCTTCTGTGAGGTTTGAGGAAGGGAGGAGTTTGAAAGCATCCTGTTTCAAAAGGAGCTCCACGGTTACTTCTGTGGAGCAAATGTTGGCCGCAGGAGGCAGAGAAAGAGAGGCAAGCTCAAGGGGCTGGAGGACTAGATGAAATAGAAAGGGAGGGAGTATGTCCAGGGACCAAACCTCTTGTTGTGTGACCCACTCCAAGAAGGGCAGGGTCCCTGGACACAGTCCCAGTGTCCAGCAGGAAGGAAGCAATGAGGAGAGAGGATGGTAGGAAGCAGGAGAAAAAAAGGTCAAAATGCTGTCAATACCTGAGAGTTTCCCACTATAGTGATGGGATCTCCCCTACTCTGGAGTCCGCAAAAGAATCAAGAGAATAACAGTAACAACAGCTGTCACATATTAACTGCTAGGCACTTATGCCTAAGCTTCTGTAACTCAATTAATCCTCCTAACAATCTAAAAGCATAGATACTGATCATTTCTATTTTCCAGGTACGAAAAAGGAGGCACAGAGGTTGATTAATTTGCCCAAGGATATACAGCCATATTTGAATCCAGCCCAAGCCCTTTTTATCACAGTTTAGAGGTGGGGCTCTAAAGCCACTTTGCCAGGCCCAAGTTCTACAATGACCCAGTTATGTTTCTGGTAGTCTTTATATGCCCTTGTCCACGACCACTGGGATCTTTTCTAAAAAGTAATGAACATTTAGGGTATATCAATAATATTTAAACAAATTAATCATGAATGGATTACTGAACCAAGCAGTATAAGGTTATAAGAGTAATTTGCATACATTTTCAATTAGCCAAGCATTCAGATTCCTCCTATAAACACAAGTCTATACACCAGACACCACAAAGAAAGTGACTTCAAAAAGTTTACAAACACATGTATAAAGTAACTAAAAGCAGGTTCAAGATAACATATCAATAAGAGTAAAATAATGCCCTCAGAAGAGAGGCTGAGTAAAGTTAGAACATGGTTTTAATTGGAGACCATCACCTTTTATAAAGAAATGAAACTGCCACATTAAATTTCTGAATGCAGATTATATGCATTCCATTTTTCTTGTTCATTTCTCAGGCTGTCAAATTTTTCATCAAAAAAAAGAATTGCAATTGTCATTATGAAATGAATTCTATCAAAGGTTTTAATAAACAAAAACAGTTTAAAGTCCATAATTAATGTCACCAATTTGTAAATCTTTTATTTAAAAACTCAATGTTACAAAGTTTCATCTTATGACACCCAAACAAATAGTCCACCTTGGGAAAAAGCAGTAATTATGGGATAAACTCTTCACATGCTAGCAAGATACTTCATGATAAAATTAATCAAATAAATGCAACATTATGGATCTCACAATCCATGTACCTTACTAAGGGCTTCAAGAAATGCTACACCGTTACTCCTTAGAGAGAGCTATGGTACTATGAACAGGTATTTAGCCACCTTTAATTTGTGAAGGTCTGACTTGGACCTCAGCTACTTCAGTATATCCAAGTCCCTCATACACCCAACGTCCTTATTTGATACATTAAATTCTTAAGTCACCGCCCCCTCCATTCCAGTATTTAAGATCTGCCATAATACACAGAGGTGGAGAGATTAGAAAACTATTGGGTATTAACTCCACTCACAGATTTACTTTTAGTAATTGGAGCCCTAAAACACACAATGAAAATTGAAATTAGAAAAAAAAAACCCTATAAGCCTTCTCCTCAACAAAGTGAAGAGCAAAGATTACAAGCAGATATATATAAAATAAGGGAGAGGCCGGGCGCGGTGGCTCACGCCTGTAATCCTAGCACTCTGGGAGGCCGAGGTGGGCAGATCGCTTGAGCTCAGGAGTTCGAGACCAGCCTGAGCAAGAGCGAGACCCCATCTCTACTAAAAATAGAAAGAAATTATATGGACAGCTAAAAATATATATAGAAAAAATTAGCCGGGCATGGTGGTGCATGCCTGTAGTCCCAGCTACTCGGGAGGCTGAGACAGGAGGATCGCTTGAGCTCAGGAGTTTGAGGTTGCTGTGAGCTAGGCTGACGCCACGGCACTCACTCTAGCCTGGGCAACAAAGTGAGACTCTGTCTCAAAAAAAAAAATAAAATAAATAAAATAAAATAAAATAAGGGAGAAAATGGGCATTTCAATAGAATTTATGATATTTTATTTCTTAAACTTATTGGTAAGAATACAGTGTTCTATACCTCTTTTGTATGAAAAATACATAAGAGAATATTTTTTTTTAAGATTGTGAGTTTCTTGTTTACCCAAGAAAACTATCAGAAGTGCTTTGAAGCACACTGTATACATTCTTCACTACTGATAAATACTTACCAATCACTTTCATCTCATCACTAGACAAAGGACTGAAGTGGAAAACCTATGCCTGGTTCAAGTACTCTTCTAACATCTTGACTTAATTCAACTCTGGGTTCCTAAAACTATGGTCTACAGAGTGCTTCTACAAACTCTCCATTTCTATATGACTTTTTAAATCTTGTATTTTTTCAAGATTACCTTAAACATTAGAAGTAAAGTAAGCACATTCTGGACACTCTGAATGACTCACTCTAAAGCCAAGTTCTGTCAGGCACATTTGGTACCCACACTTGCATTTGTATTTATGATCAGCATGGTACCCAATGAGGGCCAAGCAACATCATGAAACAGGTCTTCACAAGCTCCTCTACTTAGGAAGAATTTCGTTCCAAAAGCCTGTTTATATAATAATTCCAAAATCACACCATTCAGGGAACCATGCACCCACAGCTATGGAAAGTTAAATTTCTAGAGAAAAATGAATACTGAAGTTGTTAGTATTGGTTCTGATTCTTTCTGCTTTTTCAACAGTTTCATACCATTTACCAAAAAATGTTTGCATATGGCTGTTTTCTTTTCACAAACAGGTTTTTAACAGTTTGCTTTTTCACCCACACCCTCAAGCTAAGACCCTGTGAGAAAGATAGTGGTGGTGTTCAATGACAGGCCTCTACCAACAGTGTGAGGCTGAGTCTCTGGATTCATCGTCTATACTTATCTTCTTCAGCCTCCGCAATTCCATTTCCACCTAAGAAGTTGACAGAAAGAAAAACAACAAAACATACACATATTTTTCCAGTATTAAATCCAATAATGATGACTTAATTTCAGCAGAACATCCTCATCAATCACAGTAAATTAATGTTGTTAATTTGAATTTTATTAGTTTTATAGTTTTGTTTTGGATTTTATATGTAAATCTATTTTAGTTTTATAGTTGTAAAAGAGCCATAAGCAGAAAGAGTTATACTTAGTTTTATATCTGCACATATATTAGTAAAATTATTTTTATTATCATTCAAGTCCATAGTGGAGTTATCACAATATCTTTTTTCCTAAGTTTGAGGTTGTTTCCTTGGTAGGTTTCTTTTTTATAAGTTTCATTTGTATACAAGTTTCATAGTCATATGAGCCTCATTTTGCGAATAAAAAACATACCCCTCAGAAAGCTTCAGAAACTTGCTCTCACCATTCAGCCAGCAAATTAGAACTCTGCAGCAACCCAAATGTCACCTTGTATGCCAGGATAAGAACTGAATGGCTCTGCCTCTACCACACCATGAGGAAAAAAATCTGGCTCAGTTAAGATTTTTCCAGTATAAGAAAGTTATTCAAGAAGATAATGTATGTTTCAATGCCCTAAAATCTAGACAAAAATTGTGCTGCTGGTACTAATGATAACAACAAAACCTGTAAACATTTACACAGAGGTTACAATGAACCAGGTACTATTCTAGGACCATAACAAATTAACTTTTAATCTTCACAACAACCTCATTTTATACCTGAGGAAAGGAAGGCACAGAGACAGATTAAGTAATAATCTGTTCACATAGCTTCAAACCCTGAGAGCGGTACAAATCACTGCTCACAAATGTTATTCATAATGACTCTTCTACAAAAAACTACAAGAAAGAATACTAGTGGGCCTTTTGAAGAATAAAATTTATGGCAAGCATTTCCAAATAGTTTTTACTAAGTAGCTAGTGAATGTTTAAGCACCAAAACTTAACTTACTTAATAACTCTTAAATTCTCCCCATGTTAATAATGACTATTCAATTTGCTATTTGAGAAAAATTACTCTCATTGGTAAGGTATTTCAATGCCATCCTGCTGCTATTGAGAGAAAAGTTACCTTTGTAGATTCTGTTCAAAGAAAGCCCATGCTTTGATCCTTAATATCCCATGAAGTAAAAGGTTATGCTTAATCTATATTTTATAGATCTAAAAGTCAAATTAGTTTCTGGGATAAACAAGAAAGAGTGTGATGGTAAGCATATTCTTCAGCATTCATTTGATTCCTAGTTTAGAGGATACTATGTGCTGAGTTAAAGACAATTACATTAGTGTAATACGTAGCAGTTTTTTCTCATATTATTCTGCAAGCATAAACAAGTTATACACATGTTAATTTACATTCTATATAAAAAGCCAATTTTAAATCCAATTTATAAGGCAATAAATATATAAAGATTCTAGGACACAGCAATAAAGTTATGCCATAAAGTAGAGTTAATTCAAGACAACAATAATAAAAGCATGACAAATTTTAGTATTCTACCAACTACACAAAGGTGTTTCAGGTAACATCTGTTCAGAAGCAATTGCTACAAGATAGACTAGATGAGATGCAAGGTTTCACAGTGTAATAAATGTATGTCAGTTTGCTTGCTTCATAATTAAAGACATGAGTCTTTGAAAAAAGCAATTAAGCTTTGCTCTAAATCTGAGACAATCATCCCTATCCCCACCCTTTTTTACCCACGAAGATCTAGAGTGGTCCAGGAGTATTAAATACCTAATGTATTATCTACTTTCAGCAGCTAAATGTGCCCCCCAAAAGCCACTTGACATATATTGTTTCTTTTGATAAACCATAATGTTTTTTAAAAACTGGTTTTTTTTTTTCTATTTTATTAGGAGGGATAGAAAGGAAAGAAAGTCTGGGAGAATTCAGAGCAATTTCTTGGAAAAGCAGCCTGGAAAACATGATTTTACCTTCTGAAGGTTATAATGTCTGATAGGTAGAATTTTGACATGAATTAAACTCAGATGCCTAAAGCTTTCAACTAAGAGCACTATCTCATTTCTTAACAATTTAACTCCAGGAAACCTGAAAACATCACTTAAGCTGACTCAGTGAAGGAATAAGTTCAAAAAAAAAAAAAAAAAAAAAAAGCATACAAAAATCACCTCACCTCCATATTTTCTCAGCTTTCTCAGCAACTGTAAAAATGACACAGCAGACAAAAGATGAATGAAGGTTTTTGGCTGTTATTCCAGCCGTTAGTTTTTGGTTGTAATTTGGTTACCTCATATACCTCCAAATTATAAAACTTCCAAAATAAAGGGATACCACAAAGGAAAGATTTAAATGAATCTGATCTCCTACAACCTTTCAACATGGTCATCCTCACAGCTATACCTGCTTCGTTTCCTATAGCAGCTGTAACAAATTACTACAAATTTGGTGGCTTAAAACAGAAATCCATTCTCAGTCCTGGAGGCCAGAAGTCTCAAATCAGTTTCACTGGGTGGAAATCAAGATGTGTTCTGGGCTCATTTCCCTCTGGAGGCTGTAGGTGAGAACCAACCGTTCCCTAACACTTCCGGCTTCTGATGGCTGGATCACAGATCCCTGCCTCTGTAGTCACGCCACCCTCTCTTCTTCTGTGGTCAAATAAGTATACATGTGTTTGCATTTGGGGGCCAACCTGATAATCCAGAATGATCTCAGCATTTTAAAATCCTTAACTTAATCATACCTGTAAAGTCTTTTTTTACTACATAAGGTGACATTGACAGGTTCCAGGGATTAAAGAGTGGCTATCTTTTGGAGGATAGTTATTCAGCCTAACACACCTACCTCCAAATAAACTCGATGCGATTAGGCAAGCATGCACTAATGTCATCAAACCTACTTTGGTTTCAGCTGTACTCAAGTTCCTACCATCTGTACAGTAAACAAAAATTTTCCAACCTTATAACTCTTCCCACATCACAATCTGCCTATAATGAGGAAATCACTAATTCTATATTCATTAAAGGCATCAATAATTATTGCTAATGGTTCCTGGATAGAAAAGAAGCAATAAAGATTCAAACTCCCAAGAAGTAACAAAGATTAAAACTGTCTATGGGAGAACAATTCAGGAGAATGATCAAGGATGTGTACTCTGGAGCCAGCTTGCCTAGGTTCAAAACCCAGCCTCACCAACTGGCAGCTGTGTAATCTTAGGCAGCTTAATTTCTGCATACCTCAGTTTCCTCATATGGCAAATAATACTTTGCTAATAATAGGGTGTTGTAAGTATCAAAGGAGTTGATATTTATAAAGTGCCTAGAACAGTGCTTGGCTCATTCATAAAGGTCAACTGTTATTACTAACAAATGTCCAAACACAGTAGATAACAGATATTAATGGACAGGGTGAAAAATCTCTCACAACCAAAACTGATAGTACTGCAAGGACATAAATAAATAATAATTAGCCATTTATTTGATGGAAACTATTAGATGAAAGATTTACACTAAAGTCTATGAGAACTTGTAAAGGATATTCCGAATGGAAAAGAATTCCTCCACCAACTTTGACCACCAATTTACAGGCCCACTTTCAACAGACTGACCCACATCCTAGAGATGGAGATTTCTCCCAAAAGCCACATGTCCTACTCTCAGTCTGGATCTGGTGGCCACCACCAGGTGTACTGTTTGTTGCTAAGAGCAGTGGGAAAGAGGTATGACTAAAAAGCTTTTCACAATGAACAGAGCAATTGTTCTCTTCTAGAAGAGAAAAAGGACTCAGGTCCAGGTAATGAGGGCATGATCTAGGGCAGGTTCCAAGTTTAACAATCGCACTGAATTCTAACTTACCTTTACAAAGTCTCTACCCAGGTACCCATCTTGTTCTCTCAGCCTCCTCCAGTTGTATTCCATCCCCCAGTAGCTATCTCCAGTATCTTAATAATCACTGCCTAATATATTTTCTACTGAAACCAAGTTGGTCAGTTCAAACAGCCCAAAAGTAGTTGATTTATAGTGCAGCCAAACTATCATACAATTACAATAGACTAATTTCTACTATTTACATTAATCTATGGGGAGAGGTTCTATGCTACATAACTTTTTCATGCAATTCACAAATGACTTAAAACCCAAAACTATACATTCAGTAGGAAACAGGGGTTGGTTTGTCTGCTTTCTCAGGGCTCAAAGTAAAACAGGATTTCAGTGGGTACCATAGCTCCTGCTTTCTTAAACTACAAGAACAAGTGACCAGTTTCCCACTAAGATCTACTACTAGCTTGCATCTTTCTAGAAAAAGCAAAGAACTGACTTGACATCTGCAGGACAGCAGACTGAAGTGCAGAATAATCACTTGTTGAAGCACTGTGGGGATCTACAATGGTCTCAAAAATCACTCTCCATTCCCAAAACAAGAGTTAGTGGTGTGGGACCAAAAGCACTGAGAGGTAGGCAGACTAAGAAGAGCTGCTCTGAAGGCAGCATTGAAATTGGGATACCGAGCCTTAGGGCAGAACAGAGATAGAGCTGAGCCTAGAACTCCAGCCCCTCTTAAGAATCCCAGCTCAAGACGGAGGTTTCTAATCAGCAGCATACCCAGGCTCCTGGTGGAAACAAACTCAAATTATCTCCTAAGAAAAAGCATCCCCAGTTTAGGCCTCCTGGAATCCTACAGGTTAAGATAAAGCAATGATTACAAAGATTAACAAGCACAGTGGAGTGAGATAGCCACCACGAATTTGAGTCAATGGAGACAGTCCAAAGGTTGCATATACCAGAACTGTCAAATAAAGAATAAGAACAGACTGGGTGAGATAGCTCACATCTGCAATCCTAACATTTTGAGAGGCCAAGGTGGGAGGATCACTTGAGGCCAGCCATTCAATACCAGCCTGGGCAACATAGCAAGACCCTGACACTACAAAATATTTTTTTAAAAAGTTAGCCAGGCATGGTGGCCTGCATCTATAGTCCCAGCTACATGGGAGACTGAGGCAGAAGGATGGCTTGAGCCCAGGAATTAGAGGTTACAGTGAGCTATGATCAGACCATTGCACTCCCTGGCAACAAAGCAAGACTCTATCTCAAAAAAAAAAAAAGAAGAAGAACAGCCAAGTAGGAAATGTTGAAAGAAAGAAAGAAATTAATAAGAAACAAGGGCCTATCAAGAATGCCCAAGTAGGCCTGGCATGGTGGCTCACACCTGTAATCCTAGCACTCTGGGAGGCAAAGGTGGGAGGATCACTTGAGCTCGGGAGTTAGAGACCAGCCTCAGCAAGAGTGGACCCCATCTCTACTAAAAACAGAAAAAATTAGCCAGGCATGGTGGCATACTTCTATAGTCCCAGCTACTCGGGAGGCTGAAGCAGGAGGATCGCTTGAATCCAGGAGTTGCTGTGAGCTAGGCTGACACCACGGCACTCTAGTCCAGGCCACTGGGTAAGACTCTGTCTCAAAAAAAAAAAAAAAGAGGAAAGAAAGAAAGAGAGAGAAATATCCAGCTAGATTTAAAAACAAGCAAATCAGAACTTATTAAAATAATTGTTACAATAAAATATTCAGAAAAAGATAAACAGCAAAGTAGACATAGCTGATGATAGAATTAGTGAACTGGAAGATATATTTAAAGAAATTACGATGTAAGCAAGAATCTAAATTATTTTCAAAAATTACCAAGAGTCCAAATTACTCCTAAACTAATTACAAAGTCATGATTCACATCAGATCCCCACCCCAAACCACAGTATTTTTGATGTGTTTATTAGCTTTAGAGCTTAAAAGTATTACCTTTTTTATGTCATTTCATCTTTACAATAACCCTTTCAATAAATGGCATGCAGAGGTGGTCAATATGGCATACATAAGAGTGAAAAACAGCCCAGAGACTAAAAACCAAATCACCTGATACATCTTTCAATGAAACTAAACCAAAATATTAATTTAGGTCTTGTTTTGATGACCTCCTTGCTGGGAATGAGTCACAGAAAATCACACCACAGGAATTAAGACAAAATGGAATGAGACTATTAACCCAGACAGTAGACTACAAAAGGAAGAAAAGTCATTGCTCCAGTGGAATCTTCTCACATTAGGCAAAATCTTTTATTACCAAGTTAACTCTACCCCACTCATTCTTCAGATCTGTCAAGATAACAATCATCAAATCTATATTTAATCCTTCTGCAAAACCATTTTGATACTTAATTTAGCATTATTAATCCATGCTTTTCCTCATTTTCAGTATTCTGCTCTATCTCTTAGCTCTGCTCTCAGTTTTACTCAACTATTATTTTTTACTAAATGTTATACTAGCAACTGGTTCACAAACCAGTAATCCTTTAATTTGTGAATCATAACCTAAATGCCTCACAATTTTTATTTGTCCACAGAAGGCAAATGCTGTACTATCACTTAAAACAATGTTTTTCCATACTCCTAAGTAAAATGGAGGAGTCAATATTAAATTTCAATTCTGTTGGACTCACCCCAAATCTATGAAACTTCTGTTACTTATTTACACACACACAACAAATATAACAAATAAAACAATTATTACTGCCTATTCTTTCACTAGCTGATCCCAACAAAAAGACTTACAAGGTGCTAATCATAACACTTCTCTTGAGTGTTAAAGTGAATAACAAAAGCAAACCAGAATAACAAGTTTCAAATATTTAGACTTCTTTCCAAACTAAATACAACATTCTTTAGCAGTGACCACACAGCCCGCCAAGTTTTAAAACTAGTTGTTTCAACTTGGAAAAGTGTATCTACCTTAAAAGTTCTTACATCTGCTTTAAAAGTTATTGGGCGGCCATTAAGACTGAGACTCCATCCTTACAAAAAATAGAAAAATTATTCAGGCTGGCACGCCTGTAGTCCCAGCTACCAGGGAGGCTGAGGCAGGAGGATCTATTGAGCCCAGGAGTTTGAAGTTACAGTAAGCTGTGATGACACCACTGCACTCTAGCCGGGGCGACAGAGCGAGACTCCACTTCAAAAAAAAAAAAGAAAAGTTCTTATTGGATTAAAATATTAAGCAGAAAAAAAAATACTATCACCTAGAAGTTCACTTTGACATGTCTTATACCCTCTTACACTAGAGGGGAAGGGAGAAGTTCGACATTAAAAATGCAATGTCCACCTAGATAACATAACACACATACATTTGAACTGCTTTTCACATCAGCCTTAAGAAATCTGGGCCAACACAAAGATCAGAGCATTTGTCACAGGATCCAAACAGAAATGGACCCTGTCACTGGCGATCCTTGATGATGGGAAGCTCTGGATGTCTAGAACAAAATTTAGTTTCCCAGTCCCTGTAGGCCCACCCTCGGCTCTCAGCTCCTCGGCAGGGCGGAAGCTGCCCTACCGCAACGCCAAGCGACACTTACAAACTTGGGGCGTTTCTCCCCAGGCTCCTCGGGGCCACCGGGCGGCGGAGGGTACTGGGGCCCCTTCCTGCGAGGCATCTTGCTTTCCCTGCAACTGCGGACCGAGCCGGAGGAAGGGTAGGGGGCCCCGGCAGCGGAGCCGTGGACCGGGTGGTGCAGACGTGGCCGGTGCCGCTCCATCTTTTCTCGCAACTCCGGGGGGCGGAAAGAAGGTGGCCAGTCAGCAAGGCACAAGCTAGGGGGTCAGGGGACCACGGCGGGCTTGCCTTGCCGGTTCCACCGCCCACGCCGTCAGCCCAGCCCAGCTCAACCGCTGTAGCTGGGTTCGCAGCCAACACATACGAAAACTCCCGCCACCCGGGCCGCCCCGGACTCACCAATCACGCGCCGCCGGGTCAATGACACGCGGGGGAACCGCCCCTTCCGGGTGTACCGAAACGTGATTGGCTGTTCCGTCTGTCCATCCCTCCACTCAACCCTTCTGGCGGTCCAGGCCGCTCACTTTAAGGGCGTAGGGTGGGGTCAGATTTGGAGAAACGTTGGGAAGAAACGAAGAAGTCGTTTGCCTGGATTTATTTGGAGTTTGGAGAACAGCTTCCGGCCCAACTGGCAAGCGAGCCGCTATTTGGGCAGCGCTGGAATGTAAAATCATCTGCTAACCCTTTGTTTGCCTGTCTGGGGAGGCCCGGGCGCGATGGCCGCTGGGAAGAGTAGTTCTAGGGTCTCTGCTTGAAGGCGTGCTGAGAGGGAACGACAGCGCCCACGAAGCTCCAAAAGGAGGCTTCCTCGACGTAGTTACTGAACGCCTGCTGAATGCCTAAATGCTAAGTACTCACTTGGGGTGCCATAGGGGTCCACCGCGCCCTTTAGGAGCTCGCAGTCTAATGTGGTTAGCAACCCCGCACGCAATTGGCAAGTGTTATAGCAGTTGTTTTTAAAAGTTCCTTAAGAACAAAGAGGAGAGAGAGTAAATCAGAAGGAGCGGATCCGGAAAGGCAAAAGGAAGGATGCAAAGATTTCCACTAGGCAGAAAAGAGTGGCAGGGCATTCCACACAGGAGCAAGGCCAAGAGGGGTCAAGAGCCTAGAGATGAAGAAGCTTCAGGGTCATGTCATGAAGAGCTATGAACTGAAACCATGCAAAAGAGTCTGCTATGTATACCCACAGTAAACCTATAAAACTAACACGGGTTCCTCGCGTGTCAGTGTAACCAGTCCCCCATCGAACAAATTTCAGTGACCCCTATATAATCCTCTCAACTAATTACTTGATCCTTTGAGTTGTTTCCCAGAAATGGTGGGACAAAGGAACTGAGATTCTGAAGGCCAACAGTTACCATCCCCGACAATCTGTCCCCAATGCACTTAGTTCCTAGTTACACAACAATTTACCCCAAGGCATTGGCCTCTTCTACAAAAGCCCATGATCTCATTAGTTGGAGAGATGGACTTGAAACAGCTTCTCCCATTCTCCCGACAAGATGAAAATTCCATTCTTCCTTGGCAATACTGGCTGTCTCAATAATAGGATCTTTGTGTCACAAGCAATTGGACCTAGACCAAAACCCCCTTGCAGTTTTGACATCAGTGTACTTTTTTCCCCCTTTAAAAGTCACCTTTTCCTTTGAATTATTTCTTTGAGATACCTATCCTCTGATTATATGGAGGTGGTGTGGTAAATATGCAGTATCAATTTTGGTAAAAGATACAACTCTAGGTACTCTGAGATTAGCACACAGGTGCAGAAAATGGGCCTCAGTCCCAAAGAAGTCTTCAAGCTACAGCTTTTTATTTTTTACTGTTTGTTTTTGCTGTGCCAGACTCTATATCACTCTCAGTTCTGAAAGAGCACCTAATCTTTAAGAAAACTCCCAGGAAAACAGTAAGGTCAGGAGAACTACAAGTGTTAGGTAGATAGTGAAGGATTCTGTATCTCTTAGGTGTTAGAAATGCTGAAGGAGGAATGCACGAGGCCAGGATAGGTGAAAAGTTTATTTTAGTATCTGCATACAGAGGGGCAGAGCCCAAGATGGGCGAGTGTTCAGGGTTTTTATGGGCAGATTTGGGCGGCTTCCCCTCCCCAGCAATGGGAGTATGGGGCTACCTTGCATAAGCCAGAAATACCTTGCAAGAGCAGGATACCAAGTTTTGGCTGTTTATATAACTACAAGGGCCCCAAAGGTGGGGAGGGCTGAGGGTCCAAAGGTCAAGCTCCCATGGAATTTTCTACTGGCCTCTAAATTCAGCCTAACACTATGGACAGAAGTGGGTGCTCTTGCAGTTCACCACAAGTGGAGGTTCAGAGAGGCTCGTGGGATATCCGCATGTGCAGTAAGACTCACGTCATATAACTCCCAATTGACCAATCAAAGTGGTTCCATGGTAATGTCTGAGCCACAAGGGAGGGCCCAGTCCAAACCTATAAAACAAGACCCAGACCATAACCAAGCCCTTTTTTTTTTCTCTCTCTCTCTCTTTTGCTATGGTAATGGGACCAGTCATCTGTGGCATATGTATCTCTCTCTGTAAACCTGTATCTTGCTCTTGCTCTGTAATCTTATCTTTCTGTTCTCAATAAAGCTCATTTTCGTGCTTTCCTTACTTTGGTGTATCTGGTCATTCTTTGGCCATAAGCGCACCAAGAACCGACATTTCAGACTACAACCCGACACAAGTATTTCCTTATGCTCCTTTGCCTTATGTCTTGATGTCAGTTGGACCCAGATACAAATTTTATTCCTGTGATTTACCATCTATGTGATTTTGGAGATGATGTTTAACTTTCTTTGCTTCATCTACAAAAGGGGGACAATTATATTAATAGTAATACCTACCAAATAGGGGTATTTTCAGGCTTAAGTGAGAAAGCATATATACACTGTCAATGCTCTCCAGCCAAAGACCACCAGGAGGAATACCTGTAGCTGAAAAAGCTGAGTTTATTACTCACAGGAAGCCAGAACCAGTGTTTTGGGGAACCACAGGGTGTCTTAGAAAGAGGATGTTAGAAAGCCCTTAAAGAACTTGAGCTTTTATTATGTGATTTGGGGAAGACTTCATGCAACATGGTGGGAAAGGTTGCTCAAGATTAGGTGGTGTCAGGGAGTGGGGACTATTCAGTGATTGGGTATCTTCATCTTATCTAGGAGGGTGGCAAGATAAAGAGCAAGGCAAAAGCTATAATTGACAACCAGGCATTAGTCATCCATATCATCAGGAAAATAGAGATGTTTACTGTCAAAAGACAAAATTAAAATCTATTAATAGTTTAAATAATATAATTGGCTTTTATTTGTGACTCTAGAATCCCTGAGCTGAGCAGAAGAGGCTAGTTTTGTAGGCAGAAAGTAGCTGGAGGGAGCAGAAATAAGGAATGAGAAGCAAAACAGTTGTTTCAAAGTTACTTTCCTTATATGGTTAAAACAGAGGGAACTTTCTTATCGTGTTTGGCTCCTTCTGATTGGTTGCTATGAAAGTGCTTTGTTGTTGTTGTTGTTGGAGGAAAATTAGCCCATTTCAGAGTGTAGTTTGATTATGTGGTGATAGCATGAGTCAATCCATTCAGGTTTGATCTGGTCTGCTGACGCCTAGTGTAGGAACTTAGTCCAAAACTAACTTGGTCCATAATGGCTTCTCATTAATTTATTTAACATTGATATTTTGTGATTTTACACTGACCTTTTTCTTGTCCCTGATTAAACAAAATTTGGAAGTGGTCTTGCTTTGTTTCACTTCATCATGGTCATAGAGTGACCTTGTCTGATATTGGTATTCAGTGAGATACTGCCCATCAGGAGAACAGCATGGCCTAGCTGTGCATATCAAGCCAGTTTCTAAAAACACTTAGGCCTACTTGGAAGTATCAAACTAGTTTCCTGATGTCAAGGGCTGCTTTTTTCTTTCTCATGTCACATAGCAAGTACTAAATATTATATAAATAAGTCGGAGCTACAATAGTTAATTTTCAGGTTTACATAGAGCACTCTGAATTTTTTCTCATAGAAATTCATTGGAACTGCAATACACCAGTGAAAATAATATCTTTGTATAAGTTTTACATTTTTGTTTTTGGTTGTTTATTTGTTTGAGACAGGGTTTCACTTTGCAACCCAGGCTGGAGTGCAATGGTACAATCATAGCACACTGTAGTCTAGAACTCTTGGGCTCAAACAATCCTTCTGCCCCAGCCTTCTGAGTAGCTAGGGCTCCCAGTATGTGCCACCACGTACAGCAAAGTTTTACATTTTTTGTAGAACCCTTTATATTCCTTATTTAAACTTGTGTTCATTATTTAAGCCTCACAACAGCATGCACTAACCCTCATTCTGATCACCTGATAAGAATGATACAGCCCACTGGGTCAATAATTTTGGATATAGCCCACTGGGTCATTAATTTTGGAAAATTCTACTTTGTGCCAGGTTCAGTGCACTGGGCTGGGACAAAGTTGAAGGTAAGAAAAGGCATGCCTGGAAAAGCTTAGAATTCAGGAATACTTTTCTTTCCTTTATCATTTCTGTTTAGTCTCAACATCCAATTATTAATGCCATCCTTCACTTAGTGAATCTTCATTGAGGGTTCACTCTTAATGACTATATTAGAAAGTTGTGGAAAGTTGAGGGAAGGAATTGATCATACCTAATCAATATTTTAAATGAGATATCATTTTACCCTTATTAAATTGGCAGATATTATGAAGTCCCATGTCACCAAATTTTGGCCCAGATGTAGGGATATAGGAATTCCTACATAGATGGTAGGAGTGCAAAACTGGTACAACCACTTTGGACAACATTTTGGTAATATCTAGGAAAGGTGAAGGTACAAGTACCTATGACCCAGCAAATCCATGTCTAGATGTCTCCCTGGAGAAGCCCAAAAATACGCTTACAAAGATATTCCTTGAATATTTTGTAATAGCAAAAATGGGTAAACTATTTAACTGTACCGAAGTAAGGGAAAGAGTAAATTCATGAAGGTTTATTACACAGTGGAATCCCCTAGTGCATTTAAAATAAATAACTAGGCCTACATACGGATAAATCTCAAAAACAAAGAGAAAAATCAAGTTGTAAAATATATATAAACTGCATGATACCAACAAAATCACATATATACATAAATGTGTGTATATATATATTTAGGTATATATGTATGTATGTGTACATATACGTGTATACATATTATGTATGTATGTATATGCATATAACAACACTGTAAAAACACAAGGGAAATATACACAACAACTTCACCTGCTTCTAGCAAGGGAAGGAATTAAAGCTGAAACTTTATAACTAAAGTGTCTATAAATGTTTTATTTATTAAAAGGGAGAGATCTGAAGAAAATCTAGCAAAATGTTAACACGTATTTAATCTCAGTGGTGGGTATAATGGTGTCTATTTTATTATTAATCATTTTCTTTGTTGGAAATGTTTCATATTAAATTTTTAACAAAATGCACAAATTAAGAAAAAAACAGAAATTTTAGAGATAGGTTCCTTAATTCTTTGTATTCTTCCACAAATTCTTGGTTTATTGGTATTGAGCCCACAATGAGCTATTAAGTCCATCTAAGGAAGTATAAAATAATTAATTTTCCTTTTAGGATGACTTTATTTTTTTCAATTCTGAATAATAAAAAAAAAATTCTCTCCCCTCTCCCTTGCCTTTCCACTTTCTTCTATATTTTCTTCTTACATCCCTCACTCTTCTCTCCCTTAAATTAATGCAGAGACACAGAGCGAAGAGACAAGGAAAGCCACTACAATTTCATTCTTCCAGCTTCGGGTTAAACTAAAAATTCAGTTCTTTATCAGACATGCTTTCCCAGTGGTCAGGAAACATTCAATTACCAGTCTAATTCAAAGCTTAATTGATTTAGCTTCACTACTTTCACCTTTATTTTACCACCTGACTACAATGGAAGTATACTTCACTGTACACAAATCTTACAGCATTTTGTACTTAATGACAGAGTATTAGAATAATTTTCTGGCCAATACCACTGACTTTGTACCTGCATTTCATAGCCTCAATGGCAAGATACAACGGTGTCACTTGCCCTACCAAAATTCAGGGCATGGTGTCTTCCACACTGTCCACATACTTGTCTTTCTTGGTTAAAATCAATGAAACTGGATTTGAGAAGGACAGAGTGGGAAATCCCAGGTCACATCTGGTCAGAAAGGACTCAAAGGAGCCTGACTCAAATTTGATCAAAAGAAAAATCTGTCAATACACAGGAGAAGGCGAGGCACAGTGGCTCATGCCTATAATCCCAGCACTTTGGGAGGCTAAAGTGGGAGGAATATTTGAGGCCAGGAGTTCAAGACCAGCCCAGGCAACATAGCAAGACCCTATCTCTACAAAAAGTTAAAAAAATTAGCCAGCATGGTGGTGTGCACCTGTAGTCCCAGCTACTCAGCTATGATGATACCACTGCACTCTAGCCCAGGCATCCAAAATATATATATATATACACACACACACACACACACATACACACACACACACACATACACACACACACACACACATACACACACACACACACACATACACACACGGGAGGAATTGCTCTCTCATACTATAACCTTATGTTTGAGGAACTGCCAGATATTTTCAAAGTGGCTGCACCATTTTGCACTCCCACTAGCAATATATGAGGATTCCAATTTTGCCACATCTTTATCAACAATTTTTTTATCTGATTTTCTGAATGTAGCCATCCTAGTGGGTGCAAAGTGTTTTTGATTTGCCACCTGTTTTTAGTAAAGAAAATGTTATTGGAATTCAGCTACACTCATTCCTTTACATACTGTCTATAGCTGCTTTTGCTCTACAACAGTAAAGTTAAGTAGCTGCAACAGAGACCACATGGCCTAAAATATTTGCTATCTGGCCCTTTACAGAAAATGTTTTCTGACCCCTGCTAAATGATTTTTTTCCCTTGATGTATCACAATTACTTTTGTTCGGTTGGTTATTTCCTTTTCTTCAGTGAGAGTAGTATTTTAATAAAAAGCAAATATTAATTTTGGATAACTATTCATGCTGGAGCTGAATACTTACCTTTGACATATTATACACCCACACCTTTTCTCTTTAATCTGTTTAACAAGGTCAAGAAGATCTTGCCACCATAAGGAATCACTGGAGAACAGAGTTTATTTAAGGTATGTACGAAAAGCTAAATTATATGGATATGTTATTCTTCTTAAAATACATTTAAGCAATTTGTGCTCTGATAAGTTTTCTCCAGGGTCTTATGCTCTAAGTTCAGATAGAAATTCTTCATAGGAAATGTAATTAGTATAACAGAATTTAATGTCATGCTTAATAGTTTCCCAGAATGTTTTGATTAGAAAATTAATCTGCCCATGTTTGTAGATGATAGAGCTGTTTAAAGGAGAACAGAAATATTCCTATTAGTGTGATATACTTAACTAAGGTTCAGTTGAAAGTATTAGATGTCACTACCAGATCGCATTCCCAATATTTAAATAAGTAGGAAAAAGGAATTAGGTAATTATTAAGACTGTTGTAAGATTACAGTTTAATTCCTTCATATTAAAGCACAATTACTAAAGCCTAAATATAATTTGTTGAGTCACTTGGAAAATAATTTGTCTGACAATAGCAAATAGTAACTATGTCACTCAAAGCTAAAAATAAATGTAATAAGCTGCAAGACTTCTATGGTGCCCGATAAAGATTTTCAAATTGTCTTTTTCTTTCATCTGTATCTCTATCTCATCACCATATGTGCTTTTCTTTTTTTATTCTCAAGTGAATTGCTGTGTTCTGAACATTCCTTAAGATCAAATGTACATAAAGCCTGTCTTTATTGAGGTCTCTTCTTAAGGCATCCAATTGTGTGCATTATTTGCTTTGTGTTCTGTTTAACCTAACTTGTCTTAATACAATAAACTAAGAATTATTTACTCAGTTTACTTTGATTAACATGTTGTTTACATTTGGGTCATGAAAGGGTAATATATAATTAGTTGCAATACTGACAAAAGTTAGCATCCTTAACTTTTTGCTTAGATGTCTGAAATACCTACAGTTTTATGTGAAATCAAGCTGTGCTTGCTCACTGTCCTGACACTATGGTCACAAATCACCAGAGAACTTTATACTGTCAGATCCTCATTCTCAGTCTTTAATCTTCTATTTGCTGCTGTTGATTACAGTATCCTTCTTGAGACTGTTCTTTCACTTATGTCTCTCATCATCTCTCTAAACATTCTTTCCCTGACCTCTGCTTGGGCTTTTCTGTCTCTTCCTGTCTGCTGGTGTGATGGTGTGCCTCTTTATGTAGTGTGCTTCAAGGCAGAAAGCTTGGTTCAGTTCCACTATGTGGGTGACTTCCAAATAATAAAGTGACTGGAGGTGTTCATGCTTACATAGTACAAACCTGTCTCAGTTTACTCATCTGCAAAGTGCATAGGTTAAATTGTGTTCCTCAGACATTCAAACTAAGATGCTCAGAGCTCTAAGATTTCACACCAGTACCTCAAGGACCACTGCAGAAGGTGAGGGAAAAGGCATCCAAGATGATATGATTCTGGGCCCCCTCTCCAGCACATTTAAACCAACACTGCTTTTACCTGTTGTATGTTCAACATGAGATATATGTGAAACAAAAAGGGATTCTGCAAAAAAGAAACAAAGAGTGAAAGCTTTATTAAATGAAATGGGATATACATCAGTGTTCCTTAAGCTTTTATTTTTTTATCACCCCCCTAAAAAAATCTTTTAGACATTTTTCCCAAATCATCTCCCCCATGAAATTTTAATGCTTTAGGTATACTATATATGTTTATGCACTGTATGTATATCAGTGCTTTATACATAAAAAGAGACTATTTCTTTGCCCCCCCAAACCAATTTTCATAATCTTAGTATGGGGTACCAAGGGTAATATCATTCTTCCGTACTCTAAATAATCCACTAAATAACTGAGTGACTTTGAGCTACTTAATTATCCTCTGAGAATCTCTATTTCCATTTATAAAACAGGAGAAACAATTTACAAGCATATTATCAAGATTAATTGAGGTAATATATGAAAGGGTTCTAGCAAAGTGCTTGGTACGTATTATTTATACATGCTCAATGAATGTTTGTTTTGTTTTTTTTTGTTTGCCACCTTGAAAGTTCCATCTAGTCTGACATTCTATGAAATTAGAATTCTATTTGGATATTCCCAATCTAAACAAAAAACAACCTCTCACAATCCCACAGCTATCAACTTCTCCTCCCAATTGCCAATGTTTGCCAGCATCAGCACTATTCTTTAGTATTCTAGGAAGAAAGCTTTAAAGTCCTCTTTGATTTTCCCCCCTTTGACAAATTACACCTAATTCAAGATGGTACAGGGTGAACAGAGAACACTACCCCCAAAATCTAGAAGGGAAAAATGCGATAGTTTGCCCCTCTGAGAATTAAACCAATTAAATCAACACAATGGGAAGAAGGTTATTTTTTGTTTGTTTTCTGAATCAAAGGACGGGTAACTTTGACTTCACAAGTACATTAATCTATGTAGAGAAAAAATATTCATCAGGGCCAGGCGAGGTGGCTCACGCCTGTAATCTTAGCACTCTGGGAGGCCAAGGCGGGAGGATTGCTTGAGGTCAGGAGTTCGAGACCAGTCTGAGCAAGAGTGAGATCCCATCTCTACTAAAAACAGAAAGAAATTATCTGGACAACTAAAAATATATATAGAAAAAAAATAGCCGGGCATGGTGGCACATGCCTGTAGTCCTAGGTACTCGGGAGGCTGAGGCAGAAGGATTGCTTGAGCCCAGGAGTTTGAGGTTGTTGTGAGCTAGGCTGATGCCACGGCACTCTAGCCGGGGCAACAGAGCGAGATTCTGTCTCAAAAAAAAAAATATTCATCATAAGTTAGGTGGTCAGAAATTAAAAGGAGGAAAAAAATGAGACTATCCCACGGACACCTAAAATCTAACACATTACAAAAGTGAACTCAGCATCCTTCTCCCTACACCTGCCTCACCCAATAAACCCACCTCACTGAATAGCAACACAGCCTCCCCAGTTACCTAAGCAGAAACCTGCTCCATTTCACATCCAGTCTCTAAATCCTGTCAATTCCTCATCCTTTAAACCCACTCAAATCCATTCTCTCCGCACCACTGCCTTGCCTCGGAACAGGCTCTGCCCCTGCTGACACGGATGGCTGAACCGGCCTCTAACTGCCTTCGCAGGCTACACTCTGATCCCTCTAAGGCATTCTGCAGGCTGCTGCCACTCTGCTCTCTCTGAAAAGGCTATCTGGTCATCTGTGTACCTCCCCTGCTTTAAAATCCAGCCACTTCACGTCACACTCCTTCAATGCCTCAAAAGAATGAGGGGAAGGGAAACCTCTCCAAGAGAAACTGCCACAAACCAGTTGACTAAAAAATAGGTAGCAGAGCTGGACGAAGCCCCGCTGCTCCGAGTGAGCTCGGCTGCTGCTGGTCCCAGTGTGCTGGACGACACTGATGTTCCTGAGTCCCAGCGGGACAAACCGACTCCGGCCCACTCCCTGGAGAGACTACTTCTGTTACCACTTCCGCCGCGGCAGCTGCGCATCCGGCCCTGGTGGTTTCCGGTGCAGGAACCGAGGGGCCTTTTGGTGTTCTCCCTGGAGGCATGGCAGGCGGACTCGCCTTTTGGCCCAGACCGAGCCATAATTGCAGAAGTGAAGCGGGTGAGCCAGGCCCTGCTGACGGTGAACATAGTGGATTCCGGGAACTTAAGTTGAAATCGCTGTCTTCAGACGGCCCAGCGTCCAGAATCGGGTGAAGAGCACGCTCTTCGGCCTGGCGTGGTTTCATCGAGAACGTCGTGCCGGAGCTGAGAAGATGAAACGCCTCGAGGAGAACTTGAAGGCCCAGCGTCAGGTTCCCACACTCCCCAGCATCCTATTGCTTAAGGCAACATAACTGTCAGGAGCATTGTGAGAAGAGTCCTGTTTCTCCTAAAGGTAAAGAGAAGCAAGTACGGTATTCCTAAATCCCTGCATCCCTTTTTCCTGTGTCTTGATGGATAGTGGTTTATTTTGTTGCAAAAATGAGTTTGTAGAACTCCTCTGAAAAAGAAATGGATTTCAATTTTGTCTAATGGCAAAGATTTTTGCTCACTTAAAGCAAATTTATTAAAAAAAAAAAAATAGGTAGCAGAAAAACCTTTTGACTAGTTACTTGATGTCATGAAACTTCTACCTTCTTTTGACCTTAACAGAAACAAACTTGGGCCTAGCCTAGGGAAAGGAGGGATGCCTGAGTTTAGCAAGTTTTATAATAATATCCTTAGCCAGTCACCCACACTCAGCAGAGACTTTTCTCTACACTATAAGAAGATGTTTACTTTTTCTTCCTGAACATGGAGACCTGCATTCCAGTAAGTTAGGAATTCACTCAGTTTATTTTCAGTGCCAAAATGTTTTTGATAAATTTTAATAAATAGTTTTTTTGGAGAACTCTGTTCAATTTGTTAGTAACTATTCTACTATTCTTATAGTTAGGAAGCCTGACTCATAGTTCTGTATTGTTTAAATTACTGCAGGGTCATGCAACACATGACGTTTCAGTCAATAATGGACCACATATATGGTCCCATAAGATTATAATACCATATTTTTTTTTCTGTACCTTTTGTATGTTTAGATACAGAAATAATTACCTTTGTGTTACAATTGCATACAGTATTCAATGCAGTAACATACTGTAAAAGTTTGTAGCCTAGGAGCAATAGGCTATACCATATAGCCTAGGTGTGTAGTAGGCTATACCATCCAGGTTTGTGTGAATGCACTCTACGATATTCACATGATGACGAAATTTCCTAACTACACGTTTCTCAGAAAGTATCCGTATTGCTATCTATGTATAACAGTATTTCTGTTCTTCATTTTCCCAGCTTTAATTTTACTGTAAAATCTCTTCCAAGTTCTTCAGCTTAGACCTATATCATCATCTCTCTTTCTTCTCCTTTTCAATATAATTTCAATAAACCTTTTCCTTTACCTCAGATTGTATCTTCATAAATAAGTCTCCAAGATTTTCCTTTTCTTAAAGGCAAATGCTTGAACCTAATTATCATCTCACCATATGGTTTCTCTTCTCTTCTTTATTCCTCAAAACTATCACGCAGTTCTTTTGCAATTGCTATCGAAATTCATCTGACCTCTTCCCATTATATTTGTACACCTCTAAACTTACCATCTGTCATTGTCCTTCAGATGGTTACTAAATCCTGAATTCATTTTAAGGTCTTGCCATTCTATAACTCAATTTCTCACCTCTCTCAGTTATATGATTCCCTAAGCCTAATTTCCACTTCTTACTAACAAGAGGGAGTGAACTGTTATAAACAAAATAAAACATCCTCTGTGACAAAGAAGAGTTGCACCTTACCTGTTCCCTGAAAAGTGGTCTTTAGCAAGGACAAACTACACTGGCAAAGGAAGAAAGAAGGAGAGCACGCGAAGATATTGAAAAGACAATTCTGGTATACCATGCCCCTATTGAAGTCCTCTGGAGAGATGAACACCTAGGGGACTTGTCTTAGTCCATTTGGGTCGGTATAATAAAATGCCATAAACCGGATGCTTATAAACCATAGAAATGTATTTCTCACAGTTCTGCAGGCTGGGAATTTTATGCTCAGGGTACTGACAGATTTGGTGTCTGGTGAGAGCCTACTTCTAGTTCATAGACACCTGTCTTCTTGGCGTGTCCTCATATAGGGAATAGCAAGGGAGTTCTCTGGGGTCCCTTTTTATAAGGGCACTAATCCCATTTATGAGAGCTCTGCCTTCATGTACTAATCACCTCCCAAAGGCACCACGAAAAAAACATCACAAGACTGTAGAAACATGTATTAGCTTCCTTCAAATCTATATTAAACCTAATGTTGAGGCATAGTCTGTTTTCTTTTAGTAGCCACTTATTCCTCTGTCCTTAAGACATTCTCCCAAATGTTTTTTTAAATTATATAGTACTTCTAGTTTGACCTTTCTAAACTGAGATTTCAGAGCACAGGACTTCATTTTGATATTTCAGAATTTGAAGTTCATATCCTTTCTATCTAATTAATAACATAGGATTTCACGCAGTTTGAACATGTCCTCTCGTAGTCTTCACTCTTCCAGTGGGAAGCATTCTCATCTTTGAGTTCTGTCTTGATACAGCAGCACCTATTCCCTTCAAGTGTTTTGGTTGATCATAGATGGATTTTTCTCTACTTCTTTATATCTTTGCTAACATATGATAACAAGTACCACAAACTGAATTTTGGATGTAGATGAACCATGTTTTTATATGGCAGTGTGATACTGTGGTATTTCATTTTCAAAATATTAAAATATGAAAATGTACCCAGTTCTAGATAGATGGTTTAGCTGTCGATGGCTCATTAGTTCTTTTCAAAATAAAGAACTTTTTATAGTAATATGTTGTATATAAAAGCATTTTATAATCTGGACATTTATGTCTAAAAATATAAATTATCATTGTCCCTGGTATGTGTTTACTACATGTTATATAGATATTATATCTGACGTGTATATATATTTTTATATATAATACATATTTATATACACATACACAAATATATATGCAATATACATTTTCATAAGTTATATTTTAAACATTTATATCATATTTTATATTATATTAAAATATATTTTAAGTATATAAGAAATATATATTTTTAAGATAATGTTAATATTAGTTTTCATTCCATGAACTACCTAATTGATGTTGTGAAGTTAGCTGAAAACATGACAGATGGCAGGAAAATAACATTTAGTATTAGAACTCTGTCATAAATCATTCATAAGCAAATAATTCATCCTTCCCAGATAATCAGGGGTTGATAGTATCAAAACCTTAGGACTGATAGAAAGTGCAGTTTGGAGATGCATTTGTCAGAACTGCTTCCATTGCAAGTTGCAAATTTTTAACTCAAACTAGCTTAAGCACAGAAGGGCATTTTATTTTCTCTCATCACTGAGAAAAATACATGGAAAGTTCACACAATAGAAGGAACTAGATATGGAACTGGTGATTGTGACTGGCTCCATAAATTGAAAAATTAAAAAGCACGGTTTCTTGTCTAAAATTATTTAGAATTTCCAGATGGCAGAGCATGAAACCTAGTGTGGAGTCCTTCAAAGTTCAGAACTGTGTGTGACTACACAGGCTACATGTCCACAAAGCTGGTCCTGCCAGAGATTCAAGTCAGCCAGTTCTTCGCTTCTCCCTTTCTCCCTGAAATGTCTCATGTCCACTTTTCTCTGTTTTTTTCTCTATGTTGTTCTTGTTCTCTCCGACCGCAGAGGGGCTTAAGTAGTCCTCTTTGCTAATTCAAACACATAACATCTCAGAGAAGGCTCTGACTGGTCAGGCATGAGTGAAATGCCTCATTGTATTGAGGGAAAATCTTCAGGGGAGAAGTGGAGTTACACATGAGAGATAATGGGATGGACCTAAACATCCAAACCACAAGAAATGAGGGAGGAGTTCCTCAGAGGAAATTGGCATGCTCTTGCCAGTAAAATGAGATAGAACAGTACCCTGAATGGGCAAAACTGAAATTACCATGTGATTTGACTTGTCACCCTACTGGTTGTAGTTTTTTCATCTTTCTGACTCACAGTCGTGAAGATTATATGAGATGATTAATACCACATTACAGACATTCAATAAATATTAGTTTCTTTTACATTTTCTAATGTTATTGTAGACCCCAGGCTATAAAATAATTGTATGATTAAGTGAGGGGAGACGTGTAGTTTTCAAATTTATATGTAAAGATAAATTACACAGTGATTCTGGTTGGCTCCAAACCTTTTCTGCAAAACCCACAAATAAGAATGGTTGAGAGAAAGCTGAAGGAGAAATGGCAGGGCAGGTGAAAAGAAATCTGTTTTTACAATATAAAGGTAACTTTTTTCCAGAACACATTTTCCTAAGTAGAGACAGTGAATATTATTTGTAACAATTTGATCTGTTAATTCCCATCAGTACAGATGGACATTCTATAATGATAAACAAAGCTCTTTTGAAGGTTTGGAAAAAACAAGAAGGAATTTTAAAAATTTGCCAAATATAACTTTCTTAAGACTCAGGGCAAGCCTTTTGTTGCTGTCATTCACAGAAAGGGCAAGCCCTTTTCTGGAGGTTCCCTATTAGCCGTCACCTATTCAGATATCCAGCCTGTTTTTTTTCTGTGCCTTTTTCATTCAACTTTCTGAACTATATTCCAGAGCTTCCTTTCTTTTACATGTGGGTATACTGGTAACACCATAACCCATACATTTTTGAAAGTTTATTGAAGAATAGAAAGAGTCTTTCTACACCCTTAGAAAGAAACGAATGAAGTTTAATTTCTAGGAAGAGCTGAATGGGGAATTTATAATACATAAGAGAATTGATAAAAGATAAAAGGAGAAACAACATTTTGCCTTCATTACATAGGAGAGGTAACATGGAGAATTGACTAATAACTAATGTAAACTGCCAGTTTTATTAAAAGCTAAACATTATTTAACAATTTTGATTTTTTTTTTTTTTTGAGACAGAGTCTCGCTCTGTCACCCTGGCTGGAGTGCAATGGTGTCATCATTGCTCAAACTCCTGGGCTCAAGCCATCCTCCTGCCTTAGCCTCTGGGGTAGCTGAGACTACAGGCACAGGATGAAGCCCAGCTGATTTTTCTAGTTTTAGTAGAGACAAATTCTTGCTCTTGTTCAGGCTGGTCTTGAACTCCTGAGCTCAAGCAATCCTCCTGCCTGTGCCTTCCTGAGTGCTAGGATTACAGGCGTGAGCCACACACCTGGCCAAAAATCTTAATTTTTTTTCCTCTACTTCACTCTAGTTCATAGGGACCATACCTTCAGAATTAAATTAAGGAGTAAAAAAGTTTTTAATCATGTTAGATAGTTGATAGGTCTTTGTGTGTGGAAGGGGTTTGCAAAATGTAATATGTAACTGAAAGGAGATTCTAAAGCTTTTTATGTGCATTAATTTATAAAATCTCTGTAAGTACTGAATTTTTTCATGAAGAAAACATGTTAAATGGTAAATACATGACCTATGTGTCTTTCTTTTTTAATTTTTTAACATAAAGTCAAAGTCTTGGAAAAGCAATAGTCATAGCTGCAAGATGAATTTCCCCATGCATTCAGAAATAGCTAGGACCAAACCAGTAGCTATTTGCCTTAATTACCATGCATAAGATTGGACAACAGATGTTCTCTTACATGTGGTTTGCTAATTTATTTCATTCTTTCTGTCCATTTACATGAGCCATTCTGAAGATTAGCATTGAGAAAGTATAATTGAATCTTCTGCTCTTCTCAGAAAATAAAATCTAATCCCTTGCATTAATATGTCAACTTTCAATCCCAAAATTTAGGGAGAAGAATGCCTATTACCAACCACAACCTTCTATCATGCACAGATAAAAAACTCACATCATTCTTCAGCTTCATACCAAAATTCCAAACTACATTTTTCTAAGAACAGCATTAGGAAAATAAACACAGCTACTACCATACCATCATGTTCTCAAAGGTTTTTAACATCTGTAAAAGATTATTTGATCTTCACTCATACATTCTGGCAAATTCAATCACTCCCCCCTCCCATAGTCATATACATACACACATTCTCTGTAAGTCTGGAAATTTGCCCACAATTATAATGATAATTATACTTTAGAGCCATGATTTAAACACAGATAATTTTTAAAGAAGTGAATAACTTCTACTTAAATTACTAAATATCAAGCGTGTTCTAGAAAACCTTTTAAATTAGGATCCATTTTTCTATTATATCTACTTCATACTAGTAATGCTAAAATGCCTTGGTCCACTTAAGGAAACTGACACTTTTCCATTATATAGTATAGCTGACCATAGACTATTTAAATTGGTTTCAAATTTTAGGTTAATGTTCTTACTGCTGTCCTGCTACTTGCCTTAATTCATCGTAGTATTTTATGGTGTTAGATATTACTGTCTGCATAATGATCACAAAAGTTTAAATGTAGTGCCTCCTTTCCCCTCATTAATGCTGCTACTAAATTTCTCTTCTTAAGGAAAAATGATTGTATTATATATATATTTCAAAACAGATAACTATACTGTTGAATGATACCGCCCTGTATGGTACTTTAATTATTTATATGATGTATAACTTGATTGTGAGCACCTAGAGAGTACTTTACTAAGTTTATCATTTTTTATAATTATAAAAATAAGACAAACATGGTAATAAAAAATCCAACATTTTAAAAGATTATAAAATACCAAGTAAAAATCTCCCATCCTCTACTCCTAGTTCTATTCAGCAGAGAGAACCACATTTAATTATTTCTATTTCCAGCTTTTCTGGTCATTACCTCCATAATACTGAATGTTATGCTTTTGCCTTGTTTTCTCAATTGATTATGCCCAATGGTATCAACTGACTCTGTTATGAAAAATGAGAAAATTAACTTATTTCTACTCTTTCTGCTATCTCCTTTCCTCCTCCCAATTTTTGCTAATTTAATGTTTATTTGTGTTTAATTAGCTACCTTTATTTTATTCACATGTATACACATAATTATGAATACATAAATGTGTTAATATGGTATATGTTTTGTTTTAATGTAGTATTTTTTCTATTTTTTTTTTGCCTAATTCTGCCTTCCTCAATTTAGAAACAGTCTCTCCCCATTAACACATATTCACAACCTATTAAGAATCCCTCAATATTTCTTCATGATTATATAATTATTTAAAACATACACATTGTTTAAGAGATATAAAGTTTTAGTTTTGTAAGATGGAAAAAGTTCTGGACATCCATTGAACAATGTGAATATATTTAACACTACTGATGAGTACACTTAAAAATTGTTAAGATTATAAGTTTTATGTTATATGCTTTTTACCACAATTAAAAATTTTTTAAATACATGATTTTATAATCATTCACATATGTATTAATACATATACAGGAAGTCTTCACTTTGCATTCCTACATAAATAAATCTCAATTACCACCATTCAATTAAATATCACCACTCCCCCAAAAGCATGGTTCAAATTTTAGTTGCCATGAATGATTGCATAAAGAACAAACTTCACTGCTACCTTGTCAGTCTACAAATCACTATGTAAATGACAAATGTATGTCATGATCATGACTATTCATGCCAAATCTTTCAAAATCTGTTAATAATTAGTTGCTGCACATTTTTATTTAGTTCATGCACAGACAGCAAAGCATGTGGTTGTGTTGCCTCCTCATCTCCCAGTGATAAACACACATGACATTTTACAAAAATGAATAATCAAAAGAGGGAAATGGTCAACAAATATAAGAATGCAACAAAGAAATGAAAATAATGCTGAAAGTGAAATTCAAATCAATCATAAACGGAATTATAAAAGAAAATAGTCAGAAAAGAAAATAGTCAGGCATGGTGGCTCACACCTGTAATCTCAGCACTTTGGGAGACCAGGAGTTTGAAACTAGCATGGGCAACATAACGAGACTCCATCTTTACAAAAAAAAAAAAAAAAAATTAGTTGGACACAATGGCATGTGCCTGTAGTCCCAACTGAGGAGGCTGAGGTGTGAGGATCGCTTGAGCCCAGGAGTTTGAGGTTACAGTGAGTTATGCACTCCAGCCTGGGCAACACAGTGAGACCCTGTCAAAATAAATAAATGAATGAATGAAAGAAAATAGCTGACCATGGGAATGTTCACACTGTCAACGTACAGGAGACTTTAGCTGTGTGGCCAAAGAAACTTAGTGAAGGTAAACTTATCAACAAAAATGAGGAAAATGATTGTGACAAAAAAGATGATGTCTCAGAGGAAGTGACACCAACAATAAACTTCACAATGAAGGAATTTCTGGAGGTATTTTACTACATTGAAAGTACAATGTATAAAATGTCAGAGCTGATCGAAACTTAGAAAGAAATATAACAATTCACCAAGCCGTAGAAAAGATGCTTGCTTCATATTGTAAGTTATACAATGAGAAGGCAACACTGTTCCAAAATTTACTATCTCACAGTTTCTTTGGGTCAGGATTCTGGGTGTGGCTTAGCTGGGTGCCTCTGGCTGCAGATTCTTGTGAGCTTGCAGTCAAATTATCAGCCAGGACTTCAGTCTCACAGAAAGGCTCACCTCTGGAAGAAGGATCATTTGCAGGCCTTTCCACAGAATTGTCCCACCACCTGGCAGTTGAGCAATCCAAGAGAAAGCAAGAGAAAGCACTCAAGGCGGAAGTCACAGTCTTTTTTCCATAACTTAGTTTCAAGTGAAGTCCCGTCCCTTCTGCTGTATTCTGTTCTTTAGAAGTTAGTCAATAAATCCAACCCACACTCAAAGTGAGGGGATTACACACATACATAGAGGCAGGGATCATTGAGGCTGCCTACCAAAATAGGTTATGGTCATAATGAAAATAACATACATAATTAAATCTTGTTTCTTATTTCAACATCTTTAAGTAATATATCTCAACTACCATATAATGAGGAAATTAGTTTCTTCCACCTCTCTGTTGGCAGCCTACCTGTCATTTCTATCAACTAGACTAGTTATGTTTACATTGTCAAAGTTCATAACATTATCTGATATAATTAAATCTATTGACTCTCTTCCTTTTAAGCATGAGATCCAGGAACAGGCAGGACATCTTCTCTCCCACCTTTTGATCTGAGAAAGTCTTGCTCCAGTGGATAACCCCTACTCTAGAAACCTTTACCCTTCTCTGGAAGATTGTTCCATTTATTTTTTAACCTGAGGATGGGGATGAAAAAACTCGTACAACTGATCTACAGATATTGCTTCACCCAGTCACCATGATTTCTGTCTCACTTCCTACTCCCTATTTTTAAACTCCCAACAGACAATCTGAGTCTTTGGGACCTGACAGGAAATAGCCATGCATACTTCTTCTATCAGCTTTTCTCTGCAGGTTTTGTTCTCTAAATTTTTCCACTCCAGCTTAGTTACCAGTATGTTCCCAACTACTTTCTATCTTCTACAAGTTCATTAAAATCCTTATATATGAATGTTTCCTCTCTTGTTTAAAATTGCTTTATAAGGCCGGTCGCAGTGGCTCACGCCTGTTATCCTAGCACTCTGGGAGGCCAAGGCTGGAGGATCATTTGAGCTCAGGAGTTCGAGACCAGCCTGAGCAAGAGCAAGACCCTGTCTCTACTAAAAATAGAAAGAAATTAGCTGGACAACTGAAAAGATACAGAAAAAATTAGCCGGGCATATGCCTGCATTCCCAGCTACTCGGGAGGCTGAGGCAGAAGGATTGCTTGAGCCCAGGAGTTTGAGGTTGCTGTGAGCTCGGCGGACACCATAGCACTCTAGCCTGGGCAACAGAGTGAGACTCTGTCTAAATCAATAAATCAATAAATAAATCTTTATAAATATATTCTCATATTTATTTCTTTGCTAATATTTCAGTAGATTTCTGGGAAGAACAGGAAGTAAAAATCCTTGGCCCAGTTTGCCATAGTGAAGCAGAACCAACCCTGTCTGTAGTTAGTTAATGAATGCTTATGAGATAAATATGTTTATTAATTACTGGTATGAATTGAATATGATTGTATTAGTTTTTTTATTGCTGTCATCCAGTCAAAACAAATTATCACAAACTGGGCTTTAAAAAAAAGAAAAGTATTATCTTACAGTTCTGCAGGTCAGAAGTTTGAAATGGGTCTTACTGGGCTAAAATCACTGTGTCAATAGGGCTGCATTTCTGTCTGGAGGCTCTAGGGGAGAATTCACTTCTATGCTCATCCAGGTTTCTGGCAGAATTTCTTTCTTTGCCGTTATAGACTGAGTTTCCCATTTGCTGGCTGTCACTGAGAGCTGCCTCAAGGCCCTCTTCCTCCATCTTCAAATCCAGCAACAGCAAGTCAAGAACTCTCGAACTTCAAAGTTCACCTGCTTCTTCATCTATCTTTGCATCTCTGACGGACTCTTTAACCTTCCTCTTCTGTTTTTAAGGCCCCATGTAATTACTTTGGGCCTACCTCAATAATAAGGTAAAATCGCCCCATTGTAAGGCCAGCTTATTAGCAACCTTAATTCCATCTGCTCCCCTAATGTTCTTTTCCCATGTAAGGTAACATATTCATAGGTTCCAGGGATTAGGACATGGACATCTTGGTGAGGGGCATTATTCTGCCTGCCGGAGGGATCAATATCCGTTGCTATTTACTGCAAAAGGCAACTGTCCAATTTTACTTACTTGGAAAAGGTTTATGAGAGGGAAGGAGGACTTCAGAAAGGCTACGAAGAAGTTGAGGAGTATACTTGACTGAGAAGGGAAAGATATTTTAAATGTAGGTGGCAGTGAAAAAAGAAAACATGAAACATTAATTCTTAATCATAGAGGTGGAATAAATAGCTGGGGCCAGAACATCCTATGTCTTAGATCATTCTACTTATAAGTAACTAAAATATTTTTATAGCATAACTGTTATTTACAAATTAAGGCACATAGTTAAATGGAATAATCTGTCTATTACTAGGACTAAAAATAGGTGTAAAAAATTAATTTGGTATGGTTAGGAAAGATTTTTCTGATTACATTGAAGATATTTGCAGTGGAACTGCAATGAACCTTGAGATTTCAAAATATGTTTTCTTAGAGAATCAACCTATGTAATGAAAATGGTGAAAATAACAGTTTACTGGAGTATATAAAAAAATGATAATTTGTTATACAAGATTTAACTGTCCCTTAAAATCTGAAAGCAAAACCATTCATAAATCCTTGTTTCCACATTTGCAGGATGATAAAGCCAAATGTTCTGCTCTGTAAAGCAGTGAATATCATTTTCTCCATCATAAAGGAAAAAGGTATTTTTTCTGTTTTTTATAGTATAGGGACAATACTTTTAAAATATCCCCTTATTGTTGTTATACAGTCATTTATGTGATTAAATAGATTAGTATATAGTAAGTAAATTTTCAGTTACTTTGAATATTTCCAACTCTGTACAAACCGGATCACTAATTGATACTTGCTTCTAATGCCAGGTAAAGTAAAGCTAAGGGATAGGTTCAGACCTTCATTTAAGGATTGACTATCTGCCAATATTGCTTTACTATTTATACAAAAATAAATAAGCATGTTCTATGTTTTATTAATAAACATATAGGTGAATCCACAGTATAGTTAACTATACGTAGTACCTATTGAGGTATCATATTGCTAAGAAGTGTACCTTTAACATGTTTAAATATGCACATAAACATTGAAAGCTGTTCTGAATATAAATTTGCTAGTGTTTCCTATAAACTGAAGAACTCAACATGTGATATAAAGAGAAAGTAAATGTAGTTCACCAGGTTTAAATGTGTACTTAATGCTCATATTTACTGCTAATAAATGTAAGTTATTCAAAGTAGACTTCAAACATCTTTAGGAATGCTAATTTTATTTAATAAAATTCTTCAATCTAATTTCTTTGTTCAGAATGGAATTTCTAGGTAATATTATTTTTTAATGACTACAATATCGTCTTGACATCAAATGATGGTTGTGGGTTTATGAGCATTTTTATAATGTCAGAATTTTAATATTTTAATTGTGAATTCTTAATAACATGAATTCAATCTTCAGTGCTAGCTCTGACATCTTTTCCTTTACAAGAGAATATGTAATTTTATTTGAAGCAGAACAGAGTCAGTATTTATGCTCTTAAAAATTACCATTTGTTTCATTTTGTGTTTCTTCTAAAGGGTGTTAGGTAAATTGAGAAAACTTTCAGTTTGTTCTAGGACTTTCTCAGGACGAGAATAATGACTAAGTTTCTCTCTCTTTTTTGTAATTGTGCATTTCTTAACAACCTCTGTCATGTGCCATCTAAAAGATGACAAAACTAAAATCTTGTGAGAAATCTCATGTTTTACAGATTTAGTTTTTCAACTATAGTGGACCTTTACTGTACATTTGCAAATCCCCTTTTTCCTAAATACCACCTTGCTGCATAAATCTTGCCATAAAATGATCACATGAGTCACTAAACCCAAAGTGTTTATTATGAGTTGCTTTGTATATGGCAATAAAAGTCGCTAAACACAAAGTTGATTTGAACGTGCATGTAGGATGGGTGGCCAGCCTTACTCACTAGCTTAAGAGACAGCTACCTTCTAACACAAAGAACTAAAACTAGCACTCTCTGCAAAATTACAAATTACAGTTATGTGCCACATAACAATGTTTGGGTCAACGATGGATCTTATATATGATGGTGGTTCCTTAAGATTATAATGGAGCTGAAAAATTCCTATTACCTGATAACATCGTACTTATCATAACATTGTAGTACCACACATTACCTTTTCTATGTTTAGACATGTTTGGATACACAAATATTTGCCATTGTGTTACAGTTGCCTATAGCATTTAGTACGGTAACATGCTATATAGGCTGGTAGGCTAGGAGCAAAAGGCTATACCATATAGCCTAGGTGTGTAGTAGGCTATACCATCCAGGTTTGTATAAGTACATTCTATGAGGTTCACAGAATGATAAAATAGCCTAAAGAAGTATTTCTCAGAATGTACGCCCATCGTTAATTGACACATGAGTCTACTCTATGGCATGAAAATTTGAGGTTATTCATAATTAGTCAAAAGTGAAAAAGTCAAATATGTGAATGCTTGAGGACAATTTACTAGGTGTGATTTCCCAATGTAAAACTTTACAACTTTTAATATTACTTATAAAATTTTAAGGGAGGAAAGTGGAGAGGGGATTCTCTTTTGAGACGGGAAAGAACTAAGTAGAGGCTTTCAAGAAAGAGCTGGGAAAATTTGGGTCAGCAAGAGAAATAAGGCAGAACCTTATTTAACTAACAACCCATCAAGACACCAGAAGTAGAGTGTCATCGTTCCTTGCACAAGGTTTGAGGACTCCTGCATTTAAGATTTAGGAAGAAGATCTAAGTCTTGAATTGGCCTAACATTGCTATTTATTTGTCTGTTGTATTCAGCTGTCAATAGGATTGCTTTGATTTTCTGTCTGCTCTGTCTCCCCTAGAGCATCAACAAATCTGAATTTTGACTTGGCCTGTTCTGAGAACCACCACACACAGAAAATGTATTTCATGGCTATTGGCTTATTGTCTGTTTTAAGATCTTCCATTCACTCTTCCAGATTCACTCTTCACCTTTCTCTGTATCCTAGGAGGCCCAATGTGCATAGAATATGACTGTGAACTCCCTGGCCTCTTGGCTTTTAGCTGTCTTTAAAAGCTAAGGGAAGCCTTGTTATAAAATTGGACAGCAGTAGGAGAATGAGATTAAAGAATTAATTCTACTGTCTCTCTTCCACAGTACAAATCAGTTGGTGCAGTATTACCTCCAAGAGGCCAAAAACTGGTACTTAGGGAAAAAAAAAAAAAAAAAAAAAAAAAAGCACTTAGCTATTACAATGGCTTGTGGCTCTCTAAAGGGCCACACTACCTAAACAGATAGATACCTAAATCTATGGTATTAAAATTTCATGGGGAAGAGGTGATTAAATATAAAATGTCTATAAAGGCTCCACGGAGTAGTAACAATAACACATTGTCCTACAGAGTCAGTGTGACCTGACTGTATCCCCCAATTCAAGGTCACAGCTGTCCTGAGATGATAGGGTGGGTAGAAAAGAGGAATGGTGGGAGAGATTAGAGGGGCTATCTTAATTAACTTTAACCACTGAAAAGTGAGGAAAGAGAATTTAAAGCTTCCAAGAAAAGAATGAAGGCCGGGCGCGGTGGCTCACGCCTGTAATCCTAGCACTCTGGGAGGCCGAGGCGGGTGGATTGCTCAAGGTCAGGAGTTCGAGACCAGCCTGAGCGAGACCCCGTCTCTACTAAAAATGGAAAGACATTATATGGACAACTAAAAATCTATATAGAAAAAATTAGCCGGGCATAGTGGCGCATGCCTGTAGTCCCAGCTACTCGGGAGGCTGAGGCAGTAGGATCGCTTAAGCCGAGGAGTCTGAGGTTGCTGTGAGCTAAGCTGACGCCACGGCACTCACTCTAGCCTGGGCAACAAAGTGAGACTCTGTCTCAACAAAAAAAAAAAAAAAAAAAAAAAAAAAAAAAAAAAAAAAAAAAAAAAAAGAATGAGAAGGCCTCTCTTTCCCCTCATTTCTACAAACTCAATTCCTACCCCTAGTCATATTTTAATTTATACACTTTTCCCCCAAGTCAAACCTTTACCTACAAATCAATTAATACTACACTTTCTGATCCCCTACATAAACAGAGAGGAAGTTTTAATAAAAATTAGTGTCTACCCAATGCACTGGGACCTGAGGAATCAGGGCCTCTCTCTATCCGTGTGGCAGCAGAGTAGAATTCGGCTTCTTTATGAATCCTGGATTGACAACATGGGACATCGCGGGACAAATCAGGAAATTGCAACGTGGGCAAAGCAGTGGATGATATTGATATTTGGCTTTAATCTTATTTGCTGGTTAGATGTATTTCAGTTATAGAGCCAACATCTATTTTTTACACATACATCCTAAAGCATAACGAATTATGTCTCTATTTTTTAAGTTTGTTAACAAACCAGCAGTTAATATACTAACCCTCTTTGGACCCATTAGAAAGATACTTGTTTTCACCCACTAAACTGATTTGGGTGTCTGTAAGGGAAATTGCATGTGTATAGGCAACAGGTTTCTTAGGCCAAACTAAGATGACTGCTACAGTGTTTTTTCCGGCACGCACCCCAGTTAGCTGGCCTTCTGGGGAGGCATGATTCAGCATACTTACGTAAACCAAGGTGTTATCTTCTGTGTGAACACATGTGATTGCGCTTGCCATGTTCTCGGCCATGCTTTTCGCCGCTGCTGTATCCTCCTGCACACACCCCCCCCCCCCCCAATAATAAAGAGCATGTCTCACCTGCCTGCTGCCACTGGCCTTTTCTTCCAATTTCCAAAGCCTGTGCTGGAGCACACGCTAGGCACAGAGCATCCTCCTCACAGTATCTAAAAAAAAGTAATGTGTAGAGACTACATTATAATTCACATAGCTCTTCCAGTGATATGGTCTTATATTATTTTCAAAATGATTTCTTATGTTACCATTTTATAAAGACACTAGACACAGATTGCTTATGTAATCTATTCAATGTCATAGCTAGTAAATTAGCAGTGCCAAGACTCAAACATGTTTTAAAAATACATTTTGTGTTTTTCCATTTGAATGAGTTGCCTTGAGTTATCTACTGATAAGTAAGAAGAAAGTAGTCATGCACAAAGAGAAAACTCCAAGATCCAAATAATCCTCAGAATAAATCACTATATTGTTAAGTTAGTTCTTCATTTTAAATGTTAGATTGGTAAGTGATGCAAAAGAGGTAGAGTACAATGTCTAAGTCTTTTTAAGAATTCTTAAAAGATGTTTTGTTGATTAAATATAAATAAGTGTTATGTGGAACATTATAGATATAAAAGCAAATATGGGTACAGAAAATTATCTACTCCAGTATAATAGTACAGACTTTATAATAACTTGTGAAAACTGCTCAGAGGAAAAAAATGTTTTAAAATCAAGTGGTGTGGAGAAAGTATTCAGTCTAAAAGATTTTAATCAAAACTCAGCGTATCTTTGAACTCCTTTAAGAAGAGAACTCTACAGTGGTCTGAGTACATACCACTAAAAGAATTTTCGAAAAAGAAAATCTGTTCGGGGGTGGGGGGGGGAATGAGAAGGTGACAATTGGAAGCAAAGCAAACACATCGGATAAGGAGACAAAGACTTTAGATGAAAAGATATGTGTTTGCAAATAAGCAAAATATTCTAATAATGGAAAGGATTAACACCAATCAGTAGAGTGTTAACAAATACATCAGGTGGAAGAGATACACAAAAAAGAAATAAGTTTGCTAGCAAATGAGGACAAGCATGGAATTAATTACATCTCTTAAATTCCTGCACCACTGAAGATGTTTTAAAAAATCATACTTGAACAACAAAAATGAAAAGAAAATTATGCAATTTAGAAATAACACAGATCTTGCCAAAGTAACAGTTGATAACAAGCATGGTAAGGAAGCTAGGTGTTCTGGACACACATAAATCAGCAGCCGCAAATGACCAGCTGGTAAGAGATGAAAACAATTAGACAGAGGGCTTCCTGGGTTCCTTGCAAATTTAATTGTTAAGAGCTGGTGGATATCTTTAGAAAGCATTTGTTGAAAAGAATTTTGCACTGCTGAAGGAAAAGGTCAAGGAACCCAAGCAGAGGGAATGACCATGTGGGAGATACATTGTTAACTATTAGCAAAATAGCAGTTTCACCACCACAGGATAAAAACTATATATATCAGGAAAAAATGGTTTGTGGACAAATGAATAGCAACACATTATCAAGATTTTAAAAATCCCATTCAAAAGTATCTTTTAAATAGAATTACCTAGAAAATGTTTGGTATTTCAACATTAATAATATTTTTGTGCAGTCTTCCTGAACTTTTTGTTGAAGGAAAATGAATTTGGTTTAGACAGACTGTGGTCAACAGGAATTAAAGCTTTCTGAGTCTGTAGTAGAGATTATAAAATGAAAACATACCAGATATTTTTCATACAAGCTACTTGAATTTATCAGGGGAAAAACATAGTGCCTACAGTCTTAACTTTTAACCAAGCTGTTTTAGCAAAACCAAATTAAAGATTTCTAACATTCCAGCTATCTGACATTTAGAAATAGTCAACATAAATTTTTTTGCTCCAGAAGTTATTATTTTAAAAAATAAATACATTGGTTTTGCTTCCATTCATAGCTTAACAATTCTTGAATATATGTATCAGTTAGATAAAGTAAGTTTCACTTGGTAAAAGTACATTAGGGGAAAAAAGCCAACAAATACGATCTTTAAATTTATGCTCATTCTATTTAGTGGTTGTGTAATATTCCATGATATCTTTTTACTTAGCTATTTTAAGTAGGAATATTTAAGTTATTGGGAATATAATTATAATATTTATTTGGAGAATTGTTTCTTAATTCATCAAGAATGTCTTGGAAAGAGTTACTGATGTTTGGAAAAAATCCATGTTGAAATACTTTTATCCATAAAACAATTACATGGCATGGGTATCTCTCTTCACACCTACCTCTCCCCAACACAAACACACACATTCACATGCTTACACATACATGCACACATACTGCAGAGTACCAATGTGTTGAAATAAATATCAATTCTGGAGATCTAATGTACAGCACAGTGACTATAGTTAATAATACTGTATTTACTTGAAAACTGGTAAGAGAGCAGATTTTAAATGTTCTCACTCCTCCCACCCTTGCCACACACAAATGGTAACTATGGGTGGGGATGGATGCATTAATTAATTTGACATGGTAATCAGTACACAATGTATACACATATCAAATCATCATGTGTATATTTTGAATATACACAATTTTTATTTGCCAATTAAATGTTTAAGAATTTAAAGAAAAGAAATAAAATATCAAGAAAGTCTTAAAGAATCTAAAATAGAGTTCATATTCACAAAATACCAAATCACTGGTTGATTTAATTAATTCTTACAAACAACTGCTTGCTGAACACCCAGTTTAATTGCCTAACTGGACTGTTTATTTTAGTCAAAATGTTTGATCTGGTAGCTTAGTATAAACAGTGTCCCAGCATTTCCCCCTGATTACGTTAGAGCTGCAGTCCCCAACTTCTGGGCCAAGGATGGGTGCAGAGTTGAGGATGGGTAGGGTACGAAGTCGGTGGCCTGTTAGGAACTGGGCCGCACAGCAGGAAGTGAGCGGTGGGTAAGTGAGCGAAGCTTCATCTGTATTTACAGCTACTCTGCATCGTTGGCATCACCACCTGAGCTCCGCGTCCCAGCCCCCCACCCTGCCATCTGTGGAAAAATTGCCTTCCATGAAGCTGGTCCCTGGTGCCAAAAAGGTTGGGGACTGCTGCTTTCGAGGATACATTTCCCTCAGAAACTCAAGATGTGCACCCTAACAAAGCACACTAACCTTTCCGCAGACACAGAGGTAATTTTGGTGTGTTCAACAGTGATTTGACTCCTGTCACATATGTCTGAAGAGCAAGGGGCTACATTGAAAGAAACTGTCTAGAGACTAAGTGTTCTGAATTCTCTTGAAAATTCTAGCGATCCTGAAAAGGACAGGCATGGCAGAAAGCGAAATCTCAGGTGAATTGGTTCTGGAGAGTCTATTAGTTTGTTGAAGAAAAAATGCCAAATGTGAAATACAATTCATTAGTTGAACCAGAAACATTAAATGAGTGTGTTTTGTGGAGACATCCTGCTATAAACACCATCGTATAACTTCAAAAAGCTATGCAGGTATTCCTGACAGCTTTTAAAGACCCTGAATCTTCAGGTAAGTAAAGTACATTTATTTATTTATTATGAAATAAAGTGTGTTTACATGTGTCACTGAAAAGTTTTTTTTAAACTGTCCTACTTTATCCAAACATTTGGATATCACATTTTGCAAATCACACACAGCACCAAAATTAAAAGCTGAAGTAATACTGAATCAGAAAATTCAAAGCAGTGATTGACATACTTGACAACCTCATGGGTCAGAGAAACCATCAAAGTAAAATAGTTGGTAAAAATTTAAAAAAAGGCAAGTGACAAGCATGGGAAAAGATGTTACAATGGCATGTAAAGGCTAATATAAAGAAGACAAACACAGAAAAATGGGCTGAGAATATGATTGGAGAACCTACAGAAGAAATGGAAATGGTTAATAAACATAGGAAAAGATAATCTGACCAATAATCAGAGATTTAAAAAGTAAAATATCAATTTGATATTTTTGGTCTATTAAGAGGATAAAGAGGTTGGATGTGAGGGCTCACACCTGTAATCCTAGCACTCTGGGAGGCCAAGGCAGGAGGATTGCTTGCAGTCAGGAATTTGAGACCAGCCTGAGCAAGAGGAAGACCCTGTCTCTATAAGAAAATGGAAAAATTAACCAGGCATGGTGGTGTGTGCCTGTAGTCCCAGCTACTCAGGAGGCTGAGGCAGGAGGATCGCTTGAACTCAGGAGTTAGAGGTTGTCCAAAAAAAATGCACATACCTTAATTTAAAAATATTTTATTTCTTAAAAATGCTAATGATTAGCTAAGGCATCAGCAAGTCCTAATCTTTCTGCTGGTGGAGAGTCTCACGTCGATGTTGATGGCTGCTGACTGATCAGGGTGGTGGTTGCTGAAGGTTGGGGTGGCTGCTGCAATATCTTAAAATCGGACAATAATGAAGTTTCCCACATTAATTGACTCTTTCTTTCGTGAAAGATTTCCCTATAGCATGTGATGCTGTTTGATAGCATTTTACCCTCAGTAGAACTTGTTTCAAAACTGGAGTCAATCCTCTCAAACCCTGCCACTGCTTTATTAACTAAGTTTATGTAATATTCCAAATGCTTTGTTGTCATTTCAACAATGTTCACAGCTTCTCACCAGGAATAGATTCCATCTCAAGAAACCACTTTCTTTGCCCATCCGTAAGAAGCAACATTTCAACCTTTTAAGTTTTATCATGAGATTGCAGCAATTCAGTCACATCTTCAGTCTCCACTTCTAATTCTAGTTCTCTTGCTTTTTCCACATCTCTAGTTATTTCCACTACTGAAGTCTTGAACTCCTCAAAGTCATCTCATCCCTGAGGGTTGGAATCAACTTCTTCCAAACTCCTGTTATTGTTGATATTTTGACCTCCTCCCATGAATCACGATGGCATCTAGAATGGTGAATCCTTTCCAGAAGTTTTTCAGTTTACTTTGCCTAGAGCCATCATAAGAATCACTATGGCAGATATAGCCTTTTAAAAAATATATTTCTTAGGTAATAAGACTTGAAAGTTGAAATTACTCATTGATACATGGGCTAGTGAATGGATGTTGTGTTAGGAGATACAAAAGCAACATTAATCTCCCTGTACATCTCCATCAGAATGTGTGGATGACTAGGTGCATTGTCAATGAGCAGTAATATTTTGAAGACAATCTTTATTTCTGAGCAGAAGGTCTGAAGAATGGGCTTAAAATATTCAGTGAAACGTGTTGTAAATTCTGGACTAGCGACATAATAGAATATTCTGCAGTTATTAAAAATGTTGAGGAAGGTCTATATGAACAGCATTATATTAGAGTGATACTAACCTTGTTCCCACCCCAGGCCTTTTAAAGAAACTCTATGTTCAGTATGTGTATTAGTTTCCTATTGCTGCTGTAACAAATTACCATAAACTCAGTGATTTAAAACAAAACAATTTTATTATCTTACAGAGCTAGATGTCCAAAGTTCAAAATCTGTCTCAGTGGGCTAAAATCAATGATGGAGCTACATTCCTTCTGAAGTCTTTACGGGAGAATCTGTTCTTTGCCTTTCCTGGCTTCTAGAGGCTGCCTCATGACTCCTTCCTTCATCTATTAAGCCAGCAGCATGGCATCTTCCAAGCTCTCTCTGTCTGCGTAATCATCACACCTCCTTTTCCTCTTCTGATACTCCTGCTTCCTTCTTATAAGGGCCCTTGTGATTACATCGGGCCCACCAGGAAAACCCAGTATCTTCTCTCCATTTGAAGATCTTTAACATATTCACATCTGCAAACTCCCTTTTACCATATAAGGCAATATATTCACTAGTTCTGGAAATGAGAATTTGAGCATCTTTGGGAGTCATAATTTAGCCTACTACCACGTAGTACCCCCAGAATAGCAATGACCGTGTTAAATATGTTAGCAGGTGGTCCCAAGGACAAGTTCGGTTTGGTGTTGGGAAAGCAGCTGAGAGGGCACAGATGGACTGGTAGGCAGACTTGAAGAGGCCTTGTGTTTGGAATAAGGAGGATGGAGAACATAGAATATGACAGCCAGTTGGCAAGGAATGATTTCAGCCCTCTTAGCAGATGTAGCAATGGTAGGGGCCATTGGTCAAAGGGTAGGCCCAACTCTGTCCTTTCTGCTGTCCAGATGGTTCCTAGCCTTTGTCCATTTACTGAAAAATCATCCCAGAGGAAGGGAAGAAAAGAGAGTGAAAAAAATCTTGCCAAACCATGAGTAACCAGGAAAACACTGGAGTGACTAAGTCCACCATGAATTGGCCAGATTGACATTTGTACTAGTTGTAGATCTTAAGAATAAATTAAGCAGCATTTTAGAAAGGTAAAGTTTTGTGCATCTTAATAAATATTTTGAAACTCATAAATAAATATATATTTATTGATATGGAAAAGCATCTATAACATATTATATGAAAGATCCACATTATAAAACATGTCATTCTATTTTAATTGTTACATTGTATTTACATGTGTTTATATATAGAAAAATGTCTAAAAGTTTAAATTGCTATTTAAACATGGTTTTCTCTTGGTTATTGGATAATGAGTGATTTTTTTGTACTATTTTTCTTTGTATTTATTTATTTATTTAGAGATGGGATTTCATGATATTGCCCAGGCTGGTTTTGAACTCCTGAGCTCAAGTGATCCTCTTACCTTGGCCTCCCCAAATGCTGGAATTATAGGCATGAGACATGATACCGGCCTATATCTATACAATTTTAGATCTGTGCTACTGTTTTTATAATGAGCATGTATTATTTGAATAATTAGTAAAAACAACAAAGTAATTTCCATTTTATAAAAAGGGATGGTAAAAGGCACCTTTATTTATTTTATTTTAAAAACTTCTTTTCTTTCTTTCCTTCTTTCTTTCTTTCTTTTTTTCAGATAGGGTCTCACTCTGTCACCTGGGCTAGAGAGCTGTGGCATGATCATAGCTCATTGCAACCTCAAACTCCTTGGTTCAAGCCATCCTCCTGTCTCTGCCTCCTTAGTAGCTAGAACTACAGGCACATGCCACCATGCCCAGCTAATTTTCTTTTTTTAGTTTTATATAGAGATGGGGTCTTGCTGTGTTGCCCAGGCTGATCTCAAACTCCTGGCCTCAAGTGATCCTCCCACCTCAGCCTCCCAAAATGCTGGGATTATAGGAATGAGCCTGCACCTGGCCTCATCATTTATTTTAGATAGTGAGATAGTATGGAAAGAACATTGAACAACAATCACTGACAACAACGTGAGATCAAGTGTCAGTTTTTTGGTTTCTTAGTCATGTAACCTTGGGCAACCTACCTACAATTTCTGGGCCTCATCTGAAAACTGGGGATAATAATGTATGGTGGTACCAAGTGGAATGCACTGGGCTTGACATTTAATGTGTTATTTAATTCTCAAAACAACTTGATGTGATTACTATTATCCCATTATGCAAAATTGAATATAGAGACTATATATTGCAGCTCTTTGAAAAACCATAATAGAAAACCAAGCTATTCCTGCAACATAATCAAGAATAATGCTTGCAGTACTCAGCTTAGATAAAGATGCCACAAATAAGCTCTTTAAACAATATATTGATAAATTAATTTTCTGTATAAATATCAGGCTTCTCTAAGATGTTCAGTAATTTGAAGAAAAATCTGTGAGTTCTCCTCCTGAAGACAGGCTATTTAAAAAGAGACAACATTTCAGTGGTACTCCTTCTTACCTCCTGCCAGGAAGAGCTCTTGATTAAAGGTTTGTCTTTGAGAAACAGATCACTGAATGAAAATATCAATTATAAACTGTGCTTTCTAAATTCAAGGTGTTCACCATAGGAGCTCTGTATGTGTGTTTGAATACATATAAATATATGTCTTTTATATATATATATGTGTGTGTGTGTGCGTGTGTAGACACATAAATAATCATTTTAAGTGCTTAGCTATTATTAACTACCTAGTACTCTGGTTAAGATGAAATATATTATACTTTATGGATACAGATGAAGAAATTAGGATCAGGAATGTGGGCCAAGTATAATGCTATATAAAGTAAAAGTGAATAATTCCATATGACCTAAGCAGAAAAACTAGTACAAATTTATACTTTCTTATCAAAAACCTTTAAAGCTAGAAGTATTTTAGAATTCAGAAATTGTTGGCTTTCAGGAAGGTGCTTGAATACATATACCTTATGTAATGTACTGATATATAACATCCCCAACAGGTCTGTGCCTGTAATCAAGCACATTGTTATTTCTGCAGAGAAATGAATGAATATTCATACTAAGTAGGATAAATAAAGTCTTTAAACAGCCTTATATCAGTTCAGCTTTTGCTACCAAATGAGTTTGTACCAAATTTAGGAAAAACTTTTAAGTTCAGTTAAATTCCATAATGAGAAATGAGGCTTCCATTTTCTTCAAGTTGTTTTCAGGTATTCATTTGCTCTTCATTTTTATGCTCTTGCTGATGTGCTGAGAAGGGCTCACACTTGTAGAAAGAGACCGAGAATGCAGTGTTGACTCTTATCAGAAGCTTTCTTGCTAATGGTGATAAGAGAGTTGTCTATGGAGTGGGAATTTCTTTCTTCACAGCACCAATATGTACTCCTTAGTTCTGCGGTCCCCAATGCCCAGGCCATGGACTGGTACTGATCTGTGGCCTGTTAGGAACAGGGCTGCACAGCAGGAGGTGAGCAGCAGGCAAGCGAGTGAAGCTTCATCTGTATTTACAGCCGCTTCCCAACGCTGGCGTCACCTCATAAGCTCCGCCTCCTGTCAGAGCAGCACCTGCGTTAGATTCTAACAGGAGTGCAAACCCTACTGTAAACCGTTCATGAGAGGGATCCAGGTTGCACCCTCCTTGTGAGAATCTAATGCTTAATGATGTGAGGTGGAGCTGAGGTGGTGATGCCAGTGCTGGGGAGCGGCTGCAAATACAGATTATCATTAGCAGAGAGGTTTGACTGCACAATAAATGTAATGCACTTGAATCACCCTGAAACCATCCTCCCCCACCACCACCCCCACTGGTCTGTGGAAAAATTGTCTTCCATGAAACTGATCCCTGGTGCCAAAAATGTTGGGAACTGCTGCCTTAGATGACTAAAACTTGTCCATGTCACTGGATGTAAAGAGTTTATAAACAGTTTCCTGTATCGAGGCTCTTAGAAGCCTTTAGTTTATATGAAAACAAACTTAACTCTTGGCCTCTGCTCTGTGGGCTCCTGCTAAGAGTAATGCATATTATCTATTTCAAGTTCGGATGACCTACTTGCAATTATTTGTAATGTTGATACACTTAGTCAGGACTGTAGATACTTTCATAATTTGAGTTACTATGTGAATAAGGTGAATAAAGGGTACGTTTTTTTGGACTTAGGATAAAATATTTCCATTAGCAATAGGTCAAACATAAATGGTGAAAAGTTGGCTCACAAAAAAATGGCTCACAAATCTTTCTGCTTCAAAAGGAAGCATATACATAAGTGTTGATATAAACACTTAGGATATAATCATGGAAGACATATATGGAGGATATAATAGTGAGAAAGAATATAAGAAACAGTTTTAACTTCTCCCCATTTCCCAATCTTCCAGCTATGATTGAAGAGACTCAGCTATGATTGAAGAGAATAGGCATGTTATATTCATTGAACTATGAGGAAAGACCCTCACAAGTGCAGGTTAATATGAGCAAAAGTTTGTCAGACCCTCTCAACAACTTTGAAAGGAAAGGATTATCCTCCTACTAAGAAGGGGAAAACTGAGACCCAAGGAGATTAGATAACATGTACAAGGATCATGTGGACCAAAATCAAAGAGCCTGCAGCCTTGTCTAGTTCAAAAAATGGAATGAAAATGATAACTTAGGGGAAAAAAAAAGAATTTTATTTAATATACTGTCTAGCAGGCTTCTAGGGATACCTATACTGTATTAAATTGTACATATGGATATGTATTTTGTGGGGATGCTTTGAAAAGCATAGGAATGGTAACAATTTATGATCAGGAGAAGTGGACTAAAATGGAGGAAGGGAAAACCCAAGCATGATTAAAACAAAGTAAACTTTTTTCCCTGCCCTCTATATAGTCAGCATGGACATTATTTCTGTAGTTCTGGAATGGGAAGAAGTTGTATAACTGTGTGCAGTACCCATGCAATGTGACAAAAGAGTAGGAGATAAAAATCTCCTAATACAAATAGCAGTTTTGTTTCTAGTGACAGTGCAAAGAGCCAAGAAAACTCTTGTACACTAGCCAGTTTAAATTACTTTCTTGAGACAGACTTTCAGAGTAATTTGATTTCTAATCTGTGCTAGCAAAGAAACATCACTGGGCCTCTATGTGTTTTATTTACTTCTCCTGCATTTAAACTCACACCCACATCCACCCACCCTCACACACACTTATAATAACACACATGAAATATATCTGGAATAGGAATTTTCCAGATCTAATCACAAATAATACATTTCTGATGGGGGAGGTACAGGCACTGAGATAGGCCTGTGAGGAATGATATTTTAGCATATGCCAACTGCTCTTCTTAATCAAATGCTTGACCCTGTGGATGGCTCATCAAGTGTTTTCTTACAAAACTGGTTCTTTATTAGCATGGTGAACAAAATTAATTTTTGAATGTATTATATTAAATACATATTTGTTAAATTTGTGATTCCTATTTTTATATCTTTCTGGAATGAAAAAGTCAGAGGCAGCTAAATCAGATGTTGAACTGAGTTTTAAGGCATGGTACTCAGTAAGTCAAACTCAGTCACTGCAACCATCGCAAGAACTCAGAGGAAGGATGAAACCTTATGGATCTGATCATGCCTAATATATATACCTTGCCTGGTGTAGTTAAAAGGAAATAAATTTTAAAAATTGGTCTGGGCATCAAGGAATATAAATTAATTAGTTAATTAATTAATTTATTTAGAAACAGGGTCTCGCTATGATGCCCAGGCTGGTCTTGAACTCCTGGCTTCAAGTGATCCTCCTGCCTTGGCCTCCCAATTAACTACTGTGCTTGCTTAATTTATTTTTAATTAATTTTATGATCTCTTGTTATTCCCTTGAAATATGGAATAATTTTTTATGCCAACAGGAAAATGTTGTGAGAAAATTATTGTAAACAGAAGTGTCTTTAAAACCTGGCTTATTTTCTCTATGCCTAAAATACATTAATACTTCTGGACAATAAAAAAATTACTGTATTAGAATGCAATGGTCTAAGGGTGACTACTCTAAAGAGCTCATTAAAATTGATAAGAAAAACACTGAGACCCCAATATGAAAATGAGCAAAGGACTTAAATAAACAATACATACCAGCAAAGATAATTAGCAAGCAAACATATGGGAAAATGTTTAACCTTGCTAGTTATCAAAGAAAAACAAGCTAAAATAATTGTGTTAATATCTTACACCATTTAAATGTGCAAGATAAATGATATTCTGGTGAATTCTACCAAATGTTAAAGAGTAATTAACATCAATCCTTCACAGACTTCTCCAAAAAAATAGAAGAGGAAGTAACACTTTCCAATTCATTTTATGAGGCCAGTATCATCCTAATACCAAAACCAGAAAAAAATATTATAAGAAAACTACAGGTCAATATCTCTTATGAATACAGATGCAAAAATTCTCAACAAAACATTAGCAAACCAAAACCAGCAACATACAAAAAAAGATTATATACCATGACCAAGTAGATTTGGCCTAGGAATGCATGGGTAGTTCAACATATTATACAAAAATCAATCATATAATATAGCACATGAATAGAATGTAGGAAAATTAACCACAAAATCATCTCAATAGACACAGAAAAAGCATTAAGAAAATACAATACGCTTTCATGAGAAAAATATTTAATGAACTAAAAATAGAAGGGAATTTCCTCAACCTAATAAAAGTCATCTACAAAAATCCATAGCTAACATCAAACTTAATGGTGAAAGATAGGATGACTTCCCTCTATGATTGAGAATAAGAAGAATATTTGCTCTCAACAGTTCTATTTGATATAGTACTAGTGGTATTAGTTAGAGCCAGTAGGCAAGAAAATGAAATAAAACGCATTCAGATTGGAAAGAAAGAAGTAAAACTATCTTTATTTGCAGATTTATATATCTGCACAATTTATATATATAAGATCTAAAGAACAAAAAGACTACGAGAACTAATGAGTTTAGCAACTCCTGATGGTTGCAGGATATAAGATCAATATACAAACATCAATTATATTTCTATAGACAATCAATGACAATTTGTAAATGAAATTAACAAAGCAATTATATTTATGATAGCATCACAAAGAATAAAATGCTTAGGAATAATTTTTTTTTTTTTTTTTGAGACAGAGTCTCGCTCTGTCGCCCTGGCTACAGTGCGGTGGCATCATCATAGCTCACTGCAGTCTCAAACTTCTGAGCTCAAGCTGTCCTCCTGGCTCAGCTTCCTGAGTGGATAAGACTACAGGCATGTGCCACCATGCTTAACTAATTTTTCTATGTTTTTTATAGAGACAGGATCTCGCTCTTGGTCATGCTGGTCTCTAATTCCTGAGCTCAAGTGATCCTCCTGCCTCAGCCTCCCAGAGTGCTAGAATTACAGGAATGAGCCACAGCACCCAGTCTTGGGAATAAATTTAACAAAAGACATGGAAGACTTGTACACTGGAAACCAGAAAACATCTTTGAAAAAAATTAAAGAAGACCTAAATAAATGGAAATACAATCCATGTTCATGGATTAGGAGACTTAATATTGTCAAGATGGCAATATACTCCAAATTTATTTGCAGATTTAACACAATACCTATCAAAATCTCAGCTGCCTTTTTGGGGGCAGAAACTGACAAACTGATTGTAAAATTCCTGTGGAAATTCAAAGGACCCAGAATAGCAAAAACACTCTTGAAAAAAAACAAAGTTGGAGGATACACAATTTTTTATTTCAAAGTTTACTAATAAAGACAATATGGTACTGGTATAAGGATAGAAATAAATATCAATGGAATTGATTTGAGAATCCAGAAATAAATTCTTACACTTAGGGTCAATTGATTTTCGACAAGAGTGCCAAAACAATTCAATGGCAAAAAGAAGAGTCTTTTCAACTAATGGTGCTGTGTATCCACACGCAAAATAATGAAGTTGGACCCTACTTCACACAAAAAATTAACTTAAAATGGTTCATAGACCTAAGCGTAACAGCTTAAACTATAAAAGTGTTAGAAGAAAACATAGGTGTAAATGTTTGTGACCTAGGGTTGGGTGATTGTTTCTTAGATATGATGCCAAAAGTACAAATGACAAAAGGAAAAAATAAACAAATTGAACTCCATCAAAATTTAAAACATTTGTGTTTTAAAGATCACTGTCAAATAAGTGAGAATGCAACCCACGAAATCGGAGAAAATACTTGCAAATCATACAAGTCCCTGACAAGAGACTTAGGACACTCTTATAACTAACAATAAAAAGACAAATAACCTAATTAAACATGAGCAAAGATTTCAATAGACATTTCCCCAAAAAAGATATAGAAATGGCCAATAAGCACATGGAAAGATGCACAACATCATTAGTCATGAGGGAAATGTAAATTAAACCATAATCAAATCAAATACCACTTCACATGGACAAGGATAGCTATAATCAAAAAAGACAGGCCGGGCGCGGTGGCTCACGCCTGTAATCCTAGCACTCTGGGAGGCCGAGGCAGGTGGATCGCTCAAGGTCAGGAGTTCGAGACCAGCCTGAGCAAGAGCGAGACCCCCGTCTCTACTAAAAATAGAAAAAAATTATATGGACAACTAAAATATATATATATAGAAAAATTAGCCGGGCATAGTGGTGCATGCCTGTAGTCCCAGCTACTCGGGAGGCTGAGGGAGGAGGATCGCTTGAGCCCAGGAGTTTGAGGTTGCTGTGAGCTAGGCTGACGCCACGGCACTCACTCTAGCCTGGGCAACAAAGTGAGACTCTGTCTCAAAAAAAAAAAAAAAAGACAGACAACAAATGTTGACAAGGATGTGGAGAAATTAGAACTCGCATAAATTGCTGGTGGTAATGTAAAAAGTGAAGCTGTTTTGGAAAACAGTTTAGCAATTCTTCATGAAGTTAAACATAGAGTTACTATAACCCAGAAATTCCACTCCTAGTTATATAGCCAACAGAATTTTAAACATAAAACCTTTTACAAAAATGTTCATAGCAGCATTATCTTATAGTATACCAAAATGGAAACATTCCAAATGTCCATCAAGTGATGAATCAATAAACAAAATGTATTATATCCATATAATGGAATACTATTTGACCATAAAAATGAAGTACTAATTCATGCTACATGTATGAACTTGGAAAATATTAGGCCCAGTGAAAGAAGCCAGACATAAAAGATCATAGATTGTATGATTCCATTTATATGAAATATGCAAAATAGGCAAGTCCATGGAGACAGAAGGTAAATAGTGGTTGGCAAGGTCTGGAAGGAGGAGAAAATGAGGAGTGACTGCTGATAGATATGGGTGGTATATAAATACTATCTCAAAAAAAGCCATTAAAAAAAAACTTATTCAGTATTGTTAAGACTGGTGATATTGGTACAATTACATGTTGCTAGCAACTTATATATCAGTACAATCCTTTTCTAAAGCAAGTTTGACTATATGTTCCATGAGCTATATACATCTTCCCATTTAGTAATCCCGCCCCTGGGAATTACACCAGGCTCAGTGCCAAAACTATGGAAAAAGCTATATGCCTGAAGACTCACTGTTCCAAATACAAAAAACTGAAAACATCAAGTATTGCACAAAATGAGAACAGATATTTAAATAACACTTTATCAATTTAATGAAATATTTTTCAAAAACCTGCGATGAATTGTTAAGTAAAAATGTTTTATAGGTGCTTATGTCTTTTAAATTAATTCTACCATAGATAAGGGCCAACAAAGAACATGGACCCAGGAAAGTAAGTGGTTTGTCAGCATGCTATAATTATTGGGATTGGATCTCTCTCCTGTGTTTCTTATATTACTTTTGTGATGATTATGGATCCACCACAGTATTCTTTGCCATCGTGATACTGTTGTATTTAAAATATTTGAAAGACAATTTCTGAGTGTTCTTTTTGTTATGTTTGGTATATCCAGAAAGATGTGTGGGTACCTGGATGTCTGGAAGATGACTCTGACCAGGAGAAAACACTGGAAGATGTAGCTGACTTCAGTGAAGGCACATGGGGAGCCAACCTTCCCTGCAGAGCAGCTTGCCAGGAGTTGCCCCCTGGTGGAGCCAACAGGCTGGTGGAGAGACCTGAGCCCCCCCGCCCCCAGCCAGCAAAGGGTAGGATTATAGACTTGGTGCACCCTAAAAAAGAAATTTGTAATTATAGGAATAGTGGCCATGAGAAATGCTCCTTATATGAGTCAAAGAGTAGAGCATATCACCAGATCTTTAAAAAAAAATTTTTAAGTAATGGTATAACATATTATTATAATTTGTAAAATTAAGGCATAACTACATATGCATTTATATGTGGTAAAATACACAAATTTAAGTCTACAAGTAGGTGAAAATTTGTATAAATACAGATTCATTTCTCCACTACTGACATCAAGACATCTTTTGACATCACCAGCAGCCTCCTCATACCCACGCACAGTTTATACCCTTCCAAAGACAACTAGTATTTGACCTGTATCGCCATAGATTAGGTTTGCTGCTTTTGAACTTGATAAATACGCAATTACTCAGTATGCATTCTTTTGTGTCTCCTTTTTTTGCTCAATGTTATGTCTGAGAAATTCATCCATGATGTGTGTGCAGCTAGAATTGATTCTTTTTCATTGTCACTGGACTTATGCATTGGAAAGTTAGTAAATTTCCTTTTATTTAAATTTCACTGTGATGTAAAATAAATGCATGATTAAACTATCTTACGAGGGAAAAGTTAGGAATAAAAAAATTCACTTAAGAGCATTTGACTCCAACGGAAGGTCAGATATAGTCAGCTAGAGAGCTGTCACTTCTGAATAAACAAAATGGGCAGATGTTCGGAAAATCTGTAAAGTTATATGATAATTTTGTGGTGAGTGTAGGCAGAGCTACAAAGCAGAGGGACTGACCAGCTGGCCAAAATATTAAACTAGAGAAACTTGTACCCCCAGGAGGGTTTGCAGCAATCACAAAGCCCTCTGGACTCCTGGGTTTGAGTCACGTACATTGTGATTTCAGTGGTCTCTTCTGCAACCCTATCTCGCCTGTTTCTGGCAGATCATTAAGAGTGATGAGGAAAAGCTTTTGTTACAGTCTTAAGCTGTCAGCAAGCTGCTGTTTGCAAACCCTAGGCTTCCAGACAACAGCAGACAGGCCTTGGTCAGAAAACGACAGATTTCAAAGAGTTGTAAACTGCATTTTAGAGCTTGGTCTGGGAGGATATCAGAGGTTAGATTAAGTTAAATAATACTGGTAATAAAAATATTAATATTAATAGTGCAACTCTGTTCTACCTAATAGGGAAGACTGGGACAGGTGTTTCTTGCATTTACAACTACTCAATTTCTCAGTGGTTTCTCTTCCACCTTGCACTGCCTTCTCCCCCTCAGAGCTTGCTATCCTGAATCTTTATTTTCTAGAAAGGTAAGGTAATTACTAACTTGTAAATCTATAAAAGCTGGCAGTTAATCTTGCTGGCTGCTTGTGAGTCCAGCTTTCTATTGACATAAAAAAAATGTCTTTGTCATAACAAAACATATTAAAATGTATAGAACATATTTTGAACAGTTAAATGGTTTCATTTTCTTTATAATTAGGTAAAACGAAATTATTTGCTAGTGTAAGTTGTCGCTAAGATCTATGTGACCTTGGGGAAGTGACTTCTTAGAGTCTGAGTTTCCTCACCTGTAAAACTATGAGCTTAAATGAAGGGATCTTTAAAGTGCATTTTTTTTTTGGCAGAGATGGGAGTCTTGCTATGTTGCTCAGGCTGGTCTTGAACTCCTGGCCTCAAGCAGTCCTCCCACACTTCCCAAAGTGCTGGGGTTACAGGCATGAGCCACTGAGCCCAGCCAAGAAATCTTTAAAGTATGTTATTTTTTTTTGGTGGAGATGGGGGTCTCGTTATGTTGCCCAGGCTGGTTTTGAACTCTTGGCTTCAAGTGATCCTCCCGCTTTGGCCTCCCAAAGTGCTGAGATTACAGGTGTGAGCCACTGTACCTGGCCTAAAGTGCATTTTTAAATGTTACTATAATTTATTCCTCAATCGAGTCATGTAGAAAATCTAAAAAAAATAAATTCCCTTTTGATGTTAGGCTAAGCCTTACATTAACATTAATTCCAATTTCCACAAATTTAAGGACAAACATAAAAAAAAAATTCCAAGAATGAAACATTTACCATGACTGAGAATTACATTCTACTTGAGTTTGGGTGCTGTGTTTGGAGATCATAATGTACCCTTACTTACTGAAGCAGTATGTAAGCACCAGGAAAAAAATAACAATTACTTCTTGAAAAAGAATGATGAGACTCTGATCAAAGAGTAGTCTTTTTGGTTTAGATAGAGAAAGTGCCAAATGTCAGATAACATTAGATTAATTTGAGATCCAGAGAACATTTGGGTCAGGCTAACAAATTTATCTTTATTTAAGCTCTTAGCAACCTGTATGCTCGGTATTTATTACTCTTGGACAAGTGCCTTCTGTTTATCTAGGAAGCTTTCATTGAGACATGAGTCTCCATTATATAGGTGTGACATCAAGTGATAGGAAGTTGGCATGAAAACCCGTGTTGTAAGGGACCGTGTTTTATTAGGAAGAAATGTTCATGATTAAGAATTTCTTTGACAAAATGTAGATTAGACTCATATTTAAATTGTCCCTGATCATAAGAAGAGAACCAGAGAAAATGTGTTGCCATCCTCCATGGAACTGGGCTTATTTCAGGCAAAATTATTTCTGATACTCATCTCTCATTTTGTGGTGTCCAGTATACAATAACTATAGCTGTCATGTGTTAATGCAAAATATGGAAATTCCATTTTTCTTTTCTTCTGTGGGAAACGCAAACATCCTCCCATGCACCCTTCTGGGCTATTGTCATACAGTATGATTTATGTATTTCTTGTATGTTTCTTTCTTTTTAAATCTGGAAGTATATTCTTTTGTTTTATTGGGCTATTTATTCTCTTGACATCCTTGGATGCGAGTTAATGGAACCATGATAAAAGGATAGAGAAGTAGAACAAACAAGCCTGATGGTATAGATTCAGGACTGCCTGACAGATTAGGGATGGCAAGGATAGGAACAAAAGATAAAATCACCTGATTCATGTGCACTGAGATGGTCCAAATAAACCAGTGCTTGAAGTTTCACTATGCTATAACTCTGGAAAATAAACTCAGGAAAGATTGGGTTGTTATTATAGGGATTAAGAAAAGATGTTTGTTTTCCTTTTAAAAATTAATTTTTATACACAAAATCTTAAAGTTTAAGAGCCTACCACAACACTTTGCTCTAAATGAGCATTTTATAAATATTTGTTACTTAATGTAATAAAAGAGTGGATGAATGTGAGATTAAGGGGATAGAGTGGACATGCAACTATTATATTGTCTGCCTAGAAGAGCACCTGCTGCTGAACACAGGTTTGGCTACCTGCCACCCAAGAAGACAACGTGAGAGGCAAGTGTTTGTGAAGGAAGAGGCAGCCTGAGGAGATGGCGGACTATTGTCTCAAAGACCATCTCATCTCCTCTGATTACTGAGCAACTTATAAAGGGAAGGGGTAAAAGGGTTTGGTGGCAGAAAGCAAACTTTGTGCAAGTCAGCAAACAATAGGTCGTCTGGTAGATCTTGTCATCAGCAGTCTGCGGTTGGCCTATTCCAGACTCTTGATCTGTTTTACCTCAAGGTTGTTTCCTAATCTTGTGCCTGGCAGCTGTGCAAGCAAAGAGCAGGTTAATTCTAAACTTTTAAAGCAGAACAAGCTGAAGCATACTGGAAGCAAAATGGCTTCCCTTTAGCTAGCCTAGCGATATAGTCTGAATGGCCATTAGGGTGCGCTTACACACCCACTCCCATTCTGGCCATACCCCATCCATATGGCTAAGATTGGAAGCTGTCGTCTTCCTACAGATCCTGCTGGTGGTGACTGGTATAGAAAGCGAAACCCAAACTCAAATAATCCTGGTGCCTTCCCTCCACAGTAATGGGTCCAGAGATGTAACATAAGCTGAGCCAATTGGAGGGCTTCTCCTTTCAAACTGTAAACATGGGAAGTGATGAACTCCTGAGTGATAAAGCTGGAATAATGTAAGCTTGGAAGCTGATGGTGGCCACGGTTCCATACTCAGGAGGAGATGAGTCTGACATGTGATGTCAACCTATAGATGGACACAGGTGAGGAGAAGAGTCCTGACCATATCTGATGCTGGTTCCAGCTGTCCCCTAGACACAGTTTTATCCCTGCTTCTTATGAGATTTGGTCATTTGAGCCAACACTGCTCCTTGAAAGAATCTTAACTAATACAAGGGACAATTAAAGTAGAAGAACTATATTGATTTGGGAGTAACCTAGACGGTAAGCAATGTGAGGTAAAGGATTATGTCCTCCATCTTTATAATCACAGTGCTTGGTATACAGCTGGCAGCCAATATTTTGAAAGACTCCACAGTCTTTAAAAATAGATTTATTAAGTCCCTGGGAAACATGCTGAGTACTGAGAATAAAACAGTGAGTAAAACAAATACAGTCCTTGCCCTTAAGAAGCTTTCGCTCAAGTGGAGAGCACAGAGAGGGTAAGTGGCCATGATAATAAAAAGTAATATTTTTTGATAGGGGAATGTATTAATTATGATTTGGGGGTGATAAGTAGATAGCCTAACTAATCCAATATAAAAAGGGAAGTGTTAGGTAATGGGGTGCTTCACAGAATACAAGAAGAGGAAAGCAGCCTGAATTTAGGGAAGACAGTAACCAGGGATTGGAGAATCATTAGCTCCCCAAGAAATGTTCTGACTCTCCTCTCCACTTCTCTTCATCTTTTTCCAAAGACTGATTTCCTCGCTCCCCAGTCTGAGTGCTATTGTAAAGCTGGTCACAACATTCAAGCACAGACCTGTCCAGAGAAGAAGACAATTTTATTGACTGGAATCCCCCTAATGAAGAATATCTACTTTTGGAAGTAATACTTTGCTGAGCTGATTGGCTTAGTGAGTGAGCCCTCAGGGCATGCTCAAGTCTCAGAGGATGATTACTCTAAACTGCTGTGCACAAAACAAGGAGGAGAATTAGTGTGGCCCAGGAGAGTGACGGAGTTAGGAAGGAGACAGAGAAAAAAACTGAATGAGCTCTTTCTCCTCCATCCCATTTATAGCAGAGACAATTAAAATTACTCATGGGATGACTAGATATTTTAATGAAAACTAATGAAAGAGCAGAGTCCTGTCTGGGTTGAAGCAAAACCTAACAGTATATGAAAAGGCAAGGAACAGGGACAACCAAGTTACACAAGTTAAAGGCCTGGCCACCTCAAGAGACTAACCCATTCTCTTGGCTAAATTTCAGATTACTGGGAAAGAAATTCTGATTGGATGACCTTGGGACAAGTGTGGCTAATAGAGGAGTGGGATCATGTACAAAATGACTGTTGGGTCCACATTTACTTTGGGATGGGGTGGGGAACAGTTAAGAGAATTTTTTGTAAACTAGTCAGAGCTTCTAAAAGTCATTCAATACGGGGATAAAATGGTTTCTAGGGGACGTATAGGAGAGACATCTAATCCAGGCTAAATATTCTTTGAATGAAAGAATTAATAAATGGAGCTTTCTTGGATGGTTCGGCAAAAGCTGTGATATGAACAGAAGGAAGACAAAGCTATTCATACAAAGCAGAAGTCTAGAGTGAGAAAAAGATATGATGTAGAAAAGAGAGTAAGGAGAATCAATGGTGGTAAGAGAAGAAGAAGCCAAGACAGAGACACACTGGAAGCCTCTGGATGAAGAGAGAGTGAAATAATGAGATGCTACCGTGTGGTGGCTAAAGGCTGTTCCAGTTCTCCTTGAGGTCTGACTTTTGAGCAAAGGGCCATTATCCTCATGGCTGGGTTGTTTAGCTGCTGGACTTTTTTTTTCTTTTTTCTTTTCTTCTTTACCTTCCTTACTCTTTTTAAGTATCTTATAAATAACTCCTGTTACCTGACATACCCTAAGCATGTTTAGGATCCTGAAAATCTGAAAGAGTTTAATAAAAAAACCACCAAGAAAGAAATGAAGAAAAGAGAGAGAGAGAGAGAGAGAGAGAGAAAGGAAGGGAGAGACGAAGAACCAAGCATGACCGGTGCTAGCATATGCATTCTTATAATCAAGTAAGAGTTAATTTCTTCCCTCCGACTGCCATTCCTTCCTCATAATTTCTGTTTTCCTACCCATCTCCACTTTGTTATTTCCTATAATCCTTTCCTTCTTAGCCTCCAAATAAAAACCCTATCTACCCATCTTTCTCCTTTCCTGTTCTATTTAGTTACAGTATAATGATGTACAAATGCTCACTAGATTACTCAACACTTGACTTATGCAAATTTGACCTTATACAAATTATTACATAGGCACATAGTAAAATTTTAGAGATGTAGAAAATTTGCATTATGTATGGAAACAAAAAGTAGTCTAGCACATAGATGAATGCTAAGAAGCAAGGCTCAAAATAGCCCTTACCAGGAAAAGAGCAATGGTTCTCCAACTTTTTTTTGTCTCCTGCCACTTCCCCCTGCGTTGCCACGCTGTTGCAGTTACAGTCCCCCTACCCCTTTCGTTTTAACTCATTTTATTCAACTGTGGTACAGGAGGCAGTTAAGTGCTCAGACCCTGGGATCTGGCTGTCTGGATTTGTATCCTTTTTCTACCATTTTCTGGCTGAAAGACCGTGGATAAGTCACCTAATGCCTCTAAGCCTCACTATCCTAATCTGCGTGGTAGGGATGATAAGGTTTCCTTCCTTGGAGTTGTTATAAGAAGTAAATTAGGTAATCTTGGCATAATGCCAAGCCTGCAGTAAATAACTTTGTGAGTTCAGAGCCTAATGTCACTGACCCTAATGGCAGGCTTCTTTCCTGACTTACATGTTGTTAAATAAGTTTAGCCTAAAGCTGCCTCCTTACATATTTTAAGTTCAGCCTAAAGGTTTCTCCATATGTAGTGAACAGTAACCTAACTGGGTGTGTAAGCAGACTGTAACCTGCTCTTGTACCAATCACCGAGTTTCGACCAGTCAAAGGCAGCCAACTGTTCAAACCATGTTCAAATAAGGCAAATGCTGTAACCTATCCAGCTGTTTCTATACTTCACTTCTGTTTTCTGTATGTTGCTTTCCTTTTTCTGTCCATAAATCCTCTCTGACCACATTGCGGTGCCAGAGTCTCTCTGAACCTATTCTGGTTCAGGGGACTGCCTGATGCACAAATTAGTCTTTGCTCAATTAAACTCTATTAAATTTAGCTGGTTTAAAGGTTTTTTTTTTTTAACAATATTAAATCCTTTTCAACTTTTAAGTTATGAAAAATCAGAAAAGGACAACTGCACAAACTGTGGAGTATCTGTAGTAAAAAATGGGGTGCTGTGGGGATTCAGATCTAAGATTACTCTTTTTTTTTTCCTTCCTGAGGGTGTTGGGCTGAGCTGAATTAATATAGTGATGAAATGAACTGGATGTTCCTCTGAAATACTTTTTCCAGATGTTTAGCAAAGCTCTCAATTTTTTCTCTCCTAATTTCAGTCTTTTATTCTAGGTTCTTTTAGATTATTAAGTGTTGAAAATTTTTTAAAAAAAGCACTTAAACTTGGTTTGGAGAAGGTGAAAGTGAAAGGAGGAGAGTAATATGTAAGGATTGTAACCTAAAGATTCTCTCTACAAAAACAACTTCCTGCAGAAACTCAGGTCAGATGTCTTTAAGCTACAGTACAGTAGAATAAAACATTCTCCAGCTCTCATTGAATGGAGAATTTATCAGACTGCATTTTAAAAAATCTTCTTTTGTGGAACTAGTGAGAGTCTCGGGAACCATGTTCATATCCATAATAATGAAGCCAGATAAGGGTGCATGACTCAGATTCTGCCCATCAAAACAAACCATCCAAGCACCATGTGAAAGGCTTTGATAAGGCCCTGTGAAGACAGTTTATGCAGTCCATTTGTCATTGCATATGGTTTCATCCTTAACACAACATTTTTAAACAGCTTGATTTTTAAAAAATCAATAGTGCTTGAATAAGAATGATATCAGGACAACAATCTTCAATTTAATATTGAGGGCTTTTTTGCACATCTCTTTTAGCTTTAAACTGTCTGGCTTGTATCATAGTCTAAATTCCAACAGTGACTTTCCAATGCTTCCAGATTAATTCTTTCTTACTTTTGTCATGTAGCACAAGTACAGCCTCTTTTCTTTTTTACCAGTGGTTTTTAAATTTGTGTTTTGAGCTGTGGAAACCCTTTTATCAACTAAGATCTTACTCAGAACTCAACAGCACAGTGGAACTGCTTGGAAAAGTATCTCCTATCAGGAGGATAATTGGAAAACCACTGCCCTATACCAAAAATGCTTTTTTTGGTAGATGTTAGCCAGAATAGAAGAACATTAAAAATGTAATTTACTCGAAGAATAGAAATTCATTAAATGACACATAAATAAAAAATAATAATGTATAGGAACTATATGAAAAATTTACGTTACAGTATTATGCTTTGTCATCAGAAATAGAAATGGCTACAAGTTCAAGACTGAATTTCGAAGCCTGCATTCCCCATCTCCTCCAGATGAAAAGGGCTGGAGCTCTGGAGCAGCACATTAGCAGCTGGCTGTCTTGCCTCTCTCCTGAAGGGGTATCTTCCCAATAGAATTTGCACACATCCTAAGTACAGCACTTTCAAACCTGGGTAACTGATCCAAACATTCAGAATGTGGATCCAGAAGATGGTCCACCTAGAAGAAATCTACAGTGGAGATAGTACAAAGATAGTCTCCTAAATTGCTCTGACTTTGATTAAGACTTGAGAGAAAGGAATTTTTCTTTCATCACAAGCATGCCAAATCCTATCTTGCTAAAAGGAGCTTTGATCTCAGAGGCGTTACTATATACGTAACAATCCCTATACTATTTACGTGTGTTATATTTGAGAGTACTTACGTGTGTACCAGTTGCTATATACATGTGTTATATTTGAGAGTACTAACCATCTTTAATCATGATCCCTCATCTTCTAGTTCAGGGCGGGATCCTTGGTTTTTATAAACCTACAAAAGAAAAACAACATTTCAATCTCCTAAACAGAGTTACCCAGCAGAGTAGTGGAGTAGAGCAGATTCAGTAGCATGGCCCTACTTGTATAGCACAAAGCTAGACATGTCAAAGCATTATGAATTGTTCATAGGATATAACAGTCATGATACTATATTTCAAGCTTGTACCCTTGCACTGAAAATCTTCTTTTCTTGAGTCTCTCAGTGTTTCTGTTGTTCCTTCAAAGCAGGCAGCCACCATCTCTCAGAGCTGCTGCTGTTCCTGTAAAAAAGGAGTTTCATGCTTCTTATCTGTCTTCTCATAACCAGCTCCTTTCATTAAAGTTGGTAAGGAGTAGTGCTGGAGCTGGACCATACAGCCTCGGTAGAGCTGATTGTTCATTTTTCAGGAATTTTGCAAGCCATTATTAAAAATTAAATTGTGTAAACTTAGAATTTAAGTAAATTTCTTTTAAAAGAGGTAACATACACTTAAAACTCATCACAACTTAGTTATTTTACCACATTTTACAATTATCTTGACTCACTATTTATGTTCATTTTATCTGTATGTTTTAAATATCATATAATAGCATGCTCCTGTGCAACTCTTTCCCATTCCACATTCAGTGAGGTTGGCTTGGTAGCTTGAAATCAATCATGAGCATTTACACCATGGAAATTGGCAAACACAAAAATTTGAGACTTTTTTTTTCAGGAGAGCTAGTTGTTAAATGTTTACCATCACACTGTTGGCAATGAGAGTATGCCAATTCCTTTGTTGATACCCGACAAAACTATTATTTATGTTTACATGACTAGCTAGTGAGACATTTTGTCATCAACTAGCTATTTCTATAATGTTGTGAGCTTTGATACTCACAACTGAATTCCCTTGTTCTCTCTTTATCACCAGTGAAAACTGTAAATCAGCAATAAAGAATTAAATTAGATTTCAACAAGAAATAAAAACTATGCCAATCAACTATGTGGGTAGCACTTTATGCTGTTAGAAAAGTAGTCAAAATATGAAACTCCTAAATCTATTGCTATCACAGGGAAAGGATGTAAATTGTGCTATGTGAAAGAAAAGATATATACTAAAATAAAGAAATGGGTTCATAATTTGGTAATAATGTGAGCTCATTGGCAAGGGTCTGGTTTTTTTGTTTTTGTTTTTTTTTTTCTGTCTCTGACAGAAAGAAAACTTTACCAAAGATTTAGGGATTAGGGCATAGAAGAACGATTTGGTGACCATCTAATGGCTATTATCAATGTGCTCACATTCAAAACCAGGCTCATCTGTAGAGGGATGGCCCTTGAGTGGCACCTTTCTGTTTAGCTTTCTTCACCAGGAACATCACTAAGCATTTCTGCTTTCCTGGAGTCCACGCCCTGAGCCCCAGGAAGTGTCCACCTCCATCCTATGTTCTATACCTCTAGGCCTCAATGTTTGTTCCAGGATTAACCTCCTTCCTGAGTAACTAATTCTAGTGACATTTTCATTGGTAAGAGGGATGTGTGTGCGTGTGTGTTAACAAGAGCTCTGCTACAAAATTTCAGGGACACCAAAAAACTCTGTAGTAAAGATAAATAGTATTTTAATGTAATGTTAATTATTTATTTAAAATTTTTGAGTAGGTTTAAGGGGTACAAGTGGTTTTTTGTTACATGGATGAGTTGTATAGTGGTGAAGTCAGGGTTTTTAGTGTACCTGTCACCTGAATATTATACATTGTACCCAATACGTAATTTTGGTCCCTCACTCCCCTCCCACCTTCCCCCTTCAGAGTCTCCAAAGTTCTTTATACTGTAGGGTTTGGCAATCTCATTCTGTGTTCTCAGTTCTTGGTGTGCTCTTGGCCGAAGAATGACCAGACCCACCTAAGTAAGGCAAGCACAAGGTGAAATTTATTGAGGAGGAACAAGATAGGATTATAGAGCAAGAGCAAGATATAGGTTTACAGAGCAAGATACATATGCCACAGATGACGACCGGATCCCTTGTTGTAGCAAAAGAGACCTTGGTTAACTGGGTCTTGTTTTATAGTGTCCGGATAGGGACCTCCCTGTGGTTCAGAAGTCATCTTGGAGCCACTTTGGTGAACAGTTGGGAATTATGTCACCTGAGTCTTACTGTGCATGCGGATCTCCGGTGAGCCTCTCTGAAAGCCCATTTGTGGGGGGTGAACCACAAGGTACATATAAGCTAATGACATGATAATTAGCCTAAGGTTGTCCTAAATCACCTTCCAGTCTCTATCATACTTATGCCACTTGGCCTGTGGGCTAGAGAGTCCACAGCATTCTTTCGCATTTGGTGTGCTAAGTTCTGATTGGTAGATTGGTAGGGTGTTTTCTCCTCCCCCAGGCGTGGCAGTTGGCTGCCTTGTCCCTAGGAGGGGCCAGAGGTCCCTCACTGTCTATTAACAATACCACTCTGTATGACCATGTATACCCATCATTTAGCTCTCACTTATGAGTGAGTACATGTGGTATTTGGTTTTTCTGTCCTGAGATACTCCACTTAGGGTAATGGTCTCCAGTTGCATCCAAGTTGCTGCAAAAGACATTATTTCATTCATTTTTTATGGCTGAGTAGTATTCCATGGCATATATGTTCTATATTTTCTTTATCCACTCATCAGTTGATGATTGGCACTTAAGTTGATTCCATATGTTTGTAATCATGAATTGTTCTGTGATAAACATATATGTGTCTTTTTGATATGATGACATTTTTCCTTTTGGGTAGATACCCAGTAGTGGGATTACTGGATTGAATAGTAGGACTACTTCTAGTTCTTTGGGGAATCTCCATACTATTTTCCATAGAGGCTGTACTAATTTGCATTCCCATCAACAGTGTATAAGTGTTCTCTTTTCACTGCATCTGCACCAACATCTATTGTGTTTTGCCTTTTTATTAATGAACATTTTTTTTTTTTTTTTGAGACTGAGTCTCACCTCTGTTGCCCAGGCTAGAGTGAGTGCCGTGGCGTCGGCCTAGCTCACAGCAACCTCAAACTCCTGAGCTCAAGGGATCCTCCTGCCTCAGCCTCCCGAGTAGCTGGGACTACAGGCATGCACCACCATGCCCGGCTAATTTTTTCTATATATATATTTTTTTAGCTGTCCATATAATTTCTTTCTATTTTTAGTAGAGATGGGGTCTCGCTCTTGCTCAGGCTGGTCTCGAACTCCTGAGCTCAAACGATCCGCCCACCTCGGCCTCCCAGAGTGCTAGGATTATAGGCGTGAGCCACCGCGCCCGGCCTATTAATGGACATTTTGATAGGGGTAAAATGGTATTTCATTGTGGTTTTAATTTTCCCTGATCATAATTTTAAAATCTAAATTAATGCAAAACAAAAATCCATGATGTATAAAATTTCAAAATCTAAAGACAGGATCATACATTAGTAAAAAGTATGTTCTCATGAGTAAAACAGGCTCCCAAGTAGAATGCTCTTGTTCCATTTTCTTTTGTCTCCTGTGAGTTTGTTCGATTCACTGTTTCCTCTCTCTCCTAAATTGTCAGCTCCCTTCTTTGTATAGCCATTCATTTCCCAAAGCCTACAAACATGCCCAGGTTTCAACCACTGTTCAAACAAAAACTAAAGCAAGAACAACTTCATCTCAATTGCCTTGACTCTCCTCAGGCTAACACCGCCCTCACTTCTTCCTGTATACCAAAGTTCCTTAAAAAAATAAACCCAGGTTCAATGTCATTATGTTCTTATCCCTCTGTTTGGCATTTCCTCACTGGATAATGTTAATTATTCCTGTTTTTTTGAGAAATATCTTCTCCTTTGACTTCTGTGATACCATATTTTTATTATTTCTGCTTCTACCTCCAAACATTCCTTCTCAATCTTGTTTGCAGTCTCATGTAGTTCTGTCCTTTCTTAAAATGTTGGTAATCCTCAGGTACTGACATCACTCTTCCTCTTCCCTCACCCCTCCTTTTGTGACCACATCAACTCCCATGATAGAACTATCACAAATAAGCATGTGACTCTCATTTCCAGCTCTGAGCTGGATTCCTTCCTCCTGAGCTATGGATTCCTTTATAGACCTCCTGCTGAATATCTCCTTTTGGCCACCCACAGACATCTCAATCTCAACATATCCTAACTGAAATCATTCACCCTCACCCTGCTTTTCCTATGCCATAAATCTGGTTGAATGACACTAGGAATTCAACAAGGAAGCATGGAGTCATTCCTGAGTCTTTCTTTTCCTCAATGGGCTGGAGCTCTGAGTACTCCTGGAGACACCACCTACACCCTCAGTGGAGCTGCCAACGGAGGCCCTCAGAACTCCACTTAGTATCTACATATCTACATACAGGACATATATTAGTATCTACATATCTATTACAGGACAACTGCTGCTCCTGAAAAGACATCCTACTGCAATCTGCCCAAGATCATCCCATCATATTCTTCTTCTCTGCCCTCATCTTCTGCTTCTCTCCTCCTTGTTTCCAGAAACACTAGCCTTCTTACTTCTGCCTGGGCCTTTCAGTCCTTACCTGGCTCCCCACCTTCCTTCATTCAGCTCTCTACCAATAGAAAGATTTCTATCAGAGAGGCCTTCTTGACCTCCCCACATAAAAACAGCAACCCACTCCCCTACTATTCTCTTGTCCTCCTAGTCAGCTTCATTTTTCTTCATAGCAATTGTACACATCTGACTTATATTTGTCTATATATTTTTTCCTTCCCTATTAGGATGTATGTTTCCTGAGAGCAGGGTTTATTTTATTAACTCTATATTCTTATCACCTAGAATAGTTTTGACATTTAGTAGATGTATATTACATATTTGTTAAGTGACTATTTGATTAATTTCTATCATATCTACCTCTTCAACATTTATTGTCTCTATTAGTTTCCTCTCTCACATATTCAGTAAATATTGACTCAGCTCCTCCTATGGAGACTGCATAGTGTTGGGTGCTAGCCATTCTCACCACTCCAGAGTTTGTCGTCTCCAGACTGGACTCTTGTAATTGTCCCCTAACTGGTTTTTTTGCTTACTATCAGTTCTCTTTTTTATCTGTTCTTCATGCCATTGCTAGGTTGTTTTCCAACTTAGCACAAATTGATATCTTCTCTGTGAAGCCTTTCTCAACAATTTCAGTAGAATTGTTTGTCCTTCCTTGTACCTCCGTGTACCTTATATAAATGGTTACCATGGCAAATATACCATGGCTCTTTACTGCATATATTTACACATCTGTGATGTTCTATTCAACTATAAACCCACTGAGGACAGATGCTATGTTTTATTTTCCCCAAGTCTTATTTATCCTCACTGTTTAACACAGTACTCGGGATTTTGTGAATGCTTGATAAGTATTTGCTAAGTGAAGTAATAGTGTAACAATGAATTATCTGTCTTTATTCCAGAGTGTAAAGTGTTTATACACAAATCATAGCATGTTTTTCTAACTTTTAAAAAATGATGTAAGGCCAGGTATGGTGGCTCATGCCTATAATCCTAGAACTTTAGGAGGCCAAGATGGGAAGATTGTTTGAGGTCAGAAGTTCAAGACCAGCCTGAGCAAAAGTGAGACCCCATCTCTACAAAAAATAGAAAAATTAGCTGGGCGTGGTAGCACACACCTGTAGTCCCCACTACTCAGGAGGCTGAGGCAGGAGGATTGCTTGAGCCCAGGAGATTGAGGCTGTGTGAACTGTAATGATGCCACTGCACTTCAGTGTGGGTGACAGAGCAAGACCTTGTCTCAAAAAAAAAAAAAAAAAAAAAAAAAGATGTAAGCATATATGTCTGCATGATAGGTAAAAAGCAGGTATTATTATCTCTCTCTAACAGAGGGAGGATCGGATTTGTATCTGTTTTCTAAGATTAGTTTGCACCCAAAACTGGCTTGATAACATCAAGTCTGGTGTGCAAGATTATTAAATTGAATGCTGAGGGATTAGCAAAAAAATGTAGAAACATTCTCTGCCTTCAAGAATCATACTGGCCGGGCGCGGTGGCTCACGCCTGTAATCCTAGCACTCTGGGAGGCCTAGGCGGGTGGATCGCTCAAGGTCAGGAGTTCAAGACCAGCCTGAGCAAGAGTGAGACCCCATCTCTACTAAAAATAGAAAGAAATTATCTGGCCAACTAAAATATATATAGAAAAAATTAGCTAGGCATGGTGGCGCATGCCTGTAGTCCCAGCTACTCGGGAGGCTGAGGCAGTAGGATCGCTTAAGCCCAGGAGTTTGAGGTTGCTGTGAGCTAGGCTGACGCCACGGCACTCACTCTAGCCTGGGCAACAAAGCGAGACTCTGTCTCAAAAAAAAAAAAAAAAGGAATCATACTAACTGAAGGAGAAGACAATACCCATAGAAAACATGCAGGAAAATTGGCTTGTTGAACTCTTTTTAACAATCCTAAAAATGGACCGCCCAAATATTGAGACAGAAAAAGGAAAAATGCTGAAAGGACCTCTGTGGCCAAACTGGAACTTCTTCCATGAGAGATCAGCATCTTTATTCAGACGACAGCTGCTCTACCTTACAAGCTATACACTGAGGAAGACAAGTCACCTCTTCTAAGCCTGCAATGCTCCCTAATGGCCAGCTGTCCAGGGCATGCAGCAGAATCACAGCATTCTGACAGTTTAAGTCTGAGCATCACTTCCACAGTTTACCTGGAGGGAAGAAGCTAAAGGTAGAATGCATAGGGAAATGCTGATGAATTCCTAATGATTAGTGTAGGTTAAATATCACTGACATGTCAATGGGTAGAAGGTTCCATTATGAAGGAGGCTGCTAAAAATCAACTAACATCATGTTTCTAAAACTAAATCAAAATTCTCCCAGGGATTCAACTTCAAAATTGTGATATTCTGGTTTTCTGGGAAATTAGTACGTACAAAGAGAATGAGGCAGGGAAATAAATGAACATTTCTAGACATTTTCTATGTGTTTTGAACTATTCTTTCACACCCTCTCCCTCAATCCTCACAATATTGCAAGATAAATATTACTGGCCCCATTTTTATAGATGATGATCTAGAAAAGAAAGGCCCACATAAAAATATTAACTATTTACTTCTATCAATATGGACTCCTGTGTATTTATTTATTCTAGAGGTTATAATCTATTAGTCTCATTTATTGTGTTGCTTTTCCCACCTTTGACCACAGGGAGCTCCCTCAAGTGTTCCCTTGTGTTCTTTTCACACGCCCCATCAATTTTTGACCATTGCCTTATTTTCTGGTGTCACAAAAATGTTTCAGGCTCCTCTTGTATTTCTCTTGCCTCGGCTCTGGAATCAGCTAAGGAGTCCCAGATCCTATTGTTGGAGAATGGTTTTAAAGTGAAACTGATCTGAGCACCAGGGGGGCTCATTGTCAAGGTGTTACTGTTTCTAGGCTCTCAGAGAGAAAATGGATGAGAAATATACACCGATATAAACATACATAGGTTCCACATACACTCATCTCCATCTTTTTCTATATCTATGTATCTCTAACTACATTCAAAACCACAAGCTCACACTGCTCCTCGGATTCCAAACCACTACCTCAGGGTTCGTTTCAGCCTGCCCCGTCCCTTTCTCCAGCAGTGAGGGACTAGCCTCTCATTATCCCCATGATTATTTATTTAAGCAATCCTAGAATACACCTAAAGCAGTTATTGAATTACTAACCCATACTCCTGTGGGGGAAAAAATGTAGTAACTAATGGTATTGTACAGTTATTTATGTATTTATTTTTGGTCTTTGGCTATACAACTTATAGTCAAAACATTGCTTTCCAAATTTGGTACTGTGAGTATTCCATTCCATCGGTTTCCTCTACTGCCTAATTCATTTTAACTATTTATCAAGTATGACTTACATTATCATGATTCCAAAAGTCAGAAAATATTTTTAAAAAGATAAACCCTAGAAGTATCACTCTCCCTTCGGCCCTTCTGCCCTGTTCCCATTCTCCTGCTCTTTCCATTCAGTTCCTACCCATCTTCTTTGGGTAACCAATCTCACTAGTTCTGGTTTGTTCTTCTTGTGTTTCCATTTGCACAAATGAGAAGATACATGTATATTTTCTTATACTATATGTTATACATACTATGACACTCTTTTGCAATTGGCTTTTTTACCTTAAAAGTATATCCTGGAAACTCATCCACGTCAGTCATAGTTCTGGCTGAATGTTCCCTGGTCTTCCAGGTAACAAGCCTCTGCTTGGTTCCCCACTTGTACTGCTGCCAGGGGCTCAGTTCTGCACAGAGCCTGTCTCCTCAGGATCCCAAACTCTACTGAGGCAGTGTTTGTCTTCCTTTTATTTTTGTTCTTCGGAGAGGACCTGTAGTCTATATCTCTCTCTTGGGATTTAGCTAACACCATCCCTGGATACACCTTTGAACCCCATCACTTAAGGGGTTCAGTACTGTGTCAGAGATCAGGTGGCTAGGGTAACATGTAAAAATGAAAAAGAATACACCAGATAAAGGTATGGACATAAAAACAGCATGTAAAAATAAGGGCTCCCGTCTGGGACTAGCTTTAGCTCACCTCACTCTCCTCTCTCCTCACCACGCTGCCTGTTGCCTCTTTGAGCCATCTCTACCACTTTTCCTTCTCAAAGCAACTCTAATGTTTATTTTATCTGCTTTCCTCTGTATGCCAGCTTTAGAAGGGGGGATTATTTATTTTCTCCAAGGTTTCCTTTGAGAAAAGAATGAGGTCCCTTGATAAGAAACCTTCCAAACTAGTTGTTTCTTAAACATATTTTCAAGCATTCAACCAGCCTTGGTCTTTACTGGTTTCTGTTTCGGGAATGGCTTTCTACAGCTTCTCTATCTGAAGAACTCTGGCACAGCTGATAAATGCATCACTTCCTTTGTCCCGTGGTCCCAGGCTCCCTCTTCCTGGAAACCCAGCAGAATAAATTCATCCCTCCTCCCATGCTCCAGCAGCTCCCTGTGTACTCCCTATTATAGCATTTACCACATTATGTCATTATGTTGTAATTAGGTGTTTGCAGATCTGTCTCCCCCTGCTAGACCATGACTGCTTGAGGCCTGGGATAATTATGTCTTATTCTTCTTTGTGTCTCCAGTGCCTTGCAGTAACTGCCACATAGTGGGTGCTGAGTAATGTTTAAATGATTTCATTAACTATACTTCTTTGTCACACATGCACAGTCATTTAGCACAGATACAGAGAGGGAAGAACTCTAAAGAGATTTCACACATTCTGCTAATAAGGAAGAAACTAAAGCACAATGGCTAAGTGAGAAGTTTCTGTTTTTCAGCTGATGAAGTGTTAAGTCTTGTTCCCCCTTAAACTGAGAGGGGCACAGAATAAAATGGTTTGATTTTCCACAAGCCAAACCCAGGCCAATTGGAGACGTTTCACTCTTATCCATCTACCTCTGGCCTGGACCAAAAGGTCTTGGAATTACAATGAACACTGGGCATATGGGATATCTCTTCCTCTTCTCGGGGTAAATGTCTATAATAATTTAGGTCTCTCTGATTCTATCTCAACCATGCAACTGGTCTCATTAATTTGACCTTTTAATTACCAACAACCTGCTGACTTGAAATTCCTTAGGATCCTCAGAACAAGGAAATAGCATTCTCCCCAGGAGAGAGAATAAAAACCAAATAAAACAAAAGCAAGTCCTATACCCAGCTATGTCGGTGTCTTCCTGAAGTACTAACACCATAATAAAGGCTTTCTGCTTCTGTTTCATTATGTGACAGTCAGAGACTGTAAACACTGTCGGTGGCAGAGAAAACAGTGTCTAGAAACAAATAAGAAAAACTAAAGATGAAACTGGGAATATGTGCACAGCTTATGCTTTGGTGTTCTGTGGTCATGACAGCTTTTGCTCTTATGAAAGTACTGTGTGTGGTGTTCTTTTTCCCTGTAATGATTTCTGAAACTGTGTGACTTGTGGAATTCGCCTTAAAAAATGCAGTGAGTGTTTAATCGCTTAGGGTGTGAGTAACCACATTCTGTTCAACTATGCTTCCAGCCCTCACTTTCCTCGTTATCAGTGACAGTACTCCAAACACTTGTCTCAATTTTTAGATCAAAGCTGATGAAAAACAGACCTCTAAAGGGTTGAATTGCCTTCTGCATTTTTGTTCATCAGGAGAAAATACCTATACCACTTGAAAGGGCTGAGGGTGTTTTTTTTTTTTTTTGCTGTTGTTTTTTTTTTTTGTGTGTGTGTGTCTCATCTTTAGATTGCAAATTCTGCTTTGCCTTCCTGCTCTGCTTATTTCTTACTCTGTCAATGTCATCTGCTTCATGAAATGTATCTTTTAATTAATTATTCTTGTCTCAAGTTGTCTGCTGTGGCTCACTGTCAGGGCAAGAATTCATATCAGTAAAACAGGATCTGTCACTAAAGGGAAATATCTTGGTTTATTTCAACATGGAATTAACCTCATTTACCCAATAGTCACCTTAATTGATTTTTCAAATAAATCTTTTTGTTGTTTATATTTTCTTTGAAGTTGCATATTATATGGCTTTTCTACAAAGAACAGAAATTGAAAAGCATGAAAACACTAAATTATGGACGACCCTAGAAGTCTGATTCAGAAAGCATTTGGAGAGAATTCTGAAGCTAGAAGCCAAATCCAACAATACAACAACAATAACAGCTCTATTCACATTCTATTATATGGGAGATCTCAAAAAAATGCCTCTCAAAAATGCATTAAATCTGGGTAGTTTTGAATAGATTACACAGGGTCTATCTGAGCTTATTAAAATGATGGAAACAATTATAAATAGTGCAGAAGAGACTTATAAAGTAAGTGAAGGTAAATGAAGTTATAACAAACAGGAACACGATGAGTGATAAAATAAGCAAATCTCTATGGCTTTTCTAAAGGCAAACTTTAAAAACAATGGTAAGTTTTTAAAGCTAAGATAGTTAATATAGTGAATAGAACTAAAGATTCTATGGTTTGGAGAACCATAATTTAGTCATTTTGGAAAGAAATTGAGGTTTGAGGATTTATATATACAGGTTGGGTATCTCTTACCTGAAATGCTCTGGACCAGAAGTGTTTAAAATTTTGAACTTTTTTGGATTTTGGAATATCTACATATATAAAATACGATATCTTGTGGATGGGACTGAAGTCTAAACACAAAATTCATTATGTTCCATATAAACCTTATACAAATAGCCTGAAGGTAATTTCATACAATGTCTTAAGTAATTTTGTGCGTAAAACAAAGTTTGTGCACATTGAACCATCAGAAAGCTAGGGTGTCAGGTGCGGAATTTTCCACTTGTGGCATCATGTCAGCACTCAACAAGTTTCAGATTTTGGAGCATTTTGGATTTTGGATTTTTGGATTAGGGATGTTGAACCTGTATTTCTACACTCTTTCCAGTATAATCCTTCAAGAGCGAATTTGTATTCCTTTCCCAAGGGGAATTAGGTTACCCTTCTTCTTTTAGTCCAGATACTGAGAACCACTATGATAATGTGCTATTTAGTCATTATGACTGACTGCATGGTGTAGAAGGATCACTGGGCTAGAAAGGAAGAGCCAGATGCTGGTTCTCATGCCAGATGCACCATTAACTGGTTTTGTGACCTTGGGAAAATCAATGAATTTGACAAATATTCCTTAAGCACCTAGGTACTATGCAAGATGTTGGAGATACAATGGCAATAGGAAAGGCTCCTTGATTTTCCCCTTAGTAGAGAGAAACTAACAGTGGAAAAAAAAAAATCACAATAAAGAACTAAAGGTACAACAGTAAGAAGTAGATGGGATGGGGATGAGGGCAGGAGGGGGCATTTCAGGAATTTGAAGCCCTTTGGCCTTGCTGGCTTTGAGGGTGCCAAATGACAAGGTTGGAGTCATAGGCAGAAACCAAATTACATAATGTATTTTACATTGTAGTAAAGATTTTGAATTTTATCATGTATCCAGTGATTCTCAAATCTTGGTAGAATTACTTGGGGAGCTCATTAAAACACACATGTCTGCCCTTGAGTGATAGCATCAGAATCTCCAGTGACAGGACCAGGACACCTATGTTTTTGACAAACCCCTTGGGTGCTTCTAATGTGCACAAAAGTTTGAGAGCAACTGGTACAATCAGTGGGGAACTACTGAAGGCCTTGAAGTAAGAGTAACACAAGATGTGTGTTTTAGAATGATCTCTCTGGCAAGAGTATAGAGAATGGACTACAGGAGTGTGAGCTGGAGGCAGCGAGACTGATTAAAAGACTGTTTTCTCTATAACTCAGGACCCAGCCACCCTTTCTGGGTATACGTCTGACAAAAATATCACTTATGTACCTCAGGAGACAAGCAGAAAAGTGTACATAGTAGTGATGTGTGTAGTAAGCAAAAAACTGGAATACCCCAAATATCTACAAATAGGAGAAGGAAAAATTGTGATATTTTCCCTTAAGAGAATATTCTACAACAGTGAAAATGAATGAATCAAGTCCATATGCAACTAAATAGGTGACTCTTACAAATACAGTGGGTCCCCTTATCCTTGGGGGTATGTTCTAAGACCTTCAGTAGATGCCTGAAATCTCAGATAGTAACAAACCCTATATATACTATGTTTTTTCCTACAGATACATACTTACGATAAAGTTTAATTTATAAATTAGGCACAGTAAGAGATTAACAACTACTAATACAATTGAAAAATAATAATAATAATATAGGTAATAAAAGTTATATGAATGTGATCTCTCTCTCTCAAAATATTATACCATAACAATTGAAAAATAATAATAATATAGGCAATAAAAGTTATATGAATGTGATCTCTCTCTCTCAAAATATTATACCGTACTCACTCTTCTTCTTGTGATCTGTACAACTGATAACCAAGACGACTACTAAGGGACAGATGGGTAGCATAGACAGCATGGATATGCTGGACAAAGGGGTGATTCGTGTCCCAGCTGGGAAGGGGTGGGAAAGTACAAGATTTCATCACATTATTCAGAATGGCATGTAATTTAAACCTTATGAATTGTTTACTTCTGGAAATTTCCATTTAATATTTTCAGACCACAGTTGATCGCAGGTAACTGAAACCGTGGAAAGTAGTACTGTGGATAAGGGGTGACTACTATAGAGTATTGAGATTAAAAAAGCAAGTAATGGCAGACTACATACTATGACAGTTGTTAGAATCAAAACTGAGTCACTTCTGTCAGACCCTGGCAAAATGGAGTCAGGAGGTTATGAAGTGGTGGGGGATTCTTACACATATTTGTCGGATAACAGGAACTATCGCAAAAAATTCTACTGAAACCACAACTTTGCACAAAAATTTCCACCACAACCTTGCATTAAAAAAAGAAAAGAAAAGAAAATACTTCTACAAGGACATCTGCCAAGGAACTGCCTGTCCAATTTTGAACTGGTGCTACCCTTGTTACTGGTCCTTGCAGCCAAGGGTAATTGTTTCAAAACAACTTATGTAACTAACCCTTCTGATTTTGCTCTTTTAAATTTTTTTTTTTATTTCAGCATATTACGGGGGTACAAATGTTTAGGTTATATATATTGCCTTTGCCCCACCCAAGTCAGAGCTTCAAGCGTGTCCATCCCCCAGACGGTGCACACCACACATGTTACGTGTGTATATACTCATCCTCTCCTCCCCACTTCCATCTGCCCAACACCCAATGAATGTTATTGCTATATATGCACTTAAGTGTTGCTCTTTTAAGTTGCCTCCCTAGATGTGCCTATGATTCGTCAAGCAAATGTATCCTCTATTGCAATGCCCTGCTCATGCCCAATTAAACTCAATATTTTAGAGAGCCTCTCTCTGTTTGTTATTTAGGTTGACAGTACTATACGATACCATCCAAATAGAGTCTTAAAATGAGCAAAATAAACAGTACACACACACACACACACACACACACACACAGTTTTTCAGCAAAGTGAGAATAAAAGCACACAATTTAGGATAGCATTTACCACTTGTAGAGGTCAGTAGGATGGGCTCAGGAGGAAACACACAATAGTTCAATGGTGATTGAACTTCGTTAGTTGAATGGTAGATTGATGGTAGTTTATGTTTTGATTATGCTTCATAACTCATATTTGGTAACCAATCTGCAAAGATGGCTGTCCAAAGTACCATGCCTCCCAATGTTCATGCTCTTGCGTAGTCCTCTCCCACATTGAACTTGGGGGTATAATCAAGAGGATGCAGCAGAAATGACATTGTGTGACCTCCAAGCCAAAGTCATATCTTATGACTTGTATCTGCCTCCTTGGCCTCTTAGAACACACACTCTGGGGAAGCAAACCGCCATGCAGGAAGTCCAGCTGTTCTGAGACTACCATACTGTAAGGAAGCCCAAGTTAGCGACATGGAGAGGCTGTCTGGAGACAGCTAAGACACCAATTATATGAGTGATGGAGCCATCATGGGTTTCCAGCACAGCTGAGTCTGCAGATGACTCTAGCCCCGGCCACCATTTGACTGCAATTCCGTGCGAAAAAAACCTGAGAAAGGACTGTTCAGGTGAGCCCAGTTAACCCTCAGAGCTATAAAAGAGAATAATAAATCACTATTTTAAGCCATAAATTTGGAAGTTCTTTGTTATGCAAGAGATAGGCAGAACATTATATGTCACATATAATTTTTTGTATGCATCAAACATTACAATATTTTTCAAAAATGAGATTACTAAAATATGTTGGAATATTATAGTCTGGCTTCAAATCCTGGCTCAGCCACTCCTATCCTCTGTGGTCCTGGATAAGTCACTTAACCTCTCTGAGAAACAGTTTTCTCACCTGAGAAATGGAGAAAGTAATAGCTCCTACCTCATAGGCTTAAGAAAAAATACAGACTTTGTATATTAGTATCCAGGCAGAGGGTAAGGACATTATAAATTGTAGGGACCAGACCATACTACACAAACTTGCTTCCAGTGGATTTAAAGAGGAAAGAAAAAAACTTTTGTAAATGAATAGTATGGATTATAGCTCAAGAACTCCTGTGAGTATTCATGGTGAACAGGATTCAGCTGGAACTAGTGACTATAAAGTCTCTTCCCACTCTGTGGTTTTATGAAGATTCATTGATTTCCTGTGGTTTATTTCAGGTATAAAACTTGTGAATTCAGATTTCTCAGAGACAGATTTCCCTTGTTATTTCCCTAATTTTAGCATTGCCTCTGTCCTTGGCGTCCCTCTCCTGTGGAGCTCTTCACTTTGGGCCTGCTCATCTCATGTCAGGTGACAGCAAAAAACGAAGGGGCAATTCAGTCAATCCACTTGACGGCTGATTAATATGTCTCATAGAAGGAAGCGGGCCAGGAAGGAAACATGAGACAGAATGTGATGTTCTTTTTGCAGGGTAGCTGCAGTCAGGGGAGTGAAGCTGGACAAGTGATGTTAAGAAACAATCTTGTTGGAAAGATGATCATCCTCTATGAAGGGATGAAATACGACAATTGAGCACCCCACCGGTATCTTCAGAATATAATGAAAGCCAATTTCTGCCCTTTCCCATTTAGCTTGGTCCACAAGCAACACAGTTCAGGAGGATTAGCAAAATGCCAGCCAGGAGGTAAGCATTGTTCTGAAGAGCTTGTTGCCCATGGAGCTTGTGAACCACAAAACATCAACAGCGACATTGGCTGGAGGAGATCCAAGGGGAAGCAGGCATGGCAAGACTGCAGCTTGTGCAGGGGCTAGGCTCTCTATCTGCAGACCCCGGAGCTCACCTGAATCAGAGAATGACTTCCATCTGTTCTCTACTCCCGCCAGGGCAGAACAAAAGGGATGGAGTTATAATCCAGCAGGAGGTATGTGGGTTAGATGAGCTCCAGGGGTCTCTTTAAGCTTGCATTCAATGAATATCTCTGAGAAGAGGTAGCATTTTTTAAAAAACTCAGTGTACTTTTGGAAAAAGTTGTGCTTGTGAAATATTTGTTGAAACTGCATAAATGTGCTTTAAAAAGTTTAACTAGCTAGATGTTCAGATTTTTGAGACAGCTGCTGCAGAACTCTTGGGCTTTATTTATTTATATAATGTTTCTCTTTATGGATTTCCCTTCTTTCTTCCATTAAATTTTTAGAAGGAAATATAAGTCATTTCCCTTCCAAGAAGACTCTACTCCTAGCAGTCTTCTGTGATTTTTAGTGCAATCCTAAATGTCTGAAGGCAGGGTAAAACCTGTAGTTGAAACCTCCAGGTATGATGTTTTGGTATTTACCTAGCAAGTTCTTGTATTGTTTAGCTTCATATAGTATCTAGAGGATTGTTACTGTTCTCACTTTCCTTGGTGGAAATATGTAAACATCTCTCATACCTCAATGAACTTTTTAAATAAATTCCAATGCATTAAAAATTTTTGAAACAATTTCACTTACAGACAAATGGCAAATACAGTACAAATTTTTTTTTTTCTGGAACCATTTGAGAGTAAGTTGTTGACCTAATGTCCCATAATCCCCAAATACTTTAGTTCAAAGGCATATTCCTACATATCAACAATACAAGTACCAAAATCAGGAGCTCAAAATTGATATTTTACTACCATCTAATTTTCAGATCCCATTCAAGGTTTGCCAACTGTCCTAAAAGCATCTTTTATAGCAAAAGGATCTGGTTCAGAATCAAGTGTTGCAAATTAATTGTTATGTATCTTTAGTTGTCTTCAGTTTGGAACAGTTCCTCAATCTTTCCTTGACTTTCATGACCTTGACACTTTTAAAGATTACAGGTCAGTGTTTTTTTGTTTTTTTGTTTTTTTTTAATAGAATAATTAGGCTGAACCCAGAGGCTGGTGGGAGGTTCCATGGGAACTTTTCCTTTAAACTGGCCTCACCTCTTTGACGGCCCACCCAAACTCCACCTCTTTGAGAGCCTGCCCAAACCCTAAAATAAAAGCCCTAGATGCCTGTCATTTCAGGGCTGACTGTACGCAGACGTTAAGCTTTCTTTTCCTTCATCTTGGCCTCGTTCGTTCCTCCCTTGGTGTTTCTAACAAGAATGACTCTCAGTTTCTTTTCTCGTAATTAGATTCATGTTATGCATGTTTGGCAAGAATATGGCCAAAGAGATGTTGTGTTCTTATACCATCCTATCAGATGGAATGTGATTTTGATTTGTCTGATTAGCTGATGACATTGACTTAGATCACCTGATTAAAGTGGTGTCTGTCAGTCTTCTCTGTATTACATTTCCCCCTTTTTAATGAGTATTTTGTAGGGAGCTACTTAAACACATTGACCACCACACTAGAAAAAAAAATTTTTTCCTTAGGGGCATGGTTTTTTATTATGAAAATAGAATAAAAATTTCAAAAACAAAACAATCCTAATTGTAACAATAAGAACATAAGCAAGTAAAATTTTCACAAACCAACTGCAGGGTTTCGCCCAGGGGGCCACCCACCATGTGATATGTATGCTGCAGCATGGCAGCGTGAGTTGCCTGCACACCACGTGGGTCCCAAGCTGTGGGACCCGTGAGCTACATATGTTTCATGAGGCCAGGACTCAAAACTAGCATGATTTAAATATAACTCACATGACAGGTAATGTGTTAAGCTGTGTAAATATGCTGTTCCATATCTGACTTTCTGTTTTTTTATTTTTGTGTGGACTTGTAGATTCCTATTTAATTCAATGGATTATAATGTCACTGTATATATTTTGGTACTCAAATTGTCTTAGATTTTACCAGTGGGATCCCCTTGAAGCTGTTTCCATGTCCTTTTTACATGTCTTCATTCTTTTAGTACTTCTTTGTGGCATGACAAGATGTTCTAGGCTCATCTTGGCTTTTTCCTGCCCCAGCCCTGGAAGCAGCCATTTCTCTAAGAACCCTAGTTCCTTTTAATGGAGAATGGTATTTAGAAAGCAAAATTTGCTTGTGAGGTGTGAGCCAAGTTGTATGTTGGCTTAGATTTGCTTCTTGAGTGGCCTGTATATAATATTCAGTAATATCATTATTTAACCCTAATCTTAAAATAAGAGTTTTGAGCTGAGACAAGTTTTTTAAAAAATGAGTACGCATTTCTTGATTTCTAAGGAAAATCCAGTAAAAGAAAAATTACACTTAAAAGATGTTAATTTTAAATAGTTAAATTACTCAGACTAATTGTTGGAATTATCTGGAGGTTACAAATGAATCCAAAATTGTAAATATGCTATAATTGTTTATTGCACTAAAGTTTCAATGTTGTAGCTTTTGCAATATCCTGTGTAAGTATCATAATTCTGGAAAAAGTAATATTATAACATGAGGTGGCCATGGATGATATTGAATAGAGGAATTTATTACAGTGTTTAATATTATAAATAAAATATTAGCTGACCTTATTTTACCTGATGCATGTTAAGAGTCAACCGATATTGTGACAGTTTGAAATAATAGACAAAGTATCTCAGAAATAGGCTCAGAATTATATGGCCTGAGGCATGCACAATTTCCTGTCATGTCAAGTAAAATGAATATGGAGTGCATCCTTAATAAGCAGAAACAAAAACTGGTAGCCCTTACAAAGAGAGAATTCTCTTAAGCTTTATATATATATGAAAAATCTATCAACACAGTTCTTTTATTTAAAGGAAATTGATGGTTTAAGTAAACTGTATTTATACAGCCATCAATTCTCTTTATAAAGAGAATTTCCACAGGGAAATTTTTGTACCTGTTAATCAGTTGCAAGACACAGTCAGCTGAAGGAGTTGGTACTGATGCCTAAACCAGGCACAGATTGGAGAGGTGGGGAGAATATCAAGCCCATTTGCTTTCAGCCAGTAAATTTTTATTAAGCATCCAGGATGAGTTAGCTCCATGTTATGGACTGAGGTAACTCAGGGCTTTTATAATCTAATAATGAATACATGAAATATTAGAGAATAATGAACATTTTAAAAAATAAACCTAAGGGAATTATTTATTTAGACTGAAGTAGTCAAAGAAAGCTTTGTGAGATAGGACCTGACTTGGATCTTAAAAGTATTTGGACATATGGAGGTGGAAGAAAGAAGGAGGAGGCATTCCAGGAAGAACAATGTGTAGACATAAACATAGAAGGGGGAATAAGCAAGTAATGTGTGTGGGCTACATTCGTTAGTTATTGCTGCATAACAAATCATCTCCCAACTTACTGACTGAAAACAAGGCCATTTGCTGTTGTCTATTATTCTAAGGTTGGTTGAGTAGTTCCAGCTGATCTGGGCCAGGCCTGGAGGATCTTAGCTAGGCTGCAGTCAGCTGGAAGGTCAGCTGGGGTGGGCTGGTCTAAATTAATTCACTGCACATTAGGCTCGTTAGTAGGTTGTTGGCTGGTTGTGTGCCTCACCTCACCTCTACGGAATCTTTCATCCTTCAACTGACTAGTCTGTACTTCTTTTCCTCACATGGCCGAGATACAAGATTGCAAGAGCAGAAGTGTGCCAAAGTCTCTTGAAGCCTAGACCCCTCAACCTGGTTCACTATCATTTTTGTTACATTCTATGGGTAAAAACGTATCACTCGGCTATCCCAAAAGTGGTGGAGAATTAGACTATACCTCTTAATACAAGGAGCTGCAAAGTCACTGCAAAGGGTATGGATACAGGGAGGGGCCAATTTTGCAATCTTCCACATGGGTCAATTAATTGATAGTACAGAGAATATGGAAAAAAAAATAGGAAAATTCTCTAGGACTGCGGTCCCCAATCCCTGGGGCTGTGGCCTGGTACCAGTCTGTGGCCTGTTAGGAACTGGGCCACACATTACTGCCTAAACTCCACCCCACCCCTGGTCCGTGGAAAAATTGTTTTCCATGAAACTTAGGAACCAGACCACACAGCAGGAGGTGAGTGTAGGCGAGCCAGCAAAGCTTCATCTGTATTTACAGCCGCTCCCATCATGTATATTCCCCCCCCCCGCCCCCCGCACCCCCTACATCTGTAGAAAAGTTGTCTTCCGTGAAACTGGTCTCTAGTGCCAAAAAGGTTGGGGACCACTGCTCTAGGAAGATTAGAAGATTGGCTTGGCAATAGTCCATGCAGATTTGAGCAGTCATGGAGGACACTGTAAATTAAGGAGCTGGAGGCTGCATAAGTAATCCTGGTGAGAGGTATTAGGAACATGACAAGGAGGGAGGCAGTATTATAACGATTTTTATTTGCTTTGTTAAAAGTAACCACAAAATAAATGATTTCATCCCTTTGAAAACATTTTGGGACATTTTTGAATTGATCTTGGCTCACTGCCGTATGTTTCTGAATTGTGTCTTTTCCTGTTCATATCTTTTGGGCTGCAGAGTGTCCTTGGTCTTTGGCTGATCTTGAGCGCACAACATTGTGCTGACTCCCCAAAACAGTACCATATCCAGAAAATCTGCTGGTGTGAGCACTTTGGGTGCACATTCATCAGCATTCAGCTGTTCGACAACCGAAAGATTTTTTTTTTATGGTGTTTTGCACTCTCTTGAGCTGAAAGTTTCCCAGAAGATTTGAAATAAATTCCAATCTTGGTTTGTTGGATCCTGTCTGCAACTTCAAGTATACTTACTTGAAAAGTGGACCTGTCAAGCACCTTGCTTCATTCTTTTGTTGATGGGTCTGTCTCAACATGATATCATCGACTATGACCTGCCAAACATCATTATGAATTAACCTTTACTTAGAGCAATAGATGATGGTGTTATTGCTTCTGGCAACTGTAGACTCCTAGCAGGTTAAAAAGGAAATGCATATTTATAAAAATCCTAAGACTTATGGGACCACTAACCTTCATAATAATTATACAAAATAAAATAAATACCATACTGATTTTTAAAAAGTACATTCTATTTCTTTAGGAAGTCTGAAGAAAAAATTAATAATTGAGTTAGGTCTTGAAGAAATCTTAGGAGGTCACTCTGAGAATACTTGTCTTAGAAGAGAAAAATTAGTTAATACCAAGTAAAGATTTCAGATACTCATCATACTTTCCAAATTGATTAAAAAATTTATTGCTTTAATAACTCAAAGTTCAATTGTTATTACCAACCCTTATATTCCTTTCAAATGGCCACATTGTTTTGTTCTAATGATTTTTCTTTTCCAAAGACTGTAAATCTTATATGCAAAGATTTAATTGCTTCCTATGAAGGAAGGAGGAGATGATGGAAATGCCTGGTGTGGGGCTCCAGAAAAACAAAGCATTTATCTCTATTTCTGTCTGTTGAGATGTTTTAAGGTTAATAATTGGGAATTGCTCATTTTAAAGCCACACTGCATTAAAAAAAGACACATGCTTCCTGCTGATAGGATTTTCAGACTGCCTAGAATTTATTATAATTTTGTGAGAGAAAAATCTTAATAGCTCAGTGATCAAATACATTATAAAATAATTTTAGAAAACCCAAGTATTTATAATTTTTCTAATTGTTCCTTGTAAATTTCACTTTCCCCTCTTGTACAGTTATGCTATCAGGATTCAGAAGTTTAAATTGCAGCTTTCATTCATTTTACAACAGTATGATGAACGTTTTATCTTCCCTGGGAATTATTATTTCCAGAGGTAATAAGAACAGTCATCTGTTATATGGTCTGCATTTCTTGAGTTGTTTTCTGTGCTTTTGGTTGTCAGCTTAGGAAAATTAATTAGATTAATTCCCAAATTCTAGAGAATATTATTAGATATCAATTAAGCATTCAGAAATGGTTATTTTAGACAGTAGTTTTATAGACTAATATTACAAGAAAGTAAACCTATCTAGATTGATCTGTTTCAATGCTTAGTCTTCATCATATACCCTAATATCTATTAATATTTTCAATTTTATAGGAATCTAATAAAAAGTTGTTTATATGCATTTTGAATAAAATTTTAGCTGACCTTAAGCATTATTTTCCTATTTGTTCCTTTATCTACATTTTCAAGTAGGCCTATGTACTGGTATACCTTCAAAAAAAAAGAGAAAGAAAATCACATACCTAAGCAGATTGGTTGCCAGTACTAAACACTTTGTTGGATGCCCACTTCTGCCCCATTCCTTCTCAATATCCAGTCTTACTCAACAGAGGCACCAACTTCAAACTCAGCTCTTTTAAAATTTTGCAACAAGGATTCCATTATTTAAAAAATAAAATAAAATAAAATTTTTGGTAGACATTTCCCAGTCTACCTTGCAATTAGTTGCGGCAAAATTAGAGTTCAGGTCAGTGGAATATGATCAAAAGTGATGTAAGCCACTTCCAGCACAATAAAAAATTTCCTGTGTAGTATCCCCCCCCCACCTTTTTAAAAATCAGAGATGGGATCTTGCTCTGTCACCCAGGCTGGAGTGCAGTGTGGCACAATCATAACTCACTGGAACTCTTAGACTCAAGGGATCCTCCGACCTCGCTTCCGCAAGTGCTGGGATTACAGGTGTGAGCCACCTCACCTGGCCTCCAAGTACTATTCTCAACTTCCAGTTGAATGGTGGGGACTCCAGGACCTAAAATAGTAGGTCCTTGCATCACTACTTGGAGGAAAGTTGATCTCAAGAGTCGCTGTTGGACTGATGCATAAATGATAAACTTATTGTGTCTAAACACAGAGATTTAGGGGTTGTTTTTTAATAGTAGTTGGCCTACCCCAACTAATCTATATTTCTTGACCTACGACAAAATTATTTTTTTACTGCATATCTTCTAGTAGTTTGCCAAAAAAAGATAGAAAGATACCTGGTAGCTAACATTTCTAAATAATTACATTTTTGAAAATGTCTTTTTTTATCTCACACTTGATGTAATAATTTGGTAGAGTTTGATATAATGTTTCCTTCAAAATTTCAAAGACCTTCCTCCAAGTTTTCAATGTTTCCTCCTTTTTTGCTTTCATTTTCTCTGTAGTTTCTTTCTGGAAATCCTTTTGTTCATGCGTGGAAACTCTGGGCCTGATCAACTTACTGTCTTTTCTTTCCTACTTTTCATCTATTTATCTTTTGGTTCAACTTTCTTTATCTCTTTATCATCTCTACCTCCCAACCCTTCTATAGAACTATTTATTTCTCCCCTTCATATTTTTAATTTCCAAGAATTATTTTTATCTGCTTATTATTTCCTCTCATCTTTTCCATGGGTACAATACACAATATCTTCTCTTTCTTCTCCAAAGAGGTTAATGGTAGTTTTTAAAACTTTTTTTCTGTTTTTTTCATTTGTCTATGTCCTCTAGGTTTGGATTCCTGTTTACTTTTTTTCTTTTACATTGGAGCATTTCCTCATATACCTAGAGGTCCTTGGTTGTCTTCATAATTAAGACTAAAACTCTAAGACCAGGCGCGGTGGCTCACGCCTGTAATCCTAGCACTCTGGGAGGCCGAGGCAGGTGGATCGCTCGAGGTCAGGAGTTGGAGACCGGCCTGAGCAAGAACAAGACCCGTCTCTACTAAAATTAGAAAGAAATTATCTGGCCAACTAAAAATATATATGTGGAAAAAATTAGCCGGCCATGGTGGCTCATGCCTGTAGTCCCAACTACTTGGGAGGCTGAGGTAGGAGGATCGCTTAAGCCAAGGAGTTTGAAGTTGCTGTGAGCTAGGCTGACACCACAGTACTCACTCTAGCCCCGGCAACTCTGTCTCCAAAAAAAAAAAAAAAAAGACTAAAACTTTAAAAAGTGGATCAACTCTGTAGTATATTTGTTTCTTAAATATTTGACAGATTGTTCTGTAGGTCTTTGAACAGTGTTGGTGATGAGGATATTCAATATAGTTAGTTGCCATATTGTTTTTCATGTAATTTTTCAGCCACTTTTATTCCACCAGAAAGAGCAAGTCATTCCCAGCATGTGACTTATTGCCTCTGCTACTGTGTGAGAAAATTCAAAAGCAGTTTCTAAAAATTTATCATCAAATTTAATAAAATTTTGTTCTAGAATGAGTATTGTGTACCTTTAAATGTAGCAGAAATATAGTAGAGGTTTGCTTCATGGAGATGGTTTGTTTTACAAAGTCTTGCCGGTAGTGATGGCTTCCCTAATATTCCAAGAAACAATACACACTCATGGTGGGGTTCACTGCTAATATTAGTGGATGTAAATCCATACTTAAAACAGTCTTACTCATAATTTTGATTTGTTTTTAACCAAAGATCTTGGAGTAAGATCTTGGAATCACATTTTTAACTTTCCTGTGTGGCTACCAAGAATTTGTTCCAGGAGTAGTGGGAATATTATCACTGCTGCTTTATTGTTCACTTGTATTTATATTCCTAGAATTATTATTAATTTCAAAGTATTATGGGAGTACAAATGTTTTAGGTTACATGGATCACTTTTATAATGCTTAAGTACTGGCTAAAGGTGTGCCCATCACCCAAATAGTGTTCATAGTACCTGTTAGGTAGGTTTTTGCCCCTTCTCTCCTCCCCTCTACTGCCTCATTGATTTCTAATGAGTTTTACTTCCCTCTGTGCACATGTCTGCTCATCAGTTAGTTCCAGCTGAATAGTGAGTGCATGTGGTATTTGTTTTTCCATTCTTGAGATACTTCACTTAGGAAAATGGTCTCCAGTTTCATCCAGATTGTTGCAAAAGGTATTAATTCATCTTTTTTATGGCTGAGTAGTACTCCATGGTATACATATACCACATTTTATTAATCCACTCCTGAATTAATGAGCACTCAGCTTGATTCTACATATTTTCAATTGTGAATTATGCTATAGTAAACATTTGAATACAGGTATCTTTTTGATGAAAAGTCTTTTTTTCCTTTTGGTAAATACCCAGTATTGGGATTGCTAGATCAAATGGTAGCTCTATTTTTAGTGCTTTTAAGAATCTCCATACTGTTTAGGTTGTACTAATTTGCAGTCCTACCAACAGTGTATAAGTGCTTCTTTCTCTCTGCATCCACACTAGCAGGTAGTGTTTTGGACTTTTTGATAAATACCATTCAAACTGAGGTAAGGTGATATTGTTGTTTTAATTTGCATTTCCCTGGTGATTAGAGATGTTGAGCATTTTTTCATATGTTTACTGGCCATTTGTCTTTATTCTTTTGAGAAGCTTCTGTTCATGCCTTTTGCCCACTTTTTAATAGAATTGTTTGTTTCTTTCTTGCTGATTTGCTTGAATTCTTTGTAAATTCTGGTTATTAGCCGTTTGTCAGATGTATAGCTTGTGATTATTTTTTCCCATTCTGTAGGTTGTCTATTTGTTCTGTTAATTGTTTCCTTAGCTGTGCAGAAGCTTTTTAGTTTAATCAAATCCCATTTATTAATTTTTGTTGTTGCCATGATTGCCATTGGGGTCTTTTTCATAAATTCTTTGCCTAGGCCCATAATCTAGAAGAGTATTACCTACATTTTCCTCTAGAATTCTTATGGTTTCATTCCTTAGATCTAAGTCCTTTATCCATCTTGAATTAATTTTTGTGAGTGGTGACAGGTAGGGGTCCTGTTTCGTTCTGCTTCATGTGGCTATCCAGTTTTCCTAGCACTCTACAAGAAGAACTATGAAACTCTGAGGAAAGAAATCAATCACAGAGGATATAAAAAAAATGGAAAAACATAGCATGATCATGGATAAGTAGAGTAAATTGTTAAAATGTCCATGCTACCCAAAGTGATTTGGGTAGCAATCCTCATCACATTACCAAGGTCATACTTCAGAGATCTAGAAAAAAATAGTTCTACACTTGGTTTAGAAACAGAAAAGAGCCCAAATAGCCAAAGCAATATTAAGGAAAAGGAACAAAACTGGAGGCATCATGTTACCAGACTTCAAACTATACAACAAGGCTATAGTAACCAAAACAACATGGTATTGGTACAAAAATAGAGACATAGACCAATGGAACAGAACAGAGAACCCAGATATAAAACCATCTACCTACAATCAACTGATCTTTGACAAAGAAGACAACAATGTACACTGGGGAAAGGAAGCCCTAGTATTATTTTTGATCAGTGGTTTGTATATAAGATTCCTTTTAAGCTACTTGTCCATTTTGTGAAGATTAGTTAACATTAGATAATATAATTCACATAGCCACTGAACAATATGTTGTAACCACAATATTTGGCTATAAGTTGAAATTTGACAGAGGAGAAAAGGTACTGCTGTCAGTGCCTCTGAGTTATAGAATGCCACACCTCCTTGAAAATACCTTACGTATTATGCCCCTCAAGCATCCAGCAGACAGAGTGAGTGAAGGTGCCAGCATTTATCTGTATATTCTCTTAGCAAAGTTTAATTTTCTACTTTTTTAAATAAAAAAACTTTTCATTAAAAAAAGTTTTTTTTTTTTTTTTTTTTTTTTTTTTTGAGACAAAGTCTTGCTCTGTTGCCCAGGGTAGAGTGCCATGGCATCAATCTAGCTCATAGCAACCTCAAACCTCAAATTCCTGGATTCAAGTAATCCTCCTGCCTCAGCCTTCCAAGGAGCTGGGACTACAGGTGTACACCACCACACCCAGCTAATTTTTTCTATTTTTAGTAGACATGGTGTCTCACTCTTGCTCAGGCTGGTCTCAAACTCCTGAGCGCAAGCAGTCCTCCCACCTCGACCTCCCAGAATGCTAGGATTACAGATGTGATCCAGTGCACCCAGCCAAAAAAAAAAAAAAAAAAATAAGTTCCAACATTTGCTTCCCTCACTCCTATGGAATGTTTCCATGTCCACTCTGGAAACTAGTACACTCTAAAATCTTTCTGTTCATAGTGTAGTCTGTGGGCCAGCATCATTCAGAAGCCTGTTAGAAATGCAGCAGCTCAGGCCCCTCCCCAAACCCACTGCATCAGAATCTTCATTTTAGCAAGATCTCCAGGAGAATCATCCATACATTAAAGTATGAAAAGCACTGGTCTCAAATAAACTTTTGCCCCTGGTGGTAGATGCCTGGATGCTAGCATTCTGAACACAGGGTAAGAGCTCAAAGAGCCATCACCTTTCTTCGTGCAGGCTTCCATTTCTTGCCCTTGCTGTCAGATCTATGCCTATCCCTCACCAATGGCTCTGTCCAGTATCTCCTAAACCCCCAACTTTTCTTGGTCAATTTACTCAGAAGTGAAATTTACCTAGAGGCACCATGGTTTCTCAAATCTCAGTACCTTCACACAGAATCTTTCTACTTTCCTCAGCCTGAAATTTCTTCCCCACCCTTCTCTCCTTCACATAGCCAACGCCTATTTGTCCTTTCAAGGCCCAGTTCCAGTGGCAGGTCTCAGGAACATTTTCTCTGGCCTTCCTCCCTCTGGTAACCATCCCGTTACCACCACAAACCCATGAGCAACAGAAATGCCTCTTTGGGGGCACTCATATCACTGATGCTTCCCTCCATATTTTGACAGGACTTGGTCATTGCTACCTTATCTCTCTCTTTAACTGAACTGAAAGCACTAAATGGCCTTAACTTCCCCAATACTTAGCACAAAGCCTAGCATTCTTACTAAATATCTGTAAAAGAAAAGAATGTGTCTGAACTAACTTAGAACAGCTCTGTTTAACTAGAGTTGAAGCACAGATACCCTATAAAAGTGTCTGCATTTATGCTGCAGTAGTGTGGAAAATTTCTCCTGGCTTCTTTTGCTCTGGTTGGAATATCTGCTCTCCCTGGTTTCTGATGTGCTGCCTTGATATGTGAGGTTGGTCTCTCAGCTTGGACCCCGTGGATTGAAGCCAGTTAGCCTGCCTGTCTAACTTTCTTTTCCATCTTTACTCCTGAATTTTAATTCTTGACATAATTTCAGTACCAGACAGTATGCTTTTGTCATTTCAAGAATGTAATAGAAGTGACACCTTAAATGTAACCTTTTGGGATTGGCTTTTTTAACTCAGCATAACTCTATGGAGGTTCATCTAGTTGTTACATGTATCAATAGCTTGTTCCTTTTTATTGTTAGTAGTATTCTTTGGTATGGCTACATTCCATGTTTACCTCTTCACCAATTGAAGGACATCAGGGTTGTTTCCAGTTTTGGGCTATTGTAAAGAAAGCTGCTATATATACTTGGGTACAGGTTTTTGTGTGAGCATAAGTTTTCATTGCTCTGGGATAAATGCCCAGGAGTGCAATTGCTGGGTTATATGGTAGTTTCACGTGTAGTTTTGTCTTTTATTTTGCTTTTTTAAGAAACTGTCAGGCTATTTTTCACAGTGACTATATTGTTTTATTCTCCCAACAGCAATATATGAATGACTTGAGTTTTTCCACATCCTTCCCAGCATCTGGTGTTGTTGTTATTGTTTATTTTAGCCATTCTGATCATGTATAGTGATATCTAGTTGTGATTTTAATTTGCATTTCCCTAATGGCCAATGATGTTGAACATCTTTTCATGTGTTTATTTGCCATGTGTGTATCCTATCAGTTAAATGTCTCTCCATGCCTTTTGCCAATGTTCTGATAGGATTGTTCACTTTTTAAATTCAGTTTTGAGAGTTCTTTCTATATTCTAGATACAAGCACTGTGTTGGCTATGTGTTTTGCCAGTATTTTCTGCCAGCCTGTGACTAATCTTTTCATCTTCTCAATAAGGACTTTCATAAAGTGAATATTTTAAAATTTTGATAATGTCCAATTTATCAATTTTTTAAATGATTATACTTTTAGTATCAAGTCAAAGATGCTTTTGCCTAGCCCTAGTTACTGAAGATTTTCTATTTTTTTCTTACATGTTTTACATTTTATATTTGAGTCTATTAAGATGTAAGACTTAGGTCAAGTTTCTTCATTTTTTTAAACTGATGGCTGTCCAGTTGATATAACATTATTATTTGAACAGGCTGCCTTTCTTTCATTGACTTACTTTTGCACCTTTGTCAAAATCTATTGAGCATATTTGTGCAGATTTATTTCTGAGTTCTCTATTGTGTTCCATAGATAATTTCTTAAAACAAGCTAATTTTTCCCATTTTCTTCTTTTTTCAAAATTATTTTAGCTATTCTAGTTCCTTTGCATTTCTATATAAAATTGAGAATAATCTTATAATATATCTATAAAAATCTTGCTGAGATTTTGATAGCAATTGTGTCAAATCTATACATCAATTTGGGAAGAACTGTTAACCCTTCTAATCTATGAACATTGTATGTCTTTTCACTTATTAACATTTAGATCATTGATGTCTTACATCAGCCTTGTGTAGTTTTTAGCACCCAAATCATGTACATGTCTTGTTAGATTAGATTTACACCTAAGTACTTTTTTGAACTATTGCAAAAGTATTGTTTTCAATTTCAGTGTCCATTACTAGTATATAGAAAAAAAATTAACTTTTGTATGTAGACCTTATATGCTGCCACGTGGCTGATTATGCTTATTAGTTCTAAGAGATGTGTGGGGTTTTTTGGGTAGAATTTGAAATTTTCTACCCAATCATGTCTTCTCTAATAGGGACAGTTTTATTTCTTCTTTTCTAATATATATGCCTTTTATTTCCTTTTCTTGCCTTATTGCACTGGCTAGAAATTCCAGTTTTATGTTGACTAAAAATGGTAAAAGCAGACTCTTGCAATGCAGCATTAAATATAATGTTAGTTATACTATAATGTTTGAGTAAATTCCCTTCTATTTCTATTTTTTTGGGGAGTTTTCATCATGAATGAGCATTGAATTTTGTCAAATGATTTGTTCTGCATTATTTTATTTTGTTACTGGATTTTTTTTCTTCTTTGGTTAATACAGTGCATTACATCAAATTGGTTACATTGAATGACTTTTATATATTGAACCAGCCTTGCATGCCTGGAATAAATCTCACTTACTTGTGGTGTATAATTTGTATATTGCTAAATTCTATTTATTAATGTTTTGTTAAAAGTTTTTGCATTATATTCATAAAGGATATTGGTCTTCAGTTTTCTTATTTTGCACTGTCTTTGTCTGATTTTGGTATCAGAGTAATATTAGCTTCATAAAATGAGTTGGAAAGGGATTCCTGCTCTTCTACATTCTGGAAGACATTGTGTAGAATTGGTGTTAATTCTTCTTTAAACATTTGGTAGAATTTTTTAGTAGAGCCATCTAGGACCAGAGAATTGTTCTTTCATGGTGTTTAAAATTATGAATTCAATTTCCTTAATAGTTATAGGGCTACTCAAATTATCTATTTCATATTGGATAAATTATGGGGAGTTTGTTCCAGGAATTTATCCATTTTATCTAAGCTGTCAAATTTATGTGTATAGACCTGTTTTTTTGTACAGGTTGAGCATCCCTAATCTGAAAGTCTAAAACCTAAATGCTCCCAAATCTGAAACTTTTTAAGCCCTGACATGACACCATAAGTGGAAAATTCTATACCTTTGCTTTCTGATGGTTCAATGTAAACAAACTTCATGCATGTACAAAATTATTTTAAAATAGTGTATAAAAATTACCTTCAGCCTATGTGTATAAGTTATATATGAAAAATAAATAAATTTTATGTTTAGACTTGGATCTCATCCCAAAAATATCTCATGATATATATGTAAATATTCCAAAATCTGGAAAAAAATCTGAAATCTAAATTTCTGGTCCAAAGCATTTTAGATAAGGAATACTCAACCTGTACTCCCTTATTATCTTTTTGATGTCTGCAGAGTTTTTAGTAATACCCACTGTTTGATTCTGGATATTAGTAATTTGTCTTCTTTCTCTTCTTCTTTGTCAGTCATACTAAAGGTTTGTCCATGTTCTTGTTCTTTCCAAAGAACCGACTCTTTGTTCCATTGATTTTCTCTATTGTTTTTCTGTTTCAAAGTTTATTGATTCTGCTCTTCCTTATTTCCTTCCTTCTGCTGCTTTTGGGTTTATTTTGTTCTTCTTTTACCAGGTTGTTGATGTGGAATGTTATATTATTGATTTAAGATATTTCTCTCTTTTTTTGATGATTTAAAAATTTTCTTTCTTAACATATGCTTTTAGTGTTATAAATCACTCAGCACTGCTGTAGCTGTGCAAATTTTAGTATGTTGTGTTTTCATTTTTATTCAGTCTAATGTGTTTTATGATTTCTACTTCCTTCTGACCTTTATGATTTCTGATGAGAAATCAACTGTCATCTGAGTTACTTTTCTCCCATTGGTAAGGTGTCATTTTTATCTGGCTGCTTTCTAGATTATTTGTCTTTCATTTTCAGAAGTTTAATTATGTATCTTGTCATGTATTTCTTTGGGTTTATCTCTGTTTGGGCTTTGTACAGCTTCTTGAATCAGTAGTTTTATGTTTCCTGCCAAATTTGGACAGTTTTCAGTTAATATTTCTTTGAGTACTTTTTGAATCTCATCTTCTTTCTCTTCTCCTCCAGGATGACATAAATGTCAGATCTTTTGTTATAGTGCCCTTTTCTCTGAGGCTCTGTTAATTTTAATTTTTAGTTTATTTTCCCACTATTGTTTAGATTAGGTTATTTCTGTTGTTCTGTTTTCCAGTTTACTGATTCTTTTTTCTTTCTCCTCCATTCTGCTGTTGCACCCATTTTATTTTGGTTGTTATATTTTGCAGTTCTAAAGTTTCCCTTTGGTTCCTTTTTACATTTTCTATTTCTTTGCTGAGACTTTCTATTTTTCATTTGTTTCAAGAGTGTTCGTAATTGTTCATTGAAACATTTTTATGATGGCTGCTTTAAAATCTTTGTCAGATAATTTTCAACATCTCTGCCATTTCAGCATTGGCATCATCATTAGTCTCTTTTATGCAGTTTAAGGTCTTGTGTTATGATGGGTGATTTTTCAAATTAAATCTGGACATTTTTGTATTTTGTTATGGGACTCTCGATCTTATTTAAGCATTTTACTTTATCTTTTTCTGGTACTGCTGTGTCAAGAAAGGAGGAGGGAACCTCCTTGTTACTGCCAGGTGGAGGTAGGAGTCCAGGTTTCCCACCCAGCCTCTATTGACACCTGGGGGCAGGTGGCCTCCTCAATACTGCTGAAAGGCTGGGACTTTTGGCTCCTCTTGTGGTCTCTATGGACTCTGCAGTGCAGGTGGTCTTGTAATTGATAATTATTGGTAAAAGCCCCCACTCTCCTTTAGACCTCTTTTCTTTTCTTTTTTTTTCTTAACATCACCCTATTATAGAACTTTAGGCCTCTTTTGACATCATTGTTTTCCATAGCAGACATACCATTTTGCATTCCCACCAACAGTGTGCAAGGATTTCAACTTCTCCACATTCTTACCAATACTTCTACAATTCTACAATTTATGTGAAACCACAAAATACCATAACTAGCCAAATCAACCTTGAAAAAGAAGAACAAAGCTGGAGGCATCACACTTCCTGATTTTAAATATATTATAAAGCTAAAGTAATAAAAACAGCATAATACTCACACAAAGACAGACATATAAACCACTGGAACAGAACAGAGAGCCCAGAAATAAATCCACACATATATGGTCAACTGATCTTTGACTGGGGTGCCAAGAAGACACAATAGGGAAAGAATAGTCTCTTCAACAAATGTGGGGAAACAGGTAACCACATGCAAAAAAAAAATGAATTGAACCCCTATCTTATAAAATACACAAAAAATCAACTGAAAATGGCTTAAAGACTTGAATATAATACCTGAAACTATAAAACTCCTGGAAGAACACATACGGGAAAACTTTCTTGACATTGGTTTCAACAATAATTTCATGAATGCTATAGGCTGAATGTTTGTATCCCCCCTCAAATTTATATGTTGAGACCTAATCCCCCTAATGTGAGGGTATTTGGAGGTGGAGCCTTAGGGAGATGATTAGGTGATGAAGACAGAGCCTTCATGAATGGGATTAGTACCCTTATAAAAGAGACCACAGAGAGATCTCTCATCCCTTTTAGTTATGTAAGGTTGCACATGGCTGTTACAGAGGAAGATAGCCATCTGTAAGGAGGTGGTACCTCACCAGACACCAAATTTGCTGGTGCCTAGATCTAGGACTTCCCAGTTTCCATAACCGTGAGAAATAAATTCCTGTTGTTTGTAAGCCACTCAGCCTATGATATTTTGTTATAGCAGTCTGAACAGACTAAAACAAAGGATATGACACACACAGGGAACAAAGACAAAAATAAACAAGTGGGACTATGTCAAACTAAAAAGCTTCTGTACAGCAAAGGAATCAACAGAGTGAAGAGATAACCTACAGAATGGGAGAAAATATTTGCAAACCATATATCTGATAAGAGGTAAATCTCCAACATGTATAAGGAACTCAGTAGCAAAAAACTAATACCACCATTAAAAACTGGACTAAAGTCTTGAACAGACATTTCTCCAAAGAAGGCATAAGTGACCAAAAAGTATGTGACAAAATGCTCAGCATCACTAATCATCAAGAAATGGAAATTGAAATCACAATGAGATTTCACTTGCATTGTATTAAGCTACAATGATAATGATATGCTGATATGATAGCCTTTGTTGCTTTAAATTCATTAACTTAGGAGGAAGGTGGGATATTTTATTTAATATAAATCAGAGGTTATCTTTGGCATCTGATGATTAAGAAGACCTTAATAAGTAAATTTCCTTATTTTCTTCCTTCTGTTGGCATTAAGTACACATTCATATCCACATAAAAGCAGACTCTGTCACTTCTGAGTTCCGCTTATCCTTGGATAAGTCTCAAGTATCAAAATTGATTTTTTAGAATGTTAATTTGAAAAACAGCAAAGATAAGATTCAAGGATGCTTGCTCTTAGAGAAGGATTATTTATTAAGGGAAAGACTTGTCTTTTGAAAATTATTATCATAATTATCACTAAGAACTGAATTCTATATTTCTTATTAAGGCAAAATACCTATTAGGCTAACACAAGAAGGATGTTGATTGCAGTGGGATATCTGTCTGAGTAGGGCTAAGTAATCAGCTTTGAAATGTCACTCACAGGGAATCAGCAGGGCAGAGGCTATTCTCTGGCAGATCTCAATATATTTTTTTGGAATTATCAAGTATTTGACATCATCCTTGCATAGGTTATTATTCTGGGTAACTCCAGAAGCAATACTTAGGACTAGAGGAAAAATTATATTGGAACAAAGAAAACAGCTTAGATGTCCAAGGAGCCATATTAACTCATTGACTATGTTGAGAGTCATTGAATCATGTACTGTCAGAGTTAAAGGTATTTGGTCTCAACCCATGCTGGTTAGTAATTCTACTCTACAGTCACCTTGCCACGATGTTTTTCTGTCTCATGCCAGGAAAATTGGAGCCTTGCAATGACAGACCACTTCAGTCTCTGTGTGCTGACTTCCCAGTCTTCATTTGTAGGGCTTGACTCTATTCCTTGGGGCTATGCAAGGGTTTTGTGAGTAAATAATAAGAATGCAATTTAGCTTAAGCATTTAAAAACATTAAAAACCTCAATACAATAGGCACTTGACATTTTGAAAGGCTACATGCCAAAACTTTTAATATTCTTCAGACATGAAAATATTGCTACAGAACATAATTTCTTCCCTAAAGTGTAAAAAGTTCTCAAGCAGCAAACTATAGCCACCCACCACTGAGTTTTCAGATAGATGCTAAGCAGTTGACTAGTTTCATTCACTCCTTAAGAATTTTATAAAACACTTTACCTCTGTAATTGCCCCAGCTTATCCATTTATTTGTTCCTTCACTTATTCTACAAAAAATGTTTGAAGGCCTAGTATGTGACAGGCAATGTACTGAACTCTGGGTACTTTAGAGAATAAAGCAGATTTAATCCCTGTCCTTAGGGTGTTAGCAGTCTAGAGAAGAGGCAGTCAATAGATAAGTAAATAAGTAAAGAATGCAATTTATGGTAAGTTCATTGAAAGAAACAAACAAGTGATACATGGTATATTGTAGAGGAAGACCTTTTTTATTTTCATTTTTATTTTATTTTTTTAGAGACAGGGTCTTGCTATGTTGCCCAGTCTGGCCATCATAGCACACTGCAATCTAGAACTTCTGGCCTCAAGAGATCCTCCCCCTTCAGCCTCCTGAGTAGCTAGGACTACCTGCATAGGCCACCATGCCTGGCTGTAGAGGAAGACCTCTTTGAAGGAATGACATTTAAGCTAAAAGTTGAAAGTCTCATAAAAAACAGGGGAAAGAGTGTTTGCAACAGAGGAACAGCAAGTCCTTGAGACTGGAAAAAGCCTGGGGCATTTGGGGGACTGAAAGGTCAGTGTGGCTGCAGAACTGTGAGAAAGGGGGAAGGGGCAGGAGATGGGTGAATTTTGTCAGACAGGCAAGGGCCAGATCATGCAGGGTCTTTGTAGACCATTATAAAGAATTTAGATTTTATTCTTATGCAAGAGGAAGCCATTGAAAGGGTTTTAGTAGAAAAGTGACATGGTCACAGATGAGGTCCAACTTGTGGCAATCCATAGTAGCCATTTTGCAGAAGTGTATAGAATTTGCTTGCTAACTCCACGGAAAGGCAGCAGGTAAGAATCTGTGACATATAAAGATAACTGTGGTGGTTGTGGGGAAGCCTGGCTGGAGGAGTCATGAGTGTCAGTAGGCAGCAGGGAAGCCCACAAAATAGTCCATATGAGATGGTGGCTTAGGCTAGGGTAGCAGTGGTGGAAATGAAGAACACTGGAGGACTTGACCTACAATTTCAATGTAGAAATGACAGAGATAGGGTGTTGATATCCTGCAGCTAGAATGGGTGGATGTGGTGCCAGTTGCTGAAGTGGAGAATTTGGGGGAAAGATGCGTGGTGCACTGCATCAGTTGTGTGACTTGGGACTGGCTCGTCACATTGTGAGAGGCTGGCAGACATCTGAGAGGCCATGGCTAGCAGGTATCTGCAAACCGGAACTCAGAGAAGACGTTTTGGGGTATAAATTTGGCATTCTGAAGCATATAGATGTAATTTTAAGTCATGAGAACTGAAGACATCACCTAAAGAGAGGGTGATAAGGGAAAAGAAAAGAGAGCTAGGACGGAATTCGGGCTAAAGGGGATAATCCGCGGTCAAGGGGAGGAAAAGGGGTCTACAAAGGAGTCTGAGGAGGATCTGGCAAAGACATAGGAGGAGATCCAAGATAGTATGGTGTCAATTAGACAGGGTTGAGGGGAAAAGGGGAGAGTGAAGGATGAAGTGTCCACTGTACTGAATACTGGTAAGAAACACTGGTTTCTGAATTCAAAAATCATAAGCATCAAATCAAAATCAGGTGTATTTAACATAGTTATTTCATGTGTGTTTCACCTACTAGTGTGTGTTTCTCTTACTCATCTGGAGCAGTGACGACTGCTATTGGATTCGCAAACAATGTCATATCACATACTTTAAAGAAAAGGCTTTAATCTCTTTTCTTTATGAATTTTGATTCTCCCTGAATTCTCTGGATAATTTCCACAGTTCTCTCTATTTTGGTAATATATGCAGAATCTATAATCTTTAAATGTCTCCACTTTTCAAATGCAAAACTATTTTAGGTGCAGTTTATTATCTTTTGAAAATTGTCCGTGTTCATTTAAAAACAGATTAGCTCTTCACCTTCAATGTATTTGAATTGTTATGTTGCAGGAGCCTTGGAATATTAAGCTTATCGGAAAGTTAGGACAAGTTTTCCCTAGAGGGTGGAGAGTAGTTTTAAATTCGAAGTGGAAAAAAAAGTTCCATATCTTAAAATAGAAGCAAATTTTTTCTCTGTTTCACATTCTCTCAAGATATCCACAATCCTTTCTAAACTCTCTATTTATTATTAAATACAAGCAATTTAGCTCCTTTGTAAGGTTATGCAAATAACTCATCCAGAATTAGCATTTAACATGCAGTTCTTATATGCACACAAATGTTTTGTATAAAGTTGTTTTAAAAAGATTCAAATCTTTATAATTAGGAAGGGAAAATATATTAATAGGAATAAAGGGATACTCTGCTAATCTCCCATATGTAAATTAGCTTATAATTTCCATCATTTACTTTAGAAGCAACAGAACAATGGAACTTTTATTCTTCAATATTGCTGTCTCTTTCCTTCTCCGGCTAGAAAGTATGTGCTTATACGTGTATATCTAAAAAAATTAACAAGGAATGTTAAATATTTTAGTTTTGTGGGACTGAGATGGTTGAGTAACTCGTGAATTGTGATTGAAGTTGATACTCTGTGCTTTGGCAGCCTAAAGGATAAAATGCAATGCAGAACCTCTTGGGTTCTCATTTCAACTGCTTGTGTTTTTTGTCATTTTTGCCAGTGGGGTTGGATCCACCCCTGCCCACCTGCACCCTTCTTCCATGGTTTCCCCTCCCACTCCCCAATCTTTACATAGAGGGCATTATTGTAAAATGTATGGGGAATGTTCACTTCCATGAAGGGCTTCTCTTTGCTTTAGTCTCTAGCTTGGCCTTTGGAAAACAGGCTCTTGTAGGCTACAGACAAACTTTGGTCAACAGTACAGTACTGGCTAGCTTCTTTAGTCTCACTTGTCTTCTGGAGCTTGACTTTCTTTTTCAAGATTCCAGAAGTGTAGTACATAGTGCTGGGAGTATAATTAGGTGAACCACAACTAGCATGGTGAGAGAATCAAAATCAAGTCAGACAAAGAACTATTGAGAAGTTCTTGAGCCTAGAAGTAGAAAGGGGTGCTCTGTAGACACTTTAAATAGAAAGTCGGTTTACGTATGTTCCTTACAGTTGCCAAGTGGGAGAACTAGGAAAATGGGTGAAATGTATAAGGGATGCGTGTTTCCCCAACAAACATTTAGGAAACTATCAAGTATCAGGCAGATCTCTGGCAGACCAGACACAGATGAAAACAGCATTTATTCTCTTCAAGGAATTGACTGCCCTATGGGGAAATAGACATGCAAACAAACAATTGTAATAGGTCGTGATAAATGCAACCATGAAGGTATGTATAGTATTCAGTGAGCAAATGGAGAAAGGCAGCCTATATCTGCTTGAAGGTGCCAAGAACAGCTCCTCCATCCTCACTGCCACCACCTCATTCAAAATTCCAGTATCTTTCATCTAAGCTTCTGCAACTGTCTCAGGGCTGGTCTTCCTGCCTCCAGCTTTGCTGCTTCTAGTCTTTTATTCACACTGCAGCCAGAGTAATATTTCTAGAAAGGAAACCCAATTTCTCCCACTAAAAAGCCTTGCGTAACTTTTCATTACCAGATAAACAAAAGCCAAACCCTTAATCTGGCCACTGTTTCAGTCTCTAACCTTCTCATCACTCGTCACCTTCAGCTCCATTTACAATGAACTACTTGAAGTTTTCCTAAGTCACCATTTCTTTCTGACTATTGAACCTCTGTATATATAGGTCTCCCTGCCTAAAACCACCTGTCCTGCCCTCAAAATACACACATATAGGCATATAAAAAGAGAAGCACACGTGTGTGTGCTCGTGGGCCCATGTCCATGTGTACACACACTGTGTGCATATCCATGTACAGCCACTCACACACACTTCCCATTCTGTCCTTAGCCTTATTATCTCATTTTTTCTTCCCTCTGGTCCACAACACATCCCAAGATTCAGTGTTATCCCTCCTGTGGGTCCACTCCTGTGTGTGCACCTAATCAACGAACTCATCACACTGTATCATACTTGGATGTTTACTTTTCCATCTTTTTTACTGGAGGAAAGTTCCTTAAGTGTGGGGACACTATCTTATTCATTACGTATTCATTACCCTATCTTATTCATTACAGCAGCTACCCTGGTTCAAAGTATATTATAGAGGGTGATTATATATTTGTTTAATAGATGAGTAAACTAATAAATGTTTGAAAAATGCTGTCAGAAAATGTGAGGAGGTAAGATCCCTGTCCCTGTCAGTGTACAAATTATATGTTACACATCTCAATGGAGTGACTGTTCCAGAAATTTTGGAAGTTTCTTCAAACTCTAAAAAACTATAATTAAGGTAAATCTGCCTCTGATCCTTTTCAGAAAGAGACAATATATAAGTAAATAATCTGTGAACTGTTTCTTACCTACAGGCAATGTGACGGTTAATTTTTTGTTGACGTGACTGGGGTATGGGATGCCCAGGAGTCGGGTTAGACATGATTTCTTGGCATATCTGTAAGAGGGTTTCTGGAAGAGACTAGCATTTGAATTGGTGGCCAAAGTAAAGCAGACTGTTGTTCCCAATGTGGATAGGCATTATCTAACCTGTTGAGGGACTAAATAGAACAAAAAGGTGGAAGAAGGTTGAATTCTGTCTCTATGCTCAAGCATTCTCTCTGACGGCTTGGGCTGAGACATTGGTCTTCTCTTGCTCCTGGTGGGACTGACACCATCGATGCTCCTAGTTCTCAGGCTGTTGGGCTCAGACTGCAATTTACTTCACCTGCTTTCATGGCTCTCCAGCTTGCAGAAGGCAGATTGTGGGGCCTCTCAGCCTCCATGATTGTGGGAGCCAATTTCTTGCAGTTCATCTCATTCTATCTCTAACTCTAACTCAGTACTATTGGTTTTGTTTCTCTGGAGAACCCTGACTAGTATCAATGGTCAGACTCTTTGATTCTTTCTCTGAATTGAGCAAAATTCTGATTTCAGGGTACAACACTGAGGCTGCAGTTATACAGCAAACTATTCCTCCATAGCAAGAATACCTGAGTCCAGCAAGGTTCATAAAGCTGGCTGAGCAGACTGCTAGAACACAAGGCCACTTAGTCGAGTTTAAGGAGAAATCAGACTTTTGTTTCTTCCTTTCAAATCTCACAAAGGTGAGAAAATTGCAGCATCGTAAGAAGAGACCTCGTCTTCCCCCGTCTTTTTGCCATTACTGCTTTAGTGGCTTCCAACTGGTAGCACCTGCTACCAGTTGCTTTGAACTTCCTCTTGCTGCCAGAGCCCACTTTGTAGCCTGTGGGGTAGGTGGGAAATGCCAAGGAATTGACTCCCCTCTTCAATCCTCAAGCAAAGACTGACAAACATTGGTTTATAACTGTCCCTTGTGTGAGATAACTTCAAGGCACACATCCTGCCCTGGCTCCCAGCATTTTTCTCGGGGGGAGCTGGCTCCAGCTGCTTGCGGTGGGAAACCACTTGCTGACATACCTTTGCTGGCTTCCTTCCCTTTTCTGTCTCCCTGACACACACCCCTTCATCGGTTCCTAGGATCACCACCCAAATAAACTCAAATGATTGTCTCAGGGTTTGCTTCTAGGGGAACTCCCAAACTGAGACAACTGCCGATAAGCAAATGTGCTTTCATCTTGGAGCATAAGCCTGTCAGAGAAACCTGAGACAGATGGGAATTACAATGAGGGTCTGGCCTTGAGGGGTGAGACTGAGCAGGGGGGGACTGAGGATGGATACTGGCTCAGAGGGCCAGGTTTACAGACATGGTTTCACAGTCTGTTGTTTGCACTGCTTATGAAAGAGAATTATACCTTTACTCATACTCAAATATTTTATACATTTAATTAGGCCAACATATTATAAGGTCTGGGCAGACTGTGGTTCAATATTTATGAACCTATCCACAATCTTGGAAGTTACTGCATGGTAATTACTATGGTTTGAATGTGTCCCCAAAATTTCATGTGTTGGAAACTTAATCCCCAAATTCATATGTGGATGGTATTTGAAGGGGGCCCTTTGGGAAATAATTAGAATTAGATAAAGGTCATCATGGTGGGACCCCCATGATGGGAAGAGGAAGAGAGATCTGAGCTGGCACACTCTTGCCCTCTCACCCTCCACCAGGTTATGATACAGGAAGAAGGTCCTCACCAGATGCCAGCATCATGCTCTTAGACTTCCCAGCCTCCAGAACTCTAATAATTTTTTCAAATAAATTGTCCAGTTTATGGTATTCTGATGTAACAACAGAAAATGGACTAAAATAGTAATTAAAGCCAAAAATTGGCCAGGCACAGTGGCTCACACCTGTAATCCCAACGCTTTGGGAGGCTAAAGCAGGAGGACCACTTGAGGCCAGGAGTTCAAGACCAGCCTGAGAAAGAGTGAGAGCTCTATCTCTACAAAAAATAGAAAAATTAGCCAAGCACTTTGGTGTGGACCTGTAGTCCCAGCTACTTGGGAGGCTGAGGCAAGAGGATTGCTCCAGCCCAGGAGTTTGAGGTTTCAGTGAGCTATGATGACGCCACTGCACTTGAGCCTGGGAGACAGAGGAAGACCTTGTCTCACAAAAAAAAAAAAAAAGAGAGAGAGAAAAAAGAAAAAAAAAGTCAAAAAGCAAACAATTGCAAAACTCTTACCTGAAAAATGTTCCTTTCCATCCCTGAGTTTGTCCTAGGGAAAGCAGAGATCTAACCTAACCTATAGAGATGTCAGAGACAGATCAGAGACCCTCTGCATTTAAAATTGGGGCCTTAATGTTTACTTAATTCCACTACCCAATTTTGCTTGTGAAGAAACTGAGGCCCAGAGAGGTGAAGTGAGATGCTCTCTGTCGCAGGAAGGCTCCAAATTCTTTCCCCAGTACTTTCTACCACATCCCACCATCTCACAAGCAAGCCTGGCTGAGCTCATTGGAATTTCAATCCTCCTCTTATTTCTAATTCTTTTAGACCAGATTTCCCTGAGAGAACAGGTTACTAGGGGAAGACCAACACTGGTCATGGTAAGTCTGTTATGCCAAGGATTCTTCTAAGAGACTGTTTCATTTCGGAGTCATTTTTCCGAGCTCAGTTAACCCAGAGAGAGGCCTCAAGATGTGCTTTTGTCTTGAAAACCAGGCCCCACAGCATCAACTAGGGGAGAGTATTAACAGTAAGTCTAAGACTGACTTTCTTCCCTTAGGCCCACAGGGTAGTAGTTACTCTGGATCCATCTGGCTTCCTTTTGTTGCTGCTGTTGCAGGCCATATCCACGCCTACCTCCAGTTGCCCCCTTCCCACCAAAGAGGAGGTGCCATTTAGACAGTACTTTCCTGAGGAATGCAGTGATCATTGCTGTCTGCATGATTTAACCTTTTGTCAGTCATGTGCTAGAAGAAGTCCTCTATCAGAAGACAAAGGTTCATTAGACAAAGCCTTACCTGGCAGCTCCAAAAGCCACCATCATGCCCTGCTTTGTTGGTACCATGCAAAGAACTTGAGTTACCTTGATTAACAAGAAATTTACTGTGAAAACACATATGGGCATGAGAACGGCAAGAGTCCCAGGGAATTAGGAAAAAGCTTATATCTAGGCCTCATGAAGAAGGTTTGTATTCTGGTATTTTGTGATTAGCACAGCTTAACTCCTCTCTCCTGTTGTGTCTGAGGAATTTCTTTCCACATGCCCATTTTCTACTTTACGACTCTGGCATTATTAGAGTGTCTGCTCATTTATAACCTTTACTGCCTAATGGCCTCTGCAAATGGCCTCCTCTGTGTATCCTTTCACCTTCAACCCCCCTGCTAATTGCTCAGCTCTGTTTTTTATTTCACTTTCAAATTCCTGAGAGAAAAAAAATTCTCATTGCTCTGTCTAATCAACATCACCCCTTTCTAGACAAAGCTGTTGTGTCAAACTACCTAATAAACCTCTGCACAGCCTATACATTGGCTGGCCTTTTATCACTTGGTCTAGGAAATGGTTTGTTATATAAAACATTATGTAAAATGCTTAAGGGGCCATCTAAACCTGCCTTCCTTGACCAGTGGCTGTGGATGGGGGCTTCCTAGGAGAGTCAATAAACTTTGGCCTTATATACTTCATATCCTAGAGAGAGGTATGGATATGGTGGTGATGTTCCTCTCTCCTTGTGGGACTTGGCTGTCAGCCCCTCACATTCATGTGTAGAGTGAGGTGATCTCATAGCATCCAACCAAATAATAAACTATGCTGTTCTTCCTGATGCACCCCCCCCAAAAAAGATTCCATATCCCTGTTGAAAGAAACTTTGGTAGCCTAAAAATGGGGAACATTTTTAGATTCCTATGTGTTCACTTTTTATTCCATACAGTAATTTAGGCAACAGAGAAAACTGGACCCTGGATCTCTTTGAACCAAACCTTAAATGCATTTTGGAATGTGATTTAGTTTCAGAAAAAAAGCAGTTATTGGCTAAAATCCCTGTCTTATGATAATTTGGATATTGGAAATGATGCATCTGTGTTTTGGCCATCTTTATGGATGAAGGTGCTCCTGAGTTATGGATGAGTCATTCTTCACTATACAAAGCATTTGGCATTAGTAAATGAAGTTTAAATTGGAGATACACTATACATTACACATGGAAAAAATTTGCATTTTAACATCTCCAGAATGCTATTAAATATCACAGAAAGATCCATAAAGGAAAGTGTGTCCTAGAGCTTGAAATAGAAAGTGATTGGAAAAAGTAGAAATAGAGTTCCTATTTTTCAGAAAGGAGCCATATCATCCCATAAATCTTTGAAAAGAAGTTTTCTTGGGCTGTGCTCTAAGCATTCAATTGCTTCCCAGGAGCACCTTGACCTTAAATTAACATTTATAGAGTTTAGCTGACATCAAGCTTTGCAGTTTAATGGAAGGCTTAAAGTTGAAGAAGGTAAGTAGTCTAAATTGGTAGTGTATATTAAGTCCTGAATAAGGATGCATTTCTACAACTACCACCATTTTCATTTATTTCCCCCTCTAGAACAATAATAACAATTGGTGAAATATATGAAATGTATTTTCTTTCATGAATAATACATTTTTATATGTTAACCTCATGGAAATAAGAACAGTTCAACAGTAACAGCAGCATTAATGCTGTCTTCTTAAGAAAGGGTATGTGTGACAATGTCTGCACTATGTGACCTTGATAATGTTGTTTTCTATAGAATCTGCGATATAAACGTGGATTGTAAGAAACATTAACCAGGTGCTAAATAATAAAGAGGCACCTTTAAAAATGAAGGGAGGAAGAAAATATACAGTGTTACCTATAGATTCTATTACAGATCAAATGAAAATGAGACAAGTTCCATTCTGTTCAAACCAGGAATACATTCGAAGTGCAATATGAATGTCTGGGGAGTAATATATAAAGCATGAAGATGGCTTTTTAATACTGCTAATGAGTTGCCCCTTGGTTGTATTGCTGATAAAAACAGGTTTCCAATATCTATACACATTTCTACACTGCTTAAAGCCCAATTTGTAAACGCTCGGCATTAGCACACAAAGGAAAAGTCCATTCCTCCAAGTATTCATTCTGTCAGAATAACAGTGACTTCACCTCTAGAAAAGATGCTTTTGAAAAAACAGGTGACTAAGAAAACTAGTTCTGCTCTTACACCCAGGCAAAAAGTCCCCAGCTCTGGGCCCCGTGCAGGGACAGAGGCATGGTGGTAGAGGAGGGGGCCCAGGCCTGCCCTCCTCTCTTCCCTTGTGTTTTGGAGTAATTTCCTCAAAGCTTTCTAAGTCCTCTTCTGGTGGTTTGTGCCAGCCAGAGCGGCAGTGCCCTCCAGCGGGGTGCTCTGAGCTGGACCAGGACCCGTGGGGGCCCTGTTCTCCAGTTCTTTCTCCCCACCCCTCAAATGTGGGCTCAGCCCGATGCTCTGAGGAGTTCAGGTCTCACATCTGTAGGGTTGTCCTAGTGCCAGGTGGCCAGTTCCCAGAGGGCAACCGGGTGAGTCAATCATTCTTGCTGGAGGCTTAGTATTTCTTTTACTGGATTGTATGAGATGGGCCATCAAAATGGTGCTAACAAACTGATTTGGGGTGACTCAAGTTGTTTATATACACAGTAGCACTTTAAAAATGTATTTTCCTTTCTCCTCTCCAAGGTAGGGGTGGCCCTGTGGATAGTTATAGTAAACAATAAAGATTAAAATCTAGCCAGATTAAAATCAGACAAGAAAGTTTCCCTTTCCTCAATGTTGATGACATATCACGTATAAGCCAGGAAGTAAATTAGTTTTTGTTAGTTGAATGTCTATGAAAATGAGCTGCTTTATAAGAAAAAGCAAATATAAACCATGACATATTGACAGGTACTTCCTTATGACAACACTTGCTGTAGCAGAGGAGGCCACATTTCTTTCGTAGAAGACCTCCTCGCTCAAACCCTGTTTTGGACCTATCAGCCTCATGTCTTCCAAGCCTCACTTCCCGTTGTAGTTGTGGCTTTTGCGAACAGGTTTGTGCAAGCTTTGACCTATTTTATGCCGAAAGCATTGCTTCTCTCACAACCTGTCCTGGACTCCTCGTGCTGTGGTGTTGGACACCTGTGACCCTGGGAGTGGGAGAGAATTACCTCCCAATGGGCAACGCTAAACCTGTCAAGTGAGGTCCTAGGCAGACCCTAGAGCCAATGGGTAAATACTTTTTCCCCATGATCCCTTGAATGGACTATTCCATTTGGCCACACAAGGCACCAGCAGGATAGAGTTCCAGGAAGCCCACAGTGGTAACCAACTAAATGATTTGCCTGCTCTTCCTTCTTGGTTTCACAGTCTCTGGTCCTTCACTCGTGTTCTCTGGGATTGCTTTCCAAAATAAACTACCTGCACAAAAACCCGAGTCTCAGGCTTTGTTTTCCTGGCTAAGTCAGGATAAGACAACAGATTCATACCACAGGTCACTGTAATCATGCCCTCGACATCAACATAGCCCTTCCACCATGAATTATCTGTCACTTAAGCATGTCTCAGGGCATCATAAAGAGCCCCCCATATGTGCATGCACTTAAAAAGGTTATCACACTGATACAGAAAACATACGATTATCCCATCACTACCTGCTAGAGACTATTGATTAATAAAGCAGGGCTCATATCTTATGTTCCTTTGTATTATACTTCTCACTAGCATCTCGGGTGTTGTTCCAGCTTCACTGCATAGTTCACAGTGTTGGACCACTGGTTACCTGCAGAAAGTGGCATGTAAATGGTTCTATTAACTGTAGAACTCACTCAATATGGTCACATGAATGAAGGCAAGAAAATATTTTCCTCTAATGTGAATTTTATGAACAAAAAGGCGCTATATTTTATAAGATGTCTAACTGGCTTTACAAAGATATAGACATTTATTCATCTTCTACCTACCCATCAAATGTCATTGAAATTTGTATAAAATCACTAACTGCTGCGTTTTTTATAGAATAAAACGAATGTCAGAATATTTAGAAAATTTCATCATTCCTAAGATTCTATGTTTTAGGGAAAACATTCACAGTATGGCATAGTATAATTTAGATGACTGAAGCTAGGCTGCCAAAATATTCAAGTATCTTTAAGACTTAAAAACATCTAGGATATATAGACAAATAGAGAAGTATTTGTTTAAAATGAACAGGCAAGTCAGAAGTTATACATTGTCACACATACATGCTCACACATGATCAATTAGGTCTGCAGCATTTGCAGGTGGCAATTTTCCATAGTGCCAAAGGGAGAGTAGGATGATTATGTGTTTCTCTTGGACAGGCTTCACTGCTCTGTAAAAAGGAGAAAACTGTAGTTAACGTCTGGTTGTGATACATTATTGAAATACATTCTGGACATTGCTTTTTTTGGTTAAACAGCTGGAATTCTTCTTTTAAAAAATAATTTTGATGTGCCTAATCTTCAATTTCCTCACGTTTGAAAAAGAAAGCATCGGTGGCAAAGAAGTATTCCCCTCTTTATAAGTTCTTATTCTGTTTCAGGCTTCATGCAATACAATGTTCTACGTATGTTATTCATAGTAGGGTCATGGAGAAATGGACAACTGATAGGCTGTATATGAAAAGATGTGATCAGCACACATGCATGCATTTCTATTGCTATATCCTATATTTTTGTTGTTATAATATCCTACATCAGTTAATTTCTAGTCAGGAAAATGGAAGCCAGAATAGGTATTTCAAGCAGAGAATATTTAATATAGGGAATTATTTACTCAGAAGTTTGAAGGCTACAAGAGCTGAAAGGGAATGCTGTAGTCCTGTGTTAGGGTTCTCCAGAGGGGGAAAAAAAACAAATTAAAAAAAATATGTATACATATAAAATGAAGGATTGGCTCATATGATTATGAAGGCTGAGAAGTCCCATGACCTGCCATCTACTAACTGGAGACCCAGGAAAACCTTTGGTGTAGTTCCAGTCCAAATAAAAAGGCCTGAGAAACAGGAACACTGATGTTCAAAGGCAGGAGTAAAGGGATGTCCCAGCTCAAGAAGAGAGAGAGAATGCACCTTTCCTTGGCCTTTTTGTTCTATTCAGGCCCTCAACAGGTGATGCTCACTTGCGTTGGTGAGGGCGATCTTCTTTACTCAGTCTACTGATTCAAATGCCTCTTCCAGAAACACCCTCACAGACACACCTAGGTATGTTTTACTAGCTATCTAGGCATGCCTTAGTCCAATCAAGTTGACACATAAAATTAACCATCACAAACCCTGCTGTATTCGTAACTGCTGGGAGCAGCTACCACCTGTAGGCCCTGAGGAACAAGAGACGAGTTAGGGTCGTCAAAACGTAGGAGCTCAGAAGAATCCCCCACCATTCCACAGCTGATGTGGTCCCCTATGGGAAATGGGGAGAACATGTCTGGTGCTGGGAGTACCAAAAAAACCCTGGACCTAGAGCAGTGGCTGTCTCCTTTCCTTCTTTCTTCCAATCTCCTGTCTATGCCTTCCATTAGAGAATCTAGGAGAAAGAAGTCAAGGGAGCCTTAGAAATGTTTTGTAGTATCCCAGGCCCAGCATCACATAGTAGATCATAGAAGGATGGCTTTAAAGCTGCAAGACAATATCCAAATCATCAATTCATAGCTCTGCAATGATTGTTAACTAATATAGTACCTTTATGCTCAAATTTTTGTACAAGCAGGCAAGTTTTACTTTTTATTTTAGATTCTTCAAAACCATTTATAGTTTTTCTTTTTTTTTTTTTTTTTTTACTTTGGAATTTTGTGATCACAAAGAGTAAAGATTAAGGCTAAATTCTATCATTTGTAATACCCCTAAAATACTATTGTGAGATCAACTTATTATATTGATATTTTCTTAATTCACATACTCACACATTTATTGAAATGTTGTTCCTAAGCATTTTTTTTTTAGAGTCAGGGTCTTGCTGTATTGCCCAGGCTGGAGTGCAGTGGCCTGATTATATCTCATTATAACCTTGAACTCCTGGGCTCCAGAGATCCTCCCACCTCAGACTCCCAGGTAGCTAGAACTACAGGCCTGTACTACCACGCTCTGCTAATTTTTAAAAATTTTTTTTGTAGGCCGGGCGCGGTGGCTCACGCCTGTAATCCTAGCACTCTGGGAGGCCGAGGCGGGTGGATCGCTCGAGGTCAGGAGTTCGAGACCAGCCTGAGCAAGAGCGAGACCCCGTCTCTACTAAAAATAGAAAGAAATTATATGGACAACTAAAATATATACATACAAAAAATTAGCTGGGCATGGTGGCGCATGCCTGTAGTCCCAGCTACTCGGGAGGCTGAGGCAGTAGGATCGCTTAAGCCCAGGAGTTTGAGGTTGCTGTGAGCTAGACTGACGCCACGGCACTCACTCTAGCCCGGGCAACAAAGCGAGACTCTGTCTCAAAAAAAAAAAAAAAAAAAAAAAAAAAAAAAAATTTTTTGTAAACACAGAGGTCTTGCTATATTGCCCAGGCTGGACTGAAACTCTTGGCCTCAAGCGATCCTCCTGCTTCGGCCTCCCAAAGTGCTGGGATTACAGGCATGAGCCACCACACCTGGCCCTTGGTTTTTCATATTATGATTCAACTGGCAGACATAAAAATTTTGGAAAGCTAGGTGAATTTCAACTTCACCTAGCTTTGTAGCTTTGTAGCTTCAAATTTAATTGCTCTAAAACTTCAGGATAAATTAAGCATCCAAATTCCATACCAGAGACTGTGGTTTGAGATCTACTTTGCTTAAACATTGTTGAAGCCAAATTCTACAGAATCACAGTAGGCTTTCATCCTTAATTGGCTCTAAATTAGAAACATGTAACAACTCTTTCTAACCTTTTCAATTTGTCACCCAGTGGCCTTTCCCCTAAAATTCCCAGAATATTAATTTTCTTATATTGTATCTTTATACATAAAGAGGTATTATTTATTGACTGTTACTAAGTCAATGCCCAAAGTTAGAAGTAGAAATGCTTTCTTTCTGGTGAGGGAAGAAGATGAATAGAAAAAAATCAAGAATTGGAACTACTTGAGTTCAAACTAAGTTATTAATGTGACAACAACTATTACCTATGGTATAATTATGTGTTATATACTATTTTCATAGCAGGATTTCTTAATCTTGATGCTATTGACATTTTAGGCCAAATAATTCTTTGTTGTGGGGAGCTGTCCTGTGCATTATATGATGTTTATTAGCATTCTGACATCTACCCACCAGATGCCAGTAGACCCCTCAGATCTTCTGATGACCAAAAATGTCTCCCAGGGGCACAAAATTACTCCCTAAAACTCCCCAGGGGCACAAAATTACTCCTCCCCCCAGTTGAGAACTACTGTTCTAGAGTGTAAGTTTCGTTAGCTAATTATAATTCTTTCATATAATTGTAAACATAAGATGATATGTTATGTATATATCTCAATGATCCTAGCATATGTCCAGTTTAACAGATTATACATAATTGGTAAAATGGGGACATAACCCTTTGTAATAAATAATTTTTTTTTGGCTTTGGAAACTTGCTCAAAATGTGATCTGATCAAAATCAATTGGGATCTTTAATCCTGCATTTAAAATTTGGATATTTTGTTCATCATTTATTTTTAATATATTAATTTGGATTTTAAAAAGTTTAGCATTAAAATATTATTTATCTTCATTACTGAATTATTTTGTCACCCCCTTAAATTTTGTGCCCCTGATAAATGAAGAATCTCGGGCCCCAGGGAAGTCTCCCTAAATCAGAATTTGTATTTCAGCAAGATCCCCAGGTGACTCAAATGCATAATAAAGATCAAGAAGGACTGCTATAGTTGACTCAAGAAGTCGTACTGTCTGAGACTAGCCTGGGCAACACAGCAAGACCCTGTCTCTACAAAAAATAAGAAAAAAAATTAGCCGGGCATGGTGGCTTGTGCCTGAGGTCTTGGCTACTCAGGAGGCTGAGGCAGGAGGATCGCTGGAGCCCAGGAGTTTGAGTCTGTGGAGAGCTAGGATAGTGCCATTGTACTCAAGTCTGGGCGACAGAGTGAGACACTGTCTCAAAAAAAAAAAAAAAGTAGTAGTACTGGGGATGGGACATGGTGGGGAGGAAAGATTGCAGAAGGCAGGGCGGGACACATTTCAGATATCTATTCCTCAGATCTTCCTCAGAGCCCTGTGTAATAGTGGCTGCAGGATGAACTGAGGGAGCTGCTTTCATGAGGGGTCAGGAGAGACATCCGCTCTTGGGATCTGGCTGGTAAAGTGTGACACAAAGTGGGAAAGAGGGCATTCCCTCCTATCCTGTGCCAAACACTATGAAGCGTGCATGAGAAGTCATCAGGGAATGTGACAATCCTCTGAAACAACCGGTTTGCTGCTTTGGCAGCCCTGGGAGACGGCGCGTTCTCATGGAGGGCGCTGGCGCCCCCAAGTGGATCTGTGGGCCACGACTGGAGTGAGGAATAGGGCTCAGCACAGGTGAGACGAGTTGTGAAGACACAGAAAGAAATACAGTACCCGGGTGGCGTTCTCAGGGGCCGAAGGCCTGCAATACGATGAAGAGGGCAGGAGCCAGTGAAGATGTCTGTAAATCTGGTAGCTCTGCTAGTAGCCATCAATTGAACAGAGGGAGGAAAACTTAGGTGACATATATTTATTTTTAGTAGAAATTTTGAGGACCTATTCAGCCCCAAGCAATAATGGCTGGGTAAACAGGGGTGACATGCATGTGGTTAGTCTTCAACACATATTAGTGACATAAATACATGGATCCTGGCTTTGAACACTTGGCCCATATTAACAATCTTCTCTACATGAATAAATTATAGACCCAGAAATAGTTATTGCATATTGTAGATCAGTGGCTCTTAAATCTGTGTCACCCTGCAGAACTCAGTTATTTTGAAGAACAGGCACATTTTTATACATAACCAAAATTGTATTGACAATTGATATGTCTCACATGTGTTTGTATTATCCTGTCAAAGAGAATGTAGAGTTGTTACTGTGCTTAATAAAATACAAATTCGCTTAAAATTGTATTAGTTAGCTTTATGTCATTCTGCATATTTTCCTGTAAGGTGCATCAAATATATAATTAATTCCATACAGGAGTCTGTGTGTGTTTGCATGGGTGTACACACACTTTTGTTAAATGCATATGAAATGTTTGTATATTGTATACATGTATTTTTAAATGGGCTCATATGCTTAAAAAGTTGAAAACCCTAAATTGTGGACTATACTTTTATACATACATTTAGCAGATGTGGATATTGTGAGAAATTAAAGTTTTGCCTACATGATTAAAAAAAATATACAGTGTTAAAAGCAGGTATTAGAATTTTGTGCTGCAGACTCTCTTGTCCTCAGGCTCAATTCTCTCTGCCACTTTAACTCAGCAGACAAAAAGTAAACTGTAAGAAAGCAAACTATTTTAACTATGAAAGGTGACCTAAAGAAAAATCATTTCAAGACCAAGTTGGTTGCAGCAAAATTCATTAGCCTCCTCCAGGATGAAAGCTGGTGTCTGGGTGACATTCCAAGGTTACTAATGCTTGTCAGTCCAACAACTTGCAGACTGTACATGATGGGGAATCTTTGGGGTTTGGCATCAAAGGAGAAAGGATGTAAAAATGGCCCTGATGGATGTTCTGAGGTTGTTTGATCTAAATCCAGAGAAAATAGCAGCTATCACAGCTGATGGAGTACCCGCTATGACTGGGAAGATGAATAGGACGGAGGAAAAAAAATTAAAGTCAGAAATGCTTGTGCCAGACATTTTATCATATCTTTTTATTTTATTTTTTACAAACTAAGCTTGACAACTTGGAAATCCCTTTGTGCAGTTTATAAAATAATGAATTCTAAATGAAGGCCTAGATTCACCAACAGCCCAAGCAATTATGTAAACAATTTCTGTTCCCCAATATGGCTTCCTGTCATTGCATTTTCAAGTCAAATCACTTCCATGAGGTGGAACAGTAATGCATATGATGCATATCTTTGAGGCATTAGCTATCAGACATGGTGAAATGCCAGTTTTCCAGCGTCCCAGTGACAAGAAAGGTACCCTGTATTATATTTCCACTTCTGATTTACACTCAGAGAAGAGTCAACTGAAAGACAAAAGTGCCACAGGATAATTTGTATGCTTGTATCATTTCTCCTGTGTTCAGTGGCGTTTATTCTCTGATTTCATTACCACGGCTGTTTCTTGCTTTCAAGCGCCTTTTAAACACACATTCATGGACAATTCTGTAAAGTTAACAATTAGTCATGTGGTTTCTTATACGCCTGCCTTAAAAGTGTTTACTTGTGTTAATGCTGGTCCTTTCGTTAGTTTACAAGCCGCTGGAGAGCAAGTACCCAGTGTATTATGCTCTTTGTGTTCCTTCCACACAGTGAGTGTTCAATAAATACTATTGACGGACTGACACATCTCACTCTTTTTCTCTTTGTCTCTGACACCTCTGCTTTCTCTCAGAAATGGTATTTTTTTAAAGTGGCAATATTCCCTATCCTGGACTCATAAAAAGCTCTTCTCAGCCTCTAAGTTTTTCTTTATGTAAGATTTTCAACAATAGATAAAAATACAGGTAGAAGGAAACCGATATTCTACTACCCCTTAACAATAAACTCTGTTTTTAATTGGAGTGTGACAAGTATCTTACAGAATAAAAGCTTTCTCTCCAAGAACAATGCTACTGTGAACATCTCTATTGAAGTAGCCACTAAAAAATAATAATACCTCCTGCCTGTCCTACCCACTCCAACAACTCCTGAATTCAGGGCAGGGTATTAATGGGCAGCCCAGCTTTATTTTGCTTCTGTTGTACAATGGGTCAGAGATACTGTCTATATTCAGTGTCTCTGTTATTCTCTCACAGAACTTAAATAACAGTTTGTTCTCTTTTTGAAACAGAAGCTGAAACCACAATTATTTTTTTAACCTTCCCTTAGGAAAAGTCTTGGTAGTTCAGTGATATCCAGAAATATGGACTTTTCAGGAGACATTAAAGTGTACCCTCCATCAACCTGAGCATTGTTTGATCTCATAGAGCCAAAGTAATGTGCCTTTATTATTGTTTGCTTTCTCTATTAAAGCTATTATGGATTGTACAGTTGTGGGAGATGATTGTTACAGGGAGTTTGCCCTCATGTCACATCCTTCCATTTGTGGCAGCCTCCAAAAGTGCAGGTGAGAAAATCTCAACCTGACGTGGCACCTGCTCTTCACGGTCTGTCTCTACACTCACAGCAATTATAGTAGAAAGCAGCATTCTCTCTGGACCCGTTTCCACATCCTATTTCTTTCCTTCTAAAATCCTAGTTTGAGGCCTCTTGGAACAAAAGAATACTCAGAGAAAGAGGAGGCTATAAATAAAAGTCAGAAGGATTAGCCTAAGATGCAAACGTTTATGCTTATTTCTCCTTTTGTTCACCTGCTGACAGGTGTCTACCTGGCTGCTGCTGATGCAGTACCTGTACCACCCAAAGCAGTGTAACCACTGCAGTTCTCTAACCTACTTCAGGCCCTAGCAATACCACCAGAAAAAAATGACGACTGAACGTCTTAGTTTTGGTTTCTCCAGAAGCAGACCACAAGACAAAGATTCCAGTGCAAATTGTTGATTTAGCAGATCTCAGGAAACCAGAGGAGATGGTGCCATCTGGCATCAGGGGTCTGGTGCTTTTCATAATTATGGAGGATGGAGGGGACAGGTGTCCACAGTGAGAGAGCTCCATTTTCTGCACGGTGCTGGGTCTGTCTCCCTGTGCTTGGAAACAGAACAACTTGCAGGAAGACAAAGTACAAAGAAAGAAAGTGGGAGCAAGTGGTGCTATGGCCCCAGCCCGGTGCACAGATCTCTTCCCCGGGTAGAGAATGTGCCTGCGTAGCGACGTCCTTTCCGGGGTCCAGGTTCAGCGGAGGCAGCCGCCCATGTATTCTTCAGCAGAGCCAGGACAGACACCAGCCAAAGGGAGTTGTGGGAGAACCTCAAAATCCCCCTTCTCACTTTTGGAACTAGAGAGAGGAAACTGGATGAACTGAGGCCAGAGCAACTCTTAATTTACTCTCTAAACATGTCCCTAGACTGTTCTAGGGCCAGGAAAACAATAAGAGGTAGTAGCCACAGAGCATATACCAGGTCCTGGTCTGTAAGGTAGCCACATTTTACAGAGGAATGCCGAAGCACAGATAGGTTAAGTAATCAGCCCAAGACCACACAGCTTGTAGGCGGCAGAGCTAGAATTTGAGCTCCAGCCACTGGACCCCAGAACCTGTTCTTGTAACCACTGCACATACTGTCACAGGGAAATAAGATGTGTTTACATCTATGTGCATCCTCCCTTCTTGGCGTTTTTCCAACAGAAAGGAAGAAACGGTAGTGCAGTGTCTGGGGAACTGCGTAGCTTCCTTTGCAGAGATTCTTGGATTTGGTCATCACTCCTGGGGCTACCTTCTTTACACACTCTTTATTATTGGTTTCTGTAAGTAAAAACATTATTTACCAAAGGAAGCAGGCCCAGAACAGTATTCTTAGCATATGGCAAAGGCCCCTTTGCTGAAATTGTAAACTCTTCATTGATGCATCTCTTACCTCTCCTATAACTTTATATTCTCATTCCCACTTTAACATACTATGTCCCTATCCAAATCATCCGAGTAAAGAAGTTGAAACTATTCCTCTTTCCAAGGCAGTGACTACAATACGTAGGGGAAATACAGCCAGCAAAACCCTTTGATATTTCTGTCTGGAAAATATGCTAGGCATGATAATTATTCAGGTAATTTTTTCCTCCCAGGAGGACAGGCAGTTATTTTGACAGCTTATTTCGACAGCTTATTTCACTGTTACAGATAAAGTTTACATTGTCAATTAATGGGAATACACCAGGTAATAGTCATGAGCTCTCAGGGGATAATCTCAAAGCCATTTCCAAATGTCCTTTATGGAAGCATATGGTCATATCCTCCACTTCATCACCAGGTCAATCAGCAGTTGCTCTTTAATATGGTATGTTCTTCATGCACCAGTGCAATTTCCAAGCTCCATCACATTTGTTTTTCCCCCATGGTGCTTGAAAGTTGCTTAAGCCACTGATTATTGCCTTGCCATGAGCTCTGATCGCTCTTCTGGATAGTAGGCATTCAGATGTCATCTTTAATTTGCGATATTAATATTGAACTCCATCACCGTTCAGTGGTTTTAGTGAAGTATTTACATATAGACTAGCAAAGTGTTTGAGCAGTGCATTGAAAACTGTCCGTTCCTAATTGGAACCGTAAAGTTTACCACAGCGTCCGCAGGACATGGATATGATTTCTGGTTATAAAGCGGCCTTGGAGGTTTGCTTTAAAAAACAAATGAGATGTGTTTTTGCAGCTCTGTATTTCCTCACCCCACTCAGCCTCTTCATGATTGGTGGTGACAGTGCTCTGAGAACTGTTTTTTACAACCTCACACACTTTTAAGAAAGATTAACTATCTCAAAGAGTTTTTCCTGGGAATCACATTTAAAATTAATGAACTAATTAGTTAAGAAATGTATTACTTTATTATGGAAATAGAAACCTGGCACCCTAATGATAGTATGAAATGCATGAAATGTCCTTTTATTTTATGACATTCGAGGAAGGTGGACGTGTTAAGAACATTTGGACTACGACTATCAATTATCTGATTTAAAGATCACCTCACCCTGTGAGAAAGATGGATTATCAATCAGTATTTGAGAGCTTCAGAAGGATGAAAGGGAGAAAAAGAAAAAAGAAAAAGGAACATCTTCCTAGTTGTGTTGTTAGATGACCTTGTGCCCTGGTATGTTTAAATTGCTTACTTCCTATAACTCTATAAACTTCTGTGTTTTCATTTGCTGGATTAGATTGAAGTGTCAACTATATTTGATGAATGGTATTGGTAATATATGTTCATGTTCGTCTTTGCTCTTTCTGTTTTTATTTATATAGAGTCAGTATAATTTATTTCTCCCGAAAAAGCTTTCAGCAAAAAAGATTTTTTAAAGTACAAATACTTTTTAACAGGGCTCTGGGGTTTGTGATGTTCAAATCACTCATCTTTCCTTCGTCTTTCTAGCTTTTTTCCCTTGCTTACTTTTCTTTTAAAACTAGTGACTAAAAAAGAACATAGGAAATCTCAGTGGTTGTGCCTAAGCAGAATAAAAAGTTAGCATTGTAGATAAGCCTCTCTCTCAGTCTATATATATATTAGTGGAATGATATGAAGACTTGCATAATTTTCTGGATAATTTAATTTAATTTAAAAATACCAATCTGTAGTCTTCCCTATTCAAACACTTTATTCTCTCATACAACTGGCCAAGCATAAGATTGTGGATTTATTATTGTTTTTGCTGACTGGGAGGAATTCGTTTCTTCCTAAGGAGGCATTGGATAGGATTCCTTGGTTATCTTGAGATTAAAACGGAGTATCCTATTAATTGTGTAACCAGCTACTCACTCTGGTTTTTTCACTTAGATCAAAATATTGTGTTTAGGTTCTCCTTTCCCCCACTCCCAACCTTAACATGTGAGGGTACAGTAAGAAGACTGCCTTATGCAAGCCAGGAAGAGAGCTCTCACCAGAAACCAAAGTGGCCGGCACCTTGGTCTTGGGCTTCCCAGCCTTCACAACTATAAGAAATAAATGTCTGTTGTTTAAGCAGAAAAAAAAAAAAGTTTAGTTTAATAGGCATGCCTACTTGTTTCAAAGATCTCTGAGGGGTAATAGGAAAAAAGTAGGAGGAGGAGGGAATGGAGGGAACAAAATCACCAAGTCAGCCTAGTCAGTCTGAAAACCACTTAGTACAACAGTGGCTACAAAATGGGAGGTAGGGGAAACTGAGGCAAATATAATAAACACAAGGCTGAATTTGGGAGAGTGCCCCATTTGTTCTTTCTTTCTTTCTTTCTTCCTTTTTATTTTTTAAAATACAAACAGTCCCCTACTTATGATGGTTTGTCGTACAATTTTTCGACTTTACAGTGGTACAAAAGCATTCAGTTGTAACCGTACTTGGAGTACCCATACAATCATTCTGTTTTTTCACTTTCAGTATAGTATTTAATAAATTACATGAGATATTCAGGACTTTTATTATAAAATAGGCTTTGTGTTAGATGATTTGGCCCAACCAGAGGCTAATAGAAGTATTCTGAGCATGTTTAAGACAGGCTACGCTGAGCTGTGGTATTTGGTAAATTAGGTGTATTAAATGGATTTTCGACTTAACAATATTTTCAGTTTATGATGGGTTTATCAGGACACAACCCCGTGTTAAGTCCCGGAGCACCTATGTTCTATTATTATCCTGAACTGCATCTTTCCCTCATTTCTCTTTTCATTCTTTTCGTCATCCAAGAATTTCTCCTGCTAATTGAAATCCAAGGTCTTTTTATTGTTTACCTAAAGGCTGTTGAACGAAATGATAGATGTAATAAAACGCCCAAGTTAAACCAGTTCAATAACAGAAATAACATGCACATGGCTGTATTTCTGCTTTGCATATCCATTTGTCTCTGATCCACAGTAATGATGATTACCATGACCCACTTACACACAACCTGTGTTCTGAATGCCCCGGGCTTAGATCCTGACTTGTCTGGGACTCTGTGACACAAAAAGGGATGACGTACATGTTTTTGGAAGACTCTGGACTCATTTGTTCTGACACCAGAGAGTCAAAGAAGCTGAACTTTGAAAAAAATAAAGAGAACATAAGAGTAGCAAATTACAGTCCTGCATGACTGAACACTAGATATAAGCTCATGAATTTTAAAAAATTAGAAATAAGCCAAATTTTATTTCTCATGTACATGTGGATAAAATGAATGTGTTTATAATTTTTTTAATGCAAAAGTTTTTAAATTGTGTGATTAACATGCAAAATGAGTTGGATCAAATTTGACCTTTGCTTATTCTTTTGTGTAACACTTTGTGGTCAATTGTTAAAATTCCTGATCCTTTGAGAAAAGAGTATGTTAACATTTGGGCTAACATAAAAATAAAAGTAACTATAAACAACTAGGTATTGATATAACCACCCAAGCAATCATTTAAGGATGATTAAAATTATATTTAATAGTCATATACATATCAATAATTTCATATATAACAAATATATGAAAATGTTTATGGCCTTGGTTGTAGAATGAATATTACCACATTACTACCCTTAGATGTCTAATAGACATCTCAAATTTAGCACAACCTAAACAGAACTCTTCGTGTTTCATTTTCCCACACCTTGACCGTAATTACTTCTACTACAGTTTTCCCTATTTTATTCATTCAGGTTTTTGTTTGTTTGTTTTGTAGAGACAGTGGTCTCCCTATGTTGCCCAGGCTGGCCACTTACTCCTGGGCTCAAGCAATCCTCCTGCCTCAACCTGCTGGGTAGCTGGGACTACAGGCATGTACCACCATGCTCAGACATATTCTTTCAGTTTTTTTATTTCTCCAGTTGTTCAGTATAAAGAACTTCACAGTATTCCTTGACCCTTCTGTCTCTCTATCTCACATGCCCTGTCCAATCTTTCAACAAGCCCTATTTATTCTATCCTTAAAATAAGCCCCGAATCCAATCACTTCTCACCATCTCCAGCACCACCACTCTCTCTCCTCTGAATTTCCATAATAGTTGTCTGATTCGTCTCCCTGCTTCCATGTTGCTCCTGTTCTCGATGGGACAGCCAGAGTGATTCTTTAAAAGTGTATGTCAGAGCATAGTTCCCATCTGCTCAAACCCCTCTAGTGGCTTCCTTGTCCCTTAGAGTAAAAGCCAAAAGCTTGACAATGCCCTATGTGACATGTCTCCTATGACCTCTTTGACTCCAACTAGTACTCGCCCCTTTGCTCATTCCATTGCTGTCAACTTAATGTTTTTGCTAATCCCCCTTCCTGGAGCATTCTTCTTCCAGATATCCTCATGCTTTATGCCATTATCTCCTTTAGGGCTTTGCTCAAAGATCAACTTATTAATAAAAACTTTCTTCATCACCTTATTTACAACTATATACTATACCTCCTGTACTTCCTATCTTCCTTTCTTGCTTATTTTTCTTTGTAGTACATATTACTACCTATGTATATACATATATACACATATACTATATATGCACATACATATATATATAAAATGTTAGATTGATGTTAGATAGTAATACTATATGTACATATATATTATTAAAATACTATATATAATCAATGCTTTTGTGTGTATGTGTGCACATACTTATAACATACATATATGTACATAGGTGTACACACACATATATATAATTTGTTTAGCCTTTCTCCACCAGAATGTCAATTATGTGAAGGCAGAGATTTTTGGATGCCCTGCTTACTGCTGAATACTTGTGCTTGGAACAGTACCTGACCCATGGTGGAAGCTCAATAAATCATTACTAAATGAATGACTAAATGAATGAATGACTAAACTAATCAATGACTGACTTAGCTCATTTATTTCTTGAAGTACATGATAAAAGAGACTATACCAAGTCTCTACACTATAAAATTATTGATATTCCATTTTTTTTTTTTTTTTTTTTTGAGACAGAGTCTCACTCTGTTGCTCGGACTAGAGTGAGTGCCGTGGCGTCAGCCTAGCTCACAGCAACCTCAGACTCCTGGGCTTAAGCGATCCTACTGCCTCAGCCTCCCAAGTAGCTGGGACTACAGGCATGCGCCACCATGCCCGGCTAATTTTTTGTATATATATATTTTAGTTGTCCATATAATTTCTTTCTATTTTTAGTAGAGACGGGGTCTCACTCTTGCTCGAACTTGGTCTCGAACTCCTGACCTCGAGCGATCCACCCGCCTCGGCCTCCCAGAGTGCTAGGATTACAGGCGTGAGCCACCACGCCCGGCCGATATTCCATTTTTGATCTATACAAATTGCTATTTCATATGTTTCAATTTAATATTATGCCTACATTTCCCTTCTGTTTCTTACCTTTTGCTTCTTCTGTCTTCTCCCATCTCGGATCATCTCTGGTTTGTATTCCTCATGCTCACCCAACACTTCTCAATACCACTGCCAAAGTCAAGAACTGATGTGGTCAGTGTATTTCATGGCCCTCTCTTCCAATGCAATTACTCATAGACCATCTGAGATCTCTCCCACATCAGCCATACATGGAAACTAAGCAGTAGAAACATTGTGGGAGTCAGATACATATGGAGATGAGGACCCTTACCTCTTACCTCTCCTGTTAATCTCTCTTGCATATTTCTGGAGGCTCAAGACCAGTGTCTGAACTGGCCAATGTGTGTAGCTAGCTAACAAGCATAGTGTTAATACTTTCTGCCATGTACCTTTGATGAACTGGTCATGCATAACAGGTGACCCAAGCCCATGAGGTACAGTAATTTAAAATGGAATAATCACAAACAGCTGATTAGTCCAAATAAAAAATTAAAGGTGCAGTTAGACATTGTCTAATAACAGGGTATTGCTTTAGTCTGATAGGAAACAAAAGAATGAACCTTAGAGAAGGAACTGGCATGTGTAGGGGTGGGGCTGGAGAGCTGGGCAGTAGTGGTTACCTGGGATCCTAATCTGTCTGCACTACCCAGTTGAGAGAAGAACACGTTCTAGTCAGTCTCTGGGTGGATGGGTAAGCCAGTGAGGGCTGAGCTGCTTTTGTCTGGCTGGCAGGGGTGGAGCAGGGGTAGTGAAGCATAAATGGAGGAGGTAGAAGGGCTGTCAAATTGGCCTTCCCTCTCTCCCTGACCCCAAAGAGGGATGCTGGTCCCTGAGCTGGTCTCCCACAAGCCCGCTTCAGTTAAGGGACGTAAATTGTGTGCTCAGCTGTTCTCAGCCTAGGCCGAGCTGCACCAACCCGTCATAAACCATGGACTTTCAGGACTTTGTTTCCCCACAGAAGACAAATACACAAAAGCTTTAATACAACATGCTTGCGCACTATTGCACCTGTGCAGACCGGGCCCCCTCCTCACACTTCTGTTACTACCACCTTGAAGCAATGAGTAAGGTGAAAATCTCCTGGAACAAGGATACAGAGGGAACTGTATCCTCTGCTGATAATGCAGATGATCCTTTTCTGACTAATTGGTCACTGGAGACAGATTGAGACAAATTTATATGCAGGAGAATCTTTATGTTTTGTTTTGGTTGATTTTAAAAAACTTTTTATATAAAACTCATAAATTGCCAACGAGTTCCTGTGTATCCTCCACCGAGATTTCCTCAATGATAGCATTTTACATATTATTAAAATCAGGAAATTGACACTGATATCCTACTATTAACAGACAAACGGATCTTATTTTATAATGACTAACGCAGAACTTCTATCTTTGATTACATTGGCGTTTGCCCAGGGTGACACAAAGTGACTCAGAGCAACAGTCTCTTTTGTGCATTTTCCCTCTGTCTGATTGATGGACTACAATGATTAAGATTGGATGATTGGATAGTGAGTGAGCAAGTGTGCTTAAATCCGATCATAACATCTAGTTTTGCCTCACCTTGGGTGCTCACATTTGGTTGGGCCCAGGGTCAATGCATGTTATCAAACTGTAGATTCCCAGGGCTCAGGTACATGGAGGACCAGGTACGGCACAGCTGACTGTTAGTAAGAAGACAGGCTGTGCCCTCACTAATCAATCTTTTATCTCTTTGAATCAGTCCTAGCTATTTCTAGGCTATCATGCAGCTTCATCATTTCCTTTCTCCTAGCCATCCATTTAGGGCTTTATTATTGCAATCCATACAACCCAGAAATTTGATTTTCCATGTGAATTGGCTATAGATGGAGATGAGTGATGAAACTGTGCTTTCAGTATGGGCCAGCTTCCCATGGCATATATTCTCCTGTCTTCTTCACCTACGTGGTATTTAAGTTCAATAGTTTCACATGTATTCCAGCCCCAGGAGTCCAAAATCCTTCCTGTTGGCCAGGTGCAGTGGCTCATGCCTGTAATCTTAGCACTCTGGGAGGTCAAGGTGAGAGGATCCCTTGAGGTCAGGAGTTCAAGACCAGCCTGAGCAAGAGCAAGACCCTGTCTCTACTAAAAATAGAAACAAATTAGCTGGGCAACTAAAAATAGAAAAAATTAGCCAGGCGTGGTGGGGTGCACCTGTGGTCCCAGCTACTCGGGAGGCTGAGGCAGAAGGATTGCTTGAGCCCAGGAATTTGAGGTTGCTGTAAGCTAGGCTGACGCCACAGCACTCTAGCCTGGGCAACACAGTGAGACTCTGTCAAAAAAAAAAAAAAAAAAAAAAATCCTTCCTGCACCAACTGTTTTGAAAAACTCTTCCAAGACTTCATGGAGATCAATCAAAGACACAAGAGAGCTCCCCAACAGAGTTGGCAGCAGACGACTTTTGTGATTTTAACATCTTGTTTGCCTGGAGCTTAAACATAAACTGATACAATAATCTTGGATACACCTAAAGGGCATACTTAGCCTAAAGTAAGTGAACCACTTTCCTGTGGTTTGACACATTTATGTTATGTGGACTGAAACTTGGGTTGCCTTTCTTTTTTTGTTGTTTTTTTCTTTGAGAAAGAGTCTCACTCTGTCACCACCAGTCTTGGCTAATTTTTTCTATTTTTAGTAGAGACAGAAGTCTCACTCTTGCTCAGGCTGGTCTTGAACTCCTGACCTCAAATGATCCTCCTGCCTAGGCCTCCCAGAGTGCTAGGATTACAGGCATGAGTCACCACACCCAGCCTTGTGGGCTGCCTTTCTAAGTCCACATTTAACTGTTGATGTTTTGAGATGCTTATTATTGTTAATCAGACAGGTAAGTTTTGTTGGCAAGATGCTCAGAACTTTTTTATCTGACAAATTTTTTAGCAAAAATGGAAGGAACAAGATCCTGAAATTGTTTCCTGACAAACTGAAGGAGCAGAGCAAATTGACTTCACGCTCAAGCAAAGCTTCCTTCGGAACACTGTAGTCATTAGAAATTACAGGCATTTTCTTCAGGATGTTATCTTCAAAGACTAAGATATTCAGTAGGAACCAAGGTTTCATAATGATGTTATTACTAAGAGACAGCCTCGTAGAAATATGGAGCCCTGGAAATGACTTTTCTTATCAATCTGAGGAGAACCAATTTTTGCAAGTGTGGGAAACCTGGGAGAATTGGAAATTGATGTGTTGGTTTTTCAGCCAGAGCAAAACATATGTGTATCTCTGGCAGTTTAGGGAAGAATATTTATAAGAGAAAGTGTCAAAGCAACATGGAAGACTAAAGGATAATCTGATGGTCACATAGAAAAATTAGGATTCTAGATTATGACCTTTTTCATCTTTGGGAATTTTTGGGATTTACATTTTTGAGAAATAAAAAAAAATAAGCATTTAATATTTCTTAGCCTTAATCCCAGTCCAAGTCTGTGACAATAATGAATGCTTCATTTGGTTTTGCTTTTAATTTTAGCTTCCCCTACCTGCCCCTGCCCACCCCACTCTCAGCAGACAATCTGGCCTCCCAATTAATCAAGAAAATTGGGGCCATTGAACATGACCTTTCTTAAATTCTGACCCTCTGCCTACAAACCATTTGCATTCATACCTGTACTCAGTTCCTCTCACCCTGTCTCAGAGGCTGAGGTGTTCCCTTCACCTGTTTAAGGCCAAACCGTTTAATTGTCCCTTAAGCTGGTCACCTTCTGCCTCTTTCAGGACCTTGTTCCATCTTTCCATGCCTTTCCTAGGCTTCAAAATGGATGCAGAAATTTCTATGCTAATCTCAAGATTCTGAAAGAAATTTTTTCCTTCCATTTTGATTAGCATTTTCCCAACTAATATTCTACTCTAGATGGATATTTAAATTTCCTGTTTTAGGGCCAAAGATACATTGAGAAGGGATAAAATGCACACAAATGTCCACATTACATTGATAACTTCTAATGAAACATTTTTATAAAATGTAAAAACTTGGTACCTATGGAAAAGCAATTAGAAACAATCTTGTCTACATTTTAAAAGCATAACCCACATCCCCTATTAATTCAGGAGGCAGTTTTATCTTATTTAAACACCTGGTTTTTATAATAAGACACATATACTCTTATATGCTGGTATTTTGATAATTCACACTAATTACGCGAGAGTAATTTCTGTTTGAAGTATTTTTAAATGTGCATATTTCCTCTTTTCTGACAAAATATGGTTATTAATAAAATATAACATTTAATTTCTAAAAACCTGTAGGAAAAAAAGTAAGCTTGTCATTTTTCCTTGCATTATGTTCAGTCTATACCAAATAAGCTTTATATTGTTTTTGACCAGAACCTTTTTCCCCCTTTTTCCATGTTATTTGATTGAGGCTTATGGGCAACGTGACCATTAATGACAAATAATAATAATAACCATGACAACAAAATTAAAATTAATATAGTGTGTCGCAAATTGCAGAGTACATCACATTATCTCATATCTCCTTTGGATGACGACAACCCATGGCATAGTGTACACTGCCGGTGTCATTAGCTCCTTTCCACAGATAAGAACATTGAGATTTAAGAATATTAAGGGACACAGCTAGAAAGAGACAAAGTTATATATAAAACTGTAACGTCTGACATTTAAAACAGTAATTAAAGGCAAAACACTTGTCTTGACATGATATTTACACGTAAGTGTGAACAAATAAGTATTTTCAAGGGCAATGTGAGAAGGTAGAACTGTTTCTGGTATAACTCCAGTGATTAAATATGCTTCTCAACTTCCACATTTGTGTATAAGTATAGATACAGCATAAGAAATTTTTTTATTGTATCATTTTCATTAGCTATTTTCTTCCCAGTGTTTACTTTGTATTATTTGTTTAGTATTTCCCTAAATACATAGTCAGTGTTTGGGAAAGGCTCTAAGTTTATCTGTTTTAGTTTCTTTTTTTTTTTTTTTCAGCAGCAAAGTTTACCTGTTTTCTTTTCTGTTAACTGCATCTCCTTGAAACTTCTGGAAAGAAAAGTGGCCCCAGTGCATCCCTGGCTGCCGGGGACTAATTTTCTATTTTTCAGTTTAAATGAGACTGTGGTTTTCCAAAATTGTTTCTTCTGAGAATTATATTCCTAACCGCAGCACTTACTCAACTTTCATATCTATACATCTGAACATGAAGGCTAAAAATTCATTTATGCTTTTGATAATGCTATTGTGTTTTGCTCATCATTCCTAGGTTTTCTCTCACCCGCCCTTGCTGCCTCCTTCAGTGAACTTGTATTCCATCATCTTACATTTTCATAATATTTGTGAGCAGACCCTTCATTTAATTCTCAGCTTCAGCTTGCTTTCTCATTGTGTAATGTCTTTGAGGTTCAGGCTGTAAACTTTGTCATCCTCTCTCTCTCTATTCTGTATCTTGGGCCTCTGATACTCGTTATTCTTATCTCTGATTACTTCCCCCAGGTCCTATTCTCTCACAGTCGCCCCTTTCCACTCCAGGGGCACCTACTGTTAGATCATTCACAGAACCCTGGGAGAGCGGTAATTGCTTCCTGAACACTTTCCATTTCTTTTTCTATTTGCTCTCTTATCCCTGTGTATTGTACTCAACACAGTCTCCAGGTTTTCAAATTGCTTTTCTCCTTTTTTCAGATTAACTTACCCTAATCATTAAAATTATTTGAAATAACTATATCACGCCATCTCTATAACTTGGACCTCAGTGTGGACTTTTATAGTCTTCCTTTTGTATGTAGGAGTTGCTGCATATCCCTGATTCTGATATGGTTCTTTGTTTTGTGTGCTAAAAATATTTAAACCTAACTTACATAGAGTTTTTTTTGACAATAGGCCAAGGATAGACTGAAGGTTTCCTTTGCATTACTTTCAGAAAATGGGGCATATGAAACAAAACTCTACTGTAAACAAGATTGACGGAGTGTATTTAAACTCTTTGAATTGTACCATACATTTGATAATAATTATATAATTTCATAAACTAATTGTAAATGAATCACCTATTATCAATAAAAAATCAAATTAGGAGCTTTACTAGGTAATTGGTTCAATAATATAAATTTTAAAAACATTTCTACTATTTGTATTTCGTTTGTTTAAAAAGAGCTCCTAAGTTTGCCTTTGGGACGGTTTGCTTTTGTTGGATTTGGTCTTTCCGCAGAAGTCTGTTGTTCTTATGCATGCTGTTGGTCTCACCTCTGTTCTTTGTGACCTGATGTTATCATTTATATCAGATTCTGACTGTCCAATGCCTCTTGCACATATTTTTCTGAACCGTATTTTAAGTTGGAGTTGAGTCTTCATTCCTTAACTGTTTTTTTCTGGGAGATTTTTTTTTCTTTTTAGGTGAAATTCACAAAACATAACATTAACCATTTTAAAGTGAATAATTAATTCAGTGGCATTTAGTACATTTGCAATGTTATGAAACCACCACTTCCATCTAGTTCCAAAACTTTTTTATCACCTTGTACCCAGTAAGTAGTTGCTTCCCATTATCAGCCCTTGGCAACTACTGATCTGCATCCGTCTCTTTGGATTTACCTATTCTTTATATTTCATATCAATGGAATCGTATGTGACCTTTCGTGTCTAGCTTCTTCCACTTAGCATAATGTTTTCAAGGTTCATCCACATTCTAACATGTATCAGTACCCCATTCCTTTTTATGGCTGAATAATATTCCATTGTATTTATATACCACAATTTGTCTTTTCATCCATTGATGGAAATTTGCACCGTCTATGTTTTGGCCATTAGGAATAATGCTGCTATTAACATTCATGTACATATATTTGTTTGATTACCTGTTTTTTTTGTGTGTGTGTTTCAGCGTATTATGGGGGTACAAATGTTTAGCTTATGTATATTGCCCTGGCCCCACCTGAGTCAGGGCTTCAAGCATGTCCATGCCCCAGACAGTGCTCATCACACTCATTATGTATGTATACACCCATCCCCTCCTCGCCCCTCCCATCTGCCTGACACCTGATGAATGTTATTCCTATATGTGCACTTAGGTGTGGATCAGTTAAAACCAATTTGATGGTGAGTACCTGTGGTGATTACTTTTCTGATTACCTGTTTTTAATTCTCTTGGGTATACATCTAGGAGTGGAATTGTTGAGTGACATGTAATTCTATGTTTAATTTTTTGAGGAGCTGCCAAGCTGTTTTCCTCCTTAATTTTTAAGATTCTCTTCCACACAAAAACTAAAGTTTTAGGTCATATATTCCTGAAAGTCAGTATTTCTTGAATTGCACCCAGATTTTTAAAATCAAAATCATTAATTACTTGATTAATTACACTTCACCTTCGAACAACTCAGGGGCTAGGGGTGCCGACCCCCCACACGATAGAAAATCCACATATAACATTTGATTCCCCAGAAACTTAACTACTAATAGTCTACTGTCGACTCAAAGCCTTACCGATAACATAAACAGTCGATTAACACATAATTTGTATGTTGTATGGATTATATACTGTCTTCTTAGGATGAAGTAAGGTAGAGAAAAACGTTATTAAGAAAATCATCAGGAAGAGAAACATATTTACTATTCATTAAGTGGAAGTGGATCATCATGAAGGTCTTCATCCTCCTCATCTTCATGTTGAGTAGGCTGAGGAGAAGGGGGAAGAGGAAGGGCTGGTAGAGGCAGAAGAAAATTCACATATAAGTGGACCTGTGCAGTTTAAATCTGATTGTTCGAGGGTCAGCTGTATATCTATTCCTTTGAATGATATGAGCTTCAAGAAAAGCATCTTTACTTTAAGTCATTGAATATAGTTACATAATAGAAACTAGAAGTTTCTCTGGTATGTTAAGTATTGGTGGAGAGGAAGTAACTGATGACTCTGGTCATTGAGAGAGAAGGCATAACACCTCCTTTGGTCACCATAAAGCTCACTCAGCTACATTGTCAGGGACATTCTACAGTCTCCTTAGAGGATTGTAGTAAAGTCATTACTTTCAGGTAACTTTTATTTTTATTTCATTTACTTTCTTGTTTACATCTTCTTTAATATAACTAACTTAAATCTTACTTTGAAAACAGCATGGAAGGAACTCGAGAAGGAAAGGAGGAAAAAAAAGGAGAGAGAAAAAAGCTGAGATCAAAAACCTAATGTGACATTAAGGAAAATATATTTTAAAAAACAGCCTTGGCAGCCATTTGGTTTCAGGACTGCAATTAACTCTATTGGTCATTCATATCAAGGACCATTTTCAATAATGCACTTCTATGTTTCTTCAATTCTCTTTATTTTTCACAATTAATATTTATGTCTTTCCTGTGGGAGTTGCCTTCTTTGTAGGAAATGTAAATATCCAAATAAAGACTCATTATAAAGAAAAAAAACCATCTCTTCTGCTGCTTACGTGTTAATCTGGGCATTTAAAATTATTAAATAGATAAACCATAGATGGATCTTCATATTTGAGTATTCTACTATTGTATCTCAGTGTCACGGAAGATGTTGACGAAATAAACACCATTCTAGGTGAGGATATTTACTTTCATCTAATCCCTTGTAGTTTCCTGTAATGTTTTAAGGAAAATTAAATAACCCTTGAGAATGGAAATGCAAGGATGAAATTACATATTATCATGACCGTGCTATGTCGAGTTTTCTTTTATTAAAAATGAATACATCGGTGTAGATTTATTTGACAATGGTTTATGCCTTCGGAGTCGAAGCTTTAAAGGTTCATTCTGTATAGTAATACTTCAGCAAGATACATCTCCCTCGTCTGCGGGATCTCATTTATAAGCTAGGCTCACCTTCTGCTTCCTGCAGTAATAAATGTTTTTGCCTGCAAGATTTTAGATGAGATATTGTGTTTCTCCTCTTATCCCCTTTTCAACCTATTGCCCTGTAGGAAGGGTGTTTCTCTTTCGTGGCCTTTGAAGGAAAAGCTTGACTCATTTTTCCAAAGCAGCTCTTTTAATGTGTTTGGAATTGCTTTCTGAATACTGTTTCTCATGTTACTATTCAGGTGTTTTGTTATATGTGAGATAAAAAATAGGAAAAATCACTTAGATGACTTCTTTCTTGATAAAAAATATATAGCTTCAATTCAATTAAAAAATGTTTTTCTCAGGTTTCTGTGTCTTTGAGGCTTTTGATGTTTGAACAACTTTTGTAACAACTGAGAAAAATCTATTTAAATATGCATACAAAGCAATGTAAAACCTCTACCACCCAATCACCTTAAAACCCACTTTTACCAGAGTTATTTTTAAAATAGAAAATGATAGCTCTATGCTCTCAGAGCACGCTCACTTGTGTGTGCAGGGCAGAAAGTCTTTCTTTTGTTCTTCCACAGATTCTGCTTCCCAGTAGATTATCAGACTCATTTCCCAGCCATTGTGGGTTTAAAAGGCACAGGGAGTCCTATCAAGAACTAAACAGGGCTGGGCCACTCCAGGTGCATGCTGGCTGGTTCATTTTCCGGCTACGATTCCAGCCAGGCCATCTTTTCTTTAGCTCTTGTTCATCTCTCCTCCCCAAGGAAGGGGCCTTCTGAGGCGGTGCTGGTTCAGAGGTTTGTGGAACATTTGCAGCACACACAGAGGATGGCCAAGCAAATACGCACTCACTACAGTAATATTGTCAGGAGGAGGCACACTTATTAGCTAAGAACATGAGTACTGGACCAAGGAAGAGCAGTCTCCTGAAAGCTGTGCCCTGGATCGCGCAATTAACCTCCTGAATCTCTGTTTCCTCATCTATGAAATGGGGGCAATATAATCTGCTGATTCTAAGACTAGAAGAGTTAATTGGGTAATTAATGAATGGTAGTTATTATTATTACTTTATTTTATTAAGTAAATGTATCTTAAAAATGAAGAAACTACAACTTAAAATCAAATTCAATTTCCTGAAACACATTAAATTGAAAAGTATTTTGGGAGTTAAAATTCTCAAATTCATCATTTTCCAACATTATCAAACCAAACATTAAATATAACAAAATCCTCCTGGAGGAGAACTTTTAGACATCCCAATTTGAAGTGTGGAGTCAGAAGCTAGGGGAAACATATTTTTATTTTCCCCTCAATTAATCTGTCTATGTCTTATTCCTACTTCTCTAGATCTATCAGCTATATGGTATCTGGAGGCCCTTAAAAGATTTCTATTTTATTTTTCCTGGGATGATAAATATTTTGGCATGACTGATTCTCAAATGTGAAAGGACTAGAAATAGAGGAATAAAATCAGCCTCTCCAAGATTTAACTGGAGGATATATTCTTAGCTCTATTTCTCCTGGTTATGTTGGGTTTAACTGTACAATTTAATTACACTGCAATAAAAAAGCACATTATGAAAGCAACCATGCCAAGGACCCCATACAGAGGGAGCACACTAATGTTTTCATTTATTTTGCTATATAAGGGAACTTTAGAATGATTTTCTACAACATGGAAGATAAACTATGAGTAAATCAGTATTAAAAGCTGTTGTGTTCCTACTATGTGCATTGTATTCGGTCCAAAGACACGCTAGTCCCTGTCTTCTCAGAGCTGATAATCATGGGAGAGAATCAGACATTTTCACAAATATCAAAACTATAAAGCATGTGGGAAGTGCAACAAAGGTTAAAAAAAAAAAAGTATTTATGGGAACAAAAAATAATGGAAGCGAAGACTTCCTGCTGAGACCTTTAGGAAGGCTTTACAGAGTGGTGGCATTTAAACTGGAGAGGATTTCAACAGAAGGGAAAGGACAAGAAAACAGTGTGAACAAAGGCAGGGAAACAGCGAGTGGTCTCGTGCGGCTGAATGTACAGGAGCAGGGAGAGATGAGGCACAGGCTGATCCCAGGGTGGGTCACCCGGGGGAGGGGTTGCACGGATTGGGGAGATACAGACAGGACATGAAAGATCTGGAAAGGAGAGTAAGGAAGCAGGAAAGGTCTCAGAGGACATAAAGTCCTGTGAAGAGGGGCCATGAAACCAGAAAGAGAACATGTTCACTGCCTGGTTGGGGGAGGGCAGTGGAAGAAAGAAAATACAAAAACAATGATAAACTGTGCCACTATTCTCCTCTTGATGGAGATGTTTCTAGGCTGAAGCAGAGGGAAAGAGGAAGTGTGAGGAGGGCTGAGCAAAGAAATAACATCCTTTGGTGCCCAGCGTAAGTAGGACTTTGTCAAGGAATTCTTCTTAGCCTCTACCACTGTCTGAATTAAGTTCAATCCCCCCAGCTATCTGCTCTGACTTAGTCAGGATTCCAACAGGAAATGGGCAGCACACTCAAACTGGGAAACTGATGAGTTCAACAAGATGATTCAGAAAGGGAACCCAGTTGGGATGGTGAGGAACGCCAAGCTGGACTGTAAGAGCTGAGACCACGCCTAGGCCTGAGTAGCAAAGGGAGGAGGTGATTCCCGAGCCCACAGGGAGTTCATTCAGCATGCAAGGGGACTCATGGATGCTGCCTAGGGAGGCCAGCCCCCCAGGGCACAGAGCACAGAAGGCAGAGGTGCGAATGGGCAGTAGGTGCCCTCAGAAGGCACCTACTAAGGTGCGAATGGAGATTATCCAACACACATGCTCTCATGGTTTCTTATCTGTAGCACTGTATACAATTTTAACTAAAAAATGAATTGCATAATTAGTTGTTTAGCATCTATGTTCCAACTTTAATGTACCCTTTGGGTCTTTTTCTCTGTTGGATTTTTGGTATCTGCCCCAATGCCTTACATTTAGATCTCAAGAAATATTTTTTTAATGAAAAAATTAATGAGTGAATTAATAAAAACAAAATGAACTTTATCTTCTTTAACATTTATTGTAGGTGTTTTGAAAGAAAGATCAAGAGGACTCAAATGAGATATTAATACTTTACAGTTAGCTTTGGATTCATTTTAAGCTATACCTAGAAGAAAATTGTTAGGCTGAAAGTTTCTACTCCTAGTTGTGGCTATAATTTTTTCCCCCACTGATTATCTTACCTGGAGTTAGGCCCTTGGGATAGATCTTTATATAATTAGCAATAGAAGGCTGAAGGTCCTGAATCTCTGTCACCATTCCACATGTAATTATAGCAGCTGGCATTATAGGAGAAAATACACTCACAGAACATTTTCATGTCTCTCAATCTTCTACAGGCTGCACAATTGCTTGCTTATTTTATTTGCTTTGTGGTTATCAAATACAGGTCAGCAAATCTGTATTGACTAAAAGAATTCGCTTAAATTAGTAACAAGATTCTTCACCAATTGCATGTAGGGAGAAGGCTCTACTGTATGACGGCTGCAAGGGAGAGGCACACATACTAGGGTGAGTTATTCATCTATTTACAAATGTGTCTCTGCTATACACTGTGCTAGGTTCCTGGGCCTGGGATATATCATGATACAATAGGCATAGTCTCCATTCTAAAAGAATTTGCAGCATAATGGGAGAGGCAGACAAGGAAACATAGTGGATAGAGTCGTAGGGGAACAGCTATGGAGGAAGTGTAGGCTGCTCTGTGGCTCTGGGAAGGGCAGCTGATTCAGACTTGGGGTGGAGAGAAAGAACAGGTTATCTGGAAAGTGAAGTCTGAGCCAGGGCCCTGAGGGAGAAGTAGGAGGTAAGGTGATTTGGAGTGTATTGTATGTGTAATGGGATGCCATTAAAGCATGTGCTAAGAGATTCAATTTGCATTTAAACAGATGACTCTTCCTGGCTGCTTTGTGCCAAATGGATTGAAGAGGGACAGGAGCAGAAGCTAAACCTGTTTAAGAGAATATTACAAGTGGCCTGGAAGAGCGGTGACTGCAGATAGGAAGAGAAATGGGCAGATTCTAGATAAATTTTGAGGAGGAAATGATAGGATTTACTAATGGATTAGAGTGAAGAGGAGGAAACAAGATGAAGCAAAACTTCCATTAGATTTTTGGCGTGAGCATCTGGGCAGAAGACTGGGAGACAGACAATTTTGAGGGGTGGGGAATGCTTTGGACAAATCAGGTTTTAGATGCACATTAGATGCTGAAGTGGAGATATGTAGGCTGTTAGAGATATGTGTCTGGAGCTCAGAGGAGAGAGCAAAGGCCAAAGATTAAATTTGAGAGTAAAGTGAATATGGGTGGTTGGTGCTCAAAGCCACGCAGTGGACGACACCGCTTGTGGAGGGTGGGAAAAATATAGATGAAAAATGGGTAAAGAAGGGAGCACTGAAGCCCTCTAACATTTGGACTGAAGGTAAGAGGAGGAGGAGCCAGCCAAGGAGAATGAGAGCAAAAGTTCTGAGGTGTAGAAAGAACTCCTGGAGAGTGAAAGTATTTACAGGAAAAGTAAGTTATCAACTGTGTCAAAAAAAACTTCTGAAAGGTTAGAATGAGAACAGAGATGTGTCAATGTTATTTGGTGACCTGGAAGTCATTAGTGACCTGAGAGGAGCATTTCAGTGGAACGGCAGACGCAGAAGCCAGGCTGAAGTTATTTGAAGAGAGAATGGAGGTGAAGAAGTGAAAATAGCAAGTATAGAACCAGTTTGGTTGTATTGTGCAGTGAAAAGCAAAAGAAAAATAAGGGGAAAGCCAGAAGGAAATGTGGAGTCAAGGAAGATGGTTATTGTTTCAAATGGGACACCTATTTGTTAGGTGGCTCAGATGATCCCCTAGAAATAGAAGAATGGATGATATTGAAGAGAGGAAATAATCAAAGGAATGAAGCCCTTGAGCAGGAGAGAGGAGATGGTATCCAAGCCACAAGAAGAGGAAGGTAAGGACAGAAAGAGGCAACACAGGAAGGCAGAAAACCTGTGGAGGAGGCAGGTTTTTCTGTATGGCAATAGGAAGATGAGAGAATTTCAAATCCTATTCTATTGATGAACAGTGAGGAAAGGTCATCAGCTGGAGTGAGGAAGTAAGAAAGTGTAGGAGGAAAGGAGAAGGTGCAAAAGAGTGGTCTCAGGCAATGGGAAAGCAAACTCACTAGGAAATGGAGTAGGATTTCCTGGCACTGCTGGATGCTCAGTTGGGATGTGTGATCATGAATTTGGAATCAACCAGTCACTGCATCGGTCCTGTGTGTAGTTTCCTAGCAAAGGTTAGCAATTTTTGTGCAGATATGTGTTCAAGCAGGTTGGGGTTTTGACAGGTGAATATGATGTAAGAAGAAAGGGGAAAGTTTGTTGAGGGTGGTTGCATGGGAGTGATGGACCATGAAATCTAAACTGGGAAGCAGGGATGTGGAAACAGGAGAGGAATGATGAATAGTAGGAAGCGATCACTTAAACAAGCCAGGCACAGAAAGACAAATATTGCATGTTTTCACTCATATGTGGGAGTTAACAAGGGGAGCTCATGGAGGTAGAGAGTAGAATGATGGTTACCAGAGGCTGGAAAGGGAAGGGGGAGGAGGGTTAAAGAGAAGTTGGTTCCAGGGCACAAAAATGAAGTTCGATAGAAAGAATAAGTTCTATTTGAGAGTTAAGCAGGGAAATTATAGTTGACAATAATTTATTGTGTATGTTAAAATAGCTAGAAGAAAACATTCATAAGGTTCCCAACACAAGGAAAAGATTGGAGGTGATGGCTATCTCAATTACCCTGATTTGATCATCGCACATTGTATGCAGTTATCAGGATATTACGTGTACCCCCCAAATATGTACAACTATTATATATCAATGAAAATAAACTAATTAATTAAATTAAAAATAAAGAGAGTGGTCACTTAAAGATGTCAAAGGGTTAAGGAATTATTGCAGTGTGTGTAGAGGACAAGTGAGCTGCAAAGATAGGAGGTGGTATTTAAAAGGCAGCATATTGAAAGGTGATTTCAGAGGGGTGCTGTTACTGTTGATGACAAGGACTAGGCTGTGACCATGGGTGTGGGTGGCTGAGGCAGGGTGGAGGAAAAGCTGACTGGAGTTGGGGGCTCCAAGACCAGAGAGATTGGAATATTTGACATCCCTGTGATGTCAAAAGTCACCGAGAGTAGTGACAACTGTACAGGTGGAGAGAAAGAAAGTGAGAAAAAAATCTTTAAAGAGAGGAGTCTAGGAAGGGGATCAAGAGGTGACAGCTAAAGAAGGGAAGAAAATATGGCAAAGAAAAAGACAGGAGACTCAGAAGATCTGGGGTTTTGAAGGAAGAGAAATGGGTTGGTGTGGAAATGAACATTCTGAATGTTACTTCTGGCCCCAAGATAAATGGAAAGTGTGAAGGTTGCAAGGGAGTGGTATCCTCAGGGAACAGCGAGTTTGCTGATCATGGATCTAGAATTCTATAGGACATAGGATGTACTAAGAGAGGAGAGAAAAGGGTGAGGGATTAGGTAAGATTAGGCACTCTATAAGGGACAGAGTCCAAAGAGGAACATGGAGCAAGACGAGGGCAGAAGGTATAAAAATGGAGGGGAGACACAGTCTTGCTACTACAGACAGAAATCAAGTCCCTGGGAACTGGGTTGAGGGGGAGAAAGCCTGTTTCTTTTGAGTTCTACAAAATAAATCTGTTTTTGCCACCCCTATTGCTCTGAAATTGATGTTAGCTTTCTTTTAAGGAAGGAAGAGGGTGTCAGGGGAGGTAAAAGAGAAGAGATACTGAAGGGAACAGAAAAAATATTTCTTTAGGTCATCTGCAAAAACAGAGTTTTCTGATCAAAATATTATTAACTATCTTTCCTGACAATTCACAATGGACAGAACTTTTAAGAAGCAAGAGAAATCCCTTAAACTTTTCCTACTAGAGAATACTACTGCTAGTGTTTTTGCAAAACTATTACTTTCATCCCCCAGCACACGTTTTAATCTTCATTGAAATTATACAGATGTTGAGAATCACAGTAGAGATGAGGAAAGCTGAGAAAGTGCACATTTTAAGGCCCTGATTATCTACCAAAGAGAAGGAAGCAGCAGAGAGTGAATGGCGTAGGGAGGGCTTGCAAGTGTTAAGGAGAATGGGAAATGTCCACATGGCTGCTATGGTGATATCAACAGGAAATCAACATGGGAAGGATAAATAGTTACTGAGCAACACTGAGCACGTAGATACCAGAATTCTGCTGATTTCCCCCCAGGATACTAAAAGTGGGCATTCTGCCAACTCCCAACCCACCCCTTCACCAATATTAGGAAAACTGTCATTGGAGAGCATCCTTTATTTTATAAAATCCATAGCAATTTTTAAAAGATCACATCAGCCAAACTGAATTTCCAATTCTCCTCTGTGTTTGCTACAAATAGCACTGGTAGATACCATAGCATGATTCTCCTTTTCTCCCCACCTGATGACTTAAGAAATGAAAGGAAGAAAAGAAAAAATTAAAATTCAGAAAACCCTTTAATTAACATCTTGACAAATATAAAAAAACAACCAAACAAAAAAGACCTTTAAATGAATATGGTGGTCGACTTATTTTGTCAGATACCATGTGGTTAGGTGAGAGGCAGCTTGATTCCCCAAGAAAAGCAAAGTCACTCTGTGTTCACCTTGAATTAAATAACGTAATGGAGACTTACGTAAAAGGTTTTATGTTTCTAAGTCTTTCAAATACATTCTAAAAGAATTTCTTAGAATTCTTTTCCTAAACAAAATTTCCAGGTTTTAAGAAACTGATATGCTGTCAAAAAAATAAAAAGGACTGCAGTCCTGGAGAGCAGAGAGGTGGATGGTGCCCTGCCAGGAGGGTGGCACAGCCAGTGAATGGGCAGGAGCAGAAGCCAAGGAAATCAAGAGGATCTCACACCAGGACTCAGACACTGGGGGTCTGAGGCCCCTGACCAGAGACAGAGGCTGGGGAGAATCAGTGAGCTGGGATGGGACCAGGCAGCTGCAGATGGGGAAGAGGGGCACTCACAATGTTAAAGACACTTTATCTTTGAAAACAACTCCCTGCTTGCCCCTGCTTCTGGGTCTTTCTAAGGCCAAGGTGCCTATGGGCTAAATAAGCAATACCAGACACATGGCTGAGGAGAAGGGCTTTTCCCTAGATGCTACCTGAAAAAGAAATGTATATCAAATCCATGAGTCTTTTGTCCTAAGGTTTTGAATTTGAGATAAAAATTCTCCTGGGTTTGTCCTTCCTGAATGCATAAGTTTTCCTAGTGCATAGAATTTTTTTATTTAATTAACCAGACAATTGTATTCTTATCCATTATAAAGAAGACTCTAAAAGTATACCTTCTGCCCATAGGATCTTATGTCCTTCAGAAACCAAGTTCCAACTCTTCAATTTCTGCAAATGTCCCCTCTTGTTCAGTGTTTCTGTGTATTTATAGCTGACATCCAAGCCTAGAAATAACAATAGCTACCTTTGTAACAGTGCCCAATATACAGTAGGTACTCAGTAAATAATCAATTGAGTTAATTTGTAAAGGATTGTCACTATTAGCAAGAATAAGTATTTGTATTGTCAGACTTTGCATTTCACATTCATTATTTCATTGTATCTTCACAATAGTTTGAGATTGATATTTTTATCTTAACTTTACAGAAAAGGAAACTGAGTCACAGAAAGGTTATGCTTCCTCTTTCAGCATGTACCAGTTGTGCATGCAAGTAAGTGGTAAAGCCAGGATTTGAACATAGGTGGTCTGAGCCAGACCAAACTCTCAATCTCTAGGGTTCTAAGTCCAGTATGCTGAGAATCAAAACCTAAGGTGGAGATGGGGAAAGCAAAGCAGACATATAGAATCTAGGAGATTTTAAAATATATTGTAAGGAAACAATCAACAAAGTAAAGAGGCAACCCACAGAACAGGAGAAAATATTTGCAAACTATTCATCTAATAGGGGATTAATAACCAGAATACATAAGGAGCTCAAATAATGCAAAAGCAAAAAACCAGTTAACCTGATTGAAAATGGGCAAAAGATTTGAATAGACAGTTCTCAAAAGAAGACATACAAATGGCCAACAGGTATATGAAAAAATACTCAATATCACTAAGCATCAGAGATATGCAAATCAAAACTACAATGAGATATCATGTTGCCCCAGTTAAAATGGCCTTTATCAAAAAGACAGACAATAACAAATGATGGCTAGGATGTGGAGAAAGGGGAACCCTCATACACTGCTGATGAGAAATAAATTAATATAGCTACAATGGAAAACTGTATGGAGATTTTTCAAAAAACTAAAAATAGAACTACCATATGATCGAGCAATTTCACTCCCGGGCATATATCCAAAAGAAGGAGATCAATATAATGAAGAGATAGGTGCACTCCCATATTTGTTGCAGCACTATTCACAGTACCCAAAATATGGAGCCAGCCTAAATGCCAATCAATGGATAAATGGATAAAGAAAACATGGTGTATATTCACAACGGAATATTATTTAGCTATAAAAAGGATAAAATTCTGTCATTTGCAACAACATGAATGGAACTGGAAGTCATTATGTTAAGTGAAATAAGCCAAACACAGAAAGACAAATATTTCATGTTCTCACTTATATGTGGGTGCTAAAAAAGTGGCTCTCTCTTGAAGATAGAGAGTAGATTGATGGTTACCAGAGGCCAGGAATAGTAGGGGGGAGAGGGAGATGAAGAGAGGTTGCTTAACGGGGACAAATATACTGTTTGATGGCAGAAATAAGACCTAGTGTTTGATAGATAAGTAGGATGATTATAGTTTATAATAATCTCTTGTGTATTTCAAAATAGCTAGAAGAGAATAATTTGAATGTTTCTAGCATAAAGAAAAGACAAATATTTAAGGTGATGGATATCTCAATTACACTGTTTTTATCTTTACAAATTATTTGAATGTGCTAAATTATCACATGTACCTTGAAAATATGTAAATATATTATGTATCAATAAAAATAAAATATAAAAAATGATGATTGTTTTAAACTTTTTATTACTACATTTTTCAAACATAAGTAAATAGACCTGTATAATGAACATCTGTGTGTCAACACCCAGCTTCAAAAATTATCAATCTTGCTTCATTTAAACCTGTGGCCCCCAGCAGTGCCCCAAATTATTTGGAGCAATTCTCAGATAATATATCATTTTATCTGTAAGTATTGTATATATCTCTAAAAGATACAGGGTCTATAAAAGATCTTTAATATTATTATTTCAGATATAAAATAAAATAGAAAATAAAAATATAGTGAGACATTTCTGAGTCTTTAAGTGCTTAACTTAAAAAATAAAAAACTATCTCTTAAGGTGCAGTGAGATGGAGAGAAATCTATTCTCTAATGGATATAGATATTTCTGAAAAAGAAAGTATAGGTGCCTCTTTTAACAGAGAATAGAGTGATGAAAGTAAGGTGAGCTGTTATAAGTTAGGAGAGAGTTTAACATTAGGGTATATGCTGTAGTTCAAGTTTTGAAGTTTCTTCCCTTTCTCCTTTATTTAGACCTAGTATGTGTCAGATACTGTGTTAGACTTGAATATAAAGTGGTGAATAAAACAGACACAGTCCCAACCCTTTCGGAAGAGACAGACATTAAACATACAATCCCCCCAAAATATAAAGCTAGAAACTATGAAAGAAAGAGCAAGATACTGTAAAAAATAATAATAGGGAAGCCCCATTTGGATTCAAAGAGGAAGGTGATGGAAACCCACACTGAATGACATGTATTGTGACTTGACGGATGACTGGAGTCAGCTAGATGAAGTGGTTGAATAAGAGAGTTTCAGGCAGAGAAAACAGATTGTGCAAAGGCCTTGAGGCATGCAAGAACTAGACAAGTTTAAGGGCCAAGGGAATGCTGGTGTATCTGAATAGAAAGGTCAAGGTGAAGTGGGAGAAGATGAGGTTGGAAAGATAGGCAGGGCCTTGTAGACCATATTAAAATGCTTGAATTTCATGTAAAATGACAAGCCATTGGAAGGTGTAAAATTTGGAGAGTGATTTGGCCTTTTAAAGTATTTTAAAGTTTACCTTGGTTGCTGTGTGGACACTTCAGTGGAGGACCTTAAAGAGAGGAATTAGGGAGACCAGTTAGGAGGGCATGGATGTCATCTCAACAATAGAATGTGTCCAAGGAGAGAGGAAGAAACCTATAGATTGAAGGTATATTTTGGAGGTAGAATCCACAGGATCTAATGATGGATAGTTGATATGACTGCCATTGTAGCTTGTGTTGAGATCATCAACATCATTCCAAGTCTTAGGTTTTTCATATAAGAATCCTTTCTAAATATTGATGACCCTGTCACCTGTATGGTTTCATATTATATTGATAATACTTTTTTCTTTTTCTTTTTCTTTTTAGACATAGGGTCTCACTGTGTTGCCCAGGCTGGAGTGCAGAGGTGTAATCATAGCTCACCACAACCTCAAACTCCTGGGCTCAAGCAATCCTCCTACCTCAGGCTCCCAAGTAGGTGGGACTATAGGAGGGCACCACCACATCTGGCTAATTTTTTTTTTTTTTAATTTTTGTAGAGATGGGGTCTCACTATGTTGCCTAGGCTAATCTCAAACTCTTGACCTCAAGTAGTCCTCCCACCTCAACCTCCCAAAGTGCTGGGATCATAGGTGTGAGCCACTACACCCAGTCTATGCTGATAATAGTTGACAATATTAATTGAGAACTTACTAAGTGCTGAGTTGATGTCTCAATTAATCCTCCCTCTAACTCTATGAAGTATGTATGATATTTAGAAATTAGGAAATGGAAACTTAAAAGGTTAAGTGACTTATCCAGTTTTGTGGTTTCTTTGTGTTGGTTATCCATTTTTTCTTGCATATCATTGAGTTTTCTTAGAACCCATGTTCAAAATTCTTCTGTCATTTTAGTGTCCTGAATTTGGTTGATGTCCATTGCTAGAGAGGTGGTGTGCTTTGGGGATGTGCTTTCCATTTGATTCTTCATACTTTCAGAGTTCTTTCACTGATTCCTTCCCATCTGGATCAGCTGTTGCACCTTACCTTTAAATTTTCATTTGGATAATGACACTCCCTATTTAGTCTGTGAGCCAGCAGGTGGTTTTTATGGGTGAGATTTGACCACACCCTGTATGATAAGTCAGTAGATGCACTTAAAGTTTGTGCAGAATGACCTCCCTGTCAGTATGTGGCTAGGAGCAGACTGTAGTGTTGTTTTGGGGTCCTGTAATCAGCTCTTGCTCCTCTGGAGAGGCACTGTAGTGCCTCAGGTGGTGGGTGGGGCTGGCCCTGGGACTACCAGGTGTGTCCTTATTCTCCACCTCAGTAGGGGAGGATCGGGGAGTGAGTCTGGGTGGGGCTGGGTTGGGTGAGCCTGCCCTCAAGCTCCACAAATGCTGTTAGCAGGGGTCAAAGGTCTGTTCTGTGCTTCTGGGCAAAGCTGCCAGGGAGGGGCTGGATTGGCTCCACTCAGCCCACAAGTCTACGTGTGGGGGTGGGGCAGTCTGAGACCTGCAGTCTGGAACAGGCCTCGCTTCTTTCCACCCTCCCCTTATTCCGTAGTTTCTCCCGGGCCTCTGCCAGCAGGCAGGACCTCATGCCAGTGGATCTACCCTGGCTGTCATGCAGGCCAGGAGGTTCCTTGCCCAAGATTGCAGCCTGGGCTGGGTGCACGGCCTTCCCGTGGGAGGAGGGTTGCCCCCCAAGCATGCTGATCTGCCCCTGAAGGCACACACCTCATCGGTTTGTTCACAAATATCCCTTCTGTGTACCCGGGCAATGCGATCAAGATCTGGGTGTACAGGATCTGATAGCAGGCCTGTCCCCTGGGCCCTGGAGATCAATCCCTGACCCTGCCAGGCAGAAGAGTGCTGGTCTCAAGTCATCCACGGGGAGCTAGATCAATGTCTCTGCGCCTCAAGATTTGTCCCGCTCTCCTGGAGTCCAGGCAAGCTGCACCTGGGAGGGCTGGCGGGTAGGGAGCTCAGTCTGAGTACCCCTCAGTCTGCTGTAGGGCCCCAAAAGGAAAGTCCCATTCCCTGTAGATGCCTCCAGGTGGTGGCTAAATTCTCTCTCTTGGCAGCCCTGGGCAGGGAAGGGGAAGGGGCTCAGGTCTGCAGGCCGGCAGGTGCCCCAAGGCAGCTGGGAGACTGGTGTCCTGTCCACAAGTGGCTCACTGCTCACTGGTGGCAGCCGGCTCTGGGCTGGTGTCAGCAGGTCTCTCCGACCACTCAGGAGCCCACCAGCAGTCCAAGATGCAAGGGAGGGGAAATTTAACCACTCCACCTACGCTTATCACTGGTCTCCAAGCCTCTTGGGGGCCTTTCTCCTTCCAGTTCTCCTCTGCAACTTGTTCCCCTGGAGTCTCTTGTAGTTTCAGGCACCCTTCCTTCCCACCCTCGTCAGATCTATGTTTGTCTGCCTGTTTATTTTTTTTCACTTTCTTCTAAAATCTGTGTTTCTTGCAGAGACTCTGGCTGGCGGTTTTTCTCGTCCGCCATCTTGCCCTTCCCTCCTGTGACTTCAGTCTCAATAGCACTCTCACTTGCCTGCGCTTGCTCTCTTGCCTTCTTGCTCACTGGCTCTGGCGAAGCAAGCTGCCATGTTGTGAGCCACCCTATGGGAGAGGCCCACAGTGCAAGGAGCTGAGGGTGGCCTCCACCGAACAGCCCAGGTGGAACCGAGTACTGCCAGCAACCCCACGAGTGAGCATGAAGTGGATCCTTCCTTGCTTGAGCCTTGGGATTTCTGCAGACTAGCTGAGCAGAGGACGCAGCTAAGTCATGCCCAGAATCCTACCTTTAGAAACTGTTGTTTTAAGCTATTAAGTTTTGAGGGTAATTTGTTACACAGCAAAAGATACATAATATAAATGATAATGTCAATATTAATAATCTTGATAATTATCATAACATCTTGCATTGATGTACTGTTTCAAACTTTTCCAAAGAAAAATCAAGATTCAAAATAGTAAAATTAGAAAAATATATTTCTATTATCTTCCCCTAAAACATAGCAGCTGTACTTGAAAGTACCACCTGTATTTTTAGCAAGAAAAAGTAGTATTTATTCACCTGGTTTTCATTACCTTAATTCCCATCTCTAAAATCACTGGAAACATGAAACCTAGCAAGGGAACATTTTTCTTCTTTGTACTAAGCTATTAGCAAAGAGGTATGTTTAAACCATCTGGCCTGGATGTTCTTTAGGACTTTAAGTTTTTAGCAGCCAGTTGGATTTCTTACCCTGGGCTGGGGTTTCCTAATCCCTGTATCAATTCCTGCTCCAAGAGAGGGACATGGATTTTAAACTGTCAATCAGTATTTTTGCCAGCTGAGATGAAATATAAGGGGTAAAATTTTAAAAATTAACATAAGACCAGAGCTCAAATTGGGCAAGACTACAAAGAATTTTTCAAAAAAACTTTTCCCAAAAGGAGCTAATTACTGTGGGAGAAAGCAATCTTCATGTTTGGCTTGAATAACCACAGAAACAACAAAATGCAAATATTTTTAAAATAATGGGAAAATTAAAGGAAGAAAATCTTTTCATTGCACTCTCAGGGGTGCTTACTTTTTTTTTTTTAATTGAGTGAATGCCTAAATATATGTACCCACACATACACATGAACAGAAAAGGAAACATAGGAAATAGACTAAAAACTCATTCATTTTGCACATAGTTATTGAGCATCTAATATATATTAGGCAAGTACTGAATGGAAGGATTACACCATGGAGTAAGACAAACATAGTCTCTACCCTGAGATAACCTCAACTTTAGTGGAAGAGATGAATACATAAAAGCTAAAGCAATAAATCAATAAATAATTGCAGGTTGTGATAATTATTGAAAGTAAAAAGGAGGAATTGTTTACATTAGATGTTCAGAACAGTGTTGTCTGAGAACTAAAGGCAGAGTGGGGTCAGCGATATCAGAATCTCAGAGAGAGCTTTCCAGACAAAGGGAATAGCAAACACAAAAGCCCCCAAATAAGAAAGAGGTTGGAATGTTCTAGAACTGTTAAAGATCAGGAAACCTGGTGGAGAGTGGTGTGAGATGAAGAAGTGGTGGTCATAGGCCAGATCATTTCGGGCCTGGTAGGCCCTGGGAAGGAGTGAGATTTTACTCTAGATTCAAAGGGAATTCATTGAAGACTTTTAGGGTCCAGATGGCATGCTCTGATTTATGTTTTCAAAAGAATAGAGAGTAATCGAGCAAGAGTGAATGTCAGAAACTGAGTAGAAGCCAATTGCACTATTCCAGGCTAGAGATGATAGGGGCTTGGAGCAGAGGGTGGCAAAAGACATAAAGAATAATGGACAGATTTTAAAGGCAGAATGAGGTGGACTTGAAGGTGAATTGAATGTGGGGCTGAAGGAAAAGATGAACCAAAGAAACCTCTTGGGTTTGTTGTTTGATATGTGAGCATCGTGCCATGTATTGGACTGAGAAATCCCCACAAAGATCTGTGTGTTGGGAGAATCAGGAGATTGGTTTTGAACATGCAAAGTCTTGAGATGCCTATAAGATATTCAAGCAAAGATGTAATTTAGGAAATTAGATCTATGAGTTGAGCTAGATATTATTATATTTAAATAGATAATATACATTACATACAATATAATATATTACATTTTACATACACTATTAATATAAAGCCATCATATTCTGTATTAGCCTAAATACATCAATATATATAGCATGGAGGATTATGTTCAGTAATGTAGTCATTTGATTTTTAGAGAACTGAAAAAATCTCAGACTCTTTTTGGTCATGTTTCATTTTTAATTGTAGTCTAAACACAAACAATACCATTTACAACTTTTTTCCAGTTTCATGCTTTCTGATTTTTGAATATTTGAATTTTCCATTATGAAAAAGTTTCTTATTTAGTTACGGAAAGGGTGAGAGGTCTAAAATTTATGGAAGCACTTGCTGTAAAACTGGTAGGAATAATGTAATATTATTTCACTAAATTCATCACAATCTACTTCCTCACCTTTTTGCAGGTGAGGAAACTGAGATTTAGAGCATTTAAGTAACTTGTCCAGTGACATATGGTCAGGATTCAAAGCCAACTTTTCTTTTGGCACTAAAGGCCATGTCCCATCTTAATAGGGGCTGTAAAGCCCAGAGCATCTCCTTTGCTTCTCTTATAGTTTCCATATTTTTGCCCACTGTTCTTAACATCTCTTTTATTGTTCAACAAACACTTAGAGCATTCCCTATGTTTGTGTTGCTGCTGACCGCATTTCTGCTGGGTTTTGGACATGTTCACCTCACCTCTACCATTTGATGGTCTTCTGCCATTGTATCGGCTGCTTAATAACAAGGTATTCCCAATATCCTTCTCCTCAAAATGTCATAAATAGCCTCTATTGCTTTGGCAGTTTTCTGGACTTCTGCATCCAGTGAGAATTGGCTGTTACCTAAACTGTTAATTTTCTTCTGGCCATAATCCACAGGAAACTAGATTCATTAACTCTGAGTCTTCATAATAGAACAAACAACTTGATTTTCTTCCTCTTTTCTCTTTGTTCTTCCATAATATTTTTTTTCACTATTAAATGTTATTTCGCATTCTCTTATTTCACTTTTAGTATTTTCTTTTTAGATTGTTTTTAAATAATCTCATGCCTTTTTTTTTTAGTCTCAATTTTTCCCCTGTATTTCTTGTTTTTTTGCTATTTGGAAATATGGTATTTAAACCTCTTGGTACTTATTTATTCCTTTGTTTAAACAAACTAACAGCCCCAGCACAAGACTTGACCATTCCATATCAGAAAAAAAGTAGTTGTCGTTGAAAGATATAACTATCTTAATTAGATACATTAGTCAAAGGAAATTCACATTATTTTTTAACAAACTCCTCTGTAGCAATTTTTATGTGCCTGTCACTGCTATAAGCTATGAGCTATTACTTAATCTTTCTAGCCACTCTGTGAAGTAGGTACCATTATTATCTTGTTACAGATGAAGAAACCACCAGGAAAATAGAACAGGAACTCAGAATAAGAAATCCGTATCGACTTTTGCACATGGAAATAGAACCTAATCCAAATCACCTGATGGAAATTTATATTTGGGATATCGTATGATGGAAAGAGGGAAAGAACTGGGAAATGAGGTCTCTTGCTTGCAAAGTAGAGTGTTCCCAGGAGAAGAGAGTTCCACGTGGGAGAATTGAAGAAGGGGGCTGACTTTGTGTGCAGGAAAGGCAGCTATGAAGGCAGACAGACCTCCTTGTGAAGGTAGAAGTCTCTGGTGCTCTTCCTTTTGATAACAAAATAAAAATTTTATGTTAGCTAGAAACTTATCCTTTCCCCTGCTAGGGCTGTAGTAGAGCAATTTGCATATACATGTACTATGTGATGTGCTTTCCCGAAGAGACCAAAGGAACATGGCGCCCTTAGGGAAGGTGGCATAAGCTTCCTGACTGGACTGAGTCAGTTCCATGTGGTGGTTAGTGGTACTGTTGGGTAGTCCCAGCAGAACACTCTTAGAGGAGTATTCTAAAGAAACGTTAAGACCAAATCTGGTAACTCTGATAGAATGCTGAATGCGTCCCTGAAAGGGGGAAACAGGGAACTAGGAAACATTTGTATTTTGTAACACACATGACTTTCTCATACTTTATGAGAAGAATATGAGTGTGATTTCATATTTAATCCTAAAAATAACTCAGTAATAATAAGATACCCTGATGGCATGTTGTAAGTTAAAAAAAAATCACAAACCCACCGGTATCCTATCACCAATGATACATGTACTGCTAAAATAGAGATCCTAAGACTGACGGAATGGACTGTTTGTGGCAATAAGATATCAAATTATAAATAAGATTTAAGGCCATGCCTGATGAGGATTAAGTCACATACCCCTACACTTGAAGAATAAACTATGTTCTAACTGCTGCAAGGTTTTGCTTTTTCTCTAACAGCTAAACAAACCCTGGCCACGAGATAAGCGATATTAAAATAATTACAGTCACAGACTGTCAGACACTGACTAACTGACATCCCATCCCACAAGCCATAACTACAGCTTTGATTGGATAAGAGACTGATTTCGGTAACTCTCTCAATAAGAGACCGCTGACCACGGCCTGGTTCTGGCCTGTTTACAGAGCTTGCACACTGAGTGCCTTTATGTTCCTGCTTCACCTTTTGACATATAGAGCCAAATTTTCCTGCATTTTAATGTGAAGTCTCCACCCCAAAATGAACATGGGATGCATGTAACATGCATGTTTGCTTTTACGCATGCCCGCAGCCCCACTTCATGAATATTTATATCTCCTCCTATAACCTGTTGAATATATGTATGCTTAGCCAACCTGGTTGGCATAAATTCCTGTCTCATCTTTCCTCCTTAAAAATGCCTGCTTTTGGTCTCTGCCAGAGGCTATGCTTCCCAGTCTGTCAGGATGGCTAGCTTGCAAGCTGCAACCCTTTATAAGAAATAAAGTTCTCTCCACATTTAAAGATGTCAATATTCTTCTTTAAAGAAGCTTTTTATGAGAGTTACTGCTTTATCTGCAGCAGATGGTTGAGTTCTATTTGGACTACAATGTATACATGAATTAAAGTCTATTATGTAAAAAATTATAGGTCAAATGAAAATAAACCTACATTGTAACCTTAACCAAAGGCTGCAAAACAAACTAAATTGATAATGATGAGGCAAACAATCCTGTATAATTAAAGAGTAAGACTAGTAGTAAATAAAACTATGACTAACTCAATATAACACTGTTGATGTACTGATAAGAATGGGTGCTTCAAAAAGTAAGAGGACTTTCAAGTATTTGCAATGCATAAATAGTCAACACTTTAGAAAGTTGTTTAACAGCTAGCAGAATGCTGATGTAGAGTCCCCAGTAAATTCTAGGTTAAGTCTAATTTAGTTTATAAATATCATATTGTGGCAATTCTTAATAACTCACTCTCTGTAATAGCTATGAATGTTTTGGGGTTCATGTAACAGAAGATTCCAGCAGGCAGTGGTGTAAGTCATAAGAATATTTATTGTTTATGTACCAAATGCCTGGAGGTATATTGTTTGAGGATGAGATTAGCATCTCCAAAGTTTAGGGCCCTTGACTGATGTCTTTGTGATTCCTTTGGTCTTTCCTGCAGCTGAAGCATCATGTTCTCAGACCTCAGAATTTAAACACAAGAAGCAAGGCTGAGGCCAGAGTGGTGGGAGAACTCCTCCCACACTGACTGTCCCTTTTCATCAGGGAGGACAGATCTTCCCTAGAAGCCTACCTGTCGGACCTCCTCTTACGTCACACTGGCCAGAACTGGGTCCGTGGCCATGTAAACTACAAGGGAGACCAGGAAAATAAATATATAGTACTTTCCCCCAGCTTCTAGAGAGAGATATGGGCAAGGAAGAAGGAAGCTGGAAATGAGTGTTGGGTAGTTCATTAACAAATGTTGGACATATTTCCTTTCTTACTCCATTTGGGCTGCTATCACAAAATACCTAAAACTTGGTAATTTATAAACAGTAGAAATTTATTTCTCACTGTTGTGGAGGATGAGAAGTCCAAGATCAAGGTGCCAGCAGATTTGGTGTCTGGTGAGGGCCCATTCCTCATAGATGGCACTTTCTATGTGTCCTCACTTGGTGGAAGGAAGAATAAAACTCCCTTGGGCCTCTTTCATAAGGGCCCATTTATGAGGGCTCCACCCCCTAAAGGCTCCGTCTCTTTATTTGATTGTATTGGTAATTAGGTTTCAACAAATAAATTTTCAGAGGACACAAACATTTAGACGATAGCATTTTCCTTGTTTAAAATCCTCTACTTTATCTAAATTCTTAATAACTTTAAGTTATATGGCACAGATCTTTCATAAACAGGCCTTTGCCTAGCTCTCTAGACCCTTCCTGACCCTCTCCCGTAGGCAACTGAGGTTCTGGCTATAGTGGAACAATTGTAATTCCTAGACCTCAGCATCCTGCCCTATACCTCTAGGTCTTCACTTTTATGTTCACCCTTTAAAGAAATGGTCTGTGAGCTGGGCGTGGTGGCTCTTGCCTGTAATCTCAGCACTTTGCGAGGCTGAGGCAGGAGGATCACTTGAGGCCAGGAGTTCAAGACCAGCCTGGGCAACATAGCAAGACCTCATCTCTACAAAAAATGTTTTAAAAAATCAGTCAGGCCCCGTGATGCATGCCTGTAGTCCCAGCTGCTTGGGAGGCTGAGGCAGGAGGATCACTTGAGCCCAGGACTTGGACGTTACAGTGAGCTATGATGATGCCACTGCACTCCAGCCTGGGTGACAGAGTGAGATCCTGTCTCAAATAAATAAATAAATAGTCTGTAAAGTACTTTCCAGCATTCTCTATGACCCCAGGCAAAAGTCATGCTTTCCTCTAAGTTTCCACAGCATCCTGTATTCTGCTATAACACTCGATCACATTGTTTTGTGTCTGTTTATTTGTCAGTCTTCCTCACCAAGCCCTGAAGGACAGGGATTTTATCACGCTCACCTTTGGGCAGCCCCTAGCAGAGTGCCAGGCATGTAATAATAGCTCCATAAAAACTTCCTGAATGAATGAATGGGTGGATGGAAACATAGATCTTTGGATATTATTCAATCCATGCTGTCTATGTGTAAATGTCCTAGATATAGGCATGATTTTCTTTCCTTACTTCTTCTTTTTTTTCCTGCAGTTTTGTTCTCCTGCACATTCTTCCCTGGACACTTATCTTACCTGTGAGGCACAGTACTGAGGGGCAGCTGCTGTTTTGTCCACTGTCACTCCCTTGTGGGCTGCTTCCTAAGCCTCGGGTGCAGTCTGATGTCTTGCTGTGTTTCTCCACCATACATCTCTGTGTTGTCTGCCTCCAATACCACGAGGCTGCTCAATCTCCACGGGCCTCAGAGAGGCCCTGTCTACTAAAACAGCCTCCCTCTCGCCTCATTACTTTGCTGCCAACTGTCTTTACCTATCAAATTTTCCTCCCTCTACCCTTTAAATGGGAGAAAATATTTATTTCCATCAGGAAACACTTTGTAACAAAAGGATATGACTGATTTTCAATTTGAAGATCTTCACCATATCCTAAATAGAAAATAAGAGAACACACTCTTTCTAAGGTTATCTCTGGTTTCCTTACTTGCCCAGCCCTGTTATGCCTGAAGAGGGGAGAAGAAGGGGAAGAGAGTTCAGCAAGAAACATTTCACTCCTTCCTGCCTGTTATTTATTTATAATTTTGAGAATGCTCTGTCTCCAGGAGGGAAGTAATGTTACTCTTCTCAAATTCTTTCAGATTGTCAAATGGGCTTACCTACTGATTTCCCTAGACTTCTGACCTAACGTATTCTACACAGTACAACTCTGAGGTTGAATTTCTAGGTGCAAACAGGGTATATGGGTAAGAGGTTGAAGGACTTTGTACTCAGGGCTCAGAATTAAGAACAAGTTGAAGGATCTGTCAATGGACGGGGAAACAGAAACAGTACAGAGGTCTCAGGAGTGCAGGCCTCATGAGTTTTCATAACCTGAACTGACTTTAATATGATGATTAACTAAGGAACATTATATTTTATAGATTGCATTGACTCTAATTAGATAGGGATTGAGAATTAGCACCAATCAGAGTAAAGCTGCTGTTCTGGTTGCAGCCGGCTTTGTTTAAATGGCTAGGTGATAAGAGAATGGGTAATGAAGGTGATAAGAACTGTCTTGAGATCGGCACTGAGCTGATGGCAGTTTGGGAGGTAACTGGAAAGAAAAGCAATTAGTTCTGCAGTGAAGTGGAACTGGTCCTCCAAAAATATGGGGGAATTTTTAGTTGTCAAAATAATTAGTGTGTCGGGAGATTATTGGTAATCAGTAGGTGGAGACTGGAGGTGCTAAACTCCCTGCAATGCACAGGACAGACCTACACAAGGAAGAATTGGCTTGCCCCAAATCTAAAGTGCCAAAGTTACAATTCCTCAATCTGCTCCTGCCCCAGGGACAGACATGGCAACTGGAGAAAAAGCAGTGTTTTGGGTTTATAGCTATACATAAAACTACTAAAGGAAAACCTTTATTGTGGACATTTTGAAGTCAAAACTCTATGGTCCCTTCATGCCTCTTTCTCCTTAAAACAAAAGTTTAGTCTTTTTTTTTTTTAACCTATTTTTTTTTCTTTTAGATAACAGAAGGTTTCTTAGGAAGGCAACTAACAACTTCTTAAAAGCAGTGCAGATAGTAAAAGAAGACGTACTTGTTCTATTATAATTCCCTTAACTAGAAGTGGTGTTTACTGTACTTATCAGTTTTCCCCTCCACTTTGGGCAACTTTTGATTCAAAGAAAATTATGCTGTCCAAGAGGGAAATGCTGGCAACTTATGTTTCTTTTAGATGTTATAAATAAATCTGGAAGCATCTTTAATTTGCCTTCATTTTAGACTAAAATTTAGCTTAGTATACTTATTGTCTCTTAGCACTTTTTTTTTTTTTTTTTTTGAGACAGAGTCTCGCTTTGTTGCCTGAGCTAGAGTGAGTGCCGTGGCATCAGCCTAGCTCACAGCAACCTCAAACTCCTGGACTGAAGCGATCCTACTGCCTCAGCCTCCCGAGTAGCTGGGACTACAGGCATGTGCCACCATGCCCGGCTAATTTTTTCTATATATATATTTTAGTTGGCCAGATAATTTCTTTCTATTTTTAGTAGAGACGGGGCTCTCACTCTTGCTTAGGCTGGTCTCGAACTCCTGACCTCGAGCGATCCACCCACCTCGGCCTCCCAAAGTGCTAGGATTACAGGCGTGAGCCACCGCGCCCGGCCCACTTTTTAAAAATTAATTAATTAATTGTTTTTTCGAGACAGTCTTGCTCTGTCACCCTGAGTAGAGTACAGTGGCATCATTTAGCTCATTGCAATCTCAAACTCCTAGGTTCAAGCTATCCTCTTGCCTCAGATTTTTTTGTAAATAAATACATCTTCTCTTATTGATAAACACTCAATGTTCATATTGATGGTCCACAGTGGAAGTTAATCTGTCTTGTCTCTGGTTATCCAAGATTTTCTCATGATTCCTAAGTTGATTACTTTATCCTACAATCTCACTATGTGTAAACTTGTTTTATTCATCTTGCTCAGAATGATGTGTGCGTCTTTAGTCTGAGGTCTCATGTCTTTATTCACTTCTGGAAATCTCTTAGCCGTTTTTTCTTCAAATCCAAGTCGTTTCATTCTATCTTCTATTTCTCTTAATTCCCTTTTCACATTTTCTGTCTTCTTATTTCTCTGTGCTTTGTTCTGTTTTCATCAATTTATCTTCAATTCGCTAATTTTTTCTTCTTCTGTCTCTAAACCATTATTTAATAAGACTATTGAGATTTTTTTCAAGTGACCCTTATTTCCTTTCTGTAGTTTATAAATAATCCAACTCCTTTCAGCTTTAATGTTTTGCTCATTTAAAAAAAATTCTATCTCTGAACATTTTAAACATGTTTATATTAAAGCCCTGTTTAGATTACTGTATCATCACAGTTGTGAAATCTCCACTTTGTTTACCACTAAACTTTCTCATATAATTTCTGCTTATGAGTCTACCTTCTATAAGAGTTCTGTTTCCTAGCAATAATATCACATGGGTCCGGGAGGCTTCCATTGAGAGTGTTTTCCTGTGGCCTCTACTGAGGTTCTGAACTGGCATGTTCAGACAATTTGAGATTTCTGCTTAATATGGGTGGTGTAAATATAGATACTTTCACCTGAGCATAGGTTTGACTTTTCTGTATAGACTCCTCCACATCCCTCGCTAGCTGGCTGTCTCTGGGCTCTGGTTAAAGTCTATTGGTCTCATGGCAGGAAAATGCTTTCTTGGTTTCCCACTTTAGGCAGTGAATCCAGTTCTTGCTGCGTATAAGCTCTGCACCTTGAGTCTAGTATGAAAGCCTGATTATGATATGGGAAGGGCAGCTTTTAATTCCTTTTTACTCTGAAACTTTTTCTACTTATGTAATCTGGAGATTTTTTTTCTGGTGTTGAGCTTGGCTACATACTGTTAAAATAATTTAAAATGTTCTCTCCAGATATCTATGCTTTGTTTGTTTTGGAGGAGTAGAAAGGTTTTTCCCCTCTGCTTAGCCCACCATCTGAACTGGAAGTCACTTCAGATCTTTTATATCTTTTACCACAAAAGTGTTTTTTTTTTTTTTTTCACTGTGGTACAGATTAGGTATTCCAGAAATGGTTATTCAATTGTTGTATAATTAAAGTTTACATCATATTTTGGCCAAGTTGAACCTTGTACAAAGGAGCTTTAAATCAACCTTATAGAAAATACATAGAGCAAGAAACTAATTCTGGTTTTGGTGGTATGTCAATTTGCTTACTCATTGTATAGTGGAATTTTTTTCCCTCTTTTTCACTATGTAATTGCCTGTTAGGCTAATCTGAGAAATTGATTCTTTATAGTTTTATAATTAAGTGATAGAGCTTTGGGCTTTGGTCTCAGCAGACTCTGGGTTTAAATTACAACTGTCACACGTAAATGTTCAAGTCACATAGTAGGCACTCAGTAATCACTTGCTGAAGGAATAAATTAATGGATGAATGATTTCTCTGAGTATCAGTTCCTCCCAGGCAAAATGTGGCTAATAACAATAATAACACTGGATAGGGCTTTGAGAATTAAGTCAGTTTATCTTTGTAAAGGATCCAGCATAATGTCTAGCACAGAGTAAGAGCTCAACAAATGTTAACTATTATTATTCTGTAGAGTTACTTGAAAGGCATATTTCAGAGCCTGAACATAAAAGAATTAAATAATTATGCATTCCTTTTACTTTTTCTCTTATTTTCCTTATTGCTTTCATCACTTATGTCTTCTTTTGAAATATGTCTACTCTTTGTAGAGTCATGCTCGTAGATGGCACTAAGAACCCAATTTGAATTCATAGTTCTGATTTCCCCCAGCTTAAATTTTGGACAGAAAAGTTTTGACACTTTTATATATTAATAACAATGGAATGGTTGTTTCTCCAGGTAAGTATTTATTACATTGTTGGAAAAATTAAATCAAGAAAGTAGAAGCTAATAGAGGTCTAGCATTTGTGTACCAGTGGAAATTTCATATCATGTTATTTTAAAGGAGAAAGGGTTTTCCTGATTTAATAGATATTAAAAACAAGGAAGAAATAAAAGCACAAATTTCCTGAGGTCATTCTAATTTTCACTGATTACCTTTTTAAAGGGAGTGAAAATATCTTGAAGAAAATTAGATCATCCTATAGTTTTGTGCTATTATTTTCCCTTTATTATTCAACTACAATTTATGTGATTTAAACTATAAATTTTAGAATTCTACTGCATGTCCCTGCTCGATAATAAATACAGAAACTTGTAGTGCCATCTTGTGAAAAAGATGCAGAACTGCATTCTATTCATTTGAATAATTTGAAATATAGCACAGGAAAGGGATATAGAGCAGAAAGTTGTGCATAATAAAGATTAATCAGCATATTTCTGTTAAGGTTGCTAGATTTAATGTTAAAAAATAGAATATAGATGGATTTTACACCCTCCCAGATATTTCTGTAGCATGGATAATAGCCAGAAAGGAAAGGTTAACATATTGAGTTGAAATTGTGAACTACCAAATTTCAGAATATTTTGATTCCAAAACGAAAAGAAAAAGAGGAAAAAATCATGTCTAATGCTCTGATTTGCAAAGCTGTGTACATGATCGAAGCAAAGATGCTGCTAAGCACAACTGAGAGGAGAGGGAGTTGCTTCCGATACTGGGTAACACCTGTACTGTGTGCTCAGCAGAGCCTACGCAAGACAGGGACACTCTGTAGTTGTCACAGGAAGAATCTGGGAGCTGACAGAGGCTATTGCAACTTATAGAAAAAAGTTACCCCTTATGAATAAAAGTCATTCCCAAATATTTACTTTACTTTGGTGTAGGAATATACAGAAAGCATTTGTTTTCAGGCTCAATGTGAAGCACAGGCAAGTTCAAGGCCCTTTGGATGATCTGATGAAATAGAAAAAAGCTGCTACTTGCCCATAGATTCAGGAGCACCGTCCTTGACTGCTTCTCACAGCAGAACACCCCTCCGTGCTTGTATGTTGAGAATAGCTAAACGTCGTCAGGCGAGTGCAGAGATCTGGGAAAGCCACTAAAATGGATTTGTATTTGAGGCTTTACAGGGGGCGAAGTGGAACGAACAAAGAAAGCTTGTTTTTGTTAGGAGGGGATAATAGAAAGAAAATGAAGACTAGCAGACAGAATCTACGGTGCACTGGTGGTTGGGGGTGGGAGGTGATCGGGTGAGGTGAAGGGATGACAACAGCACTTGAAATGGAGTCTCATTTTTTTGTGGCATCATTTTGATGGCCAAAAGATAGCTTCCAGGAAGTATGCAGAAGAAAACAGCAAGGACAAAGAAAAATGGGAGAACAGTAATAATGAAAGGCTTCATTTGGAATAAAAAATTGGATCATTCCCTTATGATCCTGCTCTTATTACTAATATTTTGAGTTCCTTCTTTGATCTCCTGGCCCACAGGAGTTGTCATCAGCTAAATAATTTAATTGCCTCTACTGCCTGCTATATGTCTAAGGAAGTGGCCATGCACATGCAGTGAGGCATGAAACTGAAGGAATTTTACTCCTAAAACCTTGCTTTGAATTTTCTTGCCTTGATGGATTTAACTTAGATCCTTTAATGCCATAATAATTTGGTTTCATATTGAATGTCCTTTGGGCTTTCATTGTCATTTATTTTTTTTTAAGAAGTTTTCTATGAGTTCAAAATAATCCTTTTGGTGAAAAGGCAATTCAATTATAGTGACAGCATAAAAGGAACCCAATGTGATACAATTCTCTATTGAGATCAGATTTACTGCTAAACCCAGATGATTTTATAAAACTAAAATTTGTATTTGCATTTCAAGACACTTGACTGAGAGGCTTGATCAGAACCTAAAGCATCAAATAAAAGTGAATCTCTCATCTAAATAAGACAGACTGAATTAAGAGTTTAAGTGACTCTTTTAGGAACCTAAGTTACCATGGCTCAGCCATGTACGCAGGTTTGAAAGCATGATTGTAAGACATCAGATCTCCCCCCAAAACCATTCCGCTCATAGGCAGAGGAGAAAATGTCTAGTTCCTTCCATATCGTGAAGGCAGTTTCCCACGCCACAGGAATGGTTAACACACTCATTCCTAACCTTACTACAAAAGACAAATACATTGTACTACAACTCATTTTACTTTAGAAGGCACAATTCTCTGAAGACCTAACTTCTCTGTTTAAAATTGTGGCTCCACCACTCAATGGCAATGTGTCCTAAACCTCTCTGTCTCGATTATATTTAATTGCAAAATGGGGTAATATTAGTCACATGGGCTATAATATCTCATAGGCTATAATGAGATAGCAATGCTTGGCATATTTTACATTCCCCTAAGCATTGCCTATTATTATTATTATATGCAAAGAATCAGCATATAAATGTATATGTTTATACGTTACTAGTGATCATAGAGATGAGATCATAAAATTCTGCATTGTATGCCTGGAAAATTGAACTTTCTGAGTGGTGACCAAGGGTGAGATGTTAGAAGACAGAATGAAGGAATTCTGTAAAGGTTTAAGTGAAACACAGGAGGAAAATAGTGAAGCAGAGAGATGTTTTTGTAGACATGGAGAAAAGAATATTAGTTGTTGGTAGATGCTTAGTAAATTTTTAGAATGGGAATTGATAGCAGAGGTTCAGATTAGGACCAGAAATAGAGAAATGATTCAGGAGCAGCCTAGGGGGTTACTGAAGAATTACCACAGACTGGAGAGATTTGGGACACCCCCTACTTTCCGTTCTCAGTTTCTCACATATTTATCAGAGCATCTATAACTGTTTATGGAACTTAATTGTTTATATTCCCATCTTCCTCTCTTGCTATTCCAAATGTGGTGCTAGCACTAGCAGCATGCACCTCACCTCACTTCCTAGAAATCAGAAGCTCAGGCCCTACCCTAGACCTACGGCATTCACTCGTGCATTTTTAACAAAATGCCTTGGTGTTTCCTATGCACATTGCGGTTTGAGAAGCACCACTTTCATAGACCTTAAGCCTCTAGTATGGCGCCTGGCACTCAGTCAAAGCTTAATGGAAGTTTATTGAATGAATTAAGTTGAATTCCTGGAGGCCACCAAATAAAGCTCCAGGTGGAGATGAAAAAGTAATTTCATCCCCAAACCAATGCCTTGACCTCTAGCTAAACTTCTACAGTGACTACAGAAACTAAGATAAGTCATCTGCCTTGGCCCAGGTATAGAAGGAAGGTGCTGAAGGTAGAATGGCATGATTAAGAACTGGAGCTAGTGTGCAGATGGAGCCTGGGAAGGAAGGGCGGGAAATGGTCTAAGGAGACTCTGGGAGTATGTTATGAGAGTCCACCCACGATAGTACGATATATGAAATCCTCCAATGATTCCTGGTGTCCTACACTGAGGAAGACTGTGTGTGGCAGTGGGATGGAAGGGCAGGAAGTGGTGCCCAAATCTGGGGAAGGTGGGTTATCAGGGAGCTTTGTTTAGACAATTTCCTCAAGGATCTTAAATTGTAAAAGAATTATGTAGAAGGGGCCCCTACCTATTCCTCCTAGATCACGTTTTCAGATGCACATAGAAATTGCCACTTAAACAAGTTTTGGCATTGACCCTAAGTTATTGGATATGCTGACAAGGACTTTGAAGTATTCACCTAAAATATCAATTTAAAATGTTCATTTTCTAGACTTCCTTTTTTATTTTTTTTAAAAAAGCTATGCCTTTGTTTTACCTTAGCTTTAAAAGGACAGAAGCATCTTTCATCCTTTCTCTTACACGTAATCCATCCATAATTCTTAATCTAACCTTTCTTCACAATTTGTTTCACATACGTTTCTTCCTTTACATTTCTGAAGCTACCAACCTGATTCAGGGACTCATAACTTGATGCCTGAGACAGTCTTCTAACTGGGAACTTGGCATCGTGGTTGGAACTCTGGAGTTAGGCGGACTGGGCTTGATTTTCTCTCCATCTCTTGTTACACGTGTGACCTTAAATTACCTTTTTTTTTTCTTTTGAGACAGAGTCTCACTCTGTTGCCCAGGCTAGAGTGAGTGCCGTGGCGTCAGCCTAGCTCACAGCAACCTCAAACTCCTGAGCTCAAGGGATCCTCCTGCCTCAGCCTCCCGAGTAGCTGGGACTACAGGCATGCACCACCATGCCCGGCTAATTTTTTCTATATATATTTTTAGCTGTCCATATAATTTCTTTCTATTTTTAGTAGAGATGGGGTCTCGCTCTTGCTCAGGCTGGTCTCGAACTCCTGAGCTCAAAGGATCTGCCCACCTCGGCCTCCCAGAGTGCTAGGATTACAGGCGTGAGCCACCGCGCCTGGCCTACTTAACTTTTCTGTTTCAGTTTCCTCATCTTTAAAATGGCAATAACCGTGGTATTTTCCTTGCTTAATTGTAATGTAGAAGTAAGATAGTGCCTGTATGTAAATTAAAACACATCATACTGGTTAGGAGCACAGACTCTGGAGCCACCCTGCTTGGTTAAATGTTTGGCTCCCCAATAGCTCTATGTCCTAGAGCAAATTGTATCTATGACTCAGTTGTCTCATTTGAAAAATGGGGGTAATGATAGTACTTACCTCATAGAAGTTTTATGAGGATTCAATGAACAAAGTGCTTCATTATATCTGGTACATAGTAAGTGCTATACGAGTATTTCTTAATTTAACAATTGCACACAGATGCATTCCAAATTTGTTTTTCTATTGCCTGACTTTAGTTTCACCACTGACTCAAATCATCCACATTGATCCCTTAGGAATCTTTCTAAAACATCCTTCTCATCTTCAGTTAGAATGTTGCAGCCACAAATAATAGGAAACTTGACCCGTAGTGGCTTAAACCAAAGTATATCTGTTTACTTAATTGGTCATCTGAGAGAAAGTGGACCCAGAACTGATTAAAGAGTTCAATAATATCATCAAAGACCCAGATCTCTTGAGTCCTCAGAGTGTAAGAGAGATCTTTCCTCATGGAGCCAAGATTGCTGCTGAAGCTCTAAAGTACCACATCCTTACTCAACAGAAATTACAACATGTGGTCATAAGGGGAACTAGATGGAAAAGACGGTAGAAAGATGATTTTCTCCTTGTACAGCTTTCTCTTTTTCAAAAAAAAACTTTTCCAGAAGCACCCAGTAGATTTCTTTTACAGCTCATTGCTCAGACTTGTGTTAAAAGTGGTCATCATTCACTAAAACTAGGCAGACTCAAAGAAGGAATGGCTGTCAGAAAGGCAGTTGACAGTGCCTGCTACACATCATGTCACAGTCTTGCTGTGCAAAACCCTTTTTATGTTAATGCATTACCTGTTGAAAATGCTCTAACCTTCTTCAGCAAGTTTTGAGACTCTCCCGTGATGTAGCCTTTCCACTGTCCCAGTCTCATGTCCAGGGGCCTCTATAAATCTACATGGTGCCAAACCATCCCGTTAGCCATCACCCAAACATGCCCTGTGCTTTGCTGCTGCTGTGGTCTGAATGTGGTCCCCAAAATTCATATATTGAAACTTACCAATGTGATAGTATTAAGAGATGGGGCCTTTGGGAGGTGATTAAATCATGAGGGCTTAGCCCTCATGGGATTAGTGAATTTATAAAAGAAGTTGAAGGGAGTGCCCTAGGCCCTTTTTGTCCTCCTGTCCCTTCTTCAGTGTGAGGACATAGTGTTCCTCCCCCTCAGAGGAAACAGTGTTCAAGGTGCCATCTTGGAAGCAGAGACCATGCCCTCACCGGACACCAAATCTGCTGGCGCCTTGATCTTGGACTTTCCCACCTCCAGTACTGTGAGGAATAAATTGCTATTATTTATAAATTACCCAGTCTGTGGTGTTTTGTTATAGCAGCAGGAATGAACAAAGTTATGTTTTTGGTTGATTAATTATCTGGATATAGCTATGTATTCTTTTATTCACTCAACAACATATTCCTGAATTAATTGAACACATACTACTTGTATAATATGTGTCAAAAAGTATGCTAAGTCACAATGCTTTTGGCTCTACACAACTGCTTCAACAGAAGTTGGCCGAGACAGGTAGTGTCTTTTATTATCTCCCTTAACAATTGGTAGGTGGTTGCTAGGTGGGTATAGTGGTTTAATGATGTCCGGTTTCAGGGTTGCTATCTCTGCTTCTCTTGACTTCATAGTTGCAGTGTGGCTGCTGCAACTCCAGACATCACATCCTCACACAATCACATTTAGAAGCAGGAAACAGAGAAGTGCAGGACAGAGTTTTGTCTCACCATCTTTTTATTGTAAAGATGGAAAAGCCTTCCCAGGTATTTTCTAGATTTCCTATTGCATCTCAATAACTAGCATCAGATTAAATGCCTGCCCCTAGACCACTGGTCCCATCTTCCCTGGGATGAAGAATCTCCTGAGATGTGAACTAAATTGGGATTCTGCTAATAAGAAAAAAGGAAAAGAAAGTGAATTTTCAGTTGCCAAAACAAAAATGATCTTCCCAGATGAGTGATATACACATGATAAAAGGGCCATGGTTCCTGTCCTGATGAAGCTGACTCCCAGCAAGGGAGACAAATATTAAATCTAAAAAATAAAACTGTACATTGTGATGACTGATTCAAAAGGGATTAAATAAGGAGCTGAGCAGTAGGCTGATGTCTACTTGAGGCAGGGTATTTCTGGAAAGACCTCTATCGGGAGGACATTTAAACTGAGACCAAAGATGAGAATGAGGCTGGGCGTGGTGGCTCACACCTGTAATCCTAGCACTCTGGGAGGCCAAGGCGGGAGACTAGCTCGAGGTCAGGAGTTCGAGACAAGCCTGAGCAAGAGCGAGACCCTGTCTCTACTAAAAAATAGAAAGAAATTAACTGGACAACTAAAAATATATAGAAAAAATTAGCCAGGCATGGTGGCACATGCCTGTAGTCCCAGCTATTCGGGAGGCTGAGGCAGGAGGATTGCCTGAGCCCAAGAGTTTGAGGTTGCTGGGAGCTAGGCTGACGCCATGGCACTGTAGCCTGGGCAACAGAGTGAGACTCTGTCTCAAAAAAAAAAGAAAAAAAAAAGAGGGTAGAGCATTTCAGGGAGGAAATTGTGTCCCCTCTGCTGAATTCAGAAATTATCCCCTCCTTAATGAGTAGCACCACTGCATTTTTGGAGACTTGACCTTGACTGAAGTTTGGGTCTGATGGAATAAAAATAATCCCATCCCATCTTGCCAATGTTTGGTTCAATAATGAACCTGAGCCCCAATTGTGGTCAGTAAGATGCAAGGAGAATGGTATTAAAGAGTTCTGTGAAAATTCTTCCTTTCTCTTATTAGAAAGCAACAGGAAGCACTGGTGTCTATTTCTCCCATTGGATATAAATAATACAGCTGTGATTGTAACTGGCAGCCATTTTATGACCATGAAGTGACCATGAGGATACCATTTTAAAACCATAGGTTTCCTCATCTGTAAAATGGAGACAATGTTTATCTACTTCATAAAGGATACAGCTGGCACTTTGGATGCCAATGAAGAGATTAAAGGAACCCAAGTCCTTGATGACATGGTTGAGTGTCCAATCCACCAAACCAAACTTTATGTTATGCAAGTTAATACATTTCCTTGTTGTTTAGTCAGTTTAATTTAGGGTTTCTGTTACTTGTAGCTGGAAGCGACTTATCTGATACAGTGATATATGAGGGCTGTTTCTATTTTTAATTGTCAGAGAGTCACTGATTTATTTCAAATTCTCAAGAAAGATTATTTGTATGAAGTATTGTTCAATGAGTATTGTAAAGCACTTTTCTAATAAAATGGAATCAGCAACCTAATCTTATAAGACAACAAAAAAATCAGCTTAGGAATAATGGATTAAGCATTTTACTTATCTGAAAATGAATATATATTTCTTATTAATGTATTCTACAATTCAAGTCATATTTTAATACTAAAACCTCACTGAAACTAATTTTTTGAACTCTCATTTGGCATAAAAGATGCAAATATTGAAGGTCTATGTTTTATCCTTCCCTCAACCTTGAGTAATTGTAGGAATTGAAAATTAGGTCTATGGAAAGAACATCTTGAATATTAAATATGCAAAACACTATAAACATGAAAATATATTCACACAAAGTCAGTGGTTTGACTGGTTGAAATATTGATATCTTAATTTCATTTAGAAAATTGATTTATTAAAATACAATGAAGCTTAATACTTCAAATTAATTTTATTTACTACTGGAACACTGAGGTTGTAGAAGGAATGTTAATTTAGAAATCAAGAGCTTTTTGTATTAGTTCCATCCCTGGCCCCAGTTGTGTGGTCGCAGGGACATAATTAACCTCATGTTACCTTCTCTAGCAAAGTGCAGAGAGGTTGGGAACCTGTGAAGTCCTTCTAGTTCTATAATTCTGTAATTTAAATTGCCTTAATTTACTAAAGTAAAAATAACTGTAGACACATTTTTATAGGCACAAGTTACCTACTCTATTTCCAATTCCAAATTGGTAATTGTTTCTAATTCATAACTTTGTCTCTTTTCAAATATTTCTATCTGGAATTATTTACTATGAACAGGTAGGAAGCTCCCACACAAATGAGTTTTAATTAAAATACCTGCATACTATGCACTGGCAAGACACATTACTTAAAGAGAGGTGCAAATAGATTGTCATAAAGAGAAAGGAAAATTTGCTCTTTGTGTTGGTTAGAAGCAGGATTAAAATTAAGCATGATCTTTAAACCAGCAATATATTTCATAAGCCATGAGATTATCATTAACAATATTCCTGTTGAGAATGCCACTGTTGACATTCTCACTTATAGCGTAGTACATGGTGTGTCAGCAGGATTAGTTTTGAGGTGTGGTTTATATATAGTGTTTGGTTTGTGCTGCAGTGTCTGCTATGACAAACATGTTTCCTTGGTTCAATGACCCAAGCCAGCATGTGCAAATGTGAGCAGCAATGATGACTTTCTGTGTACCTTCCTTGATCTTAGCAGACTAATGTTATGCTTGTTTCCTTTGATCTACTGTTCCTCTTATTTCTCTCTTCACCCCCGCCCCAACAAAAAGACTTGTGTATTATACATGACTATTAATTTGGGGCATTTTCTTAGTAACTCACTGCCTTCTCTAATTTTAAAAGGCAGTAGTACTTAACCTTTGGCTTGATAAATATGATTCAATTGAGTTAAACTGCTGTTCTTCTGGAACTTAAAAGGTAAAATGCCAATATAAATATGTGGTAATTATCACCAGAACTGTTCATTTTTAACTATTAAATTTAAACAAAGAGCAATTGCTGTTTGTTCATGCAAAACAAACAGTGCCTGCTTAAGATCTTTTTGATTAATCTGCTTCCCTGCCTGCAGATTCAAGAGAAAACACTGCCTCAGGCTCAGTACACACATCTATGGAACAAAAAAAGCTTTGCTGTCCCAGTCGATTGTTAGGGTTTTCCCAAAGAAGGGGTTCAGTGGTAAATAATGCAAGATCAGCTGGGAGAAGGGAGACAGAACTTGGGAACAGGCCAATACATCCAAAGCTTGGCAGATGTAGCCCAATTCTAGAACAGGTTTGGAAACAAAAGAGGTGCTTTGTTGTTGGGTTGAATAGGTGAAGTAGAGGGATTGACAGAGAAGAAAACTGTTATCACAGTGCCAGATCATACTAGAAATTGCATCTATTATAAAAGAAGATAATAAGAAGGAGAAGACTTAAACCCAAAACTGCCTAGCAGAGGTGGTGTTGCCAGTGCAAAGGTCAGACACATGTCCCTGGGACTGTGTTTAGTGGAATGGGTCGCCCAGAGGGACACCAAGGAGTGGGAGAGGTTGATAGAGCCAGAAAGAAAGTAGAAGGCTGTGTTGGAACCCCCCACCCATCCTCCCTCTGCTTCCCAATGTGAATAAAAATCCACAGAAAATTACAACGTACAAAATGTGGTTGGATTTCTTATAGAAACCAGTGTAAAGGTGCAGATGGATGTTCAGTACATATGCAGTGAAAGGAAGAGCCCTTCCAGGGAGCTGTGGGACATTGCAGGGAAGGATACAGATGGGCACAGGCTGGGGTGGGAAGGGAGCCCCGCGTGACCGCTAGGTTACACGAGAGGAGTGATCCGATAACTGCCCACTGGATTTTAGGCACTGGCCAGGTCTTTCATAGCACTGGTGTTACCAGATCAAGGGAGGACAGAACTGGGCTCAATCCCCTGGGAGGAGGGCAGGCGGGAATGAGGTGATGAGATCCCAGCTGCTTGCAAGAGACACTGGCTGAGCTCCCATGGGGAGCCAGGGCTCTGACCACGTGGCTAAAGTTGTGTGTGTGAGTGGTGTTGGGAGTTGGGAGTCTGTGTGTGGGAGGTGTTGGCCAGGGGAGAGGAATCTTAAACACCCAGATGGAAGAAGCCAGCTAGGCAGTGTGGCCCCCAGTAGAATTATTTATAGCAGTGGTCCCCAACCTTTTTGGCACCAGGGACCGTTTTCATGGAAGACAATTTTTCCATGGACCAGGGGGTGGGGATTGTTTCAGGATGATTCAAGTGCATTACATTTATTGTGTACTTTATTTCTATTATTATTACATTGTAATATATAATGAAATAATTATACAACTCACCATAGGTTGGGGACCCCTGATTTATAGGATTCTCTTGAATATTTCACATCCTATGGGTTCCTTGGTTGAGAAAGTTGATATGCAGATTCACTATCTTCTCACTTAATTTTGAGGCAGGGCAGGGTAGACAGCAGTTGCAGGGGGACATCAGTCTATCTGGCAAGGAGCTAAGACAGGGACAGGAATTGACGTCAACATGGACAGAGTGTGATTTCTGAAGGGGGAGACTTGTGAATAACCTATGACAGAACAAGTCGAGACAATGTATGATCAAGTGCCATTATATGACAAAGATGAGATAAAAAGGAGGGTATTATAAACATTGATTCGTCTATTAAAGAAATGTTGAGAAAATGCTATGGTTCAAGAACTATTCTAGGTACTGAGGACACAAAGATGAGTGATATCATCACTGTAGCTAAAGAAGCTACCTGTCTGGTAGAGAAACATGACAGTTAAAGAAAAATTAAAGCCTGATGTGTTATATCAGATGCAAGCACCACATCTTATGGAAACTCAGAGGAGGATATCCAGCTCAGCCTGGGAGCTAGGGACAACCTCTCAGAGGAAGAAAGTCACATCAAGTAGGATGTCAGCCCTCCTTTGTAGAGAAAGAGACTGATATCTGGAACAGGGAGTCCTGGTGTTCAAATCCTTTTTAAGGAAAGGTAGGCACAAAAACTAATGTTCAGCTCTGGTCCTAAATCAGTGAAATGAGAGAGTTAGGACAGACCATAGGGATTATGCAGCCAAGTTTTCTGGAACAAAAGTAACCCCAAAGTCCTTCTTTGCCTCCTTCTGTTTTGTCCTTCACCCTGACTCTCACCCAAGAGCAGACCACCCACCTTGGACCCTGTCAGGCTGAGGCTGCAGGGGCCGTCCCCAAGCCCACGGCTCCTCCTCAGCAGCAGATGAGGGAACTGCAAGGATTGCCTGCCCATGGGTTTACCATTTGATCTCTTTTCTCAGCCCAGGGACAACTCCTTTCTTCTCATGGCAATCAATAAGATGCCTTATAAATGACCAACTTTAATAAATATTCCACTACCTTTGGGGAGAGTTTATGAAGGGACAGGGTGAGAGGAGGCCTGACCTCTTCAGAGAGGTCAAGAGTGCTGTGTGCATAAAGTTTTGAAACATAAAGAAAACTAGAAATGGATATTCTTAACCAAGGGAACCATATGCCAAAGATATCAGGCATGAAAGATCCCAGTAAGTCTAGAAAATGCCAAGGAGTGCAGTATGGTTGGACCCTGGGAAGTGAGGGAGGATCATGGGGGGCATCACTCTGTAGAGACTGATGGGTCATTGGATGATTGGTTGGATGCTTATTGCAGAACCATCACTTGCTCATATAAAAAGCCCACTTAAGCTTTTTCTGCAGTTTACTTACTCTATCCTGATTCTCTTCCAGTCCCAGAACTTATTAAAATGAGTGATTAACTACATGCTCACTGCAAATTGAAACGTGTTGGAGAGTGTCCAGGAGGAATGAGGTTCAATTAGCGTGAAGGCAGCATTGTAGTCTTGGGAGAGGACACTATTGGGCACACTGGGCTGAAACTCTGGGATTAAGACAAGAGAGGGCATGAGCCACATTGTAACTCCCAGGCAGCAGACTGGGATGAGAAAGCAGCTCAATGACAGGAAGAGAAGCGAGGTGAATCTGCTTGGTTCAGAGCCTTGAATGAAGGGTAAAGATGGATCATTTTAAGAGCACCTTAGAACAAAGTTATACATAATGACTCCCAACCCAGATCTAAAGAGAGATTTACCAAGATTTTGAGGGAGGCGTACTGTATTGGTTATCATTGGTGTAAAACAAACGAACCCAAAACTTACAGACTTAAAACAACAGTATTTATTATCTCACAGTTTGTGTGTGTCTGGAGTCTGGGCATGGCTAACTGGGTGCTCTACTTTAGGGTCTCTCACAGGCTGCAATCAAAGCGTTAGCTGGGCTGCAGACATCTCAAGGCTCATCTGAGGGAGTATCTGCTTCCATGTTCACTCACGTGGTTGTTGACAGGTTTAGTTCTCTTGCAGATTGTTGGCCAGAGGCCTCCCTCCGTTTTTTTGCAACATGAGCCTCTCCATAGGGCAGCTCACAACGTGGTCTCTGGTGTCCATCCCAGGGCAAACACAGAAGGCTCGGAAATCAGAGCCTTTTGGTAACCTGATCATGCAAGTGACATCCCATCACTTTGCCGTTCTGTTTGCTAGTAGCAAATAGGTCCAGTCAACTCTCAAGGGGGCGTATGTGTGAACAGGTGGGAATCGCTGAGAGCCACCTTAGAAGCTGTTTAGCACAGGCCAGTAAAACACAGGAAGAATAAGCCCCACTAAAACTCTCACCTGGGGGCAACGCTGGAGATGAAGCCTGAGGCTACAGATAAGGGAAAACATTGAGAGGAAGAGAAGAGGAATCCTCCTATTTAGGCATTTAGGAACAAGTGTAGAGAAAAGAAGAGACTCCAGAAGGTGGCAAAGAAGAAATACTGTCAGGATGTCTCAGGAAATATGTGAGACATCTGCTGGGCAAAGAGTTGTAAGAATAGAATTCCATTTTGCTGCTAATGACTTATTAAGCAGAATTCTTCTGAAGCTTGCAAATCTTGAGATTGAACAGTCACAGCTGGATACAGGTTCTCTCCATAAGGCTGGGAAGAGGGCTCCTGACAGGCCCAGACTCCCATCCTCCTGTTTAGCAATCACAAACTTTTTTTGCCTGTAGTATATTTTAATCCCATAAAAAGGCTGGTTGGCCTGCTTATGTTATATTGGTCCACTACTGGAGCAATCATTCTATCCAGGAGGCTGTGGCATTGCGATTGGCTTACCCTGAGACTCATCCCCACCTACGTGGCTAAAGACTGAGGCCCCCTATCCTAGCAGTGATTAGCACTATTCAACAAGTGTTTCCACTTCCTTTCCTGGGCTTGTACATCCTTGTACCATTGGAGTAACTAGTGGCCATGTGACTTTCTTTGGCCAATGAAACTGACCAAGAGTGATAGGTGTTACTTTAAATAAAATGACGTTATTGAGCTATAATTTATATACCATAAAATCCACCCTCTTAAATTAAACAATTCAGTAGTTTTTAGTATATTGATAGAGTTGTGCAACTATCACCACTGACTCCAGAACATTTTTACCACCCCAAAAAGAAACTCCATATCCATTAGCAGCCATTCCTCATTTCCCCCTCCTCTTCTCTCATTAGCCATTAATAATCTATTTTCTGTGTCTATGGATTTGCCTATTCCGGACATTTCATATAATATCTGGCCTTTTTGTGACTGGCTCCTTTCACTTAACATAATGTTTTCAACGTGCATTCATGTTGTAGCATGTATCAGTACTTCCTTCCTTTCTATGGTTGGATAATATTCCATTGTGTGGATATACCACATTGTGCTCATCCATTCATCAATTCATGGACATGTGGGTTGTTTCTACTTGGGGCTGTTAGGATTAATGCTGCTGTGAACATTTGTGTAGAAGTTTTTTTGTGGATGTGTGTTTTCGTTTCTCTTGGTTATACAGGTAGCAGTGGGCTTGCTGGGTCATATGGCAACTCTCTGTCTTTCAAGAAACTGCTGAACTGTTTTCCAAAGCACTTACATCATTTTACATTCTTACCAGCAATGTTTAAGTTTCCAGTTTCTTCATCAATGCTATTTATTTTCTGTTTATAAAATTTAACTATCCTTTCTGGTATCTCATTGTGATTTTGGTTTGCATTTTCCTAATGACTAGTGATGTTGAGCATCTTTTCACCTCCTTATTGGCCATTTATATATCTTCTTTGGAGAAATGTATATTCAAATCCTTTGCCCATTTTTTAATTGGGTTGCTTTTTTATTGTTGAATTATAAGAGTTTTTTTTTTTTTGTATATTCTGGATACAAGTCCTTTGTCAGATATATGATTTGCAAATATTTTCTCTCATTTCTTGGGTTGTCTTCTTACTTTCTTGATAGGGTCCTTCGAAGCTCAAAGTTTAATTTTGACAAAGCCCGATTTATCTATTTTTTTCTCTTATTGCTTGTGTCATATATCAGAAATCTGAGGTCACAAAGATTTATTACTATATTAAGAGTTTTATAATTTTAGTTTTTAAGTCTAGCTTTATGTATTTACTTTTTTTTTTTTTGAGACAGAGTCTTGCTTTTTTGCCAGGGCTAGAGTGACTGCCGTGGCGTCAGCCTAGCTCACAGCAACCTCAAACTCCTGGGCTCAAGCAATCCTTCTGCCTCAGCCTCCCGAGTAGCTGGGACTACAGGCATGTGCCACCATGCCCAGCTAATTTTTTCTATATATATATTTTAGTTGGTCAGATAATTTCTTTCTATTTTTAGTAGAGACGGGGTCTCGCTCTTGCTCAGGCTGGTCTCGAACTCCTGACCTCGAGCGATCCACCCACCTCGGCCTCCCAGAGTGCTAGGATTACAGGCGTGAGCCACCACACCCGGCCCTTAAGTCTAGCTTTACATTTATATTCTGCACTTACATTTTACATTTAGGTCTATAATCTATTTTGAATTAATTTTTGTATATGGTATGAGGCTCAACTTCATTCTTTTTTATGTGGATATCTAGTTATTACAACACCATTTGTTAGAAAGACTATTCTTTTGCCATTGAACTGTCCAGGCAACCTTTTCAAAAGTCAATTGGCCATAAATGTAAAGGTTTAATTCTGGACTCTCAATTCTATTTTATTGATCTATATGTCTAGCTTTCTGCCAGTACATGTGTGTTTCTTCTACGTGCAAGTTTGAAGAGCCAGTGAATGCTCTGCCACACTTTATTCCTCTGCCCCTTCATTGGCAATGCCACTCAAAGAGGCTGGAATCCTAGTCTGAGTTCCAGAGTGATGGTCACATGGAGAAGAGTTCCGAGCAAAGTGCACTGGGACAGACAGTATGAGTGAGAATTAAGCTTTTATTTGAACTTACTAATATCCAAAGTTTGTTTACCGGCCTGTCCTACGGATACAGAACTGCAATTAATGACTCCACATAGAGGGGGGTAGAATCCACCAAAACACCAGAAGAAGGGAAATGAGAAAGTACACTGGACAAGCAAAACTTTAGCTATAGTTTTAAACTCCAAGGGCTTTAAGCTACCTCTCATTGTGTTTTATATTTCTCGATGTAGCCTGGGGAAGTCTTGGTTACCTTACCAACATCAACAGACGTGACTGACTACTATGTCCTGGGTTCTGGGGTGCTAGTAATTCAGTGTACAAATGGCATCTCTACCTGCAGGATCTTACACTTTAATTGGAGATACAGATTATATCATGGAAATTAAAAAATAATACAAGCTACCATGTAACAAGTGGTGCTAGAGAGGCCTAAACAAGAAGAAATGAGGATGAGTTAGCGTAGTTAAGGAGGGCTTCACTGTGTCATGACCGCAGTTGTGCCTTCAGGGACAAGCAGAGGTTGGATAATCACAGAGGAAAAGGAAGATGCATTGGTACAGGGGAGCAGAGGGGTTGGCAGAGAAGCAGCAACCTGCTTGGGAGACAATGAATAAATAGACCTGTAACAAGAAGCTTTGTTGAGAAGTAGACATCAAAACAGTTTGGGGGCTAAATTGAAGAAGTCTGTGAAGAATGAGTCTGAGTTTTATTCTGTAGGGAGTGGAAAAATATGAAAACTTATGGAGTGGGAAAACGATGTTTGTGTGAAATTAATCTTATGGCAGTGACATTGGAAGCAGTGAAGGTAATTTTATTTCATCTTCGTTACCTCCGAAATGACCACTAACATATCTGTTTAATGTATGTGATTTGCCTTAGCTCATCAGTACGGTTCTGTGGCGACCTGGCAGTGCCAATCACGTTGCTGGCATTCTCCAAACTGGAAGCAGCCTAACTGAATATTACCATCTAATATTGGGGGTTTCTAAATTGGGTAGGATAGCACCAGTACACGGAATGATCATGTGTATCAAAATGGTCAAAAAACATACTGAATGTGGGGCTTCAAATTTTTGGATTCACCGGGGCCTTACAAACAGACTCCAGAGACAAATGGTAGACTTTAATAGTGAGGGAAATTGAAGACTCAACCATCTGAATGTGGCAATTATGAGCCATTTTGAGTGAGAGTTAGCAAATATTTTCCCAACTGTCAATTCTGAGAAACATGCAAACAGATTCTGTGTAAGTGAATGCAGCAGTGAACCTGTGTCTCTGCTAAACCACAGAGAAATGAAATAAGCTGATTTAAAATTTCTAAAGGGAACTTAAACCACCTGCTAAGTTGTAGAATTTAATTTGCAAGATGAATACTTGGCAATGTGACACTTCTTTCATAGCTTCATTTGCTGTTTTAATAAAAATGTTCACAATGCTTTGGTTCCATCTGTTAGAGAGAGTGAAAACAGCTAACTGCTATTCAAACAACAAAAAATACAGCTTTCTAGAAAACTATACCCAGTGCCGCCAAAATGTAAAGAGGTATTTATAAATTTTAAACTTCTGCCGCACTTCTAAAAAATGTTGTAGTAATTGCGCTGCATCTTGGACTCAACATATAAATAATTTATGCAAAAATTTTAAATTTAAATTATCCCCCACACTCTAAATGCAAACAAACGCTTTCAAAGTTATCATGACCATGAATCTTACTGCAGCAGGCTACAGATTTTCATTATAACAATTTGTAAGCAAATATTTGGTTATTTTTATAAGCCACAAATCTGGCTGAAGGAGAAAATGATGTATAATAAACAAAAACTGTGCAAACCACAAAGTATGTTTGTCATTACATTTCCAGATTGGAGATAACCATAAGCTATAGTACAGCAGCCTCCCTATTTATTAATTGACTTTCCATAGTTTTTTATTTCTCAGAATAGATCAAGATTTTATAACTTGCAATAAGAATTATTTCTCAAGCACTAACTCCAGTACTTAATACTGTGTAGGCATGTGGTAGGCACAATCGGTATGTTTGCTGAGTCAAAGAAGTACAATAGTAGTCAACGTTACAACAAGGAGAGACAATGCAGGGAGAGATATAAAAATGGCAACAAAATATGGAAAAAAGAAAGAAGAGCCTTTCCAACTCTCTGTCCCATGGAATTGTCTCAGACATTCATTTTAGTTTGTCTTATCTTGAGGTACCGGGTAAAACTGAACAGTTGTTCAGGGAAGAAAACAAAGGCTGACATTAGGAAGTCTGTAGAATGTCCTGTTGTCTTTCCCATGTTCTCGTCCCATCAGAAAACTGTGTATTTACCTTTCCTGCAGAAAGGTAGGGTTATGAGAGTCTCAACTTATGATTCAATCTTGTGTTAGATTCAAGATCTCATGGCCTTATATATCAGTTCAATAGATAGTGAGAGATAGTCTCTTTGAATATTAGTTGTAGATATTTGAGTTTAAACCTAGGCACTTTATAGGTAAAGAAACTGACACCCAGGAGGTTAAATGACTAGTCAGCTAATTACCCACAGAATAGGAAATAGACATTATAGTTCCTTAAGATCATTCTGAATTCTACCTAATTTAAAATTCAAATTAAGAAGGCAATGAACAATAAATAAATGTACTCTATTACCTAGTCATTTCATAACAACAATAAAATTTATGTCTCACTGTCAATTTTAAGGTGGGCGAGAAGCACCTGAAGGAAAGAAACTGTGTTAAATGCAGAGAGGTATTAGTTTTCATACACTTGGTAATGAAGCCTAGACTTGGAGACCAGGCTCTGTCTCATACCAATTGGAAAAGTTTTATAATCTGCTTGGTTCCAAGCCTCCTCATCTGAAAAATGGGCATAATAATTACCCTATCTAGTTCAGATGGTATTGATAGCAAAAATAAAATTAACAAACACTAAAAAGTATAATTTTATTGACTCATAATTGGGACAAAGGGACAAAGAGGAACAAAGAAGAGGAGAAAACATTCTAATATTATCATTGGTAGGGAACTGATACTCATTAGGTAACTAATAGTATCTAAAGAAATAAAGGTAAATAGAAAAATAAAAATATAGGCCTTCCTAAATACCAAAAGAAAAAAAAAAACCCTACATAAACACAAAGGAAACAAATTATATTAACAAGACTTTTAAAAACAACTGTCATTAGATAACATAATATAGAACAATATGACAGACTTAAGACCAGACATATCTATCACAGCAATAAATGTAAAGAAGTTTGACTCACCTATAAAAAATATTTTCAGATTGGAGACCAGAAAAAAAAACTTACTTTGTTCTGTATGTAGGAGACAGACACATTTAAAACTTTCAGAAGCATTGAAATTAAAGTATATCGTTCTTCCTGTCAATATCAGATAAAGGGAAACTCAGAATAAAATTCATTTTATAGCCAGTGTCCTTGGTTATAAAGGGGACAATTGACAATGAAGATATAAAAGTCATGAAAATCTGTGCACCAATCAAAATAGCAGTAACATTCATAAAGCAGAAATGATAGAAATTATGAGGATAAATGGACAAAAATACACTAGTATATAAGACTAAAGTCTTAAAAGATCTAAACAACATTATTAAAAGAAATCCAGTTGATGCCTGTTGAACTCTATTCCTGAAAATAAAAAATACACCTTGTTTTCAAACGGCCATGGAGTAAGTCATAAAAATTAATTAATTATATTTTAGAGCACAGAGTAATCTTCATCAATATATTTGATCACAATCAAACAACTTTGTGATTATAATCAAATAAAAATAGAAATAAATCAGAAAATAAAATAGCCCTTTCATCTGATAATTTAAAAATTTAGGCCGGGCGCGGTGGCTCACGCCTGTAATCCTAGCACTCTGGGAGGCCGAGGCGGGTGGATCGCTCAAGGTCAGGAGTTCGAGACCAGCCTGAGCAAGAGCGAGACTCCGTCTCTACTAAAAATAGAAAGAAATTATATGGACAACTAAAATATATATAGAAAAAATTAGCCGGGCATGGTGGCGTGTGCCTGTAGTCCCAGCTACTCGGGAGGCTGAGGCAGTAGGATCGCTTGAGCCCAGGAGTTTGAGGTTGCTGTGAGCTAGGCTGACTCCATGGCACTCACTCTAGCCCGGGCAACAAAGTGAGACTCTGTCTCAAAAAAAAAAAAAAAAAAAATTTAAAGCAACTTGCGATATGGGTCAAAAAGAGCTATAAACTGAAATTGCAGAATTAAAAAATAATGATAATGAAAACACTATACAACTCAGCTCAAAAAAAACCTCATAGGCCTAAAAAAGGGAGAATAAAAGTAAATAAGTTAAGCTATCAATTCAACATGTTTGAAAAGAAAAACAAAATAAACTGAAGAAAACAAAAAGAAGTATTAATAAAGACAAAAGATTAATGAGTTTAGAAATAGAAAAATAGAACTGATAAATCTAAAATCTTAGTCTTTGAGGTAGAAAAAAAGAGTATACAAACTAGCTAGCTTAATAAAGGAAAACACATAGGGAAAGTATAACTACATAAATTAATAAATGACAGTGGGAAAGTAACCTCAGAAGGAGGACATTCAAAGAATTCTGAGATTACTTTCCTCAACTCTATGCAAATAAATTGAAAAACCTGGATGAAATGAATAAATTACCATAAAAAGATAGAGAATGTAAACAAACCAATTTCTAAGAAGAAATAGCAGTTGTCAAAGAGTGATCTTCTTAAAAAAATTACCAGGCCTAGACAATTTTACAGGAATTTTTGTAAAACGTTTAAAAATAGGCAACTCCAATGCAATAGGAGCTGTTCGAAGCATGGAAAAAAACTAAAATTCCAAATCTATTTTTTTCATAAATTTGCAAGGCCTATATAAAAACACACTAAAACACAAAGTAAGGACACATATAGAACACTTGAAGTAATGGAAAGACATTATCATGTGCTTGATTAGGATTCAAATCAGTTTCCTCTAAGTTAATTTGTTAATTTAATGTGATCTCAATGAAAACACAACAGATTTATTTTACCTATACAAGCTGCTCCTAAATTTCACGTAGAAAAATAGAAAAGCAAGAATAAAACATGAAGATTCTCTCTCTCTTTTTTTTTCTGGCTAAGTTTTATTTATTGTGAGGCATTACAACCATCTGAAAAATTAACTATCTAACAAGGTCTTTCTTGTTAAACTGTTTTTTAAGTTTCAATTTCCTACTGATACCTAATTCTTTTTTTTTTTAATTTCAGACTATTACAGGGGTACAAACGTTTTGGTTAGATAAATTGCTTTTGTACCATTTGAGTCAAAGTTATAAGTGAGTCTGTCCCCCAGATAGTGTATATTGTACCCGTTAGGTGTGAATTTACCCATCGCCTCCTCCTCCCACCCGCTTGATTTCTGATTAATGTTATTTCCATATGTGCACATAAGTGTTGATCGATTAGTTCCAATTTAATGGTGAGTACATGTGGTGTTTGTTTTTCCATTCTTGTGATACTTCACTTAAAATAATAGTCTCCAGTTCCCTCTAGGTTAATACAAGAGGTACTAGTTCACCATTTTTCATGGCTGAGTAGTACTCTATGATATATATATACCACATTTTATTAATCTACTCATTAATAAAATATTGATGGGTACTTGGGTTGTTTCCGTATCTTTGCGATTGTGAATTGTGCTGCTATAAACATTCGAGAGCAGGTGTCTTTTTTATAGAATGTCTTTTTTTCCTTTGGGTAAATACCCAGTAGTGGGATTACTGGATAAAATGGTTGGTCTACTTTTAGATCTTTGAGGTATCTCCTTTCCACACAGGTTGCACTAGTTTGCAGTCCCACCAGCAGCATATAAGTGTTCCTATCTCTCTGCATCCACACCAACATTTGCTGTTTTGGGACTTTTTGATAAATGCCATTCTCACTGGAGTTAAGTGATATCTCATTGTGGTTTTGATTTGCATTTCCCTGATGATTAGAGATGTTGAACTTTTTTTCATGTTTGTTGGCCATTCATCTATCTTCTTTAGAAAAGTTTCTGTTCATGTCTTTTGCCCACATTTTAATGGGGTTGTTTGATCTTTTCTTGCTGATTTGCTTGAGTTCTTTATAGATTCTAGTTATCAGCCCTTCATTGGAAAACATGAAAATTCTTAAAAAAAAGAATAATGATGTGGAACCTTAATCATACCAGATATTGATATATTACAAGACTTACAGACAAATGAATAGATAAGAACCAAAATTTCAGATATAGAGACAAATATGTATTATAAATTAGTATATGATAGATGCGGCTTCTGAAACCTGTTGAGAAAAGGACTAATCAAAAAATGGTGTTGGAGAAACTAGGTGCTTTCTGAAAAAAAAATTACAAAGATACTTCACACTTTGTGGTAAACAAAATTCCCAGATGACCCCCAAGCTTCCTGCCTCCTACTGTATATGTCCTATACAATCCCATCCACTTGATTATGGGCAGGACCTACAAATATGTGTCACTTCTGTGGTTAGATTACATTTTATGGAAAAAGTAGAAAGATTTTGCAGATGTGATTAGGCTTCTAATGAGCTGACTTTAAATTAATCAAAAGGGAAATTGTCTTGGGTGGGCCTAATCTAATCAGGTGAGCCCTTTAATGGAAGATGAGAGATTCTCCTGCTGGCCTTGAAGAAGTGAACATCTATGTTTTAAGGGGGTCACATAGTAAGGACTGTAGGGCCTCTCGGAGTTGAGAATGATCCTTGGCTGATCGCCTGCAAGAGTAGGGTCCAATAATCACAAGGAAGTGAATTCTATGAACAACCACATAAGCTTGGAAGAGAACTCCAAACTCCAGAAGAGATAACAGCCTGGTAAACCCTGATTTCAGCCTTGTGAGACTCTGAGCAGAGGACCCATCTAAACCATGCCTGGCCTCCTGATCCATGGCAACTTTAAGATAATATTTGTATGTTGTATTAAATCACTGAGTTGTGGTAGTTTATTACACAGCAAGAAATAACAAATATACACCTAATAACCTGAATTCCAGAAGGATGAGAGAATTAAATATATAAACTCAACCCATGATGTAGCACAGAACATAAATAAACATTCGTGGGATGTCAATAATTTATTCAATAATATTTTAAGGAGTTGTTTAGTTGTTTTAGGTGGGACTGTTGAATTTTCTAGCTTAGAGTTATCAGAAATGAAAATTTCTGACAATTTAAAAATTAAGAATGAGAATACCAAAGAGGGAAAAATTCTATGAGATACAGCCGAAGCTCTATTTTCAATGAATAATGCACACAACTAACAAGTTGGGGGAAAAACTCAAAAAACATAAACAAAAAGAAAGCAGGAGGAACTTATTAATAAATTTATAATTTAAAAAGATTTTAAAATACAACAACAAAATAGACAAAAACAAAAATAGAATCGATATGTAAAATCTTTAAAACACCTAAGATAGACAAACATCAAAAAAATATGACCAATGAAGAAACAGAGAAAAGAGAAATATATATCACTAGGAAAGAAGAGCTATAAGCAAACATTCATAGAAAAATCTTTAAATAATGATAAAATTCTAAGTATAAATAATCATTTAGTAAACATAATGAGAAAAGATATTCCATTCAAAATAGCATAAATTACCTACAAATAAGCTTAATAAGAATGGAAAAAAAGAAAGCATAGCTTTTTAATATAGACTCTAAAAAAGACTTGAAAAATGAGACACATACTGTGCTTCTGAATGGCAAGGCTACATATTATAAATATTGTGATTCTTTAATTTAATCTATACATTTAATACAATTCCCACCAAAATTTCATTTGAAGTTGAAAGACTAGATTAAGAAATTTAAAAAAAAAAATCATGGAGTTACTCTACCAGATACTAGATAAATAGATGAATAGTAATACTAACATTAACAAGATTAGTAATGAAGTTCACCATGTGCCAGGAATTGTGTGGAGTAATTCACAATTATCTCATTTTATTCTTGCCATACTCTTTGAGGATGTTACTACTATCATTTTTACAGATGAAGGAATTGCACATCAAAATCATATTAGATAGCATGTAAATCAGAGCATCAGCTTGGTTTTTAACCCATGCCATCTGAACATAAGGCCATCCTTTTTTTTTTTTTTTTTTTGAGACAGGATCTTCTCTGTTGACCAGAGGTAGAGTGCAGTGTGGTGATCATAGCTCACTATAACCTCCACCTCCTGGGCTCAGATGACCTCCTGCCCCAGCCCCCCAAGTAGCTAGGACTATAGGTGCACCCTACTGTGTCCAGCTAATTTTTTAAATTTTTATTCTTGCTATGTTGCCCAGGCTGGTCTCAAACTCCTGGCCTCAAGCAATCCTCCCACCTCAGCCTCCCAAAGTGCTGGGATTACAGGTGTGAGCCATTGTACCTGGCCAAGGCCATCCTTTTAATTGTCACAAATACAGCCTCAAGTTCATATTGCTGGCAAAAGGATGGACCAATAATAACTGGCGTTGGGACAACTGACACATCATTTGGAAGAGAATATAGTTGGATCCTTACTTCCTATCTGACAGTGAAGCAAGTTCCAGAGGGATTAAATGGAAACAATTTGCATAAAAATATACAAGAGAACAATAGATATAATTTTCACTCATATAAGCTTCGGGAAGGAAAAATAACATTAAAGAGAGTAACTTCTAGGTAGGAATAAAAAAAATTAAGCAAACAAATATTAAAGCTCATTAACAGATTCAACAGAAAAAATATTGTGAGGACCGGCTCAGTGAGATTATAAAAGGGGCAATGTTGATGACTTGGTATGGAAATGTAGAGAACGACTGGGAAATTACATGGAGGTTTATTGGTTGGCAGAAGATTTAAAATTATTCCAAGAAGCTCCAGGGAGCATAATTACTACTTCAATTAGTCATTCAATAAATGTTTATCTAGTCTGTGCTCTCTACTAGGTGCTAGGGGCACAGTGGTGAACAAGACACGGAGCATATGTTCTAATTGTGGGAGAGTATAAATTAAGGAGAGAAAGACAGAGTGGGAGAGGGAAGAGCTATACCAAAATTTAAACTGGATGGGGTGACTACTTGTCAGTGACTGGCCATAGAAGACTCGTGTGAGGAGGTAAAATTGAAGCTGAATCTGAATGACAAGAAGCCAGATGATTCTGTGGCAAGAAGTCATTACAAATGAGGGCAGAAACAAGGTGACCAGTTGGGAAGGTATTGCAGTAGTCTAGGTAAGAGATGATAGTGCCTTGGACTAGGGTGGTAACAATGAACATAGAGAGAAGTGAGTGTACTTGAAGTATGTTTTGGAAGTAGATGGACAAGACGTTCGTTGATTTGGAGGCCAAGGGAATAAAAAGAATCAGTGATAATGCCAATAATTTTGATGCTACCAACTGGTTCTGGGTGGTTGGCACTGCTATTTACTTAGATGCCAAAAGTTGAGAGCAAAGCAGATAGTTTAGGATGGAGGGTAGGTAGGTAGAATGTGAGAACTGGAAATTATGTTCTACCATGGTACGTTTGAGAGGCCAAAGACATCGAAGAGGGATGTCAAATAGGCAAAGGTGAGAGGATGGACTGGGGACACAGAGATCTGTGTGCCATTATCATATAGATGGCATTTAAAAGCCTAGACAAAAACCTCTAGGGCAAGACTGTAGGTAGAAAAGAGATGGATGTCCAGAAAATAACCTTAGAGTACTCCAACATTTAGAGCAGCTGAGAAGAGGTGAGCCCGTCAGAAGCCCAGGAAGAAATGGCCAGTGAATTTGGGGCAAAACAATAGGGGGTGGTGTCATGGAAGCCAAGAGAAGAGTTTCAAAGAGGACAACGTGGTCAACTGCTTTGAATGCTACTGAGAGGTAAGTAAGAGGAGAAAAGTGACTATTTGCTCCGGCAACATGAAGTTATTGGTCATCTCTGTGAGAGTAGTCTTAGGACAGTGGAGGGAGCTGAAACCCAGCCCTAAGTTTACTTCCTCTCAGTTTCATCCTCATGCTACTGGGGCAGGTGTTCATAGGCTCATCTTGAGTCACTTGTCCATCCCATGGAATCACTGGAGCAGGGAGGCGAGATAGCATTAATAGCCCAGCTTAGGCTAAGTGCTCACACGGGGATCCACCACTCTGTCCAAAGAAGTGAATTCACGGAGCGGGAGTCCACAACCAAGAAATCACCCCTGTGCTCCAACACACAAAAAGTATGCAAATCTTTCTCTATTTCTAAAATAAGTTAGGAGGAGCAAAAATGTGGGTAATAAATATCTAGATCCAAGGTCAAGGCTCAATCTCAGCCTTATTTATATGGTACAAATACTCTGTAAATGGCAACACAAAAAGTATTAAGTACTTAACATTCTTGACTCATCTTTCTCCTATTATGTTTAATCTAGAGTCAAGTTAATTTGATTTAATGATCATATCATAAGCTTATCTAATTCTTATTTTCAGGTATTATCCTTTAATATATTGTGAACTCTGTGTTTAACTAAGTGTAGAGAATTGCAAAATGAAGATAATAGGGTGATTAATTTGAGCACAATAAGTACAAGTTAAGTTTTAACAGTGCTATAGTGTACATAAGTATTTCTCTGAATTATCTCTTAAAATATAGTTAGACTATCCCATTTAATCATAACATGCTTAACCTGCTTTTAAATGAGTTAAGACCACTAACTTTTTTAATTCTGTCTTAGAAGTTAGGTAAATTTGTTTAAGAAGTCAAAAAAGTGAAATAGAAATGATTAGTCTATATGAAATTTAACTCTTCATGTTTACACCTTAAAACTGTTCATTCTATTTTACTGATGAACTGTAATTCTACTTAACAACACTCCTTTCTTTTCATTTTTAGTTTCTAAGAGAAGGTGTATTTAAGTAATTATTGATAAATTACTCTAACATGAACACAATTTTTGGAACTTTTATTACTTATAGTCACAAAAATTCCTGGTAAAGGAATTAAAATTAAGATATGTCAAATAGGTTCTTGTAAGTATTTCACAATCCATCTATTGGTCTCAAGAACCTAATGATGACCAGGCGTGGTGGCTCACATTTGTAATCCTAGCACTCTGGGAGGCAGAGGCAGGAGGATCGCTTGAGCTCAGGAGTTTGAGACCAGCCTGACCAAGAGCAAGACCTCATCTCTACTAAAAATAGAAAAATTAGCTGGCACCTGAAGCCCCAGCTATTCGGGAGGCTGAGGCAGAAGGATTGCTTGAGCCCAGGAGTTGTAGGTTGCTGTGAGCTAGGCTGAAGCCACGACACTCTACTCAGGGCAACAGAGTGAGACTCTGTCTCAAAAAAAAAGAACTTAATGACAGTGGGGGGAAGGAAGGGACATAGAAAGTTAACTAATCTTTTTTTTTTTTTTTTAAATAAAACCGTGTGATGAAACAAGAGTTCTGATCCCACATGTAGATACTACACCTGTAGTTATCATACTGATCGTTGTACTGACATTATGGGCATTGTGGAGATCAATTATTATACCATGGACCTGAATGGGAAGTCTACTTGCCTTCCATAGATGTTTGAATTGCAGCTAAAAGATGAAATCACTAATCAGGCAAATCACTGTGGCCATTCAAGTTGTTTGGGAAAGTCCTAGTAACTCCATCCTTCTCAGCAGGTGCAGGTGCAGATGCAGGTGCAGGCTTCCTCCTTACCCACAGGTTCCCTCCGCTGCACACTCCGTTGTATCAGGGCCATTCTCCACTCTGTGTCCACTCCCTCGTCCTTCATGGCCTCATGGCAGACCCATTAATTTCCATCCTGCTCCATCCCTGCTTAGCGTTGTGCTCCTGGATCAACTCACCTGGGACTCAGGCCTTGATTTATTCCAGCCTAGGTCAATAAATATTTGTTCAATCTAACTTAATTTTAATAATGAGTTTTCACTTCCAAGATAGTTAATGTTTACAAATTTGCTTGTTGACATAACTAGTTTTGTTGATTGTTTCCTCTTGTTATAATAGCTTTGGATTTTGTGGATAAACCTCCTGTGTATCGTAAAATATTTATAATGTTACATTATCTTTAGATTTTCCTATTACCTATGTATCTGTTCTCTTATTTAAAACATTCAAAGAACTGGAAGCAATGCCTTTGTATTACTTTTCGATTGCCACTGTAACAAATCACTACAAATTTAGAGGCTTAAAAGAGCACAAATTTTTTATCTTAGAGTTCTGGTGGTCAGAAGTTTGAAATGGGTCTCCAGGGACTAAAATCAAGGTGTTGTCAAGACTGCATTCCTTCTGGGGGCTCTGGGGCAGAACACGCTCCTTGCCTTTTCCAGCTTCTTGAGGCTGCTTGTATTGCTTGGCTCGTGGGCGGCATGACTCTTCCCTTTGCTTCTGTCCTCACATGCCTTTCTCTAACTCTCCCACCTCCCCAATATGAGGACCCCTGTGATTACGTTGGATCCACCTGGATAATCCAGGTGACTCTTTCATCTCAAGATCCTTACCTTAATCACAACTACAAAGTCTCTTTTGCCCTTTATGTAAAGTAGCATATTCACACATTCTGGGGATTAGACACGGACATCTTTGGGGGGAACATTATGCAGCCTACCACAGCATTAATTACTGTTATACCAGACAACCTTTCCTTTATATAAGGAAATATATAAAATTGAGATCAGACTTTAACATGCTAATTAAACTTTAATATTAAAAGACTGAACGTGCGTAGAAACAAAAGTTATGAAGCCAGTTGGTAATGAGATTACGTGAAATCAAGAGTTAATATAATAATTAACCAAATTCAAGTTTAAGAGAAAACATAAATGGAATATTGTTTTGAAGCCCAGGTCTACCTAATCCAGTAACTACCCAGAGATAATTTGTTTGAGACTTTAGCTTTCTGTCGTATCAGCTAGAATCTCAAAAGTACTATCAAGCCATGGGCATTTTATGTTTCTGGTCATTTCGTTTTGCAAATACATGCATGGTCCCCCCAAAGTTAGAAAACTTAAAAGGGTATGTGGTGACGAGTAAGTCTCCAAACCCTCTGTCTTCTAGTTGCTTGGGTTCTTTCAGAGGCAACAAGTCACTAGTTTTCTCTTCAACAGTGGTTTTGTTTATTCTTTCCAGAAATTACTTTCAGAAATTACTTACTCCAGAAATTACTTAATCATTGTAGAAGTTTCTCTCCAGAATCATTGAGGCATTAGAAAGTTAATCTATGCATACTTTTTTATTTATAAAACTATCTCTATACCAGTTAGATAGTTATTTAAAATAATTTCTATGAATACTTGAGACCTCCTTTTTCTTTTCTTTTCTTTCTTTCTTTCTTTCTTTTTTTTTTTTTTTTAACAATTTTTGGTGTTACTCTCTGATAAAGTATGTACTGCCTGACAATCTACAGTATGTCCTTTGGTATTTAGGTCCTTGATCATGCTGTAATTTTTACCTTTAATTATCCCCCCAGAAGGACCAGTTGCCAGTAGCCATGTGGATATCAAAGCATTGGTTCTGGAGGCAGCACCTTGGCTCAACGTCTGGCTCCTCCAGCTTCGACTTCTTTGACTTTGGCCTCTTTTGCTTTGTCTCTTCATGTGTAAAAAGGATAGCTACCTCCCAGTTTATTATGAGAATTAAATGAGAGTAATGTTAAATGAGAGTTATGTTAAATACTTCATAAAGCAGCTAGTATTCACTTAGTATTCACTTAGTATTTAGTAAACAATTATATTAATATTTCTGAAGAACTCCAGTAGGTGTGCAAGGATTATCCTTTTGTATTTGCCCTACTTATCTTAGGTGCTAGTGATTACTATTATTCTACATTTAATAAATTTACCCAATATGGAAGAACAATTACTGGCCTATAATTCTCAAGAGTTACCACAACTATCAGTAGTGTTTATTGTCTGCTAGTCTTCATGCTAGTGTGTTGTTGATACTTTAAGATTTTGAGCTTCACAAAAACCTTTGAAGTAGGTTGTGCTATTGCCATCACACTCATTTCAAGGGTGGGAACCTAAGGATTAGAGAGGTTGAATAATTTGCCCAACAAGTTAGTAACAAAGCCAGGATTTGAACCCAGGCAGACTAAGTCCAGTATAAACAGTTAAAGATTCTGAAGAATAGCACCATAACTTAACTACTGCTAACTTGAGGCTAGGACACGTAGCTTCCAATATATATAGTTACCAACTACCTTTCACTTTCCAAAAACGATATGGAAATGAGAAGTTCCCACATGTCTTTCTCGTGAGCAAACGCCTCATTTTCTCTCTCTCTATTCTCCGCTGTGCATGTTTTACAGCGCGATTAAGTGCCTATCTAGCAAGAGTCTTACCTTTCAATATTTTAAAAACTTATCATGGATATTTTACATTTTTATTAGTTTTTTTAAATTAAACTTTTTATTTTGAGATAATCATAGATTCACATACAGTTGTAAGAAATAATGCAGAGAGGTCCCATGAACACTTTACTCAGTTTCTCCCAATGGTAACATCTTGCAAAACAATAAGCAATATCATAATGAGGATATTGACATTGGCACAATCCATCAATCTTATTCAGATTTCTCCAGTTCCACTGGCACTTTGTGTGTGTGTGTGTGTTTAGTTCTATATAACACTGATACTTGTTTTCAATTTTTTACATTGACAAATAAGAATTGTACAGAGTCATGGGGTACATAGTAGTGTTTTGATACATATAACATATAGTGATCAGTTCAGGATAACTAGCATTCAATTATCTCAAACATTTATCATTTATCTGAGTTGAAAGCATTCAATATCCCCCTTCTAGCTAGTTGGAACTACATATTATTGTTAACTATAGTCATCCTATGGTGGCATAGAATGCTTATAGAACTTATTCCTCACTCTATCTAGCTGTAATTTTGTGTCCTTTAACAAATCTCTAACTATATATCATTGATATTTTAATTCAAGGTGAGCCCATGATTTTTTTTCCTCACGTAATTTAATTTTCACATCATTTTCGGCTTGGGCAATCTTTACATTTTTAAAGAGATGCTCTATCCTTTTCTGTAATAGTTTCTTTGACGTTGCGTTTTTTTTAGACATTTTAATCAACCATGAAGAATTTTTTTGTTCCAGAAACCTAGTCTTTTTAATTCATGCCACACATTTTTTTGAGCTTCCAGTGAGTTGTTTTTAAATTATCTGTAGAGAGCCTGTGGCTTATTTCCTTTAAATTAACCCATGATTATTTTCCTAATACATGCACTTATTTTATTGTATTTGTTAAATAAAGTAAGTGCTGTAGGTTTTTTTTTCCCCCTTAAGTTTACTCATATTGTGATAGTTCATATAGTAATGGTACACTTTCAGATTTTCAATAGATAGGACTTTCTATTCTTACTTTGGTCCAGATCTAATAAAATTCATTTCTTTTCTGGGTGCTAACATTACCTATTCTGAAAATCAGAGAACTGAGTAATTTATCCTGTGTAAAAACTTATCCTCAAAAATCTCATCTAGGCTGGGTGCGGTGCCTCATGCCTGTAATCCTAACACTCTGAGGAGGCGAAGGTGGTAGGATTGGTTGAGCTCAGGAGTTCAAGACCAGCCTGAGTAAAAATGAGACCCCGTCTCTACTAAAAATAGGAAAATTAGCTGGGCATGGTGGTGCACACCTGCAGTCTCAGCTACTTGAGAGATTGAGGCAGGAGGATTGCTTGAGCCTAGGAGTTTGAGGTTTCAGTGAGCTATGATGATGCCACTGCACTCTACCTGGGGCAACAGACTGAGACTCTGTCTCAAAACAAACAAACAAAAAACTCATCTACATTAGGTATTGTCAGCATAAATGTTTTATGGCACTGCAATCTTTCTGAGTTCTCTATAGTTTGTAGCTTGGCCTATATCCCATTGGCTTTTTTCTTTCTAGTCAGCTTTTGAGATGAAAATGAAGGCAAAATTATCACTTGCCATTCCAATTCAATGCTTTGAATTTTAATCTTCCCATTTTGTTTTTAGAATCTATTATTATTTATTAAGTAGGTAGTGTTAGTTCCACTATCTGATATAAAGAGATAGGAACTCCAGATCTCTTGAATCCTCAAGCAACAAGCTACTGTTATGCAGTCACGAGACATGAAGATCATCTAACACAGGGACACACCTGTTAGAAACTACAGAGTGATAACCCATAAGCCACATCCAGTTTGTAGGTATTTTTTTCTTAGCCTGAGTGATGTTGGCTAGCATAGTGCTTTTAAAATGTTTCAATTAATTGACAAAACTTAAAAAAAATCAAGAGATTTCACATAGAAACCAGATTTCCAATTTCCGTTGAAAAATTAAGATGTTTGGTAGGGATGACGAGTGGAGGGGCAGCTGCCCACTTTAGACAGAGCAGCTACTCCAATCAGCCACAGCCCACCACTTACTCCTGTCTCTATCCCTGAAGACGAGTGACATTGGTCATTTATTATGGCAGTTGTGCCGTTGTTTTCCATAGGCCTGGTCTTCCTGGCTTATTCATGTTACCTGCCTGAAATACTCAAGCCTGATGCCCGGATTTTGGTTAAAACTCCTATCTGGTTACCTGCTTGGTACTGTAGTTGAATATGAGACCCAGGAGACTTCCTTCAGATTACACCAGAGGTAGGTTGGGGGCCTTGGTCATCTTTAGTGGGATTAAGCCACTCTCCCTGGCCCCCTGGTACTTCACCTATAAAGTAAGGTAGAGAAAAAGAGAATCCTCTCTTTAAGAACTGGAGAGGAGTTTGCATGTCTTCTCTCCTACCCAGCTGTCCACTAAACTTTCCAAAGCTAAGGCATCCTCAATAAGAATTCTGCTGGCAACCTCTATGGAAAAAAGTACGGAGATTTCTTGAAGAACTAAATATAGACTTACCATTCAACCCAGCACCCACCTATTGGGTATCTACCCAAAAGAAAGGAAGTCATTTATCAAAAAGATACCCACATTCGAATGTTTATTGCAGCACAATTCACAGTCGCACAGATGTGAAATCAACCTAAGTGCCCATGAATTCATAAGTGGATTAACAAAATGTGGTGTATGTATATACCATGGAGTACTACTCAGCCATAAAAAGGAATGAATTAATATCTTTTGCAGCAATTTGGATGGAACGGGAGACCGTTATCCTAAGTGTAGTATCTCAGGAATCAACAAACACCACATGTACTCTCTAATAATTTGGAACTAATCAATGGACACACATGGGCACAGAGAGAAGTAAAAGTCATTGGAAATCAAGAAGTAGGGGAGGCAGGAAGGGGTAAAAACCTACCTAACAGGTACAATCAACACTACTAAGGTGATGGGCATACTAATAGCCCTGACTTAAGCATGATAAAAACTATCCATGTAACAAAAACATTTGCACCCTCTTAATATTTTGGAATTTTTAAAAATGACAAAATAGAAAAGAATTCTGCTGGTAAACAGCCCCGTGCTTGCTCTAAGTTATCCCAGTACCCTGAAGGACTACAGCATTTAAGTTGGGATAGGGTGGAGTTCCCATACAGGAAACACCCTCAGCCTCCTCCTTGACAGCTAGTCACAGTTAGGGGAAGAGAGGGAAGAAAGCCAGCCCCGTCACCTAGGAAGGGAGGGGATTGATGGTCTCACTAGAATTCTATGGACTATATCTTTGAAATTTCCACTACAATATTTTCCCCTAATACTAAGACCTAAATCTGGTGTACTTGGGACTACATTTTGTCCTTGACTCTTTTCACTAGTTGGAGTGAATAGGGTTAGGAAAAAGCTGGTTTCTCCTAGAAGTTAGTACGCCACTGACACTTTAGGGTATTAAAATTGGAGTGTCAATTGCTGTTCTTCACGTCATATTGCTTGTGTATGCATGGCTTTAAAACCTTAGGGTTTTGGTCCGTTAAATACTGCAAACTTTGATTTTTGAACTGTCCTCAGGGTTTTGAGAATCATTTGTTAGTCTCACTATTTTGATACCCACCAGGGAAAATATCCAACCTGCTATGGAACAGGATCGTTAACCGAAGCAGCCACTATGAGAAGGAAAGTGCATAATGTTATAAATGAAGTCACTGCCATGAAATAATACAGATGTATTCTTTTCAGTGAATTCTGTGCAAACACCCAGTCAAGCTGAGACTTCCCTGATTATGTACAGGGAATGTATTCAGAAAATCACCAGCTGGGTTTTTCAGTGGTTTAAAAGCTGCTGTGCTGTAGCATTCCGGAATAAAATAAGTAAATACCACCTACCAACCAGTCAAGTTTTTTTATGCAACATCCCTTTACTTCAAAGCTTATAATGAAATTGATTTTCAGTGCTTTTTCATTTCAACTTGCAAGCCCCATGAATAACTACTCTAAAATAATTTCAACTTAGGAATGTTCAGGAACTGGTGAGAAATTGATAGTGACTGTTTTATGCTTAGCTAAGAGATATCGAATAAAAATGTAAAGGAAGAACTTGCTGTGTTTAGATGAGAAGAACCATATGATAAGGAGGCAAGGAGCCAGAAATGATTTTCCATGATAAACAGAGTAATTTAAAACTTTCTTTAATTTGTAGTGGGACTGAACCCTCACACAAATGAGGCTTCACTGCCTGGCTGAGGCTGTAAATCAGGTTCTAATGTGTTTGTTCCTGGAATGCCATTCATTGATTATGGCCATCAATGCTAAATATTTTGATGAGATATTTAAAAAAATTTAGCAAACCACCTAGATATTTGCAAATTCCTGAATAATCGACATAATTTTTTACTTTGCATTCAGTTAAATAGAATTGTGTTGATATTTTTTTTTGAAGGTATGTGTGGATCCAGGTTTTGTGTGTTCTGAAGTTTATACCTTTTGGGAAAGGGAAGCTTCTTTAAAAAAAGAATAAAAAATTATGCATATAACATTTGGTAAGAAAGTAAGTAGTTATTTAGAAAGATAGTGAAAATCATGACAAATTTCATATCTCAAAAGGCTAAAAAATCCAGAAAATTAATAAAATGCTTTTAATTGATGAACTTTCTGATACATCTCTGTAATACTTTTTTCCTTGCACTTTTTATCTGCGTACTCATTGACTGTCTCTTTATATGACAATAATTTCAAAATATAATTTTTTTATCCAGGGAATAGAAAGATAATTCAGCCTTTTCTCTAGCATATTGATTTAAACTTGTTTATTCTTATTGAAAGTTTAGAAAAGTTTCAGCTTCACAACTACTTGTCAATAAGGTCCATGAACAATGTTAATATTGTTGCTAAATTTGGGAAACCTCTATAAAGTTTCTTTCATACATGAACTGTACGATTTCAGGACATTTCAAGATCTCTTGATCTGATGGCACTCATTAACCAATTTGTAATTGATGTCCTCATGTTAAGTTTTGGGTGGATCTGCACAGTATAGCCATTCCTACACTGGAACAGGTAACAATAACAATTATCTAAGGAAGTACCTACAAACCACATAAATATATGTCACCAAACCCAAACTAAATGTACCCCAACACAGTTGCCCTTAGGCAAATCCCCAAAATGCCTGCAATAATTCCAAAGCAGAGTAGAAGGGATAGTAGTTTTAACTAATAACTGATTAAGAGATTCTTTTATTGCATGTTTTACAAAACAGGCACAGTAAGTCTGCTTCTGTCTGATGGAAAAGCAACTTGAAGCTAGAGGAGTAGATCCAGTGTTTTACTTAATTTTATTATTCCCTGGCAGGTACCCTCTGAGCTCTGAATGAGTGCTGGTCTGGCCCTCGCACAGCAGATTAAGAACAAATGTCCCCTGGATTTCTGTATCCCATTAAATGCCTAAACATTTTTCTCAAGATATAAATTTGGTGCCTAATTTCTTTCTTTCTTGCCTTGCACAAGTTCTCTGCTTTCCTCTGTTCAAACTCTAGTCTTTCTGAGACCACCAACTGAGTTCTGGTACTTCAAGACCCAACCTGGAATTTCCCTGACCTTCATGTAGTAGAGGGAACAAGCATTCCCTATGAATATAAGAATGAGAAGATGAAATGTTAAAAAAAACACAGTGCTTGAGAAATGAGAAAAAGAAAATGTAGCAACTTTGTTAAATAGAAGATCAAGTATATTATTTTATTTTATAGATCATTAAATGTGAGGATCACATTAATTTAATTTAATTAGATTATGGATGGATTACAATTTACCTCTATCAGATGATACTTAGTCATCTTTAAAGTAAGTAAAGCTCTGTCATATTCAGAATTCCATGTTCTTTAAGACATATTTAGTTTAACTTATGACTTAAAAAGAAGTCTCACTAGCATTGTTGGAATAATTTGGCAAAGTGGTAGTTTCCAGTATGATTTTGATTTGAAGGACACCAAAAGTTCAGCTTGTTCCAAATATTTCTATATGTCATGGCAAAAAAGGATATTTCAGTAGAGCATGTCCTTCTCTTATTATGATAATATAAATTATTTTATTGTATAAGCTAATTATGATCTTGATTTCTGTAGAGACAAAAAAATCTGACAGGTCTGCGGGTCAGTAAAATTGAATGGAACACAGCAGAGACAAGATCTTGATGGCAGTAGAATTTTTGATCATAAGATAACAGGGCTGGGGCAATGTCACAGAAACCAGCTACTATCAAAATCTCAAATTTTCAATTTAATTTGGTAAGCACAAAATATGCCAGTGTTTGTTTTATGCATAAATTTTCTGGAGTTTTTGAAAAGGTATCAGATAGGGAAAAAAGTAATCAGTATTCTATCTTTCCTGAATGTTATTTGATTTTTTTTTTGAAATGGTAGCTTTCCATTTAATTAAAGAAGTAGATTGTAGTTCAGGGAATCTGATGAAGCATGCATATTAAAATACAAAACATCTACAATCTAGTGTGAGTTTTTTTTCTCTTCAATTTGAAATACACTAAGAGAAGTACTTGAAATAGTATAAGAGGTAGAAAACCCAATACAAACAGGTGAAGAACTTATTGGTTTTTGCAACCTTGCCTTGCACAATTTTTTGTCTTGGCTTGATTAAGGGGCTAAAATAAATGAATTTCTTTCTTTCAGCAATGCTGTTCATTGTGTGACATCATTTTAAGACCACAAGTGGTGGCTTCTGGCATCTCCATGCTTATATCTTCCAAGATTCAAGTCCAGGAAAAAAGAGAAAATGTTTCTTACTGGTAACTCCAGCACAAGTCCTAGATTTTATTCTTACTGGACCAATTGGGGTCACATGCCTATCCCAGAACAAATCACTTGCTAGAGGAAATCAGCAGTCTGATTGGCCAGGCCTGGGTCACATGCTTAATCTCTGAAACAAGAGATGAAATTGTACTGAACCACATGGGTGAGAATTGGAGAGAAATGGGAACACAAAAGAAATCCAAACATGACATTGTTAGCAAAAGAGGGGTGATTGTTAGAGAAAATCAGTTGGTGTTTACCCTTTGATTAACTCAACATTATACACATCTCTCTTCACATATATAAACTTCCACACATACCTGACTTTTGCACATATGACACATTTCCATGTGCGCTCATGCCTTCCCCCAAGGAAGAGAATTTATCATTTGGCCCAATTACTGCATCTAACTCTAAATCTACAACATCTATGTTACATATGTTTTCAAATACGTCTAGATATAACTCTCACGGTCTGAGAAATTATGAATAATTGATAAATCTAATCACTTTCAATATACTCAAAATGCAGTTGTGCACTGAAGTAGGCTAATATCAATTTAGAACTCTTATAGAGAAGAGAGTAGAATGGGAAACAACTCAAAGCTGTCACAGACTCAATAGTACATATATCCTGCAGATAAAGAACTTTTGCCTGGGCCGTGAAGGAAAGTTCTTGGACAGCCAATCTGGCTGCCTCTGGTCTTCCTTCTGGAAGGGTCTCCCAAGGCTAGCATCCCCATAGGTAATGAGCACTGGGGAGGAAGCTACCTGTGGTGGATATACATCTTCAGCAGCCCACTTCCTGTTGGTACAGAGGAGTCAGGAGTGTGAGCGCCAAGTGTATACATCTGTTTCCAGCGATGCACCTTGGTCTCTTGAAATGGCCATGATAGGAGTATTTATACTGTAGAAATCTGCAAATGCTATGGATCAAGGTTCTCTTCCTTCCCACAGCCAGTTTTACCATTTACTAGAATATCGCTGAGAGGAGGCTTAGGGATTACTTAGGACTTACGGGTTTAATAATTACTAACTTTTGTTTACTAAGCTTGGGATTTCTTTGGCAATGCAATTTTTAAAAACATTTAGTTGGCCCCGAGTCTGTAATTCCATGGGTTAATCACCAAATCAGTTGATCTTGTTAAGTTAGAGTCTTTCAACTTGGAATCTGGGCAGGGGATTTGTACTCCTTAACAACTGCCTTCCGTTCCTTCTTTATTTGCCCAGACCTCAGTTTCAGGGCCTTTATCTTGGCCTTTGTCTCACAGCACAGTGAACATATGGTCTGCCTGTGAAGCAGCAATAGCTAATCAGCTTTTGGCCCCCAAGCTGCATGCCCAGTGAATATTTGCAATTAAAATAATTATCCCGTTTTGCAGAAAGAGAATTTATAACAAGAGATGCTAGGTAGGAGCCTGACCATCAGACTTCTTTTAAGTGCCAATTTTATCTCACGCTAGGTCTCCCACCTCTGGCTTTGTTTATATTTCCCTAGCTTGGTGCAGAGAATTTTGTTTTTATAATCTTTGAAAACCTTCGGATCACTGGACCCTCAGGCACCTTGGATTATAGGGCATTGGCAAAGAATGCCTTTCTGAGACTAGATATATTTTTTAATCTTTCAAATACGCCAATTTCTATGAAGTTGTTATCTTTCTTGTAGAAAGAAAATCAAACGAGTATGGTGGTCTGCAGGCCAAGTGAAAAATGTGTATCAGGATGGAAGAAGTGCTCAACTGCACTCATTGTCACAGCTGATAGGCTGAAAAGGATGAGGAAAGACTGAGTACTGGATTTGGCAACATGCAAATCTGTGAGGACTTGATAAGAGCGGTTTCAATTGTGTAATGAAGGCAAAATGGAGTGGGCTTAAGGGGGAATGGGAGGCGAGGGACTGGAGAAAGTAAGTCTTTGACGGAGTTTTGGTGTGAAGAAGAGCTTCCAATATTATTTCTACCCCAGATAAGCTTTTGGCTGCTAGTCCCTGAATATGTTTCCTTCCATGAGAAAAACATTTCTCCACTGGGTCTGTCACATTGCTGTAACTACTAGAGTATGAGCCATAACTTATTACCACCTAATGTCACCTGAGGATATTACAAAGATGAGTTAAAAAAAAAAACCAACTTTTTTTTTTTTGCAGTTCATCAATAGTATAATAGGGGTCACAGTTAAGGCCCTTTGTTGAGAGTTTATGACAGCTAATATATTTAGTGATTTGATCTGCTCAGGATCTCTGATTTCTCCTTTTTACTCTCTAAAAATTATTGAGACAGTTACCTAACTTCCCATATATATAAAGTTTTTTCATTCATAAAATAAAGATTAAAAGGATACCTATACAATATTTCAACAAGAACAAAAAAATACTTAAAAATAGTTTGAGGTCTAATGAACAAAAATAATATAAATTCAAGGCATTATTAATTTACTTACATTTTTATCTATTATATTTAATTCCATCTATTAATGCTTGAAAATCTCATTTTACTTTGTTAAAGTCAGAATAATCAGTTTTTAAGCTATTATCTGCTGGAGGGTCTAAATATGAGAATGAATGAATTTACTTAGCTTTTCTAAGAGCCTTCGATTTTAAAGACCTTACAGTTTATGCAAAATAAGGATCACCCTCTACCTACCCTCCCCCAATTTGTAGATTGAATGGACATTTTGAGGTAATACCCTACTGGCTATTTGCTTGACATTTCTGAAAAGAGCTTAAGTACAAGAAGAAATGAAGAGCAGTGATAATGGAGGGAAATGCTGAACAGTATTATTTTTTATCTCAGTTCCCACCTTCTACCTCCTGCATGCCGTTTTTAAGCAGCAGGGGCTGTCCTTAGTGTTTCTATGCATTTTCATGTGGGGAGGAGGAAAATTATCTCCAGTGCTTATTAGACAAAGAGGTTGGCATGTATGGGAGAGACAAGGTTCATTCTTGCTCTGTTTCAGGAGTACTCTTCAGTTCCCCTGGGGAAGGACTTTTGACTTTGCCCCACACAGACTTTGCCCCTTCATTTAGCCACTGTCCTGTATTCAGGACTATGGCTTCAGGAAGTTGGCAGCTCATTCTTATTACTATCCAGAGTGATAAATAAGGTTAACTTATATCCAGTCCATTATGTAGACTATATTCTTCCTTAGAACGAGTTTGACACTGAAAAACGCAAAATGTTTCAAGCTCCTGGGCCTGTAATAAGAGCCCAGTCAGATTCCACACTGAGTTCACTTGCCCTCTTTGATTGCAGCCTTTGCCTTTGCCCTGTGATTATGTTTCATGTGAGCCTGTGGATACATATTTTGGTAATATTGACTTTCACATTATTTAGTATAGGGCTAAGCATAATGCCAGTGCTATTCTGTAAGAAAGCACAATAGAAAACTATTCCATCATGTTATGTACCTCTTTGCCATTAATCAAAAATATCATCATCTCTGAAGATATTAACTAATTGATATATTTTTAATCTTTTAGACATAACAAAATAATATTTTCTATAATTATAGCATGTGTTTGTTTTCATATTTAAATTTTAACATATTAATTTAAATGCATTAAATTAATTTAAATACACTCCCCTATTAATAAAGAAAGATTGTGGGGGAATGAATTTGATGTAATTGATAACTACTATGATGATGATGATCATTTTGTGGTTGTGAGAATATCCTGGAACACATGAAGGTATTGACTCAAATAATATAGGGATTCTTTTTATTGCTTCCCATGATGCATTGGAGATTTGCTGGATAACATTCATAAATACACGAAGTTCTTTTAATCCAGAAAGGATGAATGCTATCACCACGCTAATTTCAGTCTGATCTAACCTAGAGAAAACATTTCAAGTTAGATAACATACATTTATTACATTCAGTAATCAATGTTTATTGAGTACTTTCTATGTAATGGGCACTGCACATGTATTTTATCTCATTTAGTCGTCAAAGCAATCCTACCCAAGTGGTCCATGAGAAGATAATGGGGTGAGAGAGTTAGAGAAGCTAAGTACTTTTCTGGTATCACACTCCCAATGGCAGGTGGAGCCAGGATTCTAATCTGGGTGTCTAACTTCTAAGCTCTGTGACCGTGCTGGATAGTAAAAGGATGAAATAATAGTCCTTGACTTTAAGCATCTCACACCTCAGGATTGAATGCATAAATACATAAATGATATCAATGTGGTACAGGAAGAACTGTAGAAAATGGATATACAAAATGGCATGTAAGCATAGAGGCGAGAGGCAGCAGTTGCGTCTGGGTAAATCAGGCAAGGGTTCACAGAAGTGATATCTGAGACAGAAAGGAAAAGAGGGGCATTCAAGGCTAAGGGCACAGTAAGTAAAAAGCCACCAAAGAGGAAAAGACATTATGCACATTATGGAAATCATACAAAGTTTGGTACTGGGGTAGGGGAGCTTGTGGCAGGACCATTGGAATTAAATACAGCAATGCTCTGAATTTACTCTATGGAATAACTGAATATTAAAATAGTCTGTAAGGATCAGAGAGCATAAGTTAGAGGTTAAGTGACTAAGACAGGACTTATGACTTGCTAAGTTTTAAGCTAGGTCTATTTCCCTAGTTATTTTAATTACTTTGTCAGCATCCTTCAGAACACATACTTTCTGTGGATTTTTTGTTTCAGGTCAACAACTCCATGTGCATTTCAGCTAATGCCTCATTATTATGCTAACTGTATTTTCTTTGTTGAAACTCTATATTACAGTGTGTTACTATATATGGCAGGGTATGATTTGGCCTTGCCGAACTTTGGGCCATTACCAGTGGCTTCAGATTGAACAGGGTTATTTTGAGGTCATACACTGACGCTACAAAGGATTGAATTATTTATGACTTTAATATTCACCAGTGTTTCTAGCTCAAGATCCAATATACTACTGAATATTATCTGTCAACAAAATACTGCATCTGTTCCATTTGTTGATGACCGATAAAACAAAGCAGTTGAATTGCTGCTGTGAACTCAATATGGCTTGAATTTTCACCCAAAGTATTTCAGTAATAATATTTGCAATACATATTTATAATATTTATAGTACATAGCAATAATATTTATGTCTGATACTAATTAGCACAAATCATAATGCATAAAATTGAACATATCACTATCATATATATTACTATATTTACTATTTTTATTTTTGCATAATAGAGATTGATCAAAAAAATAGGTGTCTTACTCAAATACTAGCCATAAGACCCAGCTGCATTTCTGTAACAAATCAAAACCTGGCATAAAATATATTTTTTTAAAATTAAAAGAATAAACACTTCTATCTCATTTGATCACTTTTTCCTTACACTTGTTACCTTAAGCAAAGAAAAATGGACATTAGTTATTGTGAGACAAGAGGTAGGAGATATATTTTAGAATAGTGACTAAAATTCCTCTTTTTAAAAGGCATCCGAAAAATAAAAATATTGATAATTTTATAGAATTAAACCTTGGAGATGGAAGGCAGTTTAGAGTTCAATTTTAATCATTTTAAAAACAGGTTTCTCAAAACTGCCATCATTAAAACATTTCTCTCTAAGCACAAACCCTGAAATGGGTATTACCTGATTGTTGTTTCTCCTCTGTATTAATCAGACAGTAGCGGGCATTTCTGGTAACAGCACTAGGAAATGGAACATCTTAAAGTAATAATTATTTTTCCCAAGGGACAACCATATATCTGGGAGTTGTATTACTGACCAAAAACTTGGCATATAATAAATCAAGCTATGTCCAACAATACAGCATAAAGGCAACTACTAAGGCATAGTGCACACTAAGGGAAATGATACAAATAAAGGGCATGCAAGAGTGCCTGGCATATAGTAGGCAATCCACACATGGTAGTTTCTTATATTCCAGGTTCAGGTTATTTTGGCTATCTAACAAATTGCCCCAAAACTTAATGACTTAAAACAAGACTAATCACGTATTGTCTCTCACGGTTCCTGTGGGTCAGGAAATCAGACAGGGCATACAGACTTAACTTTACTCTGCTCTGCAATATCTGAAACCTCAGCTGGAAGACTCAAAAAGCGTGAAGGCTAAATCATCTGAAGTTCATTCACTCAAATGTCTGGCAGTTGGTGGTGATTTTCAGTTGGGGGCCTAACTAGGGTTTGTTGGCTGGAACACCTACCCATGGCTCCTCTTTGTCACCTGAGCTGCCTCACAACATGGTGCTTGTGGTCTAACGACAAGCATCAAGGTAGCAAGACAGATGAGAGAGAGAGGGCGTGGGAGGAAACTCCATAGAAACTGTTCTGCCTTTTATGATCTAGCCTCAGAGGGCAGGCAGCCTTACTTCTGCCACATTCTAATGGTGAAGGAAGTTACAAAGATCCCAAAGGAGGAAATATAAACTCCACCTCTTACTGGAGGCATGTGGCTGTAAAAAGAGCATGGGATGGTGTATATATATTGGTGCAGCCATCTCGGGAAAATACAACTTACCAACCTATCAATAATTTGAAATAATAAAATTATACTTTAATTATTTAAAATCATAGAAAGTACAAGGGTCTAGAGGATTTTATAGTCCAAACATTCAAGAAATTAACCCTTTGAGTAAAAAACAGAGTCCCAGAGAAGTAAATTATCTGAGTGAGGCTACTCTACTGGTTATTCCCATGTCAAAAGTTGAACCCAGTTGGCTGAATCTCAATTCTATAGTAATTTACCTTACAAATATCCTATAAAATGTGGCTGAGTTCGTTCATTGATAAGGGGCTAATGTATTTAAAACTATCCATCTACATAAAAATAAAATTCTCATATATGAGAAATCTGAATTATTGAAACTAATATTGAAGAAGGATTTTTCCCAACTGGGGTTCAAAAATGTAGGTGAATCTGATAAACAGGTTGGCTTGTGATCTCCCTGACATCTGTTTGTATGAGCTGGATGTGTGGGACAGTTTTCAGCAAGATAGAAGAGTGGCAAGGACAGTGTAATGTCTGTTCCTCAACCCTGTTCCATGGAATTGCTTTTTGATCTGTACGGAACCAGAGAGCTGAGGCAAAAGCCTTTCCAAAACAAACTTGTGAGAACACAGAGTAAGCAGAAATGCTTTGGGTCCTGGGCACCCCAAGTGCAACCAGAATTTGAGGAGGGGCAGTCCCCATTTTAGGCACAGAACACCGTGGAGGGAACACATTGGCTCCACTCACTTACTGAGGTTGTGCAGGTTTGGGGGCAGTACTAGACAATTCTCTAGGCAGAGAAACAGCATTTTCAAAGAAGTCACTGAAGCAATTATAATATCCACGTACTTTTCTCTAGTGGGTTGTGAACAGTAGACAGAAGCAAGAGGCCAGAAAAGAAGAGAGTGAAGGACTGTTGCTGTGCATGTGTTACACAGCTCTTGAGGAATCTTTGCAAAACTATGATAAATTACTACTACCCAAGAGGGGGTAGGCGTTAGAGAGGGTGATGCTTAAATCCTGTAGTTATGTTGTGGAGAGTGACAATAAAGTTAGAATGTAAATGCGAATGCAGCCTCATTTGAACCTGCAGGCAGATAAGGCCTGTGAAAATTTGGTTCACACTGATAAATTATCTATAATTAACACTTAATTAGAAATGATTTCATTTGACTTCTTAGAATTCTGAAACGTATTTGAAGGAATGGTTTGGATAACTTTTGTCTAAAATAACTTAACTATTATTGTCTAAACAATACCGTTTCTTCATTCTGAGTCAAGCAGAAATATTATAAAATTACTCCATGTATCACTGTTTACATAAACATTCACTGAAGCAACTATTTGATATCATTCTTACAGGGTTTTTGTTGTTGAAATTTAGAGATCCTCAGCCTCTTCAATCTGGACGTCCTGTTTGCTGTCTTATTCTTTGCTGTTTCCTGAATCCTAACCTCCCCTAGCTTCCAAGTTTCCTCATGCCACCTAAATCCAGGTGGCGTTGGAAGTTTACAAAAATCACACAAATGCAGTTGGAATAGTATGCGCAAGTGGAGAGGGGTTTGAGTAGGTGGTGGAGGGTAGATAATGTGTTACCAGAAATTTAGGCTCAAACTCTAGCTCTGCCATTGACCGACTATGCAAATTTGGACCTTAGTTTCATCATCTGCAAAATGAGGGCATTTAGATAAACACACACACACACACACACACACGCACACACACACACACACACAGGCATTCTCCATTCCTAGTAGCTTTGTTGTCAAGATTCAATGAGCTAATGTATAAAAAGATGTGAATCTTATTGTAAGAACTATCATTATTTAGGTCATAAGGGAGTTATGAGCCAAGTTTTTTAAAAAATAGTACTAACTGTGTAGAGTCACCTCCACCCAACACCTCCCTTAATCCCTGTTTACATGATGCTCCTCTACATGAGCTGACTTGTTTCTAAAGGTCTTTCTCAAGATGTGAAGCACAGATGTTAATTAAATAGTTTTTTTTTTTTTTTGAGACAGAGTCTCGCTTTGTTGCCCGGGCTAGAGTGAGTGCCGTGGCGTCAGCTTAGCTCACAGCAACCTCAAACTCCTGGACTTAAGCGATCCTACTGCCTCAGCCTCCCGAGTAGCTGGGACTACAGGCATGCGCCACCATGCCCGGCTAATTTTTTGTATATATATATATTTTAGTTGTCCATATAATTTCTTTCTATTTTTAGTAGAGACGGGGTCTCACTCTTGCTCAGGCTGGTCTCGAACTCCTGACCTCGAGCGATCCACCCGCCTCGGCCTCCCAGAGTGCTAGGATTACAGGCGTGAGCCACCGCGCCCGGCCAATTAAATAGTTTTGAATGAGCAGAGAAGTTAAAAAAGAAAAAAAACTTCCTGAAATGTAATAGTATCTTTTATTTATTAGTGAAATATTTTAGGCATAAAAGTGAATGTCAACCTGCTTTATTTCCTCTGAGCTTAGAAAATTTCACTTCTAAGTCCTTTATAACAAAAATTAGCAGAGGTGACTCCTGGCTGGTGAGTCAGAGGTCTCATATTTTTAGCCTTGGAAAGTCAGTGCAGAGAGTTGGAATGTGAGAACAGGGTTTCAAAGCTCCGCTCAACTTTTTTGGCCTACAAACTGCCCATGGAAGCATAGTATGCCAGCTAGTGTTCTGACAGCTGGTGAACAGGGAATGAAAAAAAAGAAGGAAGGGAAAAAGTCTACTGTCTGAGAAGGATAATCACTTGGAAGGCATTGCTTGGATCAGTGCTACAGAAGAGTTACAAAAATGGAGGGAGTGAAGTAAATAACTGATCCTTGCCACCAAGGTTATGATTAAGAATTTCACAGAAAGGGGGAAGATGTTTAACATAATGCAGTTTTACTTAAATTTTAATTATCTATAAGCCACCTTCACAATGTTGCCATATCTCCATACTTCCTGTATTATTGTTTGCTTAATACATGTTTTTGAACAGTCACTTTAAAAAATCTTATGTGTGTTTAGATAGGAAACCTAGTTCACTACAAGAAATAGAAAACCAGAATAATTTGTCATAAATAGAAGGTACCTGTAAAAAATAAATACAGTGAAAATAAAACAATATTATTAAATTATAGCTAGGTATTGTCTATTGAAGATTCTGACCTCAAAGACTGCTATCTTTTTGTTAAAAATGAAGTTTGGCAAGTGCTAGATGGATATTAGAAATACTCCATACTGAAACCTCCTCTTTGAGGCTGTTAGACAAATGGAAAGGGGAATAAGTTTCTCACTGTGTAAGAATATTTAACAAATATTTATCAAGTTAGTGTTACTTAATGTCGTTGTCTGTAAACACCTAGAAACAATCTTTATCTCTACTTGTCCTACATTTCAGGAATGGTGTACAGGATAAAAGGGTGATCCGAGTGTTGGACAAACATGAATTTAAACCCCAGCTTTGCCATTTAATGACACACTTACCTTGAAAAGGTAATTTTAGTTCTATGATTCTGTTGCCTCATTTTTATTTAGAGAATATTTAGCACATTCAATAAATCTTGTTGTGATGACGAGGAAGATAATGTGAAGACGATAATGTGAATATTGATGTGCCGGATGGCTGACGAAGGGGCTGGACTATTACATACTGTAAGGCTGGTGGCAGGCACCCCTCCCCTCCCTAATGGAAAAAGAAGCCCACGAGACCTGCTAAGGACAATGCCTGCAAGGTCCAGCTAAGTTAAAGGACGACCACACCTGGAATGGTTACCCTGATAAGAGTCTCAGTTCCTGGAGTCCACACATACCACCGGCCCCTCCTATTTCTCAATACCCGCCCTAAAACTGCAACAAAGAAATTCTTCACTCTTCGCGCCAAAATCTTCCCGCCGAAGAAACCCCCATTCCCCAACCCTAATAACATATATAAGCCCACTCAAAACTTCTGGGCCATACAACTTCTTGGGGGTCGGTCTCTCTCTCTCTCTTTCTCTCTCTCCCGGGACCCGAGAATCTCACCCGGACCCCGTTCTTGGGATCCGTTACTCTCACCCAGGAGCGCTCCAATATAGCCTCTTTACTTATCCCTTTCAACTCAGCTCCTCTTTCTTTCTCTGGCGCCGGCCAATCCAGAAAACCTTTCGCATACATTGCTCTTTTACTAAGGCTTTGTCTATAGGTTGTCAAGCAAGTACATTTTAACTTAATTCAAGATTTTAACAATCTGTCCATATTATTTGTCCTTGTAGCATTGTAATTCTTCTCAAAATCTGACTATGGTTTCTCTATTTCTTTGAGGCTTCTTCTTCCTCCTATTGTTTACTGTGGTTGTTCCTTAGGTTCAATCTTTGAGTCTCTTTCTTCTCAGTTTTTATACTATTCCTTAGAAGCCTGTTCATTTTTAAGGCTTTAGCAATGTCTTGTAAGATGACTTCTAAAATTAGTATCTCCAAATCTGGCCTTCACCTGTTTACAGCTGAAATCGCTACTTGATAATTGGCATGTTATGTCACTTTCGATTCAGATTTAAATTTAAAATCAGCACATTCATCTCATCCTCTTTTCCTTGTCAGTGATCCCACCATAATTCCAGCTTTTTACGAATGTAGGAGTTAAGTGCACGTGTTTTATAGTCAGAATATTCTGGAATCCTGTCTCTACCATTTACCTATTTAACAAAAAATTACTCATCAAAAAGATCCTATTCAATATATGTATCTTTTTGGTCAAAAGTTCCCAATACTTCGGAGAGGTAGAGAGTGAAAGAAACTGTAAAGAAATATAGCTAATATACTTTTAACCTTAAATTTCATTAATTAATTAATTTGTAGGGAGGAGTTAACAGAAAAAGTGAAGACTAAAGCATATATGTTTTTTCTTTTGCATAGTTTTTTGTGAAACATTAGTTCTAAAATTAATTCAAATTAGATAGGAGTCTTATCAGTGTGCTGAAAGTGGCTAAGTACCAAAGAGCAGGGAAAAATGACAGTGATTGACCTCTTGGTGTTAGCAGTAAGCTTTGAAGAGAATAAATGATTTTTCAAGGTACTAATATCTAGACTATGGTAATTTTGAGGAAGGTGAGAAAATATAGGAAGTAATCTTGCAAATTTCATTAACTATAAAAATTGTAGCAAAATTATGCAAAGATTTTTTTTTGGTCATTTTCCACTTTTCTTTAAAAACAGATCATCCTGTGCACTGTATCAGATCATGTTGTAAATTCAAAATAGATATAGTTTCTGTCCTAAACAGCTTAAAGGAAGGTTCAGTGACTCCAGGAATATGCCAAAGTTTAGTGCTTGAAATGAATTAAATGAAATAACTAAAACATATATAGACTTATCTTGTGATGTGAAAGTAAAAGAAGCCAATTCCTCCTGTACATACTTATGAAAAGGCATGTTGTAAAGTTGTTGGTAAGTGACTGATTTTTATTTAAATAAAGTGAATATAGGAAATTGAAATATATCCAGAAGACACATTAAATTGTGATGATTCATTTTATAAGTGGGTACAACTAGCATTCTTTTAAATTATACTTTTTCAGGTAATTTCAAGTACAATAGAGCTCCCTGGCATTGGTTTGTCTAACTCATTTACAGGTTATTTTAGTATTCCCTAGGATGTAAATGGCTTAAAGTTGAAAGATTTAATTTGCCTCAGAGGGGCTAGATACTCCTTATCATTTCATTTTTATTGTAGCATCTATTCCTACTTATCCATATTCTTCTATCCTTTTGAGTCTGAGAATCTTTTCCTTTACTGAAATGATAGAAGGAAAAGAGAGGTGAATGGATTCTCAGTCTCTCTCTGTCTTCTGTTTATTTATACCACTGACTCCAAGTAGATTTAATTCCTCCTTTTTGTTTCCTTGTGCCTAACAAAGTTTTTTGCCATCCTTAGAATTTCCCCCAACTTCAGCTCATTATAGACTTTATATCCTCTGCAAACCAATGACTTATCTAATTAAAAATGGAAATTCATTTTTTTATCTAGTCAGCTGTTACCATTATCCTTGGCACTAACTTATCTATACAGAACATAATTTCAATGTAAAGTTTTTCATGTGAAAGAAATTATAATCCATACTTTTTCATTACCTTTTTATGTTGAAAAATTTCAAACCTCGAGAAAAGTTAAAAAAAATATAATGAGCACCTGGACTCTCCAATTGATTTACCCATTTAATATTTTGCCACATTTATTTCCTCTCCCTGTTTCATACATATACATACTTGTATGTATTTGTTTTACATATTTATGTGTACTTCTCTGAATCATTTGCAAATAAGTTCAAATAAGTAGACCCAACTTTTCATCCATAAATGGTTTGCAATAAAATTCCCAAGATTAAGAAAATACCATTATAATATTTAAGGGAACCATAATTCCACTTAACTGTCCAATATATTCAGTCCATATTCAAATTTCTGCAGTTGGTCACAAATAATTGTCTTTTTATTTACTTATTTTTTAGATCCAGGATTGCATTTTGTTGTCATGTCTCTTGCATCTCTTTAATCTGGAAGAATTTTTTTTTCTTTTTATAATTACAGTGGCTCATTTTAACAATCCAGGCCAGTTTTCTTGTATGCCACATTTTGGATTTATCTGTCTGTGTCTTCATGTTTAATCTGTTCCAATATCCCCTATATGCCCTTTAAATTTGTGCTTACATCTAGACCAAGGCTTCTCAGTCTTGGCACTATTGACATTTTGGGCCAGAAAATTATTTGTTGTGAGTGCTGGGCTGTCTTTTGCATTGTAGGATGTTTAGCAGCATTCCTGCTGCATCCTGTCAGATACAGTAACACCCTCTACTCCAGGTTGTGACAACCAAAAATGTCTCCAGATTGCTAAAGTGCCCAGGGGGGTGAGGATCCAGGCCCTGGCTAGGAATCACTATCTAGATTAAGAAGCTTGATTAAATTCAGGTTAAACAATTTTGGCAAGAATATTTCTTAAATGATTCGAATGTCTAATTGAATTACATTAGAAAGCACATAACATGGGATTTTCCCAATACCAGTGATTTTAGCTTTGATCATTTAAGGTAGTGATTTTTTTTTTTTTAATTTCAGAATATTACAGGGGTACAAACGTTTTGGTTACATGAATTACTCAGTGATTTTTTTTTAAGATAAAGGTACATTTTCCCTTTTATAATAAGCAAGTTATGTCTCCATACTTTGAGACCATGTGAAGATCCTGTAATCCATTGGGTGTCGGGCAGATGTGGGGGGGGGGAATGGGTGTATACCTACATAATGAGTGCGATGTGCACTGTCTGGGGAATGGACACGCTTGAAGCTCTGTGGGGGGGGGGCACATGGGCAATATGCATAACCTAAACTTTTGTACCCCCCTAATAAGCTGAAATAAAAAAAAAGATCCTGTAATCCAACAATCTTTCACCAAGTGGCTTTTAATATCCTCTGATAAGCTTTGCCTGAATCAATTGTGATTCACTTGGAAAATCGTGATTTTCGAATTTTACCATTTGTTCTACATTTATTATCTGGTATTCCTCTGAAAGAAAAGGTTGCATTCTCCTTTCCTTTTTTCAAATTTTATTTTTAGTAGCACTCCAAACTCATGCATTTTTAAAATATTCAATGTGTTACATTAGTTATTATCATTATTCTTTTCGATGCTCATATTGTCCCCAATTTCTTCGGTAGGAATCCCAATCTTTACCCCATTCTTTTTTTTTTTTTTTTTTTTTTTTTGAGACAGAGTCTCACTCTGTTGCCCGGGCTAGAGTGAGTGCCGTGGCGTCAGCCTAGCTCACAGCAACCTCAAACTCCTGGGCTCAAGCAATCCTCCTGCCTCAGCCTCCCGAGTAGCTGGGACTACAGGCATGTGCCACCATGCCTGACTAATTTTTTCTATATATATATTTAGCTGTCTATATAATTTCTTTCTATTTTTAGTAGAGATGGGGTCTCGCTCTTGCTCAGGCTGGTCTCGAACTCCTGACCTTGAGCGATCCGCCCACCTCGGCCTCCCAGAGTGCTAGGATTACAGGCGTGAGCCACCGCGCCCGGCCTACCCCATTCTTAAGGTAAGGCAATTCAGTGTTTTGTGGAGCACTTTAAAGTTAACACAGGCATCATGCAATGGTAAATTCTTACTGTATTACACAGCACAAGAGAACAAACGTGTAACAGCTTCACATTTAACAAAGGAGAAATCCTGATGACTGGGACAACATATCATCTTCATAGTTAACAAGTTACGCTAATTGCAAAATGTAAATAATTGGTAAGAGAAGATTCTATTTAACAACCAATAAAATTACTGGCAATTTACTTTTGAGTCATCTATTTACCTTTAAAATGGTAAATCTTTTCCTGGCACCTGGATATGATGACCGATGTTTATAAATTGAAATATACTTGTAGCATATGTATAATCTAAACATTGTATAACAACTGCAAATTGTAGGGAATAGGATGGGGTTACTTCTGATCTAAAATTATCTAAACAATGTGGTTGGGAACAAATTTTAGTAACAGTCGATCTCAGGAAAGCGTCGCAATTTTAAAACTGTGACTTTTGGGAAGGCCAAACGGAATCCCTAGCTAAAATGAGAAAAATTTATATCAAGGAATTTTAGCTCCACCCAGGGCAATATCCTCTTCCTTCTGTAACTGTCAATTTCCTCCCCAGACCCAAGAGCGTCTCTGCCCAGTTCCGCAGTTTCTGCTCCCAGTCTGTGTTTGTGATGATGGACTCAGAGGAAGCAGCCGCGGGAAGCGACAGTGATGGGGGTTTCAGTTCCTAACAGTCTCTTCTCCGGACCTGGCAGCTGCGGACAGCGCCACTCGTAAGCGTCTTTTTCTCCGCGTCCGTGAAAGACCGAGAGGGTGGAGCAAACTTTTAGGCAGTCTCTCGGACCGCGTACCCTTCCGCCTGTTCCTCCCTGATTGGCCCGCGTGAGTCTCGGCCGCCCAATCCCGCTACAGCGACCTCAGCGACGACAGGCGCCGCAGCCGCGCATGCTCACTTGGGAACCCACCCCTGCGCTTAAGGCCCCTTGAGTGCTGGAGAAGGGCATTGACAAGGCGATGGTGGGAGCTGGCCCGCCAGTGCTAGTGCTTAGGTCATAGGGCTGCGCTGGGACGTGGACGGGCACATTGGGAGGCCGACAGGAAAAACAGGCATTAACACAACTGTCCAATTTACCCGTATTCCCTAGGTGCAGGTTTTGTTGGTTTGACCATCTACTTTCATTATGATTTCCAACCTGGGCAACACAATCTGACGTGGAGACTCGAAAAAGCCTGCATTCTTTGCATCCGGGCTGAATGAAAGGCGAGGTGAATAGAGTGAGTCTTCATAGGAAAGTAAACTCTTGTCCTACAAAGAAAGGGCTGGGGACACCTTTGAGTTTTACTGCAGGAAATGTGGCCTTTTTAGCTTCCTACTGGAAGCGCTCCGTCGGAGCCAAGACTTCTGAACTCTAGCGTCATTCTGCCCTTTCTGCGGTGACCGCCTGTGGGCGCTGAAGCCGCGGACGATAATTTCTACTCTACAAAGAACCTCCGCACTAGTTTCCAAGGTGTGCAACTCAGAAAAGTGACCCAAAAAACAAAAGCCTTTGGGGGAGAGGAAGAGTCTCCATAGTCCCTGCTAATAAATTGTTTTCCGACTTCAGCCCCCAGCGGCGCCTGGCCCACCACAGCCGCGGGCGCACCGCAGTCTCCCAGTCCCACACCAGGCCGGCCCCTACGGCCGCTCAGAAAACGCGGCGAGCGGAACCCGCACGCGGAAGCGCCGGCCGCACTGAGCATGCCCAGTTGCAGAGCCGACCAGAGGAGTTTTTTTCTTTTCTTTTCTTTTCTTTTTTTTTTTTTTTTTTTTGGGTCTCAAGTAGGAGGCTTCCCCCGACCCCCACCCCAGCCCCCACCACCCCCGGCCTAAGCAGCTACCATGGCCGAGTTACTCAGCGCGGCGTTGTCCCAGGCGGGTTGGTAAGTGGTGAGTCCCGCCGGGCCGCGGGCGCGGTCCGGGGCCCCGAGGAGGGTTGGGGTTGGGGGCGGTGGGGTGCGTGTCGGGGTGGGCGGAGGCGGCTGTCCGCCCCCGTCCTCTCTCTGGGCCCTTCGGGCCGGCTCCGCCCCTGGCGCCACGCGGAGCCGAGCCAGTGCCCCAGCTTCCCTCCGGGCGGCGGCGGCCTGGGCCCCGGGCGGCTGGCCTGGGGAGAGGCCGGGGACCGCGGGCTGGGCGGGTGGCGGCCCAAGCCCGGGCCGAGCCGCGCCGCCCGGGAGGACCTGCAGCGCGGTTCGCGCCGCCGCTCCGGGGGTGTTGTTGCGGCGGGACAAGGGGAGGCGAGGGCTGGAGAACCCAGTGCGGCGGAGAGGGACGAGCGCGGCCGAAGCCCGCGGGTCCCCAGGAAGTTGAGGGAGACTAGAGCACAGCTCGCGCTGCTGTCCGAGCCTTCTCTTCTTTCTGCTGATTTCAAAGTACAGTACTGACCGGTGTGAAGCTGTCCTCCGGGGCACACACACAACTTCTGAAGCTGAGAATGACCGCATTGTCAACTCGTGGGGGTGAACTCTCGTGCTCCGTAGAACTTTTCTGGACAGGATGGCGTTGTTCTGATTTTAAAAGACCTTTAGTGTCAAGATTTTAGGATCCGAAAGCAGTAAACATGCGAAATTAATCAGTTTCTGGAAGTGCGGCCATTACAGTTGTAAACATCCAGTTTAATTCAGTAACGCTTTTGCCCAGGCTTTATAGGCACTGTCTGGGATGAGGGATAGAAATGAAGATGAAAAAGATTTGCCTTGGCTCTCTCTAATTACCACCTTAATGAGAAGAAAGAGGGAGGCATTAAAAGACCAAACACAAAACTACAAGAAATAGTGGTAAACTGTACAAAGGAACAAAAAGGTGTGCTATGGAATTGAAGGGAGAGTTAATTTCTTAGAGAAGTGGGCTTTGAAAGATGGAGAGGAAAAGTCTTTCTAGCATAGAACTGCTGGGGATGAGACAGAGTTAGGAAAGCGTTTATGGTTTTACAGAACTGACAGTAGATCCATATGGTTCGTGGAAGTAGGAGGGTTGTTGAATTAGGACTACTACTGGTGCCTAAACGATGTGGAATTGGTTTTGTGAATAAAGTTTTTGGTCAGTAGAGTGAAACAGGCACACCTGTGTTTTGAATTACCTCCTCCTGGTTTTAAAAGCACTGGTATTATATTATCCACGCCATTTTACAGGGGAGGAGACTGAGGCCAAGAGCTGTTAAGTAGCAAGTAGAAAGTGGTGGAGAAAATCACCTGGTGATTTTAACCCGTGTGCATAATTGTTCCTACAGTTTTTTTCTGAGAACATCATTGGCATAACAAATTGTAGACTGAAAAACTCACCTTACTCAGTTTTATTTTTGTTCAAACAATCTCATCAGTTTTTTTTTACGTCACAAGATTGTCTTGAATAATCTTGGATCATTTTTATTTGCATTTTTTCTCACTCCTTATTTGATTGAACCTTAGTTCTTCAAGCAAGTAATATGATTTCATTTACGAATTCAGTCTTTTAGTGCTTTCCAATATTATCTCTCCTCTAGAAAGGTTAGTCTCATTATTTGGGTCCCAAACACATGCTAAATTTGTCCTCTTTGAACTTTTAAGCTCCTTAAGGGCAAGTAACTGGTTCTTATGTTTCTGTGTATCCGTAGTGCCAAGGAGTGGGCTACATTGTAGCTTCTCAGTAAAGTGTAATGTAGTTGACCTTGGAATGCCCCTGCCAGTCAGAATTCCCCAGGCAGAGCCTCTGCAGAAGCTCAGATAGAGTTCCTTCCTGCCTTGTTATATTGTTATAAGTCCCCAGCAATGTTATATTGTAGCATTTGCCACTTTGTATTACAAATTACCTGTTTATATGTTTCTTCCACCAGTCTGTGTTGCTTCTGTATGGCAGTTACTCATAGTAATCTGTGGAGTAAGACTATCTTTCTAGGAATTTGTGAGTTTCATGTAATTCCTGGTAGAGCCTCAGTAGACTAGTCATGAGGATCTCCTAGGCTTCCAGGTAGCTTGTACTAGGCCTTAAAGAGGGACTTGCCACCTTAAAATACAGAATCACAAAGACTTAGGCAGAGAAGAGCACTGGAAGGAAAATTTCTGACCAGAGATCTTTGACCAGCTCATTACAGTTTTGACATCCTGAGTTTCCTCTTCCACATGGGGTCCTCTGTTGTCACTGACAAGAGGATGTGGGTAGGTTATATGCAAATACTAGGACACTTTATATCAGGGAGTTGTTCATCAGTGGATTTTGATATTTATGGGGGTTCTGGGACCAATCCCCTGGGGTACTGAGGGATGACTCTATCTGAAAAAGTAAGTGTCTTTGCTTTACTCAACAGTTTTGAGTTGAAGACTCTATAAGATAGTGTTAGAAATAGTGTTTCCACTTTATTCTGAAAGAACATAAATTAAGAATTGCAGGTTTCTAATAGCCAAAGTTTAACCGAACAGAGTGCTCCAGGTTTTTCTTTTTTCTTTCTTTTTTTTTCTTTTCTTTACTTTTTTTTTTTTTTTTTTGAGGAGGACAGGGGTGGATGGGATAGAGAGGATAAAAATAAAAGTCTTCTTTATACCTCATTCTCCTTAAATTTCACCTTCCCCTTTGGAGTTATCTTTGATTATTGGCCCAAGTGCATATCTAGCTCCTTTCCCTTTGAACAACTGAGAAAGGCTACACCTTATAAAACCAAAAGTCTATCAAAATGTAGTACTAGAGAACAACCATGGGTAAATGGAGAAAATAAGAAGCAAAATGGCACTATGAACTACGGATTGATTATTGTTCTCTTATCTTGAAGGACCTGCTCTCTTCCACATATTACCTTGAGATAGCCGTTACAGAGAGGTAGAACAACTTTAGGGCATTTTGCTGGAATTTCTAATTCCTAGTTTTTGACCTGTCCACAGATGGAGGGCTTCTTTTCACATCCCATCACACAAAAGCTTCTCAGACAGGTTAATGATCATGACCAAGAAAGTCAAATTCCCATTCTGCCACCCACCCCTGTACCTTTCTTTGTTTGGTTTCAGTTTTCTGAGAGATACACCTATTCGCTAGGAGACTGTTAGTGAATGATCTCAATATTCTGATGAGCAACATTTTATAACCTTGGCAGTAACATCAATTTAACTATACCATCTTATAATATACTAGTGGTAATAGAGAATACAATATGAGTTTATGCATATAATAGGTAAAACCAGAAGTTTTGCTTCCTCATATTATTCCAGCCTAACTCTTAGGAATATAAATATATTTTTTCTGAGTAGAGAATAATGGTAGTTCTTTACAAGGTTGCATATTAAGTACAGGATTTTTTTTTTAATTATCTAGAATTATAAAATACTTTTTCATTACTACTTTACTGTAAGTACTCTTGGTATACTCTTTTAGAAGGGATCAGAATCATTAAAACATTTTTTAGATGCTGAAGAATACTGGAAGAAACCAACTGCTTTTTATTTGGTTTTCAGGGGAGCTTATTGGGAACATCCTTCTATTTTGATATATTTCCCATTTCTTTAATGAACATTTGTAGCTATCTCTTTAGTTTATATTGTTTGCGAAATTAAAATGTTCAAAGCTAATAAGCCTTGTTGACCTTCCATCTAAAAGTATGTTCCACATTGCCTTGCAGCTTCTACTGATATTGTAAACTGCTAAAAATGACTGGGTATTCTGTTAAACTGTGCAAGTGTTTAGGTTTCAAGGTGCTGTTTGCAGTTATTTTCTTGGTGACTAACCTATAAATCTAGTTTCAACTGCCTGTAGACTTGACTGCCTCAAGCATAAAGGAGGTATAAAAAGAAACTTGCTACTTCAGCAGGTTGAAAATAATTTTCTCCTTTCACACAGCAGCATTTGCTAAATCAACTAAAAATTGCATGGTAACATTTCAAGAACCATAAAAATATGACTATATCAACTTTTTTGGCTTTTATTTTCTTCTTTTGACAAAAGAGAAATATTGGCATTTTGACTTATCATGTTACAGTTAAGTCCCCTCAATCTAGAAATTTTTTCTTCTTGAAGAGTCTAGGATCTGGAAGTAGCTGAAGAACTGTAGCATCTGTAAAGGTCGTATGTCAGTAAGGAGCATGGTGAATACAAAGATCTGAAGGAACAGGGTGGCCAGAGGGCAAGACAGAAGGACAGTGTAGTGATGTGGGGCTAGGAGATACTTAGGGGCTAGATCATGTAGCTTGGACCTTATAGGTCATGTTGGGTTTTGTTTTTATTTTGAAGGCAATAGAGATCAGTTGAAGAGTTTTAATTAGGATGGAAGGATTAAAGTAGGTATAACATTATAGTTAAGTTTTGAGGTATCCTTTATCTCCAGATAATTTTTGGAAGGAGCAGACAGTACTCCTAGCAATTCAAAAAATTTCACATAAAAATTTGAGAAACAATTGTAAAGTCATAGACCAACAAAGAAAAGTAGGTAAGAAGTGTGGGGTAATAATGTAAAGTATTAAGAAAGGTGTCAAATTAAAGATACTGATAGCAGAAAAGAAACAGGTTGTGGATAGAAATAAGAAAGAATTGCATCATGCTCCAGGGCAGGACAGAGAGCCTAACTGTATGTTAGCACTGGAACCCTGATGTTTTTCCACACCTTTGCTGGATGGGTCTAAGTCAGTGTATGTTTTTGTGCGTGTGTACTTCTCACATGTGTTACAGCTTATGGCCTTTAAGATAGTGACAAATAGCAACCCTCAGTATAGTGCTATTGAAGGTATGATATCTTTACAACAATAAGTCATAATGCAGACAAATATATAAACCTGTACAATAATGTGTATACTGAAATACATTTAGTAAATATTTATGTCTCCTATATACAAGCCGCTGTGTTTATTGCTGGGATATAATGATGTACAAGTCATGCAGACTATAAACATGTTATATACTGGTATTTAACTTGCAGGGTGTTGTTGAAACACATCTGAGAGCAATTAACTCAGACTTAGGAAGTCCAGAAGGCTTGTATAAGCAAGATTTTTGTATGTCTTCTCTCAATATTTTATCTAGGTTGAAAAAACAAGGCAGATTCATTGATGTACTCGTTCGATAAATAATTATTGAACACAGTATTGTGACAGGTACTTACTTTAGTACAATCAGATGTAGTCTATGGCAGAAAGCCATTAATTACATATTCAAATATTTTGCATCTGTAAAATATACTAGAGAGGAGAAGGGGCATCATTCCATATGTGCTTATATAAAAGGGGAATTTGGCCTCTTCATGGTGATCAGAGAATGCGTCCCTGAGATCTAGAGGATGAGTGGGAATTAACTAGACAAAGTAAGGGGAGAGCAGCATCTGCAAAGGTCATATACCAGTAGGGAGCATGGTGAGCACAAAGGTCTGAAGGACCAGGGTGGCCAGAGGGCAAGAAAGGACAGTGTGGTGATGTGCAGCTAGGAGATACTTAGGGGATAGATCATGTAGCTTGGACTTTATAGGCCATATAGGGTTTTGTTTTTATTTTAGAGGCCCTGGAAATCAGTTGAAGAGTTTTAAATAGGATGGGAGGGTTAAAGTAGGGATAACATTGTAGTTAAGTTTTGAAGTATCCTACCATTGAAGAAAATGGACCTAGGCAGGAGTAGATGGTGGTGGTTGAGATGGAGAGCAATAAATTGATTTGAGAGATATTTGGAAGGCAAATGGATAGAACTTTTTGATGGATCAGATATGGGTGTGACAGTGAAAGAGTGGTCAAGGTGTTGATTTCTAGGTTTTGGGCTTGTATACTCAAATCAATTAGTTCAGTTCAGTTGGATAGGAACTATTAGAAGATGAGCATATTTCGCGGGGTGGGGTGGGCATGAATCGAAGTTGGACATTATTTGAGTGAGAGGTGCCTTTACGTCATCTAAGACGTCAGCTAGGCGTTAGAAAATACTAACCTTGTGCTCAGAAGAGAAGACTGGGCTAGAGATATAAATTTGGAGTCATTTCGGTATAGCTGGTGATTGAAGCAGTGCATGGATGGGGTCATCTAAGGCTGCAACTGTCTAGTATAGTAGTCATTAGACATGTGGTTACTGAAAACTTCAAATGTGTTTAGTTCAAGTTCAGATGCACAATGCAAAATACTGGGTTTGGAATACTTAGTATAAAATGAGTATAAAGATCTCAATAATTTTTATATTATATATTTTCAATATGCTATGTTAAAATATATTATTAATTTCATTTTTCTCTTTACTTTTTAAAATGTGGCTACTAGAAAATTTGAAATTATGTATGCAGCTTTCATTATATTTCTGTTGGACAGCACCGATCTAAGGACCAAGCTTTAAGTCAGAGGCTAAGTTTAAGTACTGAGAAATTTCAGCATTTTTAGAAGAGCATTAGCCTTTAAGGAGCTGCCAGATAGGGAAAAAAAGCTTTAGAATGCATTATAAAATCGTTGACTTTTCTCAGAGGAGAAAATGGACATATCTTTAAGAGTTCTTTGATAAGATTATTTGTTAGGTCAGTATTAGTTTATTGACTTGCTGATATTACAGACAGAGCAGTTTTTGAGACATTCTTTATAAATTCATATATCTGAAGTTCTTTTTTTTTTTAATTCCCCCAAATCTCCCTTCAGATTCCTCTAAATATAAAATGCAAATAAATTCAGCTGCAGCTTTTCAGAAAGCAGTCTGTCATGGATGTTACATGACGATGTTAAGAAAAAACATTTTTATTTTACTAAATTCCTAAGCAGGACTGTGAGGAGTTTGAAAATTAGTAAGGGTAGATGTTGTAAAATACCTAATGTGAAACATTAAATATGAGTATATATGGAAAAACTTGCTAAATAAATTAACCTTAGTTAGGTTGAAGGTTGGGCTGATGTAACAGAGACTCCACATTACAGAAGCCTGAAGAACATAGCTTTTTTTCCCCTCTGTCATAAAACTACCCAGAATGGTGGGACAGTTCTACTTTGTGCTGTCATTTAGGGACCCAGGTTTCTTCTATCTTACTCCTCACCCCTTGGTATTCCAAGTGTGGTCTATAGATCAGCAGCACTGACATTGCTTGGTGGCTTGTTAGAAATGTAGAATCTCTATCTTCACCAGAAACCTACTAAGCTTCTCTATTTTAATGAGATTCTCTCAGTGATTATTTTGCACATTAAAGTTTGAGGAGCACTACTCTAGGGTATTGTCCCTATCTTCATGGTCATAGCAAAGTAGCTGTCATATCTGGGTTTCAGCCAGCTGGAAAGGGAAAGACAGGAGAGAGCCATGGAGTCAGTTGATGAGGACACATCATGTTCTTGGTTTCCAAGAACTTTAGTCTCACATCTAGTTGAAAGGGATTCTGAGGACTGTAGTCTAGCTCAGTGATTCTCAAGCTGTCAACCAGTTAATGTTGTAAACTGTAAAACCTTGTAGCAGTATGAGATTGCTCTAGAAGTTTCTATGCTTACCTCAGTTTGTATCCTATCATGCAGCAGTAACAAAGTTTGTGGATTGGCATTGATCTATGGACCACATTTGAAGTAGTTCTATTCTACCTGGACACATTTGAATTTTTCACTCAGCGGTACTGCTCAAACTATGGTAAATTTGAGTGAATTGGTATGAATAGAAGAGGCTCCCCCCCTTTTCTTGCTCTTCATACTGTTTGATTTAGTTTACTTAATATTCTTCTGCTTAAAAATATTTGTAGTAATAATCTTATGTTTGTAAAGGACTTTTCAGTTTGCAAAGCCCTTTTCCCTACATTGTATGGCATTCCATAATCATAATTAGTCTGTATTATATTTGCTTATAAAAGGGGATTACAAGCCTTATTGGTTTAATCATATTGCTGAAACCTAGTATGGCATATCAAGGAATGGTCAGATTTGTTATGAGATAATGCTTCCTTTTTATGTATTTTGTAACTTTCTTATACTTTTAGTTATGAATTAATATTAGTTTAGAATTAGTGTTATAAAACTTATCTGTGCCATTATCATACTGGCTAACTGCTTGACATGGTTTGAATTATTCCTGCCCTGACATGTTTTTGTGGAAAATAAAATTGAATTGGACTGTTGGTGGTCTTTTAAAATGTTTTACCTTATCACAATAGCTTTCATGTGTATGTAAATTGAATTGTTTATAGTTATTGGTAATGCTTTAAGCAAAAGTATATGTAAAAAATATATGAATATAGATCTCTATATATCTAAAACATACACTTATGTTCACCTTGCTTGTTGCTGTTATGGTCTGCCTGGTATCCCCTCTGCAGGAACCCCCTGACCTAATTTTTTTTTTTCATTTTTGTGAAAGTACCCAGTATATGTGAACTAATAGGTCAGCAAGAAGTCAGCAGTGTGAAAATGCTGCCAACGAATGGGCTTGAAAGCTTGAATCAATTTGTGTTTGAAACTGAGAGTGAGAAATTAAATAATTTTGAATACACATTTATATTAGAATTAGTTAATTAGAATTCCATCACAAAACTGGATTATTGTGAGAGATTGAGAAAAATAAAATAGTTACAAAAACACTGCTATGTACCTCTGATCTTCTTTTAGTTTTATATCTACTTCTTCAGGTGCTGTATGGTTGGTAATTAAAGAGCATAGGCTCTAAAGACCAACTCTCCTGAGCTGAGGTCAGTCCTGGTTCTGCCACTGATTACCTATACCATTGAGCACCTTTCTTAACTGCTCTCTGTCTCAGTTTGGTCATCCATAAAATGATGTCAATTGTTATATACTTACCTCATAGTATAGTTAAGAGAATTAGTAGGGTAATACACACAAAGTACTTGGAACATGGCTTGGCATATGCTGAGCACCCAGTGAATACTTCATGTTCTTACTATTGTGTGTCAAGCCCGGACTCTCTTAGCTTAGGGTTGTCAGTTAAATAAATTCATGTGACTTGCACAAGTATGGTTTTCTGGTCTGATGTCACCCTTGGAGAAAGTTGATGCCTTTTACTCTATTTTAGAATACCTTATATTATCTGTGAGAAGATTACTTTGATAAAGCTGAAATCTTTATATCTTAAGGATTTTGAATCTCATATTTTACCATTAGCATTTGGTAATCTTGTAAATATTAGTGTCTCAAGTTAAAGATAAAATGATACAGGTAGATAGAATATTTATTTCACATAATATTACATTATTTCCTTATTTCAGGAAGAACAGAAAGAAATTTGAGAGGAAGCTATTAATATTCAGTCTATTAATAAGGATGTGAATTTAATAAGTTTCAGAAGCTGAAGGCAGGCAATTTCATGTTCTTATTGAAATGTTGCATTGTTATTATTTGCCTTTAATTTTTGTAAATGAGGATTTCACTTAAGGAGTAATGGGTTGCCCTTCTCAAGAATTAAATGTGTGGAACCAATTATGCAATAGGTAAATTTATGGGACAGTATATATTTTTTTTAAGACTAAATGCATTTTTTGAGAGAGGAGGACACATCTTTTGAGTCTAGTTTTTATAGAAAGATAGATTATACAGCTTTACTCTAAGTAAGGAGTTGGCAAACTATGGCTAGTGGGCCAAATCTGGCCTGCTACCTGTCTTTGTAAGTAAAGTTTTATTGGAACACAGCCAGAACTATTTATACACCTCTACTGTCTATGTTTGGGTGCTTTTGTGCCACAGGAGCAGAGTTGAGTAGTTGTGACAGAAATTGTATGGCCTGCAAAACCTACAAGATTTACTACCTGGTCATTTACCAAAAAAGTTTGCTGATCTCTGCCCTAAGTACTTAGTGAAAATAGATGTATCAGTCCATTATTATTTAGAAAAAACTGAGGTTGGAACAAGTAGTACATGCTACTGGTTCCAGTATTTGTCAAAAATAACTTGCCAAGACAACCACAGTCCATGTTCTTATCCTTATTCTTAATGACTGGTTTAAATGGGGCTGTTTCACAGATTAACAAATCCTAACTATTTGATAAGAATGTGCCAGTACTTGCAATGGGTGCTTTCTATCAAATACAAAGTTGTCAGATGTTTTTGAAATGGTTGGCTGATTTTAATAGAACTTTTTCATTATGTTCTGGGGCAGATAGTAATCCTTCATTGGTTTCCTTTGAACCTTCCCATCACACCTGGACAACTTTTGGATTCCATAGAAAACCTAGAGCACAGACCTTTTTTTTTTTTTTTTAAATCAGTACTGCTTAAACAGAGGAAAGAGAGTGAATGTGAGTTTGAAAAACTTGGTGAAACATATCATTCTTGAGTAAAATACAGGAGTTTGTTTTTAAATAACCGTATATTTGATAGCCAGAGATATTTAAATTAACCTGATTGGTAATCAGCAGGCTGATTATTTTAGATTAGAAATTGAATTTATGAAAAAAATAATTTGATGTCTCGATTTGACCTGGGTTGATGATGTTTTGTAACAGTGTTCAAAGGACTAGGGATGAAGGGTGTAATAAAATTCAGTTCTTTAATATTCATTGCCATACTCTTATTGATATTTTTCCTTTTTGGATATGTGTCCTCAAACTTGTAGAATTACTGGTTCCACTACATAGACATTCATATTCACTGGGATCTAGTGCACAATTTTCATTTTTGGCATTATTCTGATTATAGAAATTATGTTACTATTTCATCTTTTACACTTCATCTAACCACTTTGGTGTACTGGGGCCATAATTAACATAGTGGCCATAAGCAAACATGCTCATTTAATAAATATAACGAATAATAGGCAAATGCCATTATTGAGAAAACTAGGTCCTCAATGTTAGCTAACTAAACAGACAAATGCAGTCTTTATAGCTCTTTCATGGACTTGAAGAATTTGAAAATTTTGAAGAATACCTTAGTTTTTCTGTAAAAATCATGATTAATTTTACCTATCAAATTGTGAGATGTATGTAGATAAAATTGCTTTCTTTTCTTAAATGGCCAAACTTTGTGTGGATTACTTGATGGATTCCCTGGGAACCACTGAGGTCCAGAGGATCTACTGAGAGTTTTAAATGAAGGCCATGAAGATATCAGATTTATTGAGTTTACAAAGATCATTCTGGCTTTTATTTCAAGGGTGGGTTATGAGATCAAGACTCAGGCAAGGACAGTTTAAAGAAAAACATTCTTTAGAGGTAAACCTTATCAATGTATTTTTTTCTTAAGGGAAATTGAAGAAAGAGAACTCTGATTGGCTCTCTCTCCTTGATTTGTCCCCTTCCCCCATTTAAAAATAAAACCAGTTGATACTGTTTACTCTATTAGTGTTAATGCTGGCCATTTCTTAATGTCTTTTGCTTAAGAATTAATAACTTTATTGGATGCCTCAAAAATTGTGCTTTGTAAGTTGATAAAATAAGTGATTTAACATGGTATAATATTAAGCCATAGCAAAAATGGCTGTGATTTCACTGACTTTCAATAAATAAGGTACCTCTAAGTGTAAATATTTTTGAAGGAAAATGAGGAAGTTCTCATAGTTCTTAGGTGTAGGTTTCTGAAGAGTACCAGGGATTTTTTTTTTTTAACTAAGGAAGTTTTAAGAATATATTTATATAAAAAAAGGAGTGATTATTGACAGATGGGAATACTTGCTATCATCTTTCCCACGACTGAGTTGATGTGACCAACTACTAATTCCATTCTTATTTTAGTGCTATTTCCAAACCAGTATGTGAATGAAGCCAACATTGATTTACCAAGTAGATATTTGTTAAGCAAGACTTTTTTCTTCAAAATCTGATTTTCCTTTTTTAGAAAATATTTTCCAAATGCCTTTTCTGGGTGTGTGTGTGTGTGTGTGTGTGTGTGCGTGTGTATATATACGCACACACACACATATATATACACATACACACACGCATATTTGGTTTGAAAGCTGCTGTTTTAATGTTGAGCACATGTATGACTGTGTTCATATGTACATTTCTTTGCATTAGTTATGTACATTTCTTTGCACAGTCTGGCTTTTTGCTTCCTCCACACTGCTGAAATGCTTTTGCTAAAGTACCAGTGACCTCCCAGTTGTGAGATATCCTTCATGTCTTTCCTTAGCGACCTCTTTGCTGTATTGGGCAGTATTTGTGAATCTTGAAATTCACTATTCCTTGTCTTCCCTAATGCTGCAGAATTCGTCTTCTCTTCATCACTTTCTAATCATTCATTTGCCATTTTTAAACGATATTCTTATCTTGCCCTTCCCTGGCTTTTCTTACCTTCCTTATTGGTACTAACCAAGTTCTATTTGGTCTGCTTTTTCATTCTTCTTACTTTAACTCATTTGTTTTCATGATTTAAACTAATTTCAATATGCTGATGATTCCTAAATCTGCCTATGCCCGTACTTCAGACTGCAGCCTTGTATATAAAATGCTCTGCACAATTTAAATTAGGTATCACAGAGGCACCTCAAACTCCTCATGCCTCTATCTGTACTTCTCTTCCCCTCCATCTCCCAAATTCTTCTTCTCTTTTATACTGTGTCTTAGAGGTGGTACGTTCATCTCACCATTCACATATCAATCATTTTTTACTCTTACTGTTCCATCATATTTAAACTAACAATCAGTCCTGCCAGTTTTACTTTCTAAATATTTGTCTGTTTTAGGCCTTCATTCTGGAGAACACATTAGTAGCCTCATGATTGGTCTTCTTGCTTCTTCTCTCAGATCTTTTTTTTCTATAAGCTGTTAGAATGAGTTACCTAAAAAGGTTGTCTAACCTCTAGATCTCCTGTCCCCTATAGCAGCAGTCCCCAACCTTTTTGGCTCCAGGGACCAGTTTCATGGAAGACAATATTTCCATGGATGGGGTTGGGGCAGGGTAGGCAGAGCTCAGGTGGTGATGTGAGCGATGGGGAGCGGCTGTAAATACAGATGAAGCTTTGCTCACCAGCTGCTCACCTCCTGCTGTGCAGAGCTCTGTGGTAGTCCCTAACAGGCCAAGGTGGGGTAGGGTGGAGGGTTAGGGATGAAGTCTGCCTTACGAAGGTATGCATGGTTTCTTGTTTGTTTGTTTGTTTGTTTGTTTCTTTCTTTTTTTTTTTTTTTTTGGTCTCTTGTTTCTTTCTGGCCTCCTTTTTTGCTCCTACTTCCTTTATAGTTTATGTTCTGGCATCAACTTGCTTGTGAGTCTGTTGTGTATGTGGTATGTTATGTCTGCCATTCATCGTGCCATTTTTCATTTTGTCCTTTCTGCCTGGAATGCTTTTCTCCATTTAAGTTAGTTAATCCTTGCCTATCATTTTAAAACATAGCCATTACCTGTTATAAGAAGTTTTCCCTAATGGGAAGTAAGTGTCCTTCCCTGGAGCTGCTTTAATATTCTATCTCTTGCTCATTGTACTATAATTGTTTATGTGTCTGTCTCCTCAAATGAACCAAGCTTCACTGGGACTGAATTTATTTGAGGTCAACACAATGCTTTTTTCATCTTCAAATTCCTAGGACTAGTACAATGTCTGTCACTGAGTAGGTAGGGACTCAACAAATGTTTATTGAAATGATTGGACTTTTCTTTTTTAACTGCAGTATAACTAATACAGGTTGAATAGTTGTATACATTTATATAACCACCATCCCAAACAAAATACAGAATGTTGCTATTACCCAAGAAAAGTTTTCTCCTGCTCTGTTCTTCCTGTGCCCTCAGGTCATCTTTTTCTGATGTCTGTCATCATGAATTAATTTTCCTGTGATTGGACATTATAAAAATGGAAATCTTTTTTTCTGACTTCTTAGAACCGTAACATAATTTTTTAAAGGTTCATTCATGTTCTCATCTGTATCAGTAATTTGTTCTTTTTTATTTTTGAGGAGTAGTCCATATTTGGAATGGAATGCCACAATTTGTTTAGTCATTCTTCTGTTGATAGTCAATAACCAGTTTCTGGTTATTATGAATGAGATTGTGAGCATTCTTGTATAAGGATTTTTGTGGGCATATGCTTTCATTTCTCTCAGATAATACCTAGGAGTGGAATTGCTGGGTCATAAGGCAGATTTATTATGTGTTTAACTTTATAAGAAATAGCCAAACTTTTATTTCCAAAGTGACTGTGAAATCTGATACTCCAACAATGTATGAAAGATCTGATTTCTCTACTTCCTCACCAATATTCAGTGTTAAGAGTCCTTTTGATTTTAGCCATTCATGCTGCTGTGAAATGGTATCTCATTGTAGTTTTAATGTGTATTTTCTTGATGTTAAAGACGTTAAGCACTTTCCTGTGCTTACTGGCCATTTATGAAGTTTCTGAGTCTTTTGCTCATTTAAAAAATTGGATTGTTGGACTTTTTAATGTTGATTATTTCTAGTTGTCTTACTAGGTACATATGTGAATGTTTTTTCCAGTCTTTGGTTTATTTATTTTATTAATGGTATCTTTTGATGATTAAAAATTTTAAATTTTGGTTAAAAGATCAGTTTTATCAGTTTTTCTTTCATGATTAGTATTTTATATGTCCTAAGAATAATTGCCTACCTCAAGTTTGTGAAGATACTTTTATATGTTTGCTTCTAGGATCTGTAGGGTATGGTTTTATGTTTAAGTATATGACCAAATTAATTGTGGTATGTGGAGTGGGAAAGAGATATAGTTGTATTATTATTATTATTATTGTTGTTTTGGGATAGTTGTTTCAGTACCATTTATTAAAAAGATTTTTCTTTCCCTATTGGAGTGACTTGGCATTTTGGTTGAAGATCTTTTGACCATAGTTTGTCTATATCTGGATGCTATTCTATTTCTTTGTTCTATTTGTCCTCATGCCAGTGTTACATTGTCTTGATTAATGAAGCTTTATAGTACGTACTGATAACAATTAGTATAGGCCTTTATCTTCTCTTTCAGGATAATTTGGTTATTCTTGATCATTTGCATTTCCATATGAATTTTAGAATCAGCACGTCTATTTATTGAAGAAAATCCTCCGGGGACTTATGATTGCTAGAAAATCGTGGTAGTGTAGTAAATAACCTCCCCAAATCTCCTCCCATGACTATACATGTAACTTCACAACAATGAAAAATCTTTGTAAAACCATGCTGTCGACATTATGTGAGAATGTGTCGGACTGCAGTCTGAAGCGTGTAAGGTTTTTTTGGATTGGCCGGCACCAGAGAAAGAAAGAGGAGCAGAGTTGAAAGGGATAAGTAAAGAGGCTTTATTGGCGCGCTCCCCGGTGAGAGTAACGAGTTCCGAGAGAGGAACCTGGAAAAGCTTCATGGGTCCCACAAGTGGACCAGAGAAGTCGCCCTGCCCAGAAATCTGAGTGGGGTTATATATGTTTTTAGGGCTGGGGGATGGGGGTTTCTTCGATGGGAAGATTTATGGTGGGGAGAGCAAGGAATTTTCCATTGCAGTTTTAGGGCGGGTATTGAGAACTAGGAGGGGCCGGTGGTATGTGTGGACTCCAGGAACCAAGACCCTTATCAGGGTAACCATCCAGGTGTGGTCGTCCTTTAACTTAGCTGGGCCTTGCAGGCATTGTCCTTGGCAGGTCTCATGGACTTCTTTTTCCATCAGGGAGGGGAGGTGTGCCTGCCACCAGCCTTACAAAGCGTAGGTTCTTGGTGTGCTCATGGTTGAAGAATGACCACACACGCCAAAGTAAGGCAAGCACGAAAATGAGGTTTATTGAGGAGAGGAAGATCGGATTATAGAGCAAGAGGAAGATACAGGTTTACTGAGCGAGATATATACTCCAGAGATGATGACTAGACCCATTGTCATAGCAAAAGAGAGCGCAGAAAAAAAAGGGGGGGGGTTGGTTATGGTCTGGGTCTTGTTTTATAGTGTCTGGATTGGGACCTCCCTCGTGGCTCAGATGTCACCATGGAACTACTTTGATTGGACAGTTGGGAGTTATATACCTGAGTCTTACTGCGCATGTAGATCTCCCATGAGCCTCTTTGAAAGCCTAGTTGGGGTGGGAGGGGGACTGCAACTGTACCCACATTTGTCCTTAGGAGACCTGGAATCCCTCACTATGTACCTAATAGACGGAGAATGTGGAAACTATGAAATACTTGTGAATAAAATGAAAATGTTAAGTGCCAGCACCATGGTTCAACACACTCCCACTCCAGTCTTGCCCCACTGTGGGGCTTTAGTGATCCAAAGCAGACCTTGAAAAAAAACCATAGAAAAACAGAGGAGAGATGCTTGTGAGGTGACTGGAGGGTGTGAGGAATGACCACCAGAAAGATTAAATCCACTCTAAATGTGAAAATACTAAAGAAACCTGGCATATTGGGAAGATATTTCAAAGTATGCATATCTTAGAAGACAGGTACCAAATAAAGGACGAGAAAGAAGCAAATGCCATAAAGTGGGCCAGGCATGCACTTTGAAACATATAGATGCTGTGTAAAAGAACTGGTGTGTGAATTAAAGGGATAGACTCTATTTAAATGTTTAAGACTGATTTTAAAGAATAGGTGTAATTTAAAGGGATATCTTTCAAATGCATTGCTTCTGGGAGATAAGCAAAAAGGAAGAAGTTTCCTTTGGTAATTGGGTAGTGAGGAGAAAAAGAGGAAAAAGGAAAATTAGGGCCTTGCAATACACAAGAGAACTACAAAATTGGAGGATTCATACCACTCTCCACTTACCCCAACCACCTAAAGAAACAGAAAAACCAACTACTTCATTAAAGTATCAATACATGGCATTAATAGACTGATAGGAAAAGGTGACATTGGACTAGAAACATTGTAAAACAGCTCACTGTCACAAAATGAACAAAAGAAAAGTTTCTAAATCAGGAAATACATTTGCATACAAATAAGGAAAATTTTCCTTCCGAAAAACAACCATGAAGTATGAAAAAACTGTAAATTTATACTCCAACAGAATTAAATTTACTTCAACAAGCTTTTGGGAGTATGAAAAATCACTGAAGTCAGAAGTTATAAGTATTTGTGTATCTAAACACATCTAAACGTAGAAAAGGTACAATAAAAATACAGTATTATAATCTTATGGGAATTAAGTTGCATATGACTGTATTGAGAACTTTTTTCCTCTTAATTGCAAATAGTTATAATATCCACTTTAAATCGTTGTTAGTTCCATCTGGTTCATCTTGGTATCAGATTTGAATGTGGAGATTTTGGTTCTGTTGTTTTTCACTGATGATTATTGTTTCCTGTGTTACACAGCAGTCCCCAACCTTTTTGGCACTGCTTTCATGGAAGACAATTATTCCACGGATGCGGAGGTGAGGTGGGGTGAGGGGAGGTGGAGCTCAGGCAGTGATGCCAGTGAAGGGGATTGGTTAGGAAATACAGATGAAGCTTCACTCACTCCCCTGCTGCTCACCTCCTGCCATTTCCTGAGTTTCGTGGAAGACAATTTCTCCACAGATGGGGATGGTGAGGTGGGAGTTGGAGCTCAGGCGGTGATGCACAGCCCAGTTCCTAACAGACCATGGTTTGGGGACTGCAGTTATAGAAGATACTTTTTTTTTGTTTTGGCTGGGCTTAAACTGTGGACTCTTATCTTGTGCAGCAGCTCCATTCTCTGTTCAACTCTTTTGTCTTCAGCTCGGATGTTCTCAGTCTGTTCTGTACATGTGTCATTCAGAGGTCAGTCAGAAATGTGGGTGGAGAATTTGGTGATCCCCTTTCTAGGTCTTTTCATGATTCCTCCATATTCTTCAGTGCTTCTGATTTACCCACCTCCCTTTACTGTATAATTAAAAGGGCTAAATTCACTTTTTATTATACCTCTGTATAGTTTGTATTTTATTATTTATAGATTTAAACCAATCTGAAAGAATTCATTCATTCAGAAAGAATGAATGAAGGCATTTTAAGTTGAATAGAAAAATGTCCTTCATAGATTCTAAGGTAGGGGATGGCCTTTTAAAGTAATTTTATTTAATAGAATCACTACTTTTCAAATAATTACAGAAATTCATAACAGATACATTCATTTTCTGTGCTGCTGAAACAAATAACTGCAAACTGGGTGGCTTAAAACAATCAAAATTTATTCTCTTAACAATTTCGGAGGCTAGAAGTCTGAAATCAAGGTGTCTACAGAGCTGTTCTCCCTCCAGGGGCTCTAGGGGAGAATCAGTAACTTGACCCTTTCAGCTTCTGATGGTTGCTGGCATTACTTACTTGGCTTGAGGCCCCCTCAGTCCAATTTCTCCCTTCACCTTCATCTGGCTGTTTCCTCCTCTGTCACTCTCCTCTGTGTGTCTGTCTTAAAACTCGTTCTGCCTCTCTCTTACAAGGGCACTTGTCATTAGATTTAGGGCCTACCTGGATAATCTAGGATGATTCCCTTATCTCACGATTCTTAATTTAATTACCTATCTAAAGACTCTTTTTTCCAAATAAAGTAACAGTCACAGGTTCCAGGATTAGAACATGGAGAAATCTCTCTGTGGGCCATCATTCTGGCTACTACAAAGAGGTATGGGACTACAAAAGGCAGACTGATAGGAGAAAAGGCATACCAAATTTATTTTAAGGTACATAGCATGAGGGGAGTTTGTCTTTTGACAGGGGAATGATTACCCAGTGACCCAATGGGGTACAGATAGTTATATGCCCTTCTTAATAGAGGAAAGGGAGGTGGGAAAATGTGGATGATTTTAAGAGGGATAGTAAATGATTTTTAGCAAGTCCAGTGGTCTTGGAAAACATAAAATGGCCTGGGACAAAGTCTTTTGGACCTGCAGAACAAACAGTGGTTTGTGACAAAAGTCTGTTCAGGTGTGTTGTCAGACTGTGGTCTTTATTCCTGCAATATGAATTAATGAAAACTCAAGGAAGTGGTAATTTTCTTCTTTGGAGGGTCCAGATTTTAGGCAGATAAGAGAGTATTAAAGTAAAGCTTCTTCCAGTATTTGCTGATTTCCAAGGGCCTTTAATTTAAAATAATCAACATACTAAGGTGCCATATTTTGGGTGAAATTTCCTGGTCTCCTTTACTAAAAAAATGAAACTTTTATTCGGAACATTTTAATTTCAAAAATTTAAGCAAAACTAAGCATTTTATAGTTACAGTACATTTTAAAGAAATGGAAATTATAATTATTAACTTATGTTTATCAACTAAGTATTTATGGGGCTGTTTTATTCCTTTGACAAAAAAGTATTTAGTAGCATACTTAAGTGACTGCCCTTTTTTATTTTAATATTGTACTACTTACATGCCTCTTTCATTCTTCATTTTAATTTATAGGGAGTTGTTATACTATTAGATTGTAAGATATATGATTACATATACTAGAAACAAATAGGTATTTGCCATAATTGCCAATGGTAATTGAAGTAGCAAATTTTCATTTTTAAAGTTTTGAATGGATGGCATTAATTTAAATAAATTGTAAGTGTGAACTTTGAAATGTCTAATTTTTCCCTGTGCAATAGAATTTTAAACTTATTGCTTATCAGCTATATGTTGACTTCATTGTTTTAAATTTTGACATAAATGGCAGATTGGACAAAAATGATGGCAGTGTATTTTGTATTAGAATTTCTGTTTAGGGCAGAAACAGTTGCATAGTCTAATGGAATAACTTATTTTCTTATTGTTAAAAAACTTTTGATTGAAAAATTTAAGCAAATTAAATAGTGAATTTTTTTGTATCTTGCTGATACTTTTCTTCAGTTCTCAGTGAACTCCATATGAATAGCATATTAGAAATATGTAGTCAGATTTACTAATAAGGAAGAATATACACTTTTGACTATTTACTAGTTATAGCCTTTGAAGAAATTCCCTTCATTGTTAAGTAAATTTTATTCTTTTCCTTTCTCATTAGAACCCAGAAGAATTTTGAGTATTACTATGTTTTGAAAATATTTTCTAGAATAAACAAGGGAACAGTGTTTAAGAAGGAAGAACACTAATATTTATTTAGCATATGCTAGGTATTTCATGCTGTCTTATTCTTAGAACCACTGTAGATCAATATTTTCAATATTGTCTTCATTTTTTCGTAGGTGTAAACCAAGGCACAAGAAAGATGAAGTTAGTTGACTAGGATCCCACATATATTAAAGGGTGAGGCTGAGATTTGCATCTAGTCCTGTCTCACTAAAAACTACAGATCAGATGATAATTTCTCCAAGCTACTTACAAAAATGCCTTCCAATATTTTTTATATTTTACATTTATAAATAACATTTCTTATATAAACTTAACTGAGTATGCAGTCTCTTTAGGGTTAATTCTGGAAGGCCTCACCTTGGGAGACCCTGGCCTAGACTCTGGAGGCACCGATGCTGTAATGCAGTAGTCAGTATATAGTGTCAAGGGCATTAGGCTTCATGTGAACCTTTTGACCTGATGTATGACTTTATATCTGTCACCTTTGTGCTGAGAAAAAGATGACAGAAATAATCACGTAATCTTACATCTTAAAGGCTGATTTATTGAAAAATAACCCCAGCTCTGCTTCTGAATTAATGTATGAAAATGTTGAATTAGAAGAAGGGTGTAAGTTATAACCCAAATGAAAGTTAAAATATCCAGGGCCTTCATTTTATACTTTCAAATTTATGTGAAGGCATGGTTTGCAAAAATGAATAACAATATTGGTTACCATTGCCAGTAAACTTTTGTAATATGTCGATTATGGAATTTCAAAGAAATTATGTACGAATTTTTACTTGCTCAGCTGTTATTTTTTTAATACCAAATAAGCATTCCAGGCTTAATGTCTTCATGGGTTGGTTTATGTGTGGGAAAATATTTAATATTTTGAACATGGGTCATAAAAAAATAGAAGTTTGTGATTTATTACCCATCTGCTTATAGTTATCTTAAAATTGTTATGCTTTTTTATTTTGATGTCGGAGAAAAGCAATTATTGAAATAATACTGAAAATACTCTTTGTAACTGTTCTACAGCAAAAAAAATTAGTCTCTAGTAATTTATGTATACTTTATTTTTATAAAATTATTTCTAAAAGATGAATATAGAATGAAAATTATCTTTTGATATACTTCAGTTTTTTTTATGGTGGGGTATATTTCTTGAATGCCTACTAATATGAATTTTTTAAAAACCCTGAGTGATCTTTATATCAAACACAAATTCTAAAATTATAATAGACTGTTATATTTTCTTTTGTTATCCCTGCCCCTTAACAAAAAACAAACGTCAGAAACCTCTAAAGCTAGTTTAGTACATTTTTAGGGTCTTAGTTTCTAACAGTAGTAGTATTACACTACTTTACTTGTGAAACAAGGTTGTCATCTAGTGGTGTTTTCAAGTAGTACATCCCTCAGAATTAGCTGCCTAATCTTCAGTTTTTTAAAGGACGTCCTTAACAAAAACATATCTGGGTCTTAATTTTTCAGAGTTTAAACACTTTTGAATGTTGTTAAATTAGATATAACCTTACAAAGCATTTCCCCTGGAACTTTTTTTTCTTTTTTGGGAGACAGTCTTGCTCTCTTGCCCTGGGTAGAGTGCATTATAGCTCACTGCAACCTCAAACTCCTGGGCTCAAGCAATCCTCTTGCCTCAGCCTAATGAGTACCTGGGACTACAGGTGCTTGCCACAACGCCTGGCTAATATTTCTCTTTTTAGTAGAGATGGGGTCTTGCTCTTACTCAGGCTGATCTCGAACTCCTGACTTCAAGTAATCCTCCCTCCTTAGCTTCCCAGAGTACTAGGATTACAGATGTGAGCCACTGTGCCTGGCCCTGGAACTGTTCTTAATTTCCATCTTTCAGTCTTTAAAATAAATTTTTGAGGCCATGCATTGTGGCTCATGTCTGTAATCACAGCATGCTGGGGGTCTGAGGTAGGAGGATCCCTTGAGCCCAGCAGTCCAAGGCTGCAGTGAGCAAAGATTGTGCCACTGCATTCCAGCCTGGGTGACACAGTGAGACCCTGTCTCTAAAAAAGTAAATAAAAATTACATATATAACTTTTTTTGGTCTGGCTGCAGAAATATTGAAATTTGAATAAATGTTAATTATGGTGTATATTAAGGCATTTTTGTATTTCACATCTCTGTAAGTTGTTTATTTAGAAAAAAGATGCTTCTGTAGCATTGAGTAACTTTTAAAAAAAACTTTTTGCATATTCATTCTTTCAGTTTTTTTTGCAGGTTAATTTTATGAAACATTTGCATTTAAAATGTTAAGGTTTTCGTGGTTTCTTCCTTTCGTTTTTGCTTTTGGTGTTTCTACTTTTATAATATAACACTCTGGGGAGTGTGTGTATGTATGTATGTGTAGAAAATTAATACCATAGGTTAGTTAAATGGTGGAAATAATATACATTTATGCTTTCAAATAAGTCATAAAAACTAAAACCAGAAAAATAATGCCTTTTTAAAGATACTTTATTATTGAGTAAAATAAATCTTGTATTAAAAATAGTTTACTAGATTAACAAACTACAGCTGATACTTAGAAGTTCTTTAATTGATACATAACTTTATTTATCTGATATATTGGTACATAAACCATAGAGAAAATTAAATTTTAAACTAGCATTGATTCGGGTCCTGATTGTAATTGTTGAAATAAAGATTGTGGTATTCATTTTGGGATAGCAGGTGGCTACTTCACTTAAACAAGAAAAGAAAATAGTAGTGATAGAAGTACTTGATTGTTAAGGGAAATGAAGTGAAAGACCTCTTTTTTCATTTTCCACCATTTGTTACAGTACTCCCTCTTCTGAATTACCTTTAGTAGGATCCTTATCCTTTTATTTGCTCTGCCTAATGGAGATTTGGGCATGGAATCCCATGGATTCATTCAACTAACTGCTGGTTTACCAATTTATATTCTTTTCTGTGAGTCCCTCCCCGCCCCAGTGTATCTGGAAGCTGTATTGAATATATTGATTTCATTTATACCAGTTTATCTGAAGCAAATTTTGTGTCCAGATTCTCATGAGTCTTGTTACCTTACTAATCTTTTTACTCAATATGGCTAAATAATGTATTTTTCCAAGTTGTATTTATAAACAGGAACTTATAAGCCATCTTGTTCTGGCCCAGAGGAGGGAATCAGTAAGTAAATTATTTCAGTGTCTCTGGCTGGGTAAGAGCCTATACGAATAATAGAAAAAACAAATTTTGGCAGGTATATTACAGTCAACTTACACTGTGGAGATAGAAAGAGAATAGGCAGAGTGAATAGAAAAATCTTTATGTGAGTAATTTAAAATATTGTTTTTACAGCATTAAGGTTTTGGGAATTTGTAGAGGGTCAGGAACTTCCATATATGCTAAGATCAAAAATACATTTTTTTTTTGTTTGTTTGTTTTATTTTATTTTATTTTATTTTTTTTTTGAGACAGAGTCTCACTCTATTGCCCAGGTTAGAGTGAGTGCCGTGGCGTCAGCCTAGCTCACAGTAACCTCAAACTCCTGAGCTCAAGCGATCCTCCTGTCTCAGCCTCCCAAGTAGCTGGGACTACAGGCATGCACCACCATGCCCAACTAATTTTTTCTATATATATTTTTAGCTGTCCATATCATTTTTTTCTATTTTTAGTAGAGTTGGGGTCTCGCTCTTGCTCAGGCTGGTCTCGAACTCCTGAGCTCAAACGATCCACCCACCTCGGCCTCCCAGAGTGCTAGGATTACAGGCGTGAGCCACCGCGCCCGGCCTAAAAATACGTTTTAATATAGGTGATTTTTTTGATTATTTGTTATGTTTTATTCTCCCTTGTCCCATATTAACTTGGGTAATTGGGAGTTAGTTATCTTTATTTTCTTTGTGGCTAAACTGGAATCCATTTATTAAATTCCCATTTTGGTATTTAGGTGTCATATGGGGTCTAGTAACCTAAGTGTGGTATCAAATAGTCACATATAGGTCAGAGACCCCCAAAACCAGAGAAAGCCATTTGATTTGGGTTTTATTCATAGACAATTAAGAGCACTGTGTATCAGTTACTGTCCAGATAGTTCCTTTATTTTATTTGATATAGTCGCAATCCATTTGAGGAAAATGTTTTCACTCTTGGTTTTCTCACTGGCATTTTAAAGAGTTTTCACAGCCTACTTTTATATCAATATGCAATACTAGATTCTGTCTTTGATAATTTTAGGAATTCAAGTCTTAGTTCAGATTTGAGTGGACATTCATTATTTCAATGGGTGGAGGTGGATGGAGGGAAGAAAATGTTAGTGTTTGCGTTTATGGCTCAGATTCTGGCCAAGTAGAATGTTCCTCCCCACCCCTTAAAAATATAAGTAGTCTTGGAAGTCTGAAGTAAGGGTAGATTCTATATATGTCCAGTTCGTAAAATATTTGTCAGTGACCATAAATGATTTGACATTTTTTAGTGTTATGTAGACAACTCGTCAGAGAACATTTGTTACAGGCATAATTGTGTTCTCTGTTCTCCCAGTGTCATACAAAGTGGCCTAAAAGACACTTTGTTTCTCTTTTGCTGGGAAAGGAAGACTGTTATGAATGTTATATCATTTGAGAGACACTTATGACACAACATTGTATGTCAAAGATGGAAGTGAACAGGAGTAAGTAAGCGTAGAAGAAGTGAATAAAACCAAATAACTTAAACTAGTATGTTTAGTAAGTACAAAGTGTGTGCCACCTGTAGGCCGAAACCTATTTTGTTTGGCTTGTACATTACTTTACAAAAATCTAAAAGCAACAATCAGATCTGACAATAAGTACTTTACCTATCCTTATGCATTAGCTGGAGCTGAGTTATGGCCACCCCCTTAAGCTGGGGCATGTGTTCTGTAGTTTGTCTTGCTTCTCTTCTTTATGTATGCATCATAACCAGTGAGTAAGTTAGACTCAAAGATTTTACCTGCATTCAAAGAAAGAGATCAAAGGAAAATTGGCCGCCTTTTCTTCCTTACTGGGGGTAAAGGGTGGTAATGGAGATCCACTATCTGGAGATGCAAGTGACAGTGTTTTATCATAGTTTTCTGCCAGTTGAGATTCTTGAACTATGGTTGGAACATGTCTGTATTACATGCCAGATGACTTCTGGACATCACATGGAGACAGTCCTGGCAGAGGCAGTTAGGCTATGTGACCCTTATTGAATTTGTTATCTACAATAGGAAAAAAGTACCCCTGCTCCAAATTGGTGGATTATAATTAATTTTAAAGCTTAGTCCAAAGTAAAAAAAAGTTGCTCAGGATAAAGTAACTCTAAGACAAAATTTTAACATCTTTACTTCTATTTATGAAAAAAAAAATAAGTATTTTCTAAAATCACTTTTTAAAAAAGATTTGAGCACTTACTAAACTGTGGTGATTTAAAGTTGCATCATTTGAACGTAAAATTAGTAAGAAATATTAGTCTGTTTTTTGAGAAATTTAGCCCATTAGTGCCCTGCTTGTTAATAAAGTGTATTTAGATGTATTTTTAGTTTAGGGATGAGTGATTTTATAATATTACTGTCCAAAATCTCCACTAAAGAAAAGATGTATGCTTTTGCTAGCTGTTTTAGTAAATAAGACCTCTCTGGGGTCAGTTTCTTCTAGGGTCTATGTATGCCTTTGGGTTTTACGTGCTCAAAAATGGCACATGGGAACTGATTATAATTCTCTTCCCTTGGTGTCTACCAGGCAGGTGTGCACAGGGATCATACCTGGTGTGCCTGCTCCAATTTTTGGTTTTGTTCTTTCCTGATGGCCACAGTTAAAGCTGGTGAATCTTGTGTTGTTTTGTTCTTTCAGATACTGTGTTACTGTGCATCTTGAAGCAGATTTTGGCATTTGACTTTTCATTTTTATCACTTGTTTTATTCATTGATAATATTGGAGTTTTAAATATTTACAAAACTAAAAAGATTAATTTGTAAGTCTAAAATTATGGTTAATTTAGGTTCATTCTTGCTGTGAAAATGGTCCAGTATTTACAGAAGGATCACTAAGATGTTACTTGGGAGAGCTGTGAGTGGGTGTCCTATTTCTTGATAATTACGAAGTAAACCCATAAAGCTTAAGTCTTTTGATTTTTCAAAATATGAAGGGGTGAGCAAAGGAGACCTTGTAAAATTTAGAAATTGAGACTGAGCCACTTTTTATTAGTTATATTAAGGAAGCCTTATACGGGCATTACTTGAAAGATATCACTATTTCACTTATATGTGGATAAAGTCAAATTTCCACCCCCTTATAGCTCTGCCTTTAGAAATTTTGTTAGATAGACTTTCCCTGTTTATATTTTGAAAGGATGGGTTTTCTTTTTATTGTTCTAACAATCTTTGAATCTCTAATCATTAGTTAATTTTTGTTTCCTGATCTTTTACTATGAAGTTACATTACACCTATTCTTGTTTAATGTATTTTGGAGCTCACTGATTGAATTTGCCTAGGTGTGCTTTTTGTGTATGTGTGTTGAAGTGTTTAGTTGATTAGGAAACTGATTTGTATGTACAGTGGCTTTTGTTTATGAGACATTCATATCCCTAATATTAGCATTGGTTGTTTGATAAATAAAAATGGTGTGTTGCAGTGGAAAGACTGCTGAACTAGGGGGTTAGGAATCATTCTTGTTTTTAACTTTGCATTTCCTAAATTTATATTTTTGGGGCAAGTTTAATTAACATCTTTAGGGCTCCTTCATCTGTAAAATTGAAGAGGTGAACTTTGATTATTTTTAAAGATCTATTCTAGTTCATCTGACATCCTATAATCTTTTCATTCTAGACTTGCCTTTTCTTAGAAAACAAAGTATTCTGTTAGTCATTGCATACTATTACCCCTGTGTGTAGGAGTATGGAAAGTTGTGTTTTTGTAATCAGTCAGCATTTAATATATCACCATTTTTATGTACTGTTGCTTTCTAAAATTGGTCTCAACCTATACTTATATCTCATTTCTTCCTCATTTTCCAGCCATAATACTCCAGGATGTTACCTGTAGAAGGTGCTTCACACTTTCTCACTTCCAAGTTTTTGCTTATATTACTCCCTTTCTATCTATTTCTCTCATTCCCTCAGCCACTTTGAGTCCCTATAACATTTCGTTTATGATTATTTTGGCTACTTTGAGTCCCCATACCATTTGATTTATAATTATTTTGGCTTTGCATGATAGCTTTTTGTGTATTGTGTTATGCTGTGTAGGACTGTAAACTCCCTGAAGGCAGTTGTTTAATTTTCATCATTTTACTAATCTTTTACTAATTTATATAATACTTTTCACATAATAAGGGCTTAATTAAGATTTATAGAACTGAATTTGTAAGATGACTGATTAGAATTACAGATACAGTTAATGGCTATGAACAGTGAAAAATTAACAGGATGATAAGGAAGTTACCATAGCCATTTTGAATTAAAGCAGCTTTTTAACCGTCTAAGTTGACTGCAAACATTTGTATTCCGTGGTGACTTGTGTACTGTCATTCCTGCCTACTGTCTACTCATTCTTACTGACTTTTCTACATACTTAACACTTCTGTTTTCTCTCTATCACCCATTTAACTACTTGCATTCATTCATCATTGTAGTTAAGCACTGCCATGGTTTTAAACGTTTAATAGTACCTAATTTTATTTACGTTCTTGCTTTGATTTAAATATACACTTTCCTGACTTTTATCTCCTTGATCTTGCTTATATACTTATCAAGTTTAATTTTCTGTTGCTCTTTGGTATGGTCCTAACTATTCACATTTCTTTTCAGTTGCTCTTTTACTTTTGAGAAATTATTCTTTGCTTCTTAAAGGCACATTCGTTTTTGGTTGCTGTCTCTGGGTAGCGTTTACTTTGACAAGTGTCTTAGAATCAGTCTAATGTTGGGGGTTAACAGTGGAATTGCTGATCATCAAGAATGAGCTTGAGTTACATCTGTAGACTAGCAGTCACAGATCCTTTTAACAGTGGGAGAATGTCTGCATTGGCGATAGTAGCATTAACCCTTTGGTTAAAAGAGTTGATGCTCGGCTGGGCACAGTGGCTCACTCCTGTAATCCTAGCACTCTGGGAGGCTGAGGAGGGTGGATCGTTTGAGCTCAGGAGTTCAAGACCAGCCTGAGCAAGAGCGAGACCCCGTCTCTACTAAAAAAAAAAAATAGAAAGAAATTAAATGGACAACTAAAGCTATATAGAAAAAATTAGCTGGGCATGGTAGCGCCTGCCTGCCTGTAGTCCCAGCTACTCCGGAGCCTTGAACCCAGGAGTTTGAGGTTGCTGTGAGCTAGGCAGACACCATGGCACTTTAGCCCAGGCAACAGAGTGAGACTGTCTCAAAAAAAAAATTTAAAATTATAAAGAAAAGAAAAAGAAAAAAAAGAGTTGATGCTCATTCCAAAAAATGTGAGATGTTAGTGGACATTTTTACAGGTGGACATTTTGGTGGAGGATACCTGAATTTTAGAATTTATCAAAGAATTTCAAATGTCAAAATGTCTATGCTGTGTCGGGGTGGATGGGTATAAATGATTTTGTTCCCCTTAGGATTCAGTAATCTGTTGAATTAAATATTGTTTCTGACAGATGCATGATTGGTTTGGACTGGATAAAAGAACAAACAGCAAATAAGATGTTGAGTAAAAAAACAAAAGAGATAGGAAAAGTAAAAGGTATATGGTAAAAAGTTGCCTATCTTTGTGTTACTTGGAGTCAGTAGTATTGATTGAAGGATTCTTGAGAACATTCTGTTAAAAAAATGGAACTTTAGAAGATAATGTGAGAAAGTAGCTCGGGAAATTTCTGCTGGAAATAGTTTAAAACTATGTTCTTTTTAGTTCTATTTTTATGGCACATCTTAATCTCTTTTTCAAAGCTTACTGCATTATCAGATATTTATTGTCAGGTATTATATTTGTAAAATGGCAAAGAGTAGCTCATATGTTCCTTAACAAGTATATTGACATTTAAATAGCTTTTCTCAGAAGGCATATGGATAATTTTATTGACACAATATCTCTTTAAACGTACAAAAGAGGAAAAATGGTAAAATTCTGTTCTATCAGAAATAGTAAATAAGCAGGGAGTCTATATCCAGGACACTTTCCCAAGTATTTGTAGTAAAAGCACTTTATAGTAGAAAAAAAAATTGCATGTAGACTTAAAATAATTTTGGTTAACTTTGATTATAGGTAACATTAAGCCATTTATTTTATTTTAACAGGTATCTTTCAGATGAAGGCATTGAAGCTTGCACAAGTTCTCCTGACAAAGTCAGTGTAAATGACATCATCCTGATTGCTCTCAATGTAGGTTATATTTATTAACTTTATAAGTTAATAGCAGTTTGTAATATTTTTAATCTGGACTATATTCATAGAAAAGTCTCACAGAATAAACGGGGTCTTATGATAAGTAATATGGAGAACATCTTTTTTTTGGTCCATTTTAAGTTATAGTGCTGTTTGTTGAATTTGTAATCTCTTATCAGCCAGTTATTAACAACTATTCTACAGAATACAATGAAAAAGGAAAAAAGTGCAGTTAATACTCCTTTTTTTCACCCATTGATCAGTTATAGAATTTTATAACATTTATGGTAGATATGTAATAGTAAAAACTGTGATGATTCATTAAAACAAATTGCCATTTAATTGACATGGGAACTCTAGGTTATTGCTTTTCAACAATTGTATTTATTGTTTCAAAGTAACTTTTCCTGATGATAAAAGTAATACCATTGTAAAACATTTCAGAAAATACAGAAAAGCAAAATAAGGAAATTAAATCTGCTTCTATTGCTTTAGTGTTTTAGTGTATATTTCTTTCCAACTCTCTTCCTCCACTCAATCCTGTAGCTATATCTTTTCCATAATTGGATTGGCTTTTGGATTTTTTTCAAGAGTTATAAAAATTGTTTGAAATAAAAATGTAACTAAACAAATGCTCTTTTCTCCATCCTGCAGTTACCCCGATAGTTTTTTTCTGTTGCCTTATAATAACAATCAATAGATTCTTATAACAAATTTATGTGTTGTGATACGTGATCAATGAACTTCATAAGAAAACTGTTGTCTGAAAAATCCATTGTGTCGCTGCAAAATCAATGTAAACCAGAAATGGTGGGCAGTTAAGAACATTTAAAATATAAATAAATGTATAACTCTGTAATTTTTTCTTTTAAAATTACTTAAATTTTATATTTATAGAATTAAACTTGGGTTTAAACAGATAAAACTTATGTCCTGAATTCTGTTATTTTTTTCAGCTTCTTTGAATTTTATTCAATAAGACGAACAAGATCTTTTTTTGTTTTTTCTGAGCTGAGTATTTAGGTTTTTAATAAACAAAAGACTAAATTTTTTATAATGAACATTAGGTAGAAATTTTGTATGTTGGCCGGCGCGATGGCTTGTGTCTGTAATCCTAGCACTTTGGGAGGCTGAGGTGGGCTTGAGGCCAGGAGTTCAAGACTAGTCTGAGCAACATACCAAGACCCTGTCTCTACAAAAAATTAAAGAAAATATTAGCTGGGCATGGTGGTGCGTGCCTGTAGTCTCAGCTATTCAGGATGCTGAGCCAGGAAGATCCCTTAAACCCAGGAGTTTGAGGTTGCAGTGAGTTATGGATGATGCCACTGCAGTCTAGCCCAGGCAACAGAGTGAGATCCTGTCTCAATAAATAAATAAATAAAAGAAATTGTACGTGTTATATATGACTAAAAATGGCAAATATTTCCTAGATACTTTCTTTGACTTGCACACAAATTAGTAAATTCTATTGTATAAAAATATTGTAAAGAACTCTTCCTATTTCTTTAAGAAAAACTTTCTGAAGATGCTAGGAAAGACATTTTTATGACAATCTGCCATTCTTTATTTTTCTCATTTATATACTTAGGTACATAGCAATGAACTATCTATAATTGGTGTGAAACTTTAAATAAAATAAATCAAGATGAAGTATTTGTGCTTTGCACATAAGAGGTGTGTAATGACTTATCTGAATGAATTAATTTGTCTTTATCATTTTCTCTGAAATATGTAGTTGAATACTGCAAAACTATCATGCCATATGATAATAGGAAAAAAAAAACCTCTTAGGATGAAGCCTATACCAGGCAAATCATCTACTTTTCAAGTTTATTATCTTTTAATAAAATTTAGATATTTTTAGTATCCTGTTGGATGTTTTTAACTTTTGAGTGATTGTGAGAAATTAACCACTAGTTGAGAAAAAGATCAATGTATTGATTCTTGTGTATATATATATATATCTCACTAATTGTTGGGAGATTAATCCATGTACAGGTTTTCTTCTCTTCCTCCTGTGGGGGACACACACTGGGCTTGTTTCTAGCATGTATACAGTGTTCCTGCCGAGGGAAGTCCTTTAGTAGCCAAGGCTTTTACTGGGCTGCTAACAAAGGTATCCTCTGCCTAGCATGTACCAAAATTCTAGACTCTTCACACAAAAAAGCAGATGTTCATCATAAGTCACATTGTTTATAAGAACAGTCTATGCAGTGAACCACATTTTCAATTAGGGAATGGTTCAAGTGCAATGTCCCCAGATACCAGTCTAGGGCTCACCTCTTAAGCAGGCCTTTCTAAAGAAAGCTGCCTCAGACCTGCTATGTAACTTTAATGCTCAAATTTTTATGTTAAAAAGGAGGGTTCTTAGGCTTTAAAGTGGGGAGTAAGAACATTAAGAATTGACATTGAAATCCAGCATGTAGTTTTGGGCTCAAATATTTGAATTATTCAGAAAAAAATTAGTGACACCCCAGTCTTAAATTACTGAACACTATTAGTAAAAGTTTTAAAACATTTTTAAGATTCTGTATAATATAAAATGATTTGCCAAATATTCTCTTAAACTCACTTGAATAAATAGGAATCTTGTGTGTTGGTGTGTGTAGGTAGATGCTTTGAAATTACTAAAGAAAATTTTTACAGGCTAAATATTTCCCCTACATTATTTTTTATGTTAAGTATAAAAATATTTTTGGACCCAGTTGATGTCCTAGCAATCCTGATATAATGGCATCTGAATGATAAAATTGCCTTTTTAGTACTTATAAATTGACCTTGAATTTAGAATTCTTAAAGATTTTGTAGGTCATTTTCATCTTGCTAAAAACACATCTAAATAACATTCCCTAATATATGTGTATAGCACTTTAGAAGTTATGCAGATTTTGAATACGTTGTCTTTTTTAGCTTGACAGCAACTTTGTGAGATAGCGTCGGTGGTATTTTTTCCATTTTATAGAGGAATAAATTAACTGGGTTTAGAGAATTTGTGATAGTGTCCAAGGTCATATGATTAGTTAATTATAGTTGGGATGAATCAAAGTTTAAGATTTTTTGTAAAGTAAGATTTATTTTACATTGATGCTTCATTTTAGTTTGAATTAAATTTCATAATTATTGATCAAAATCAGAAATGAGAGACCATGATGTTATAAAATTTGTATATATTTTGTTTCTTATTCATATTTAAATATTTCAGCCTTTTAGTGACTTCAAAATACTGCCTATGTTTTTATGTACTGTTGCATTTCTGATTTGTTGGTTATGTATGTTCAAATGATAAAATGTATATGTTTTAAATTCTCTAAAATAAACACGATGGCTAATACTGAGTGCTTACTCTGTGCAAGTCATTATGCTAAGTGCTTCACATGTTAATAACATTAAATCTTCAAAACAATCTCAGTATAGGAAAGGCTAGTGTAAGAAAGTATTTTTTACCCACAAAAGTACTCAGTACCTAGTACTTTCATCAAATTGAAAAGGCATACAACCTGAGTGACAGTTTATAATTCTTTTCATTCTGTTATTGATTTGAGGCTGCAAAAAACGTAAACCTAAAGCATTGTTACACAAATGTTTGGATTTGGGGCTTAGTTTACCTGGCAATTTCATTTGGTGAGTTTTAGTTTAGGAAGTAATAAATTATGAATCACAGTAGTAAAAGATTGGAAAGGATCTGTGGAGGTTGTATAACATATTCTTGTTTCTTAAGGGGACACGCATGGATATTTCAAATAGGATATTCTATTAATTGCAGATGTTCAAAGAAGACTGTCCTACCTCTCTATTTGTATTAATTTCACATTACCATAATTTTAATCATCTAGTGTTTCTCAAGTCTAACAAAAATTTCTCCCTTATTATTTATGTGATTAAATGTACTCTAACTCTATTTTCTTTTATTTTATTCTTCTTTTTTTTTTTGAGACGGAGTCTCACTATGTTTCCCCGGCTAGAGTGTCGTGGTGTCAGCCTAGCTCACAGCAACCTCAAACTCCTAGGCTTAATAAGCGATCCTTCTGCCTCAGCCTCCTGAGTAGCTGGGACTACAGGCATGCGCCACCATGCCCGGCTAATTTTTTTCTGTATATATTTTTAGCTGTCCAGATCATTTCTATTTTTAGTAGAGACGGGGTCTTGCTCTTGCTCAGGCTGGCCTCGAACTCCTGACCTTGAGCAATTCACCCGCCTTGGCCTCCCAGAGTGCTAGGTTTACAGGCGTGAGCCACCGCGCCCGGCCTATTTTGTTCTTAAGGTGATGAAGAGCTACTGTTTACTATATTTTAAAGAATAATAAAACAATACTACTTCAGTTATTATGCTAGTCTCACTGTCTCAAGGATCAAGATAATTTCTTAGTTTAAATAATTGAACGTTTTTCATGAATACTGACACGTCCTCTGAACAAATTTTCTTTAGGTTTTTCACTTCTAAAGAGGAACAATCCATAAAAGTTCTGCTTTTTATGTAGACTGTGTTGTTGAAGTTTTCTTTTTATGTCACGAATTCTATAACCTTGTTTATGTTAGTCCTTTTGCTTTTCTTGCTAAGTTATACCATATTTATGCATTTTCATGTAGTTATTTGTTCACCAACTTCTATTTGTATAATTTGTTTAAACAAATAAAATAAATTTAAGTCTTACTGTAACTTCTTTGCTATGCCAGTGGTATTGTTTCCCTGGGATATTTGTATGTTCTATAGCTTTGTTATGTTATGGATATCATAGCCTGTAGAATAATGTTTTCATGTCATGTCAAGGTTATGTGGGATTCGCTTGTTAAAAATATACTGTATCTATGTATTCAAAAACTGTCATTTGGTTTTGGAATGTGGCATTAATTTTTTAGTAAGACCATAATTTACATAAAATCAAGCGTTCAATTTTAAGAAGAGTTAGTAAGTTAAAAGTTTACCTAAAGAAATGTGACCAGAGTTAAGGCCTTATGTGTTACTGTTCATCTTACTTACTTCAACTTATGTTTAAAGTATACTGTATTACTTGAAAATTATTACTCGTATTACTTGAAAAGATTAATCATATGTATGGATCTCATAGTCAGTTAAAAAACATTTAATTTTTGTTTCACAAACAATGGGCAATTTCATCTTTCTGTTCATGAGATTAAATTTAGGTTTACTTTTTTCTGTAATTATATTTTAATAATAATATTTTTATTTTAGACAGATCTGAGAACAATTGGCAAGAAATTCCTCCCCAGTGACATCAATGGTGGAAAGGTGGAAAAGGTAAAGAAAACCATTAATTTCCTAAATGATGCTAACTATATAAATATGAACATCTAAATTAACTGGAATTATTTTTGTCAATAAAGACTACAATTACAAAATATTCTAGAGGTGAACAGGTGACAAAATCATCATTATGGTAACTTCCATAGGAAATTATTAAGAGTTACACTTTTGGTGACTTTTCAGAGTGAGACTGTGAGACTTACCAGATATTATTGGAGCTCAGGATCAAGACCTTTTCTTACCTTTTTATTTTAGTTACCTTTTTCTTTTAGTTACCTTAATAAACTGTTAAGGTTATATAATGAACTTATTAATATAGAAATGTAAGATTATGAAAGAATATTTGGAGCAATTTGATGAAGCTGTGCATTTGGTTATTGCTATAATTTTGCAGTGTATACATATATATATTCATATTATGAATTTTTTGTGTCAGCAAACTTTAATTGTATTTTTACCTCAATTTCTTATGCTGCACCTTAAAGTCCATAATGTCTTCTTTGTATTTCCTTGGTGGAAATGGGGAACATCTGATTACTTACTTTCCTTTGTGAATAATTCTTCATGTACTTGAAGACTTGTAAATGTCTCTGTCACAGGTTTCTTTTTGCTAAAGCCAACTATCTTGGTTCCTTTGTTTATTCTCAGTCTCAAGCTTTTCTTTCATCTCTTTTGTTCTTGTTAGAGTTCTCTCCAGTTGTTTACATTTCTTTTTTGGTTGTAGTAGTTCTCAGACTTTGGTGTGCACCAGAATTGCCCTGAGGACTGGCTGGGCCCCAAACCACCCACCCCTGCCCAAGTTTCTGATTTAGTAGGACTAGGATAGAGCCTGAGAATTTGTATTTTGAACAAGTTTCCAGGAGACGTTGAGTTTATTGGTCCAGGAGGTATACTTGGAAAAGCACTGGGTTGTAGAATCCCAGATTAGACAGCAGTCTTGGATAGGTCTGATGAGTGCAACAATTCTCTATAAGAAAAGACATCAAAGCAATGTCTGCACATCTTTACACTAGTTTACTTAAGAAAATTTTGAAGCTTTCTGGATTCTTGGTTTTCCATTTTCTCTATGTGAAAGATTCTTAGAACCCACCTCTGCTATAAGCTTCCAACATCTAGTAAGCAGAGTATTTGAATAAATGATATATCTCTTGACTATGCCAGATTTTAGGATAAAATAATATTTTCTAGTTTTATTTTTATATTAAAAAAAGAATGAAAGAAAGAAAGAGCTGGGTTACCTAGTGATCTTCCAAATAGGGCATAGGAGAAACCACTGTTCCAAAAACTAATGTAGGCAGAAAACTTAAAATATGTGACAAACTAGCTATTCCGAGAAGTAGCGGAGGCATGGTTTGTGACATGTTTCAGATTGAGTGTGGAGGGGAATAAAACAATAGGGATCAGTAGCAGATTGGAAAGATACAGATATAGACCGTTGGCTTGGATTTAAATCTTGTTTCTCCTGTTTATTAGTTTTTATGACTTTTGGCAAGTTATTTAATCTTATTAGATTTTAATTTCCTTATTCAAATATTACTTATTACATTAAAGAATTAAGTGAGATAATGTATGTAAAATAATAAAAGTAGTGCAATGCATATGGCAAGTCTAGAGGTTTATGAGCAATTTACGGTAGAGTTTTTGTCCTGGAAATCTAAGAATGCATGAATCCTTATTACATCAGGTGGGTATCTTGCTACTGGGAGATCTCCAAGGGAATTTGGTGAATGAAGTAAGGCAAATAGATACATCATTACTGTCTGGCTTTTGGCCTCAAACCCTACTGCAAAACTCTGCTGCTTTAGCTAGGTTGATCTTTGTAATAGAGTCAAAGCAGGCTAAAAACCCTGCTCTGACTGTTTCTACTAAGTTCCAAGGCTGTCTGTCATATTACCGTTTCTACGAGAGAGAAAACCAAAGGAAAGAGTAAGGGTTGGAGAGCATTTGTCCCAATACTTAAAAAGCAAGAGGGGAGAGGAGGCGGTCATCTTAGAAGGAGCAGCCTCCATTAACCTTGTGTGGTCCTTTTGAAAGGGCCTCATTCATGTGTCTTCCAGCCCCCTTAGAAGCTCACTGACTAGTCCTAAGGTTCAATACACTGTTCTGGAGGTCCCCCAAGATTGACCTGTAATTTTTTTTGGAGGTAGTTTAAAGAAGTATAGAGAAGAGTCTTCAAACTTCCCCTCCTTAATGCCCAAAGTAAATGCTCACACAGTATGTATTGTTATAATTAATAAGACTTAGATAACACTGTTTTTAGCATTTGGGAATTTGAAAGTGGAAAGGGAGAAGGGAGAGCTGATAGATCTGTGATCAGGTAAGAAAGATTGTAGGTCTGTAGTTCGAAGACAGTTAAACCTGGACACATTTACATCTAAGGCACATTTGGGGCCTTCAGAAGAGCATTGTCCTCTGGGTTTTGAAACTGAAATCTTAATAATTTCTATTATCCCTGATTATTTTGGGAAAAAGTAGAATGGCAAAAAGTGCAAGTAACTGTATTACTAATTAAAATAGTTGTTTTGCTCAGGTACTTTTTGCTTTCCTCTCATTCTCTTAACATTATTTTGCAATTCCTGTATTTTCTACGTCAGATAGATTACCCTAGAACCTTGATGGACAAGTTTCAGACAGAAATCTAAAAAGTGGTGAGAGTGTGAAGGTGATAGTTTTCTCCAGGTTTCCAAGCCTGAGCTAGATTTTCCCATAGGCAGTTCATAATTGATTCTAAGGCCATAAAGATTATGAGAGTGGAGGGATGTGTGGTAGGGAAGCCATATTTTGCAACTTTTCTGAGTTTTCTAGGGCAGCCTTTGTGTTTCTTAAATACTGCAAAGTCCTTGGATAATGATGGCTTGTAAGCTAAAAAATCATGGAAAAAAGTCATGATTAAAAGGAAGTATAACTATTTAATATTTTACATAATCTTTTCTAAGTTTAATATTTTGCTGTAGTTATTTTCATAGCTTTTTAAACCAAGGTGTAAAAGTTAATTATAAAACATAGGTTAATGTAAAAATACTTTGTTACCAATCCAGCTACATGGGGACCTTAGGCATTGTGGTTGAGCCCTTTCATTTGTGTGTTTATTTTTTGTAAGTTCTAGGACTGACAGGTTGTATATGCCTTTTTAAAAGTAAACTATGATTAAGACCTAAATTTTCCAAGTATAAATGACTGTCTTAAAGCCTTGGCAATACCAACATCAACCACAAGATGGCTTCACTGCCTTAAAATTCAAAGTGACGATGTTTTTAAAAAGAAAAATAATTGAAAAAAATTTTAAGTTTTAATTTAAATTAATTTTTATTGTCTGTGCTAAATAATACAATTTATCAGCATTCATTTTAATTATTAAAATTAAAATATACTTTTATCTTCAGAAAAATGGATTACTAAAACTCTTATTTTATGCTTTATATATGAGTTCTTGTTGGTAATTACTAATAAGACTTTATGAAGTTTAAAAAAGACTACACAAAACAATATATATTAGACAGATACCCTTCCCATAATTGAAAAATAAACTATTTGCCTTTTTTAAAAAATTGCCCCAGAGAACAAAAAGTTAGAGAGGTAAAGAATAGAAATGTGGAAGTTGGCAAATTACACACTGGGAAAAGTGTTATTTTTGATTGGTGATCCCACAATACTTTTCTTGTATTTCATCTGCTATAATTACTCTGAATGATAGAATAAAAGAAAATTACATGCTGTGCTGTGATTTTGCTGTATAAATTGATGCTTTCTATTTTTGGGGAAAATCTATTCAAGATTACACTGTCCATTTCTCAATTACAAGACATTTATTATGTGTTTTAAAAATTTAATTCCTAGGGGATAGATCTTCTAGTAAATATACCATTGTATTTATGATTCAGAAAGTTTTTGTTTTATTACTATTTTTTTCCATTTAAACTCTTGCTGTAAATGAATATCGCTTGAAAATTTGAGATCAAGATTAAGGACCGCCTTCCTGTTAGAATATGAAGTCCACGAATGGGGGGGGGGCGGAGAAAGAATTCTCAGTGATTAGGATATGTAAAAGTAAAAGTTTATTTTCCTGAGAAATAAAGAAGGAGAGGGAGACACATACACAGAGAGAGAGAGAGAGAAAGAGAAAGAGTAGCCACTATGCACAGAGGGAGGAAAGAAATGTTGGGTGGTGAGGTAAGTTGTTTAGTGCTTTTAAAGAGTAGAAATGGCTTTTTTTCCCCTCTGCTTCAGGAGACTGATAACAAAAGTGGCTATGAAGCTGCTGTGTTGGCTTTTTCCATTTCTCATGTAGCAGATTGATAGCAGAAATTAGCTTCTTCTTTCTCCTTGATACTAGGAGGCATCTGGTACTATCTCTTCTTGAGGAAGCAGGGGAAGCTCGCAGTTCTACTGTCATCTCAGAAACTCTTTTAAGGCTGAGAAAGAACTCAGCGATAACAAGTTGGGCCACATGTGTTTTAATTAAACAAAAGGTAATCATGTTGTGAGTTTATTTTTCTTACTTTCTGTTTGATAGTTTATTTTCCTCTGTTAGATAGGTTATTAGTAAGACCACCTCTCACTTCCCAAAGCTGTTTCTTTCAGTATCCCTAATGTTTTTGATCTGTTTTCTTCTTGATCTTTTTTGGTACAACAAGCCCCTACCTTATCTAGAAGATCCTTGGTTTTTAGTAAAATCATCATCATCTTGTTTTTCTTCTGTCATTTGTTAAGAACCTACTGTGTGGCAGGTCCCATATTAAATAATTTATATATATTATCTATACAATCTTCAGAGCAACATTGAAATAGAAATTATTACAGCCCTCCCTTTTACTTCAGAGGTGAGAGAACTATGAAACGACAGTTTGTTTGTTGCTACGGCATCTGAATGTCTTTCCCTCAGTTGCTAGGCAAACTGCTATTTATTTATCTTCAAATCCCAACTCAGGAGCTACTTCCTCTCTTCTAATTTTCTTGATCTCTTTTGAGCAGAATTAATTTTTGACGATTGATATTCCTATTACCCTTTATACCTACATCTATTTGAAGTATGTAACAAATTGTATCATTTGTGTAGTAGAGATGAAGTCAGTAGCAAGAATGTGCAGTAGAAAGAAGTCAGACTTCTTTGAACGTGCAGGCTTTGAATTCTGATCCTGCTGCTTACTAGCTTCTTTACCGCTAGCAGTTTTCTACCCTCTGCACTTAGTTTTCTCATTGAAGATATGTGAATGATCCTAATGTATTATATAATTCTGGAGGTAAATTAAAGAACTTGTTTAAACATCCTGCCACATTTTCTGGCATATCCTGTAAATCCTAAATAAATTATAGTTAAAACAATAGAAAATAATTTCTTTATCAAGGAGTTTCTGAATGTATATTTGTACTAAGTGAAAGAGTTATAGAGATCAACAAGACAGTCCCTCCCTGCCTTCTTGGAGCACACAGCCTAATGAGAGACTGAGAAACCAACACTGTCAATATAGTGAAACAAATGCTGTGTCAAAAGTACATACAAAAAAGGGGCAGCTGTCTCAGCTTAATGGGGGTGGGAGGTTGCTTTCCTTGCTAGACTTTTAGCTTTTAGAGATGTGATGGTCAATGAAGAAATAATGGACAGATCCCCATATGGGGGCATATTTAAAGTATTAGGATACACATACATTGTACATACACACATCCTCCTACTCTAAAACTTTATATACATACACACACAACACACTGTGTAAAATTTTATATACACATTATACACACCATATTTAATATTTTCTATTTGGAAAATACAAAGGCTATTTTATAATGTAAACTATAGAAAATAGGGCTTGACAGATCTTCTTGACTGGTAATACATGGAAGATAAAGATAAGTATAGTGGATGTTTCTGATTCCTAGAACCTGAATTCTCTCCTTGTGTTTGGAAGAATTTCCCATTTTAAGAGTCTTGGTGGTAGAGAAGAAAATGCCACATACTTTCCCCCCAGCCTTGTTTGCAGCTATGCCATGCACATTACCTCAGCTTTGCTAGTCAGTTGTAACTCCCCTGGACATGGGCTGGTTACACACAAAAAAGCAGGACCTGTGGAGAATCCTGTCTGGTAGTAGAAGCTGCAGCAAGATTGAGTGTCTGGGGTAGTAGCTGCAAGGAGTGCCAGAGTAAGTGTTCAGAGCCAGTGAGATCTCTGGTACCTGGTACAAAGCATAGTAGTAGATGCTTGCCATGTGCTGGATCCAGCTCATTCCTGCTCATGAAGCTGATTGTCGGCATCTCGTCCCACTTTAGAGTGCAGTAACATCTAGTTGGTAGTTGAAATTGACCATGGAAATTGGCAAATGTTACAAATTAGGGTGACTTTTTCCCTGTCCCCCTACAGAAGTATTTTTACCAACATACCTCTGCTATCAAACCAGTTCTTTGTTACTGGGGTATAAATGTTTTGGTTACATGGTTTGCTTTTGTGCAATTTGAGTCAAAGTTATATGTGTTGTGCCCATCTCCAGTATAACGTGCATTGTACCCATTCGATGTGAATTTACCTGTCCCCTCGTCTCCCCTCCCACCTGCTTATTTTCCGTTGAGTTTTACTACTATATGTGCACATGGTTGTTGATCAGTTAGTTCCAATTTAATAGTGAGTACATGTGGTATTTGATTTTCCATTCTTGTAACACTTTGCTTAGAAGAATGGTCTTCAGTTCCTGTACAGGTTGTTACAAAAGGTATTAGTTCACCATTTTTTATGGCTGAGTAGTACTCCACAGTATACATATCCCACATTTTATCAATCCACTCATGTATTGATGTGCACTTGGGTTGATTTCCACATCTTTGCAATTGTGAATAGTGCTGCAGGAAACATTCAAGTGCACATGTCTTTTTGATAAAATTATTTTTTTTCCTTTGGGCAAATACCCAATAGTAGGATTGCTGGATCAAATGGTAGGTCTACTTTTAGTTCTTTGAGGTATCTCCATACTATTTTCCATAGAAAAGAGTACTAGTTTGCAGTTCCACCAACAGTGTATAAGTGTTCCTTCTCTCCACATCCACACCAGCATCTGTTGTTTTGGGACTTTTTCATAAAAGCCATTCTCACCTAAGGAGTTAGGTGATATCTTATTTTGGTTTTGATTTGCATTTTCCTGATGATTAGAAACTTTGAGCATTTTTTTTCATATGTTTATTGGCCATTAGTCTATCTTCTTTTGAAAAGTTTCTGTTCATGTCTTTTGCCTACTTTTTAATGGGGTGGTTTGATTTTTTTTCCTTGCTGATTTGCTTTAGTTTTTTTGTAGATTCTGGTTATCAGCCCTTTATTGGATGTATAGCATGCAAATATTTTCTCCCATTCTGTAGGTTCTGTTCACTCTATTGATTGTTTCCTTGTCTATACAGAAGTTTTTTAATTTGATCAGGTCCCATTTGTTAATTTTTGTTGTTGCTGTGATTGCCTTTGAGGCCTTCTTCATAAATTCTTTGCTTAGGCCACTATCTAGCAGAGTTTTTCCAACATATTCTTTTAGAATTCTTATAGTTTCATATCTTAGGTTTAAGTCTGTTATCCATTGTGAATTATTTTTTGTGAGTGGTGAGAGGTGCAGATCCTGTCTCAGTCTTCTACATGTGGCTATCCAATTTTCCCAGCACCATTCATTGAATTGTCTTTTAAAATTATTGCTATTAACCCTTAAATTGTTGGTTTGCACCTTTCCTCTTTGCTTCTTGATCATTTTTATCAAGTATCAATTTCATTAGTCTTGGTAACACTTGACTTTGTTAACCTTCTTTATTGTATTTTTAGTTTATTTCATTAATTTATCTTTCATCTACCTAATTTGAACTTGTTGTTTTTCTTTTCTCAATTTCTTAGTTCATCTCATTAGTTTTCCTCCTTCTTTCCTAATATAAGCATATTAAGGCTATTAATTTTTCTCCCAGCCCTGATTTAACTATATTCCCATATTTATATATACAGAAAATGTAATATATAATATATAACTGTATTATATACTAATGTGTAAAATTTTTATACATACTTTCAATATCATTCACTTGTAAATATTTTTCAATTCATCTTATGATTTATTCTTTTCCTGTTTTAATTATAAAATTTTTTTGTTATAAATTTCTAATTCAGTTACATTGTGATTAGAGAATTTGGACTGAATGATAGCTATGTTTTGAAATTTGTAGAGACTTTATAGCTTGATATGTATTTATAAATGTCACATGTATGTTTGAGAAGAATATTTATTAGTTATTGGGTTTAGAGTTCTGTATAAGTTCTCTAGATTAGGCTTATTTTACATTCTGTATCTGATGATTATAAATCATCAAAAGGACATCATATCAAGTCCTCAGGGACCTACACTTATTTTTTAATATCTTTTTTTTGTTTGTTTCTCAATGTTTGTGGCTTGTTTCCTTGTAAGTCTCATCATATTTTCTTGTGATTTTATGTTTCTCGATCTTTCTGTGTGGAAGTCTTGGGCATCTGAATCAGCAATGCTGTTTTCTAGAAGTGATATGTGCTTCTTTTGCCTGGAGCTGGTGGGGGTGCTACTGACTTACAATGCATTGACGTTCTGGCTAAGGTTTAGTTTGCCACTGGCCTGAAGCTGAGACTCTCAGGTGCAATGTTGTTACTGCCAGAAGCAAACACAGATCTTCTCTGGAGGAAAATGTCCTCCAAACTGGGGCTTATCCAGATGTCTCCATGAATAACATGGGAATGTTTCTGAAATTTCTAATATCCTATAGACAGTTCTTTTTTATTTTAGTTTTTTGGAGGGTCTGATACCATACTTAGAATGGTATAGAGTATAAAAAATTAAACTTTTTTTTCTTTTCTCTTCCTGATTCACCCACCTTTATGTTTGTTAATGTCAAATTGTATTAAAATGATACTAAGAGTTGTTTTGACAGAGAAAGAAATAGGTAAGAGAGTATCATAAATATTATTTAAAGCTTATTTTTCAGGCTTTGAAAGCAGCTATAGGCAGAATTAGTGTTTCTTTGTTCAAGGCAAGATTTTCTGAAGCATTGCCCTGTTGTCTGAGTCCTAAGGTAGATGTTAATGATCCAATCAAAACCCTCCCTTGAAACAAATGAATGGATAAAAAAAATGAGCCCTGGATAATCTCCTCTGAAACCACTAGATATGCTTTTGGAAGTAGTGATAGGCTAAAGAAAGAAATGGGCCGGGCGCGGTGGCTCACGCCTGTAATCCTAGCACTCTGGGAGGCCGAGGCGGGTGGATCGATCAAGGTCAGGAGTTAGAGACCAGCCTGAGCAAGAGCGAGACTCCGTCTCTACTAAAAATAGAAAGAAATTATACGGACAACTAAAAATATATATAGAAAAATTAGCCGGGCATAGTGACGCGTGCCTGTAGTCCCAGCTACTCGGGAGGCTGAGACAGTAGGATCGCTTAAGCCGAGGAGTCTGAGGTTGCTGTGAGCTAAGCTGACGCCACGGCACTCACTCTAGCCTGGGTAACAAAGTGAGACTCTGTCTCAAAAAAAAAAAAAAAAAAAAGAAAGAAATGAGTTGTGATTTTAAGTAGTTAAAAGGACTGTGGAGGATAAAACTTTTGTTTTCTCTTAATTTTGATCTACTTTGCAAAAATGTTAGAGCATTGATTGGAACTGAATCACACTCAGTTTCCTTTTGGTTGTATAGCTTGTTTCTAAGGTTGATGGAGAAATGCAAATGCTTATTGTAGATGGAGAAATTTTTTTCTCAAGGGAATTGATAAGATCATAAGAAATGGCTGGCAGATGTTTTCAGACTAAATGTCATAGAATGTCTAAACTTAAACAGTTTCTAGAATCTTAAAAGTCTTTTTTTAATTTTTTTTTTTTAAATTTCAGAATATTATGGGGGTACAAACATTTTGGTTACATATAATGCCTTTGACTCATCCAAGCCAGGGCTACAAGTGTGCCCTTCACCCAAACAGTGCACTCCGCATGCATTAGTTGTGAGTTTACCCACCCCAGTGAATATTATTTCCATGTGAGCATCTTAGTGTTGATCAGTTAGGACCAATTTAATGGCGAGTACATGTGGTGCTTGTTTTTCCATTCTTGTGATACCTCACTTCGAAGGATGGGCTCAAGCTTTATCCAGGATAATGTAAGAGGTGCTAGTTCTATATTGAGATATAATTGAGATATAATTTATATGCTATAAAATTTACCCGTTTAAAGCATACTTCTTTTTTTAAATTTCAGAGTATTACGAGGGTATAAAGGTTTTGGTTTCATAAATTGTTTTTTTACAGTTTGAGTCAAAGTTATAAGTGTGCCACCCAGATACTATGCATTGTGCCCATTAGGTGAGAATTTACTCAGCCCCTTCTCCCCCCTCCCACCTGCTTGATTTCCGATGAGTTTTATTTCCGTATGTGCACATAAGTGCTGTCTGATTAGTTTCAGTTTAATAGTGAATACATGGGGTGTTTGTTTTTCCATTCTTGTGTTACTTCACTTAGAAGAATGTTGATTTTGCCAATCCATGAGCATGATATGTTTTTCCATTTGTTTATATCCTCTGCGATTTCCTTCCTCAGTATTTGTTAGTTCTCCCTGTAGAGGTATTTCACCTTGGTTAATATATATTCCTAGGTATTTTATTTTCTTTGTGCTATTGTGAAAGGTGTTGTGTCTTTGATTTGTTTTTCAGCTTGACAGTTGTTGGCATATAGCAATGCTTCTAATTTTGATTTTGTAATGTGAGCCTTTGCTGAATTTATTTATCAATTCCTGGAGTCTCTTGGCAGAATCTTTGGGGTTTTCTACATATAAGATCATATTAGCCTCAAAGAGCAATTGTTTGACCTCTTCTTTCCTCATTTGGATACCCTTAATTTCCTTCTCTTGCCTGATTGCTCTGGCTAGGACTTCCAGCACTGTGGTGACAGTGGGCAACCTTGTCTGGTTCCAGTTCTAAGCAGGAATGCTCTCAATTTTTCCCCATTCAGTATAATGTTGGCTGTGGGTTTGTCATATATGGCTTTTATAATTTTGAGATATGTTCTATCTATGCCTATTTTGTTAAGAGTTCTTATCATAAAAGGGTGCTGAATTTTGCCAAATGCTTTTTCTGCGTTTGTTGAGAGGATCATACGTGGTGAATCACATTTATAGATTTGCATATGTTGAACCATCCTTGCATCTCTGGGATGAAGCCCACTTGGTCATGGTGGATTATTTTTTTGATGTGCAGATGAGTTCAGTTTGTTAGGATTTTATTGAGCATTTTTACATCTATATTCTTAAGGGATATTGGTCTGTGATTTTATTTTTTTGTTCTGCCCTTTTCTGTCTTTGGCATCAAGGTCATATTGGCTTCATAGAATGAGTTAGGGAGAATTCCTTCCTTCTCAATGTGATGAAATAATTTCTGCAGTATCAGTACCAGTTCTTTGTAGGTCTGGTAAAATTTGGCTGTTGAACTATCTGGTCCAGTACTTTTTTTTTGTGGGAAGATTTTTTATTGCTGCTTTAATTTTGTTACTTGGTATTAGTGTGATCAGAAGTTCTGTTTCTTCCTGATTGAGCGTAGAGAGATTGTGTTTCCAAGAATTTGTCCACGTCCCCAGTGTTTTCCAGTTTATGTACATAGAGATTAATTATATCTGCTGGTGTACTTATGGACTTTCTGAATTGTGAAACCACTAATCTTAAGGCTTGATGATTCATATTGTGATGTGACAATCAAGAGATTATGTATAATTTGGGGGTTTCTCAGGAGGTTCTAAGAAATAGTACCACCTTTTCTAATTTGCCTTTGAACCAGTTGGGAAGTAAAAGAGTGGCACATGTGGGCCAGAATATCAACTTTATACTGATAAAAGTTTATTTGGAAGATGTGGCTTAGTGGGACAGTTATTAGCTAAACCACTAAACATGTAGACTTGTATACTCACTTATGGAAGTGCCAATCTGATGAAGAGGCCAAATAAGTGACTGCTTCATCATCATCCCTAATTAGATCTCAAGAGGAAGAAGAGTGAGGCTAAGACAAATACACAGTATATTCTTCCCGGCAAGATAAGTCATTCCATAAGTAGGTGAGGCTGCTGTAACAAATTACCATAAATTTGGTGGCTTAACACAGTGGAAATTTATTTTCTTACAGTTCTGTAGCTAGAAGTATAAAATCAAGGTGTCTGCAGAGTTGCTTTGTTCCTTTCGGAGGCTCTGAAGGAGAATTTGTTCCATGCTTCTCTCCTAGCTTTTGATAGCTGTAGGCAGTCGTTGGCCTTTCTTGGCGTGTAGATGTATAGCTTCAATTTCTGCCTCCATTTTCACATGGTCATTATATCTTGTCTCTCTGTGTTTGTTTCCCCTTCTCTTCTAAGGACACTCATTGGACTTAGGTCCCACCCTAATCCACGATGTTCTCATCCTAGATTTTTACCCTAATTACATGTGAAAAGAGCCGTTTTCCCAGATGAGGTCACATTTATAGATTCCAGATAGACTTATCTTTTGCAGGGGCCACTATTGAAAGGGATGGAAAGGCCAGGAATTGAATTAATTAAATAAGTAAACTTGCTGTCTGCTAGGAAACATAGGAGTTGGGGGCAAATGTTCATCCCTGTCATTCATTCCCTAGCTTTTTGTTCTCATGGTCAACTAAATGTAGGAGATCAGCAAAATAGTCCTATTTCTACCCTATTTTGGCATCATTGGCATTACCTTCTGTTTATGTTTCTTTGGCAGAAACTTTAAAAGTGACTCGTCCATTTTGTGAGTGTTAATGGTTAAAACTAGGTAATATAATTCATATATCCATTTAATTGTGCACAGATAAAAGGCAGTTTGCCACAACATGTTGAAAGTAAACAAACCAGTGATGGTGTCATTGCAATACCTATGGGATGTAGCACTCTCCAGATTCTAAAGATACCTTGTGACTTGGGTTGTGTAGACTGAGTGAGGGTGCCCTTGTTGCTCTGGATTTGAATATTAGTAAAGTTTGATTTTTTTCTTAGTAACAATTAAATAGAAACAAATATTTCCCTCCTACATTTCTGTGGAAGTACAGTCCCTATGGATATGTGTCTCACATTGGAACACATTCTACCATGGGGAATCTGCGGCCTGAAGGCCATATGTGGCCTTGGTCCTTAGGTGTGGCCTTTTGACTAAATCCAAATTTTACAGAAGAAATCCTTTTATTAAAAGGGGTGCAACAAAGAAAGATGAAGCTTTTCATGTCTCCTTTGGTACTTAAAAAGAACAATCTTGAAATCAGAAGACTGCAGGTTCCCCACCCCTGGATGCCTCAGCTAAAGATATTGGAAGTACTAAAATAAAGAGAATGATGAATGTTACAATAACCATAACCTGCTTGTGATTTAATTTAAATGTCTTTATTTTAGTGACATTAACAAAAGCCAAAGAAAAAGTTCATCTTGAATTAGGAGCTTATCTACTTGTTAAGGGTTTTGGACTTGTTGCAACTTGGAATTTTTTATTCATAACTGAAAATTAAATGAAATTTTAGATCCTTTTTTTAAATTACATTTTCTGGGCCTAAATTTAGAATTAGCCCTTTGCAGGCAGAATACTGGTAAATGTGGAGTAGAAACTTTTCAACTTGGGAACATGCTTGCTTGGGAAATAATGCAAAAGTTTGTCAATCATTTCACATTTCTCTTTGCTGAAAATATAAATTAATTTAATATGCAAAAAAATATTTTACTTGAAAGACTATTTATTTTTAAAAAGTAGCCTTTCCCCCAAAGTATGAACTATTGAAAGATGTAAAAATTGTTACTTTAATTAAATTTATTTTTCAGACACATAAGCAGATTTTGCTGTTATTTCCCTACTTTGCTGTAAGCATTTTATTATGTAAAACTTTTAACTTTATAGCTAGTTTATCATTTTGTTTTTCTTTGATTGAAATTTGGCCAGAGAGGACATTTCTTCTCCCTACTGCCAACATATATAACACAGCATTAGATTTAGTGCTGTAAATAAGTCAAGTACAACTCATACTTCTTTTTTTTTTTTTTTTTGAGACAGAGTCTCACTCTGTTGCCCGGGCTAGAGTGAGTGCCGTGGCTTCAGCCTAGCTCACAGCAACCTCAAACTCCTGGGCTCAAGCGATCCTCCTGCCTCAGCCTCCCGAGTAGCTGGGACTACAGGCATGCACCACCATGCCCGGCTAATTTTTTTTTGTATATATGTATTTTAGTTGTCCATATAATTTCTTTCTATTTTTAGTAGAGACGGGGTCTCACTCTTGCTCAGGCTGGTCTCGAACTCCTGACCTCGAGCAATCCACCCGTCTCGGCCTCCCAGAGTGCTAGGATTACAGGCGTGAGCCACCGCGCCCGGCCACATACTTCTTGAACTTTATAGTTTTGGGGGTATTGTATTCTTCATTTATACCAGCAGAGGGTGCACTTTAAACTTGGTATCTAAACAGAAAACATTTCTTTGAATTGCTGCCACAAAGTTGATGTCTCTTAAAAAATTGCCAAGTTCTTTATTTTCAAAACGTCCCTTACTATGCATTGGGGGAGAAGTGGGATGTATTTGTATTATTTAGATCACATAAGACTAAGAGCATCAATTAATATAACTTCATCCAGAATAACTTGGTTTTCCCAGGGCTTTCTTCTTCTTATGTGAAAATGAATTCAGAATTATATAAAAAAAATTGTTCTTCAGGATATTCTTTTGAAGTTTTATCTGTAAATACCAACTCCCCCCAAAACACCTGATATATATAATATAATTTTAGTTTTGACTTTAATTGAAGTTAACCATTATGAATCATAAAGCATGACCATTAGGGAAAACAGAAACACTATAAATGAAAACAGCTGTGACTAGAAAGTAATTTTTTTTTTTTCTTTTGTGTTTTGACAGCTTGAAGGTCCATGTGTTTTGCAAATTCAAAAAATTCGCAATGTTGCTGCACCAAAGGATAACGAAGAATCTCAGGCTGCGCCAAGGATGCTGCGATTGCAGATGACTGATGGTCACATAAGTTGCACAGCAGTAGAATTTAGTTATATGTCAAAAATAAGGTGATTGGCACTTTATTTTGTATATATGCTACAGAGTGTTTGAAGGATGTGTTTTAGGAACTTTGAAAAGAAGGAATTAACTCTTAATTGCATGTTGTAACTTTCAAGATGAAATTACAGAGCTTTGCAGTTCTGCTTTAATGGAATTAGTTACTTATTGGTTAATGTTAATTATAAAAACAGAAATTTAAGGTATTTTTGCATGAAAAGTAATCTTTTCAGTTTTGTCAGAAATTTTAGGTCATTTAATTGTTCAGAACAAACAGAATTTTAAAAAATGTTACTGTTTCTTTCTTGATAGCTCAGTATCTGTGTGCATAATAGTGTGTCTATCACACTATTTTATGTTCTAGCAAAGTTTTATAGGCTAATGAATTTTCTTAGGAAAGGATTGAAGTCAGGGAGGTTCATGTGCCATACCACTTCTTAAGATAAGGAGGAACTCCCTAAGGAACAATATTCCAAATCATTCTTTTTTTTTTTTTTTTTTGTTGAGACAGAGTCTCACTTTGTTGCCCAGGCTAGAGTGAGTGCTGTGGCGTCAGCTTAGCTCACAGCAACCTCAGACTCCTCGGCTTAAGCGATCCTACTGCCTCAGCCTCCCGAGTAGCTGGGACTACAGGCATGCGCCACTATGCCCGGCTAATTTTTTCTATATAGATTTTTAGTTGTCCATATAATGTCTTTCTATTTTTAGTAGAGATGGGGTCTCGCTCTTGCTCAGGCTGGTCTCGAACTCCTGACCTCGAGCGATCCACCCGCCTCGGCCTCCCAGAGTGCTAGGATTACAGGCGTGAGATTACAGGCTATTTTTATGAGAGCCTTTTAGAGTCGTGCCTAATGGAATGGAGAAAAGCATTGAGAAGGAAGGGAAAATGTCTTCTTTATCCTCAGTGTTCCCATTAATCCAGTTTGAGCCCTGTGGGAAGGGCTCAAACTGGATTAATGGTGGGAACTTTCCCTGGACATTTGCACCCCGCCCCCCCCCCCCTCATTTTTTCTCTTTTTGCTCATTGTATATGCTCTTATCCGATGCTTTGGGCCCTTTGAGCTTTTTCACTTAGTGTTAACTCTTTTTCTCCAGAGCAAGCATTTATCAAGTATTTAGCATCCACTGTGTTCCACTTCCTTTATCCACTGCTGAAGGTACAAAGGTAAACAGAGTTTAGATTTTGCTTCCCAGTAGCACCTATGCTATTGAGGTAGGCACATAGGCATACAATTATTAGAAGAAATATATCAACTGAAAGAACTAGGAGTCCAGAAAATTACCTCTGCTTGGAGTGGGACTTAAAATATGAGTAGGCATTTTGAGAGAGGTGGGAGAGGGAATAGCACATGCAAAGACACAGTGTCCTGGCAACAGGAGGGTGGGAAGTTCCATGTAGTGGAGCTTCCGTGATTTGGGATAGTGGTATCTGGGAGGAGATGTGGTAGGTTGAGGCCTTGTACATCATCCTCAATGATTTCCCGTCTTTTTTTTTTCTTTCAACTTATGTCTGCCTCTGGTAAGGGAGGCCCCCTCATCAGAAGATATATGTTTGTCTAAAATGTTGATTTGTATATTTAAAGGGGAATTTATTGACTTTGAGATTATGTTGTCTTCTTTTTGAAGAGTTAGGAGGATTCCTACTTTTGTGGAGAAGCAGCTTTTCCTCCTTTGACAAATTCAGTCAGAACCCCTACAGGGGAGTTCACAGATGACTCAGAAGGAAGGCTTGCTATATAATGTCTCGTTTTCTGGTTTTACGGTTGATGTTTCTCTGAGGTAAATGAAAACACAAGGTTAGCTTAGAGTTGAGGGCCCTGCCCAATGCTGTCTACTGTTATCTCTTGTTGAATTTATTGCAGCTTGACAACTGAAAAAATTATTGTCATGTGCGCATTCACTCATTATTGAAGCAGCATATCTACTTTTGGTGCTATAAATAATGACAGCTTACAAAACTGTTCTTACATGTGAACAATTTGGAAGGCTCTTTTTAAAATGTTTAAAATGTTTGGTTATCTTAGAAGAAAGGTGAAAGAACTCTCTAGATAGGTTAAACCAGGGGCTGTTGCTGGATGTGTTGCCTCACATGGGCTTTGCATTTCTCTGGGGTACTTGTTTCTACTCTTTTGTCCTACCTCCTGCCCCACCCCTTGCTAATTTTTGTTTTTATTTTTTAATTGCAGTGAAGAGAGAGTAAAGATATGGGATGCCAATAAAAATAGCAATTAAAGCATAATTAGCTGTCTTAATAAAAGTTAATTATGGTCCTAAAGGTGATATAGCAAAAATTGTATTAAAATTTTAGCCCCTATGGAATTACAAAAGACCCCGAATAGCTGAAGTAATCCTGAACAAAAAGAACAAAGCTGGAGATATCACATAAGTATTTGAAATAAGCGATTCAAATTGTACTACAAAGCTATAATAACCCAAACAGCACAGTACTGGCATAAAAACAGACAGAATAATAGAACGGAATGGAGAGCCCAGAAATAAATCCATGTACTTACTGCCAACTCATTTTCAACAAAGGTGCCAAAAACATACGTTAGTGGAAAAGACAGTCTCTTTAATAAATGGGGCTGGGAAAAATGGATATCCATACACAGAAGAATGAAACTAGATTTCCATCTTCCACCATAAATAAAAATCAACTCAAAATGGATTAAAGACTTAAATATAAGACCTGAAACTATGAAACTACTGGAAGAAAACATTGGGAAAACACAACAGAACATTGGTCTGGGCAAAGGCTTTTTTTGGGATAAGACTTCAAGAGCACAGGCAACAAAAGCAAAAATAGGCAAATGGGATTACATTAATCTAAAATGTTTCTGCGCAGCAAAGAAAACAATGAACAAAGTGAGTAGGCAACTACAGAATGAGAGAAAATATTTGAAAATTATCCGTCTGACAAAGGATTAATAAGTACAGCATATAAGGAACTCAGATAACAGCAAAAAAATATGATTTAAAAAATGGACAAAAACCACGAATAGACATTTTTCAAAAGAAGACATACAAATGGCCAACAGGTATATGAAAAAATGCTCAGCATCACTAATCATAAGGAAAATGCAAATCAAAACCACAATGAGATATCATCTTAACCTCTGTTAGAATGACTGTTATCAAAAAGACAAAAAACAACCTGCTGGCTAGGATGCAGAAAATGGGCATGCTGGTATACCTTTGGTGGGGATGTAAATTAGTACAGCCACCATGGAAAACAGTATGGAGGTTCCTCAAAAAATTAAAAATAGGACTACCATATGATCCAGCAATCTCACTGCAGGGTATATTTCCAAAAGAAAGGAAATCTTCATACTCAGGAAATGTCTGCACTCCCGTGTTTATTGTAGCACTATTCACAATACTCAAGATACAGAATCAACCTAAGTGTCAATCAGTGGTTGAATGGATAATGTTGTATATGTAGACAATGGAATATTATTCCACTATAATAAAGAATAAAATCCTGTCATTTGCAGCAATGTGGATGGAACTGGAGGGCATTATGTTAATTGAAATAAGCCAGGCACAGAAAAATAAATGTTGCAAGTTCTCACTCATATGTGGGAGCTAAAAACTTGATCTCATGGAGGTAGTGAATAGAATGGTGGTCACCAGAGGCTGAGAAGAGAAGTGGGAATGGAGGGATAGAGAAGGGGTTCTTTAATGGGTACAAAAATACCGTTAGAAGGAATAAGATCTAGTGTTTGATAGCACAATAGGGGGACTATAGTTAACATTAATTTACTGCATATTTCAAAATAACTAGAAGAGTAGATTTGTAGTGTTCCCAACATAAAGAAAAGGTAAGTGTTTGAGGTGATGGATATGGAAATTACCCTGATCTGATCATTACACATTGTATACATGTATTGAAATATCACACATACCCCCAAAATAGGTACAACTATGATATATCAAAAAAATAAAATAAAATTTTAGTCCCTGTTTCCCTTTTGTGGGAACAGAACTATAATCTGGTGAGACTATCAATTGTCCCAATGAAATTGTAGGTCCATCCTCAAATAATTTGACTGCATAGGTCTTAAGTAAATGATATAATTAGTGTATATTTTTAGAGGTAAAGAGTGGGGGTCATCCTGGGGTCCTTACTGCTTATCTTTTTGATTTATCCCTATATGATGACTGTAGAGTTATGACAATCTGGATTTGCGGATTGCCTGGAATTGGGGAAAAAAGTGTAACTGTATTTAGTTGTTGCTGATCTTGCAAGTCTGATAGAGATTGTTCTAAGTCTACTATATTTACCATCACAGAGCTCTCATACTTAAGGGTTAGGGTAGGCAAGGCTGTTCATGACCATTTGTTTTGGAGGTTGTGAGTGATAACTAAGAATGATTAAGCTTCGGGTTCTCAGAATAATTTTTAATAGCTTTATTGAGATGTCATTGATATATAAAAATTATACATATATGGTAGAAAGGATAATTTTTAGTATATAATCTATCTTACTCTGTACGGGCTCTTTAAAGCTTTAAAAACAGACATCCTCTAGTTCTTCATGTTAGCTGTTAACTATCTTTCTCCAAAAGGAAAAGAAAACCCAGATATTAACAATCTCACTGATTTGCTGTTGCATATATCAGCACATGGTGAATTTCACGAGCTTTTAAAATATGAACAATGTGAAACTATTTCAGAATAATTTTCTAATTTATCCAAAGTGTTTTAGGACCAACTTTGGGAATACTATTTGGAGTACTTTACCCCTTATTGTATGTAGAAGAGAGGAGATGGGACTCAGTATGTATGTTTTTACTTTAGAACAAACCTGTGTGATGAAATGGATTTCTTCCCTTGTTTCCTTTACCAAAAGATTGATAGGAGGGTAAACATCTCTTCTTTGGTTTTTGTAAAAGGAGTCATGGTATAATGTTTGCTACAAATCTGATACTATTAGCTTATTATAGGAATGTTCTTTTAAAGTTGGTGTGTAAAAATCCTTTTAAAGTTATTGTGTAAATAATTCTCATTTTATCTTTGACTAAATGATTAACAAAAAAGAGCGTTATTTTGTATGGATTACTGTAGCTTATATAGACGTTAAATTTTAAGGATTACTACCAGTCAGAAATCTTTTTCTGTATTGAGATTTAATTTTGTAACATAGTATATTTTTGTAGTGCACAAAGCTCAGAGGAAAAAAAATGGCAGATCTTGTATAGCATGGCATAGTTGAGAAAGTACTTTGATATCTTTCATTCTATTTAATTTTTCTACAATTTTGTGAGGTATGATTGTTGTCCACAATTTTTTTTTTTTTTTTTGGCATGTGGAAACTAAAGCTCATTTCTTTGTCATGAAGCTAGAAAATGCCAATCTTGTTTCTGGTCTTCTAACTTCCTCCCTGGTGATGTGTTTATATTATATAGCCAATCTCCTGAAAAATAGTTTTGGTGTTAGTGCATTTTGAAGAACTTGCTTAGGTTATGAGACTGATTTGTAGGTTTGGGGAGAAGCTTCAATGTGTTTTTCACTTTTAACTCTTTTTTTTGCTTTAGCCTGAACACACCACCTGGAACTAAGGTTAAGCTCTCAGGCATTGTTGACATAAAAAACGGATTCCTACTCTTGAATGACTCTAATACCACAGTCCTTGGCGGTGAAGTGGAGCACCTTATTGAGAAATGGGAATTACAAAGAGTAAGTGCAAATTAAGAAAAATGCCTGGAACTTTTAAAACACTACACTCTTTATCGCATTATCATATTTTAAAGAGCATTTCCCATACTGAATAGTAAAATTAGTCTTTTGTATCAGGGTTGAATAGAATTGAATATGATTATCTTTAGAAAAACTGTCTTTGTCTAAGCATATTGTTACTCTAAAGCAGATATAATTTTTAAGTATTACCATTTTATTACATACTTTTAAAAATCATTCCTTACTGACACATTTCAAAACTACCAAGATAACAATTATAAGCTATGTATAATGTATCTGTGTATAATTCTTTCTACAAAAACAAGTGTTTGTGCATATGTATGAATATAATGTATGTGTATTTGTCTTATCTACATACACGTACATGCAAATGAAAGCAAGTTAGATTTCACTATAATGGAGGGGTTCTTGTTGCACTTGACTTTCTAGTCACATTAGTTGATGTTTCCCCACATTTATGTTAGCAGTGTCTTCATCCTCCCAGTCATGTAGGTTATCTTGTAATTGTTCCGCTACTTTGCTTCCAGCAAATAATTCTTTTGTCCACTGCAGTCAAATCTCGTATCATCCCTTGCTCTCCAGCTCCATTGCTGTTACTGTAGTTTAGGTCTTTAGTATCTCTTGCCTGTACTACTGTAGTGGCCTTTTAACTGTCTCTCCATGTATCCTTTCTCTATCTTCTAATTTATTTCATGTCCTTCTGCCAGATTATCTTCCTTCACCATAGTATAGAACATGGTACACCCTGCTTGTATTTCAAATGCCTTAATTTGGGATTCAAGGCTGTTTAAAATCCAGCCCTAGTTTCAGTTTACCTTTTCAAATTTCTAAATTCTTCCATATAGATTTTGTTTTAGCCAAATGGAACTACTTCCTCTTTTTTGGCTTCTCTATGCTTTCCTCAGTTATACTTTTGGAAAAAAAAGAAAAGATTTTCCCACTTTTACACCATTCATCTTGTTTTCTCTTAATCTGTGCATGGCCAAAGGATGCCCACACTCTTTGACCCAGATCAAGCACATGCTTCTTCAGGAACTGAAGTTGTTATTCCTTTATTGAATACTCTAAACACTTTGCTCTTACTAACAGTGTGTTGTTACTTTTTACCTAGTGCCAAGATCATGTTTATTTCTCATCTCCTTTAATAGATTGTAAGCTTCTTGAGGTCAGAATTCTTGTTTGTATTATCTATGTTCAATTCTACAAATATTTGTTGAACACTCTATATAGATATTGTGCTGGGCTCTTGCATCTGTATCTCATGTTATCCTCTTAATAGTTTTGTAAGGGGTATTGTATTTATATAGATTTAGAAAACGAACTTTTAAGAACTGTTAGATAACTTTATGGTTAGACAGCTAATAGGCGATGGATCTGAGCAGAATCCAAGACCATTTTCTCCCATTATATCATAACAGCCATCCTCTATCTCCAAAATGGTAGCCCTGAGCCTTACATGTAATAGATATCATAAAAAAATACCTGTGGAATAAATGAATTTAAAGGTAATTACTTTTTGAACTGAAATTGATGTTCTTGTGCCACCCTCAAATTTTGCTTCTTGTTTAAAGCCAGCCAAGGGCCTAGTAATATTTCATGCTTTTGGTATTTTCTGATACATTATTTTTTTCTATTTTTTTAGTTGGAAAGTACCTGTGTTTGAAAGGTAAATGGATAAGGATGTTTTTATTTCTTAGTACTTATTCCTTATGATACTAATGTGCCACATTGGGCTTCTGTACTATGCAATATAGGGTAATGTTCCGCAACTGCATTGTTTGAAAATGTCACAAAAGAAAGTAATTCAGAAGTGGCTTAGTAGTTTTACATTAACGAACTGTGAATTTCCTGGAGAGACCCCACCCATTTTATGTAATCCTTTCATAAGTTGATATATTATATTTTTGTTGTTGTTAGAGTTTTTTTAAAGTGTGATAAAATGTCCTCAAGTAAGACCAATACCTTACATAATTTTCCCACGACCCAGCCAGAACTATCTCCCTAATAACCGTAAAGTCAGTTAAACATTTCTAGGAACCTCCTTACCCTCAACACACACATATGTAGTTTAGTTTGATAGTTGTCCTTGAAATATTTTATATGTCTCTGTACTTTGCTTTCTGAAAGCTACATCAGTATTTCTTGTTAGGGAGTGATAAAAATATCTTAATATGATTATAGTTCTCTTTGGTTTTATAGTTTTTTGATTTTGTATCCATAGCAATGTAGGAAACATGGAGAGTACAATTACTTGAGCAGCTGGCAGATGGTACACGTAGAAATCAAATGTAAGCATAGAACTCATAAACCATAGAGTTAATTTTGAAAGGAAAGGAGCCCTAAACTAATTCTTGTAAAATAGCCAAAGGGAGCATTGAGCAGTAAACTACATGCAGGCATTGTAGCTGTGGTAAGTTGATTACAGAAAAATGAAGCAAAGAAGAAACAAAAAAACCTCTAACCTAAGTGTTGTGTATGTTTGTAAGGTTCTAGGGAGTTCTGTACCAGATGTAATTTGCAAAATAATATAGTTCTATAACATTTTAGTGCCCCCAAATTACAGATCTGTCTTTTTCTTATTTTTATATTGTGATAAAGCATACATAACATAAAATTTAACATTTTAACCATTTTTAAATGTAAAGTTCAGTGGCATTAAGTACATTCACATTGTTGCACAACTATCATCACCTTTTACCTCCTGAACTTTTTCATCTTCCCAAACTTAGCTCTGTACTCATTAAAGAATAATTCCTCATTCTCTGTTCCTCTCAGTTTTTGGCAATCACCCTTTTACTTTCTGTCTCTATGAATATGACTACTCTAGGTAATTCATGTATGTGGAATCGTCCAGTATTTATTCTTTTGTGCCTAACTTATTTCCCTTAGTATAATATCTTCAAGGTTCAGTCATGTTATAGCCTGTGTCAGAATTTCCTTCCTTTTTAAGGTTTAATAGTATTCTAGTGTGTATGTATATCACATTTTGTTCATTTATCTATCAATGGACATTTGGGTTGTTTTCCACCTTTTGGTTCTTGTGAATAATGCTGCTGTGAACATGGGTGTACAAACATCTCAAGACCTTGCTTTCAGTTCTTTTGGGTATATACCCAGAAGTGGAATTGATGGATCATATGGTGATTTTTTTTTAATTTTGTGAGGAACCGCCTTACTGTTTTCCACAGTAGCTATACCATTTTACATTCATTCTCACCAGCAGTGCACAGGGGTCCAATTTCTTTACATCCTCACTAACACTTGTTATTTTGTGTCTTTTGATAGCAGTCATCCTAATGTGTGTGAAATAGAATCTCATTGTTTTTGGTTTGCATTTCCCTAAATGCTTAGTGATGTTGAGTATCTTTTTGTGTGCTTATTGGCCATTTGTATATTCTTTGGAGAAATTTCTATTGAATTTTTTTGCCCATTTTTTAATCAGATTATTTTTTGTTGTTGTATGATACATGTTCTAAGATACATGAACAGCAAATATTTTTTCCCATTCTATAGGTTGCCTTTTGACTCTGTTGATAGCATCCTTTGACGTATAAAAGTTTTTAAGAGTTTTATAGGTTTAACTTTTAGGCTTAGGTTTTTGATCCATTTTGAGTAAATTTTGTATTTGGTGTAAGTTAAGGGGCCACCTTCCTTCTTTTGCATGTGAATATCTAGTTTTCCCACAGCATTTTTTGAAAAGACTGTTCTTTTCCCAATGAATGGTCTTTCTTCCTTGTCAAAAATCATTTGGCCATATATGCAAGGATTCATTTCTGGGTTCTCTGTTCTGTTTCATTGGTCTATATGTCTGTCTTTATGGTATACCATTTTGATTACTGTAACTTTTTATTAAGTTTTATAATTGGGAAATGTGAGACCTTTTCCAGGATTGTTTTGGCTATTCAGGGTCCTTTGAGATTCCATATAAATTTTAGGAATTATTTTCCTATTTCTGCAAAAAATATCATTGGGATTTTGATAAGGATTGTATTGAATCTGTAGACCAATTTGGATAGTATTGACATCTTAACAATATTAAATATTTCAATCCTTGAGCATTAGATGTCCTTTCATTTATTTGTGTCTTTAATTTCTAAGCAATGTTTTGTGGTTTTCAGTGTACAAGTCTTTTGCCTTTTTGGTTAAGTTTATTCCTAAGTATTTTATTTGTGTTGATGCTATTGTAAATGGAATTGTGTTTTCTTAATTTTTTTTTATATTGTTAGTGTACAGAAGCACAACTTATTTTTTTTTTTTTTTTTGAGACCGGGTCTTACCCTGTTGCCCCAGCTAGAGTGCAGTGGTATCATTGTAGCTCACTGCAATCTCAAACTCCTGGGTTTAAGGGATCTTTACACCTTTAACTTCACTAATCTTTTGTTCTGCAGTGTCTAATTTGCTCATTCACAATCCCATCCAATGAGATTTTTATTTCTGACAGTTTTTTCTTATATAGAAGTTTCATTTCATTTTTTGTAATATTTTCTATTTATTTTCTCATTGAATTCATGTTTTCCTTTAAATACTTACACATAATTTTAGTAGTATAGTTTAATAGATGTTTAATACTCTGTTTGCTAGTTTTTCCTCTTTCTCATCTGTGGCTCTGTTTTTATTACAGATCACATTTTCCTTTCTTGGCATGCCTTGTTGTTTTTGCTTAGATGCTGGACATTGTGATGTAGTTGGTTGTTGAGAGTCTAGATGTTGTTATATACCTTAAATGACCGTAGAAACTAGCTTTGGCAAATGATTAATATACTTTTGGTCAGTTTGACCCCTTAGAGACATGTATTCAAGCTTTGAAAGGAGCATTTAGAGTAGCCTTTGCTCCAAATATTTTTTAGCCCTTTGGGTTTCTACTCACTGCTCTGAATGATCACCAGAGACTCTTCAGGCTGAGTAGTCAGGGCTGGATTGTCTCTTTACCCTTTGTGAGCTCTGGGAATTGTTCAGCTTATAAATCTCAGTTGGTTTTTACCCAGACTAATTCTTAGCAGTGACACAAGGGAAGTCCTATGCAGGTTTCTGGAGCTTCTTTTCTATATAGATTTCTGTTTTTGAAACTCTGCCCCACAACTTCCAGTTGCTTTAGCCTGTTTGAGCTATGGTGTTTTCCACTCAGCTCTCTGGTGATCTCTGTCTGCATCATGCCTTCAAGCAGAGCTCACCTGTTTTCTCTCTCTTTCTTTCTTTCTTTCTTTCTTTCTTTCTTTCTTTCTTTCTTTCTTTTTTTTTTTTGTGGTTTAAAACAACATTTATTATCATAGCTTTTTTTTTTTTTCCTCTCTCTCTCTTTCTCTCAGGGATAATAGTCCTGTGTCTTAAAAAGTTGTTTCTTATAGATTGTCCAGATTGCTAGTTGTTTTTAGAGGGTGATTAAGTGTGGCTCTTGTACCTTTATCAGGGCAGGAAGTAGAAATTTTGCAAAATGTTTTTAATTATATAATGTTATTGAAAGATGGTATTATTGGCAGCTTTTGTGAGCTTTTAAAAGAAATTATTGTATAAATTGAAATGATTATAACTTAGAATAATCTTTTTTATATCTAAACTAATACTGAGGAAAGGACCTCTGGATAATATTATACATTTGTTGTTTTTTTAAAAATCAGCTTAATATTTTACATATAGGTTGTAAAGAAATGTGGCATTCATATACAGTTTAAAGTATTCTTTGCTCAGTAAACTGATTGTTACGGTTGTCATTAGTCTTACTACTCTTTATAAAACTTACATAAAATATATAATATTGTTTATATAATGCAAAAACTCTGGAATATCCCCGAAAGTACACATGGCGAATTTTTTTAACTTTGTAACCTACTATTTTATGTCATATTTTAATCATAATGGTTTCTGTAATGATAATTATTAAAAAGGCACAAAAAGTTTGAAGTTGACAAGATGTATTAAATAACAACTAGTGCTTTAACAGATATATAAATAGGAGGAATAGATGACTGAAAGGAGTCCTGAGGACTCCTTATGGTATTTTAGAAGGATTTTATAATTTGAAAAATTGCTTTTGCTAGGAGGATATTGTATTTCCATTTTCATAATACATTGTTAGCTCTCTAATTCTAACTATGAGAGTTCTGGAAAAAAGAAAATAAAATTAATGTGATTTGGAAGCTTTTTTTATGTAAAAAACAATTGAATACCTCTTCAATATATGCATTGTTTTACAAAACATAAAACATTATTAAGGTTGGTCTGAGTGCAGTGGTGTTTACAATTAATTGATCACAACCAGTTACAGATTCCTTTGTTCCTTCTCCACTCCCACTGCTTCACTTGACCATTAAAAAAAAAAATTAAAAACAAATAATTAAGAACATTTTACTGTAATTGAAACTGTAACAACTTGCTCTCTTTACATATTAATAATTAGAAATTACATTTTTAGTATGTTGTTTGCTAATAAATTTTATGTCTAAAAACTTTATTTTAAAGGTAATTTCCAGGTAATATTTGTCTGTTAGGTTATAGTTTTAATATGCTTTAAAATGGAATTCTTGTTACCAAAGTTTGTTATCTTTGAATTTGCTACTTGTTGAAGGAGAAAGCAGTCCTCTTCAACAAGTAGCAAATTCAAAGATAAATATTTCTGAAAATTATAAGTGAATATGTGTTTTGGTAAGGGGAGATGGGGGGAGAGCCTTTCCATAATTATTGAAATGAGGAATAAAATATTTTATGTAGTTTGAAATAATTTATAGAAGGCCTTTCCTCCCCCCCGTTTTTTGTAAGAATCTACTCAAAGAAGTAGATCCCTGTTACGTTATCAATGTTGCAAATGTATTTTTTATGTATAATTTCTGTTTTATAACTGAATTTTTTTTCACAGAGCTTATCAAAACACAATAGAAGCAATATTGGAACTGAAGGTGGACCACCTCCTTTTGTGCCTTTTGGACAGGTAATGACTTTCATGTTGGCAGATAAATTTAAATCAGGAAAAAGTATTTTTCATTTGTATTCAAACTGTGTTTTGTGCTGAACTATTTATTTAGAGGTCAGAGAGTTATATGGAAATATGAAGTTCAAGGAAGTTAATAATTTTGTATTTTTTTTCTTTACTGTAATTAAATTGTCAGTGTTCTCAGGAGCTATTAACCCAAAGATTGAAGCAATTAAGAGCCATATCTGAAGAGCAACTTATAAATAATTAAGATAGGATGGGGTTTTATTTTTTAAGGGAAATTCAAAAGTAAGAAGACAAAAATGTGCCATAATTTCTCATTTTCATTAAAAACGTAAGAGGGGCAGAGAAAAGTAAAGCTGCACAGAGTGATCAGACAGGTGAGAACACCAGAGTCATTGAAGAGCATCATTGTGCTTGAGGAGAGCCTGCTTTTCCCATTGTTCCTTCCAAGATTCTGTTCTTCTTCCTCATTTCAAATACCTATCTCAGACAGGAATAGGTATTAATTTTATTTCCAGTTGATATCTTCCTATTTAACTAGGCAGCTCTGAACATAAACTAAAAATTTTCTGTCTACTCCTTATTTTTTAATTCCCCTTGCTACAAAGTGCTACATTGAGGTAGCTCCTCAGCTGGTCAGTGTCATTTATGTCTTCCTGGCTGTCCTCAGCATTAAATTGCATTTGTAACAATGTCCTCCAGCCTTTTCTTGCTTTATCTGTGACAATTCTAAGAAAATCCCTGTGGTAGCTTGCTCTTCACTTGATGATGGCCCCAGAATTTAGCTATTGGTAATCCGTCTTGCATTTGCTCTTTAATTTTCTTCAAGAGTGCTGGCTAAGAGTGACAATGAGTTGGGGACATAACAGGTAGAAAACAAGCTGGGTACAATGGCTCATGTCTATAATCCTGACACTTTGGGAGGCCGAGGTGGGAGGATTGCTTGAGGCCAGGAGTTCGAAACCAGCCTGGGCGACATAGTGAAACCCCATCTCTCTACAAAAAATTAGCTGGGCTTCATGACAGGTGCCTGTAGTACCAGCTACTTGGGAGGCTGGGGCGGGAGGATTGCTTGAGCTCAGGAGTTTGAGATTTCAGTGAGCTCTGATGATGATATTGCACTTTATCCCAGCCAATAAAGTGAGACCCTGTCTCAAAAAATTAGCAGCCAAAAACAGGTAGGAAACAGATCTACATTTTGATAACAAGGCTTAGTGTGTGTGTGTGTGTGTGTGTGTGTGTATTTTAAATTTTTGGTTAAAAATGATGTCTAATTTATAAGAATATAAATGGGTAGGATCAGTTGACTGGCATCCTCTTCAAAAACTTTTTTGTAAGGTCTACTCAAAATTAAAGTCATCTTTGTATTATGCCTATTTTGAAAGTATTTTTAAAAATGTTGATTTTTTTTTTTTTTTACTGTGTTTTGGAACAAGAGACAGTCAAGATGAAAGGAGGTATGAAGTCCTATAGTGTGATCCATGTTAATGATTGATATTCTCCCAGTGTAATAAAATCCCCCAGAAGGAAAATAGAATACAAACATTCTAATAACATATTTGAAAATAATAAATGATATATTTGTGAGAATTTACTATCCCCTTAACATTTTGGTGATAATATTTCTCTTTCATAAATTGCTTAATACATAAAGTCAACTTTTTTTCCCCAGAGAGACTTATGATCTAATTATTCTTAAGAATTTAAAGTGTGTTGTATGGCTTTTTTTGAGTTAGCAAGTGTAATAAAAGTTGAAATAATATTTGTTTATAAAGTTCATTCTGAAAAATTCTTATGCAGCGTATCACAGCCTTGTACATGGGCTGTGTGTTGATATCAATGATATATTTATATTGATGAAAATGTACTATATTTGTGTAATACACTTGTTTGAGAAGAGCTCCTCCTCCTCATTTTTATTAATGAGTTGAGAAAAGATTCATTTTATAGCATTTTTACTGGTAGGATTGGAATGGAGACCAAAATTTAGGGCTTATTTTTTAGGCAGTGATGCCTTTCTTAATTTATTTTATGAGACAAAAATCAAAAACTTTGTAGCCTGATGCGGGAAAGGGCATTTTTTTAGCCTTTGGTTTATGAGCACAGACAGATCTTTTTACATGTTAAAATAACTGTACTACCCAACCCGCATATGGATATTGTGGCATAATGTGGAAATTAAGCTCTTAAGTGCAAAACCAAATTTACCTATTATTGTGCATTAGTCTAGACTGTTTGAAATCTAAAAATTATTTTAAGTTACTATCCTAAAATGAAACTTAGATCTCTTAGTCCAATATATATTTTAAATATGTGCCCTGGTTTAGATGGCTATATATTTGTATAGCTTTTAATTTTATTTACTAGTTACATTTATGTAAAAGTTACTTTATTCAGTTTTCTACTTTTATTTTTAAGTATATGGGATAGAATTGTAGTTTTGTGGGCTCTCAGATATTGTCACGGATATAATCTTTTTTTTTTTTTTCAGAAGTGTTACTTTTTAATGAAAACTAGAATCTCTTTTGGAACTACTGAATTAACTTATTTTTATTTATTTTATTAGAAGTGTGTATCTCATGTTCAAGTGGATAGCAGAGAACTTGATCGAAGAAAGACATTGCAAGTTACAATGCCTGTCAAACCTACAAATGATAATGATGAATTTGAAAAACAAAGAACTGCTGCTATTGCAGAAGTTGCAAAGAGCAAAGAAGTAAGAAATTAAATCATTGTAAAATTGTCTGATTTCTTATTATTATGTTCTATTTAGATTACTCATGATCATTATTGTCTTTTCACATAAGATAACTAATTAGGCAAATCCTTGATGTTATCCTTCTTGCATATTCCATAAGTAGAAAATGCCCTGCTACTTTATGGTGTCTTAAACTTACATATTTTATTAATATGCTTTTTTTCCAAATCTCCATGACAGTTCCAGTAAGTTACTCTGGCTAGCAAATTATCCCTTTTTCCTTCTCTCTTCTTTTTCTTCTTAATGATGTAACAATTGAACAGAACTTTTTTTAATTCTGGCATAGGGCTTCCTGTTAGTAGTTGGGCTAATTGTCACTTTTTGTGGATAATTTTTCTCTATAAAAGCAACTTCTGAGAAATAGCAACTTCTGAGGAATGAGTAAAAATAAGAGGATAAGTCACTGGTCTGTTATTAACATTTTTGTTAGTTTTATTCTTAATTATATTTAATGTATAGTAAAAATAATTTTTATCTTTGGAGTATATGTGTATCTACACACACAAACACTCCTTTTTAAAAATTGACAAATAATTATATATATTTGTGGGGTACATGTGATAGCAATACATGTATACAATGTATAATGATGAAATGAGGGTAATTTTTATATCCATCACCTCAAACATTTATCATGTCTTTGTTTTTTTTTTTTTTTTTTTTTTAAGGAGCTGAAAAATTTTTATTGCCTAGTGATGTAGCCATCGTAAAGTCATAGCACAATGCATTACTCATGTGTTTGTGATGATACTGGTGTAAACAAACCTACTGCACTGCCAGTTGTATAGAAGTATAGTACATACAACTATGTAAATATGTAATACAGTATGCCCTCTATATCCATGGGTTCTGTATCCATGGATTCAACCAACTGTGGATCAAAAATATTTTTTTTTTTTTTATTTAATTTTACAGAATCAAAGAGTGTAACAATATATCTTGTTAGATACAGTATGTCCTCATAATGTATACATTATTTCTTGTACAATGATATGAAATAATATGGGAAATATTCATGATAAATTATTAAGTGAACAGTGCAAGTTAAAAACAATAGTTTCATATTTTTTTCCCCATCCCCCCTTTCCCGAGTCAGCACCTTCAAGTGTTACCACTCCCCAAACGGTGCGCAATGCACTCATTGTGTAGGCATACCCCCATCCCCTCCCCCACCCCCCACCTCAGTCTGATGTCCAATTGGTGTCGTTTCCAGATTTGTATTTAGGTGATGATCAAGGAAACCAATTTTCTGGTGAGTACATGTGATGCTTGTTTTTCCATTCTTGGGATACTTCACTTAATATAATGGGTTCCAACTCTCTCCAGGAGAACCATAGAGATGTTGTATCTTCATCATTCCTTATAGCTGAGTAGTATTCCATGGTATACATATACCACAGCTTACTAATCCAATCATGTATTGATGGGCATTTGGGTTGTTCCCACATCTTTGCTATTGTGAATTGTGCTGCTATAAACATTTGGGTACACGTGCCTTTGTTACAGAATGACCTTTTTTCCTTTGGGTATATGCCCAGTAATGGGATTGCTGGGTCAAATGGCAGGTCTACTTGAATCTGTTTAAGATACCTCCATAATGCTTTCCACAGAGGTTGCACTAGTTTGCAGTCCCACCAGCAGTGTATTAGTGTTCCTGTCTCTCCACACCCACGCCAACATGTGTTGTTTTGGGTTTTTTTGATAAAGGCCATTCTCACTGGGGTTAAGTGATATCTCATTGTGGTTTTGATTTGCATTTCCCTGATGATTAGAGATGTTGAACACTTTTTCATATGTTTGTTAGCCATTTTTATATCTTCTTTTGAAAAATTTCTATTCATGTCCTTTGCCCACTTTTTGATAGGGTTGCTTGATTTTTTCTTGCTGATTTTCCTGAGTTCTAAATAGATTCTTGTTATCAGTCCTTTATCTGATGTGTAGTATGCAAAAATTTTTTCCCATTCTGTAGGTGGTCTGTTTATTCTCTGGACTGTTTCTTTGGCTGTGCAGAAGCTTTTTAATTTCATCATGTCCCATTCATTTATTTTTGTTGCTGCTGTGATTGCCTTGGGGGTCTTCTTCATAAATTCTTTGCCTAGGCCAATGTCTGTAAGAGTCTTTCCTACATTTTCTTCTAGAATTCTGATTGTATCACGCCTAAGGTTTAAGTCTGTTATCCACCGTGATTTGATTTTTGTGAGAGGTGAAAGCTGTGGGTCCTGTTTCAGTCTTCTACAAGTGGCTAACCAATTCTCCCAGCACCATTTGTTGAATAGGGATTCTTGTCCCCAGAGTATATTCTTTCCCGCTTTGTCGAAAATTAGGTGACTATATGAGGATGGTTCTATATTTGGATTTTCTGTTGTGTTCCACTGGTCTGTGTCCCTGCACTTGTGCCAATACCAAGCTGTTTTAAGAACCACGGCCTTGTAGTATAGTTTGAGGTCTGGCAAATTAATACCTCCCATTTTGTTTTTGTTGCTTAAAATTGCTTTTGCTATACGGGGTCTTCTTTGATTCCATACAAAGTGTATGATTATTTTCTCTATGTCTGTAAAGAATGATGTTGGTAATTTAATAGGGATTGCATTGAATCTGTAGATCACTTTGGGTAGTATAGACATTTTAACAATGTTGATTCTTCCGATCCACGAGCATGGTATATTTTTCCATCTATTTGCAAGTTCTGCTATTTCTTTTCTCAGTGTTTCATAGTTTTCCTTATAGAGGTCCTTTACCTCTTTAGTTAGATATATACCTAGATATTTTATTTTCTTTGTTGCTATTTTGAAGGGTATTGAGTCTTTAATTTGGTTTTCCGATTGACTGTTATTGGCATATATAAATGCCTCTGATTTGTGTATATTAATTTTGTAGCCTGAGACTTTGCTGTATTCGTTAATCAATTCCAGGAGTCTCTTGGTTGAATCCTGGGGGTTTTCCAGATATAACATCATATCATCAGCAAAAAGTGAGAGTTTGATCTCTTCCTTCCCTATTTGGACTCCCTTGATTCTGCTCTCTTGCCTGATAGCTCTCGCAAGGACTTCCAATACTATGTTGAAAAGTAATGGAGACAATGGGCAGCCCTGTCTGGTTCCAGTTCTAAGTGGGAGTGCTTTCAGTTTTTCCCCATTCAGTATGATGTTGGCTGTGGGTTTGTCATATATGGCTTGTATCATTTTTAGGTAGGTTCCATCAATGCCTATTTTGTTAAGCGTTTTTATCATAAAAGGGTGTTGAATTTTGTCAAATGCTTTTTCTGCATCTAATGAGAGTATCATATGGTTTTTGTTTTTGCTTCTATTTATGTGGTGAATTACATTTATAGATTTACGTATGTTGAACCACCCCTGCATCTCGGGGATGAAGCCCACTTGGTCGTGGTGGATTACTTTTTTGATAAGTACTTGGATTCGATTTGCTAGTATTTTATTGAAAATTTTTGCATCTATATTCATGAGGGAAATTGGTCCGTAGTTCTCTATTTTTGTTGTGTCCTTTCCAGGTTTTGGTATTAATGTTATATTGGCTTGGTAGAACGTGTTAGGGAGAACTCCATCCTTCTCAATATTGGAGAATAGTTTATGTAGGATGGGCACCAGTTCTTCTTTGTATGTATGGTAAAATTCAGGTGTGAACCCATCTGGACCAGGGCTTTTCTTTTTGGGAAGGTTTTTTATTGCTGTTTCGATTTCAGTTCTTGATATTGGTCTGTTCAGGTACTCTATTTCTTCCTGGTTGAGCCTGGGAAGACTATGTGTTTCTAAAAATTTGTTCATTTCCTCCACGTTCTCCAGTTTGTGTGCATAAAGATTTTTGTAGAATTCATAGATGATATCTTGTATCTCTGTAGCATCGGTTGTGATTTCTCCTTTCATGTTCCTAATGGAGGTTATTAGAGATTTTACTTTTGTATCATGTCTTTGTATTAGGAACACTGAAAATTCTCTTGTCTAGCTCTTTTGAAATATATAATAATTTATTATTAACTATATTCACCCTGCTATGTTATAAAACACTAGAATTTATTCCTCCCGTCTAATTTTGTACCCATTGACCAACCTCTCCCTGTCCCTCCTTCCCCCTTACCCTCTTCACTTGCTGCTAACCACTGTTTTACTCTTTACTTCTATGAGATCGTTTTTAGCTCCCACATATGAATGAGATCATGTGGTATTTGTCTTTTGGTTTCTGGCTTTTTTCACTTAACATACTGTACTCTAGTTTTATCCAAGTTGCCACAAATGACAAGATTTTATTCTTTTTAATGGCTGAATAATAATCCATTGTGTGTATATAATTGGCCTTCTGTATCTGTGGATTCCACATTTATGGATTCAACTCACCATAGACTGAAAATATTCGGAAAAAAGAAAAGGATGGTTGTGTCTGTATTGAATGTGTACACACTTTTTTCCTTGTCATTATTCCCTAACACAGTATAATAGCTATTTTCTTAGCATTTACATTGTGTTGGATATTAAAAGTAATCTAGAGCCAATTTAAAGTATATAGGAGGATGTGCATAGGTTATATGCAAATACTGCACCATTTTATATAAGGGACTTGAGGAGCTGTGGATTTTGGTATCTGAGGGGGATCCTAGAACCAGTCCCCCATGGATACTGAGAGACGACTGTATATCCATTCATCTGCTGATCGACACTTTGATTCCGTAATTTGGCTGTTGTGAATAGTGCTGCGGTAAACGTGGAAGTGCAGGTGTCTTTGACATACTGACTTCCTTTCCTTTGGAAATATAACCAGCAGTAAGATTGCTGGAGCTATATGGTATTTCTATTTTTAATTTTTTGAGGAACCTCTATACTGTTTTACATAATGGCAGTTCTAATTTATATTCCCACCAACAGTGTGTAAGAGTTCCCCTTTCTCTGCATCCTCGCCAGTATTTTTTTGTTTTTTTTTTTGTCTTTTTGATTTATTGCCATTTTATAATTCCCAATTTATAATACTAACTATAAAAATAATATCTCATTGTGGTTTGGATTTGCATTTCCCTGATTATTAGTGATATTGAGCATTTTTTCATGTGCCTGTTAGCCAATTTTACATCTTCTTTTGAGAAATGTCTATTCAGATCCTTTGGCCATTTTTTAATTGAGTTTTTTGTTTTGCTGTTGAGTTGTTTCAGTTTCTTGTATATTCTGGATATTAGTCCCTTGTTGAATGGATAATTTGCAGATATTTTCTCCTGTTCTGTAGGTTGTTGCTTCACTCTGTTATTTGTTTCCTTTGCTGTGTTGAAGCTTTTTAGTTTGTTATAATTCTATTTGTCTTCTTATTTTTGTTGCCTGTGCTTTTGAGGTCTTATCCAAAAAAATCTGTGCCCAGATTAATGTTCTGAAATGACAGACCTTCCCTCTTATGCTATTGACAGGCATAGTTTCTCTTTTGTCTTGAATTTCTTGCTTATTTGGAATAGGTGTTTCTCTGGTTATTTATTGATTTCTATGGACTGTAATAGGAAATTTTACATGTCATAAGATTGAAATAGTTTCCTTTATTCAGAGTAATGAAGCTTAGGTGACAACTGCTTTCCTATTTAATTTTGAATGCTTACTAGTAGCCTGCTTGCATTTTGGTTGTTCTTCCTGCAGTGTCTTTCTATCATCAGTCTAGTGCAGGGGCCAAAAGCCAAGCTCTGGGATCACAGCCTGCAAATATATCCTGCTGACAACCTTGGACAGGTTACTTAGCTTTTTGTATCCCATTTTTCCTCATCTATGAAACTTGGGGAGGATAATGGTAACTACTTCATATGTGAGAATTAAAATTAATAATCTTTAAAACATTTAGAACTAATACTATTGCTATCTGGCATAGATCATGACACACTTGCTCAAATCTCTCAATAAACATGACTCTTGCTCTTCTTCAATATTGCTTCTGAGGCACATTTAAAAATTCATTTTTAACATATCTTAAATTAATGCATTTTATATAGTGTACATGAAATATATTTATTTTTTCCCAAAAATATATTAAAATTATGGCATTTCAGAAGAAGATATTGGGAATATATATTTCTTAATGATTGTAAAAGTTGTTCTTTTGATTTACATTTATTTCAAATAGACTTTCCTCCCAAGGGTTTTGTTTGATGTGGTTACAGCTGTCTATTTATTGGAGTATAGTTAATATGTTGTAATGTGCTTTTTTTTTTTAAATCATCATTGATCACATTATATTCTCCCATGAATATATGATCATTAAAGAATCATAGTTTTTTAGAACTGAAATGGACATCAAAACTTCTCAATTTATATATGAGAGTTAATGGAGGCTCACAACTAACTAACAAACTTGGGACTTGTCCAAGGTTACCAAGTGACAATTCTAGGACTAAATCTATATGTAATGTAGACCTATAAGTGATATAAACATACTAAATAAGTAAGTTGCAGATTGCAGTTTTAAGTATAGTAGTCTGCTTAGGCATCAATATAGTAAAATTTGAGTCAAGACTTGAGGAGGCAAGAGAATTAGCTACTTGGTTATCTGAGGAAGAGTGTCTTAGGAAGAAGGAAAAGCCATGACAAAGGCTCTAAAGCTGGAGCATATGTTCAAGGAACAGCAAGGTGGCCAGTGCAAGCAGAGAGAGCAAGGGGACAATTAGTAGAAGATAAGGTCAAGAGAGATAATGGAGGTCAGTTTATGTAGGGCCCTAAAGCCATTGTAAAGACATTGGACTTCATTCAGAGAGAAATGGGGGAGCCTTTGGAATGCTTTAAGGACAGCAATAACATCAGCTGTCCTATATTTTAAAAGGCTAATTCTGGCTGCTACATTCAGACTGGATTGTAGAGAAGGAAAATGAAATCTGACAAGTTAGGAGATTATGGACGTAATCCAGGAAAAAAAATGATGGTGGCTTGGACAAAGATAGCAGGTGTGTAGGTGGTACAAAGTAGTGAGATTCTGGAATTTTGAAAGTAGAGCCATCAGGATTTCTCTAATTGGATATAGGGTGTGAGAGAAGATGAAGTATTAAGAATGACTCTGAAAGCTTTACCCTGAGAAATTAATTGGCAGGTTACAGTTGCTTACCTTGAAACGAGAAGACTGGAGTGGAGCAGGTGTGAAGAGAGGAAGATCTGGTACTTCATTTTAAACATATGACTATTGAGGTGCCTATCAGACATGCATGTAGTAATGTTTAATAGGCAGTAAGACTGAAGAGTAAGCTTTGGAATAGATACATGCAGTTGAGAGTTATATGCATATAACTGATATTTAAAATCATGAGGTCAAATGAGATCACCAAAAGAACGAGTGTTGATAGAGAATAGAAAAGGGTAAGGAATGAATTCTGTAGCATTTTAACCTTAGAGGTTAGATGGAAGAGGTTGAGCCAGCCAACCTGTGACCAGTAACATAGGATAAAAATAAGAGATTGTAGAAAATATATCATGGAGGAGGGGATGTTAAACTTATTAAAGGTAGTTGAAAAGTTATATATGATGAGGACTGAGAATTAATATAGAATCAAGGAGATTCATTTACTTCTTCCACATTCTTCTTAACATGTATATGGTGGTAAGATAAAATATATGGTATTAAGATAAAGTATAACTGCAGATACCAGTATGTGAGTTGATGTGGCAAAAATCTGTGCAAGTTCTTTAATAATCATATCAGTTTTTTTAGTAAGGTAGTAAGCAAGGTCAACAGTGACAATGGGGGAGAAGGTGTTGGAGGCTGGAGAAGTGAGGAGAATGTGATAGTGATCTAGAAGACTGGGAATATGAATGGGCTAGAGAAATAGTAAGATTGCTAGTTGGCAGCATTAAGGGCCAGCTAGAGTTTCTCAGTCATGATAATGTCATGGATGCTTGATTCACATAATATGAACAAGATGATGTAGCTCACAAAGGGCAACACTGGTTACCTTATGGGTAATGTTTAAGTTGTGATGGTTCCAGATATTTATATTTTTAGTGAGTAACAACTGTTTTATAGCAGTGAAAAGCAATTCTGAAAAAGCTATTTATCCTATTCCTTAATCCATAAAATGGAAAGAAAATAATAAGGAAATGCATCCAGAAGATGGGACTATTTCACTGGCACCAAAAGAAAAAGCACTTTTGGAGTTACGGAATGTAAATTCCGGAAATATGTTAAATTTGGAACAGGTCAGGCTCCAGACCTTTCAGGTAACTATGTTCTAGTATATTAACCAAAATAGTAATTGTCATCTGTTATTGAGTGTTTGCCATGTGCCAGTTACCAAGATACTCACTTTATATCAATGATGTCATTTAATCCTCACAATATCCCAGTGAGGTAGGTTTTCTCATCCTTGTTTTAAGGATGAAAAACCTGAGACTCAGTGGAATGTTGAAATTAAGTGACTTGCCTGAGGTTAGGAGCTAGTAAATGGCTGAGCCAAGATTAGTCCCAGTGTTGTCTAGCTCCAAAGCCTGTGTTCTTAACTATGCTACATTGCCTCCCAGTCTAAGAAATTTTGTATAACATTAATATAAACACATTTTTATAGTTATACAAATAATGACTATGAGAACATTTCAAATATATTTTTTGCTGGGATTCCATAAACCAAAAATTGAATGAATCCAGTAATGAGTCTTGTCTTTGGTCTTTTAATTTTGATTTGAATTAAATTTAAATATTGTGGTATATTAGCTACCTAATGGAGATACTGAATGTGTTATCCATTAATGCCTTTCTAACATCATTTTTCTATGTTTCAGGTTCTACTTTATATTTTCATCTGATTTAAAATAATTTCTCAGTGATTTTTTTTTTTACTGTAATCATTGTAAAATGCATTTTAAAATACCAGTCATTATCTCTCATAAAAAATCAGATTTTACCTCTTATATTAGATCTATTAGAACTATAAAATATTATATAAACAGATGTTTAATTTGATATTGTATAAGTAACGACTGTGGGATGTTTTTAGTCAAGGATTTGTATCTTTCCAAACCAACATTTTTTTATGTTCTAGTCTTTTAGCAATAGTTTTGCTAAAAATAAAAATGAGATCAAATCAAATTTAATTACATATTTAGTTATTCAAATAAGACAGACAAAATAAGAAATGTGGACTTAAAGCTTTTATATGTAATTGGTAAGAAATAACATTATTAAGTGATTAATATACATAAAAAAGTTAGTAATGAGAGTTTTAATCTGTTTAAATTTGTATTTTTGGTTTACTTTTTAAGATTATGGGATATTACTGGACCATGGACATAATTTAACTGATTCTTAGGTTTAGTGCCTTCCTAAGGATAACTTTGGTAGCTGGATTTAGAACCCAGGACTCAAGACACCAGTCAAGTGTTTTAACCTAGAGTCATTTTGGCAACTAATCTCCATAATGGTTGTATTATTTTATTTTTTTCTACATTTTTGTACACTTAAGTTTATTTTGATGACTTGCGTTGGAGATGTTATAATCATGTAAATTTTTTTATTGCTTGGCCTGGACTTGTGAAAAGAAGAGATTATGGCCAGTAGATATTTGTGCTGTTTATAAGTTAACATTTCATTTTTTCATGTAAAACATAATTAAGAAACTTACAATTCAGTTTTGCTAGATGTGTTTAGTCATAGCTTAGTTTTTAGGGCTATTTTTGAATTCTGTTTACTTACATCTCTTTTATGTTTCTCTTATTTAAAGACCAAGACATTTGGAGGAGGTGGTGGTGGTGCTAGAGGTAATCTCAACATGAGTGCTGCTGGAAATCGAAATAGGGAAGTTTTACCGAAAGAAAAGTCAACCAAATCAGAGGGGAAACATGAAGGTGTTTATAGAGAACTGGTAAGGCTAAAGAATCAAGCGCAAAGTTAATGTGTTCTTCTTTTAATAATCTCAATGATCCTTTTATTTTGTTCTCACAAACACCACTGGCTTTGTTCAGTGCAACATGGATAGATGTTACAACTCTAAGGTGGCTTTTGTTAAAGATTACAATTAACTCATGAAAAATTTGGATTGTTTGAAAAATAATTTACTTGAAACTTCTATTTCACTTAAATTGCTAATGTCTGAATAATGTCTTTGGCATGGGTTAATAAAAAGTCATCAAAAAATGATACATCAAAAACATACAGTTTTCTGCCTTTCTCCCCTTTCCCCCACATCTTGTCTCAAATTTTCGCTAAAGTGATTTTGTTTTGTTTTCTATTGCTCTTTGGGAAGAATATATTAAAACAAGCACATGTATATTATGAACTCAATTGCAAAATATGTCTGAATTTTTTTTCTTTTTTTGTGACAGAGTATTACTCTGTCACCTGGGCTAGAGTGCTGTGGTGTCAGCCTAGCTCACAGCAACCCCAACTACTGAGCTCAAGCAGTCCTCCTGCCTCAGCCTCCAGAGTAGCTGGGACTATAGGCATACACCACCACGCCAGGCTAATTTTTTCTATTTTTAGTAGAGATGGGGTTTCACCCTTGCTCAGGCTGGACTCAAACTCCTGACCTCAAGCAATCCTCCTGCCTTGGCCTCCCAGAGTGCTAGGATTACAGGTGTGAGCCACCATACCCAGCCAGAATTTTTAAGATAAATGAAAAGGAGTCAAAGTTATTTCTGGTATGCTGCAGTGTCCTCAGATCTGAGAGAGTTGGCAAGAATTCATTTTCCTCTGCCTTTAGAAGTTGAATGACTTTGGTTGATTTTGTCTGTAGGGTACAGAATACCTAAGACTAGCTTAAACCATAGGGGTTTATTATCTCATATAAAAACAAGTCCAGAGGAAGATGGTTACAAAGGTTGAAAAATTCAGCAGTGTAACAATATTAGAGATTTTTGTGGGTTTCTCCATGATTTCTTGGCTTTCTGCTCAGGATTACAGGATTCTCCACAAGCTAAATTTTCACAGAAAAAGTTCAAGGCAGGAAAGAAAGGGAGGAATTTTTCTTGGTGTAGGTATATTTTATCACAGAAGAAAATCTTTTCTGAAATCTCTAGCAAGTTTTCATTTCTCTCTCATTGACTAGAACTAGGTGACATGCCTACTTCTACATCAATCACTGGTAAGGAGGAATGGGTTTATAACTATGGGGCAGGCTATCTCTTCCTTGAAGAGGCCATCTGTTTGTTTTTTGTTTTTGTTTTTTAATTAAAAAAAAGGGGGGGTTAAATAGCAATGGAGAGTGGATACAGTAAGCTGAAAAAGGCATGGTCCCTAACTCAAGAAGTTTGAGAACAATTGTCTGGGGATGTCTTGACAAAGAACACCAGAGAAGATTAGCAGATTGGGGGTGTTGTGAGGATTAAAAACATATGAAGGGAACGACATCGCAAAGATAGTGGAGTAGAAAGCTCCAGGAATCAGCCCCTCCACTAACGCAACTATTGAGCTGGCAAACATTGTCTGAAGCAACTATTTTAGAACTCTCGGGCCTAGTCAAATACTTGTAGCATCCACGGTGAAGAAATGAATGATGAAGAAAGACGCAGGTCAATGGCTGACCACAGAGATGATGGAACAAAGACTTCAGTGGTCACACATCACAAAGAATATATTTCTTGCAAAAAAAATTTTAGAAAAGTCACTAGACATATTGATGACTATAGACTTTGTCAAGCAACAACAGCAATACTTGGGGAGGAGAAAGAATCTGATTTCCAGTTACCAAAGTACAGTATTCAGAATGTCCGGTTCTCAACAAAAAATTGAAAAGCGAACAAAGAAACAGGAAAGTTTGTCCCATTCCCAGGAAACAAATCTATGGAAATCATCTGTGAAGAAACCCAGCCGTGGGACTTCCTAGACAGAGACTTTAGATTAACTGTCTTGAATATGCTCAAAGGTCTGAAGAAAACCACTGACAAATAACTAAAGGAAACCAGGAGAACACTGTATGAACAGTAGAAAATATCAATAAAGAGAAATTATAAAAAGAAACCAAATAGATATTCTGGAGCTAAAAGGTATAATAAGGGGAATTAAAAACTTCACTAGATGGGTTCAACAGCAGATTAGATTTCTAATGTGACAGAAGAAAGAATCAGCAAACTTGAAGATACGGGAATTGAAATTGCCCAGTCTGAATGGTAATAAGAGAAAAGAATGAAGAAAAATGAACAGAGCTTAACGGACCTATGTGATACCATCAAAGGTACCAATATATGTATTATTGGATTCCCAATGGGAAAAGAGACAGAGAAAGGGGCAGAAAAAATATTTGAAAAAATAATGGTCCCAAATTCCCAACTTTGATGAAAGACATGAATCTGCAAACCCAAGAAACTTGGTGAATACCAAGTAGGATAAACTCAAGATTCAGATCAAGACACGTTTTATAAGCAAGTTGTTTCAAGAGAAATCTTGAAAGCATTGAGAGAGAAGTGGCTCATCAAGTACAAGGGCTCTTGAATGAGATTAACAGCCAATTTCTTATTTGAAACTATGGAGGTCAGAAGGCAGTGGAATGATATATTCAAAGTACTGAAGGAAATATGAGGAAATATTAAAAAAATATAAGGATATATTTAAACTACTGAAGGAAATAAAACTCAACCAAGAATTCTGTGTCTGACAAAAATATGACCTCTTTTTAATTTAATTACCTCTGTGGACACTATTTCCAAATAAGGCCACATTCTGAGGTACTGGGGGTTAGGACTTGAACAAATCTTTTTGAAGTCATAAGGATGGGCCCTAATCCAACATAACCGGTCTCCTTATTAAGAGGGGTAATTTGGACACAAAGACGGACACATATACAGAGGTAAGATGACTCGAAGACACCTAGGGAGAAAATGGAGTGATGCATCTACATGACAAGGATTGTCAGCAAAAAAGAGAAGCTAGAGAAGAGTCAAGGAAGGATTCTCCCCTAGAACCATCAGAAATAGCTTGGCCTTGCCAATACCTGTGATCGGGAGTTTGGTTAACCTGCAATCTGGTCAATGGGAAAGGCAAAATAAGTTATACCAAGAAGCAGGTTGCATGTTAATGGATCCTTGAAAGTATTTTTTGGTCAAGTTCTACATATGGGACAATATTCTTAATTACATATTTATTTGGAAGACAATTTGGAGAGGGAAAGGTTTAGGGAAGGTTTGATTATTTTTTTATGTTCAGATTAGTTTTTGAATAAGAAAGGTGAATAATAGTTTTGATGTCCAGCTATTTACTTTAGCATATCTATAGCAAGGATGGTAAGTAGATTTTCTCTCAACTCTGATCTGTTGGTAGTAGCTACTGTGTTTAGAAGGATTCTGTGACACAGGGTTTGGAAAAAAGTACTGTGCTTTTATCAGTGTCTGAATGGACATCAGAATGGGTGTCTGCAACTTGCATGCCATGCGTGGGCTAATTTAAAGCATCTATCCATGTTAACTTTTAGATGTACAAAAGTTAAAGTTTTCCTTGGCTGGCTTTGGTTCAAGAAATGTCTTTATGGGATATGTTTATACTAATTAAATGGTTTGTGAATTTACTCAAGTCTAGATTTTTCAAGATTTGGATTCTGGCACGTATAAAGTAGACTTTCCTATTTGGAGTACAGCTGCCAAAGCTTCATAGATAGTATTGCTAATGAATATAGAGTAGAATACTGAAGGAATGGAGAGTAAAAATATCCCAGAACTACTGAGTGGTACCATTTTGTTAGGTTCAATTTATACTTTGCATTTTTGGATAGGTGCTATACAAATTACATTTCCTTTCTAGGATGGAGAAATATCAAATTCTTTCCATTTTTTGCCATGAAAAATTTTCATTAGGTAATTTTCACTGTTGATATTACTTTCAAAGGCCTTCCTGTAACATATCATAAAATTTTCTTTTTGGTTTTGCATTTGCAATAATACTTGTGAAGTCAGAGTGTACTCAAGGCATACAAACCGACATATCATACAGATTCTTCCTTGACTATTGGTGTGAAGAAAACAGCAAGTGAATGTTGTATTAGTATGATATTTTCTTTCCATGAGTATGAGATGTAATTTTTAGTTAAAAGACAGTGAATAGTTAAAAACTTATACCTTGCTTTATTTATGGGCTATCAGCATAGGTTTTCTCTCTGTTCCTTACAGGTTGATGAGAAGGCTCTGAAGCACATAACAGAAATGGGCTTCAGTAAGGAAGCATCGAGGCAAGCTCTTATGGATAATGGCAACAACTTAGAAGCAGCATTAAATGTACTTCTTAACAGCAATAAACAGAAACCTGTTATGGGTCCACCTCTGAGAGGTATAATTTATTAAACAATGTGCCAGATAATATTGTTTGCTTTTCAGAGGAACATATGTTATTGATAGAGGCTGGATTTTATTGCTGTGAGGGCTATAAGTTTATTTAACATATTGTGGTAAATGGAAGGAATGCCAGTTTGGAAACTGTAGAGACATTTGCAGGTTATTCTCAGTTTCATTGTCTTCATCTTTGTATAAACTGGGTCTAATAATGCCCTATTTAATAGGGCTGTTATGAGGAATAGAGAAAATATGATATAAAGTGGTTCTGATAATTATTTCTAGAATTGTGCCACTAGTATAAATGACTTATAAACTTTTTAAAATTAATAAGAATATAACTTTTATTTGGTCGTCGTCGTCTTCTTCTTCTTTCTTCTTCTTCTTCTTCTTTCTTCTTCTTCTTCTTCTTCTTCTTCCTCCTCCTCCTCCTCCTCCTCCTCCTCCTCCTTCCTCCTCCTCCTCCTCCTCCTCCTTCTCCTCCTCCTCCTCCTCCTTCTTCTTCTTCTTCTTCTTCTTCTTCTGTTTTTTTTTTTTTAAGAGATGGGGTCTATTTTGTAGAGGTGTTGCCAAAGCTTGTCTTGAACTCCTGGGCTCAAGTAATCCTCCTGCCTCAGCCTCTTGAGTAGCTGGGACTACAGGCATGCGCCGTAGTCTGTCTCACGGTTTTTCTTTAATAGAATGGTCAAATGTGTTATGTGATTTTTAAAGTCCTAGTCCCATATTCTTTATAAAAAAATCTGTGATTAAGCAAAAATTTTATAAAAATGACTTTTTCCTTAAAAGATAATTTATATAAACAAATCCAAATTTCTGAATAGATCATTTAGAGGATTAAAGGAACTATTTAATATAATCATCCAAAAACTTCTGCTGGGTACGGTGGCACGTCATTGTAGTCCCAGCTACTTGGGAGGTGGCTGAGGTGGGAGGATCACTTGAGCCCAGGAATTAAAGGCTGCAGTGCACAATGATTGGGCCTGTGAATTAGCCACTGCAATCCTCCCTGGGTGACATAGCAAAATCCTCGTCTCTTTAAAAAACAAAACAAACAAAACAAAACTTTTTTGTTATAAAATGTATAGACTATACAGAAAAATATGAAAAGAAATGAAAAACAAAATCCTACTTAAAATTTTAAAATGCTGATTATATTTTAGCGTATTTATTTCCTCCTTTTGTTTTTGTATATGCAATACGTGTGTGTGTGTGTGTGTGTGTGTGTGTGTGTATATATATATATATTTCTTGCTTTTAAATCTTAAGGTAGAGGAAAAGGCAGGGGGCGAGTAAGATCTGAAGATGAAGAGGACCTGGGAAATGCAAGGCCATCAGCACCAAGCACACTATTTGATTTCTTGGAATCTAAAATGGGAAATTTGAGTGTGGAAGGTAGGCTAACTTAAAGTAGATTTCTTTTTTCTTTTTCTTTCTTTTTTTATAGATTTCTTTTTAAAAGACAAAACGTTATTTGGAATTGTACAAAAAGGTTTAATAAAGCAACTGATAATATGAACCTGTATTGTGGGTGTCTGTTTATAAATTTATTTATTTTATTGTTATTTTTTTGAGACAGAGTCTCTCTCTGTTGGCCTGGCTAGAGTGCCGTGGTGTCAGCCTAACTCACAGCAACCTCAAATTCCTGGGCTCAAGCGATCCTCCTGCCTCAGCCTCCCGAGTAGCTGGGACTACAGGCACGTGCCACCGCGCCTGGCTAATTTTTTTCTATTTGTAGTAGAGATGGGGTCTCACTCTTGCTGAGGCTGGTCTCAAGTCCTGAGCTCAAGCAGTTGTCCTGCCTCGGCCTCTCAGAGTGCTAGGATTACAGGTGTGAGCCACTTTTCCCAGCCTATAAATTTATTAAATTATGAATTTCCTGTTTGACAAAAGCACAGAAGAAAATGTTGTTATTCTGAAAATATAAATGGCAGCTTATTTTGCCCCCTGTGTGATGATTAATATCACCAAACCATTTTCCAAACTTTACTTCTATATAAATGACAGGTTTAGCTACATAAACAGATTGTTTTGGAAAATTTATTATTATATAACTCATTTTGATTGTGAAATTGGTCTATCTCTTCATTCTCCACACATTACATCTTATATAAAAATGTTTATACAGTGAGTGAATATGCTTTCACAGTGTGATGTATTTTGTAATATATACTTTAGTGACTAACAAATATTGACAAGAGAAATAAGTATATTAAATATGTAGCTTTTTCTAAGCATATAATATGGTAAATATTTTTAAAATAGTAAATTTTTAAAATATGATCTAGAAGGTTAAGGAAATATACTTTCAAATTCAGCTTTCTCTTTCAGATGTATTTTGAATCCAACCAAATAAGCTCAGAGGTAAAACGCTTTTATAACAAATTTGAAATGTCCAGATTTCATGAAAATGGAAGCCTATTTGCTAAATTATATAGAAAAGGCAATGTATCATTTGAGAAAACAAATGTTTGCTGTAGACTAGGTTTGTAAGCATGATGTATTAGTTTCCTGTTGCTGTGTAACAAATTACTACAAAGTTGGTGGCTGAAAACAATGCAAATTTATTATCTCATAGTTGGGGCCTCTGCCTAAAGTCTCACATGCTGATATCAAGATTTCCACTGGGGCTGTGATCTTGCCTGAGGATTGAGTTCCTCTTACAGGCCCACTGGTTGTTAGCAGAATTCAATTAATTATTGTGGATGTAGGACTGAAGTTCTGTTTTTTGCTTGATGTTGGTAAGGGGACTGCTTACAGTTCCTAGAAGCTGCCCTCAGGTGGTTGCCATATGGCCCACTTCATAGGCCATTTACAACACGTTGTTTGCTTCTGCAAAGCCAGCAGGGGAATCTCTGACGCTGCTTCAAATCTAACTTCTTCCTGACTTATGCTTATTAGTATTTTTGTCCCAACCTCCGTTTATACTGTCCCGCTGAGAGCTCCTTTGATTTCCTTTCATCTTCCTGTCCCCGTACATTTGCTTTTGACTCCTATAATGTCTCCTAAATCATAATGAGGTTAAGACAGAAAATAGTAACTCATTTATGACCTCTGTGCCTGTCATGTGTCAGTTCTCACAGAATGAAGTGTTACTAGCATTCCACTTGGAAAAGGGTATCAAATTTAGTTAAGATACATGAAATGAGTACTGCACTCAAAATCTATCAGTGTTAGAGTTACTTCTGAGGGTACAGAAATTTGTGAACACATCTGTTAATACAGAATATTGTTTTAGTAGAATGTGTTCTATTTGTATTACTGTTATTAATATGACAGAGTCAGGTAGAATGTGAGAAAAATATGAAAATTATAATAGTATTCCAGACCCTTAATTTTTATAAGGAATATAGCCTGTGATTTTTATAAATTTCCAAATTCAAGAAGTTGGAAATATTTGTACAGGCTCTTAAATTTTATCTAAATTCACAGGTTCCTGTGATAATGCAAACACCAGAAATTATCTGCCTCCCATTTCTACTTATTAATACATTAGAGTTTTCTGACTCACTTGATGATCACTGTTCTCAAGGAAGTAATATTTTTATTCTTTCCCAAACATCCTGTATGAGGAGGCCAGCTAATCAACACAGGATATGGGCAGAAGGCTTCGCAGAGGAGATGGCACTTAGCCAATCCAAGGAGCAGTACTGGGGGAAGGACATCCAAGTAGAGGGAGCTCTGTGCTCACAGGCTTGGAGGCATCAGAATACCAGTTCACTGTGCCTGAGAGGGTGTGGTAGAAGCAGGAGTAGGGAGAGAAAGAGAGATGAAATTGGTAGGCTGGAGGCAGATCTTAAGGATTTTGTCCTGAGGGGTTTTGGTTTTTATCTGGATGTGATGCAAAGCCATGAAAGGGTTTTTGACATGAGAGCAATGAAGTTTATTTTAGTGTTTTAAGAAAATAATTTCTGAGTGCAAGGTAGAAAATGGGGTAAAATGGGATTGACATTGAAGTCAGACCACAATTGTATGCATTGTGAGGGATTATTCATTCTATAAATGAAGTATTTTATTTAGTATTTGTTTGTAATAGATCTGTGTTAAGTGGTAGGGATACAAAGTGTAATAAAATACCTCATTCAGAAAATTCAGAGAAATAGATTGATTTTGTAGCTCTTGCCCCAAAGAAGCTTACTAGTTTATGAGACAGAACAAACCACAAACTAAAGGGACATAGGAATGCTTATGAAAAAGAATTTCATCATTTACTTAGTATAAACTAAAACAATACTGAACAAAATATGAGGGCTTAGCAGAAGTTTTGAATATAGTAATCAGATATGATCTGGCATATTTGTAACCTCTAATAATATTTAGTCCTTTATTTCAAAGTTTTATTGCCAAAATAAAACCAACTAGTTGTTTTGAATGTCTAGAGAATAATCAGATAGACTTGAAAACACTTCTTGATTTCCCGTTTCATTGTTTCAAATGTTTGCCTAATCAGGAGCGGATTCCTTCAGTGGCAGCTTTTCTGATCCTAAACTATCTTTGATGATGCAGAAGAGATAGATAATAACATAAATACAAATAGCTGGACAATAAATTAATAAGTATACAGATGGAAGATTTTTATGCTTGTAGATGTTTCTTATATTCTCTTGGTTTTGTCTTTATGGGTTCAACGAAGGTAACAGGACTGATGGGAAAACTTGGTGTGTGGTTGCCTGCAGGGAGCTTTTGCAGATATCATCCTGTTACTTTTTCTCTTGTTAACCAACTCACACTACTAAGTGCTGGTATTCTTAGGTAAGCTGGGGTTCATAGTAAAATAAATAAATAAAACAGTTGAGGCAAGTCACTGAATTGTTTTTTCAGCTCATTTTAAGATTTCCTGTTTTTTAAGTCCAGAATAAACTTTTATTTTTATAAAATTGAATCTCCACTTTGGTCTTTCCTCAGAATTTGGCCATTGTTCTATAAAATTTATGTTCTAAAGTTAACTCTTCATTGATGGGAGAAAATGTTGGACATTTTTCTAAGGAAAATCTAGAAAGCTTTTCAGGATAGAGTCTCCATAATATTTAATGGTTAAATGCCTTGTGGACAGCTAATGAAGAGAGTTATGATCTTACAATTTTATTTATGTTTGTATCATCAACATCATTATTTGGGTCTACTATGTACCCAAATTTATAGAAAGGAGTAATTGTGGCCAGGGGCAATGGGTCATGCCTATAATCCCAGCACTTTGCAAGGCAGAGGTAGCAGGATTGCGTGAAGCCAGGAGTTTGCGACCAGCCTGGGCAACATAGCAAGATCTCGTCTCTACAAAAAATTTAAAAAAATTAGCTGGGCATGACAGCGTGTGCTTGTAGTCCTAGCAACATGGAAGGCTGAGGCAGAAGGATTGCTTGAGCCCAGGAGTTTGAGGTTGCAGTGAGCTTTGATTGTGCCACTGCACTCCAGCCTGGACAACAGAACGAGACCCCATCTCTGAAGGAAAAAAAGAAAAAGTAATTGTGATTCAGTTATGTGTATATTTAGAATTTAAAAAAATTTTGTTTCTAATGTAGTTCAAGAGTCAAACCTTTCCTCTAGGTTTTGTATCAGCATAAGCTATCTGAGGATTTTGTTTAGTTTTAGTACCACTAGAAGTCAAAATTTAGCTGAGTAAGTCTTGGCCTGTTATGGACTCATTATGTCATATCAGATTCTGTGTACACTAATTTGTCAGGCATGTTTTTTAAAAAATACATCCCTTAAGGATGAGATTCTTTCTGAAAAATTTAATGCAAGTTAGTAACACACTTACTTTCCTATCACATTATGTAATTTTCTCTAAAAGAGCAAAAGGTACTATCATTTCTTTGTTCTGATTTTTAAAAATTCCATTAGAAATAATTGCTCATCACATCTACTTTTCTTATAAATTTTCTCTTAGCATTAACTTTCTGATGTTATGTACTTACATTGGAATCAAATGTAATTCTTAATGACATTTTTATTAATATTCTGGAAAAAAAAATGAGGTTGGGTTACATTGGTTTTTGTTACCAAAAGAAGGGATCAGGGTGTTGGAGTAGGTAAATACAACTGATTCTACCACTGAACACACAACTCTGGTATTTACTAGTTGTATGTCTTTGGGCAAGCTACATAACTGTTAAATCTTAATTTCTTCATCAGGAAATGGGGAAATAATAATGGCACCTATTATAGGGTTGTAGGGATTTGAGGAAGATCAAATTAGATAATGCATATAAAGTGCTAAGCACAGTTTGGCAAATAGGCCATATATATGGCAGTTCATGCCATCAGCAGCAGCAGCAGCAGCAGCAACAGCATCCTCCACTCATCATCTATCATCTCCACTCCCTCTACTCTTCCTCATTAGAACCTTTCACTGTTCTTTGAAGAACTTTATCATCTCATCCTCCATATTGCAGTCAGTGACCTTTCAAAACACAAATTTTGTCCTACCACCCACTTGCTTAAAATGCTCCATTGACTCTTCCCATTGGTGGGATAATATTCAGACTATACTGCATATACTGTTCTTATGGTGTTCCGTTACTCTATTTTCTTTGGATTTTGTAAGAATTAGTATTTATCTTGGGTAACAGGACTAAATAATTTTAAGTGCATATAATATTCAGATATAAATAATATGTTTAGATGTTAGCAGATATAAAGATAATATTAATGGTTGATGGGTAGTTCACACCAAGTTGCAGGTCTTAGTTAGTAGGAGGTATCTTTTTGTTTTGTTTTCTTATAATCAAATTTCAAATCACTGTACATAGTTTGGCTTGTAGACATACAGCTTGAATTTTGAAGACTGAAGAATAAGGACCACATGAAGGAAATGTGATGTAATGGTAATAGCCTAATTGGAAAGGCAAAGGAAACTAGGTCAAGAAGAGTGAGAGAATATGCATGTGTTAGTCTATATATTCTTGTGAAGGCTTTCCTCAAGAAAAGGATCACTCTGATGTGTCATGGGCTTAGAGAGAGAGAAAAAAGAAAGGATCACCCATGTATTGGCTACTGTGTATGTTTACATCTAATTGTATCAAACAGCATTACTCTGCATTGATTGAAATCAGTGGCAGAACGCCTATTTGCAAGCCAGGGATAAGTGCTTGCTATGTGAATAAAGTCATAAGCTTTCAGCACAGCAGAAGACAGAAGGAATGGGTAGCTATCTACTCACTACCTGTCACTTTCTCTCTATTCCTACCCATTCGTATGACCTTCCTGGCCTGTCACTTTTTCTTCTTATAAGGCTGATTCCTTTCTACTATGCCATTCTTTTCTTTAAGTACAGATTTACCCCCAAATTTCTAGATGGTACTTTAAGGTTAACTTGAATTAATTATTTCCAATTCTGTTTGTCAACAACTTGTTATCCTTAATAGTGAAAAGTCTATGACAATAAGTGCCACTTATTGTCAGGTTCATGAACAAGTACACATTAAGTACTGAACTTGAGAGTAAGTGTTTAGAAACTCCTTTAGAAATTTGACAATGTCTCAACATTTGTTAATGCATTTTACAAGAGCTGATTGGAAAGTAAAACAAGAACCAACAGCTACAATAAAAACTGTGATCTTTCACTACAGTGAAGTTTGAAATGCTCTGGTGTGTGTTGTTATGACATTGTGGTCCCTGGATTTACAAGCATTCTGACAGCATGGCACCTGAGATTTTCCTTTTGTCAGGGCAGTGAGGCCAGGTGGTTGAAGATGGTAGGCACAATAATAGGTGGGAAGTGAAAATAGGCCGCTCTGTTGCCTCCTCTGAGGCAGCCGTGCAGTGAGTCACCCAAGCTTCATGGAGAGGCTGCCTCGAGTCAGCAGTCCTTGTCTTTACGTTTTCCAGCCCAGGCACTGGACCCGTGGGCGCATGAATCTTCAGATGATTCTGGGTGCTGGCTGTTGAGCCACTGTCAGGCCGTGCATCTTACCATGGGACGCTCAGTAATTCTGTCTTTCTTTCAGCAAATATTTAGCAAGTGCCACCTATTTGCCCGATTCTGTAGTAGTAGCTAAGCACAGGAGAAAACAATGCCGAGTAAAACTCGGACCCCACCCTCAACTTGGTTACTATGTTATAATATTTAAAGTAGGCTTCATTAAAAGAAAACATGCAATACTGAAATGGGTGAGATAACATCTATTCATTGACTTAAAAAGATGCCCAAGGTAATGTTAATTTAAAAAGTAGGCTGGATTCAAACTGTGACTCCCACATGTAATCCCACCTTTTTGGGAGGCCGAGGTGGGAGGATCGCTTGAGGCTAGGAGATCAAGGTTGCAGTGAGCTTTGATCATGTCACTGTACTTCAGCCTGGGCTGAGCAGAGTTAGACTCTATCTCTAAAAAAAATAAAAATAAAAAATACATTTCAGGACATGAGATGTAGCACTAGTTTCCTCTTTTTTTTTTTTTTTTTTTAATTTTTATTTATTTATTTATTTACTTACTTATTGTTTTTTTGAGACAGAGTCTCACTCTGTTGCCCGGGCTAGAGTGCTGTGGCATCAGCCTAGCTCACAGCAACCTCAAACTCCTGGGCTCAAGCGATCCTTCTGCCTCAGCCTCCTGAGTATCTGGGACTACAGGCATGCGCCACCATGCCCAGCTAATTTTTTTTTCTATATATTTTTAGTTTCCAGACAATTTCTTTCTATTTTTTAATAGAGATGGGGTCTCACTTTTGCTCAGGCTGGTCTCGAACTCCTGGCTCAAACGATCCACCTGCCTCGGCCTCCCAAAGTGCTAGGATTACAGGCATGAGCCACCTTGCCCGGCCTTCTTGTTTTTTTAAAAAAAAAAAAAATTTAAATGTGCATAGGTATTTAGGTATATATTATATAAAAAAGAACAACCTCTGAAACTGTTGGTAGTGACTGGAGGCAGAACGTGGAACTTTTGTTCTATGTATTTTTATAATGATAGAATTATGTGTGATTTTTTTTTAACTTTTTAAATATTTGGTAGCATTTTTAATGTAGAAAAATTTTAAAGGGGGTAGAGAAGATTATTTGGAGAATGTTTATAGTATATTTTAAGTGTAAAACAGAATTAGAGTATGATTTTGATTTTCTGATGTATCTAAATTTTCTCTATGACTTTTATAATATGACAATAAAGAAGTTTTTATTAAAGCATTCTTCCTGCTATGCTTTCAATAAGAAAAAAACAAAAAAACTAAATCAAGGTAAGGATCCTAACTAAAAGTGGGGATTGATGATAATGGGAATGTGTAAATAGGGAAGCACCTTGTTTGATTATTGTTTTTTTTTCCTGATGTCATTAAGTTCATTTGCATAATTGTAATACTGTTCTAACTATTTTACATATATTAACTTAGTTTATCCTCTGAGATGTGCTCTATTATTAACCCTATCTTAAAGATGAGGTCAGAAAACTTAAATATTTTGCCCAAAGTTACAAAACTAGTAAGTGGCAGATCTATCATATAAAGCTATGTAGTCCCTCTCCAGAAGTTGTACCCCACACACTATGCTATTCTAAGTGCCAGTTTGTGAGCTTCTAAATACTGGTCCAGTTGTCAATAGGGGTTTTAGTTTTTCTGCATTAATGGAAAGAGATTATTAATTTTAGGTTAGGGTTCTGACAGTCCTAGTATCCAAATTTATTTTTCAGCCCATCAGGGATGGTGAAAGAACTTTCTCCATCTTAGGAGAGAAATGAACAGATGCTGGTGATAAAATTGTAACTAACATGTTGTTGCTTACATTCTGGTTTTTTCCCTCTGGGCAAGCATCTTGGCATAATGAAAAAATCATGGGCTTTAGCTTCAGTTAGATTTCAGTTTAATTCTGGCCTCAACATTTTCTAGTGTAAGCCTATGATTGAGGCACATAACTTTGTTTCTTCACTTGTAAAATAAGGATGATAATTTTGCCCTTTCGGGTTGGTTGTGAGGATTACATGAAATAATGTAGGTAAAAGACCTTTAATGTAGAGTCAGGCATATAGTAAGATCTTAATAAATATTCAGTCACTTCTTCAGGTAGGTGTCTTAGAATTGAGGATTAGCCTTGGGAAACATATTCTACCTCTTTTTTTACTGTAAAATGCAGTTATAACTGCTGTTGGATAATGAATATTCTGTGAAAAAATATTTAATATTTTAACTTGCCTGATTAATTCAGTACATTCTTATATATAGACTCAAATGATTTGTGACAGTTAATAAATTTATTCTTAATGATTCTGCATTTCAAATCATGGTGACATAAAACAATTATATATATTAATTATTTATGTATATAAATATGTAAATATTTATTTTGAAACTCATGATCTGCTATTATAGGAACATTTTAGCTCAAGTCATACTAAACTCATGTAGCATTCTTTGATTAGTTTTGTTATATGAGCTTTTATCACCTTGATCTTTTCACTGTTTTCACGGTTTTGTCTATATTGTAATACATTTTTCTATTTTTGCTAATCTTATTTTCTGCTATTTAATATTAAATGTTACCAATTTCTATTAATGCTTTTTTCCCATCTTTTCCCTTTGGGTCATTTAAAAAAAAGGTAGTGGATTTTACTCTGTTGCTTGTACAGAAAAATATCGTGGTATATTTATTATTAGAGTGATTATAGACCTGGCCTGTGGTGCTAATTGGTATCTTGTAGAGCTTGGAATCATGATGCCTTCTCAAAAATTGTGGCAGAGAGCAACTAGATTCTGGCTGGAGAACTGAGGAGCTGTCTTTCCAGTTGATTAGTTTATTAAAATCCTCTTTCCCATAATTTAGTAATTGAGCATTATCTATTATTTATCCAGTAGATTAGCTCAGTTTCAAAATACTTACTTTATATATGACTTTATTACTTAACCAGCTAAGATAAAAGGTATTGGGTTTAAGGAAATCTGAGAATGAGGAAACATTTAAAGACCTCTCTTTCTTGGCCTTTATTTCATTTTGGAATGAAATGAAGATATATGAAAACTATCTTCTTTTAAAAGCACAATTTTTACTTTCTACCTCTGTGAGTTTATTTAATTTATTCTTAATGGAATTTCTTATTTTTAATAATAAGAATTTTTCCTTTGATTTTATGCTCACTATATTATCTCAGCATAATAATGGAAAGGAAGTATGTTCATTATTAGTAAAATTTACTTGTTTTATTCTGTAGTCTAATGTACATCATCAGTTCAGTAATTGAAGATAATATTTTAAAAGTAGAATGGAATAATTTTTTTCTCTTTATTATCAGGCAGTTTCCTAAGTTTGCTTGTTTGTTAAACATAATAAGCTGCACAAAAATTTCTTGTTTTCTTTTCTGGGACAATACTTTTGAAATAGGAAAGCTGGTGCATGAGAGTGGTTGAGTATATAAATGAAGTAGTTAGATGTTAGTAAGAACAATAATAGAAAAATCCAGAAATTCTTTAAGTAGATTGGATCTAGAAATAAATGAAACTTGATATTTTCCTATTAACATAACTGCAATATAGTTCCACAGACTGAGCACCCCTTAATTCTAAATTGTAAATTAGAAATTTTTTCATTTTTTCCTTTAGATGGATTGAAGTCAAATTCTCCCACACGTATGCCAAAGCTAGTTGAATTTTTATTCTGTATACATGCTTATCCAGCCTCCATCTGTAGTCTGGGATACTTAGTCACTCTCGTGATGACCTAAATTTTTTGTACCTCCTATCACATATCAGTGGTCCTGACTGAAATAATTTAAGAAAAATTGATCCCTAAACAGAAGATAGGAAAAGCTTACTCCCCAAATATTTATTTGAACCTAGCTGACAGCAAATAAAACACCTTCATGTTTTATTTATTTTGGAAGCTGAAAAATTTCTTTAATGTACTGTACAAGGGACCTTGCTTCTCTGTTAAATAAGCTTCATAACATCTGTCTTATAAAATTAATGCTGGTGTTGTTTCAGGAGTGGGGGCTATTGATGTGTATAAAGTACTAGTGTGGGCTACCTATACATAGCAGATAATCAACAAGAGGCAACTGCTGCTTTTATTCTCTAATAATATCTGGAACAAATGCCAATACATGCCTTCTGCCGAAAGTGCTCGTTTGTATCCTGATTATGGTCACTACTATTCTTGCTTTCCTGAATCTTTACTCCAGGACAAGGAACAATGCCAACAGAAACTAGAGGTGGCCATTTTTCTTCTCTCTAAAGAAAAATTTAATATTGACCACAGTTAAAATAAGACATTTGTGTTTTGTTTATAAGGCAGATACTCTTGGGAAGAAAGTGACTGTTTAAAAGATGTCTCTTTAAATGGTCTTAGCTAATGTTTGAAGTCTTGCATATTTGAAAAATCTTTATTCTTTGTCACAATTAATGAGTGTTTGATATAGAATTCTACTTAGGAAATAGTCTTCCCTTTTGAAAATATTTAAAGCCTATTAGATTGGCTTCTGTCTTCCATTGGTTCTGTTGAGAAGTTGTTTTTTTGTTTTTTGGGGGGTACCATTTTGAATCTTGCTCTTTAGTCTGTGACCTGTTTTGTTACTCAGGAACCTTTACAGATCTCTCTTTATTCCTGTTGTTTTAAACAATTTACATAATATCTTTTTGCCTCCAGTGACTTGGAAATGCGTGGGGACAGTTTTGGTAGTCAAAGTGACTGGAGTTGCTGGGGGAGGGTGCTTTTGGCATGTAGTGTCTAGAGGTCAATAAGATTAATTTTCTTGCAATGCAGGGAACCCAGTCTCATCCAAAATGTCAATAATGCCTCTCTTTGGAACCGTTGTGACCCTGGGGAAGTAAAAGAATAATTATGACCTGCATGTTGATTATGGTATATGACAAGAGAAACAAGACATGTACACCAAAGACTAATCAATATGTTTGGTATAATAACGTTATAGACATGCTATTTCAAATAATGAGGGAGGAAAGTATAAATGATATGGTACAAATTTAAATAGAATAAAAATCACTATGCTATGTAAAATACAGCCTTTAAAATTATTTTAAATATATATTTACCGTGTTACTGCTTTTGCTTTCAAGTTGGACATTATATGCACTATTATGCCTTAATAATGTTGTTGACACTTTTTTCTATGTTTCCAGTTTTGACACTTTTTTCTGTATTTCCAAGTAGTACCTACTCTTACTTAATTACTTTGATGGATCAAGAAAATTATTGACCCTTTTCTGTAGTAGGATATCTTTTTGTAATATAAACATTTAACAATTCCAGATCCAGAAAGATTTGAGAAGGAACATTTTTGCAAAGGCTAGAACGTGACTGATAATAATAGCTGTACGTTTCTAAATTAGAATGGGATTCAGAAAGGAGAAAGGGTTGTACTTGTGCAGTTTCATAGCAGTTTCTGAGTTAGCAATTTGCAATTCTATTTCATTAATGTTTTGGGAAATGAATTACCAGAATAGCATATACACATAGCCATATTATAAGAATGCAAACATTCAGGACAAAGACAAATGGCTTTTGATTGTCCACAATTTTTTCATGATTCATATTATGGTTTACTAATATGGCTAATTAGAAAAGTCTACATTAGAAATATAAGACTCTAAGGAAGCACAGAGGGATTAAGATAATGAGATAGGAAGATGGGGGAAGATTTTAAAATAGTACTTCAATAATTTTGTATTAGAATAATTTTTAAGCATTTTTAAATAATGAAATATTGATGCAGAGTCTTCATTTTAATTGTGTGAATGATATACTTTTACCTTTCAGAACCTAAGTCACAGCCACAGCAGCTTCATCAGGGACAACATAGATTGTCAAATACTGATCAGAATGGAGTAAAAGAAAATAATCAACCAAGACATCTTCCTAGAAATGATAGCAGGCAGCCAAGAAATGAAAAACCTCCTCGTTTTCAAAGAGACTCCCAACATTCAAAGTCAATTTTAGAGGGCAGCGGATTACCTAGAAATAGAGGTTCTGAGAGACTGAATACTTGTTCAGGATCTGATGTATGGGCTGAAGAGAGAGTCAAGTGTGATAGACCATATTCTAGATATGACCGAACTAAAGATACTTCTTATCCATTAGGTTCTCAGCACAATGATGGTGCTTTTAGAAAAAGAGATAACTCTATGCAAAGCAGATCAGGAAAAGGTCCATGCTATGCAGAGGCAAAAGAAAATCCACTTCCTCAAGAATCCATAGATTATAATAATCAAAAACGTGGAAAAAGAGAAAACCAAACAGCTAATCCTGATCATTTTTATGATAGGAAATCACGAACGATGAGTAATGAAGCTTTCAGTGGTATAAAAATTGAAAAACATTTTAATGTAAATACCAATTGCCTAAATCCCGTTCGAAGTAATAGCTTCATTGGTGTTCCAAATGGAGAGACAGAAATGCCTCTGAGAGGAAAACGAGTAGGACCTATTAAGCAGCCAGCAGGACCCCTCACAGCTATACCCTATGATGATAAAATATTTTACAATAGTGGGCCCAAAAGAAGATCTGGACCAATTAAGCCAGAAAAAGTACTAGAATCATCTATTCCTATGGAGTATGCAAAAATGTGGAAGCCTGGAGATGAATGTTTTGCACTTTATTGGGAAGACAACAAGGTATGGATACTTTAAAGATATTTTGTACTAACATTAATAAATGTAATGTTCTAATAGGACTTTTATAGAAAACCATTACTTTGGGACTATGAATTTTGTTTTACAGTTGTACCTTTGAACATATTTATAGATACAAATTTTATATAAATTTAGATGTATATATGTTTTATATAATGTATAAAAGAGAAGATAGACAAAATATTTAATATGTTTTATGGATGCTTAGGGAGAATCTGTCCCATAAGATTTGCTTTGGTTAGGTTTGGTTTTAGCTTACTTATCAGAAAAGTATTGTAAAAGTGATGAAGTGAAGTTGAACTTTATTTCGTTTATCAGCTGAGTTACAAATGTTTGATTTTCTTTCTGGTAACATTATACTGATTCACAAGGAAGAAAATCAGCTGAATGGCACAAAATGAAATTCTTCAGGTCTTTATTTAAAGAAAATGTACACATTTGGCCTGCTTTTTAACAATAATTAAGAGAATATAAGTTAATTATTTACCTTATAATAAATAATAATTATTAAGCCAATAATTTAAACATTATATGCTGGCTAAAAGGAAAAGAGGAAAATTGTAGGAGAAAGGCAGAAGGAAAACCAGAAGATGAGGGCAAAAAAGAATATAGAGGATCCAGTAAGAGCCTGCCTGAAAGGCAGAAGACCAGCACAGTGACAGCAGGAAGGGGAGAAGGACAGAGGGACCCTGAGAGAGAAGGGCCTTTGCCCACGTTTTTCCCTTTGCCTGACATGTTCTTCTACTAGCTACTCTTTCCATCCTTGAGGGTTTGACTCAAGCATTAACCCCTAGAAGAAGCCTCCTTTGACCTGTTACATCCTTCTACCTACATTATTCACTTTCTCAATCAGTGCCTTGTTTACTTTTTAAATCTTATCATAATTTGTAAATATGTTTGGTTTTGGTTCTTGGGTTGGTATCTCTTTCCCCTCTTGTGGTATTAAGTTCCTAGAGGACTGGACTATGTCTGTCTAGTTTTCTTCCATAGTCCTGCTTCTCCCACAGTGTAGGGATTTCATAATTATTTGTTGACTCTGTTAATTAGCTAATTCTGGAGGGGACATTTATATATGAGAAAGGTAGAGGAATGAGGGGATTGGAAATATTAGCAAGGTAATAACAACAGATATAATGGAGTTAGAGTGAAGGATATGAAGGGTAGATGTGAGAATCAGGTCAAAGAGGACAAATATTTGAAATAAACATTTCATAGGTAGAGTAGTTTCAGTTGATAAGGTAAGGATGTGTTCATGCAAGTGTGTGGCTAAAGGGAATGGTGAAAGTAAAGGTAACTGAAGATTTCAAGGAACTGAAATTCAGACTAGGGAATTTGGACAGATCCTTTATAAAGTTGCTATAGGACTTGGAATCAGGACCCAGGCCCTGTTGTGTTCAGTGAATGATGAAGTATAAGCAGGACATTAGGCGTTGCCTGATAATAGAACAAGGAGGAATAAAGGGTTATGCAGCTGGATGGCATGGGCATTTAAGATTTTTGTGTGAATGTGGGATAATATTTGTGTAGAAGTAGCATCTATAGCTGTCAGTGCTAGAAGGAGAAGAGGAGACAGCACTATGTATCTTTTCTTTTTTTCCAGAAAAGCAAAAGCCTTCCCAGGAATACCAGCAGACTTTTATTTAAATCTCATTGGTTGGAACTATTTCACATGGCTACTCTCTGGCTATCAGGGAGGCTTAGAAAGCAAAGGCAGGTGCTTTTCACTATCGAGACTCTTAATCTCACAACTCATACCACTTACTTTCCAGAATTCAGGAATTATTTAATTTGGGTAGTGGGGGATTCATTTTATCTAGCTATCCCTCTGTCATTGTAGAGGAAAGAAAAATTGAAGTAGTTGGAAATCAGTGTTTACCGAGCCAACAGTGTCTACCATAGAGGGAATGGCCACTATTTCAGATGCTTCTGTGAAAGGTTAAGAGTGAGGATGAAAAAGTGTTTTCTGTATTGGACAATGTGGGGTTGTTGGTGGCCTTGACATGAGCAGAAGTAAGAGATTGGAGTTCAAATTCAATAATGTTTGAAAGGCTTGGTAAACAACTGAGGCTTTCTATTGAAATCCCACAGGGATTGTGCCCTGTGTAGTAAGGGCAAAACTAAAACAGACAACCCTTACAAAGCCAAAATAAACCCTTTAAAGGATCAAGGATGTCTGTGTGTATTCTGCCTGCTAATAAATAAATATATATATATAATCCTCTTTTTAGGAAAAATAACATCTTCTAAAACCTCTTTAATATTTTATCTGCAATGTCTGGCATCCTGTAAAAAGTTATGAGCCATGGTTTAATAAAACAGAGAGTGAGAGTGAAAGAGTAAATGAATGAGTAAATATGAATGATTGACCAGAAACAAATGAAGCAGGAGAGAAAAATAATAGGCCTACAGGGATTCAGATAATTGGACTTGACAGACAAGTTCCTTCAACAAATATTAATTGAGTATTCAACAAATCATAATTGAGTAAGTGCTAAGTGCCAGGTGCTGGGGATATATCAGATAGTTCTGGCTGGGCTATTACCCAAATACCTGATAAAATTATTAATAAGGCTTTAATCTTAATTGTAGTTATCTCAAAAAATAAATAATACTGAATTCATCTATTACCTCTGCTGAATATATTCAAAATTATGTAATATAGCATCTAAAACTGCAGTCCCCAAACCCTGGGCCACGGGCTGATACCAGTCCATGGCCTGTGAGGGACTGGGCCGCAGAGCTCTGCTTTCCCACCTCATCCTCACTCATAGTCCATGGAAAGATTGTCTTCCATGAAACTTGGGAACTGAGGGGCTGCCCTGCAGGAGGTGAGAAGCAGGCGAGTGAGTGAAGCTTCATCTGTATTTACAGTTGCTCCCCATCACTCGCCACCACCTCAGCTCACCCCCATCCCACCTTCCATGGAAAAAGTATCTTCAATGAAACTGGTCCCTGGTGCCAAAAAGTTTGGGGACCACTGGTCTAAAAGATGGTACCTAACAATTTCCGAAATGTTTTGAGCTTAAGAGTATTCTTAGAGTAATTAGATGATCCTCTAAAGTGACTACTTGATTTAAATTGGATGTGTACTTTCAATTTTAGTGAGGAACTGTGGATTCTAAATAGATTATACTATTAAGCATTGGGAGTAAGGTAAATAATACCTTGTGAAAGAGATGGAATTAGTTATCTTCTGAAACCACTAACTGAAGAGGTAGCTTTTAAATGTCAAGAATAGGCAATGTTCCAATTTTCTAGCCAGAGACAGGGGTAGAGGTTTAAGAGAAGGAATTGACTATAATTGCCATTAAGAAATCATAATTTTCTTAATTTCATTGTAATGATGTTTTGGAGATAATTAATCAATTAGTATAAGCTATTGTTTAAAAAATTTCTCATAATACTTTACATTCTCTCTAGCTTTATTTCCATAGAAGGATTTGAGAATTTGGGGGAATTCTTCTTCTGTACTGACAAAACTAGTTCACTTCTTTTTCCCCTTCTCAACTGAAATATTACAAGCTCCAAATTGGTTTCCTTGCCTTAAACCTTCTTAAATTGTCCTTGATACTGCTGCCACTGTGATCCTGGTCATAGACCATGTTATTCTTTCTAGTTAATCTTTTCACCTGTAGAATAAATTCAGACTTTAGCATTTTTTTAAATCAGGCTTATGGCACAATAAACCCATTGTAAGTTGAAAATATCATAAGTTGAAAATGCACATTATACACTTACTGGACATCATAGCTTAGCCTAGCCTACCTTAAATGTGCTCAGAACATGTTTGTTAGCTTAAAGTTGGACAAAATCATCTCACACAAATCCTACTGCATAATAAGCTATTAAGTATCTCCTATAATTTATTGAATACTGTCTTGGGGACTATCTGTACATGGCTTTATTTGGAGCAGGGTTTCTTAAGTGAGACTTTTAAAAACCGACTTCTTTGTCAGGCTGTATTTTAGAAAGTTGAAGATATAAGGCAAATAGGTGGGATACTATACTCCGTCAGTAGCCTCACAGCATCACAAGGGACAAAGACTAAGCTTAAAAGCATATCAGTTTACTTCTTGAGTCATGCTAGAATATAGCATATTTGTTGAACTTACCTGAACTGACAAGCTTACAGCTGAAGTATATATCCAGAATACTCAAAACAATTCACAGAACACAAAAGTATTAGGCTAAGAAATAAAGGAAGAAGAGAGAGAAGGAAAGCATACCAAGAACTCTAAGAAGAGGAAAATTCCAGCATAGTGTCTCTAAACTTGCCAGCATCCAGACCTGGGAAGGAAACACCATAGAGTCACATAATACCTTTGTAATATGAAATATACTAGTTAAAAGTTAAATATACTAGCTAATAATATACTAGTTAAAAACCAATTCTTTTCTAGTATATCAAGGGTAACTCATTTTTAGAAGGTTGTGAAAAATACGAATTGTTGTTGCCGTTAGCATTTTCTGATTCTGATGAGCCTATTAAGAGATACTGTTAGAGTAGTATTACGGTAGAGCATCCAACTACCCTAGCTTAAAGAAAATATTCCTTAAGAGCAAATTGTTTTGCATTTCCATTTCACATTTACTAAGCAGCATTCAGACTTAAGTTGGGTCCTGAATGGGTTGACCTGTATTGGAGGAGTACTCCAATCAGAAAACCTACTCCCAGTTAATTTAACACATTTCAAAATTGCAGTTCTTGTGTAAATTGGTTCCTTGTGAGTGTGTCAATATGCATCACTTCTCAAAGCCAGTTATCACTTGAGTAAACTGATAAAAATTTCTGGACTTCCAGTGTCTCTAATCCTATAAATCCTGGATCTAAGTAATGTGCTTATTTGTTGCCCGACATCTCTGCCTCAGCACAGCCATCTGAGATGAGTGAAGCAATGAGCCTTCTTCTTTGCCACTTATTTTTGTCACATTATTTCTGTTTTTAAAGTAAATTACTTCTTAGTTATATAATCTGATTAGCATATAAGAACTGTTTTATCAATAATAGTCAAAGCATTATCCAAAGGTAAGTTTTCTTTCTTAAAAAATTTACACATTGGAACACTTTGAGAATTTACATTTCTATCAAATATTGCCCTTTGTAGACAATACTGATTGTCATAATTAAAACTCCTTTTGCCTCCTCAGTTTTACCGGGCAGAAGTTGAAGCCCTCCATTCTTCGGGTATGACGGCAGTTGTTAAATTCATTGATTATGGAAACTATGAAGAGGTGCTACTAAGCAATATCAAGCCCATTCAAACAGAGGCATGGGTACGTGATCCAAATTCTGTACAAAGGCATAAGCTATTTTGAAGAAAATACTTAGCTCTAAAAGATTAGTCATAGTTATACAAAATTTGCAAGTGGGAAATTATTTTGAATTTACTTATAACGTGCTACCCCTAAAGTAAATTTTAATTTAATTCTTACACTGAACTACAATAAACATGAATACATTGGAATTACTTTTCTTGTATAATGCTTTGTTGTATTATGCTTTGGAAATAGGTGCCCTTATTTATATGTTTGCCAAAATTTTGTATGTGTAAAGTGGGTTTTTATGCATATTTTGTTCTTTCCCAGTTTGTTACTTTAAATTTTACTAAATCATGTCCAGCAGTTGTCAAATTTAAATCTCTCTTGGATACATGTATATTGTTTATTATTTTAATTATGTGTAAAATTAAGGAAAACACTTTAAACATGAATTCATACATTTACTGCATACGTATTTATATATGTACAGATTAACTATAAATATCTGTATTTAATAATTATTTGATTAGTTTTGTTGGCAAACGTTATGTCAAAGCTGTGTGATAACTTTGATGATGTAACTTAGAACTTAATGGCCTCATGGAGTCCATTTTATATGGGACTTATGTGACTTTATACAGATAGATCCTTAACTACATTTAGGCAAAAACAGGAGTGCAAGACATTAAAATTAGTTTAGTAAAGTTTTTCTTAATTCTTTCATTTCTCTAATTTGTGGATAGCTGTTAATAAAGTTATCACTATAAGCCTATTGTTTGCTATTTCCCTAAAATATCAGATATGCTAGAAAATTATATCATCCAGACAGTAGCTTTCATCATTGAAAGATACATTGTTTTCTCATGAGCTGCTTTTCAGTCTTGGTATTTTAAAATTTTTCTGTCCCGTCTTCACATCCTGCCCCCTAAAAAGATAAATAAAACAACAACAAAAACCTAATAGCAGTAATCATGTTTTAGGCCATGGATCTTTAGTTTTTACCTTTTTAGTATTGAAAAGATTGTCATTTTCTATGTTTAATTAAGAGATCCTTTCCTTCACTCTCATTCTCTAAAGTTTAACTGCTTTTTCCCTAAGAAGTAAAATACCACCAATATCTAATTTATATCTGTCTTTTCTTGAACAAACTTGATATAATGATATTTTTACCCTTCTGATTCTCATATGATAGTTATTTTCATTCTTTTTCATTAATACTTTTAATCTAGTTTTGATGGTAAAGTAATTATTTATTGACTCTGTATTTCTAAAAGTTGAGTCTTGGTTTGCTATTCATTATATCTTCCCAATTATTTTTAGCAATAGCAGTCAAATATTCAAAATAGAGTTCTTATGTTATTTAGCTTTTTAAATTTTTTTAGAAGATGTAATGAGATTAATTTATTCTTTTCTCCCTAAAGAAAAATTTAGTTTTCTTACTTTGTTTCTTCTCTCCTTCCTTTTGCTATTCCAGGGTGGCCATAACTGATGAGCACGTTTGTTATTCCTCACTGTAGCTCTTCTATTCAGACGTGTTTGGTCCTGAAGTGATAATTTTCTTTCTACAGTCAGTGACTATTCCTTTTTCTCCCTTAATAGTCCTCATTGCTTTATCCTTGATTTTAGGTCTATGTAAACTTAGCTGCACAATAAATTTATCAGGTGTCACAACTTATTTAGTGATTCTGTTCTGAACCACAGCAGTACTTTCATAGTCTTCTTACACATTTGTGAATACTCATCTATGCTTTATTGTGCTTTTTTTTAAAAACCTATTTTCTTTTTCTGCGGTCAACTTAAAAATCTTTTATAAGATGCCTGAAATATTTTGCAACAAGAAGCAGGATAGACTCACTAAATCTTTTGGAGATTCTGGTATTTCTTTCCACCTATTTCTGTAATCAAGTGATTGTTGACGTTTTATGAATTTGCATAAATTAATATAACATTTTTGGATCATGCACATCATTATTGAGGAAAAGATCAGCCTTCTTTATCCACATGAATAATTAACTTAGTTGAGAGAAACGTCTCCTTCTTGAAATATAGAGGCCACCAACTTAATGTATCTTCACCCATTTCTATTAAAAAAAAAAATATATATATGTGAGCATAGAGATAAAAAGCCCCTGAAGAAGTACACTCTGTGTGGCGGTCAGTACATGTAATGTAGAGTTCTGTTAGCCTCTGAGAGATTAATAGTGGGGTCTGTGAGTACATTTATTTTTGTAATTAGGGACCTGTAACAAGTTTTAAGTTAATCAAAGATGTACAAAATTATCAAAAACAAAACATTCACTATCCCAGTAAGAAGGTAACTTTAACTGTTAAGTCATGCTAGAAAAATTAAACGGCTGCAAAGGTGCAGGGAAGTTGTTAGGGGCCTTAGCACAATCACACGATGGATTGTGGAATTTGTAATTTTTTAACTCTTGCACTATATATGTGCATTACTATTTTTTTATTGTGAAATGGTATTATATCTTTTATTAAGGTTTATGTTTGTTATTGTTACAAGATTTTGGAAAACTTCTTGTTTTCCGTGTTCAGTGATCATTTAGGGAAGATTTTTTTTAAGTAGTTTGCAGAAAAACAATCAAGCCTGCCTATAAACCAAAAGTCTTTATAGAAATCAGTTGCTTGTATTGCCTCTTAAAGGTGTAAGGATAAATCATTAAATAAAAAGCATGAAATATTAAGAGACTCAAGGACTAAGTCAAAATGTATTGTATGGAAAATTAAAATAAATATCAAGTTAATATTTTAAATCTAAGTGTTAATGTTTTTCTCATAAGATTTAGGAATTATTTGCCTTGACTCTGTCTGTAGGCCAAATATCTATTTCCTCTTTCCATCTGGATATACCTTCTTACTTCCAGAACATACACAGTGATAATGTTGTAGATTGCCAAAGTATATGTTATGATTATGATTAAATATTTTCTTCAGAATGATTTGTTAAACTTTTTGATAAGTCATACTTTATTTGTTCTAGCTAGATTTCACCTGTTTCTTTTGGTTATCATAAGATATTCTGCCTTAATTTAGTGTCTTTATTGTAGTGAACTTCCTAATTATCACACATAGTGTGAGATTCACAGCTCATTATTAACTGGGTAAATGCTCTAACTTATTTATTTTTTTCAAAGAATCAGTTTTTTTGAAAATAACAGGGTTTTCTTATTTTAGCAAAGTAAATGAAGCATTATGGAGTCTTGTGTTTTACTTGTAAAATTATATATGAGAAAACATTATTTTATATTTCTTACCACTGTATGAGAACACATTAGGGGCAAAGAAAACCTGCTATTTGTGTTCCCTGCAGGCCCTTTCCAAATTGGTTCCTTTAAACTCAAACTAATTCCAAGAAACCAGTAAAAAAATGCCACAGGCAATTTGGAAGCACTGGAAATACCTTAATGCTGCTATTCAGGCAAACCTTTTGTATTTTGGGGGTGTTGTTGGTTCTGAATTGCTCTTCTAAACCTGAGAAGACACTATACTATCAAGTATTGATTTTCCAAGTCTATTTATGATCTAGCTTCTGTTGAGACTTTTATATCCCAAGAAATATTTTAGAATATGCTGATGTGTAAATGTTCTTTTTAAAAGTTCATAGTATCTTCTGCTTTTTGGTATCAGGAAATGATCATTGTTCAGCCATTGTTCCAACTAGAAAAATTATGAATGTATAGAAAATTGTTAGTTTTAAGACCTTAACATACATATCATCTTGGGCAGTAATTCTGTAAAGCGTCAGGTGGATTTTTATTGTCTTTTAGGTGATTATCCTATCTTAAGTGTTTTTCTGTGGAATGTTCATTTATTCAACAAATATTCATTGTACATCTGTTAGATACCAGACACTGTTCTAGGTGAAGGGTATATATAACTCCATAAAACACATAAAAATCCCTGCCTTCTGCACAAAGTTAAGAGAGTTAGAGTTTCTGTTACATGAAACAAACTTAGATCTCTCGTTAGTGTCTTTATTCTTACTTCTTAAAGCTTTGAAACAAAATACAAATGGAGAAAATCTTGTTTACTGAAGTTTTAATTTAAATAATGTGTATGTCTTTATTTTATTTCACCTTAGTTTGAAGGTGAACTTAATATGGAAGAAGAAGGTATAACGTAATAAATTTTATTTATTTAAAAAGTTTTTATCCATATATCTATTTTATCTATTTAAAAAGTAAAATTTGTTTTTAGGAGGGTTTGGGTTCTGTTTTTTATGATAAGTACTTATTTTTGTGTTAGCATACTTTGAAAAAAAGAACTATCTCAAGTTTTAGTTTTGAAGTAACTGTGCACAAAATTTATTTCATAATGGCATACTAAGAATCACATTTGAAAGTTACCTTTTCAAATTCAAATAACATCCATAAAAAGCCATAAATTATTCTATCAATAAATTAAAAAGAAACATAGAACCAAAATAACCCCTAACCTATTTAATGAGGAAGGAGTTGTGATATATAAATTAATAGGTTTAAAAATGAATCCTAAATGTATTAGAACAAGGTCATGTTAGTAATTTTAATGGCATAGTGATAAAATTAGGCTATATCTAGTTTGTATTTGAATCACAAGATCATAGTAATATTAAAAAGAAGATAATTGTTATAGAAACCATTAATTTCAAAGGAAGATTAGGATTATGTAACGAGGTTCTGCCAATTAGTATTTAGTAAGAAGTGCAAGCATGTGTTTGGATCATAGTCCCAAAGTTTTTTCATTCTTACTGATAAATTCTTAAATTAGTGATTATAATTTTTCCATATTTGAATTTCTACACTAAAAATATAATTTGGTTAAGGTAACTATACATTGTCTTCCACCATATATATTTTGGGAAACTTTCCTTTCAAAGGTTGCCATATGAGTAGAGCTCATTTTCTTTTGTAATATAAACAACAGAGTAAATCAGAAGGAAATTGTATAGCTAGTTTATCCCCATTTAAGAACATAATCTTCAAATCATCGGCCATGGAATTTGGGGATTCCGTGCAGTATCTTTAAGTTTTCTTTTAATAAAGTTTGGTTGAATTAAATGTGCTGTATTTATTTCTTCTAATACCCAGCCTCCTGTGATTCCTATGGGAAGCTGTGGTTTATACAACAGCAGTTTACTGGAGATATAAAAGCTGCTGCCATAGAGAGAGAGAGAATTCATTCATAAATGCACTCCATATGCATAAATATGTCACCTTAAAAACTGTTCATATCTCACCCTAAAAACCCAAATTCAGTTGGTGATAGCTAAACCTAATGGGATATTATGAAAATCTTGAGATTTACTTTTGACCTGGCTATACTAGTCAATGGAGACATTTTATTTGACCATTTAAATTAATACTAAGAATATTTATGCTATTTTAAGAACCTATACAAAGTATTACTTGAATTTTGATATTTGATGACAATATATTATGTCTGTTTAAAGAAACTGTATATAAAAACATCTTTAAAAGGTTTCTGGGTAATCAGTTTTCTTTTATTGAGCAATGAAAGAACAGATTATATTATTATTTTTTTTTTTTTTTCCTTCTAAAGGTGAAATCACTCCCAAAGTGAAATAACATGGCAGGGTATTACCTAAGACTTGTTTTCTTTCTTTTTAGAGTTATTTGAATACTCAGGTTTGTTTCTAACTTTAAATATAGTTTATAAAACAATGTAAGGCTCAAATTATTTAAATATCATTACTATTATGTACCAGGCTAGCATAACTGGTTGAAAAATCCACAGCCTTCTTTGTTTGTATACATGAATAATATCAAGAGATATTACATTAATCTTTTATTACTAAGTCTCTCCTTTATTAACGGCAACCTAAAATATGGATTTCTGAATATATGGTGTTAATTAAGGAGTAAAGTGATGATGCTTTACTTTTATACTCAACATAATAGTTTGGTTTTTTTTCTTTTGAAGTAGTGTTAAGGAGGCATCATGGATGAGAGCCACAGTTGAAGGGGGCTGGGATTGTCAGGTGATGTTTTTTCCTTTGACACTTTTGATTCAGTAGACCCAAGGCTTGTTCTCTTTGAAGTGTAAATTTTGTATTTTTATTTATTTTACTTATAGGGACTTTGAAAGATGTAATTTCAGACTGCACTGAATTTTACCATTCCTTTGCCAATATATGTAGTAGACTTGCTAATATACTCATTGCGTGGGAAATAAAGTAGTAAAATAAATGAATCTGAAGGATGTTTTTGTTTTGTTTTACTTCTTTTTTTCCCAAAGAGGTCAATCTTATATTGGGCATATGCCTTGACACTCGTGTCAATATATTTTAAAGATTTTAAAAATCTGAAGAGGCATGCTTCTTGAATTAAAACACACACACATACAAGCAAGCAGTTCTGGTTTTGTTTCTGGTGAATTTCTGGTGAATTTCTGGTGAATTTTAGTTTCTGAGCTTCTTTCATCTGCATCTAAAAGTGCAGAAAAATAATGTTGCTCATTGCACTGTAGACTTTATTCCCTTTCAGATGGAACTCCCTCTGAAGCAGCTTCCCTCTTTTGTAGTCAGTGATGGTGAACCTTGATGGGGATGGGCTGAAAATGGGCTTATGCTACATAGTTGATTGCATATCACAATGAGTTGTCAGTTATCGACTCTCTTGTATAGTCCCATGTGGTCACCCATGTGTTGCTGCTTCCTCACCTTTACTGAACCTATGCTGTTTATTCTAGAATCATGTGCAATAGGTTTCACCATCACACCTCTAGTAAAAGAGTGGAGTTGATCTGTATCCTTGTGAGAGAAATACTCTGGTGTTATAGAGCTTCCAGTTCCATTAAACTTGGAACTACTGGCAAGAGTTTTACACCTTGGCTTGAAATAACTCCCTTAGTAGCCTGTCATTGGCTGAGAGCTCCATGCAGAAGGGAAAGGAAATACTGCAACAGTGAGTACATTTTATTTGCCTTACAAAGCTCATATAGTTTATTAAGAAGTAAACTAATGAAGAGGTTCTAGTTACTCAGCTTAGACCATCATAGGAATACAAGTCATTTATTTATTTATTTGCATATTTTTGTCTTGACTCATGTATTCAGCATAGAGTTTTCTGAAGTATGTTTAGAGAACATTAGTTCCACTTCATGGTTAAACAAATTTGGAAAATGCTGTGTTAAAAAAATTAAGTATACTTTTTGATAGGATTTCTTTGAGTCAATAACAAGTTAATATGTGTTTTAAATCTCTGAGAGAGAGGATATGGTATCTAATATATAGTGCTTCTCAAAGTTATTTGCTCATGGAACTTTTTTTTTTCCCCTATGTAGAATCTGTTATAGGAGGTACTTGGATAACATCTTAAATATTTTTTTTAATCTTTCTAGTTTTCAAATTTCCCATCTATAAAATGGGTAAAGATTTATTTTCAGAATATATTGTTTCAGATTTTCCAAACCTCTAGTAATATGATTTTATGTTATAAATAGAGACTAACTATATAAAAAGCAATTTCTCTTCAAACACATTCCAAGACTCTACCTTTCTGTGACTAGGGGACAAAATATATTCTTGAAATTTTATGTCCCTTTTAAGTACTTATGCCATTAATAATAGTATTTTGTTGCATACAAATAAAGATTTTATTTTACATATAATTATACACAACTCACTGATCTTTTAACTTTATTTCAACTCTAATTCTGGAAACTCATGATTTAGCTTTCAGAAATTGCCCTTTGTGAAAACTACCATTGTAGCTTTCATAATATTAGTCTTTTTCTGTAATTCTCACCTGATAATCTACATGATGTTTATATGTTCCAGCAATAAGGTATTTTTATCATTTCTTTGGGTTTTACATTTGTTATTCTTCAATAATCCAATTGTATTCTCATATTCTTAGGAAATTAGCAAAGAAAATCTGAAATATCTTTTTTGGTGGTGTTAAACTGCCATTGGCTACTAAATTAAAAAAGTGTCAAAGCTAGTTAATACCATTGAGTATGTGGACATTCTTAAATGGAGAAGAAGAATCCTAAAAGACCAAATTTCTGCTTTGTATTGACATTTATATTGTTCTTTTACCAATAGGCTAGTGTGTTGTCTCCAAAGCCTTTGAATAGTGTTGTTTTAGTTAGTTAAAAGCTTGTTATTCAAAGCCTTCCAGAAAACAAACTCTTCTTGTACTTAACTGCTTTTAATCTCCTGTTATTTTCCTGATGCCAGCTGTTATTCAGATGAACTAATACTCTCAAATCAAACTCCAGAGCTCACTTGCAACAGCTGGTGGGGGAAATATTCTTATTTCAAGAAACCTCCCTTTTCCAGACACTTATGATTTTAAATGAGGGTAGAATCTACTGTTGGATAATAGCTAGTGGAGGTTCAAAGGAACTCCATAAATTATCAGTAGATATATACAAGTACAGAACTCTATAAATAATCAGTAGGTGTATACTGTAAGTACCATCTCTTTTAGAGCTTGATGGTGTCAGAATTTTAAGTTGGTATATGAACAGGGTTGGTAGCTGTAACAGTGGAAGGAGGTCAGTAATTATTTGTTGAATGATTGATGTAGTCCTGGTGATCACCTTTATTGCTAAAGAGTCCTTCCTCAGACATCAAGCCTATACATGACAATTTAATATGATAGTTTTTTTCCAAATATTCTTTGAGTTCTTGTAACAAAGCTACTTTGGAAAATAGATTGGCCTATGTGCTGAAAGAACTAAAAGGATATAAGAGAAGTAGAGACTGGTTTTCTTCCCTTTAGAAGCCACCTAGTAAATATGGATAAGGCCACCATCAGACTGAGATGGTACCAGTCTGGGAACCATTGCTGGCATGGTTATTGATTAAATTTTGTTATGCATATTAAGTGAATGGGATAGTTTGAAGGAAGTAATTTGGGAAGCCCAACATTGACTTTTCAGAACTCCTATTAACTTTAACAACCTTACCAACCTTTTATTGGCATTTTTATCTTGTGTGATTATGCTCACTTTTCTCAGATTGTGTGATTAGGAAATTAGGGTCAACCCTCTTGGTCATGATTAACAAAGAGCTTGTTATACAAAGGAAGATACTAGAAGTCAATGTAATTTTAGTTCTGTATGGTTTAAATTCCAAAATTTATGGACATATAATTTTTTTAAGTATTGGCAACCATTTTTTGGTACTATATAATGAATGACTTGGACATTATAATGAACATTTTATCTTGAAAAGACTTAAGTAAATAGACTTAAAATAATGTGGAGAAAGCACACTAATGTATTTTTTTCTCTTAAGGTGATCAGATAATATAAATCTTATCAGGAAATCGTGAATTTGGCCATCAGTACCCAAAATAATGTTAGACTTAATTAGATTTTTAAAATATGAAATTGAAGTCTTGAAGCAAATGGAAAAGGGAGATATATTAAGAGCTTGAGAGTACTTAGTCTAAATTTTTTATCTATTCTAGGTGAACGTTTTTTCTTTTCTTTTTGTTCCCCTTCTCTTCCTCTCCTTTTCCGCCATATCCAAGTTCTTCCTCCTCATTCTCTTTTCATCTTGTGTCATGTGTGAGTGTTTGTCTTTTTATTCATCTTAAAGGTGTCAAGTGACTTTTAACTAATAGGTTGCATATTTTCCAACCTAGATAGGACTGGTGCTCAAGTGAAGTCTGGTTAAATAGAGTATCACTTAAAATTCAGAAATTCTCTAAAAACTTTGAGCACAAATGCATTCATATCTCTGGTTGATCTTTTGTATGCCCTGATTAATAAAAATGTTCACTATGCGCTTGTCCCTACTGATAGTAGTTCTCAAAAATGGAAAGGCTTTTAAACACTGAGATGTATTGGAGCTTATTAAAAAAAGATGTAGAAGGCCAAGCGTGTTAGCTTATGCCTGTAATCCCAGCACTCTGGGAGGCCAAGGCGGGAGGATGGCTTGAGCTCAGGAGTTGGAGACTAGCTTGAACAAGAGTGAGACCCCATCTCTACAAAATACAAAAAAATTAGCCAGGCTTAGTAGTATGTGCCTGTAGTCCCAGCTGCTTGGGAGGCTAAGGCAGGAAAATCGCTTAGCCCAAAGGTTTGATGTTGTAGTGAGCTATGATGATGCCACTATACTCTAGCCCAGGAGACAAAATAAGACTCTTGTCTCAAAAAAAAAAAAAAAAAAAGATGTAGAAATGGTAAAAACTTGGTCATATGCCCAGTCCATTTAAATTATATGCTCATATTCTTAGGAAATTAGCAAAGGAAATAAAATTTCTCATTGAATGTATTTAAAACTTACAAGAAATATAAATAGTTAAGATAGGAAATTAAAATATATGATTCCTTTAAGAAAAATTAAAGAACTATTGGAGAAATTAAAAACTGGAAGTCCAAATTTTGTTATAGAAACAACTATAAAAGGCTACATTAAAAGCATTTAGGCATAATTTAGAAATAAATATAAGATTTACATCTCAAGGTGATGATGCATACATTTTCCTATTTGTTGAAAATACTTAGAGTTGGCTATGGAGAGACTGAATATGTGAATTTTCTATCCGTTCTAATGGTTATAATTGCTTTAGTGAAAATATTACTGAGGGAAGATGATTAAGATAGGAAAAAAGTGGTCACAGAATAGGTTACAGGTAGATTTGGTGTCTTGGTTGTTAGGCAGTTTTCAAAATAATTTTTATAATGGTATAATTTAAAAAGTTTGACTAAAACTGCTAAAAAAAATTTTTAAGCAAACTACTTTAAATAATTTTAATTATAAAAAAGTTTTTCTTTCTGAAATGAGAATTAGTATGCTTTGAGGTTCCAATGGATTTCATATAAATGGCAAAACATAGTGAAAAATAACTTCTGACATTATTTACCACTTATTGCCATTCTTGGACCCAAGGCTGAGAAACATTTTCAGATTCTGTGTGCTTTATCCTGAAAGGATTTGGTGAAAAGGGGTCACTGATGGAGTTAAATGTCTGCTCTGCCTGGCCTTCGAAAGAAGGGGAGAGGGCAAGGCTGGTCTTGGGCAAATTACTTCCACCTCCGTTTTTGCCCCTGCTTCAGCTCCAGAGGAGCTGGAAATGCACAGGAGGAATCAGAAGACCTGGGTTCGAGTCCCGGCTCTGCTACTTACTACCTATGTGACTTTGGGTAAGTTACTTAATATCTCTGGGTCTCAGTTTCAGTACAGGGTTGTTGTGAGGATTAAGTAATATGCTAAATAAATGTGCTTTGTAATCTCCCTGTGCTTTGTAAGATCTATAGAAACAAATTTTTTTTATCATAGGCTTGGCCTTCTTCTCTCCTATTCTTTTGTAGTTTAGTGTCCTCAATTATGCATTTTTAAAGCAGTCTAGAATGACTTAAGTTATTTTGCTTCTCTCTCTGTCCTCTCCATATTGAAACTATTGTTCCTATCCTCTGCATGCTTAAGAGTTAAGTATTTCAAGAATGTAAAACCGGGTTGTTTACATTAATCTTCACTATAGAGAGTGGACTACTATTATCCTTTTTATCCTTCCTACTCTCTGTTTTCTTCCTTAACCTTCCCAGAATTACATGCTTAGAAACATCAAAGAATCTCAAATGCATGAAAATTCAGAGAGTGTTGGGGAGAAAGATTTTGATAGAGGGAAGTCCCTTAAATCCTGTTCCCAGCTCACTCTTTCATTAGTTAGTAAGGTTGACTGGGAAAGTGGGAATATAAAGGTGCCTTTAGTCCTTTCATTTTCTCTGTGGAAAAGGAGATGGAAATAGTTCAGAGTTAAAAGTTCTTGCAAGGGTTTTACTGAAAAACCTAGATAATTAACCTGAGGAGTAATAGTAGAGAGAAGAGAGAGAGATTCGGTGCTTATTTCTTTGGTCAGCTCTTTAAGTAAGATCTGACTTGCCTTATCTTCTCAGTAAAGTAAGTCCTGGTCCTCCCTCAGCCAAACTAAATTTAAAATGCTGTCTTTATTGGGTGCTCAGTTTATGGAGGGTGTGTGGAGCTAAGGAAGAAAGAGAACTTGCCTTCTGGAGCATATTTGGGTTCAGACCAAGGGATCTGTATGAGGGTGTTAAGAAGAACTTGTAGCTGTACTTTGTCCACCTCTCCCTCACAATCTAAGAATGCTTGGCCTGGCTATGTGTAAGTAATAGTAATAATAGCCACTTACATGAACTCCTTGCCATTAATGCCTAATTACCACAGAGCACAATAACAGTTACTCATATCATGATTAGATTAACATTGTTAAAATTTTTATTTTTATTTTATTTTTTTAGCCTTGAACCATTGGCTTATGCTCAATATGGTTTCTTGCTGAAGTAGCAATGTCATCTTTCATAACTAAAATTACAGAGAAATATTGAACTCTGGTAGTAATCAAATGCAAATTGAAACAGTTAAGTACAGTTTTAAATTTACCAATTAGTGGAAAAAATTAAACAATAACACTCATGCTGGGAAGGGTGCAGTGATATGGATACTCTTATACATTGCTGATGGCAACATAAATTGCTATGATCCTTTTGGTTTTTCCCAAGACTTAAAACTGTTCATAACTCTTAAACCAGTAATCCCACATTGTTAACATCTCCTAGGGAAATAGTCAATGACAAAAGCTAATTGCTGGGAGATTATCTTTGTCATAATAGTAAAAAACTAGGAGCTACCTAAATGTCCAACGATAAAAGAATGGTAAAGTAAATTATACATCTGCTGGATGAAATGTCATACAGCTGTGATAAAAGATCATTATGAAGGCTGTAATATCATGGGAAATATTTATGATAAGTGAATAAATGCAGTCTACAGACTTGAATGAAAATATATGCAAGGTAGTGACTGTTTTAGAGTAGTAAAATTATGTGCACGCCTCTGTGTGTATATGTTCAATTTTATAAACTTTTTGTAATTTTGTATTACATTTCTAATTTTGAAAGGTAAAAGCAAATAAAGTAAAATTAGAAAGAAGCATTCTGTAACCATTCAGTCTTAGTTTATAGTTTTTTAGTAACTGCAAGAAAAGTTTGGTAGGTAGATACACAAAGGAGACACACTTTCTATATTTATTAAGCATAAGCTAACAGTTAACCACTCAGCCAGTTTTCAGTAGAGGTTCTCATTAGGAAGCTGATGTTTGAAAATCTACATAGTCATAATGACTATTATTGCCCTAGGATGTCAGCAAAATTCAATGTTGGAGAATGCCTTGTAAAGCTGGTTTTAGGCTCTTGCTAGCAACATTAATATGATCCTAGAAGTGTTGACAAAGTTTCAGGCCTTCGTGAGTTCATCTTCATGCCAGGTATTGATACATGAAATAGATAAAAATGTTAATTAGGTACTTGAGCATTCTGAGCCGCTGTGTATGTGTGTACACACATGAATGTATGCATGGACATGTGAGAGATATCAGTGTTTAAAAAGTTGTGGTATTTACCAAATTATTCCTTTGGGGATCTTATCTCAGAAGGAGAGTAAGAAAATGAGGTAGAAAAATAATTTAAAAAACTGTTTAATCTCATGAAACTTAACCTTTTGATCCATGTGTCTATTATTGACTTTTTCATGGAGATTTTTCAAACCATGAACACAGTTTTAAATGAGGAAAATTGTTTTAAATGTCCACCGTAATGTTGGCATGACAATTTTAAAGTGGTGTCCACCAACTAGCTATGAAATTATAAAACAAAATCCAAATAGGAAGCCAGGTAATCGTCTTAACATATGCTCTCATGGTAATAGAATTGATTTGTAAACTATCATGGAATAATCTTGCTGTGGCATTGAATGGTACAGCCCCATTATGGATACTTGATTTCTTTCTAATTGCTGCCATGCCAAAATATTGGTAAAAGTCCTAAAAAGAACCTAAACAACTTGTAGTCTTTCAGTAAGATCAAAGAGAGCTTAGAAAAATAGTCTGCCTCAAAGTTCATGCCACTGCATGTTTTGATGCTCATTAAACAGAGAAACATGATACTTGAGGTTTGCCAAATTAATGAAATTGATGAACATCCCTTATTTAAAAAGTATTATAGTAATAAATTCTTAAGTTGGAACTTACCAATTAAGTACACAAACCAATTATTTGTATTCATCTAAGCCTTTGAGGATAAATGTCTTGGAATGTGTGATAGTTAATGTGAAGAATTTGGTGTGAAAATATTTGTATTGGTGAATTTTACTGCTTTATTATACTTTCCTTCTCAGTATTCTTGTTCGTGGAGGAGTTAATGCTTCATGTCTGTAGATATCAAGGAAGGGAAAAACTTTAAGTTGGATGAATTTTATAAAGATGATTACTGTATTTCATAAGCTGATAGGATTTGTCTCAGTAAAAAAGATTGCCTCTGGATTCCTTTCTTCATTGGAAGAAAGGTGAACATGTGGCTAATTGATCAGATTCTCAGTCTCTCTTTGGTATTACACTGGTCATTAATACTGATAAATTATAAAATCACTTTCTAAGTGTAAAGTGCCATATAAGAGCTAGGTTAGCATTGTGTGCTTCATTCTAAACCTCTTTAACTTGCTGGGATAAAATAGTTAAATTGCTTGACTCAAACCAATAAAAGAGAAACTGTTTATGTTGTATCTGGTATTATAAAGAACAGAATTTTATACTTGTGAAGTAATAGTAATAGCTCACTTTGTTGAACACTTAACCTTGTACCAGACATTAATCTAAGCTCTTTACTTATAGTTGCTGCTTGTGGATAGTGTGGCCATTTCAAGGTAGCTCTTTCTCTCAGTTGAGTCTGAGTGTATGGTGTTCAGAGTAGATAGCATTGTGGATACTTTGTGTTTTACAATAAGAAATATAGCATCTAAATATCATATCCACTTTGTTTTATTAATTTCATTATGTATTTAAAATGCAAGTGAGATGGAAAACACTTGATTTTTATCTGTTTCTATAAACCTTATAAGAGTTTCATGTGTTCTAATTCTCTCCTTCAGCTTCTGCATCCACTGAGATGTATAGAAAGAGCACGGACTTTATCGTCCAACATAACCTGGGCAAGATATATAATCTTTTTAAACTTCAATTTTGTTTTCTCCTTTGAAAAAATATTAATAAGAACATGTAACCTCATAGGGTTGTGTGAGGAACATAGAAACTGCTCAACGAACATTTTGTTAAGTCCCTGCATAGATTGGAATGCCAGGCACATAGGTTGTTAATTAATGTTGGTTCAATTTCTTTAGTTTTCCTTTAAGGTTTTGGAAAGAGCAGCCTCTCTTAGTGTTTACCTCCTGGAAGTGATCTTTGTTGAACCTAAATTGCAGCAGTAGCAATCAGGAGTTGGGTATCCATCCCTCTTTTGAAAGGAAATCCAAATTGCTTCTTTGCACCATCCTTTTCTTCAAGCTAATTCTTTTTCCTTTTTTTTTTTTTCTGTTAAAATTTCCTTTTGTATTTCAATGCTACTCATATAGTGAAATTCTGTATTAGGACTCTCAAAATGTAGCTCTAATATAAAAAGCCACAAATCTTTTAAAAGTAAATTAGCTTTTCTCACAGAATGAAAGAACTATGCTCCTTTAAGCTAATAGTATTGGCTGAAAAATTACAAAGATTTCCATTTTTTTCTTTATGAAAAACCATTTTCCTTCACACTTTTAAAATCCCATAGTTTGTAACAGCCTTCATAAATCAGCGATTTCCGTTTTAGCTCTAACACAAAGCTTTTCGGCCAGTCCTGCTGTCAGTGTACCTGCTGCTTGACATTGACAGGATTCTTGTCAAAAGCCAGGTTTTGCATAAATTAGTGTTTAACCCTGGACAGGCTTTTCCTCTTCACTTCAGTGCAGCTTTAAAAAGACTGTCATGCCCTTATTCAAAGATAATGAAAGTGAAATTTGACTATTGTATCATATATTTTATACTTTGAAGAAAGGAGTTTATAAACTGTTAGAATACCATGAACTTCCTTAGTCGTTTTGATTTCTCTTTGAGCCTTAATTAATAATACTCAGTCTTGCAAATTGCTGTGCAATGTAGACATCCTCACTGATGGATACCTTTATTCTAGTCCAAAGGATCCATTTACTTTTTAATATGCTACTTACATTTGGGGGGAAGGGGAAAGAGTTTTAAATTGAACAAAGGGGCATACTTTAAATAATCTTACAGATGATTAAGAATTTTAAAAGTTGATTGTTTTAATACATTTCAGGAAGATACTTACTAAATATCTGAAAAACCCAAGAAAATATTTAACTCTATAATAGACTTCATGTTTTCCTAACTTGTTCTTGCTGTCATTCATTATTCTGGCCATGGTTGAATAGCAAAGGGAAAATAGCTTCATCCTTGAACAAGAAGAACATATTTAATATGATCACACATTTATTACGTTCTTCCTTTTTGTAAGATGATGAGCAAATTATTCTCCAAAGAGTATATAATCAGTTCTCCCCACTTCTGTTGACCATCTCAGATGTTTCAGGTGTGGAATTAGAGGTGACTAAAATATGGTTCCTAGATTTCAATAAACCCAGATATAGAATCATTATAGAATCACTATAGCAAAATATAGTATGTCTAATAGTTTTAATTGAATCAGGTGATACATACTGTATAATTTTCTTTTACCTAAGTTGATGGAAATAAGTTAATCTTTTTTATTCTTGGAGAAAACCTTTACGATACCTTTTTCCTCCTTCAGCTATCTAACCATCAAAAATGATTGAGGTTTCCTGGGCTTGGAAAAAGAATAATTTTTTAAAAAAGAAAGCTAACTCCTTATATAGTGAGTATTTTGAAATCTCAATGTGAGGAAAAAAAATCATAAATTTAAGCATACTGAAAGAAATATGTGTTTTAGATAACAAGAAGATATATTCTCTACTTAATGAGGTAAAATAGAAATGGCTGAGAATGTGAGGATTAGAATTTCTTCTGTTCAAACCATGATTAACATTGGAATACTTAGTGTGTGCTAGGCACCATGTATGACTCTTGACGTATATTAACTAATATCTACAGGATCACCATAAAATAAATATTAGTATTCTCATTTTACACACAGGAAAACTACAAATATAGTTTCAGAGCCATAACTTGTTGAAAATCTTTGAGTTGGTAAGTTGCAGAGCTGATATTCAGGTTTAGGACTTTCTGACACCATAAAGCATGATGCTACACTTTACCTATAAATGGCGGTAAATGATACCAGCCTACCTGAGAATTTTGATATGAGTTTAATGTCATAATGTACATGAAAATGTTCAGCATAGCAGTAAGTTTATTCTCAATGTGTGATAAGTTGTTCTGATACAGTGTCTTTCAACCATTTGGTTCATTCGATCTTGGTTCTCACAGATTTTAAGTAGAGAATGAAAGATGTATGTGGGTAGAGGTATCAGCTGGTATTTCTCAAGGAACTTAGAGGTATTTTATGTAGGATAGGGGAAAAAAACAACCTATTCCTTTTAACCTGCTATTTCATTGCTAAAATAGTTTACTCTTATACTAAGACTCTCTTTATCATCTAAGTTTCACTAGAATCTAGTTTCAAGATTAAGCTACATTTTAACTACCCATCTAGATATTACCCTTTAAGATGGTAGTCCTCTAACTTCCACTCGCTCTGCAAAAATAAAGACTAACAAATCATCAAAATAACTTGTCAGAAATATCTGATATAATGCTACATAGTTATTCAGAATATAACAATGATAATACTGTGCCAAAATTAGTGCATAGACTTCAACGGTGCTTAAATTTAAAACTAAATTTGTATTTAGGTTGAGAAAATAATTCTCTACAAATATAGGATACAATAGATCTGGGAGTAGTTTTTAGGGATTTCACCTGATGGCAATCACAATATGAGTGAGTAGTAATTGAGCAATTGCTAAAAACATTAAAGGAAGATTAGATGCCTAATAGATTTATATATTGCCTAATAGAGTACCTTCATCATGAGAAATAATAGCATTGTGTTCTAGGCAGACCAATACTTGGAATATTATTCTGAGTACTAGATTATGTAGAATGGTAAATACTAAAATGTATAAAGGAAAAGATGATCCAGATGATGGAGATTCTGGAAATAATGGTATTTGACCAATGATTCTTATTAATACAATAAGGAGAGGCAGACTAACCTAGAAAGTGTAGGTAGAAGATCCAGAAGGCAATTTGCACTTTCTAGTGAAAGGTACAAGGCAGTGGAATGGGCTGCCTGTGGAAAGCTGAGCTCCCTCCACCAGAAGTATTTGAAAGAGGCAGAACCACCATTTGTGTGTGATAACGTAGATGAATTTTTACTACAGAGATCAGATCAGTGACTCCTGGAGTACCTCACATTTCTAAAACTATAGCTATAGCTTTATTACTCAGCTCGATAATTGATAAGAATTTTTAAACATATGTTTTCTTTGTGTTTCACCAAAGAGAAATAAATATGGTTCGTTATGCAGTCATTGTTATTATGGGTTGTTGGGCATGAATTGGGAGTTAAATGTGATAATGGTGTTTGTTTCATTGGGGCCCTACTTGCTTTAAGGCTTAATTTTTTCATTCTTTTCCTGTCACTCTTATGTTCCTTAACTCTCAGTAAGGGGTGAAAACATCAGCAAATGATTTTATGTTTGTCTCATTTGGTATTGCAATTTTTTCTTATTTATATAAAGCATTTTATATCATCTCTCTCCTAGTACTGCATGCAACCTTAAGTACTTTTATTGGCAGAGATCTGGCCTATATTTTATCAATTTGATGTGGAGATTTTTTTTCTAATTCAGTTTCTTAAATCTGTATTTCAGGTCACTATGGCATACCATATCTGTTGTCTCATTCATCAGTCACATATGTAAAATGCATTGGACTAACTTAGAGTAAGAAGCCATTCTGGCATTATATATAGCAATTATTACTTTCAGAGAAAGAATTAGTTAACCCATCTTAAATTGTATTACCCTGCCAATTTAAGGGTAGAGTATATATATAATATATAAATATCAATATATATATCAATATATAAATTATGAGAGAGAAAGAATGAAATAGCTAACCTCTTGTGATTCATGTTCATATGTCTTAACTATAAAATATTCTAAAACATATTTGCTCAGTTAGCATATTTGGGAAAGCAGTTGGTTTTGCAAAAATAATTTACAAGCACTGACCTGAAAATATATCAATAGGCATAGATAAACATATGCATTTTCTATTGTTAATCATCATTGCAATTTCTCTTTTTTAAATATTGTTTCTGGCTGATTTCTTTTTATGGCATTTCTTAGAATTTTAAGAGTATTAGGCTAAAGGCAAGATGTAAAAGAAGTTAATCATATTAATATATTTTTAACTTTATCTTAAAATACTCAGGTTTTATAGAAATAGTTTCCATAACTTTTGGTTGATCATTTTCAGTAATGCTCGTTTGCTAATTTCCCCCCTCCTTTTTTTCTATTTGCCCTTTTCTCTGTATAATTAAAAAAGAAGAAAAAAAGACCACCTCCCAACAAAACAAAACAAAAACAATGGTAACAATAGAATGAATTATAATGGAAATTATTTTAGTTTTTGTGTGTAGTGTTTGAACCTCTGAAGAAATAAAAGGAAGGCGCGTGGCAAGAACCTTGCTTCTTGCACTGGCTCTTTCATTTTCTGCAAAGGCTTTTCTACTTTTTTTTCCCCCCCAAAAAAGTTTGAGCTAAGGTTTTGATTTTCAGCTAAGTTCCTGAATGCATATAGTTTAATTGAAGTGGGGATATATATTTTATTAACATAGTCATTCAATTCAGAATAATAGCCAATATAGATTGTTTATTTGCTAAGCTCTTTATAGGTATTATCTCATATAATTCTGCTATTACACCTGTGAGGTTATTACTACTTTCTATGTGAGAAAACTGAGATGTAGAAAGTTGAGTAACATGCCTAGGACATGGTGGAGTCTAAACCCAGACCTCTTACGTGCCAGTGCTGTGATACAGTGTCTTTCAAGGAACTCTTTGAGCAGATTGACATCTTTTGGAGCAGGAATATGTTCCCTGCTCTGGCTTATGGACAAATTTTGGGATCTGTTTAACCTTTAGTAATGAGTTTTAAAGAGGTACACATTTTTACAAGTTCATTCTTTGGTCTTTACTATAGCATTTCAACAAAGATAATAATCATTAAATGATGTTTATACTAGCTTCAGGGCTGAAACCATTCGTTTAAAATTGACCATAGAGGACATTATGCTAAGTGAAACCAGACACAGAAAGACAAATACTGCATGATCTCACTTATATATGGATTCTGAAATAGTCAAACTCAGAGAAGCAAAGAGTAGGATGATGGTTGCCAGGAGCAGGGAATAAGGGGAAATGATATGTTTGTCAAAGGGTTCAAAGTTTTAGTTATGCGAGGTGAATGAGCTCTGGAGATTTCATGTACAAAGAGTGACTACAATGAACAATACTATATTGTAAACTTGACATTTGCTAACAAGGGAGATCTTAAGTGTTCTTTCCACAAAAAAAGGAAAGAAAAGAAAGAAAATGTGAGGTGATGGATATGTTCATTAGCTTGACTGTGATTATTTCACAGTGTATACAGATATCAAAATATCAAATTATGTGCATTAAATATATGCAATTCCTATTTGTCTGTACCTTAATAAAGCTGAAAATTTTTTTAAATAAAAAGACCATAGAAAAATTAAGGTATTAGAAAAAAGGAAAACTATTTGAAGCAAGAAATGTAAATATACATTTTGTGATGCAATGAAAAGAACTTTAGATTGTACAGCCTAGGGATCTCTTGAAGTATGACCACTTAACATAAGCTAATTCTCTGAGCTGTAATTTTCTTGTCTATAAAATGTTAAGATTAAGTAATTTAAAACATTATTCCAAAGATTAAGTAACATGCAAAATGCCAGGCACACAGTGGAATAAATATTCATATCCTTTTTTTTTTTTTTTTCCTATTTCAAGTGTAAATAAACCCAGATGTATTTTTGAATGGAAGATTTTGTTGTGTTATATTCTGCTAAAATGTGGATGCAACCTTTTCATGTTTAGTTAAATTTTTTTGACTGCCTAAACTGCCAAAAATAGCTTGTTTATGTTGTATTAATGGGTAGAAGATTTTAGTGATGTTAGAGGAAGGATAATGATGAATAGTTACTTTATTTGCTTCTACTGTCATTTAAAAATCCAGTTTTTCTTTTATGTTAAAGTTTAGTTGTCTTATTTAGATTTTGCTTTTCTTGGCAGAGCATATAATAAAACCCTTGAGCTAGGTATGGAGATGATTTCATGATATAGCATCATCAATAATTTTAATTTAATATAACTTTAGAAAATATAGTCTTTAAGAAAGAAAAATCAGAACTGCAGTGAAATGTTCCACAGTCGTTCTGAAATTTTGCATGGTACAGGTATGAAAATATTATGTCAGCCATGCGTTTTGGAATACTTGTTTAGTAATTAGATTTTGAATCAGATTTTTCTTTTGTCTTAAATTGGCATTTTTTTTTTCTTTTCTACCATAAAATGTTTTGGTTCAAATAAAATATTACTGGACAGAGTACATAAAAAGAAATGATCTTTGAGTTGCTTGGGGGGAAGGGAGACTATGGTTCCCCAATATATTGTCTTCTAAAATGGAATTTTATTTTACTTAAAGTTTCAAAAACTAATATAAATTAGTCTGTTATCATAAAATTTACTATATTTGGTTATATGTTATAATAACTTTCTCATGTTAATGAAGCCTGAGATTTTTTTTTTCCCACTTATGTATATAAGGTGAGTTTTTATTATCAAATAAAACATTTAATGCATAGGAGTCAAGAGTAGGGTTTAGATTTTCTCTGTGATAGTAGGCAAAGGAGAAAGGGCACTAAACTTAGAGCAAGAGGCCTGCATTCCAGTTCCAGTTCTACTAGATCACTTTCTCATATGAATCAAGTTACTCCACCCAGTGGGTTCCCAGTGTATAGCAGAAGTTGAGCTAGGTTAAGTTTTTAATTTTTGTGCTTTGGGGGTTACAGAACTTGGAGATTCTGAAGAACAGACAGCCAAGTGGGGGGCAATACTGCCAACACACATGTGAAAACACTTTAACTCAAGACCATCTGTCTTATTATATTGGAATGCTGTATAAAATTTCATTTGAAAAAAGAGTGCCACATTTACTCCCCAAATAAATAATAAAATATAAATCTGTTTCATTAGATTTATCTTCAATTCCCCTTCTATTTCTGAAATTTATGATGTCTGTATTCCTCACCCTCTTTACTTGGAAGCATAGTGGGGGGCAGCTAGGCCTGTGAATCAGACCTGCGTTCTAGCTCAGGTTGTGGCACTAATTACTTGAGCAAATAATAGCCTCTTAGTTGGACTATGTGTTTTTTACAAAAACTTCCTGTTTTATAATCTGTGGCTCCAGGCTACTGTGGCCCAGTTTCTTTTGTTGGTAGAACTATAAATATTGAAGTGGAACATATTTCTTAAACAAGGGTAATTGGTAAAGTTCAGTGTTGATGATGATACACGAGTCCCGTGGGCACAAAGGTTATCTATAATCTTCACAGAAAATAAGGGTTGATCCAACTTTTACTTTCAATTTTTAGTTACTCTAACATAAAAGAATATTAGTATAATCTAAAAATAGATCATTTAAAAATATTTTAAGTTCTACTTTTAGAGCTCATAATGTTTTGGGAAAACAGATTTGTCTTTATGGTGATTGTTTGCTTAGGTTTTATGTTAAAATTAGTTTGCATTTCCATATTCACAAGCTAACTAGGCAGGCAAAAGATGGCTTGGAAATTCATAGAGTAAATGGTTCATACGTGAATCACCGAAGGAGATATGTACTCATTAACATTTCGTTGTTCAAAATATATTACATTTCAAGAATTATTGTTGAGGGTACATTGAATTTGATATACTGGCTTATGTTTTATGACTACTAACTATACAAATTCTGTTAAAAGGAACTAGACTAAATTTTATTAAATTACACATAAAATAGTTATTAAAGGACAGGTGACAGTAGTAAGTTTTTCTAAGTTTTTTTGTAATGAAGAGAATAATTGCCATTCCCACTCCCCACCTCTGCCAACCAAATTATCTGTCATTGTCTCCTTACAAAGTTATGACTGTGGGAAAATGCTGAAGGAATGGTAATTTAAGGTAAGGGTAATTCATTAGATTAAGTAAATATGAACATGTAGCTGGAACAGAGGAAAACATAGTAAGTATTGTCAGAAAATAGTCTCCCAAAAAAAGTTCCTTAGAGTGTTTGGTCAGCAAAGGCAGAGGAAGAAATGTCCAAAAAGAGAAAGGGGAAGGGTTCCAACCCAAACTTGCTGAATTTCAGAATCTTTTTTCCAGGCTGCCCAAGCAGTTAGGAGTGCAAAGTTTCATTTGCCTTGCCCAGGGTCTCTCAACCTCAGGATGTCAGCATTAGGCCTGGATATCCTGTACATTGTAGGATGTTTAGCAGCATTCCTGGCCTCTACCCATCAGATAGAGTAATAGCTCCCTCTAGGCATTGCCTAATGCCCCCTGGGTGGCAAAAGCACTCCCGGTTTAGAACCACCGTTCTAGCCCCTTCCTTAGAGTATTGCCTCTCTTCACGTTACTGTTTGTGCAACAGAGACCTTGACTTCTATTAAAGTGTGTTTCATTCCTGCTAATGAAGTATATTATATTCCAGGTTCGAAGTGACCAATTTACAGCAAACTTTGGTAACATAGCTTATTTATAAATAGGGAATATGTAAACAGTTTGCATTCTCACTCCAGATACAGTATGTATTAATACTAATGAGAGACTGAAGATGATTATGAAGGAAAGATGTAGTTGTAACTTGTCAGATGTGTTTTATAGATGAAGTTGTATACTGCCTTTTTGCATTTTATTTATTTTTTCAAAATACCACTTCATGCTTGGTGTTACAATGAGTATTGCATTTTTATATCTTTTCATTAAGGAGCAATCAACTTGTAAATATTGGCATGAAAAGTGGGCTCATTTTGAATATTAGTTAGTTTTTAAAAACCAGATTTTATTTCATAACATAGCTGCTCTGTTTATTTCATAACAGAGCAAAACTCTGAATACTGATAAAATGGTTCTAAATCTCAAAAGCTTAGGTGAAGATGACATTGGACTATTCCCTTTTATGAATGTTATTACAAATCTTGTAAAGAATCTTGCCTAAAAGTCAGAAACAAAATGGCCCTGGTCTGGACTCTTCCTCTAATGAGATGTGTGACTTGGGAAGATCACCTGTCTTTGATTTACGGATTCATCTGTTGAGCTTAAAAGAATGGACTAGCTGGCCTTCCAGGGCTATGCCAGCTCTAATCTAGTATCAGATTTTTAAAAATATGTTTAAGAACTATGAAATTAAAAAAAATTTTTTTGAGTTTTAAATCTGTTACAGAGTACTGAGACCTAAAGAAAGAAGATAGGCTAGTAGAGGAACAAGGTCTAAATTTCATTCAAAAATGACTCAAAATAAACTGATCTATTAAATTGAGCTGTGTATTATGTAAAGTAGAAAGAGGTGCCCATTTAGTGCTAAAAATTATTAGCTACAGACTATAAGAAGTAGTTGTAGGTAACCAGATTTGCCCTCAACAGCTCTGCAGGAGGAATATTTAAAAGTTAGAAAAGTACAGATTGTACCTTTGACAATACTGTAACTGAAAACCAAACTGTCAGAATCTTTTTTTTTTGGCTTCCACTTTGTATAAACAGATTGTGTAGACATCAAATTATATGAAAAATTTCATGGTCAGTCATCTCTATAAAACCATTTAATTGGCTCTGGTTAGTACAGTTTGAAATTTTTAAACACAGTAGAGATAGATTTTCAAATAATAGTGTCATTTTTATTATATAAATCCAGCTTACTCAGAAAATGCATTGTCCTACCTCTGTGTATGTTATTGGTAAAGTACATATTTTTAGATGTTCTCCAGCCAGTTCGGTAGCCGAATGTGGAGAAAAATAACATTCCATTCTAATTCCTGAAATAATTACTTCATCTCCTACAGTACAAAATATACTTTCATACTTTTCAGTTAATATGCAGAGCTTCAAATATTGTCATTTGTCTTCAAATTAAATAACTCCTTTTCAAATTTAGCTATAATATTTGACAATCATCATTTAAAACAGTGACCAGAATAATAAAAAATAACTCTCCTTTCCTGAACACATTTATATATTTTCTTTCTGCATTTTATTAATAATTGCTTTGCTAAATTATAGACATAATATCTGACGCTTCTAACCATTTTGAGATTGATTGTTAATGAAAGGAGTATGGGGAAAGAAGAGCTCATCTGGAAGTTTGTCTCTAAGAGGTAGTTATTGACTTATACCAGATATATTGTCAGATTTCTCTCTTATTTCAGTGATCATAGCCCCTCAGGATGATCATTAATTTTTAGCTATTGGCTTCTTTCTTTTACATGAAGACTGAGACTTAAAAATTTAAACAGCAGTGTTTGCATTCAAAACTCAAATTTAGAAATATTAGGGCAAAGTCACAAAGCTTTCCCAGCCTTCCGTATTCTTTATGTAAAGTAGAAATAATAAGTTTTTCTGAAGAATACTGTGAAGGGTGTCTAATAATGAGAATTAGGGTTTGATCAAATTATCTTAGCATCTTTCTGTTTCCATTAGGTAAAATTGCAAGAGTTGGATCTGTAAAAATTTAAAGAACAGAACTCAGTCTTTCACATACTTTCCTATGTTATTAATAGGGTCAAAGGAAAGCTATCTTTTGGGAAAGAAGATTCAAAGATAAAGTGGGGAGGAGGAAGAAATGGAATTAATTTTCAAAATCATGGAAATTATTGTGCTCTGATAATTCAATTGGAAGGTAAACTCTACTTAGTGACATAAGTGCTCTTTCATAAAACTAGGAAAAACAGAGCTGATTTTGTTCTGTCTCTAATAGGGCACACATTTCATACCTGTATTAATTCAAAAACACCATAACAACAGGGTGGCAGCACTCAGTAAGAAACCAGTGTGGCTTTGGCTACATTTCCTTGCTTCTAAGCCCTATTCAAATATTATAATTAACTATATTCTTTCTGCTGTTTAATCTGCTTATCCTAATTTTCTCATGCTATTCCTTGAGCTGGTAGATCTACTCCCTCAGAAAGAAAGCAAAGGAAAATAAAATAGTTTGAGTCTCACTGTGGTGATTTCTCTATCATCTTGCATGAAGCTTTCTTTATATATAAATTGTATCCTCCCCCCATTTCCAATCCATTATTTTTTCCTGTCTCTAGATGTCAGGTTCTTAATGATGTTGGAGATTTCATCAGATGACAGACAGCTGGTGAACATTGTCTGGCTCTTCAGCCCCTTTTGCATACCCTTCCAAAACCCCTTTCCATGATAAACACTTAGAAATATTTAGAAGCCAAATATTCAAGAAAATTGTTATTGTAATGCTTGCTTTTCTGTGTTTTCACCACATTGTATCAAGTCATGTAATGAGATAATCATGCTATTATTTGGAAATAGTTTCCTTTTCTAGAATTAAATTTGATTCTGTTCCTACCCCTATAAATTACATTCTTCTGTTACCAAGGACCAAAAGAGTTTTAACAATGTCCCTGCCTTTTTTCTTTCCCCTTTCCCTTGTCTCCCTCAGTTGTAAAAGTTGACAGATGTGAATCCCAGGGCAGCTTAAGAGGGTATATTAAAATGGGGGCCATAAAGTATATTTAATTTAGGAAACATGGAGCTGTTTTGAACATGTAAAATCACTGTTCTTTGCAAATAGGAGGAAGAAGGCACCTATGATCAAACTCTGGAGTTCCGCAGAGGAGGTGATGGCCAGCCAAGACGATCCACTCGGCCAACCCAGCAGTTTTACCAACCTCCCCGGGCTCGAAACTAGTGTGAAAAGGTAAAGCTTTATGGTAAAGTGGTTTCCATATAAAGAAAGGTTCAATTCATATTAAATATGTAAGTCTAATTACTGATGCTTTATAATGATGCACATAGAAAAAAACTAATTCTTTAAAACTACTTTCAATTATAAAGTATTTCAGATTATACCATAGTTCACCCTACGTTTCCATCAGACTTTTCCCCACAAATGCTATTTCTAATCCTCTGTTTTCTCTGTACGTACTCTCTTCTGTTGGAGGTGCTGACAATCTGTGAAATGACTATAAGTTTGAAAGCAGGAAGGAGGTGAAAGAAAGCAAAGGACTAGATAATTACCAATCTGGATAATTGAGTTTATTTTTTATTTAATTAATTTGAATTCATTTTAAGAAAGATGAAATGTTTCATCTTAAGGAATTGGATGAAGACATGATTACTTACAGAAATGTATTAATAATTTTTGAACCATATGCTATCGATCTAGAAGCTTTCATCTTTAAGTTTCATGAAGAGTTGCTGTGTGAAAATCATCAATAGGAAGAAAGAGAAGTATAACAAAAAAGTCAGAAAATTATGGGACCAATCGAAGGCATTTCATGCTGGAAAACAAAGACCCTATTTCTTAATAAGTTAAATTATACCAGAGCTTTTGAACATTTAAAAAAAATCAGTTTTCTCATGACAGCTTTTGGTATATATTGCCCTGAAAGACTATTTTGGACTTAAATGTATCTTTTTTTCTCAGTCTCTGCTTCTCAGTAGCAAGACCACTAAGGATTTTTTAGAAATTGTTCTCAATTCCTCATTTCAGCTATTCATTCTGCTAAGGCTGTTATCCACATTGTATTTTTCCCCTGCTAAGTGACTCTCTCAGTGTTTCAAACCAGTGGTGGCTATTGAGTCCTTGAAATAGGGCTAGTCTGAACTGAGATGTAGTGTAAGTGAAAACTACATACCAAATTTCAAAGACTTAGAAAAAAAGGTAAAATATCTCGATGATAATTTTATATTGATTACATGTTGAAATGATATTTTGAATATATTGAGTTAAAATGTTACTAAAATTAATCTTACCTATTTTTAGTTTTTTAATGTGGCTATTAGAAAAATAAAAATTACATGTGTGTCTCGTGATATTTCTGCGGGATAGCGCTGTCCTAGAACCTTATATTTCTTTCACCTTCCCCAGATCTCCTTTTATTGGTTAAAAGGTAGTTCTGCCATCCTAAGTAAAGAAATTTTTTTCATGCTTTCTAACCCTCAGCTTCTTGTGTGATATCCTGCCTAGAGTGGAAGCCTAATGCTAATGACCTCTGAATTACTGGAGCTAGCCAGCATGGCAGCTTTTTCCTCTTATCTTTGCCTTTCCTTTGTGCCTAATACAAGGTCATCCAGTAAACAGTCATGACCTGCTGTCCCTAGTAACACAGAAGAGCTACTTCTTGACTCTGAGCATTTTTCCTGTAGAACTGGTTCTTAAGTTAATGCCCATGACTATTTTTAAGCAGAATCAAAGTATTTATGTAAGGACTTCAGCAACTTTGCATTGCACAAGATTGAACATACACCTTTTAAAATAAGCTCAGTGTGCTTAGAATTAAATCGCTTGTAAAGGAGAATGAAAACTGAGAATTCCCTCTTCGCTTTCCAAGCTCTTTCAATTGCTTAAAACAAGGTTTTAAAATGAGGCCAAAGGTTGTCGAGTCCCTTATTGCTCTAGAGCAGCGGTTGTCTGATAGTGGACTGCAGGACTCTCGGTTTCTTCAGGGTAGCCTCTGGGGCTGTTGAAGATAAGGATCTAGCAGGGCTAGAAGTCAGTTTTATGTATTAGGGGTCCCTGGAAAATTTTCTTTGAAAAAAGTAATACTCCTTAAAAGTAAGTTGTAAATCATAGCCCTAACTGTAGCTTATCCAGTGCAAACAGTTCCTAATCAACTGAAACGTCCCAATCTTATCAGTTTTCTATGTTCCCTGAGTTAGAACTTCAATCTTGACAAAATGCTTGCTGTGGATTGTACTATTGACGTGGGAAATATGTAACGCAGAAATTTTGGATTTGTGACATTGATAAGAAAATTAATTTTGAGGGGCAGTTCCATTATAGTATCATTTAAAAACCTCTCACTACAAAATTCACCCTAAAAAATAAGACGTGATCTTGGTTGAAGAAAACTATTACTTATTTTTACATTTAATTCAGAAGCATGTTATAAAAGACTATGAGGTGGAATGAAATATCTCTTTGAGATACTATCTTTGAATGGAAGTTTCAACAATAATAAGAATTATACTTGTCACTCATTGCACAACATATTATTTTCTTACTTTTTGTTTCCTCATTTCTGGTTTTCATTAACTTAAACATCTAAAAATAAGGTATACATTGTAACCAGCCATTTGACTTCCAGCAATTATAAGCAGGAATTCTAATATATGCTGAAATTTTTCTAAGGCTTTGTTATCTAAAATTATTTAGGATAATGAGAAATACTTAAGGAGCTTTCTCTTCTTTTAAAAAATATAATTTTATGGTCATAATTTTTCTTTTTATGTTTTGGGTACTTTGCTAGGTGATGAATGATACATAGCTGTTCAGTAACTGTTTATTAAATCAGTATGTTTCGATAAAGTTTTAGGTATATATCATATTCTTTGATTCTCTTAAGAAGGTTTTTTTCAAGGTCCCCACACACCCCCTTCCTCCCCCACACACATACTTCCCCAATGTGGAGAGAGAATTGGATTCCACTTGAGCCTGGAACTAAAGACAACATCAATGACTAACAAAGCAACAGATACCTAGGAGTTGAGGCTGAGTGAGAGTTCTCAAGGAGCAATGTGGGGAAATACGCTCAAGTCTGAGAAAATTTGGTGACAAGTCAGAGATGAGACGTAAGCCCCAAACTTCCTGGACACTGTCATAATTGTTACAAACAACTTGGAAATATGAGCAGATACAGAATAGAGAAATTATACAGTTCTTTAGTGAGTGAAACTGACCAAAACCTTGTGCATTTGGAGAGATTTCTGATGTGACTGGAGACCTAGCAACTGGATACCAATTAGTAGGAGCAGCCCATAGAAATGAATTTGAACTTCCACACTCATGGTAGGGCGGAGTCCTCTGAAGACATTGTAAAGGCAGAGGAAAACTTAAAAGGGGGAGGAAGCAGAGTCTATAGCAGGCAGCTCTCAGTGGCTACCGCAGAGTGCAGGAACCAAAACAGTGGGTGTTAAAAATATTTATTGGTGGTGACAGAATAGTATGGCTTCAGATACACAAAGTTTGATGTGTTTGGTGGTATCATGAACTTCTGAATGAGAGAGTGATGTGATCAAAATTAAGCTTAGCAAATACTGCTTTTGGGTATAGGATGGATTACAGCATCAGGAGGGAAGGAATCTAAGAAGCTGTTGCACTGACTCACTGAAGAGTGGTTAGAGTTGCATGTCCTGCTGTGAAAAGAAAGAGAGAGGGCAGACCTGTGCAGGAAGAGTTTGTGAGACAAATCAGCAAGAAGCTCCTGAGTACTACAGAGGTCAGGGCTCAGCATGTGTATCACTTCCCTTTGAACTTCATTCTGGTTTCTTATTTGTTTGATGAAAGAATGGTCTTCAGGGTTTCACATATTCGCCAGAATTGAAATTAGTAGCTAAGCATAGACTACAACATAAGTACTGTGACCTCGTTTATTTTCAAAGGTCCAGTTTTTAACACCATTTTTAGGTAGTAAAAGATGTATTTTTAAGTGTTAATTTTTTTTTTTTTGACAACCTGGTCCAGCATTCCTTTGCAAAATTTTTTAAGTCAAGATTAGGAAAATGATCACTATAAATTTAGCTGTTAGAGAACCCGTAATGCCAGCAGGATAGGCATCATGTGAGGATAACAGTATTTATTTTCTAAGCAGGAGACTGTTTACTTGGGAAGACTTATGAGCTGTTTGTATGAAGCCATGGGGACTCCACCAGTCCCTGCCAAAGCACTCTGTCATGCAGGAAGCTAAAACAGTACTGGAACGAACAAGTCTTCTCTCACCATTTATCTCACCTCTTTCTGCTGTCACACCCAAAGTGGTTTCAGCTAGAAAGGTACCTAATAAAGGTGTGGAGCAGGCAGGAAGAGGTGACAGAGCAAAACAAATTACCTGTATGAACTAACTCAGGTGTGCACTAGAGGAGGTAGAGCCGGTAGGAGCGGAGGGGAAGTGGTCCACGGGCAGACCGCATCTTTCTGAGGTCATCCTCTGTGGAAAGCTATTCAGTTAATCCAGATTCCTGAAATCAACATGCTAGCAATAAAGGGTCTGACAGGGGCAGAGATGTACCTTAACAATGACTAAAAGAAAAAATTATTTTTAAAAATTTTGCTTTTTTCTGTACATACTACTTTATAGAGATTAAATTTATAAATTAGCAGTGTTGGGTTTACTCTGCTTATAGTCTATTGACATTTCTATAAACACTTCACATTCACAGGTAAGTTTTAGCAGAAGTGTATCTTGACAAAGTGTGGGAAAGTTAATTTAAGGGTTCAATTTAATTTTCTTCCTTTCTTTTTTTTTTTTAAATAGAATCTTTATGAAGAAAGGAACAACATGTTGACTGAAATATCCTGGTCAAAACCTGTTGATAGACTTCCTACTCTCCCTTCAGAATAAGCAGCAGCCACAGTGGCCATTAGTATATGAAGAAAGAAAAAGAAGATTTTAGGGTGGAAAAAAGGTTCAACCCATACAAAGAATGGGAAAAAATGCTGAATTAAATAAAGCAAATAAATACCTTTTACAAATGAAAGGAAGAATTTTTTTCTTCTGCCATAAATAAAACCATTGTGCTATTATATACATTGTTTTACAGTCTGTTTTATTTACCTGATGTTATCTTTCTTGTTCATTTAATATTAACCCCCATACCAATTGCCTTCTATGGAATAGCAATTACAGCACACCGAAGCCGCCTCCTATAATTATGGAATAAACTGACTTAGCTTGCTACAGTTCTTACAAAACAACCTGAAACCAATAACAGTTCTTAGTATGGTAATAGCTGCTAAATATGACAGCAAAAAGTAGTTAAAACTTGAATATGTTTTTTTATAGCACTCTAGTAGCTTTTTCAAATGTAATTGAATTCAAAAAACAGGAATTCCCTTCCTTACAAAATGTGCAATGGATCTTTCAGGATGCATCCAGTTGCAAGTAACTGGAAACCCATCTTAAACCAGCTTAAACATTAAAGGAAATGTCCTGGCTCACTTCACTGCCAGAAGTGCAGTAGGTTTCAGGGTTGGTGTAATTCAGTGACTCAAGGATGTCACCAAAGACTGATTCTTAGCATCTCTCAATTCTGCTTTTTCTGGAATCGGCTTTATTCTGTAGCAGGCTGCCCCATGTGGCCACAAGTTAGCTAACAACTCCCAGAGCTTTTAAGTGCAGGAGTGGGGTTGGGGCTACTTTCAGAAAGGCACACAGAAGAGACAGAAAAAGCTTTTCTCCTTAGGCCACATTTACCTGTTTTGTGCTACTTTTCTACCTATGAACCAGTAACTCGAGCAGGGTCTGTGGGTTATTTTAGGCCTGATCCACATGCCCCAGCCTTAGAAGGAGGAATGGTCAGTGGGGGTGGATTGGGGACAGGATATGCATCCAAAAGTCATGTTACTGCCAAGAGAAGAGGGAGAAAATGTTGGTGAAGCAACCAGAATGTCCATTACAGTGAACGAACTGTCTGAGCTACAAACTCTTCACTTAATGGACAAAGACAGCCGTCCTCTAGTCTCTGTCCCATGAAGCCAGAAGTGAACAATTAAAAAGAAAGAATGAGAATAAGGAAGGAAGGGAGGGAGGAATGAAAAAGAATATTTGGGACAAAATAATAAAATGTGCTTTGCAGAAGAGGGCCTTAGGCATTCTCTTGGGGCCTATTAACTTTTAGTTTTCTTTTTTAGCTCACAGTTGATAGTAGAGTGTTTTGTTTTTTGTTTTTGTTTTTACCCTTACGTGCATCATAATCAACTAGAAGTGAGGTGGGTCTGGGCATTGCTAGTTTTAGATCTTCAAATGATTCTAACGTGTGTCCTAGGTTGAAAACCAGAGGAAGGCCCTTGATAGTTTTGATGAGTTTGACAGCTGATAAGTCAACAAGGGAAGAGGCAGAAGAACTTAAACTGAGTTCTGAGGGTGCAAGTGAGGCTAGCCATCTGTTCCACTGAATGCACTGACACCCTAACTACGGAGAGATGCCTAAAGCCCTCTCCTTCAAAGCAAGTACCAAATTTGTCCATTATTTTGGCCAGAGGATTCTAATTCATTCTCTCTCTCTCTCTCTCTTTCTTTCTTTCCTTCTCTTTCTTTTTCCCTCTTTCCTTCCCTCTATCCCTCCCTTTGTTTCTTTTTAATTGTGCACTTTTGGCTTCATAGGACTAAGACTGTGAAAAGACTGTCTTGTCCTGTTGAATGAAAAGTGTCGCTTACTTGATCTTCCAGGCTGAGGCCATAATGACAGCAGCCCTGCCCCATGCAGTTCTCTCCTGTCTCATGGGCCCTTCTTTTGGCTCTCAGCTACACATCGGGGGCTAGCCCAGGCCTAGTTAAGCTGACTGCAAGAAATAAACATGGGAGGAACAAAGAAGGAAGACACAACCGACAGTGCTAAGAGTTAGTTCCCACAGCGACTAGGCCAGAGTGGCCATCAGTCTTGCCAGCACTGACCGTTGACTGGCACATGCAGGACAACAAAATTCAGTCCTGTGTGTGAGCAAGTTTGTGTGTCGGTGCACGGCCTGGAGAACCTTCACTGGGCCTTGCCTGTTGTCCCCTTCTGGGGTGGGTAGATATATTTATGCTGTATTTCAAAAGCAAAAAGTGTGCTGGATTATCTGTCATTCTTCCCCATCTCACATTCCAGTAACACTTCTTGAGATAAAATACTGAAGATAAAAATATTCCTTCAGACAATATGTTTGCATAAAGAAAAAGACAAGGCCACAGATACCAAAAACAGTTCTATATAAATAGGAAAGAGAACAGGGCTAGCTCAAAAGCTTTGTTAACTCTGGAAGGGAAACCTTGAGTTTTGTGTCATATAGTTTATATATGATGGGAAGGAGAACGTTCAGTTAAGAGAAGTAGGTGGACCCACATACTCCGGGCTGTTCAGGGCCAGGGAACGCCTGACAGACGGCCATGGTGGCAGTGCCGGCCTGGCCCTGGGAGAGACAACGGGCCGCATGGGATCCAGCACCAGGACAAATGCAGCCTGTCTGGAACCAAGGCAGGTTCACCTCAAGGTGGCCATAGCTTCAGGGGCAGGCTTGGCAGGGTCACCCACAGAGCTTAGTCCCCTAGGTTCCCTTTCTTTTGCCTGTTTTGTCAGCCAGTATGGAGGGAGGGCCTGGCATGTTCCTTAAAATAGGGTCACAATCAACTGCTTTAGTCAAAGAGGCTTGTGAAAGGGATAATTGGGCCACCATTCTAGAAGCAAAGCTAATTAACGCTCCAGCGTTTCAAAATCTGAGGGATGACAAGGTTGATAAACAGACGCATTCGGCAGATATCTATTTTCTTCTCAGCCTTTGAGAACACAGGCATGAAACACACCGGAAGCACAGTGCCTGCTGTTAAAGACTTGGCATTCTCCTGGGCTAGAGAAACACGCAGCAAAACTAGGGTTATTTGTAGAATGGCGGGCTTAAAAAGGCACTTGTTATAAATATTAAATTTATAATATTCTATAAATCTAATTCTGCTCACAAGAGGGTGAAACTATTTCCCTTGACAGAGCCCAGCAGGTGCCAGGAACCCAGTGGTCACAGAGGAAATGGGAAGTTTAAGTTAAGGAGTATCAAACCAAGGAAAGGGCCCTTAGAGAAAGAAACACCTGAAAACAAAGAGGAGACTTTCAGATCCCACTCTCTAAGACAGGACTCCTGTCCCTACCCCAGGATGTGGAGATCTTAGTGGTAGAAACTCTTAAGAGAGCTCTCCTGAGTTTTAACTCACTGGGGGTGGTCCCTGGACTAGTGTGGATTTTTCTGGCATCCTGGTGGCTCCTTTCTCTTTTTCGTAATAATTTTTCTTGCCCTCTTTCTAAATAACACAAAGTCTCTTTTATGATCATGGGTAGACCAAAAATGTAGGTCAACATCTCAAAACATTGCTTGCTAGTATTGTCAGGGACACATCACATAATCCAGGGTAGTGAACATTACAACTCGAGAAAATTATATAACATCATATTTAGTTTCACATTGCGAGGCCTTCATTGAAGGAATATTCTGATTCAATTCAGAGACTTCTGGGGCCGACCTCACTGAGACAGTTATAAAAGGCTGGGAAAGGCTGGCCATCCATTTTGCAGGGTCTAGGTAGTTTTTTTCAAAAAATAGTAAATTTAGAAGAGATATAGTAAGGAAAAATACCCTCATGAAAGGGTAGGCAGAACTTTTTTTAAATACCTGTTTTTATATCAGCAAGTTTGAAGGGTACAGAAATATCTACAATAATCACAGCTTGTTAAATGCTTTGAGGTTTATAGGAAAAGAACAGAATCTAGAGGAACGTGGTGACATAATCTAACTTCAGGTGGCAAGCTCTTTCACCACTAAAGAAAGGCAATTTTGCTAAATTTACAGGACTTCTGCTTATGGTTAGGATAGAGCAACCAGGGATGGATTAACCTTCCTTCCTACATGAAACAGTTGAACAACTGGACAAAATACATGAGATGTTGGAACTCAAGGCATTGGACATGAGCAACAAAGTACAGTGACTACTGGACTCTTGAGTGATAAGAAGCAAGCTAGATGAGCCATACAATTGGTCCAGATTATTACAAGGAGAAAATTTTGAGGCTGTCGGGGGTGATGGGAGAACCCAGGCAGTGCCTCTTAGTCTCTGAGTTGAGAGTTGGAGGTGGGAGTTGAGGGAAGACAAAGTAAGTAATTTTGCAGGGTATAGAATATCAGAGATCTGGTTCATAGACCTAAAGGTAATACCCACAACTATAAATAATCTGGGAGAAAACAGGAATTCTTTGTGACCCAAGGTTAGACAAAAAGATCTTAGCTATAACACCAAAAACATGATCCATAATAGAACAAACTTATAAATTGTACTTAATTAAAATTAAGACCTTATCCTCCTCAAAGACATTGTGAAGGGAATGAAAAGACAAGCTACCAACTTGGAAAAAATATCTGCAAATATTTGCATATTTGATGAAGGACTTGTTCATAGAATATATAAAAAAATTCTCAAAACTCAGTAAGAAAACAACCCAATAAAAAAAAAAGGCAAAAGATTCAGACAGGCAGTTGACCAAAGAAGATATGAGCATGTACAAAGATGTTCAGCATCATTAGTTATTAAGGGGATACAAATTAAAACCTTAATGACGTAACCACTAAACATCTATTAACATGACCACAATTGAAAAGATCCACCATACCAAGGGGTGGCAAGGATATGGAGGAACTAGAAGTCTCATGCACTGTTGGTGGGAATTTAAGATGGTATAAACTGTTTGGAAAACAGTTTGACGAATTCTTAAAAAGCATATACCTGTCGTATAACTCAGTCATTCCACTCCTTGATCTTTACCCATGATAAATGAAGGCATATGTTCATACTTAGATTTGTACGTGAACGTTCATAGTATATTTATTTGTAATAGCCCCAAACTAGAAGCAACTTAGATGTCCATTAACATGTGAATGCATAAAATGTATTGTATATTCATAAATAAAATACTACTCAGCACATTGATACATGCAACAACATGGATGAATCTCAAAATAATTATTCTGAGTAAAAGAGGCCAGAACTTTGTGAGGTGGGGAACATGTTGTATGATTACATTTATAGAAAACTATAGAAAATGTAAAGTAATCCATAGCAACAAAAACCAGATCAATGAGGGGTTGGTTGCCTTATTCAGGAGGAGAGAGGAATTACCAAAGGGCATGAGGGAACATTCTAGGGCATGGGTATGTTCATTATCTTGATCGTGGTGATGATTTCACAAGTGTGTGTGTGTGTGTGTGTGTGTGTGTCAAAATGGTCAGATTGTACCTTTTAAATGTGTGCACTTTTCTGCATGTCAGTTATACCTCAATAAAGCTGCTTTTTAAAAAAGCAGTTGTGAACATAATGTGTGCTACTTTATTGCTCTTTACCTAACGAGTAAATTTCAGACACAACTGCTGCTTTCAGTGAAAAAGTTGTGTTGTAACTTTCCACTCCTCACTGGGTTGTGGTAGCAATATATTGACAGTTATAATTGTCTTTGTTAGAAAATGTTTAACAATAAAAATATTAATAGCTTTATGATCATTTTAGAAATGTGGAGATTTAAATTCTTACTGTTATTTGGAAAGCCCTTGATTTTCAGAGAACAGATGAGTTGTTATAATTATTGTTATTTTGGTTGTGTTGCTACAACTTAGATTTTTAGACTAAGCCTTCTTGGGGCCTTTATATATGTGTATGTGTGTACGTGTGTATGCTTAATTTTTCTGTTGTTAAACTTCCATGTACCAGAAGTCCCAGGCATTTATTTAACAGGACTAGGGTTTTTGATAAGAAACATTTGCTCATCTGAGCCCTTTCTGTTTGTCTCTTTCTATTTAATATTTACTACACAGTTTTCAAGTATTGACAGCAGTAACTCTAGTACCTAATTTGCCACTTAAAAGGTACTTGTTTTAACTTCATAAATACTTTCAATCTCTTGGGAAACTATAGCTCATAGATTTATAGCTTCGGCATTTTTACCATACTCTGAGTTCTTCTAAAGTTTACATGCCATTTTTTCAAAGATGAAGTGATTTCTGTCCCACCTATTTTACATTAGATCTGACATAAACATGCTAAAGTAAATACACATACATACAGGTATTTACATACTATTGTGACTCTTCTGTTCTTTGTACTCAGGTTTGTGTGTGTGAATACTTGCCCATTTTGTCTTCTTAACCTGTTGCATTGGATTTATAACACTCTAAAACTCATAAACTCAATAGAGAAATCCAGATACATGTGATAACCATAAGGTCAAAGATTTTCATAACCACTTTATATGAAACACTCCATGTTGACATGAACCATAGTAATTTTTCCATGTCTTAATGGTATTAACAAAACAATACCCTTTATTTACGACTGAGTCCATCTAAGCTTTTTGTTTCCCTTTAAAAAGTCTTAGGAAGTAATTTCTATGTCCTGCTGCGTAACAAGGCCCAGGGAACTCAGGCCATTTGCTATTTTCTTATTCAAGGACAACATGGTAGAAACAGATCTTCTTAGGCTGCCTAGATTACAGTTTAGTCATCTCCTAAAATAATTTCTTCCATGAATTAACTTGAGCAATTTAGCACAAGAATATTGTGCCATATGTTGCAAATAAGCTGCTTATCTGAAACCTGCTTATTCCAACAGGAATTGTTCAAGTGCCATTTATACTGCTTCTTGGAACCTAATTCTTGGAGTCCTCATGGCAAATAATTTTTACTTAGGTATCAGGATCATGTCTGGTTGGTCAGTTGGGATTTCCTGGGTTTAGGTGCTTCTACTTTAACTGCTGAACCTAATTCTCTACTTAGATTTTAGATACCAATAAAACGAAGCTATTTATATTATTAGAATCACACTACAGACAATGCACCAGTGGAATTACTTACTAATTCACTTAAACACGTTCGTAGTATGGTAGTATGGGGGACAGCTTTTGGCTTGTTTTTACAGCCCCCTTTTCTTGGCATTGCTTTCCCCCTATTTTCAGCCATATAATTTCAGAAGGAACCGCTGTGTTCATATAGTATTTAGAGCAGGGAGGAAGTAGAATGAAGTATCTGTGAACAAAGGCTCTATTGCTTCTTGGTTTTGTGACCTTAGTCAAGTAGCTTAACCTTTCTAAGTCTTGGTGTCCCCATTTGGGAAATGGGGACAACAGTAGCCCTTACCCTGTAGGATTATCAAGTGAGAGGGAAGCAGCCTCTGAAATCCAGAAACTGGCCTGGGACTCAACTCTCTTGTGGCCCATAAACAATTTTATAGAATACCAACATCAGACACACACACACATACTCCAAAACCAAAACATAAGGAAAAAAAGCCAAAACCAAAACAAGAATATCATCCAAACCACAAAAATGACCAAATGTCTCCCTTTTCTGGATAATTTGAGAGGCTACCTTTGCCCATTACAGCTTTAGCTCTGTTTTGTTCTCCCCACCGTCCAGATAAACATTATTAGGATACCAAACTGTAGAACTATACTGCTTGTTGACAACATCCAATGCTGAGCAAAGCCCACGTTCCTGGAACCATCCCTAAATTCCTCCAACACAAAGTCAAATCCTTTGTATTAACCACGTTTTTCTAGTTTCTGTATCTGAAGTTTTGACATCTGGGGTCTTGCTGGCTAGGGAGGGACTCCAGAGGTAGCAAGAGACTCTCTTGAGTCCACCTTTCATATGCAGACTAACCGACCTGAGCCACTTACTCTGTGAGACACTGACCCCTGCCCTCATTGTCCCAGGGCCAGCGATGAGACAACCAGGGGCAACTGTATATCCCAGAGCCACTGGAATGATTCAAAGTAGCCAGTTTTCAACCTGGTCAACCCACTCGCCCTGCCTCACCCATTCCTTCCTGGGGAAACCACAGTAGAGGCTTTTTTACAGTTTCCTCGCTGGCTCTCTGTCTGTAACCAACCTCAGTCTTGATGAGTAATCCCCCCGTGGCCCGTCATGGTGTGGCATGTCCCCCTTCTTTTGGAAACTGTGAATAATAAACTGTATTTTCCATGGCAAACATCTCCTGATCTGTTGTCCTCACCAAGCTTGAATAATACCCAAATCACAGGTACATTTAAAAACACCTATAATAAGTCCTTTTAGCACCCTCTGACTGGGATGCCCCACAGTTCTCTGTGGCTTGTGGTCTCTTTGGTTGCAATGATCCAAAAGACTCAAGCTTATTCAACAGCAGGTGTGTTTCTAGTGGTGTGTGGTTGGCGGGTGTTGATATGAGATTAAGGGAGGCAATGAATGTAAAGTCCAGTGACTGAAAACCTTGGAAACCTCAGTGGTGTTATTTAAATGTGACCTAGTTCCTTTGCCCATGGTTCATTGACCCAGGAGGCCTTGGGGAGCCAACCCAGATTTCTCTTCAGACAAATAGACCTATAACAAGTAAAATCCAGATATTACGGGCACCATTTTGCTATATGGCCTGGGAAACAGAGAGAGCCCATCTATGATGATAGAGAAGGAAGAATTGAATGCTCACATAGAACCAGAGGGGGGAGAAGAAGAAAACTTCCTGGGTTCCCCAGCAAATATCTGCTTTGTGCCTATTTACCAAGTCTGCAGATATCTATTCCTTGGATCCTGTGAGCTACCCCAGTAACCTAGCAAATCCCAATACCATTTGTTTGAGGGAGTCTGAGCTATTACTGTTAGCCAAAAGAAACTCTAATAGATCTATATAATTAATAAGTGATATATTAAATAAGTAAGATCTTAAGCACATTCCATATTACTAAGGAATTGGTAGTATTTTCTAAATATGAACAAATTTCCTTTGACATTTGTTTCTGATTTCTGTATTGATACACTTTTGGCCCTTTCTGAGTTTTTCTTCAGGATCCTATGGGCTTTCCACCACTAATCTCAGAATTTCATCACTACACTTGAAGAGCTTGTTACCCTCACCATAAACACAGCTGCGCTGCTGCGGGGCACGGTGGTGGTTGTGCCTCAGTCTCCACTCGTCTGTGAGCTGCTTTGCCCTATGCTGGGCTGTTTTTCTTTTTTTTTTTTTTTTTTTTGAGACAGAGTCTCACTCTGTTGCCCAGGCTAGAGTGAGTGCCGTGGCATCAGCCTAGCTCACAGCAACCTCAAACTCCTGGGCTCAAGCGATCCTCCTGCCTCAGCCTCCCGAGTAGCTGGGACTACAGGCATGCGCCACCATGGCCTGGCTAATTTTTTGTATATATATATTTTAGTTGTCCATATAATTTCTTTCTATTTTTAGTAGAGACGGGGGTCTCACTCTTGCTCAGGCTGGTCTCGAACTCCTGACCTCGAGCGATCCACCCGCCTCGGCCTCCCAGAGTGCTAGGATTACAGGCGTGAGCCACCGCGCCCGGCCTAGGCTGTTTTTCTAAGTTCTCAACCCTCTTAGTGTTTTATGGCTATGCTTTTTAAACATTTTTGTTCATATACTTCCTACACATGAAAACAAAACAAACAACTTCCAGCATCCTTTTAATTCGACATAGAACAACTTCATCAGAAGTTTATAAGGTTCAAAGAATATCATTCCTGGCACGTTGCACATGGGCTTTTATTAACAATATATTCATGTTTTCTTCAAAGCCTTGGAGCTGCGGATGTAACTCATTCAACTTTGGAACAATGATCGCCGTTTTCCATAGGTGAGCAAAAGCCAGGCCTCATTGTCAGACCAGTTGGCCAAATAAAAGTGTGGCTGTTTCGGTCAGAAAACATCTAACTTTATTCTCCCCTCCCCTAGATCAAACAGATACAGTAATACTTTTTTTTTTTTTTTTTTTAAATAATCATCTCACTCCTGAATTCTAAGATAGATGGAATCTTGCCATGTAGTTGATGTCATGGTAAAAGAAGATGCCTTTGGGGCTTCTTGGCCAAGTTCTCTTTGCTCAGCTGCTCCAGGACTGATCTCTTCCTGAATCATCTGCACTGCACACCCCACCCCCACCAGAAGGAAGGTAGAATTTTAACACTCACAGTAGCTAAGAGGTATGGCTTCCTTCTCCTCCTCCTTTTTAATTGCATATTTTTTAATGGAAGGTTATTGGACAGCATTGGGGGTGTTGGCCATCAGTTAATATACAGCCTTCCTTATTTATACCTTTCCTTTTTTTATAAAGAGAAGAAAGATGACCATGAATAGACGAGAAGAAGAGAAGGAAGTGGCAGAGAGCACCACAGGCAATACCCTCCATTAGATCAGTTTTTGGCAGAGTAAAAATGAAATAGAATCTAGAAAATGATTCCTTCAAACTATCCATGTGTGTGGCCTGTGGAAAGTCTTCACGTCTCCCCAGGCGTGCGGGTACGCCCCGCCCCCGCACTGTGAACACTGATGCCGCAGATTCCTCAGCTCTGGAGTGTCAGACTCCTCCCAAGGCCTCTGCAAACGCGATCACCAGCTCCACCTCCGACTTCTGATTCTGCAGTTCTCTGTCAGGTCCTGGAAATGTGCATTTTAAACAGTTTCCTCAGGGAATTGTGACTGACTGCCACATTCAGAAACACAGTTCTGAACTATGAGCACCTCTTGGAGAGTTTAAAAATATAGACCCAGGACTCACACCAGACCTGCAGATTCAGAATACCCAGGGGTGAGGTGTAGAAGGACAAATACAAATTAAAAATAAGAGGCTTAATTCTCCATTGAAAATAAGGGAAGAGATTCAGCTCCTCTCCTTTGTCTTAAACCATTTGCTTTGTAAAACCTCTAATTGTAAGTACTTTCTCCTCTCTTTGACATGTATAGAAATCCTTTTGGAAACTAGATGTGCCTTTTTGTCAGTTTGATGGCCCAGGAATTTCTTGCTCTAAGGACCTGGGAGCTACCTACCGCTCTGAAATGTAATTGTCAATGGAGGAGCACCCGTATCTCCCAGCTTCTGTGGGAGGGTAGGAGCCTAACCTCAGTGGACACCTCGCTCCCAGTTGCAGAATGACTGCCTGTCACAAACCCAGAGTAGTATCAAGGGCCTGGTGTCCTGGACTCTACCCTGGACATGCTCACCTGTCTAATATCAGTGGTGCCCCACTTGTGGCAAGTATCCCATACTCAAGGGCCCATGGGTCACTACCCCACCTTAAAATCCATCGTCTGCCATACTTTATGCTCCATGAGCCAGATTTTCCAGTCCTTTGCTATCTGAATGATCGACTTGCTTTGTATGGTCGATGACGCCGTCTCTGCTTTGTATTTCTACCCCCTGAGTGTTCTTTATCTTCTCCCTAGTGAGGGCCGGGGGAAGACCTAATAAAATTTACTGAACAAATTACAGGAGAAAAATCTTAATGCTGTTTTATGAGCCAAAATTAAAATTCTCAAAAGTGTACTGTATACTCAAAAGTGCAATTTAATGAATAGGGCGGGAGTTGCCAGGTTTTTTGAGTGCTAAATAGCAACCTACTGCCTTTTGAGAATTCATTTAACATGGCACTTTCCAACACAATACATGAAAATTATGGTTTTTATTATTAAACTCAGTTGCAATTTCATTTAAAATTATGACATTTTAAATGAACTATTTTAAAGTGGCTGAATGTGCAATTTAAATTTCTTATGAACTCTTTCTAATTACATTTTAAGGTGTATAGAGACAAAAATAAATTTTACTTCCATGCTTACCATAAAATCAATTAAAGAAATTCAAAAATTCTAATGAAAATCTTGCACATATTGTGCAAATGGAGACCAAAATCCTTGCTGTACAGGTGAGTGTTTAATCCCTAGTTTTCCCACTAACGTTGTTATATTAGTAAGGAAAAGAGAGGTGTTAATGAATCCATCCATCCATCCATGCATCATTTTAGTCATTCATTAAGTCAGATAGTCACTGATTTAAACTTTATATCATGTACTTTTGAGGCTCTGCTAGATCTTGGAAGGATTAACATTATGAGACTGTCCTTATGAAAATTAAGAGAAAAGATGAGAAATGATATAACTGAAGAAGAAGAGATACCTTTAAACTTGGAGGTAGCATTTGGAAAGATAGAGATTATCTTTAAAGGAGACAGAAGGACAGATAGAAAAAAGCGTGGGTTTTGATACCAGACTACCCGGGTTCAGATGCCAGAGCTAGTCTTTTCTAGCAGTGAGACCGAGGTGGGCAACCTGCTTACACCCTCTACACTTTAATTTCCTTGTATATAAAATGGGAGATGTTATAGTATTACCTCACAAGTTTGTTCTGAGAATTGAGTTAACATAAGCAACCACAATGCTTGGCATATAGTAGGTTCTCAATAAATTTCAATTCTTCCTTCGCCTGATTTCTTTTAATCAAATCTGATCTGATTTTTTAACATCCATGTCTATGGTTCATTCCTATGTCATTTCAAATAAAATTTCATATATTAAATGTAACCTGCACTGAAGAGAGGTTCATAAGTAATTTGTTTTTAAAAAAAAAAAAAAATTTCACTTTTAAGTTGAAGCATAATATTTACATGCAAACATTTCAATCTTGGGGGACCACTGGGTATTTGGTTTCATGGCTTTGTTTTCACCTTGCCTGTAACCCAGACACAAACACAGACACACCCTTACTTATTCTGTTATTCCAACAGTACCTAGTGCTTGAGGTTGAGATTTGGCTTTGGTTTTCTATGTCATGGAGTCCTCTTCAGGGTTTCAGCATGACTCTCTGTGCTCAGAGGCAATAGGGACAGATGCCAGAATCCTAACCTGTGCATAATTGTCTGCTTCCTGCTCTCAGGAGCACACATAATTCATGAAGTTAGAGCAGCCTGCCACACCTTTTGGCGGTGCTCTTAGGCTATAATTCACCTTTGAAGCAAAGGGATTCCAAATGTAAAGGTCAAATCACTCAGAAGCTGCCGACCGAATGATTCTGTGTCCTGGGGCATCTTCCAAGCCCTCCAGGTGAGGCTGAGCAAGCCGGATAAAATTTCACCTCTGCTTCCCAAAATTTTAGTGAATAGTATTAAAAATTTTCACGGGCCATCAAATACAGATTGGGCTTGACGCCACTCTGAAAGGAGAGGGAGGACTTTGACTCAGTATAATTATCGTATCTTACTAACACTCCCACCCACCCCGCTGGAGCCCTCCAGGCTCAGAACCATGGTGGGTCCCTGACTGCACAGGCTTTTCTTGGCACAAAGAGCAAACGCTCTGGGGAGCTTTCCATTTGTCACTTGCCCAAAGGCTGCAGCCAACATGCAGTCAAAGTGCCTGGCTTGACAGCGTTCCAGCGCCATGTTCTGAGGGTTTGAGGTTTGTCCTTACTCGTACTCATCGTGTGTGGGAAGCTCCCCAGGGAAGTGAGGCAGCGGCTTGGCACGCTGGGCTCATCAATGATCTTCCGTTGTGTGTGTCCTGGGCCAACTCCACCAGCAAATGGAAAACATCCAGACTCTTTGAGGAGGCTTACAATTCATCTATTATTTTCAAATGCACCATGGTGTGTTCCTTTCCTCCAATTCTCAGGGCTGAATGTGGCAAGTTGTTTTTCTTTTCTTTTTATTTTAGGCCACAGAATTTTAAGTCCCAATTTTTTCATTTCCTGATTATATTTCCTTTGTAAATTTTGCAACATAACCGTTTAGATCTGGCGGCATAACCTGTTAGAAATCTCCTAAGGAGTAAATGCTTGTTAACTGACTCCATTCCCCACTGCCCACCCTCTCCAAGATATTAGCATCTAGTCTATAACATCTTTTATTAAGATCAAAAATTTAATTATGTACCTATTTGAAACCTGAACCCATTAAGTCTACAGATCCCTTGAAAATGCCATTTGCCAGGTGTGCAATCACAGTGAATATGCAAAAATGTCAGGCAAGCATCAGATTAGAAAGCTTTACTTAAAACAGGCCGAGACTTGCTTTTCAGATAGAGAAAAATGGCTGCGTAAACATTAGAAGAAATAAGGAAAATACAGGAAATGAGTGAGAAGCTGAGAGGATTGTATTCATGAGAATGATACTGGGAGGAAGAGAGGCATTGAGAGGAAAGAAGGAATGAAGGCTTTAAAATGTAACCCAGAGCAGATTACCGTTGCTGAAGAAGGCAAAGGCAGTTCAGCTCTTTTCTCTACTTTTGTGTCTCCCTCGTCCTCCCCATACAGAGTTGGTCTCTCCCTTCTCCACGTATGTGTACATGAATCACACAGTCGGTGTGTATCTGTTTACCTTTATGTGTTTAGTTTTGCACTTCACGTTATGATTTATTAACTGTTTCTCCCACTAGACTATACGCTCCTCAGGGACAGGGATCATGAGAAATGTCCAGGATGGTGCAGGCTGTCGGTAAGTGCTAGCTGCTGCAGGGTGGGGAGGCGGTAGTGTCTGTAATGGGCATGTGATGCACCCCCTCGACTCCCCTTCAAGGACGGACTCCTTACCCAGCTGCCAGGGTTGTCAGTGGACAGCCTTCAGCTCTCAGCTCAAACGGGGACGGTCTCAGCTGCGGAGAGCTGCCTCAGCCCAAGGTCACATCCTTCTGGGGGTGGCCATATCTAATGGCCGGGCCGGCCATCTCTGGCTGGGAGCAACTCTAAGTGGCCATCCTACGCCCAGAACTCCTCTGTGGGCCTGGCCAAACCTCTCGGGGGCCTGCATTGCAATCTGACTTTTCCCTCGGTCCACTCCTGCTTTCGGCCCTTGCCTCCACGGGTGTCTGACCCAAGGCGCTCCCTACACTAAATCCCAGCTCAGAGCCTGCTTCCAGGAGAACCACACCTGTGACGCCTTTCAGCTGAGGTTAAAAATAACAAGAGGCTGGAGGTAGAAAATTTGAGAGAAAGTATTTTGATACCTTAAAGAATGCAGGGTTCTAGAGGAGAATAAACAAATATAAAGACTGAGAAAACAGAGGAGTCTGGTGGAAAGGATAATGGCCGGGGAGTGCCCAGGCCAGGTGCTCACGCTGGCTCTAAGAGCCGGGTGCATGGCCGCCGAGTAGTCCCGTCTCCTCCCTGAGCCTCTGGTTCTCTTTCAGGAGGAGGAGGATTTGGAAGAGAGCATCTCCAAAATTCCTCTCACCTCTAACCTTCTGCCAGGCAGAATTAGAAGCTCCAAGTACATTTAGAGAGAACTCGGCTGTGAACAAAAGGTTTCTAAAGATGACCTTAAAACCATAACTCCAGGAGACAAACTTGAAGGAAAAGAAAATGTACCTTTCAGAGTTGCAGGCGGTGCTATAACATCCCTCAGAGACCGTCATTCTGACAACTCACAAAGATGCATGTGAAAAAGAGATCCCTTTGATAACTGCTTGTCTAGAGATAACTGATGCCTTTCAAGGGAAATGAGGTAAGAGGACGAAGAGGGCTCAGCAGACAGTGGGAGTTAGGGTAGAAACACTATGAGAGATTAGAGCAGATCTAAAATCACATAATCAGTGACATTTAAGATGAAGAGATTGGCAAAGAGGCACATTTCATAGTCTCAGAGGTAAAAAATTATGTAAATCCATAACTTTGGCCAAAGATGAAAGTTAGAATCTTACTTGTTTTGTTATTTCATTTTTGGTTTCAGGATTCTCTGGTTTCTATTTTGCCTTTAGCTAAAACAATAGTCGTTCAACAGATAGTTATTAAATGCCGACTTTTGTCCGGCAAGCTTCTTAGGTGCAGTCAGAAAAGGAACAAAGAAATAAAAAAGAATTTATGGTAAGGTTTGACTTACAGAATAGAAGGAAAAGCTGAACCAAGCAGGCTCCCAAGACAGAACCAGGGGAACTGCGGAAATCTAGCAGCAAGAACAAGAGAGTCTTTCCTGACTTCTAACTGTTTTATCCTGTTACCTGCTTCTTAAGATTCAACTTTCCAGGAGACAAGGGAATGGACTAACTTGAGTCACTACCCACACGTTGGCTGGAAGGGTAGAACACCTTCACTAACAGTCCTACCAACATTGCAGGTATTGCAGAGGGGCTGGGGGAGGGAGGAATGAGGAGTGACTGCTAGTAGGTATGGGATTTCTTTTTGGGGTGATGAGAATATTCTGGAATTAGATAGTGGCGATCAGTGTACAGCTTTGTGAATATACTAAAAATCACTCAATTGTACATTTTAAAAAGGTGAATTTTATGGAATTCAAATAACATCTCAAAAACCTGTTATTTAAGAAAATGAAAAAACAAAACAAAAACAGGATATGGTAGCTACTGTTAGTTGGCTACTTACACTCATTCCTAATCTAGTTTTCTCTTTTCCACTTCTACTGCACAGTTTGGCAAACTGAAGTGCTCACTTTCCCAGACTCCCTTGCAACTAGAAATGGACAAGTGACATATTCCTGGCCAATATGCATAGCAGAAGTCAGCTAAAGAGTCTGGGGAAAAAAGCTTGTGATTTCTCTAATAAAAGGACAGATGCATCTGGCACTGTCTTTTCTCCTTTCTTCCTGCTTGGGACATAACATCTGGTGCTACTGCAGCCATATTGTGACCAAGAAGATGAAACTCCAAGTAAAAATAGTGGAGGAGAAGGAATCAGCAAGCGTAGAGCCTTAGTGTCATCATTAACGAGCATCCTTGTTTGAAAGCTGCTGTTAGTGAGGTTTTTGCTAGTTGCAGCTAAATGCATTTCTAACTGATATACAGGGAACCTTATTTAAACTATGGAGTCTGGAATGGACTCTGAGGAAGTGAATGAAATGTGAATAGGCATTACTTAAGTGGCAGGTAGGGACTGAAGGGAAGGGTGAGCAGTCCAGGTGGTCCAGGAGTCAGAACATCTCTGCCCACTTCCTGAATGATGCATGTGACCTGGGCCACGCTGACTTTTCTGAGCCCAGTTTCACCCCCAGAATCCACCTTCACCTGCTTTCCTTGAAACTTATGAAAAGGTGTTTTGTTTTCTTTTGTTTTGATAGGAAGATCCCTTCACTGTGGTCTGATGAAATTCAATTCCCTCCCAGCTATTCTAGGAATTCATGGATTATTTTTTCTGTTTTACAACCACTCCCTCTCTACTGCCTCCGCTCCTCAGCCTGCTTATATTTTCAAGATGCTCTCATATTTAAGGAAAAAAAAGTCCTCCCACAGCTATGCATTGTTTTTTTTTTCCCTTGAAAATTTTACTTTGCTTTCTCATATTTACTTCCTTACCTCCCAGTAACTCCATCTCCTGCAGCTGTTAGACAGTTACACTCCACCACTGAGCTAAAACCGTGCTGACAAAGGTCACCGTGTCTCTAGAAGGCAGTTTATTGGGGGGGGGGGCAATGATTTTGTCTGTTTTGTTCACCACTGTGCGCCCAGTTCCCAGAGAAGTGCCAGGAACGTAATAATGCATGCTCAAGAAATGGATAAATTCCTAATCACCAAAGCAAATGAACTCTGCCTTCTTATCTTAGTTGACTTCTCAGTAGCATTGCCGTTTTTGACCACTTCCTTCTTGAAACTTGAAACTCACTCATCTTTTAGCCCTTTTTTGTTGTTGTTGTTAAGAGACAGGGTCTTGCTATGTTGCCCAGGCTGGCCTCAAACTCCTGAGCTCAAACAATCTTCTCACCTCAGCCTCCTGAATAGCTGGGAATATATGTGCATGCCACTGCATCTGGCTTCTTTTCATCTTTGTAACCTAATTATTTTCCTTCTCTTTTTGCTTTTTATTATGGAACACTTTAAACACATACAAAAGTAGGAAAAAAAATAATAATAAAAGCCCAGGCACTCATTACCCAGTTCAACTCATGGCCAATCCTGTTTCATCTGAAACTTCACTCGTTCCCTGCTCATATTAATTTGAAGCAATCCCAGATATCATATCATTTCTCCCATAAATATTTCAGTTTGTATTGCTAAAAGAAAAAAGAAATCTTTTTAAAAAGCATAATCGTAATACCATCACTAGACATAAAAATTAATAATTCCTTAATATAATCAACTTTATTTTATTTCATTTTTGACCCTTTTGATTGTGTTTTGGAGGGTGGAATGAGTATATTTCTGTCTCTGTTTCCCCTACTTTATCTGACTGGCAAACTGGAGCACAGACATTAAGCCTGTCCAGGCCCTTCTGAGTGTTTTTCAGAAACAGCCAGGCTGCAGGGGTCCCACACCCCTGCCACAGCCAGAAGGGAAGCGCTAGGGGCGTGCTCAGCTTGCTATTTGTCCACTTCTGTCAGGCCTGGCCAGGTAGGTGAAATTCAGGGTGAACACTTAGAAAGGCCATCTGCTTTGGCCGGTAATCAAGCTGATACTTTGATCTTCAGCCATCTGACCTCCCATGCCTGCCTTCAAATCCATTCTGAAATTGAGAGGAAGAGTGACATCAAGCCCCATCAGCAGAATATGAATATTATTGAGAAACATAAAGGTAAATGCCAGATGAAAGAGCTAAAGGGTTGAAAGCGGTTGCTTTTGGGAGAGGGGAGACAGCATAGTGGGTGGATGAGGGAAGCAATTGTTTTCCTTTTGATTTAAGCTTCTTAACAATATACGACTCTGTGAGATGTGTACATATATGTCGATAAGAATTTTTAAAAAGCGTATCATATCAAAATATATCAACACTTAAATCACCTCTTGACACCTGCCTTAGCCCCTCTCAGGGAGCCCCACCTTCCCCCAGACATCTGGGGATCCTCCTCCCCTTCTTGCCCTTCCTTCCCAGATCCAGGTGGTGACCAGGTCCTCTGTAATGTGCCCTGTGGTTCGTCACCACCCTGCAGCCCCACTGCTCCTGTACTGCTTCCTGTCCATCATCTCTCACCTGCACTGTCCATCAGATTGGGACCCCACACTTACGACCTCTTTAACCTCAATTACCACCTAAAAGCCCTATCTCCAAATACAATCACAAGGGGGTGATGGCATCAACATATGAATTGGGGGGCACATTTTTCAGTTCATAGCAGTTACACAGTTTGATGCAGCATGGACTGCTGACTCACGGAGAATATTTATCTTGCATCAAATGCTCTTTCCTAAGCACAGCAGCTCTTACTTAATCTATCTGCTACTGGCCAAATAGAGTCTTACTTTATTGCCTGGGGCCGAGCGCAGTACATCACCATCACTGCAACCTCAAACTCCCAGGCTAAAACAAACTTCCTGCCTCAGCCTCTCAAGTAGCTGGGACTGCAGGAACATGCCACCACAGCTGGCTAATTTTTCTATTTTTTTTGTACAGATGGGGGTCTCACTCTTGCTCAGGCTGGTCTTGAACTCCTGGCTTCAAGTGATCCTCCTGCCTCAGCCTCCCAGAATGCTAGGATTATAGGCATGAGCCACTACACCTGGCCCTAATGATATAATCTTAAATCTAGAAAAACCGAAAGACTCTACCAAAAAACTCTTAGATTTGATAAATGAATTCAGTAAATTTTCAGGATACAAAATCAACATACAAAAATCAGTAGCATTTCTATATACCAGTAACGATCCGGCAGAGAACCAAATCAAAAACGCCATCTTATTTGCAACAGCTACCAAAAAAATAAAATACCTAGGAATATATTTTAACCAAGGAGGGGAAAGACCTTTACAAGAAAAATTACAAGTGATTAAAAAAAATTGTAGATTAAATAAACAACTGGGAAAACATCCCATGCTCATGGATCAGAAGAATATCATTAAAATGACCATAGTGCCTGAAGCAATCTACAGATTCAATATAATCCTTATCAAAATACGAACATCATTTGTCACAGAACTAGGAAAAGCTATCCTAAAATTCATATGGAACTAAAAAAGAGACTGGATAGCCAAAGCAATCCTGATCAAAAAGAACAAAGCTGGAGGCATTAATTACCTGACTAAAACATTATATTTCAAGGTTATAGTAGTCAAAAGAGCATGGTACTGGTATAAAAATAGAAACATAGATCAATAGAACAGAATAGAGAACCCAGAAACAGAGCCACGTATTTACAGCAAAGTGATCTTTGACAAAATTGAGAAGAACATACACTGGGGAAATAACATCCTTTTCAATGAACAGTGGTGGGAAAATTGGATAGCCATATGCAGAAATGAAAATTTTAAACTATATAAGTAATTATTTTTGAGCTCTTAAAGATGAATTGAAATTATAATTAATTACTTGATTTTGAATCTGAATGTACATTTCCAACTCTTAAAATTGGGTTGTTTCTCCTAAAACATAGGATCATGAAAATGTTTTGCTAGAAAATGTTTTGGAGATGATCTAATCCAACCCCTCTATTTTATAGAACAGGAAATTGAGAAAAAGTACCACAGTTATCACATAGCCCACTATTACCAGAGCCAGTTTGATACACTTATACTGCCTCTGATGAAAAAAGAAATACTGCAGTTAGAGTACTTTGAAGAAAAGGGAATTTAAATGTAATTCAACAGAGAAAAAAAGCCACCAAATTTACATTTATAAAAGTAATAGAAAGATTCTGACTCTCAAATTGTTTCTAAATAAAATATTGTGAATGAACTTCATCCAATATTGATATATCCTTTGGCACTGGGACATTTTAGAACATTTATTTGTTATTGTGAAAAATTGCATTTGAATAATGTATAACAAGATGTATATTCAAATTGCCTTTGAATAATATATAACAAGAAAGGTTTTCTTTATTCATTTAGTGCCTTTCTTTCAAGGAACTACAAGTACCTTGTATACTTTAGATTAGGTGTGGCTTGTTGCTTACATGGCTTTTTCACTTAACCTTAACATTTTGGATCCCACAATACTGACATGAGCCTATAAGAGTAGCACTTAATAAGCAGTGAGACATCTTGACAAAGTAGCAAATTTGCATTGTTTACCCCGTCCATCAACATGGCTTGGAAGCATCATCTTAGAATGGTGCTTAGCACCATGAACTCATTTAGGGGGACTCTTGTTTGACCCTAAGTAGCATGTATGGGTGAAATTCAGACATTTCTGGGCTTCCAGAGGAGTCTGTAAGTCCAATAGTCCATGGGCTTCTGTAAAGAGGCCTGTTGTGTTGTCCTCGTGACAAAGCGTGGTCACAAATGGGAAAGATGGGCACTTCACTGCTTCTAGAACACAGTGTTCACCTTAATGAGGGCTGCTGGGAATGTGGCACAGCTTTGCTGCCTTAGAGCTTCTGGAGGCTTCATCTTTGGTACAGGCTGGGAGTCATTCATTATATTGGTGATAGGTTTCGCAGCAGAGGCAGGTGGGAGGTTTCCTCAAAAATCATCAAGAACATCAGGCAGCAACAGGGCAAAGATCTGAGAGGGCTATTGATGAGCCCATGGGAGATTCTCCTGGAGACTTCCCCAAATTACTGGGTAAGACTTTGAGTGGGTGTGGAAGGTCCTATTTTGGGCAAAGGGATAGATTTGATTGATTCAATCAGTAACAAACCTGTGCCAGGCACTCTTCTTGGGGTGGAGATAAAACAATGAATGAAACAAAGATTTCTGCCTGTGTGGAGCTTACACAGAGTATGTATGTGGGCAGGATGATAATAATAAACATGTTATATAAGTTATCTAGTATGTTAGGAAGTGATACATGCTATAAAATTAAAAAAGAAGAGCAGAATAAGTAGCTTAGGAGTGTAGTTGTGAGGAAAGAAGGTGGTCTGGCTAGAACTTATTAAGAAGGTGGTATCTGAACAAAGAATTGAAGTAAGTAGGGGAATTCACCAAGCAGGCAGCAGAAGGAAGTGTGTTCCAGGCAGAAGATATAGCTAGAGCAATGGTCCTGAGGTGGGAATGTGGTTGGCATATTCTAGTAACCCCAAGGAGGCCATTGTGGCTGGTGGGGAATAAGGAAGTGAGTAGTAGGACATGAGTTCCGAAAATTATCTGAGACCAGATAACAAGGGCCTTGTAGGACTTTTATTCTGAGTGAAATGGAAAGATATTGTGAGATTTTGAGTAGAGAGCATCATGATCATATTTAAGTTTAAAAGGATCTTTTGGGCTGCTGTGCTGAGGATAGTGTAGAGTCTAAGAGGCCAGCTAAGAGAATATTGCAGTCATATAGGCAAAAGCTTGGATGGATGGTAGTAGTGGGAGTGGTAAGGTGTGGTTGGAATCTGGATATATTTTGCAAGTAAAGCCAAGAGGATTAGCTGTGTTAGACAGAAGGAAGCGGCAAGAATTGCTGACGTGGGCAACAGGAAGGATGGAGTTTCCATCAAAGAGATAGCAAAGTGGGAATGGTGCAGATTTGGGGTGACCAGGAGTTGATTTTGGTCACACTGAGTTTGGGATGTCTCTTGGTCATCCAAGTAGAGATGGACTTAAATTACTCCAAGATTTAAATTATTTCATTTAATGTGACCTCATGATTACCTCAAGTGATAAATCATGGGGAAATTTGGGTTACAATCATCACATGACCTTGAGGTAGCAAGTTTCTGTGGGTATATTTGCAAAAGTAGCCACTGGGACATGTTAGAAGTTGGATGTGTCTATGACAGAGTTTGATAAGCAGCTAGATTTTCAGCACTGGGCAATGTCATCTCTCTACAATCTAAAAACTATGAAAAGATCAGAATGCTTCTAGGCAAAACTAATTTGGGCTCCACCTATTTCTTTTAATAAAAGTAATTATCCCTTGGTGGGCTTGTCTGTTTTGCTTGATTATGAACTTTTTGAAGTCAGATACTAAGCTCCCTTTATCCTTGTATTCCAAGCAACTGGCAATCTAATGTTTAGAGGCAACAAATGCTTTTAGAATGAAAAAATAAATGACTTTTTGTCTACATAAAAGTTAGCTAATTATTTTTCTGGAGTAAACTATTTTTAAATACTTAAAGCCATCTATCTCCCACTTAATGTACTTAATTTGTTCCAATAAAACAGGGTATAAGGTAGAAAACTGTTAAACAAAAAGAGTATTATCATAATACTATAATACTAATAATATGTTGTAGGTAAACATATTTTTGTCTCCTAGTGAGGTCTGTCCCATGAGATAGGGACTAATCTACATATTATGTGGCTAATAAAATCAAGGCTCTACCTTGCTACTCAAAGTGTTGTCCTCAGACCAGCAGCAGTGGCATTTCCTGAGAGCTTATTAGATGTGCTGAATCTCAGGCTCCCTACACTGAACATCTGCTGAATCAGACTTGGCTTTTTAACAAAATCCTCAGATGGTTCCTATGCACACTAAAGTTTGAGAACGCATGTTCTAGAAAAAGCAAACTATTTTTGTAAATAAAATTTTATTGGAACACAGCCATGCCCAGCATTTATGTATTGTCCATGGCTGTTTTCATGCTATTAATACAACAGTAGAGTAGTTGTGACAGAGACCGTGCCACCTTCAAAGGTTAAATGTTTGCTACCTGATGTTTTAGGAAACAGTTTGCAGATTTTGCTCTCATGTTCCAGTGTTATTATTGGTATACTTCATTGAGAGGCCACATGCCAACTGTGAACACTGTGGCCAAGATAGAAATGTAAAAAAATTCATTTTTTATTTTTTTTAAATTTCAGCATATTACAGGGGTAAAAATGTTTAGGTTACATATATTGCCTTGCCACCACCCAAGTCAGAGCTTCAAGCGTCCACCCTCAGATGTGCACACTGCACCCATTAGGTGTGAATATACCCATATCCTCCTCCCAGCTTCCCCTGCCTGCTACCTGATGAATGTTACTACTATATGTGCACTTAAGTGTTGATCACCACTTTGTTAATACCAATTTGATGGTGAGTACATGTGGTGCTTGTTTTTCCATTCTTGTGATACTTCACTTAGTAGAATGGGTTCTAGCTCTATCCAGGATAATACAAGTGGTGCTAGATTACCATCATTTTTTGTGGCTGAGTAAACTCCATGGCATACATATACCACATTTTATTAATCTACTCATGTATTGATGGGCACTTGGGTTGTTTCCACATCTTTGCAATTGTGAATTGTGCTGCTATAAACATTCTACAGCAGATGTCTTTTTTATAGAATGTCTTTTGTTCTTTTGGGTAGATGCCCAGTAGAGGGATTGTTGGATCAAATGGTAGTTCTACTTGTATCTCTTTGAGGTATCTCCATGTTACTTTCCACAGAGGATGTACTAGCTTGCAGTCCCACCAGCAGTGTAAGAGTGTTCCTATCTCTCCGCATCCACGCCAACATTTATTGTTTTGGGACTTTTTGATAAAGGCCATTCTCACTGGAGATAAGTGATATCTCACTGTGGTTTTGATTTGCATTTCCCTGATGATTAGAGATATTGAGCATTTTTTCATATGTTTGTTGGCCATTAGTCTATCTTCTTTTGAAAAGTTTCTGTTCATGTCCTTTGCCCACGTTTTGATAGGGTTGTTTGATTTTTTTCTTGCTGATTTTCCTGAGTTCTATATAGATTCCAGTTATCAGCCCTTTATTGGATGTGTAGCATGCAAATATTTTCTCCCCATTCTGTAGATTGTCTATTTGCCATAATGATTATATTTTTTGGCTATGCAGAAGCTTTTTAATTTGATCAGGTCCCATTTATTTATTTTTGTTGTTGCTGTGATTGCCTTTGGGGTCTTCCTCATAAATTCTTTGCCTAGGCCAATGTCAGTAAGAGTTTCTCCAACATTTTCTTCTAGAATTCTTATACTTTCATGCCTTAGGTTTAAGTCTATTATCCACTGTGAGTTGATTTTTGTGAGAGGTGAAAGGTGCAGATCCTGTTTCAGTATTCTACATGTGGCTATCCAATTTTCCCAGCACCATTTATTGAATGAGGATTCTTTTCCCCAGTGTATGTTTTTGTCTGCTTTGTCAAAGATTAGATGGCTATATAAGGATGGTTTTATATCTGGATTCTCAGTTCTGTTCCATTGATCTATGTCTATGTTCTTGTGCTAATACCATGCTGTTTTAAGTTACTATAGCCTTGAACTCTGGTAAATTGATTCTACAACATTGAGAAGGAAGGAATCCTCCCCAACACATTTTATGAAGCCAACGTCACTCTGATACCAAACCAGGAAACGATGCAACAACAAAAGAAAACTACAGACCAATATCCCTTATGAATATAGATGTGAAAATTCTCAGCAAAATCCTAGCAAATCAAATTCAGGTACTTATCAAAAAAATAATCCATCACGACCAAGTGGGCTTCACCCCAGAGATGCAGGGATGATTCAATATATGCAAATCTATAAATGTAATTCACCACATAAATAGAAGCAAAAACAAAGACCATATGATCCTCTCAATGGACATAGAAAAAGCATTTGACAAAATTCAACACTCTTTTATGATAAGAATGCTTAACAAAATAGGCATAGATGGGACTTACCTAAAAATGATACAAGCCATATATGACAAACCCACAGCCAACATCATAAAGAATAGTGAAAAATTCAAAGCATTCCCACTTAGAACTAGAACCAGGCAAGGTTGCCCTCTATCACTGCTTCTATTCAACATAGTGCTGGCAGTCCTAGCCAGAGCAATCAGACAATAGAAGGAAATCAAGGGCATCCAAATGGGTGCAGAAGAGGTCAAACTATCCCACTTTGCTGACAATATGATCTTATATCTAGAAACCCCAAAGATTCTGCTACAAGACTACTGGAATGATAAACAAATTCAGCAAAGTCTCAGGTTACAAAATCAATGTACAGAAATCAGAGCATTCCTACACACCAACAACAGTCAAACTGAGAACCAAATGAAAGACTCGATATCCTTCACAATAGCAACAAAGAAAATAAAATATTTGGGAAGATATATATCTAAGGATGTAAAAGACCTCTACAGGGAGAACTACGAAACACTGAAGAAGGAAATAGCAGAGGATGTAAACAGGTAGAACACCATGCCATGCTCATGGGTAGGCAGAATCAACATGGTTAAATATCTATACTGCTCAAAGTGATCTACAGGTTCAATGCAATCCCTATTAAAATACCAACATCATTTTTTACAGATCTAGGAAAAATAATTCTACATTTCGTATAGAACCAGAGAAGACCCCATATAGCATAAGCAATCTTTTTAATGTTTTTTAATGTGAAACATTAATCAATGATTTTGAATGTATGAATTCTTCTAAGGTAGTATTGCAAAAATGGATAATGTGAATATCATTAATCTTCAAAATATTTTTAAAGAAGTTTTATCTTTTTCTGATGACAAAAATTATTTTTACTATAAAAATAAAATATTTTAAAATTTTATACCTATGCAAATTATTAGAACTTTGAAAAGCACAGAAAGATGAACAAGAAAAAGAAATGCTACCAAGATTTTAACATATATTTACATGATTACAATATTATATCTGTATTTTATACACTGTTTTTTCACTTTATATTGCAAGTTTTTCCCCAAGATATGAAAAATTATTTTTATAAGTATCATGCTTATTCATACCCAGTCGTCCATTATGTGGCAAGTATTTTGTTTTCTCAATGATTTTCCTATGGTTGGCTATTTAGATCAATAACTATTTAAGAGTGAAAATTAGTGCTTATTATAAAAGTGACTAGTAAATGATGTGCTTTGGCCGTTTTACTGAAAAGGACAGGGAGGAAACAAAGATGAAAGTCCACATTAATTAGCCCTTTAGTACTGATATGCCTTTGTATATCTAGGAGAAAGAAATGATTTAAGAGACTTATAACTGATTGAACATGATGGAAAATAAAGATGCAAGTTGTTATTTCCTAATGAAAAAGTATGTGATCTGTGAAAAGTAGAGAAATCATAACAAATACAGTGCAGTGAGGACAGTTTTGACATAACACAAATGAAAAGTCATTAAGCCCTTAATCATGAGATAAAAAGGCTAGACTACCAACAGGCAATTAAAACATCATCTTCCTAAACAACATGGCATTTACAGGCAAAATACGCTATTTCTTCCTGTTGAAAATACAGCATCTCCATGGTTTAGGTACTTAGCTCAGATCTGCTTATCTCACTGTGCTGTGACCTTTCTCAGAGGTAGCACTGAGGGAAGGTGCCAAGTGCCAGATGACCACCTGCCGTGTGCTTCCTAAGTCTCCCAGAACAAAGCTGCCTGGTCATGTCAAGCCAACAGCTCTCAGCTGAGACCTAGTAGGTCTATCCCTGCAGAGGCAGCTGATCTCTGTCCTAAAATAAATTGTCATCATCCATTGTGCTCTGTATATGGATTTACTTCTCTGTTCTGAGTCTGAGACCACACTCCCATCCTTGCCTTCTGGAATGATCTTTTTGCTCATGCCCTTCTGTTTGGATTTTAACCCCAGCTGCCTTCCCTGAAATTTGCTCCCTCCTCACTGCTAAGAACTTCCAACTCTGAACTTAGCTTGTCCCTGTGATATGCGGTGCCCACATGCCCATCCTTGAAGAACCCAATTTCCTAATGGGACTGTGGCTTGTACAGTATTTGACAACCTAGAAAAGACGAGGTCTTATGCCCACCGGAACTAACCATTAATGAGTGACTTGCTGACTGACACTTTCAGGATCAGAATGATTTCTGTAGACTGCTGTGTCACTGTTAAGTATGTGATGGAAGAAGGAAGTCTTCACGCAAAGAGACAAATGCGGAACTTGAGTAAGGAGTTTTGTGGTGTTCTTGCCTGGCTCTGTTGTTTAGAAATGCTCTATAGGGGAGCAGGAGGCTCTGGCCCTATAAGGGTTAGACAGTGTATTAGTGACCTGCTGTAACAAACTATAACAATCTGAGTGGCTTTAAGCAGCATAAATTTATTCCTTCACTGTTCTGGAGCCCAGAAGTCTGAATTGAGAGTTTTGGCAAGAACATTTTCTCTCTGAATCCTCTAGGGGAGGATTTTTCCAGTTTCTCACAACCCCAGACATTCATTGGCTAGTGTGGTATAAATCCAATCTCTGCCTCTGTGGTCACACGGCACTCTTTCTTTTCTTTTTATGAGGACACCAGTCATGTTGGATTAAGGACCCACCCTCCTCCAGTGTATGACCTCTTCTTAACTGATTACATTTTCAAGGACACAATTTTCAAATAAGGTCATCTTTTGGGGACTGGGGGTTAGGACTTCAACATATATTTTTGAGGGAGACAATTCAGACCATAAAAGGAAAGTAAAGCAAATGAGGTAAAGCCAATGCTTTGTTTGCAGATTCAATACACAGGAGTATTCTTCACATCTACGCTGATGCAAGATTTATTATTCCATTTTTCTCGAAACACTCAGTCCTCTTATTCTATATTTTTTTCTCCATGCTTATAGAGAAATATTTCATTTTATTTTTATTGCTACCATTAGAAATACTATACTATAAAAAAATTGCAAATGCTGTAATGAATGGCAACTAACATTTGGTGTTAGGGAGCTGTTGGGGTGTAGAGAAGATTTTAGCAAATTGAAGTATGCATATATATTTAAAGGACAAATTGCTACTCAGCTCCTGCAGATCTCTGCTAAAAATAAACATGGGCCCAGTGGATGTTTCCTCCTGTAAATGCATTATATAATCCTACTCTGAGGAACTCAGGCATCTGATACATGTCACTTCCAGGCAGAGGCTGTAAGAAGCAGCGTGCATGGTTCTGTATGTTCTCTTTTTCCTTCTTTTCAAATCATGGGAACATGTTTTAGAAAAGAGCCTCTGACAGTCTCCTTGAGTGATAGAATAAGCAGAGGCCCTTTCAGCACTTTATAGATAAATAGCATGAGTACGAAATACATTTTTTATAAAAAAATGTGAGAGTTTGGGGGTCAAGATGGGCTTCCAAATAGCCCATCTTGACGGACTGATATAAACAAAAAATTTGCATTTTCATGTGAAATAGCCTAATTTTTTGCATATTTCAATTAAAAAATTTTTAAACAATGTTTATTTTTTAATGAAGGCAACACATACTGGTTAAAAAACATCACAGGGTATAGAAAGTTTATCATCAAATAGAGAAATAGCTTATCCCACTCCCTGCCACTCCTGAATCCTATTCCCTAAAGGGGATCATTTTCAACAGGTTTGCTGTACACTGTCCCCCTAGGGGTGCCCTTGACATTATCCTGTGTTAGAGTCCCTCTATCCTGGGTGTCATGGCCTTCTGTATCTGGTTTCCCCCTTTGCTGTGCTGAAGTACAGCTGCCACTGGCTTCTAAAGAAAGAGTATGTGGAAGGTAACATTTTTGTCTTTGCATGTTTGGAAATTTCTACATTCACACTTATTTAATAGTTTGGCTGGGTAAAGAATTTACGTGTGAAAAATAATTTTCACTCAGAATTTTGAAGGTATTCCTCCATTGGATTTTAGCATCCAATATTGTTATTAGAACTCTAAAGCAATTCTGATTTCCTGATCCTTTGACTAGGTTTAGTTTCTCATCTCTAAAGGCTCTTTGTCCTGGATGTTCTGAAAGTTCATGATGAAATGTCTGAGACTTGGGACTTTTTTCATCCATTGTGTTAGGCACCTGGTGGGGCCTTCATCTAACGACTCTTGAATGAAAAAATTTTCTATATTAATACCTTCAGAGTTTTTTTTTTTCTGAAATATCTGTTGGTTGAATAGGATTTTCTTATTTCTCTCCTTTCGCCTATCTCTGTATGTTTTTGTTTTGCTTGCTGGGAGATTTCCTGGTTTTACTTTCCATCTCTTGTACAGATTTAAAAAACAATTTCATCGCTATTTTAAAATTTCTGATTGCTTCCTTGATCTCTGAATTTCTATTTTATAGTAATCTTTCACCTTTCTGTTTCTTTAAAGTTTTCTTTTGCTCCTTCCATTGAATTTGTGTTTTAGAGTTCCTTCTTTTTTTATATATATATTTTCTTATTTTGGTTTCTTGCATGTTAAAAGATTTCTCAAATGCCTGGTGCTTCTTGACTGTAGATACATAAAGGGAGACATAAAAAAAGGCTGTCGGTAAGCTCTATGTGCAAGGACAGGGTTGAGGGACTGGTGGATTTGCTATGGCTTTTTTGGGCAGCAACTGTGTAGGGTTTTGTTTTGCTTTTGTTTTTAGCTATCAAATATCGATATCATTAGTCTTTCCTTCGGGATGGTTCAGGTTCTCAGAAAAGGCTTCCTAGCTGTATAGTCTGGCTGCTGGTGCTCTAGGAGATAGGGAGGAGAAGAGGGTGTTGGGCTTCTTAATAGTTCTGTATACAGACTTTCAGTTAATCCCCTTGCCTCAGCCCTCTACTGTATGTGATGTCCCTGAGTCTGGGGTGGCTCAGATTCAATTGTTCAAGAGGGTGAGGGTGGGCATGGGGAATCGCCTGGCCACACAGACTGGGAACGAGGTCTCGAGAGCCCCCCTGCTCCTTTACGGAGTTTCCACCCATCCTGCATTTGGCCCTCAAGTGCACTCTGAATTTGTGTCACCTCTGTGTTCTAAGACTTATTTCCAAAGGGTGGATTCACAGCTTCTCGTACTATTGCTCTCTGGAGGTACTTAAGTTTCACCTTTATCTTTGCTAAGTCAGTTACCACTCATTAGTTCACTTTCTGTCTTCCAAAATTTTGTTTGCATCTCTTGTTCTCTGCCACCTCTCTTCCTGTTCTCTTTATCATTGGGAGCACATACTATTTTTGTTACCCTTTACTATTCATTTAATGACATTTCATGAGGGAATGGAAATAACTATGTGTTTGATCTACTGTGTTTAATTCTAATTGTAATTAAAAGCAAAACAAAGCAAAACAATTGTAGGCTGTCTGGACCTCTTTATCTTATGAGCTGTTAGTTTGTGTTATCAGGTCTAAATTAATCTTTTGTTTTGATTAAATTTTATCTCTGATAAACATGACTCTAGGCAAGTAACACAAATCAGAGTTCAGAGATTTCAATATATATTTTTTTAAGACAAAAGCAAATTCATTGAGGTATGAAAAGAAAAAAGAGGTGGCTGTCAATATTCTTGAAACATTTATTTATATGGGTTGTCTGTTTTCTCCACTAATTTTTATTTTAATGTCTTACGCAAACACACCCACCAGGTAAAGAATCTTCAGTCATGACGTCAATGACTTTGGCATTCAGAAATAAATCAACAATGTGTCAGCATCACTCGTGTGCCTGGTATAATTGGTACCAATCAGATCCCATAGCAACGGATGCTTTCCGTTGAAAATCTCTATACATCCAAGTGATTAAAAAGATTTAGCCAATACTCATTTTGTTTCTGCGTTGGTGGAAGTTCACGGTAATGGAATCTGACTGGTTTAATGTTAATGAATTACTCTCTGTGGCTAGGTGTCTGCCTTTTGTTGTAAACTCCAAAAGCTGTAAACTTACAGCTATGTTTACTGTTTAGCAGTTTAGCAGATGCTTTGCCTCACCACTTGTCTTTCAGTGCAGAAGATATATTTCATTGCAAAATTAAATTGGTATGGTCTAATTAACTGAGTATCTGGATAAATTCTTCCCCCTTTCTCCTTCTATTCCATAATCCTATTCAAAACCAGATCCCAGAAGGAGAAACAGCATGTTTTCACCAGCTCAGCAAACCTTTTATGAGGCAATTCTTTCATTCCAGGCTTTGCTATATTAACAGAGGCAAGAATGTGAATGGTGACTCTTCAGTGGCCAAGAGAGTCCAATTTGCTCTCATGTCACACTGTGTAAGGTCCCAGGGATCCCACTTCATCAGGATTCTGTCTAAGGAGAGGTCCTTAAACACACTATGTTGTGGGGTATGAGCAACTATCCCAATTTGCCTAGAACCAAGAGGTTTTTCAGGATGCAATGCTAAAACTCGGAAAGTCTCTGGGAAAACAGGAAGTTAATCACCTTAGTTGTCTGAGGTTAGGGATCATGTGACATCTTATAGGATTAAGACTTATCTGAGCTACCTCCAAATTAGACAAAGAAATGCTGGTCATAACTAGAGAGACGCATATACTAAGCACAGGGATGCTGAAGACCAGGCTGGACGCTGCTTAATGTGCCATTCAATCTGGGCAACTAGTCAACCTGGATCACTGGGTAACTCCAGCAGTTTCCCTTGCTGACAGAGCTCTGCACCCCAGCAGCTCTTGCTTACTTTGGTTTTCTACAATAAGCTCCCTGTTTGTTTACAGGATGTGCTGGGTGGCTCTGGTTATCTTTCAAAGAAAGAGCTGTGGCACCAATGACAGGAATAAGAATAAAGAATTTAAGACAACCTGTTATGAATTTTCATCCATATATTTTGATAGACTTGAGCACTCTGAGAACCATGTACTTATTGAGAAAGAAAAAAAGTGAAGAAAAAAATGGCATGGCTCTCCTGCCCCTGGTCCTTTCCCCCTCACCTATCCTACCCCCATCCTCTACATTTGGTCCCCAGGCAGGAAATTCTGTCAGTCTGCACCTTTCCTCGGGATGGATGCAGCTCACTGCCAATGTCACCAAACTGACCGCCTTGAGCTCCCCTTCAGCAGCTAGTTCTAGCCCAGGGAAGTCCTAGGGACCAAGGTGGGGCTCAAGGCACCCTCTAAACATGTACCCCTACCTGAGACCTGGACTGCTGTCCACCAGAGCAGGGGGCCACTTCTGATGAGGTGGTTTTGCTCTCATTAAATTAGTTTCTCCTAAGACCCACTCAGAGACAAGGACTTTATTATTGGCTCAAGTACTCTATCTTACTTCGGGTATACACCTAGGAAGTAAAACATTCTTATGACCAGGTCATGTGAACCAGCCCCAAATGCCCTCTTATTGTAATAATCCAAAATATGATAAGCATGTCCCATTCTTTCTTATTTCAAATTGTGACAATCACAAATAGAACTTTATAAATCACCTGTATGGAGATAAACCCTCCACTCTCCTCTGTATTACTGTAATTAATGCATTTTCTATTATTTGATCTGTTAGCTAAAGGGGGAAATAGGACAAACATCAATTGAGCACTTATTACATGCCAAGTACTATGCTAAATAATGCACATGATTTAAACAACATAACTTTCCAGTTATGTTGGAATTCATAGCTCAATCTCGTATGAGCAGTTGAGTGATTTGCCTAAGGCCACCCACCTAGTAACAGAAGAGTTATGTTTCCACCTCTCATAAGCCCGACACAAAGCTCATGGTTTTTCATCTTTAGCATGCTCAGTGGTGGTAGGCTTTTTCCTTTTTGTCTTCCTACATGTCCCCAACACATATTATGTGAGGAGAATAGGATCCTTCTCAAACAGAAGTATGAAAGAAAGGAGGAAGGGAGTGAGAAGATGGTAACCAACTTTTCTGCTGTTGCTGATTCCTTAGATCAATTAGTCAATATTACTCTCTGTCTCTCTCTCTCTCTTCCCGATGTCTTTTTCTGTATTATTCAAAGTCAAGCTTTCAGGCTGGATACAAATTCTGGCTAGACTGTGATACTCATCTGTTCTAATTTCTTCATATTTATCTAGTCCATTTTCTTGCTCATTTTGTGTTTTGTAGGTTTGCCCTCTTTCCTTTATGTTGAGCTACCAGTTGGTACAGGGAGTTTCAGTGTTCCCTAGAATTCCTGAGTAACTCCCTAGTCCCTTCCTCATTGATTTTTTTTTTTTTTTGGCATAAAAATCAACTATGACCTGGAGGAAGTATTAAGTGAAAGAATTGGAAAATTTGTAATAGTAGTGGGGTTTTTGGCTCTTTATTTAAAAGGCACAGAAATTCTAGGCAAAATCTAAGCTCATGTTGTGATATGGGGAAGGGTGACCTGGAGGAGAAAATCACTGTCCAGGAACAGGTCAAAGAGCTGAGATGTCAACAGTTGGGGTAGCTCATCCACATGCTACCGATGTTATTTGAAATAGAGTCTATATAAAAACTTCAACCAAATATCTCAAACTCTTCTTCCTCTAGGACACAAATTACCTCCTTTGAGTCAGGTTGACATGCCAGGAGCACCCCATGCAGCTCTGTCATGCCTCTGTGTCAGCACTTACTGCTCAAATGGTCATTGACCTTTTACACGTTGGTGAAGGCTGTGAGAGTAAGGACTGCGTTGTGCCTCGGCTCTAGCAGAGGGGATGGCGCACAGAAGTACTTGTCAAATGTTTTTGAATGAATGAATTCAACTATCACAAGTAGGCTAAGTTTCAGGCGTGGCTTGATGAAGGAACTCAACTTTAACTGGAACTTATTTTTTCTCTTTCCATTTCTTGCCTCAGCTTTCTTTGGCTTGGCCCTATTCTTAGACATCTCCCTTTTTGTGCTATAGAAGTGGAGCCAGACCTTCACTGCACAGTCCATCGTCTCTATAATTGGGTGTATGAACCCCACAGCATGCAAAATATGATCCAAAGCATCTGAGCCAAGAGTGGAAAAAGCATGGTTACCCAGAGGGAAATCAAGGTATAGTTATCAAAAGAAGGGTGAATGGATTCCAGGTGGCGGGAAAAACAGATATCTACTACAAAAGGGAACAACAATTATTTCTCTTGTGAGACTAAGAGATATACCACCACCACCACCTCCAAGACATGTGGAAATTGGATCTTGTTTGCTCTTCAGGGCTTGGAGTCATCACCTGGATGTTTTTGAGTAAAGATCACCTGCCTTTGTCCCTGATGACCTGTTCACTTTGACTTCCGAGACTCTCAGGATAGCTGAACTGCAGGTTTGGAGATTGCTGGCTGTGGGTCACACTCCTCCCTTCTGGGAGCCCTTTGAGCTGTGAAAGCAGGGGCACCATGGCTGCCATAGGCAGTCTCTAAATTGGGAATCCGCTCGAGATGTGCTGATGGGAACCTGACAGTGACTTCCAAATGAAGCTAGATTTACAGAGCTTCCAGAAAACAGCCTTGCTGCTGAAAGCAACTGCTTTGGGAGAGAAAGGAAGAGAAAGGCATAAGGAGTTGGGGGCAGTAGTATGTGCAGAGTGAGACTGAGAATCACTGAAAGCCATAGGTGAAGAGGAAGATCCACAGTGGATTTCAAGATGACAAGAAAAAAGGAAGGTCTTGCTGGTTAGTGTTACTTACATCTTGGAAGCCAGAGGCTAAATCTGCTCATGGCATTCAGCCATGCATAGTGACCTTATAATTGGAATACATAACAAAATATAAAAAGCCTCAATAGCAGAAAAATAACAAAATCTACTTTAGAAGAACTTAAATCTTGGAACAGAAAAAAATTAAAGTGATAGACAAGTTATTACAGAGAACAGACATGAGCACACTACCTTAATCTCCCCTAGGCTTTGGGCCATTTTAATTCTCTTCCAACTTACAAATTACTTTAACATTTCTAAGGGACACAGATGTGTCTTAAATTGATAAGTGGAGTGTCAAGCATCACTTCCAGTAACAGGAAAAGAATCCACAGTCTTTAATTTTTACGTCTAATTGACTTCAGTTCAGGTGTAGTCAAATGTATATTATTTCTTAATTTGACACCTTCCACTTAAAAGGTCTTATTTTATATGTGTCAGAGTCACAGGTGTGAAATTAGTCGCTGGGAAGGCTAACTGTTCCAGATTCTTTTGACCTTATGGCTGGAAGGAATTTAATTGTAACCTCATAAAAAAAAGGAATTCTGGCCACTAGGGAAGATGATTACATGGTCATTGACAATGTGAACTTGAATGGCTACATTAGCTCTTTAATTATAATGAATCAAGAAGAAACGTTCAAGGTTGGAAAGGAGGCACTTGGTAGGGGATAATGATGGGTACTTATGCAAATAGTATCAACACTGACAGAAGGAAGAGGCTGGAGCTTCTTTGGGCCAGTTTGGAGACTTCAGCCAACAGGAGAAGTTCAAGACCCACAAAAATTTCAGCATTTGTATTTAAAACTACCCTGTAAAGTGACACATTTCTATTCAATAAATCTCATGCTGGGGTTTTCCTTTTTTAGGAAAGTGGCTCTGTTGTCTTTTCCTCCTAGAATTTTTCATGCTAACTTTGTGTTAATTTCCCCAAATGTGAATGGAGGGGAAAGGAAAATAAAATACCTGAGACCAATACAGTATATCAAAAGCTCCCAGTAACCAAGTTTTCTTTATATAAATTCTCACTAGTAAAAAAAAAAAATTATTTTTATTTATTTTTATTCCCAGCTCTGGCTTCAACTTCTATTATCTCAAAACACTCAGGGCTGTTCTTTTAATGCATAGAACACAGTCATTAAGACTAGATAAATAAATTAATGATTGAAGGAATGGATGATTATGGGAACACGAATGTTGTAAAGGGGAAATAAAAGCAACTCAAAATGGAATTAAGGGAAACAGCTTCAGTATTAGATCTCGATTTACATACCGTTTATAACACTAAAAATAGATGTATTTCTTGGAATTCTTTAAAGAAATTCTATTGAGAACACTTGTGAGATAATCATTTTTAGTCAGAGATTGCTTAATTAAGGTAAGGATATATAAACAGCTTTTACCACCCATAGGCAAAGTATTGTTGTTTGTCAGAATAATGAAATTAGTTTCTGTTTATAGAAAACCAGACGGTCCTCATTGGAGTTCCTTCGTCTCAATAATGAAAAAAAAAGTCCCTATGAAAAATGTGTTTTCTTACAATGTAGAATCACCATCTTGGGTGGCATGTTTAGGGGAAGAGAATGGTTATTCTTCACTCCTAATGCTTCCTTCCATGTGGATAGAACTTCTGTTACAATAATTTACCTCTGCCTCTCTTTTTACTTCTCTCTAGGCAAAGAGGTTTTATTTGATATGTCAATTTGGAAGAAGATGCTGAGCCTTACCCTCTTCTCCAGTGCTACCCTGCCCACAAGAAGCCCATATTATTTGTTCTTCTAGGTCGGTGGTTCTCAAAGTGTGTTCTTATACCAGAAGCACCAGCCTCACCTGGGAGACTTGTGAGAATTTGTCATAGAAACGAGCCAAAGATGGCCCGATTGCTTACTCCCTCACAGGAGGCCAGGAGCAATGAGCTCAGAAGCCCAGCAGTGCCAAGCTCAATTTTTCCACGTCCAATTGTTTAAAATATGCCCAGGTAGGTAGATTCTTAGTCATTTAGAGCCTGTTTGCTTTGCAGACCCTGTGAAACTGCACCTAGCGACTACTAGCAATGGATAAGAGAAATCCTGTGGCTATAAATAAGACTCTAAACTGCTATTGCCCTTAGGAGCTTATTGACCCGGAGACTTCCTCCTGGGCTGCTGATGGCACAGCCTGGGAATTGTGATCCTTCTCTCTGACTCCCTTTCTCCCCTGAAAGTTCTCCTGTCCTGCCCTTCTGGATGGTCTCATGCTATGAGGGACTTCTCCACGAGCAATCTCTTCAAAACATTGCCCAAATAAATCTTGCTATATGTGGCACCATCTCATGGTGGCACATATTTTTTGTTCATCAGCCCCTGAACCCTTAGAACTCACTACAGAATTGCAAATTTTCAGGTTCTAGCTCAGACCTACTGTAGAATCAGAAACTTCTCCATGGGGCCCAGTAATCTGTATTTTAATAGGCCCTTCAGATGATTCTACTGCCTGTTGAAGTTTGAAAACCACTACCTTAAGTTTTACAGGGGCAGGACACTGCTGGGGAGGCCTACAGTTCTCCAGCATACCTGGTATGACTTGGTAGGTAAGTTTTTATATTATGCGTCAGTTGTTGTGTAACAAATCATTCCTAATATCCAAATTGGGAAAGAAGTCAAACTATTGCTTTTCACTGCTGATATGATCTTGTATCTAGAAAACCCCAAAGACTCCACCAAAAGACTCCTGGAATTGATAAATAAATTCAGCAATGTCTCAAGTTATAAAATCAATGTAACAAATCAGTAGCATTTCTATATACCAATAACAGTCAAGCAGAGAGTCAAATCAAAGACTCAATACCATTCACAATAGCTACAAAGAAAATAAAATATGTAGGAATATATTTAACCAAGGAGGTGAAAAATTTCTACAAGGAGAACTATGAAACACTGAGGGAAGAAATTGCAGAGGACACAAACAAATGAAAACACATATCTTGCTCATGGATCAGTAGAATCAACATTAAAATGTCCATACTACCTAAAGTGATTTTTAGATTCACTGCAGTCTCCATCAAAATACCAATGGCATATTTCACAGATCTAGAAAAAATAATTCTATGCTTTGTTTGGAGCCAGAAAAGAGCTTGAATAGCCAAAGCAATCCTAAGCAAAAAACAAATCTGGAGGCATCACATTACCAGACTTTAAAGTATATTTCAAGGACGTAGTAACCAAAACAGCATGGTATTGGTACAAAAACAGAGATATATATATCAGTGGAACAGAATAGAGAAACCAGATTTAAAACCATCTACCTATAGCCAACTTTTCTTTGACAAAGCAGACAACAATGTACACTGGGGAAAAGAAGCCCTATTCAATAAATGGTGCTGGGATAATTGGATAGCCACATGCAGGAGAATGAAACAGGACCACTATCTCTTATAATGTACAGAAACTAATTCAAGATGGATGAAAGACTTAAATGTAAGGTTTGAAACTATAAAAATTCTAGAAGAAAATGTATGAAAAACTCTTCTAAATTTTGGCCTAGGCAAAGAATTTATGACTAAGACCACAAAGGCAATTACAGCAACAACAAAAATAAATAAATAGAATTTGATTAAATTAAAAAGCTTCTGCACAGCAAAGGAAAAAATTAATAGAACAGACAACCTATAGAATGGGAGAGAATGTTCATAATCTGCACTGTGATAAAGAACTAATACTCAGAATCTGCAAGGAACTCAAATCAGCAAGAAACAAACAAACAAACCCATTGAAATTGGGCAAAAGACATGAATAGAAGTTTTTCAAAAGAAGATAGACAAATGGCCAACAAACATGAAAAAATGCTTAACATCACTAATCATCAGGGAAATGCAAGTTAAAACCACAATGCGATATCACCTTATCCCTGTTAGAATGGCTTTTATTAAAAAGTGCAAAAACAATAGATGCTGGCATGGATGCAGACAGAAAGGAACACTTATACACTATTGGTGGGACTGCAAATTAGTCCAACTTATTTTCAACCCATTACCGCCTGTTTCCACTCTCCACCGAACCCTTTTTATACACTTTCTCCTCTTTCTGAAATGCTTTTTGTCTCATCCTGTTCACTTGAGGCGCTTTGGTTTGTTCTTCAGGCCTTGGTTTAGATGTTACCTTTTTTGGATGTTACTTTCTGGGACTTCCAAGTTTGGGGTGGAAGACTTTCTATGATTTCCCTTAGTACTGGGCAGTTAACTAATCGTAGCATTTACCAATATTGAAATGACAATTTAGTGAAGTTTCTCCTTTATTGTTATTTTATGCCCAGCCTCTCTGCCATATGTTCAGCACTTGATACCATTTTTGGAATGAATGAATGCTTTTATACTTATTAATATTATTTAATACGTCTTTTGCTTATACTTTCAGTAGAGGATTGTCTCATTGTTTGGCTTTATATTCTCTCTCTTCCCTCCCTTCCTCTCACCCCTGTATCTCCTCTCCTCTCCTTTTTCTCACTTCCTTTCTTCTCTTCATCCTTTCCCAAACATTTGTTGAATTCTTACTGTACACAGTAAGTGCTTTTATAACTTCTTTCTACCATTTTTTCACATCTTCCGTACTAGATTTCTCTACTTGCTGTTGTTTTTTATTTTTGCCATGAATGTGGATAATTTTCAAGATCCTTCTAAACTTTGTCTAACCTTGTAATGAATTTAGTGGACAAATGCTTTGTGTGGAATCAGAGATGTGGTGCACTTGACCAATGGTGCTGCACATGTCTTGCTTTGTTCTCTTCCTTAAACATATAAACACACCTAGGTGAACAGGTCTACTGGGTTCCTTATAGAGCTGTTGGCCCCAACCGCAGGCAGTGGATCGTTGGGAACCAGGCCGCATATCACCACTTGAGGCCCTGGCCTCCCCCTATACACTGCTGGTGGAAAAATTATCTTCCATGAAACTTAGGAACCAGGCCTCACAGCAGGAGGTGAGCTGCAAGCGAGCAAGGGAAGCTTCATTTATATGTATAGTCACTCCCCACTGCTGTCATCGCTGCCTCAGCTTGTCCCCCAACCCCCACCTGTGGAAAAATTATCTTCCATAAAATTGGTCCCTGGTGCCAAAAAATGTTGGCAACTGCTGTTAGAGAGAACTATCTTTATGAGGAAAAGAACACCAAAGTTATCTGTAGTACTTCACAGTGTGTAGACATTAATGTAGCTGGCTCTAATCACAAATCATGGAGACCTATATGACAGTAGTGTCCTGGCAAATTGGCTGTTTGAAAAAAAAAAAAAGAAGCTCTGAAGTATAGCATTTGTCAGTATTCATGGTATAAATACCCCTGCCATGGTTGATTTCCAGCTACCAGTATGACATCATTGAATACAGAGTTGGGAAATGATGGACAGAAATTGGTTCTTGTAAACTGGTACCAGCTGGCTCCAGCACATCACTGGTTTATCAGGGGACATAGGCTTTCAAGAAGGGGTGCAGGACAGCTACTGTCAGATTGCCCAAAGTCTTGCTCCCCTTTTCTGAAATTTCCCTTACCCACTGCAGTGTTGTCAGCTGGATTGTTCTGATTAAATAGGAGGAACTTGACTCAAGCTAGGCTGAGCAAAGTACTTCCTAGAAAACTTAAATTTGGAATTGGTTTGGCTGGTTTCATGAACAGAGGAGACATTTCAGGAGTTACTACAATGGTCACTTCCTTCACATGACTGAGAGCTGAATAAGCCCATCTACAGCAAGAGAGAAGTAGCAACAGGAGATGGAAAGAAGGGAATGTCTGGGTTTCTACAGCTCTCAAGCAGTGTCCTTGGCTATGGGTCTGCGAGACTCCCTTACCCTCTTGACTTAAGCTAGCTCCATGTTATTTGAAAATCAAGATCTTCGTAGCACAAAAAATTTGGCTGAAAAACAATCTACCATACCTTTCTTTTCTATATTTGTCCTCCTAACCATCTATCCAGAAATTAACCTCTGAAATAATAAGTTCTTGGTTGTATGTTTAAGAGAAGGAATAGCTCTTACATCTGTAAATTTCTCTTTCAGGACAACTTCCAATGTGCTAGTGGTTTTGGAAGCATATTTCCTGGAACCCTAGGGTCCCTGTGAACTGTCTTAGGAACTAGAAGGACAAGTACAGTGGGCAGAGGTCCAGACTCCAACTGTAACATCGATGGAGCAGCTCTGGCTTATCTACTTTAAATGTTTTTGTTCCATCTATAATTGTATCTGCATAATTTCCCCTGCTGAAGGCTTAGAATTGTGAAGAGGTCATCTTGCCTTCAGTGTCCTAGGTACTTCCTACAGCTGTCCTCCTTGCTGGCATCTGGCGTCACATACTCCTTCAATCTTCCTGCCACTGCCAGCTACAGAAGCAGCTCTTGGGAAAGGATGGATAACAGAATGCATGCGTGTATAGCTGACCAGTAAGACCAAAGGCATCATGTGTCTGATACTATCTCAGTGGAGGACGATTTAAAACCAAGGGAAGAAGCTCTATTGTGGAATTTCAACCATTATCCAAGAGGCAGATGTGGTTAAGAGGGAGATGTTTTTCTGGAACTTTTGTAATTTATCATCTAGGTAATTAACTCTTCTGGGGCATCATGAGATCTGTTCTGGAGTGAAGGGCATGATTTCTTCTCCCACATTTCAAACCCATATTCAGGAGCTGGGTTTGAAATGGATCGGTATCTTCAGTTTTTACTCTGGTTTCACTTAGACAAAGTACTTGCATTATTAGTACTAACATTTGCTTTTTAAAAAAAGTTTTGTTTTTCAATAGCAAATATGAACAACTATGCTGAGCTGGGGTATGTCTCTAATTGCTTTTTTGAAAAACAATCCTTGATGTTTAGCTAGTACTTCTCTTGGCTTGAGATTTGAGAATGTTTTCTAATAAGCCTCACAGGTCTCTAAGTGTAGGTGGCACGTCAAAGTCACAGCACTAGGAAGATGGACAAGTGAATTGGGGGAAAAAAAAAACAAAACTCAAAACCTGAAGATACTCCTGAGCACAATCATTTATATAAATTTGTAAAGCACTGTGCCTCACTGTGGAGGGCAGACAAAGGTGTAGAATACACATTGGCTGAGGAGTTCTAACATGCCTCAGGCTTCAAATAGGATAAAACACATTCCTCTAAGACCTCCAGGCGAGAAAGAAGTGTGATATTTTCCACACATGTATAAAGTGTGGAAATTACCTGGATTCCCATGAGTTTTCTTACTGGCCTTAGGAAATGTAATTACATATGATAGGATTTTGTGACAAGCCCATTCACTTTATGTGTTCACTGTAACCCCTAGATTTTATTATGTGTAACCTAATTAACAGAATATAGAACAGATTTTCGGTTAGTACACTAAAGGAAATTGCTAGTTGAATACTTCAAACTTTTAGGGATAAATAGAAAAGGTGGGTGGTTTTGTTGCTAAATAAATATGTAATGGAAAATAACTTGCACTCTTTCTTTTGTTTTGTTTTGTCTTTTGTTTGCCATAGAATCATTTAGCTGTGACATTTTGCTATGGCTTTTATTTACTGGTAATCACTCTTAACTGGAAAATTTATATATAAGTTTCATTTTAATAAAATGTTCTCTTTGGTAAAGTTCTCTTGTTTGCTTATCTTAAATTTATAGGCCAAATTTTGTTCAGTTAATAATCATCATTTTGTTTTTCTCACATTTCCTTAAGTAAGGTTTTCTTTCAGATTTCCTTTTATAGCTTTTTTAATGTCACTGATTTACTAGAGTATCTGTTATCTGGTGTTGTGATTTGACCTTAGAAAGTTTTTTTTGCAGTAATGGAACTTTCCATTATCATCTTTTTTTTTTTTTTTTTTAAATCATTCCCCGTTTCCCCACCACTGAGTGCAATTTTATCATACATGGATGACTATATGTTTTAGGATTTGACACCTCCTCTCACAAGATTTTGGAAGACTACAACAGCTAAAATTGCTTAACATATAAAATGTTTGTCATGGTCAGAGATTTCTATTTTTTTTTTTTTATAAAGTCAACTAACATGTCAACTAAGCATTTTTCCCTGCCTCTGAGGTGGAAAATAGCTACCCAGATGAGCGAGAATGGGTCATTTACTGAATATCTACTGAGTGCTACTGGAATAAAAAACATATATGCCATTTCCTTTACTCTTTATAATGAATGTGAAGTAGCAATATCCTCAATTCATTCATGAGGGGTCTTAAGTGTGTATCAAGTAGATCACACAAATTTCACAGGGCTGCGTGTGTTTTTGCATGTTTCTATATACACTTAAAAGCTATTAAAGAGAGAGGTAAGTTTTAGGCAGACTCAATCAGTATTTCTGACAGCCTGATGTTCTGGCTGCTGCATTATCTCTCAAATGCCTTCTAAATATTGGTGGTAGCTTTGATTTGTTCCTTTCTCTTGGGAAGGATGGCTGGGGTACATTCAATTAATATAAACTTTTCATAGACAGTTGCTATTTGTTAATATTTCCCCGCCTAATTTTTCCAGTAGCAGAGATTTGTAGATCTGACAATCGAGGACTGACTAGGCCTGACTTGTTTACAGGCATATCAACCATTTATTTGTGTAAATAACAAGTATTTACAGTGAACTGACTGCGTGTAAAGTTATTTGTTATTTCTACCTTTCTGCTGTCACTGAAAAGACAATGGATCCCAATTGGAAAAACCAAGAGATAGGTAAATTTCTCTAAAAAGAAAAGAGATTTAGGGAGATGGGGGAATGGAAGAAGACAATAAGATGAAGGTTGGAGGGTGCCTGGTGGAAACAGTCTAGACTTGGTGGCTGGGGGTTGCCAGGGCTTTTTGGAGGAAGATCCAGGGTAGCCATTACTAGTCCCTTCCAATAGCTGAAAAAACTGATTTTGCCCACGGGTTACAGTTACATCTGTATAAATCCCCGTGCCATTGTGGTAGGGTGTGTGTGTGGGACATAAAGGTGAATGTTGGATAGAGATGTCCTCTTCTGAACCACAGTATGATATGTTTAAAGAGTATTTAAGTTTTATTATATCAAATAGCATATAAACTCTGTGTTTTACCACAAACTCAATAATGAAATATTGATATCTCATTGTGCAGGAGAAAGCTATTCTATGGTGTGTATGAATATATTTCTTGTTAATGAATTGGTGTTTCGAAGATTTTTGGATTGTGTCAAGTTCTGAGTCCTGCTTTAGGGTGGTAATGGACAAGAAATGAAGCTTTTAGAATTAAAATGTTTGCAAGGGCTTGAATTCAGGACTGCTGACCCTGAGGCTGATGTTCTTAAAGGCTGTGTTTAGTCCAGGGTACACTAATAAGGGCTCCCTACTGGTTTCCTATCAGAAGCACCCCAATCACTCAGGCAGCCCCAAGGACATCATGGCCACACATTAGGAGGTCCCAGTGCTGACAGGAGCAATTATGGGAGGAAGAGACTGCAATTGTTAATTAAAAAAAAAAAATTGACTAAGCAGTTCATGTTCTTTTGTGTTATTCATAAGAAATTCAACTGTATTTTTTAGGTGCTTTTCATGTTAAGATGTCCTAACTATCAACCAATCAACTACAAAGATTCATTGAGTGGGAAAAGAATGACTGTAGATAATCTTATTATCATAGTCCCAGGTAACATTGAGACTTTTTCTTAAGAATTGAAATATGAGTTGAAATATAATTTCCCAAGCTGCACTCACAGCTGCATGTTCCTTGAGTATAGCTAAAAAAACAAAACAAAAAACAAAAACCATTTATCTGCAATAATTAGCTCCTTGCAATTCACTATATGACCCACTCACAAGCAGCACCGGCTTCTCCTGGCACCTTGTTAGAAATGTAGGGTCTCAGGCCCCACCCAAACCTTCTGAATTAAAATCTGCATTTTAACAAGGTTCACAGGTGATTCATACACACATTATAGTTTGAGAAGCACTGCTCTAAGGCAATTTTAGGCTCTGAGGTGGATTAAAAAACACGGGGAATGTTTTCACCCTGCCTGAGCTTGCATGTAATGGCAATTAGCTGAAAGCATGTGAACTGACAATTAACAAAAGCATTAAGAGTTTCATGCCAAGCCAGTGGTACCCACTGAAAAGGCTATAAATGTTGGGAGGAAAGAGCAATTGCAGCCAATCAGGTCTACCAGGGAAGATTCAAGCCTGCGGTCTTCTGGTATTTCAAGTTCTAACTTCTAGCACCTGTCATAGACTCCTGCAGCCCTAGGTGGCAGTGTGGTATAGTAAAAATCAGATTGTAACAGGTCCCTGGTGTGATTCCTTTCAGTAGTCCTGTGACCTTGGGAAATCACTTAATAATCCCCCCTAAGCCTCAGTTTCCGGAGGAATGAAATAAAATATACCTTCCTCACAGGGTTGTTAAAAGGATTAAAAGCAAAATACATATAATGCCTAACACATATTAGGTTCTCAATTTCTTCCTTTGCTGTCTCCCCCTTGTCTAATTTACAGTTAACTGAATTTATAGTTACAATGAAGCTGTACTATCTACTGATACTCAAAGAATGTTCACATGTTTTACTGAAGCAAAGAAGTCTGAAAGAAGTTGTCAACAGTGGCTAGCTTGACAGACAGCTAAATTCCTAGCAAGTGGTGCTTCCAAGCAGCTTCCCCACTCTGTGCTCAGGTAGGGGAGGGCAAACCAAGTGCTCACGATGTTCTATAGAAATTCAGAATATGGCTTCAGCTTCTCGCTGATTTTCTTACCTTTAGAAGCAATGATGAGTCCAAGAGCATGGCTCTGTTGCAGGAGGGAGAACGTCCACAGGCTTAGGTCTAAAGTAGTTGTTTTCAAGCTTTGGCTGCACATTCGAAACTCCCGAGCTTTGTAGAACTACTGGTGCCCAGAATCTACCCCAAACTAACAAAGCAGGCTTTCTGGAGTTGAAGAGGTATTTAAGAAAGCACCCCAGGTGATTTTAATGTGTAGCCAAGGTTGTGAACCATTATCACCTGTGCATTGCAGACTTGGTACCACTACAATCCATTCATTACAGGCTTAGTATTAATAATTAAGTGCAAGCAAATGAGAAACTTCTACCCCAATGTCTGTGGCTTCCTTGTTAATAAACTCATCTGGTTCTTGTGGCTTCTGAGAAAATTTTAAGTTAGACCTGTTTTAGAGTGTGATGGTTGATAAAAGAATAAAAGCTAAACTTTATGTATTCTGATGTTGTAATCTTTTTTCTTTCCCAGCTTTAAGTGGCATCTTTGGAACCTCAGTGATTTGATTCTATATATTCTATAACATTTGGAATACTTGGTAATATAGAGTTTATTTGCTTCAATATTTGCTTGCATTTCTAGTTCTGCTTTCTCTCTTTGTGATAGAGAAATCACATATTCTCTTTGGAGAGAGATTGATTTATTTTCTCAATATTTGTATGTTTCCTGAATTTTTGTGAACACTGCTTAGGTATTTTCAACAAAATTAATCATTAAAGACACTTACAATCCATCACGTGTGACTTGCAGAGGTTAAAACATAGTTTAGTGTCAGTGTGACTTCAAACTCCTTCTATAACCTAAAGTTTGAGAAGCAATAAACATGTTTGAATTCATGTGTAGTGAATGATACAACTTCTTCCCAGGGCTGAACTGATGGTTAAACTGGTTAATTCTTATAAGTGTTATAAACAGTGTGTGATGCCTAGCAAGCACTCAGTAGGTATTAATTTATTGTATTATTCTAGGAAGCAGTATCAGAATGTAAGCCATGTGTTTGGAAATGGGGGCATAGTTTAATTGGCTACAGTAGAAAAAGTCTTTAATTTTTTTATCTTCATGAAAATTTGAGACTGTTAAAGAATAAAATAATAGCACATCCCACAATTTACATAGGCAATAGAGTATGTGGAAGTTCTGACAATTCTACATTTGTTCCCTGGTAGAAGCTGTGAATATGGACGTGGCATGGGCAGTGCTGTCAGTATTATGAGTAACCAAGAGATATTTTATTTTATTTTTTATTTTATTTTTCTCACTCTGTTGCCTGGGCTAGAGTGCAATGGCATCATTATAGCTCACTGCAACCACAAACTCCTGGGCTCAAGCAATCCTCTTGCCTCAGCCTCCCAAGTAGGTGGGACTCTAGGAGCGCGCCACCAGGCCTGGCTAGTTTTTCCATTTTTTATAGAGGCGGGGTCTTACTCTTAATCAGTCTGGCCTCGAACTCCTGATCTCAAGCTATCCTCCTGTCTCCCAAGATGCTAGGATCATGGTGTGAGCTACTGTGCCCCAGCCTTTATTTTTACTTTTTAACTTCTGTAGAACTTGATGAAGACAACGTAGAAGTCAGTTGAAATATTGGAAATGTCTTTAGAGACTGAGAACTATAGTCATTTTTGGCATACTACTATCTTATAAGATTTTCTCCACGTCTAATCCATCAACAGATCTTATCAATTCTACTTTTAAAGTATACCTTGAATCTTTTCACTTTGTTTCTGCTAACTGCTACAAACCTGGTTCTACTCTTTGCTTCTCTTCTAAACCTGAGACTAGTAGTAATTGTCTCCCTGTTTCTACTATGCACCAACTAGCAAAGTCGTTTTTTAAAGCACATATTGAATCTTATGGCTTCTATGCTTACCCTTTTGAGTTCTTCGGAGTGCTAATTGGCACCAACTGTGTGGAAGAGGACTGCGGTGACAGTCTCCGTCTCACTTCTAGTTACCTAGCAGTAAATGGTGTCCAATGCAAGCTATTAGACGAGTCAAAATGATCATAATAATTCTTTAAATGTGTTGGATGTTTTACAGAGAGTAAATTTTTTCTATGTATAATAATTTTATTTTTATTTTATTGTTTATATTGAAATCTGAGCTAGTTTTAATAAATACCATAGATGACACGTATGAAGAGTAGAGTCCATAGTACATGTTTCAGATGGTCTGTATTTTAATTTTAACATTAGAGAAAGACCATACACACAGAAGAATATTTAATATATTTGTGCAGTTTAAAAAATAACAAAATGAACAAAATAGCAACATAACAATTTTGGATACCCTTGTCAATGCCTCCACAATCTTTCTCTTCCTCTTCCCTCCACAATGGAACTACACTTCAGAATTTTGTGCTTACTGTTGGCATGCTTTTTGTTTTGTTTTTTGAGTAAATATTTCCCTTTTCTCATTTATTTAAAATATTTTGAATTGACAAATAAAATTGTATCTATCATGTATAACATGATGTTTTGAAAGATGTATATATTGTAGAATGGCTAGATCAAACTAATTAACTTATGCACTATATCTCATACTTACCACTTTTGGGGGTAAAAGCACTTAAAATCTACTCTCTTAGTGATTTTCAAGAATATAATATCAATACATTGTTATTAAACATAGTCACCAAGTTATATTAATACAATAGATCTCTTGAACTTATTCCTCTTGTCTAAATAAAATTTTGTATCCTTTGATCAACATCTCCTCAACGTCACTCACCCTCTTCTCCAGCCCCTAGTAACCATCATTATATTCTGCTTTTGGGAGTTCACCTTTCTTAGATTACACAAATAAATGAGAACATACAGTATTTGTTTTTCTGTGTCTGGCTTATTTCACTTAATGTCCTCCAAATTTATTCATGTTGCAAATGACAGAATTTCCTTATTTTAAAGACTGAATAGCATTCCATTGTGTATATATACACCAAATTTTCTTTATTCAACCACTGATAGACATTTAGGTCGCTTCCATACCTTGGACATTGAGAATACTGCTTCAAAGAACGTTTAGGTGCAGATATCTCCTTGACATACTGATTTTATTTTCTTTGGATAAGAAGTAGGATTGCTGGATGAAATAGTAGTTCTATTTTTAGGTTTTTGAGGAAACTTCATATTGTTTTTTATAATGGCTGTGTTAATTTACATTACTACAAACAGTGTACCAGCGTACTCTTTTCTCCATATCCTCACCAACACTTGTTATCTTTTGACTTTTTGGTAATAGCCATCATAACAAGTATGAGGTGACGTCTCACTGTGGTTTTAATTTGTATTTCCCTGATGATTAGTGATGGTGAACATTTTTTTATATATCTGTTGGTCATTTGTGTGTCCTGTTTTGAGAAATGTGTATTCAGGTCCTTTGCCTGTTTTATCACTGGGTTATTTATTTTCTTGCTATTGAATTGTTTGAGTTCCTTATATATTTTGGATATTAATCCCTTATTAAATGTATAGTTTGCAAATATTTTCTCCCATTCCATATATTGTCTTTACACTCTGTTGATTGTTTCCTTTGCTGTGCAGAAGCTTTTTAATTTTATGTAATCCCATTTGTATATTTTTGCTTTTGTTGCTTGTATATTGGTTTTTTGGGCATATCCAAAAAGCCAATGTTATGAATCATTTCCCCTACGACTTGTTCTGATAGTTTTACAGTTTCAGGTCTTACATATAAGTCCATTTTGAGTTGATTTTTTGGGTATGGTGTAAGAATAAGCCTGCAAGCCCCAGGCTTTGTCTACTCTCCTCCACAGTCAGGGACCCATTAAAACTCAGAATTAAAACCACCAGAGACTGGTGTATACCCTCAGAGCAATGCCTGCTCCAGAGCTTGCCTACTTCTTTGGAAACACATTTTCTACCTCTTTTATGGCATATGCAGGTTTTCCTTAGTTTGCCATTAGTTCAATCAGGAAGTTAAAATGCTGAACAAATATTTAAAAAATAATTTTTAGGTAGTTTGCACTAAAAGGAATTTTTGGACATCTAGTCTGGCATATTTCTGGAAATGGAATGTTCTTTCTTTCTATATTTTAAATACTACAACACTTCACAGAAGTATTCTTTTAAAATTAAATAATAGTAGCTAATATTTAGTTTATTCTTAAGTATCAGAATAGTGCTCTGTGTTTTACACAAGTTATCTAATTTAATGCACGTAACAACCCACCCTGGTATGTAAAAATCTCATTTTAGTGATGAGCAAACTGAGGTCAAGAAAAGTTAATAACTTACCCTAGTTCATACTTCCAGACCATTCTGGAGCCAGACCTCAACCCAGGGTGATGTAGGATTCCAATGAAGGCTTTGTTCTTATTTCTCTCTACTTTTTATAATATAGAAAAGTTGAAGCAATAATACAATGAACTTTTTCTGCATCTATTGAGAGGATCATATGGTTTTTGCTCTTGGTTTTATTTATATGGTGAATTACATTTATAGATTTGCATATGCTGAAACAACCTTGTGCATCTCTGGGATGAAGCCCACCTAGTCATGATGAATTATTTTTTTATGTGCAGTTGAATTCAGTTTGCTAAGATTTTTTTGAGACTTTTTCCATCTATATTCATAGGGATATTGGTCTGTAGTTTTCTTTTTTGTATGTGTCCTTTCCTAGCTTCGGTATCAAGGTGATATTGGCTTCATAGAATGAGTTGGGAAGGATTCCATCATTCTCAATGTTGTGGAATAATTTCTGCAGTACAGGTACCAGTTCTTCTTTGTAGGTTTGGTAAAAATCAGGTGTGAAGTTGTCTGGTCTGGGACTTTTTTTGTTGGAATATTTTTTATTGCTGCTTCAATTTTAGTGTATTGGTTAGCTCAGGAAGTCTATGTCTTCCTGATTGAGCCTAGGGAGGTTGTATGTTTCTAAAAATTTGTCCATTTCCTGCACATTTTCAGGTTTTGGGGCATAGAAATTTGACAGAATTCAGCATACTTTTACGATAAAAACTATTAATAAAATAGGCATAGATCGGTGATACCTCAAAATTATTAAAGCCCCACATATGATAAACCCACAGCCAACATCATACTGAACGGGAAAAATTGAAAGCATTCGCACTTAGAACTGGAACCAGACAAAGTTGCCCACTGTCTCCATTTCTATTCAACATAATCCTGGAATTCCTTGCCAGAGCAATCAGACAAGAGCAGGAAATCAAGGGTATCCAAATGGGGGCAAAAGAGGTTGAACTATCATTCTTTGTTGATGATAAGATATTACATATAGAAAACCCCAAGGATTCAACCAAAAGACTCCTGGAATTGATAAATGAATTCAGCAAAGTCTCAGGATGCAAAATCAATGCACACAAATCAGTGGCTTTCATATATACCAATAACAATTAAGCCAAAAATTAAATCGAAGGCACAACACCTTTCACAATAGTATCAGAGAAAATTAAATATTAGGAATAGATTTAGCTAAGGATGTGAGAGACCTATATAGGGAGAACTATGAAACACTGAGAAAAGAAATTGTAGAGGATTTAAACAGATGGAAAACCCTACCATGCTCATGGATTGGCAGAATCAATATTGTTAAAATGTCTATACTACCTAAAGTGATCTACAGAATCAATGCAATCCCTATCAAAATACTAACATCATTTTTCACAGATCTAGAAAAAAATAAATCTACGATTCATATGGAACCAGAGAAGACTCCGTTTAGCCAAAGCAATCTTAAGCAAAAAGAACAAATTGGGAAGCATCAATCTACCAGACTTCAAGCTAAACTACAAGGCTATAGTAACCAAAATAGCATGGTACTGGCACAAGAACAGAGACATAGACCAATGGATCCTAACAGAGAATCCAGATATAAAACCTTCCTCATATTGTCATCTGATCTTTGACAAAGCAGGCAAAAATATACACTGGGGAAAAGAATTCCTATTCAATAAAAGGTGCTGGGAAAATTGACTAGACACATGCAGAAGATTGAAACTGGATTGGCACCTCTCACAGAAATCAACTCATGATGATAACAGACTTAAACCTAAGACATGAAGCCATAGGAATTCTAGAAGAAAATGTTGGAAAAACTCTTATAGACATCGGCCTAGGCAAAGAATTTATGAAGAAGACCCCCAATGCAATCACAGCAGCAACAAAAATAAATAAATGGGACCTGATCAAATTAAAAAGCTTCTGCATAGCCAAAAATATAATCATTAGGGAAAATAGACAATCTACAGAATGGGAGAGAATATTCACATGTTACACATCTGATAAAGGGATGATAACTAGAGTCTATATAGAACTTAAGAAAATCAACAAGAACAAAATCAAACAACCTTATCAAAAAATGGGGAAAGGAAATGAACAGAAACTTTGCAAAACAAGACAGAATAATGGCCAGCAAACATATTAAAAAGTGCTCAACATCTCTAATCATCAGGGAAATGTAAATGCAAATCAAAACCATAATGAGATATCACTTAATTCTAGTGAGAATGGCTTTTATCAAAAAGTCCCAAAACAACAAATGCTGGCATGGATGTGGAGAGATAGGAACACTCTTATGCTACTGGTGGGACTGCAAATTAGTATAACCTCTATGGAAAGTAATATGGAGATACCTCAAAGAGATACAAGTAGAACTACCATTTGTTCCAGCAATCTCATTACTGGGCATCTACCAAAAGAACAGAAGACATTCTATAAAAAAGACATCTGCAGTAGAATGTTTATAGCAGCACAATTCATAATTGCAAAGATGTGGAAACAGCCCAAATGCCCATCAATACATGAGTGGATTAATAAAACGTGGTATATGTATACCATGGAGTACTACTCATCCATAAAAAACAATGGTAATCTAGCACCTCTTGTGTTATCCTGGTTGGAGCTAAAGCCCATTCTTCAAAGTGAAGTATCACAAGAATGGAAAAACAAGTACCACATGTACTCATCATCAAATTGGCACTAACTCATCAACACGTAGGTGGACACATGGAAGTAATATTGATTGGGTGCTGGGCAGGTGGAAGGACAGTGAAGGGGATGGGTAAATTCATAACTAATGGATGTGAAGTGCACTGTCTGGGAGATGGACACACTTGTAGCTCTGGCATGGGCGATACAAAGGTAATATATGTAACCAAAATGTTTGTACTTCCATAATGTTCCAAAATTTTAAAAAAGAAAATAAATAAAAAATAATGCAATGAACTTATATCTGTAACATTCAACTATTAGAAACATTTTGCCATATTTGCTTTTTTTCTCAGTGTGTACATATATTTTTTTTTGCTATGCTATTTAAGGTAAATTTTAGATATTATGACACTTTACCCTCAATACCGAGACTTCACTCACCATCTGAGTTTATAGCTATCTTCAAAGTGGTCCCTTCAGAGATATTTTATTGCTTTCCTAAAAATGGGGAAAATTCTTTGCTTGAGAGAAGGGACTCTTTTATTTTTGAAATTCGAGCTTTAGCAATGCGCCTGGTACATAGCAAGTGATTTAATGAATAGCTTTTTAAAAGAGGATTTAGGTTAATAGGAGAGGAAGTAAAAGTTATCTAAGATAAGTGCTTCTTCCAATTTAGATGGGAAGAAAAAGATATACATTGAAGAAGCTAGTCATCCTTCTCTGAGAATTACGGTGGAACTTTTCCCCCGACAAGAAATACAGAGAAAACATCCATGTAAATGTACGTGTGTAAGCATTTATCCCACTGCCAAGCAATACTTTTTCCCAGCTAGATATGACCCTGACTGGGGTTGGGACTTTGTCTTCTCTCTATGTATCTAGCCAATCAACTGGTTCCTGGTACAACTGCATGAATGAATGAATAAATGAATCCATTCCAGTGTACTGTTTATAATAAATGTAATTTGTGTTTATTGTTGCTACTAAAGCCAATTCTACTCATACTTTTACTGCTACTGTAACTGTTACTATGACTGCCCTGGAGATCTCTATGAGGAAGATAGAGCCAAGCAAGGAATATTATTCCCATTTTATAGCTAAGAAAGATTTGAAGTGAATTAGTCCAATTTTAAATGTAGATATTCTATCTGCAAGTCCAGGACTATTCCTTTTGATTCTGTATTTGTTTAGCTTACCTTTCACTTTGTGCCTGGCACTGTTCTACAGGTTAAAGTAGGCAAGAAACTAAGAGCAGGATGGCATGTTTGCAGAACTGCTGGCTTCACTAATACCTGACATCCTGAAAAAAAATGACAGTTTTTAGCCGCTTTTAAAACTCAATCTATTCTAAATAATTATGCAAATGTTAATTGAATACTAAAATGTACTTTTAGATGTACTTGTTTTAAGATACTTATAAGTATCACTTATGAAGTATAAGTATCATTTATAAAGTGCATTTTATATAGCGATAGATCTATCTCTCTATCTCTCTCTCTCTCTATACTGTAGTGATTTGTGCCTACCTCTGCACCCATGGGTAGGAAAGCAGGAGGCAAGAAGTTAACGGACTAGGGAAGGCCTGAGGTTGTGTGGGGATGCAGAGGGCAGATGGAGGCTAGGGAGGAGCTAAGTGATTGCCTTGAATGATGGATGGAGTCAGGTTCTGAGTTTGGGGCCATTGGGTGCCTGATGTATGAGTTGATTGTCCCAGAGTATAGACGTTAGGGTTGTTTGCATACTTTTTGCCTCCACACATCAGCTACCAGGGTCTTGCTCATGTTGAGGCACATGAACCCTTTCCTGGAGATGGCATATAACATGGCAGAGGAGCCAGAGAGCACTGGGTTGACTGGCTGTAACAGACTGCCTTTGTTCAATTCCTGAATCCATTCTTGTTTATATTATCTTTCCTTTCCAAGAGCTTCCTGCAAATACACCAACTGTTATTAGATTGTTCCAACCTCTGAATTGATTTTCAAGTTTTTAAAGAAAAGCTAACACTGCTAATTTCAGAATAAATCTCTTGTGTGACAAATAGTTGTTTACTGGTGGTGATCTGGTACATGGGTTCTAAATATTCTCCTGAAGACAGAGGATTTGCCCTGTTCTTAAGTCTTAGTATTCATTTGTGAACAAAAATCTTTTATCTCTCTGATATTCAGTAATAATTTATCTGATGTTTACCTTCCTTATCACCATTATCTTATCATCATCATCATCGTCACCATCCACACATCTATTACACAGTAGGAACAGAATACATTTCAAGTGTCAGGCATCAAGTGTAGAAACATGACACAATTACTAAAAATCATCTACAAATTGGCACTTTCCTTTTATGTAATGTTCAACCTTTTTGTAATAAATGTCTTTATATAATCTTCAGATTCTATGTATGATAAGATGTTTTTCTGGCAAAAATGTTGTGAATAATAGAAATGCAATCTTTGAAAATAACCTGGTAATCTCTATAATGCTTTGTATTCTGGGTTTTAAAATTTTAGGTGAATATAAAATATTATTGTAGCGAAAATTGCATTCTTAATGGCATCCTTAAACTCAAATGCAGACCTTAAGTGTATTAACATAGTAAAGACACAGGTATTCTAGTTACTGTGCAAACAAACCAAGCAGTAAAAAATCATCATAAAAGAATGAAGAAACAAGAAGAATTGAGAAATTTTTATTTAGATTTTATTTATGTAGGGACCTTTGGAGTCCATGGAAGTTAAGAGTGATTGTATGCTCTTTATGGGATGGATTAAGTGGCCACCTGGTGAAGTATGGCTTCTTGAGACCTCAGGTTACCATTTAGTATAGCCATATCAGAAAATATGCCCATCTGTCTGCTATGTTTTGTAACTATCCATCCTGTGAAAGGCCTTAGGATGGAAGGTGGACTCACACCAAGCAAGGCCTCTGTCCTCATTGAGCACAGGGGAGTGCAGGGAGGAGACTAGGGAGTGATAAACAAATTACCATTATTAAGTTTTTGAATGTTTGAGGTATAAGTTGGGAGCTAAAGGGGTTGGAAATATGGGTTTTAATAGAGGAGAACTTCTAATGACTCTGTATTACTACTTTCTGAAACTTGCAGACTATTTCACACCCTGGAGTTGAAGGCAGAATGCTTGATTTTGAATATTTGCTCTGCCACTTAGTAGCTCTGTGATATTGGACGATTTTGTGAAACTCAGATTTCTTATCTAAAATATGGGGTTATTGATATCTATCGTAGAATTGTTTTGACAGTTAATATGTGTGAAAAGTCTACCACAGTGTGTGCCATAGGCTGGGTACATAAATATTGGTGTCTCAGTCCATTTTGTGCTGCTATCACAGAATACTAGTCACTGAGTAATTTATAAAGAAAAGAAATTTATTTCTCACAGTTCTGGAGGCTGAGAAGTCCAAGATTTAGGGGCTGGTGTCTGGTGAGGGCCTTCTTGCTGCACCATAGCATGGCAAAAATCATGACGTGGGTGAGAGAGGGCAAGAGGGAACCAAACCTGATTTTATAACAAATGCACTCTCATGAGAACAAACCTACACCCTTGATAATAACATTAGTTTGTTCATGAGGGCAAATTCCTCGTGACCTAATCACCTCTTAAATGTCCCACTTCTCAATACTATTGCATTGGGAATTTAAGTTTCCAACAAATAAACTTTTGGGGACACATTCAAACCATACAAAATGATAATTATGTGTTAAATTTAAATCTCCTTTGTCTCTTATATTATAAGCATCCTCTTGTCAAAGTCATAGCCCCAATGAGTACACAGCTGAGAGAACAGGAGGTGTCTAACAGAAGCTCATGGCAGCCCTTCCTCTTGTCCTTTCCCTCCAGCTCCCTGGGTGCTGTCCTCTGGGCAAAGCTGCCAGTGGAGTCCCAGGGTGGCTGCAACCGTAAGGCTGTGCTCAGGGTAGTGCTTCTGGTGCTCACAGTGTCGCAGGCTTTGGCTACTCACTGAATCACAGGCACGCTGCTTCCACATGGAACGGTTCCATGTCTCCTCCCCGACTCTGAATCTCCCTGTGCTAATGTGTCACACAAGCAATGCTGCTCACATTGCTAAGAAGCTATGATTCTTGTCTTCTGCCTATAGCACCTTCTCCTTGCGGTGTGCTCTCCGGGCTGTAGCAGGAAACACGCACCTCCCTGTCTCCCCCATTCATTTTCTTCTGCACGTACCTGGGGGAAACCTCATCCTCACAGAACCCTTCCCAAAGGAATTCAGGTCATGAGAAAAGATACACTCTTAGGTCCCCTGCCTGTCAACAGTTTGAAACTCAGGATGGAAACAGCCTACAAGCAGAACACCCTATGAATGCAGGGCCTTATTCTCGATTGTAACACTTTGTTTTCTTCACTGGTCTCTCCTTGAGTCAAAACAACCTGTTAGTTTAACTATATATTTTCCATTTTTGCACCTAGATTGTGAACCTCCTAAGGGCAAGTAGCATGTCCTTTTTACTCCTTCACTATTATATTCCTAATGCCAAACATAATCTCCAGTGCATAGAAATTGGACGAACAAAGGAACCAATCTTTTCTACGATCTGTGCTGCATTTGGGTGACTGACTTCAGTATTGTCACTTCCTTTTTCAATCTAGAGAAGCCATGCTCTCTGTGGAGCAGGGCTCTTGTCACGCTCACCACAGCCCTGCCCCAGGACTGATTAACCTCCTCTCATCTGTGCTCCCCTCCCGTTTCAACCTGTAAATGTCACGCACGTATCCTGAGCTCTGCAGAAGTGTGTGGGAGCTGAGGCTGAGCCGGACTGTGATGTGATGCTCGGTGTGTCCTGAGGTGCTCTTCCCTTCATGTGGGCAGAGTAGCTAGAGATACCTCAGTGGCTCCTCTCGTCTCGGAAGGGGAATGGAATAAGCTCTTTGCTGGGTTGATTGTAGCTCCACTCTCCCTGCTTGTATTAAAAGGTTAATTACTTTACACCTACACATCTCCAGCCTGGCTTCTCCAAGGAAGAAAAACAGCTGCAACCAAAGCCGCATTTCTACTCTAGTATCATTCGCTGCATCAAATACACAGAATGTCTTTATTTGAGGCCAAGTGCACATTCCCATTTGAGAGATGGTTGCTGTTGGCAGTGAGTAGTGGCTGGCTGGATAACTGCTTGTTCTGAAACCCTTGAAGACGTTGCTTGGTCTTTCTGTTTACTGTGGGCTGGTGGAGAATGATTTCTTATTTTCTAAGGGCAGCGTTTAATGAGCACCCAGTGGCTTTTTGATGTTGCCCTCCCAGAGATTGTGGGTAGAGGCAGTGCTAGGATTCATACATTTTCATTTGTGGAACTATTTTGTATTGAACCCTGTCAAAAATAACACTGCCTTTGGGACAGAGAAAATCCAATTTGATAGCAATGTTTCTGCTTTTTTCTCTTAGATACATTCTGTCAGTTAGGGTACCTGAAAAGTAATTTGGGACAGAGCCCTGTGCTGTTATTAGGGATGACTCGAATGTATTTATAACCAGTTCTCCCCTAAAATAACCCAGATTGATAACTTATAAAGGGTAGAGAGAGGAAAGGAGGAAAGTAATTAGCCCATATGCTTTCCTTGAGAACGTTCCACATGCAGAAGGTACTCAGAAATGCTGATTTCATGAGGACACTTCTCCCCCTATTGCTCCCTCCCACAAAACATCCTGTGAGAAAGAGAAAGAAATTTGGTGGCTGAACGTGGGAGGCTTCTAGGACGTGAAATTACTACTCTCTAAACTGGAGACGAATGTCAGATGGGGATTGTTTTCCAAGACAGACAGAGATCTCATCCTGAGTTTGCGAATAGTCATTCATATGATGTGTTCATTAATTTATTCAACATATATTTAAGCATCTACTGCATTTCAGGCAGGGCTATAAATAATAAAACCTGGATCTTGTCCTTAACATCTTAGAGTGTAGTGGAGGATAGAGACATGTAAATGAACAAATACAATAAAACATGAGAAGGACTGAAATTTAGTTATGTACAGATACAAAGTCAGCTTAGGGCAGTGTTTCTCAACCCCTTTCCCCATTCTCATCCCCTAAAGGAGCCTTTTTAGACATTTTTAGACCCTCTCTTTAGATATGTTACCACACATATACTGGATATCTGTTTGTGTACTGAATGTATATTTGTGCTTTATATTTAAAAAAGATGGGGTTTTTTGCCCCCAAAGACTTGGAGGCTGTAATGGACTGAATATTTGTGTTCCCTCGAAATTCATATGTTGAAATCCTAACCCCCAATGTGATGGGATTAGGAGGTGTGGCCTTTGGAGGTGATTAGGTCATAGGGTGGAGCTGTCATGAATGGGATTAGTGCTCTTATGAGAGGCCAGAGAGCAAACTAGCTCACTTTCCACCATGTGAGGATGCAAAGAGAAGCTGGCTATTTGCAACCTGGAACAGGACCCTCACCAGACTGTGCTGGCACCCTGATCTGGGCTTCTAACCTCCAGAACTGTGAGAAGTAAATGTTTACTGTTTGAGCCACTCAGTTTATGGTAATTGATTACAGCAGCCTGAACTGCCTAAGACACCAAGGCATTGAGAATACTTTGGTAGGGGGTGCAGCAGCATCTTCCAAGAGCCCCTGGTGGTTATACTCTGTAGGACAGAAAAGAAACTAGTAAACACAGCCATTGAAATGAGCTTCCTGAATTCAGTAGGGATAATAAGAATTCAGGGAGCCCAAACAGAAGATAATGGGAATTTAATGGGGATAATGGGAAGGGGTCAGATGGTGGTCAGGTGTTAAGACGAGACAAAGTAGGCATGGTTATTATAAGGAACAGCAGAGCTAAAATAGTAGTCAGAGTGATTTGATACAGATATTTTTGGTGTTGATTATTGGTTATGGTGTCTCTGGGACTAAAATAGAGGAAAGCCTACTAAAATTTTATTTGATTTGAATAAGTGGAAGAGCTCTGGGTCTTGTGAGTAGTGGACTGACTTTAGTTACCAGAGTTATAAGCCTTCAACTTCTTTCCAGATTGAGCTAGTTCACAGATCTAGAGCCCCTTAAGTGAAGAGGAGACTGGGTCCCTTTGAGGAAGAATCCTATTAGTCTGTGAAAAATTACACTGTAAATCTTCCTCCTTGTTTTCTTTAATAGTACATATGGTCACTTACCTGAGTGTCTGTGCATTGGGGAAAGAGGACTAATTAGACTTTTTGGCTTTTAACTGAGACTAACTGCTGGAGACTCAAAACATCTTGATGATTTACCTATACGATTAAGGCCTTAAGAAGATGAGATAATTAATGGAATTTTGGCTTCTGTCCATCTCAAAGTGGCTCAGTTGGTCCCCAAAGCTATCCAATGTCTATTCACTCAAGCCTGGAATTTTTAGTTGAAGGAGACATACTTAGCCACTGGAAGAATCCCACACGGATTACCCTCACCCGTGGAGAGAGGGCTGTTATGGTAGGAAAAGCTGTATGGGAGCCACAAGGATGGCTATGTCTCCAAAAATCACAAACTAAAAGCTATGTTGCATTCCCGGAAGGATGTCAGAGATCTGTGCCACTATCAAGACTTGAAGGTATGGGGGTGATGATTGCAACCACACCCTGATTCAACTCACCTATTCGGCCTTTGCAGAAGATAGATGGATCTTAGAGAATGATAGTGATCAAGTTTTTGTAAACTTGATCAAGTGGTTAGTCCAATTCCCTGCCTCCGCCTCCCAAAGTGCTAGGATTAGAGGTATGAGCCACTGTGCCCAGACTTCAACTGCTGTTCTAGATGTGGTTCCTTTACTGGAGAAAATCAATTCCCCCATGGCACTTGGTATACAGCTTGGTAGGTTTTAGTCCCTAGTTATTCACCCAAACACTAACCTAGATAGTGCTGTGAAAGTATTTTGTAAATTTGATTAAAGTCCATAACTAGTTGACTTTAAGTACAGAAGATTATTCTAGGTAGTCCAGGCGCAACTGATTCAGTCACTCGAAATGCATTAAGAGCAAAGCTGAAGCTTCCTTGATGAAGAAAAAAATTCCACGCATGGACAGAAGCATCAGCCCATGCCTCAGTGTTCCACCCTGCCCTTCCTGACAACCTGTCCTGCAGATTTCAGACTTGCCCATTCAGCTCTTGCAATCCCATAAACCAATTTGTTGACATCAATCTCCTTATATCTATATCTCCTACCATTTCTATTTCTCTGGTTGAACTGTGACTGATACAGTGATTAATGTGGTGAATTACTTTGTCTCTATACACGTTAACATCATTAGAAGCAGTTTTCTTCCAATAGGCAAAGCCAGTGATACTCCTTGGTGTCCTACCTCAGGGTTAAAATTCCTCTCCAATTCTCTGTTATAATCTTGTCCCTAGGTGCCTTGATTACCTCTTGATTCCATAAGACATTATGCTGCACTACTAATTTGATGATATTGTGCTAATTGAACTAGTGAGCAGAATGTAGCAACTACTCTAGATATCTTGGCAAGACACATGCAAAACAGAGGGTAGGAAATAACTGCTTCCAAAACTTAGAAGCCTTTTACCTTGTGAAATTTCTAGACAATCTCATGGTATATTGACATATCCCTTCCAAACTGAAGGGTAAAATTGCCGCATGTGAACTCTCCTACAGAAAAGATAGTGGCATAGCACCTAATGAGTCTCTCTGGATTTGGGAGGAAACATATTTCTCATTATGGCATGCTACTCAGACCCACTGATCAAATAACTGCAAAAGATGTCTGTTTTGAAGTATCCCAGAGCAAGAGAAACTCTACAGCTAGTTGAGCCTGCCATAAAAACTGATCTGCCACTAAGCTGTATAACCCAACAGATCCATTTGATGGTGCTTGAAGTGATAAAAATGCTCTATGGGGGCCTTTGGAAGACTTCCATAAATGAATCATAACACAAACCTTTAGGATTTTGGAGCAAAACTATGCTACCTTCTGCAGATAACTATCCTTTTGAGAAAAAACTTCTGGCATGCTTTGGGCCCTATACATAACTATGGGCCACCAAGATAACTATCATAATATGTTTGTTTTCTGATTCAATGAAACAATGTAGAGTGTGTTTAGCAGCATTCCATCATTAAGTGTGGGTGGTACATGTGAGACTAGGCTTGAGAAGGTCTTGCAGTCTCAAATAAGTTGCACAGGCAAGTAGTATAGATGCCCACAGTTGCTACTCTTCTACTCTTGCTACGTTGCCTTCTCCTTCTCAGTCTGTACCTATGTCCTCATGGGAAGTTCCTCCATTGCCTGGTGACTGAGGAAGAAAAAATTAAGGCCTATTTTACAGATGGTTCTACACAATAGGCTGGCGTCACCTGAAAGTTTACAGACATAGCACTAGAACCCTCCTCTGGGGTATCCTTGAAGGATAGTGGTGAAGAGAAATGCCCTCAATAGGCAGAACTTTGAGCACTACCTGTGTTTTTCTTTTTCTTTTTTTTTCATTTTTCTTTGAAGGAGAAATGGTCAGAGGTAGGTAGAAATCTAGCTTATTTCATGGTAAATGGATAACAGTTTGGCTTGGTGGTCAGATGGAAGGGACATGATTGGAAAATTGGTACAAGAGGTCTGGGAAGAAGTATGGGGATAAATCTTTCCCAAAGGATATAGGATTTCAATATATTTGTGTTCCATGCTACTGCTCACCAAAACCTCAGCTGAGAAGGATTTTAACTGTCAGGCAGATGAAATGATCTGTTTTATTAACATTAGTCAGCCCCTTTCCTCAGGGATGATTGCCACTGCAGAATGCCCAATATGCCAACAGAAAAGATCAACATTGAGCCCCCAGATTTGGCACCATTTTCTGGGGAACCAGACAAAAATTTGGTTGCAGGTTGATTATGCTGCAATATAGCTATCTTGGGAGAGGCAGACTTTGTTCTTACTGAGATAGATACTGACTCTGCATATGCATTTGCCTTCTCTGCTGATATTTCTTCCAACAAATCCACCATCCATGGATTTACAGAATGTTGTATTCACTGTCATAGTATTCCCACAGCATTGCTTCTGTCAAAGCAACTCATTTTACAGAAAATGGGCTCATACTCATGGAATTTGTTTCCTTTTTAAAAAATATTTTATTTATTTCAATAGATTTAGGGGATAAAAGTGTTTTTTGTTACATGGATGAATTGTATAGTGGTGAAATCAGGGCTTTTAGGGTCCCTATCACCTGAATAGTGTACGTTGTACCTGATAGTTAATTTGATTCCTCACTCCCCTGACACCCTTCCCCCTTCTTAGTTTCCAATATCCATTATTGGAATGATCACTTAATGTGACCATGTATACCCTAGCTCTCACTTATAAGTGAGAATATGCAGTATTTGTTTTTCTGTTCCTGAGATACTTTACTTAGTATAATGGTTTTCAGTTCCATCCAAAGTGCTGTAAAAGACATTATTTCATTCCTTTTTATGGCTGGGTAGTACTCTTTGTCTACGCATCAGTTGATAGGCATTTAGGTTGGTTCCCTATCTTTGCAATTGTGAGTTGTGCTGTGATAAACATACAAGTGCATGTGTCTTTTTGATATAGTGATTTCTTTTCCTTTTGATAGATACCAGGTAGTGGGATTGCTGAATTGAATGGTAGGTCTACTTTTAGTTCTTTGAAGAATCTCCGTACTGTTTTCCATAGAAGTTGTACTAATTTACATTTCTACCAACAGTATATGCAGTGTATAAGCATTCTCCTTTTTATTGCATCTGTGCCAGAATCTATTGTTTTTTTTTGTCTTTTTGTAATGGCCATTCTGACAGGGGTAAGGTGATATCTCATTGTGGTTTTAATTTGTATTTCCCTGATGATGAGTATTTTTTTCATATGTTTTTGGCCATTAGTCTATCTTTTGAAAAAAATCTGTTCATGTCTTTTGCCCACTTCTTAATGGGGTGATTTTTTTTCTGTTTGATTTGTTTGAACTCCTTGTAGATTTTGAATATTAGTCCTTTGTTGGATGTATAGTTTGCAAATATTTTCTCCCATTCCATAGGTTGTCTGTTTACTCTGTTCATTATTTCCTTTGCTGTGAAGAAATTTTTAGTTGAATTGCTGATTATTTCATTTGTTGTGCTGAAACTTTTCAGTGTAATTAAGTTCCACTTATTTATTTTTGTTCTTGCTGTATTTGCTTTTGGGGTCTTAGTTGTAAATTTTTTGTCTAGGCCAATGTCCAAAAGTTTTTCCCACTTAAAGAATTTTTCTGGTGTCAGGTCTTACATTTAGTCTATAATCCATCTTTAGTTATTTTTGTATATGGTGAGAGATAGGGATACAATTTCATTCTTCTGCATATGGCTATCCAATTTTCCCAGCACCATTTACAGAATAGGGCATTTCTCCAGTGTGTATTTTTGTCTGCTTTGTTGAAGATCAGTTGGTTGTAGCTGTATGGTTTTATTTCTGGGTTCTCTATTCTGTTCCATTGGTCTATGTGTCTAATTTTATGCCAGTACCATGCTGTTTTGGTTATTATAGCCTTGTAGTATACTTTGAAATCAGGTAATGTGATGCCTCCAGATTTTTTCTTTTTGCTTAGAATTGCTTTGCACTCAGTTAGGCTCCATATGAAATTTAGGATTTTTTGATTCCATATGAAATTTAGGATTTTTTTCTAATTCTGTGAAAAATGATATTGGCATTTTGATGGGAATTGCACTGAATCTATAAATCACTTGGGACACTATGGACATTTCAACAATATTGATTCTTCCAATCCATGAGCATGGGATGTTTTTCCATTTGTCTGTGTCATCTATGATTTCTTTCAGTGTTTTTTAGTTCTCCTTATAGAGATCTTTCACCTCCTTGGTTAAGTATATTCCTAGTATTTAGTATTTTAGTATTTTAGTTTCTTTGCAGCTATTGTAAATGGTATTGAAGTCTTGATTTGACTCTCAGTTTGACTGTTATTAGTATAAGAAAATGTTACTGATTTGTGTACGACGGTTTTGTAACCTGAGACTTTACTGAATTTAATTATCAATTCTAGGAGTCTTTTGATAGAGTGTTTAGAATTTTCTAGATATAGAATCATATCATTGGCAAATAGGGATAGTTTGATCTCCTCTTTCCCAGTTCGGATGCCCATTATTTCTCTCTATTGCCTGACTGCTCCAGTTAAGACTTCCAGTACTATGTTAAATAGAAGGGGTGACAGCGGCATCTTTATCTTGTTTCAGTTCTTTGGGGGAATGCTTCCCCTTTTCCCCATTTAGTATGATGTTGGCTGTCCAAGTGCCAACACTGCCCAGGGGAAGCAGGCTGGTCCCTGGCTACCTGCCACTTGGAATTTCACTGTAGTTCGGTTGGGGAATGTAGTTCGGTTGGAAAGGAATGATACCACTGTCCATGGAAGAAGCCAGGCAGGCAGCTCTGGCAAATGTGGAGCTCCTGGTCCAAATACTCCTCACTTCTGCCCTGGCTCGCAGCCATGGCGGGGAAACTTGACCCTGGGGCACAGGAGATCACTGGAGTTCCTGTCTCCCTCACTGGCCCAGCGGTGAGGTGATAGCAGCCTCAGAGTGGGGCTCAGAGGATTGGGGGAAGGGCTCCCAATTAGTCCTGGACACTGGTTTCCAGGGTTTGGAAACCTGTAAAACCTCCACCTGAGTTCCCCACAGTACCCTGGGGGCCTATGGGCATCGAGGAGCTCCCCTTTTGTGAAAACTGCCAAGGTTCCAGGCAGGAGTGTGGAGCCCCAAAGGCCTCCTGCTTATCCTTTGCCTGGGTTCTGTTGGTGGACGGGTTGCTTGAGGCGCTTAGAAAATGCATTCAGGCAGTTGGTCCTCTAGCTTTACTCTCAATGTCTGCTGTTGTCTCTCTGTGTCTTCCTTCTTTCACCTTCCAAAAATCTATTCAAAATATGGGTTTTTGATGAATAACCTGGTTGTTCTTTGGAGAAAAGCCATACACCTGCTTCCTCTAGTCAGTCATCTTGCTTGAATTCACTGTTCTTATCATCATCTCCTTCACTCTAGAGTAGCTGGTCTAATGGGATGGTGGAATGTTCTCAGAGCACCATCTGGTGGTAACACCACATGCGGCTGGAGTAATGTCCAGGATAAAACAGGCTCTGAATTGTTGACTGTTATATGGCCGTATTTATCCCATTCAACATTAAGACACAGTTTGTTTATTGCCAGTCACCTGGCAATTTAGTGTTTCTCCTGTCAGTGAAACAATAGGCCTTAAAAAAAAAGTTACTGTACTGGGTGACTTATTCTGACTGTCAAGAGACTATTACATAATTGTGCTGGAGAAGAGTGTATCCGGAATGCTGGAGATACTTGGGGGGTACCTTTTAGTATTCCTATGCTTCTATGATAGACATAATGGTAAACAATCCCAGACAAGCAAGGCCTTCAGGAATAAAAGTTTGTGTCACTCCACAGATGAGGAACCATGATCAAGTGAAGTACTTGGTGAGGGATAAGTCAATACAGAATAGGCAGTACAGACAGGACACAATAAATACTTCTATGACAGTGGGACCAGTTACAGAATTTGTAGGATTTATATGTTTTTATTCCTTGCTTTTATATGAATATATTAGTTTATATTATATAAACTAATTAAAATAGTTTTTCCCCCTCTTTCCTTCTCCTTCTCATATAAGATTAATTGTGGTAAATTTTATATCTCATTATTTAAGTTTTACGATAGCCAAGTGAGCGTGTGACTTGGGGAGAAGAGGAATGAATATCACCTAAAGATGGGTTAAGTGAGTGTATCCTTTTTTGTGGGGAGAGAATTAGTAGCTTTTGGTTGTATGATACAGGTTGAGCATCCCTAATCCAAAAATCCAAAATTCAAAATGCTCCAAAATCCAAAAGTTTTTGACCACCAACAGGACACTTAAAAATCCACTCAAATTTTAGATTTTGAAATTTCAGATTAGGTATGCTACACCAGGAGGTATCTGCAAATATTCCAAAATCTGTGATCTGAAACACAAGACACATTTTGGATAAGGGATACTCAACCTGTCATTGTATGTTAAGGAGAAGTATCCCTTTGCCGTTATCTTTATTTGAAAGTAAGTGTGGTTAAAAGAGGTATATGTGGATGCTAAATTGAAAATGGTAAAAAGTTCTGGATTGTGCTATTGTCAATTTAGAAACTATATTTTCCAGAATCTCTTGCACAGTTAGGTTAGAAGTGGCTAAAAAAGAAACTTTCTCAAGATTTAGGAGGCAGAGTGAATCAGTGACTGACTTTTGGAAGGTTGTAGGGCTCAGACACTGTGACAGTCAGGTGTGGAGGTGTCTCTGGGTCTCAGCTGGTCGTTGCTCTCTTCTGCTCCAAGTCTAGCTCATCTTTCTAACTGCTGGCCCTGCTGACCAACAGTGGCCCCAGGGCTTTCACCAGATGTTTGGGTGTGAACCTACACAGGTGGTAGCTACACAGAAACAACAACGTCACATAGATCTCTCCATGTGCTCCCTTTTTGTGGTCCTACTTTGACAGCTAGAAATGCTTGGCTTCTTGGATTTGCCTGCAAGCTCCAATTTATCCACCCAGGCCAGCTAGACAGGCTCATTAGTAACTCTCTTATTCTGGCTTACAGATTTCTTCTTGAAGACCTTTATTTCCTTAGCATCTCCCCCATAGGTATAAATTCTAATTTCTATAGTAAATTCCTTATTTCCATGTTAGGCATTGTGTTTTTGCTTCACTGAATCCTGAATGATAGTTTTACTCAAGGACATTGGCATTGCAAGTGTCCCCTCTTTTTCTGCATCATAAATTACTAATATCTCCTCTTTAGCAGGCCATTCCCACCAGGTAAACAAGGTATCATTTCCTTCAATTTAAACAGCCCATATCTCTTAATCCCACATCCATTTTCAGCTACAACCATTTATTTGCTTTCAGTTACAGCAAAACTCCTTAAGACATTTGTCTATCAGCAATGTGTCCAATTCTTATCCTTCCTTTTCCCTTTCCAATTCATTTCAATCAGGTTTCTCCCCATCAGCTCCCCCTGAAATTTCTCTTCTCAAGTTCCCCAATGACTTCCCCATCGTTAATTTCAATAGGCAATTCTAATTTCCCATTTTACTTTACTCATCAGTTGATCATCTATTCCTTCTTGTAAACTTTTCTTCATTTGGCCAAGAGCACCTGCGCGCGCGCGCACACACACACACACACACACACACCCTCTCTTTATTTCTTTCTCTCTCATATCAATTATTTCTTTGCAACCTCTGTTTCAGTTTATTCCTTATCTTTCCAAACTTTCATTGGTGGATTGTCCCAGGCTTCAGCTGTTGCTGAATTTTTTTCTTCTCTTTTTACCCTCACTTCTTAGGTAATTCTAGTCATGACCTTATTTACTTTCTGTGTGCCAAAGATAACAAAATTTAATCCTCCAACTCAGACTTCAACCCTGGTTTCCAGAATCCTTTCTCTAAGAGCCCACTTGACATCTTCACTTGGATGTCTAATAAGCACTTGAACTAACATGTCCAAAACCAGATTACTAATCTTCCCTCCCATCCCTAAACCTATTCCTTCCACAGCCTTTCCTTCCTCAGCAAATCGGACTTTCAGATGCTTAGACCAAAAATGGGAGACACCCTGACTTCTCTCACATCCAGGCTCCATAGTGTCAGCAAATTCTGTTGACCCTACCTTCAAAATACATACAGAATCCAATCCTTTCTGACTAATGCTGCCACACAGGTCTAAACTGCCATTATATTTTGCCTAGATATTTGCCATCACCTCCTAATTATTCTTCCTGGTTCTGTACTTTGTTTTCTCCTGGTGTATTCTCAAGGCAGCAGTGAGAGAGCCTGTTAAAATGCAAGTTTATCATGGCATTCTTCTGCTTCAGATTTCCCAGTGGCTTCTCATCTATTCAGAGTAAGGGATCACCTGAATGATCTAATTTTGTCCACCTCTGTGTCCTAAACCCCCCTCGCTCATCCCATGCTAGCAACACTGGCCTTTGTGCCATTTCTTGAACACTCCAAGCATGCTTTGGCCTCAGGGACTCCATACTTATGTCCCTTCTTCTTGGAATGCCCTTTCCCAGATTTTGGTACTGTTCACTGCCACTCCTGTAGGTTTCTGCTCAAATGTCACTGAATCAGTGAGTCCTCCCATGACCACCTTATTTAAGAAGCACCCTCATTCCTTCCTGAAGTTTCCTAACCTCCTTTCCTCTTACTGAAGGTTCTTCCATGGAATATATATGTATGTGTGTGATATATATATATTTATATAATTATATATTTCCTGTTACATGCGTTACAAATAATATATCCAATATTATACATTATAGCCATTATTTTTTAACCACAGAATGTGGTAGTACTAAGAAGTGTCCCTTGAGAATCTCCAGCATTCTACACATGCTCTTCTCTGGCCCAATTGTACAGTAGCTATTTTCTTAATAGTCAGAATCAATCACTCCAGTATAGTAACCACTGCGTTTTTACCCCTGCTGGTTCATTGGCAACCAGACAATGATTTGTCATTTTATATAATTTGTATTTCTGTTCTAAAATGTAGGCTCCCCCTTCTAGAATATATGCAATTTCCCCCTCCCTCCAGAGGACATATTTTTTAATAGACTTTATTTTTTAGAGGAGTTTTAGGTTCACAGAAAAATTGAGCAGCAAGTACAGAGTTCCTATACACTCCCTGTACCTACACATGCACAGCCTCCCTCCCTATCAATATCTGGCACACGAGTGGTACATTTGTTACCACTGATGAACTTATGTTGACATGTCATAATCACCTGAAGTCCAGAGTTTACATTAGGGTTCACTCTTGGTGTTGTAAATTCCATGGGTTTGGACAAATGAATAATGACATGTATTCATCACTGTAGTATCATACAGAATAGTTTCACTGCTCTAAAAATTCTCTGTGCTTTGCCTGTTCATCCCTCCCTCCTCCTCTAACCCTGACAACCACTGATATTTTTTTCTACATTTTTGATTTGGGAATGTATTTTTAAATAGATTTTATTTTTTAGAGCAGTTTTATATTCACAGCAAAATTGAGCAGAAGGTACAGAGATTTCCCATCTCCTCCTTACCACTGATTTTTTTCACTGTCTCCATAGTTTTGCCTTTTCTAGAATGGCATATAGAATGGAGTCATATAATATGTACCCTTTTGAGATTGGCTTCTTTCACTTAGTAATATGCATTTAATGTTCCTCCATGCCTTTTCATGGCTTGATAGCTCATTTCTTTTTAGCACTGAATAATCCATTGTCTGCACCTACAACCATTTCTCCATCCATTCACCTATTAAAGGTGCAATTTTGTCCAGTGTTATAATAATAGCTCCTAAAACACTGCCTGGCACACAGTACGTGTGCAGTACAGGTTCCTTACCCTCATCATGCAATTATTCTTTCTCTGAATGGTGTCAGTGTCCAGCAAGTTGCCCAATCTGATAGTAAACTGAAACAAAATTTCCAGGAATTTGAGATTATTTCATCTGCTCTCTCACCCTCACCCTTTCAAATGTGCCTCTTGACTAACTCTTGAATTCATCCTTCTCTATCCATCCCCACTGTCATCAATCTGACTCAGTCTTCATTAACTTCTCCCAAATTACTTACATATTATCCTCCTGACTAATCTTTCTGACTCCAAAGCATAATCTCTGCTCCTAAAACACATACCTCATTATGTTGATCTCTTGCTCAAAATATTCAGCAGATTAAAGTTTAAACTTATTTATATGCATTCACATTTTCCAAGATCTGACACTTACAATATGCACAGCCTCCTGTTCAGCCTCTCTTTTTATAAACGTCCACCTCCCTCTTTGGGTGCTCCGACAGCTCTGAATTATTTGATGTATGCAAAGCAAGGTGTGGCTGCTTGTCAAATTCAGAAGCTTTCATGAGAGTCCTAAATTGTTCTGTGCTCTATTGTCAGTTTTCCCCTGCCTTATTCTAGGTATGTTTGAAATAATGAATTAATTTCATTATCAATTATATATTTAGGAAATGAATTTGACAGGAATCAAGGAGAAAAAATATAGAGCTTTTGAAATCTGAGATTGATGGCATTGGCTTCTGTATTTCTGCAGACGATGGCTGGGTATCGTTTCACTAGGTCACAGGCTAGAAGATAAAATTCCTATAAACTCATGGAAGCTTTGTGGCTAATACCTACAGAAGCACTGTACAAGGCCTTCAGATTCTGCAGTGAATAGCAATGAACATTTAAAAACTTTGCTTTAAAATACTTGTACTGCTTACCTCTCATTATAATGCCCACCCTCCTGATGCAAGATTTTTATTTTTGTTTAAGTGAGGCATAAAGAAACTTTTTGAAAAAATATACTTAAAAAGGACCAATGAAGCAGAATTCCTGCTGTGAAAAGAAGAGTGGGTTTTTTATATTCTGTGAGCTCCCACCTTGCTTTGAACATTGCATACATACATGTACATGCACACACACACACATCTCATTAAATCTAAGAATCTGGAATAATGTCAAGATCCAAATGTATGAGGTAGTGCAGAGTGAAAGGAAGAGTGTCAGCCTACCTCTGAACAGACAGTGTAATCTTTTTTGTGTGTGTGTGGGAATAGTTGTATGCAACTAGTAAATAAAGGATCTAATGCAATGAGATACAGCTGAGCTTTGGGAAATTTTATCAATCATTGGATTTCAAAGTGATTTCATTCTGTCCTTAACTCACAGCATTGGGCTTTGATATTGAAATAGGAATAGAACAGTGAATCCGATGTTTTTTTTGCTTGTTCATGCCATTTCAAAGAACTTTACTATTATTATTGCATCCCCAAGAAGCAGATAGGATTAATATTCTTCGAAAGTGCTTTGGTTTTTTGTTGTTAGAGTATGAGAAATCCTAAAATGATAAATGACTCTGAGGTTAGCCTAGAGCAAATCAGGGCCAGAATGGTGTTTAAAATTCAGATTTACTGATTTCCAGGATTATAGTCACTCAACTGATCTATTATCTCCTTCAGTTTTCTGAGGTATTACACTTTGTAATAATAGCCACTGTATTGAAGTATAGTAAGATTATTTTACCAGGAGTCAGGAATTTTGAATTTTAATACCTGTTACAACTCTTAATTTCAGTTAACACTAATATTTCTGGAATTTAGTTGTATTATCTGTAAAACAAAACTATTAAAATTAATTTGACTAAAGTTAGGAGAACGCTTTAGATTTAGGGTTTTTCAATCAGTGTTTCTTATTCAGGAGTAAAAGAACATGTTCTAGAGAGGGCACCTTTCAGAGACATGAAATTGATGGGATGTTGATGGCTATATTCTTCTCAACAGACCTTTTATTTATTTATTTATTTATGTTTGAGACAGAGTCTCACTCTGTTGCCCGGGCTAGAGTGAGTGCCGTGGCGTCAGCCTAGCTCACAGCAACCTCAAACTCCTGGGCTCAAGTGATCCTTCTGCCTCAGTCTCCTGAGTAGCTGGGACTACAGGCATGCACCACCATGCCTGGCTAAGTTTTTCTATATATATTTTTAGCTGTCCATATAATTTGTTTCTAGTTTTAGTAGAGACAGGGGTCTCGCTCTTGCTTAGGCTGGTCTTGAACTCCTGAGCTCAAACAATCCGCCAGCCTCGGCCTCCCAGAGTGCTAGGATTACAGGTGTGAGCCACTGTGCCCGGCCCAAACCTTTTATTTAAATAGACAAAATAATGAATACCTTTTACCAAGGAGATGCCAGGGTGCTGCAGGGAGTGTCTTTGTTCAGTACCATATAATTCAACTCCATTCTTAATTTCCTCTTTCATGAACCTGCTGGGGAATTATTTTTTAGTTTATTAATAGTATTAAATAACCACTGTCTATAAAGTCTTACAATTTCTCAAACATTTAACTTTGTTATTTTTATTGCCTTATTGCCATACAAAATTAAGTAAATAATTTTAGGATGGAAATATATATGTTCCAAATGAAAACATGTCTATGGAGTTGACAACAAAAGCAAAACAATGTTATTCATAATATTAGATAATTCATCAAACATTTACTGTTTTAGGTGGATTATATCAACTCATTTAATTCTTATAACAGTTCTTTGAGGTAGTAGGTTCCATGACAATCTTCTCTCCACTCGTGAGGAAACGGTGGTGCACTAGGTTCAGTAATCTGTTTACGTGCACTCAACTAGTTATGGTTAGAGCTAGGATTTGGAAGACTGGTTCCTAAACTGCTGGGCCATACATCCTAAATACCACCAAAATTCTAAGCCATGCTGATATAGGCATATAACCTGTAGAAGGAAATAGAAACACAGGGTATAAGCATGTTCTTTAGAAGCTTATCATATAAATGTGCAGAGGGATATTTTATTTACAGTAAATGCATATCAAGGGTGGGATTCAACGTGCTTTGGGTTTCACAGTGAGAGTTGATAAGAATTTTACGTCTATCTTTGTTTGCCTAACACAAATTGAAATGCCAAGAACCGTGAAGTCAGTATTTTGCTCACATTTCATCAGGAGTCAATTGCTTTACATACATCAAATTCCAACTGAACAGAAAAACAACATCTAGATTTGATAGCTGTCCTCCTGTGTGAAAAGAAAAGAACTAGAATCAGTCTAGAGATTGCTCTTTAGAAATCGCTCCCATGGGAAGAAAGCCTTCCATGATTCTCCTAGTCTGAGCTAGATAACCCTCTGCTCTCACAGCAATTCTTTCTTCTGCCTTGACCCTACACGTGGTTCTGTAATCATCTGTGAGCTGGTCTATCTTCTCCACTGGTCTGACAGACCTTCAAGACCAGGGATTTTATCTTATTTATCTTTGCAGCCTCCTGCCCAGCAGATGCTCTGTACATAATACACATTCAGTAGGTGTTTATTGAAGTAAAATAAAGATGTATTGAAACTAGGTTAGAAACTTCTGGAGAGACAATGCTTTATTTATTTTCTTATTCTACTCATGTCTGGCTTTTCATACTTCTACTGAGTACCTACATTATGCAGATGAGTATTTGCTATCTACCTATTTTATTTATATATAGTAGATATTTAACACGTATTGTTCATTGAATTACTTTGGAATAGGTTCTTCAGATGTATTAGAGAATTGGAAGTAGTTTATTCAGTTTAGGCAAGGCTATGTTTGGTAACAAACAAACTTCTAAATGTCAGTGGCTTACCACATAAAGGTTTATTTCTCAGTCAGGCAGAATGTGCCACAGATCTGGTGACTCTCCCAGGCAGCTCCTCTCTAAATGGTGGCTCCAAGACCCAGGCTTCAGGCATCTTATAGCTCTGCCATCTAAAACAGGCAGCTTCCAGGTCACTGTGGCAGGGAAAGAGAACTGTGCTCCCAAATGCTTTGTTCTGAAAATGACACACTTCTGCTCACAGCCTTTTGGCAGGAACTAGCACATTCCCCCTGCAAGGGGGAAGGAGAATGTGAGAGAAAATAGCAGTAAATGCCTGGAGGTAAAGAGAGCAGAGTAGGGTCCAATGACCAATATTTACATTTAGTTTTCAGTCTGATGTGTTTGTTTTTTAGAAATAGAAGTTAATTAATTTTTAAAAGTAGGTAATACTTTTAAAGGATTCCTGACTTAAAGATCAGGGAATACCTGCTCCCCCCACCCCTTTTATTGACAGGATACAGGTTAATAAACTTCTTTTTTAAAAGGAGTTAGGAAATGAAAGAGACAAAAGCCAGAAGAATTTTTCAGCCCAGGACCTTTTCTTTAAATTAAAGATAATATTAAGAAATCAATTGATGGTACTCTTACTGGTTCTCAGTTCCCTGATGAAGTTTCTTTTCCGAAAGCAGAGATCCCTGACCTCTCTCTTCCTATTTTTAAAGTCTTGAGAGAGTTGAGCAAAAAGAGGCTTATCCATGGATAAGTGCTCTCAAAATTACTTGGTCACTGCCTCTCTCTTGAGGTGACCTGCCTTTCTTTTTTGCACCTGAGAAAATTGTCAGTAAAGACGACTGATAGCAGCTTTAATTTTCTCATTTGGAGTACTGGGATGAGCTTCCTCGACTCCTGGACAGAAATATTAAAATAGAAAGCACACAAAAAGCTCTTGCAACAGTGTGTAAAATATAAGGATGAAAGAACTGCTAAGCTCTAATTCTTTTTATTTGTCGTCTCTTCTATCAGTTATCTGGTGGACTGGGAATGACCTAAGACTTGCTATATCAAGATTTTCTAGAGACAGATTTCTAATCTGCATGTTCATGGTTGAAGGAAGCATTGGAACGGGAAGCCTATTTCTTCAGGATTGTCACAGTTCCCAGGACATGACAGGGAAGCACAAGAACACGTTCATCAAGGCATTTAATTTCCTAGAGCTACATTTCCCAGGTCCCTGCATGTCAGTGGGATCATGTTACTGCACTGTGGGCAGTGGTGGCAGTTAAGAGAGGATGTGCCTTTTCCATCTTTCTACCATCAGTACACAATAAATGAAGCAGTTGGTGGATGGAAGCCCTCTGGCTCCTTGAGACACCTCCTGGAGGAAACTGAGGCAGCAGAGCCTCCTGGCCTGCATCAGATTCTGATGTCAATAAGAACTTACCTCTGTTGTGTTAAGGTGCTGATTTCAGAGTTTTCTACTGCATAGTACAGCCCAATCTGCCCACTGCAGACATGCTTTATGCAAATAGAACGTGCAGATGCCAAAAATTCAAGAAGTGTAAGAGGGCTCACAATCCCCTTTGCAAGAGGCAAACACTATTATTAATTTCTTACGTATCTTTCGGAGATATATGATGTACTAACTACAAAAACAGTAATAATTATGATAATGGCAGCAAAGATGTAATAAAAGCCCAATTAGTTAAGTGTTACATTAACTGCTGTAACAATTGACCCTAAAAGGTATTATTACTCTAATGTAAAAGAAGGTGACCAAAGTCAGCAATATGAGCATGTCTTGGCGGGGGAAGGGAGGGTCTGGGCTCCCCAGTTAGTCATTCTAGGATGCTGGCTGACAGGCCTTGCAGTTCTCAGTATGTGGCTTCTAAGACCACCCTGGCCATCAATATGTAGCCAGAAAAAGGAGAAATAGCAGAGAGGATGGCATGTGAGAGGCTTTTATGGGCTAGAATTCAATCATATGCCCACATTTTACTGGAAGGGAGGCTGGCAAATGTAGCGTAGTGTGTACCAGGAAGAAGACAGCTAGCAGTCTCTGCCTTACCTACATATCAACTCAGTTAATCCTTGCAATGGCCCTATGACATAGGGACTGCTATTATACCCACTTTGCAGATGCGGAAACTGAGTAACCGAAAAGTTAATTTATTTGCTGAAGCTCAGCTTGGAAGTGGCCGAGCCTGGAAGTGAGCCTGAGCACTCTGGCACCAGAGCTGGGCTTGACCACTCTGCTATATCATTTCTTTACACAATATAATATATCACATGCACTGTGCTCCACCTTGTTGTTTTCTTTTTCTCTTAAGAATATTTACTGGAGATTATTTAATCCCAATACAGTGGTTCCCCCCTTGTCCGAGGGGGATACATTCCAAGATCCCCAGTGAATGCCTGAAACCTCAGTACCAAGCTCTATGTATACTATTCATGAATTTGTTTTTCTTTCTTCTGAATTTGATGGCTAGAAGATTCTTACTGTAGATTTCAGCAACTTCAGCGTACTTTTTTTTTTCTTTCTTTAAGTTGAGAACTTTCACCTTTTCACTTAAAGGAAGCACTTTATGCCTTCTCCGCACAGCATCTTCCACTTTGGGGCCATTAAGTAAAATAAGGGTTTCTTGAACACAAACTGTGATACCATGACAGTCAATCTGATCACTAAGTCTCCTAAGTGCTTAATGGGTGGGTGTTATCTACAGTGTGGCTATGCTGGACAAAGGAATGAGTCCTGTCCCAGGCAGGACAGAGCGGGATCCCATCACGCTACCCATCACACTATGTGATTTAAAACTTAGAAATCGTTTATTTCTGGAATTTTCCATTTACTATTTTCAGACCATGGTTAATTATGGGTAACAAACCATAGAAAGCAAAACTGTGGATAAAGGGGGCCTACTGTACATATAAGGCTGTTTTGTGACAACTATATATTACTCTGTTGTATAAGTGAATCACAATTTTATTACTCTCATGATTATTTTGTTTTCATCTTTCCCCTATCATAAACAGTAATACAGCGAATAACCTCAAAAGTTTGTATTTTCACACATGGAGCAAAAGAATTCTTTTAAGTGTGGTTGCTTGGAGAAATAGTGTACGTATATTTATTTACCTTTAACAAACACTTTTAGAGGAAGATAAGATGGCGGACTAGAAGCCGCTAGCGCAGCGCCTCTTCCTTGAAGAACCAAGATATACATACTTCGCATAGATTTTCGGGGAAAGGATGCCTGAATACAACAGAGAGGCGACTGGAGACACTGAGAGTGAAGGCAGGGGAAGCGGGGCTGCCCGCGAGGTTGCTCAGAGCCTCCAGCGGCCCCTGGACTGGGAGAACCAGGGAAGGGGTAAGTGAGAGGCCCCTGAGGCTCCACGCTCCCACCTCAGGCCTTTAGCATTTTAGCTCCAGGAAAGCTCTTCAGCCCCACCGGCCTCCACAGTGGCACGGGGAGCTGCATGGAGGTCCCACAGAGGCACTGCTGAACTCACGCGGAGCTCCACAGGCAGCCTTCCGAACCCCGCGGGCTCCTGCACCCACAGAACCATTCCGGGAGCCCCGCCCTGAGGCTACCTCTGCGTCTGCCTCTGCCGGCTGCCAGGCCAGGGAGGGAGACGGGAACCGGGCGCCCTAAGGACAGTTCTGCCACTGCGGGTGGCTGTGGGCGACTGCAGGACCACGCGGGTGTTCAGCCCTCACGCCCGGCCTGCCGGCCTCCCCCAGAGCGGCCCGCCTGGCTGCTCGCGCGCAGAGCGCCACACCCTCCCGTGGCCGCCCGCGCACAGCTGCGGCTGACCTTCCCGAATGTTCCACGGGCAGCCCGGGGAAGGCCGGTGGGGGCTGAAAAGCTTACCTAATAACAGGTAATTAGAAACGATAAATCGAAGAATAAGAAAACAAAGAAAAAAGATAAAATGACTTAAAAGTTTTAAAAGAAATTTAGATGAAGAAAACTTTTCAATCCAACTGAAGCAACTAAAGAGAAGCCCAAATAAATTAAAAGAGGGTGAGAAGAGGTCGATTCTCCCTATGTTAATTTATAAATGTATGTTATCTCTAAAACAAGAACAATAGGCTTCTTTATTAATAACTTCTCAAGCTGATTTTTAAAGCACATGTGGAAAAATAAAAGAGAATCAGAGCCAAGAAAATTCTGAATAATAGGGGTGTCTACCATAAAAAAAATGAAACATTTAAATCTATAGTAGGTAAAAATATACAGTAATAAAATATAAATAGACAGATCTTTGGACCATCCCGAAATAAACCCAAGTGCATATAAAAACCTAGCATGTCAAAACTAGTCCTCTCAGTTCTGCTTGTGGCGGGTCCTTCCTCACTCAAGATCAGGTCACAAATCTCTTAATACCGCTGAATGACATGATCAAGTCCTGAGGGAGGGGGACCAGGCCAGTGGACTTCTCTGATGGTTCCCTGAGTTCAAGGACTGACTCAAGGGAAGGGCAGGCTCTTATTTTTGTATATAAATTTTATTCCCAGGCACATTACAATAATTGTTAATAAGAGGCTTTGAGTGTGGTGGCTGAGATCTCACAAGCCAGTCCCAGGTGATCTGGTTTCCAGTCCTAGCGCTGATATGTACTGGCTTTTAAAGATAATTCATGAAAAACGCTTAGAAGAGTGCTTAATTAATCTAACCGTTATTCTTAATCAGATAGTAGTATAGATATTTTCCTTCAGAAAAACAATTTTGATGCTTTTTTTTAGTTTTGTACTAGGGAAAAGCTAAAATAGAATCTTCTATTTTTGTTAATATAAAGATGAATAAGACACATTTTCTTCCCTTGAGGAGACTGTTTTCTAATTTATCAACTCATCTGATTCTCCAAATCTTTTTTGTTATAAGAATAATTATACTAATTTCACAAATGAGGATGCTACTACTTGGGGAGCTTAAAAAAGTGTTTAAGCCAACATTTAAATCCACGCTTCCCTACTCTACAGCCAAAAATCAAGATTTAAACACATTACTGTAGTAAAAGCCCTAGGGACTTATTTATTTGAAAATACATACTCTTTTAACTAAAAAATTTACTGTTACACTTCCACATTCATTGATTAATGAAATGTTTCTCTGTAACACTCTTCAACATAAAATGTATAAACTGTACTTTACACTTAAGTTCAGTTAATGGGAATGTATTAATTATAGCTTCAAAGAAAGAAAAAAATGAGCAAAAATAGTACTGCTGATTTTGACCCATTACTTTTGTATATTCCCTCGGTCCATCCCTATTACTACTTTTATAATTCTGGCCCATAGAATACCTGGTCCGGATTACTACCCCCGCCTGTAAAATGGCCTCCTGGACTTCAGTCTTGTCCTTCTTAAAGCCATTCATCACACTACTACTAGAGTGATATATTGCAAATTTGATCGCATTTTTCCCTCTACTGGAGTTAGAGCTCATTAGGGTGGCCTCGTGTCTCTCCTTGGTTAAGCCTGTTCCCTCTCTAGCCTGAAATCTTGCTCTAGCAACACCAAATGCTCAAAGTTGTCCTGAGCACACAAAGTGCATTTTCATCTTTGTGAAGTTGATCCCCTCACTTCCATACCCTGTTTTTCTTCCTCCCATTTTTACCTGGCTCATAATTCATTTTCTCCAGCAAGTGTCTTCTCTCTCTCTCTCTCTTTCTGACCCCCAATTGTTTGGGTGCTTCTCTACAGTCCTCTCATTATATCCTTTGTGCATTTCTCTGTCATAACACAAGTGTTCGTCCTCTTATGCCTGCAGTACCTTAAAGACTGTGACCACATCTTATTTCTCTTGATATCCCCAGTACCTAGCATTGCGCCTCATATACAGGAGGTTCTGCAGATATTCGTTCTGCAAAAGAATAAACAAATGCTTTCCCTGCCCCCCCTGCCTTCTTTAAAAAAAAAAAATCTCTTTTAGAAAAGCATTTTTTTTTTTTAATTGAGAAAATCTTGAGAAGATTAGGCTAAATAACAGGAGTCCTGGCTTTTGATCTCGGTTTTGTGTTTAACTCACTCTGGAACCCTGGGCCGATCTCTTCAGGTTTGTTGGTACACAAGTCTCCATGTAGATTTTTGGTCAATATCAGCTCAGTATTGGGGTAAAATTAGACCTCTTGAAGGTCAGCTTTTGGAAACACAATCCTGCCTTACCTCATAGTGGACTCATCATTACTCTCTATAATCCCCTCCTTTAATATTGTTTTCCTAGGGATTTCCATTATGATTTTCTAAGTAACTGAATTATATAGGAGGTGTGGTAGGCATGTGGTAGGCCTATATATGAAAATGTGCATATGCTATAAGTTTGAAACTATAAGTCGTATTTGTATGAGTTCCCCTTATATTAGCTCTGTGGCTACCCTGCCTCCTTTCCCAGATGTTAAAGCTTAAGCACTAGATGACAATTTTGTAATGTGACTCAAAGGGTGGGGAAGGAAAAGCTACTCCTTTAGCAAAATAATGTTGAGGAGGTATGCCAGCAGGGGGTTATCTGTCCCACTATGAGATTGCTTGGTTGCTTTTGGATATTTTGTGGTCTCCAAGGCCAAACCACTATGGAGAATCCAAAGCACCTCTTCTGCTTAAGCAGTGAGAAAACCAGAGAGAAGGTGTTAGGTAGATAGTTAGGATCTCCAGCTCTTCTAGGGATAAGGGTTTCCTGCTTTGGTGCTGTCTTAAGCAATTGCTCCACCTGGGAAGAAGGATAAAGGCAGGCATTCCATTTTGGTGTTGCCCCACTCTTAATCCTATCCTAAGCAACTGCTACACCTGGGGAAGGAGGGAATGATTTATCATTTTGGGAATTCCCTAGCCCAGGAGTGATAGGATTTAGAAGAGTAACCTAAGGGTAATTATTATGTCTTTAGCTTGAAACTACGTTGTGGTTCACCCCCCAGGTGGGCTTTCTTAGAGGGAGCTCTTACACACAGATGGAATATTGAGGACACCTGTTGATCATTTGCTGACATCCCATACCTCCCAAGGTCCTCCCCCAGACTGGGCTAATGAAAGGAAAGAATCAAAGAGAGAGAGAGAGAGAGAGTCGGTCTGTCTCTCTCTACGCAAGGAGACAGAACTGTTTTCTTCTGCAGTAAAGAGCTGCTTGAGTAAAACTGCTTCCTGCCTGGGGTTACTCCATTGTATTGGCCCTGCTGGTGATTTTTCCAAGAAAGGAACCAGAGAACGGGGATAATAGTCTGGCCTTGACACTTTGATGTGTCTGGTCATTCTTTGGCCAAGCACACACCAAGAACTGAGAGCAGACTGCCACCCTTACTAAGGGACTGCTTGAATCTCCTCTCTGGAGACCAGCCAGGAGAGAAAAAGGGGCGTACAATTGGAGTGAGTATGACCATGGGGAATAGGAGAGGATGCATGGTGCAATCTGGAGGAGGAAGTCTCTTCTGATCAAGGGGAAGCTTGTGGGCTGTCCTCCAAGAGCCAGGAATGAAGCCTCGTGCCGTAAGTAGGACTGTGACTTCTTTGCAAGAAACCTCTTAGATCTCTGGTCCCCTTATGTGTTCTGTATTGCTTGAAGCTGCAGTAAATAACCAACTGAATATTTAAAAAAAATTCTGTTTGTGTGCTTTATGTCCTAAAGAGGAGATATTGTAGATGTCCTTTTCTTCTTCTTCTCTAGCTGATGTCTAGATTCCCTCAGAATGGAAGGCAGGATGGTGAAAAGACCTCCATGGGACCCCATTAGACCATAGCAGACAGATCATTTTAGTTGTGGACTATGCTGCTGCTACTCCACAATCAGAGGTTAAGTGCCCAGGAGACCAGCAGAAGAATGACCACCACAGCATGGTTTTTGATTTAACTCAAGAAATGATCCTCCTCTCTCATCTTCCTCTGTCTTATGTTAAGTATTTGCAGTTGCTTCAGGATGAAAATTGTTATTTCATCAAATTATACTTTCATACATTGTTATAAAATATATAACAATATATTGCCATGCCAAAGCTATTTTATTTTTATGGAAGTTAGAAAGACATAAAGGAAAAAAAACCCAATAAAAAAGCTAAAATCCTCTGAAACATTTCAATTCCAGCTTCTTGTTTTTTACATGAGATGATAGAATATTGAGGCTAATTTTTTTTTCTTCATGTCAATTTAAAGTATAATTTTCCTAGGACAGTTTTTCTATTTCTTGATTATGGGATCTATAGAGACTACTATAACCTAGTGCTGCAAAAATGCTGTGACAAGAAATCTGAACAGAGATTTGGGGGAAACAGGGTACTTTCTACTAAAGGCCTGCTACTGGTCTCCACCTCAGTACCATTTAGGGTTTCTCTGGAGGTGGAAAGGGGAGTGTCTGAGAGTCTTAATTCAGTCCTCTTATGATTACTTAGAACCTACACACAACTCCTATCGTCTTCCTACTGCCATGGGTCTGTGGTTACTTTTCTTTTTTTTCTTTCCATTTTTCTTTTTTTAAAACTAGTGAATTATTTTAAAGCAAATATCTTTGTAACTACCACCTAGGCCAAGAGAAAGAACTCTTCTGGCTATCCAAAAAACCCCTTGGTGAGGCTCATTTCCATTACAAACACTTCCATCAGAATAACCACTATCTTGAGTTTTATAGCAATAACATCTTGAATTTTATTTTTTCCCCAAAACTTTACTGAATTCATTTATCAGTTCTAAGAGTTTTTTGGTAGAGTCTTTAGGTTTTTCTATATGTAAGATCATGTCTTCCCATTCAATTTAGATCCAATTTCCACTAATTTCTTTTCAGCATGAATCTTTGTCATAGAAGTAAACCATGTCTAATCAGTTTCTTGAGGTCCTGACTGCTATACAGTATAGACTTCTCTAGCTTCTTAAGTTTTTAAGGCAATTTCCTTGTACTCTCCCACTGTTAGGTTGGACAAAATGTCTCCTAGTGTCAGCTGCTGTTTTCAAATGTCGTTGTCATGGTTTCCAGTGAGCATATGCTGGCTATTATTATTGGTATTTCTTGTGTTCAGAACCATTGGACATCTTATTGTCTCCCTTTGCTTTCTTCTGATCAAATACTGATACCATGTAGATCTCATGGTTGTTGGTGATTTGTTCCCACTTGTTTTGTGATTTAGGGTTTGTGGGGATGCCCTGTCACATAGTTTGTTATAAATGCTATCTATGTATTTTTATTTGCTGTCTAGTAACTTTCTGTAAAAATTTAGGGAGATCAAAAAAAATCTGTGTGGCCACCATATTTCCAGAATTTCTTTCTCATGGCGTGAGAATACAAAGAGAAATAGTTCCATTAAAATTTTTTCTTTACTTCTGGACATTTTAGATCTTTTATGTGAGTTCACTAGATAGTTTTATGACTAATACAATTCATGTTCAATTGATGTGTAATCACAACATAAATGATAATACTGTCACTTGGAAATAAGATTTTTTAAATCAGCCATATTACTGTTATATGTCATCCTTTATTTTTTTATTTTCCTTTTTTATCATCTTTCTCTCTTTCTGTTGATAGTGTCCTGCTACTTTCAGGGTATTATATACATCTTTTAATGCTTTGTAGCTTTCTTGGAGCCAGCTTATAAAGAATTATTGAGGTCCTTCTTGTACTTTTGTCTAACCCAACCCAAACCTGTCTTTATAGATGTTTAAATGCCTCATGATATAAAATAGTGACCTTATTTGATTAATCTTGTCAAAGATAACCAAACACAATTACTTTGGCCTATAAATATAAACATCAGTTTGTTCTGGTTTCTCTCCCGCTTTAAATTTTCAGTTTAGTCATTAAATGTTTGGGGCCAGGTAGGAGAATTATGGTTAAAGGAAATAACTGAGGAGGGCTGTTTCTCTTGGCTCCTGTAAATAACCTGACAAAGAGACTTGTTGCTTAACTAATGCCTAATGTGTTCATTTGGAATGCTCTGATGCTCAATTTTATTAGGCATTTACAAAACAAAGCTTGTTTCCCCCCCTCGCATTGTAATTAGTGTAATTAGAGTTTATGTGTGAAGTATCATATATCTATTGTGTGGAGTTTTTTCAGGATAACAAGGATACTGAATTACCTTACGAAGATTGTTGGTTTCAATAATTAGTTTATGTAGAATGTTTAATAATACTTCACACTGGAAAATTGAAGTTGCAATCAAAATAGCATTGAGTGATTTGGAGCAAGAATATGTTCTTGCTTACACTCTGCCTGCGACTCAGGGCTGACTGGGTATAATGTTTATATATGAAATGAAAAATAGACCAGAGCAAGATTATGGGATGATTTTTTTTTTTTTTTCCCTGAGAGGCTAACAAGAATAAGTGTCATGCCATGCTAGCCTAGGGAACAAAACTGTAAATTTAGAGAGAAGAAACAGGTTTCCAAGTTTATATTGCTCCTGTCTTATGGGGATTAGCTTCTGTTACCATAATGTGTTATGTTGAAAGGGGCAGACAGGGTTGTGTTGAAGAGTCCCTGAGAGATTACCCCAAAAATCTCAGTTGCAGCATATGTTGGAGCAGCCTCACAAGTGGAAATAAACTCATGGCATGTGGTTATCTGTCTGGGAGTTCTTGTCATTCACTACACAATTCATCTGAATGGAGAACAAAGTATTTCTTGTTCAAATAACAAAATCTAAAATGGCAGGTGTTATATTTCATTCACACGAGCACTGGGTCTCCAGTTCTCTAAGCCTAATGTAGAAGTGGAGTCTGTAGATGGTAGCCAGGAGCTGTTTTGGCCTTTTAGAACACCATATTTTTCAAATGTAGTTGAAGTTCATTGGAAGTGGTTCCTGTTATTTCAGACCAAGTTTTAATTGATATTCTCAGTCTATTTTCTCTTTACTTTCAAGCACCACTATTGATCACAAGTTAAATTGAACCAAGTTGCTATGCACAACATATTGTCAGCTCTGTTAACACACTTTGTTCTTTTTCCAATCTTGGTGCCCTTAATTATACTTAACCAAATCACTGTTAAAGTAAATTCACATAAAATTGGAGTTCATATGTAGATTTCTTGCAATCGTGAATTTCAGAGAGACAAGCACTTTGCAAGGACGCACATATAATTCAGGTGAGTGGGTAGAAGATATTGCAGAGGCAGTTAGTGATGTATGTTGTATGGAGAAGTGAAAGGTTTCCTGTGTCTTTTCATTCTGTCTGATATAGAAAAAATTTGGTAAAACATATGAAGAAGTTTCAGTGATTAGGACTCTTAATCTGTTTCTAGAAAAGGTTAAACCCAATTATTTTAACCATTTACCATGACAAATATCTTACCCCAAACTACCTCTCTTGGAAGTTACTTTATTCTTTAGCTTTGTTCAATAGTAGAGGTAGCTGCATAGCATCTACATTTGTTTTCTTCCTGTGGGAAATGATTTTCATTAAATGTAGACAGAATTAATTATAACTTTCACTTGGAAGGTTATGACCTAGTGTTCTACTCAGTCATTTTGAAATAGCTTAGGCACTAATTATTTTTAACTAGTTTCTTTCATCTGGATTATTGACCATTTTAAAAAAGTTCAAATTGTTTCATTAGATTCATTCAATCTTTTTGGAATTGCCAGTAAAAGATCAGGTAGGTTGTAGAGGTTGATGTCATTAAAACCTTTGACTTCTAGAACTATAAGTTTCTAATATTACTATGATTAGAATTTTTTTTTGAGAAAATGAATAAGATCATGTTTATGGTATACAGCTCTTCTAAGATTTATGGCTGTATTGAAGACAGTTCCGGACTGACTTCTTCACTGATTTAAACTGAAAATGCTATTGATATCAAAATCACATATTCTACTCCAGGAAATAAAAACTGAAGCTACCATTTCCTAGTTTCCTAGGCATTTGAACTAGGAGTCACACAAAATGGGCAACTTGTATTGTCAACTGAATTGTAACACTTGGGTGGCTCCTAGATGATGTCACAAATAACATTTATTTTTAAAATTACTGAGCAAAACCCGAAACAAAATAAACAACAGTCTTCAGTCAACTTGAGTCTCTTTCACCTTGTGTCTCAAAGGTAACTTTTCGGTAGCTTGAGGTTGGCAACATCAGCCAGCAGCCAGCCCTAGTCCCAACTATCCTGAGAACTCATGTCTCTGATGAGGAAATGTGTGGCAGAGACATTGAGCTGTCAAAGGAAATGTTTGGGCCTCACTGTACCCCTCATCTTGCGTGTTGTAGAGCTGTTGGGAAGTGGTTGCTCAGTTAGAAACCACATTTTCCAGGACTCCCTTGCAATTAGATGCAGCCATTGATTGGATTTTAGCAAATGGAATGTGATTTGCAGTGACGCACATGGCTTTCCGGTCTGACTTCATCTACTCTTCCCTGAGCTCTTCTTTCTCTCCAGTTAGTTGTTATGGAGATAACCCCAGGATGAATGCACAGGCTTTGTGGTGAAGATGGCAGGATTTATGTAATCCTGGGTTCCTGTGGCTTCATTGAAGGGCTACTCTTCCTGTTCTTCTGCTCAGCAGTATTAGGTGAGCAATTCTTCAATGAAGAAATTTTAATTATGTTGGAAATATTTGGCTTTATTTGTTATAGCACCTAGGGGTTCTCTAACTAATAAGGCATGTAAATTCATCCAAGCATATATATGGCAGATGTAATAACTGAATTAAAGGCAGAGGGAAGGTTGGCAGAGAGGAGAAAGATTATTTTGGGTCTTAAATTGGTGAGGATATGCCAAAGAAGGAGGGTATATTTAATACATTTCATTTTCAAGCTAGGAAAAGCTATTGCAAACTATTAATAGTTGTAAAGTTGAGGCCAAGTGTTCAGACTTACTTATGCATTCATTCACTCTTTCATGCAACATATGCCTACTATGTGCAAATACTGTCCTAGGTGTTGGGGATAACTCAGTAAAAAAGAGAGAACAAAAAATTTCAGGCTATTTCTAACCCTTAATGTCTCTACTCATTAATTCTTGTTTGTTTTTGTTTAATGAGGAAAATCATCATAGCATCCTTAGTTGCAGTTGTCATATAAACCAATAAAATCTCACCATTGTTTGCTCTTATAATTTTAGTTCTTTATGAATGTTAGTTGGATTTAGTAAGGGTCTTTGGCGAAGGGGAAGAAAATACTGTACTTGGATTTCTTTGGTCCTTTCTCCTAACTCTGGCTTGGTTCTGACAGCAGAACAAATGGGAATATGCATGAGGCTACAAGATAACTTCTGTTAAAATGTGCAGGATTCAACATTTAAAAGGAATTGCATTTCAATACAAGATAAAATTTCCAGATTACCTTGAGAATTGGGGCTGTTACTGTCAGTTATAGTGAAAGAATTCCAACATGCTAAATTACCTGACAAGTTGTGGTGTTTTATGTGTTGTATTGATATTGGAGTATTTGTTTTGCTTCAATGGGTACTTAATTATTTGTTTCTTCTTGACAGTGTGCTAGAATTAATTCATAGCGTTATGAAGCTACTTCAAACATCCCCTTGAGAGCGAGAGCTGGTTTCTGTAAATCTGGTGCATCATCTGAATGTTTTGCCCTTAGTTTAAATATATTAGGGTCATGAATTACTTTTAGAAACAGAAAGTATAGCTTTCCTGTCCTAAAGGAAATTTCAGAGATGCAAAATGAAAGAAGTTAAATACTACTGTAGGAAACGGAAGCTATTATCAGAATCTAGCTTAGTATGGATACATGGAGGCCAGGCTCTCAGGTAATGTATGGCATAACTCAGGCACATTTCTTTCCCATTAGCAATTTACCTTTATTTTCTATACAAAACAAAAGTACTAGTCAAAGGTCTTTTTAAAAAAAGTACAGAAGGCATAGAATGAATTTACCCAAAGGTTTCATAAATCCTTAGTTTTTCAAAAATCTAGTAGTAGTAGCCAATGGGTAGGTGTGAGTTAATATAGTACTTATATATTATATTAATATAAGAACTATAAGCTCCTTAGGAAGCATAAAACCATGGAATATTTAATGATAATGTTGTTTATTTAGTACTGAAATGCCACAATTTTTTGTTTTTCTTTTGACTGGGAGGTAACTGAATGTATCAGAAAGTTAAAATAATTTTCTTTTGCAACTTCTGAGAATATTTTTTCCCCTAAAGAGAATGGAGTTCTAGGAATAGTAAAAATTTACTTATATAGCTACTTCCACTTCCAGAGATGTGATACCTTACTGTGTAAATGATGTTTTCTAATCAAAATGACACTGATGGGTGAAATTTCATGGTCAGAAATTAGAAAGCCTAAATGAAGGTCCCATTCTTCATATAATTGTGGTAGCAATTTTATAAGATAATAGTGTAAATATAACAAGTTGGTTATGGGTCTTAGTAATAAATTCTTTGCCTAGGTCAATGTCTAGAAGAGTTTTTCCTTCTAGTAATGGAATTTTTATGGTTTCATGACTTATATTTACCCATCTTGAATTAATTTTTGTACGTGGTGAGAGCGATGGGTCCTGTTTCATTCTCCTGCATCAAGTGGTCTTGTTGATTCTTTTTTTTATAAACTCTTAAAATACATTTAAATGTGATTCTCATACTGATATTCTCCTTTTCTAGTTGTCTCAGTAGAAGCTGGTATTGTGGAAAAATATCTGTATGAATAAGTCATCCTGTGATTTTCTAAAGTGAATATTCAGAAAAGGAAAGAAAAGGAAAGAATACATACTCTTACATTCATATAGGGCATGCGTGTTTTTTTTTTTTTTCCTGTCATAATAGCAGCAGAAGCAAGTTGGTTATGGGTCAAAAAGAATAAGAGAGAAAAATGTTACAAAATTGCTACCAAAATTTACTCTTTTCTTTGTGTTTCTTAGTGGTCCTAGCATTTTTGATAAAATAGTCATACCAACGATTATGCATGGAACTGGACCAATGATTCCTTACATGTGTCCTGTTTTTCTACTTTGTTCATTTTGTGAGATGGGTTTAGACAAAATATTGACAGTATCTAGACCTAGCCCTTGCTGTTTGGAGGAAGTGGTTTTATATTCTCTAGCTTTATATGGAGTTGAAAAAGAACATCTTCTGAAAATAGGGAGCCCATTCAGGAATTTAGCATCTATATTTGTTTGCCAATGAGGGCTAATCAGTGCCATGGTAGGGGGGCGGTGGTGGAGAAGAAAAGAAAAAGCAAACATATAGGCAGCATATTTGAATAAGTGCCTCAAATTCATGGTATTAACTTAGATGATACTTTCCAGGTTCAGGAGTTCTTATAAGGAAATAAACTTGTCAAATAATATAGTATTAAAATACTAAAATGTAGTATTAAGGTGAAATTAGTAAATATTTTAGACAAAATATTTGTCTTTTAGTGAGACCAGTTATATTTTGCTTAGAGTGAATGTAATTTTAAAAACACTCATACAAAAGCTGGTGACTGTTACCTATTTCCCACTGGTACATTTGAGAAGAAAACCAGTTGTATTAATATCTTCTAGTATTATGTAGAAATTAACAAAATTTTAGTGAATGGGATAAGTAGTTCTTTATAATTTTGGCAAACTTTTTCATATATTCTTTCAGTTTCAGATATTGTAAGAAAAGAAGCAAAAGAAATGAGCACAGTGTAAAAAATAACTATTTGAGTCACTTCTTATGCTATTCTACCTGACGGTCATTATAGGATTATTCTCAGACAAATTGATAATGTACTTGAATTAACTGTGACATGTGACATTTATATATACTGAGTCTTTTCATTTTTTAAAGAAAATTAGAATGTGATATTCTCATAATATATTCTATAATATGTTTTATATTGATAAGCAATAATGTTTGTAGATTCTGGATATTAGCCCTTTATTGGATGTATAGTTTGCAAAATTTTCTCCCATTCTGTAGGTTGTCTACTCTGTCGATTATTTCCTTTGCTGTGCAGAAGCTTTTTAGTTAAGTCCCATTTATCTATTTTTGTTGTTGCTGTATTCGCTTTTGGGGTCTTAGTTATAAATTCTTTGCCTAGGCCAATGTCTAGAAGAGTTTTTCCTGTTTCCTTCTATTAATAGAATTTTTATGGTTTCATGACTTAACATTTATCCATCTTGAATTAATTTTTATTTATGGCAAGAGATATGGGTCCTGTTTCATTCTTCTATATGTAGAACTCAAATCAGCAAGAAAACAAACAATTTCATTAAAAAGTAGGCAAAAGATAGGAACAGATTTTTTTCAAAAGGTAGACAAATGACCAAAAGACATATGACAAAATGCTCAACATCACTAATAATTAGGGAAATGCAAATTAAAACCACAATGAGATAGCACTTTACCCCCGTCAGAATGGCTGTTACTAAAATGTCAAAAAGCAATAGATGCTGGCATGGACGCAGAGAGCAAGGAACACTTATACACTGTTGGTGGGACTTCAAATTAGTACAACCTCTATGGAGATTCCTCAAAGAAATAAGTGTAGACCTACCATTTAATCCAGCAATCCCACTACTAAGTATCTACCCAAAGGAAAAGAAGTCATTTTATAAAATGCACACATGCACCTGAATGTTTATCTCAGCACAATTCACAATTGCAAAGATGTGGAATCAACCTAAGTGCCCATCAATTCATAAGTGGGTAAAGAAAATGTGGTGTGTATATATATATATTATACACACACACACACACACACACACGCCCACCATGGAGTACTACTCAGCCATAATGAGGGATGAAATAATGTTTTTTGCAGCAACTTGGATGGAACTGGAGACCATTATCCTAAGTGAAGTATCTCAGGAATGGAAAAACAAACACCACATGTTCTCACTAATAATTGGGAGCTAAATCATGGGCACAAAGAGAAGTAAAGGACATAGGAAAATAAGAAGAGTATAAGGTGGACAGAAGGAGAGGGATAACAACTTACCTATTGGGCACAATGAACACTATTCTGGTGATGGATGTGTTAAAACCTCCGACGTAAGCATTATACAAGATATCCATGGGCCGGGCGCTGTGGCTCACGCCTGTAATCCTAGCACTCTAGGAGGCTGAGGTGGGCGGATCGTTTGAGCTCAGGAGTTCGAGACCAGCCTGAACAAGAGCGAGACCCCATCTCTACTAAAAATAGAAAGAAATTATATAGACAGCTAAAAATATATATAGAAAAAATTAGCCGGGCATGGTGGCACATGCCTGTAGTCCCAGCTACTCGGGAGGCTGAGACAGGAGGATCCCTTGAGCCCAGGAGTTTGAGGTTGCTGAGAGCTAGGCTGATGCCATGGCACTCACTGTAGCTTGGGCAACAGAGTGACACTCTGTCAAAAAAAAAAAAAAAATCCATGTAACAAAAATATTTGTACCCCCTTTATATTTTGAAATTAAAAAAATAAGCAATAATCTGTAATAAGCAATCTTTTACTATTTTGGGGATTAGAGTAGGGATTTTTTTTTGTTATAGACATCTGTAAAGAATACTATTAAGTCATAATGAATCAAAGGAGCTTGATTCATTTACAAGGTGGGGTTGGAGTGGGTATATGAATATATTACTTTTATTACATTCACCTTTCTCTAGTACTGATGCATTTTTTCCTATTGGTTATTCTCTTAGGAGCTGTGTAGACATCTGGGTAGTGAAAAATATATGAGTAATCACAGACAAGGAAAGCATTTTTTACTTACATAATTCTCATATCAAAAATTTCTGTTGACAAAACAGGAGAGGTTTTATCATAAGAGGAAAGTTTTATTAAAGAAAGTAAAAATCAGCAACAGGCAAATTATAGTAGTATCTTAACATCCCATAGCAGCTCCTTTTCTTCATGTTCTCCAGTGATACTGTCTGTATTGGACAGACTTTTCATAGTGATAATCCATAATTTACCTTCTTCTAGTGTGGTTTGTTCACCTACTGTTTCCTGCTGGTCACTCGTTCCATTCTGTTCCCTTTCTCTGTCCTATTACCGAGCATCAGCTCTATTTGGCAGCAAATACACAGAGATAGGACACTCATTTCCTGCCTGAGTGCTTTTTCCAAATGCATGCTGGATTATGTCACTGCTCACTCTTCAGTGTGTGATCATTCAGAGGTCTCTTTGTTGTCCCGAGTTTGGAGTTTGAGTTCCCAAAGCTCTGCTCTGAGTGTGCAGTCCTCATGCTTGTCAGTCAAGTGATCCTCATTGCCTCTGGAATAGCATTTGAGTAGGAAATACAGCTTGCAGCCAGGTTAGAGAGTATCTTATGCCAAATCACAAGTTTTATTTCATACGGTACATCTTCATGTGAACTCCAGCCAAAATGAATTCATTGTTTCCCCCAGAATTCACACCTTTTCTGCTTTCATGATTTTGTTCTTGGCGGTCTGTCCCAATGGATTACCAGGGTAGAAAAGATCTATGCATATTCAAATTCATTAGATACTGTTATATTAATCCTCAGAGTGATTGCACTAATTTTACTCCCAATGATTGTGTATGAATTCCTATTTCTCCATGGCCTTCTCAACACTTGACAATATCGGATGGGTGCAAAATGGCAACTTGTTTTAATTTTTTTATGCATTTCCCCGATTTCTAGTGAGGTTCAACATCTTTTCATTTATTTATTGATTATTTGAGTCTTCTCTTCCATGAATTACCTTTTAATATCATTTAAATATTTTTTCTATTGGCTTCCTTGTTATGGATATTGATCTCTTTTGGGTTAAGTTGGTTACACTCTTCTTTCAGTCATACGGCTTGTCTTTTGATATTGATATTTTAATATTGTTATTTAATATGCAGAAATCCCTAACTTCAATGTAGTCTAACTTATTAATCTTTTCCTTTATGATTCAGTTTTTGGTCTTTTAAAAAGCAATATCCTATTTTTTTTCTTTAACTGTTCTAAAGTTTTGAAGTTCATATTTAGGTATCTAAAACATCTGGAATATATTTTGTTTATGGGATGAGGCAAGGAATCCAGTTTTTTCCATGTGTCTAACCAATTGTCTGAGTATCGTTTATTGAATTGTCCTTTTTCTTGGCTGATCTGCAATGATCCTCCTTTCATATATCGAGGTACCAAATATGCAGATATCTGTTTCTGGGCTCCTATTCTCTGCTTCAGTATCTTACTGTCTTAAATAATATGGTTTATAGTAAGACTTGCTATGTGGTAGAGTATCTCCTCTCTTTTTTCTCTGACTTCAAAATTGTCCTTTTGCTCTTTAATACAATTTTTAGAATTAGACTAGACACACCCATTGGGATTGTATTTGCAATTGTATTGGATTTATAGATTCCTTTTTTCAAACTGCAAAAAAAAAAAAAAATAAAAAGTGTGTATGATTGCACTTTGTTTCCTACCCACCCTCCTAGGAACAACTGTGTCCTGCATCCAAAGAGCCTTACATCCACCCTCTCTGGAGACAGGGTACCTTTAGTGCATCAGAGGACATCTGCTCTTGTAAGAATGATGGTTGGGGAACTTCTAGCACCTCCTCTCTAACTATTCCAAAGGAAAAAAACTAAGCAATTATATTTTCTGGTGGGGCACCCTGTTAGGAGATCAAGTGGATAGAGGGAAAGGAACAAACCAGCGCAAACCAGTACAATTAGGAGAGAGGTGATGTCATATTTACATTCTTTGTAAGCCTCGTTGCTTCCTATCTCTGCCATCATATGACATCCTTTACCATAGGAAGGGAAAAGAGAAATGGGATATAATTTTAAGAAGGGAAGGGGTGAGGTATGAAATTGACTTATGGAAAATTATATTTAGATGTAATTTTAAAGATTTTATTATTTTTAATATCTTTATGTTTTCAGAACTCTGAATCTCTCATAGTGCAAAACAGTATCCTAGTAGCTCTCTCTTTGTCTGTCTGTCTGTCTCTCTCTCTCTCTCTCGCTTTTTTTCCTCTGTCTCTCTGTCCTGTTGTTGCTGTTGTATGAATAGTATAAGTGTTAGGTGGACAGCCAGGGACGTCCCAGCCCTCCTGGAGACACAGTCTGGTGCCCAAGCAATTGCTACATCCTGGGGAGGAGGGAACGCCCTACGAATCTGCCAGTCAGAACTTAGCACACCAACTGCAAAAGAATGCAGAGGATTCTCTGGCCCGTGTGGGCCAAGCAGCATAGGTACAGTGGGGTCTAGAAAGCAACCTAGGACAACCTAAGGCTAATTATCATGTCATCCCTCAGTTAGTTTAAATTTACATTGCAGTTCATCCCCCCTAAAGGGGCTTTTAAAGAGGCTCATGGGAGATCTGCATGTACACTAAGACTCAGGTCAGGTAACTCCCAACTGTCTGTCAAAGTGGTTCCATGGTGATGTCTGAACCATGAGGAGGGCCCAGTCCAGACACTATAAGACAAGACCCCAGACCATGACCAAGGCCTTTTTGTTATGACAAGGGGTCCATTTGTCATCTGTGGTGAATGTATCTTGCCCTTGCTCTGTAAGCCTATCCTTGCCCTTGCTCTATAAGCCTATCTTTCTCTCCTCAATAAACCTCGTTTCGTGCTTACCTTGCTTTCAGTGTGAGTGGTCATTCTTTGGCCAAGAGCAAACCAAGAGCCGACATTTCAGACTGCTGACTCAACATAAGAACAACTATTATTTATTAATTTGTGTCGATGAGTAGCTATGTTCCTTTTCCTGATTGGCCTTAAGTCCGATGCTGTTAGGACAGTGTTCATAAACATTTTTATTTATTAAATATAGGTGATGTAATGTGTTTGTTATGAGCATTTTATTAATAGTAAATGATCATTTTTATATATCTTTCTTTTCTTTCTCTTGCTTTAAAATGTGAAAATTACCTTCTCTTTAAAATTACTGGTCCTAGTTATTCAGACATAATTAGCACGCAGAAAAATCATTTTGTATCTCTACTTCAAAATGGTAGTATATTTTATTTAAGTGTACTTTAAAAATTATGTTAAGGTAAGATGGATTTGTAACTGGAAATCATTTGGTCTCTAGAAAGATTAATATGGGAATTTGGGGCACATGCTAAATAGAGGAAATGAAATAGCCAATGAAGCTGCACTTTCGTAGAGCAAAGTTTGACATAAAGAGGGCAAGATTGTCCTTTTAGGGCAGAATCTTGGGTATGGTTCCTTTTAAAACATTTTTTTTTTTTTTTGAGTATGTGGCAAATCTGTCACTTCCCCAGTGAACTTCATGTATTAACAAATCCAGTCCCAGTTGCCTAATTTAAGGTTTCTCCCCTTCCCAGGCTCAGAATTTTACAGTGGGGACTGGCGCAAGCATCTTTGTCCTAATTCCTCCTCCTCCCCCCTCTGCTATCTCCGGGCCCTTTACAGTCAGAGAGAAGGGGAGCAGGAACTGGAAGAAAAGTGCAAGCCTTGTTCAACTGGTGGCAGTGCAATCTGGCATAGGTGCCCTCTCTGACAATGTCCCAAACCTGGCTCTTTCCATTCTGAGTCACTTCTCTGGATTCTAGGTTGATACCTTAGAGGAACGTATGCTACTACTTTGTTCCCAAACCCTACTTGTTATAAACCCTGCACAGCCTCTTGATGCAGGGGACCCTGCATCATGGGTAGATTCTTTGGCAAAATCATTTAAGATGAATCATTCCTGGTTTCCTCTGCAATAGTCATTTAGCCCATAGAGTAAAGTTGCCCTTCTTGGCCCAGTAAATTTTGGAAGTATAGCCACTTCTGTTGCCTTCCCTCTCTTCACACTCTGCTCTGGGTACCTGCTCACCTTTGGATCTTTCAGGCAACAGCCGCCATGCCTTTCAAATACCAGGATTACATGCCAGACTCTCTGAATGGTTCTCTTGGAGGTCCTTTCAATTTGCTTGAGGTAGCAGTGGGGGTGAGAGAATGTCCCCAACATAGAGCACTTCTACAATTCTCTGCAGAGTGTACTTGTCTCAACAGTCTTTGCTCATCCATCCCTAGAGGCCTTTTCTTTATATAGCCTGGCATGGTAGATGAGTTAAAGGTTGCATAATTTTATATATATATATATATATATATATTTAATAGCTTTAGAGTTTCAGCTAAACCTTTGAAATAACAGGAAAATTTCCACTCTATGTTGCTACATATGCCATGATGCTTTCCTGGATTAGGTCAACATCCAGCATTGGAAGAAGTTGAAATTCACTTCTGGGATCAGGCTAGAGTCACCACTGCATAGACAACATATTGATGTTTAGGCTTTGGGCTCTTGGTTTATAGCCCTGGGCTATATGTGTGTGTGTGTGTGTGTGTGTGTGTGTGTGTGTGTATGTGTGTTGGGGGCAAGGGTAGTGTATTAGACAGGGTTCTCCAGAGAAGCAGAACCATGTTCTCAATTGGCTTATGCAATTGCAAGGGGCGGCCACTCCAAAATCCTTAGGACAGTCCAGCAGGCTAAACATTTAGGGAAGAGTTGATGTCAGAGTCTTGAGTATACTTGTGTCTACTTTTGCTTGCCATTGTATCTTCAATGCCACATTTAAAAAAAAAAATTTTTTTTTGAAGAGTAAATGAGGAGGTAGTTGTGGTAGTCCTGCCCATTTCATCAGAGTAGGAAAGCAGACCCAGGGGCAGAGACTACCTAGGAGGAGACAAAGATTAGGCATTTGGCATAGAATCCCTCATGTTTCATACTCCAACACCAAAACCAAGCAAGGTAGCTTACGGTGAGCTGAATATTCAAAGGGTGAGAAGGTCCTTAAAAAACGTGTTGCTCTAGGACTTTTCTTTTTCTTTGCCTGGTCACTATGTATAATAAAAAGAAGCAGGGAGAAATTATGATGAACAAATAAGAGACTGTATCTGATGACTTATAAGCTGAGAATTTGAAGTTCACTTGTTAAAGCCTGAAGTGGAAAAATGTTTCAAAGGGCTTTTGAAACTAAGGTCTTTTGAAGCTGAGAAGTCAAGGAATCTAGAAATATGGAGAATGCGTTGTGTATATGCCCTAAAAGGACGGATGTGAGGGATACTGTGTACTTTGTGGTCATTGCATGAGAGGAAATCATGAGATTATGGGAAACAAATCACAAGTCTCTGAATCTGCCCTTTCTGTTTACACACACTAATTTGTTGAGTCCAGTTCCATTATTCTTCCTTTAAACATCCTCTTACTGCCACCTAATATTCTGGATAGAATAAGAGTGACAAAATAGATTGGCTTGGGTCTTCTGCAGTCAGTATTTTAGGGCCTTGGACTTAGCCCCAGGCTACTCTCCTCTCTTTCCTGAGCCTTCACAGGCAGGTTGTGCCCACGGAGAGTGAGTGCAGTGTGGTTACCATAAGCCCGTAATTGAATTCAAGGCAAACTTGCTCATTGCCTGCTGGGTGCAAACATCATAGTGGGTGCTCTATTGTGCAACATCTCACTTAATCCATGGAAATTAGATATTATTATTTAATTGAGGAAACTGAAGTTCAGGGAAGTTTAGTGATTTTTCCAGATCTCAGCCAGAAACTAGTAGATTCAGGATTGAAACCTATTTGATCTGGTTTTAAAGCCCTGGTTTTTCTTTTCTTTCACATTGGTTCCTGTTCATGACACGAGACAATATGCATTTTTTTCTTAAATATCTATTAGGAAATGACAATTGAGTCTATGAAATAAGAAGAAAGGAGTGTCAATGCTCAAAATAACATCTTTAGCCTTTGAAATTATACATACACAGATTTCCATCTTCCCTTTATTATTTCTGAATGTGCTAAGCACTTTACATACTTTGCATGAATTATCTACTATAGTCTTGCCAACAGTCCTGTAGGGCAGGTAGAATCATTCTTATTTTTGAAGAGGAAATTGAGACTCAGAAAGGTGATTTTCCTAAAGCCATATAACAAGTAATAGAGCTGAGATGGGCACCCATGTATTTGTGCACCCAAAGCTAAGTGCTCTTAACCACTATGACATGCTGTCATTCACTCATTCATTCATTCAACAAATATTTATTAAGTGCTTTCTCCATACCTGCACTACACTAGATAATGTGTATACAACAATGAAAATCACTTAGCTTTTAACCTGTGGGAGTTCAATCAGGAGGGGGAAACAGACACAGAAACAGGAAATGGTGATGAGATTTGATAAAATAACGAAGGATATGTATTTAGAATCATCATATGCAGATATGTATAGGACCTGTACATATCCCCATCATGGTAGCTAAGTGGAGAGACACCTAATTTGGTCTTTTTGTAGGGCTTGGGAGCATCTAGGATTATGTCAGGGAAGAAGCTTCTGGGAGAAGGTGACTCTGCCTCCACATGAATCTTTATCAGTGAGAAAATGTCCAGCTAGAGATAGCTGAAATGGAGAGAGCACTGCACATAGAGGGAGTTATGTTATCAAAAGCATAGAGGAGAGACAAAGTATGATATGTGGAGGAGAAAGGCCACAAACAGCTTGGTAATGGTGAAGTGAGAGAGTAAGGCCAGGGGGTTTTCTGCTGCGTTACGAAGCTTGAACTTTGTCTTCTAGGTCAATGGTTATGGATCTCTGAGAATCTGATGAAATCTATGAACTCTACCCCAGAAAAATAATGTGCGCCCAAGAGTACACACTTATACACACACAAACCCACACCCCATATACCTCATATATTTATACAATTTTAGATATTAATCATGAGGCTCTATAGAACCCCTGAAGTCCATGGTGGCTCATAGACCCTAGATTAAGGAAAACCCCTGTTCGACAGTGTTACAGTAAAATGTAGTTAAAAATGGAGGAAAATGGGGTAGTTGATGGTTGACCGTTTTTCTGAGAATAGTTTTCTTGTGTTCATTTATTTGAGGACTTTTGGTGATCTCTGATTTTTCTCCACCTATGTTAGAAGCCATTGAGATCATGAACTGACATCTGAGAGGAAAAGAATGAAGGAGGTAGAAGGTAAGGCAACACCATTTCTTGGGTGTCTACTGAGTCCCAGGTACATGGCAAACTTTATCTCATTGAATCCTCACAATATATCTTCAAAATATAACTATACTTTTAAGAAAAGGAAGAAAAGAAAAGGAGATTGAAGTAAAGCTAACGGCCTTATTTAACTATACTCAGTAAGTTAAAGGAAGGGCCAGGTTGTGAACCCAGAATGATTCTTTTCCTGAAGTCCCATGCTTTGTCTATAGACCACTCAATTTCTGTAATAAAAAGAATATGGTTCTTTATATGACACTTTCCTCTACTTTTTCTTACCTAACAAAGGTGCTTACCAGAGAAAAACCTCAGAATTATACCACTAAGTGCCTGTGTAAGAAAATAGCTTTGTGCTTTAATTGTCTGTCCCCTCTGCATTTGGAGTTTTATTTACTGTATGAGTTTTATGTAAGTTCATAAAAGTCAATAAACTCAGTATTCCAGAAATCACTTGCAATTTAACATCTAGATGATTAGGGTAACAAAAAGGAAGTTAATTCAATATTGGTTTATGATGGTGATTAACTTAGTCCCATTTCTTTCCCTGTAGAGGGAAAGAGTTGCAAAATAAAGTAATGTGAATCTGCTGCATCCAAGGAGATAGATGCGAGAACAAAAAGATTTGTTATGAAATCCTTAAAAATCACAGTGCCCTTTTAGCTAATTATGGTGGCTTAATTAAAGTTATTTTAAGTAATAGTTAATTATGCTTAATTAAAGTAATTATGGAATTAGCCAGGGGAATTTGAATGAACCATAACGCAGACATGTTTGGCCTCTGAGGATCAAGTATGCTACTTTGCATAAATCTAAAAAAAAAATCTCCATATATGTGCATAGAAGAAAATATGAAATAAAGCCTAGGTTAGGTTTTTGATTGCACAAAACTACTAACACTGAATAAATTTATACATATGATATCACAGAGTATACTACTGCGCTTTCAAAAAGTATAACGTGTGAGATTGTATTAGATTTGATTTCTTTTAATGTAAGATTACTTTGGGGAAGCAAATGAGGATTAAAGGTCTAGCAGTCAATGCTGTTTATGTTTTTAAAGTCTAAATTATCCTTTTCTATCCATGCATTATTCAAACTTACCAGATGCTTTAGGGACTTTGGTTGACTTTAGGAAAGATCTAGCATTTTATTTTTTATTTGGAGATATAATTTAAACTGAGATATCTGGGTCTGGCATTGTTATCATCCTGTTCTTGATTTAATAAAAGCTACTGGATACATATGTAAATGTATAGACTTCCCTGTATGTTGGTAGTGCTTGTTAAAAACCTCCCTTCGTGGCTTCTTGGCTTTGGTGTTGCTGGGATATATCATTGTGCTTGTTAGGAGCATTCTCCGTGAATTATTATCATTATGTCAATAGTTCCTAAAGTGCAATATCATAGACTCTTCCAAGCAGTGTGCCTATTGGCTAATTTTAGTCTGTTCAGGATAGGTTAGTATTTTCTTCCTAGATGACCCTCCTAGAAAGGTAATAGTCTCAAGAATGTTTTTGATTGACCTAAGCTTCCACCTAGATTTTCTGACAGCCCAGGTTTCTTATTAGATTTTCTGGCGGGAAATTGCTACTCTTTCTCTTTAACAAAGGGTATTATAAAAAATCAGTGGTATCTACCCATAAATGAATGTTAAGTGGACACTGAAACCTTAAAATTATTTTTTTTCCTTTGAGGGTTAGTCACACTGGGATAGAAAAGAGGGGTGAAGGCCTCAGAGAATCAAGCCTTGAAGACCCAATTACTGAGATCTCAGGCTGAGCCCTTGTGTAAGGGCTGACTTTCACCATCACCTCTCAGGGTTTCTGCTTGTCAGTGGTGACTGCATTGGTAGTTCCCAGTAGGGGAAGATCACAGCAACAAGGGGTCCTAACAGAGAGTCTTACCTTTTCATGAGACTCTCTGAAACCCACTAGATGAGAAGTTCAAAGCATTGATGAGCTTTTGTAATGAACATTTTTCTCACTTAACATATTTTGTTTAATTGCTACTTAGTAAAAATGTTTTTCAAGAGTAATACATGTTTACTGTAAATGATCAGGAAACCCCGGAGAAAATCAATAAAAATCAGCTAACAGAATATACCATTCCACAGGCCATAGAGATTGGTTCAGTAGTGGTCTTGCAATTATTAAGCAGGCAAATAGAATAATTTACTGAATTGATATATGGATATCCATAAATGGAAATAGTTTCATCTACAGTGATGCTAGGTTGACAAGGTATGAATATGGAGCTATTGGTCAGTTATCTTCCACCCCATGTGGAGAGAAACTATTTGCAGGATGAAATGAACACAAAGAGAGAAACAGTTGAGAAGATGAGAGGGAGACAAAGAGCTTTATCATGGTGTCCTTTGAGCCCAAAGGTTTTATAATTCCTGAACAAATCCACTGTTCCATAACCTTTGCCACTGAAGTTGGTTTGAACTGGGCTTCTGTAACTTGCAGTTGAAAGGGTCATCCAATACTTGCATGCCTTTGTCTCATAGTGAAGCCCTTGTGCCTTTCCTAAACCCCAGTGACCTGGGGAATGACTGTTGTGAGGTCATGGTTGAGCTTTGATGTAAAATGCACCTGGAAATACCAGAGAAAAAGAGGGAATTTCCATAAGAAATAAAAAAAATAAGGGAGACCCAAACTAAATATAAAGGAGAAGATGATAACTTTACAATGGGGAAACCTAGATGATACCACCTTAACCAAGTGATCCAAAGTAACATCACCAGTTAAGTCATGTTGACACCATGTACCCCTTGATATGAATCACTGAGAAGGGTGCATCATCTTTATGATATCCTTCCCAATAATGCATAAACTCGATCATAAGAAAACAGCTGACAAACTCAACTTGAGGGAAATTCTACAAAATAACTGACTAGTGCTCTTCAAAAGTATCAAGAGCATAAAAGACAAAGAAAGACTGAGGAACTGCTATAGATGACAGGAAACTAAGAAGGTGTGCCAACTAGACGTAGTAAGAGTTGCAATATCAATGTGATAAAATTTAGTGCAACATTAATTAGATCCTTAAAGAGAAAAAGGACATTAGTAGAAAAAAACTGGTGAAATCTGAATGAAGTCTGTAGCATAGTTAGTGGTATTGTATCAATGCTAATTTCTTAGTTTTGACACTTGTGCCATGTAAGATGTTAACATAGGGGAAAGCTGGTTGAAAGGATATATGGGAACTCTCTGTACTATTGTTGCAACTCTTCTGTAAGTCTAAAATTGTTTCAAGATAAAAAGTTAGGAAAGACAGTACACATAGCAAGAAAAAGAGTGGCTGAGTTAATGAGGGTGATAGAAATGGAAGAGAAATGGCGTTGGTTCCCCTAGAAAGCCCCTGCATGGGTACAGAGTATTTCCCTAGCTTTTGTGGAGAGAAAGAGCTATCCAGTGGAGCTTTTGGGTGGAATCTCTTCCTCTACCTCCTTCATCTTTTTAAGGTCCTGCTTTCTGCCTCCAGACTTCATCACAAATTTGGCTAATATCTGACAGATCAATGGTAAATATTTAGTTTCTGGAGCTATTGAAATTCATTTCTTTTTGTCTACAAATTGTATTTAAATGAAAAGTTTTGACAAGGACAGGCATCCATATTTTCTCATTGTCTTTATTTGGTAGGAATATTTTCAATATAATTCAAGGAGTCCTATATACAGATGATGATCCCAATGATTTTTCATGGGGAAGAAGCAGCTTGCATCCTCTTTATAGTTCACATAATTATATCAGTGCTTGGAACACAGTAGGTGCTCAATAAATGTCCATGAATGTCACTAAACTAATTTTGATGTCAGTTATGTATTTGAAATCTTACTGAATAATTATAAAAATGTACCAAACTTTGCAAATATCTTTTTATTAAGTATGTAATATGTGCCAGCTGCTATGCTACGTGGTCTATAGACATTCTCTTTTTTCTGTCCTCACAACACCTGTGGGGCAGGTGTTGTTATTACCATTTTAAAGATGAGGAAAATGCAACCCAAAGAGGTTAAATAAATTGCCCAGTTCACTCATTACTAACTTGCTAATCTAAGATTCTAACCCTTCTTTGTCTGACTCCCACCCTTATGTTCCTGACTACTACACTCTACTGCCTCTCTCAAAATATGTGATGCATTCTCAACCAGTTGCAAGATTTATATATTAAAAATGTATAATTGAATGACTTTGGTTTAAAAATATAGATGAGAGACTACCTTATTCTAATTTTAAAACTGTTATTCAACATAGTACTAGAAGTTCTAGACAGAGCAGTCAGACAAGAGAAAGAAACAAAGGGCACTGCAATTGGAAAGGAAGAAGTCAAATTATCCTTGTTATCAGATGATAGGGTCTTATATTTGGAGAAACCTAAAGACTCCACCAAAAAACTATTTGAACTGATCAATAAATTCAATAAAGTTGTAGGATAGAAAATCAACATACAAAAATCAGTAACACTTCTATATGCCAACAGTAAACAATCTGAAAAAGAAACCAAGAAAGTAATCTCATTTACAATAGTTACAAATAAAATAAAATACCTAGGAATAAACTTAACCAAAGAAGTGAAAGATCTCTTTAATGAAAACTATAAAACATTGATGAAAGAAATTGAAGAAAACACACAAAAATGGAAAGATATTCCATGCTCATGGATTGAAAGAATCAATATTGTTAAAATGTCCATACTACCCAAAGTGACCTATAGATTCAATGCAATCCCCACAAAAGACCCAGAATAGCCAAAGCCATCCAGAGTAAAAAGAATGAAACTGGAGGAATCACATTACCTAACTTCAAATTATACTATAGAGCTATAGTAACCAAAACAGTATGATACTTGCATAAAAATAGACACATAGACCAATAAAACAGAATAGGGAACCCAGAAATAAATCCACAGATCTATAGTGAAACTCTTTTTTGACAAAGGTGCCTAGAGCATACCTTGGGGAAAGCACAGTCTCTTCAATACTTCTGGGAAAACTGGATATCCTATATGCAGAAGAATGAAAATAGATCCTTACCTCTCAAAATCAAAATGGATTTATAAGTCAAATCAAAATGGATTAAAGACTTAAATCTAAGACCTGAAACTATGAAACAACTAAAATTAAACATTGGGGAAATGCTTCAGGACGTTAGTCTGGGCGAGGAATTCTTTTTTTTTTTTTTTTTGTTGAGACAGAGTCTCACTTTGTTGCCCAGGTTAGAGTGAGTGCCATGGCGTCAGCTTAGCTCACAGCAACCTCAGACTCCTCGGCTTAAGCGATCCTCCTGCCTCAGCCTCCCGAGTAGCTGGGACTACAGGCATGCGCCACCATGCCCGGGTAATTTTTTCTATATAGATTTTTAGTTGTCCATATAATATCTTTCTATTTTTAGTAGAGACGGGGTCTCACTCAGGCTGGTCTCGAACTCCTGACCTTGAGCGATCCACCCGCCTCGGCCTCCCAGAGTGCTAGGATTACAGGCGTGAGCCACCGCGCCCGGCCTGGGCGAGGAATTCTTGAGTAATACTCCCAAAGCACAGGCAAACAAAGCAAAATTAGACAAATGGGATCAAGCCAAAAAGCTTCTGCATAGCAAAGGAAACAATCAACAAAGGGAAGAGATAACCCACAAAGTGTGAGAAAGCATTTGCAAACTATGCATCTGACAAGGGCTTAATAACTAGAATATACAAGGAGCTCCAATTACTCAACGGGAAAAAAAATCAAATAATCTAATTAAAAATGGGCAAAACATCTGAATAGACATTTCTCAAAAGAAGACATAGAAATGGCCAACAGATTTATGAAAAAATGCTCAACATCATTAGTCACCAGAGAAATGCAAATCAAAACTACAATGTGGGCCGGGCGCGGTGGCTCACGCCTGTAATCCTAGCTCTCTGGGAGGCCGAGGTGGGCGGATCGTTTGAGCTCAGGAGTTCGAGACCAGCCTGAGCAAGAGCGAGACCCCATCTCTACTAAAAATAGAAAGAAATTATATGGACAGCTAAAAATATATACAGAAAAAATTAGCCGGGCATGGTGGTCCATGCCTGTAGTCCCAGCTACTCGGGAGGCTGAGACAGGAGGATCGCTTGAGCCCAGGAGTTTGAGGTTGCTGTGAGCTAGGCTGACGCCACGGCACTCACTCTAGCCTGGGCAACAGAGTGAGACTCTGTCTCAAAAAAAAAAAAAAAAAAAAAACTACAATGTGATATCTCACTCCAGTCGAAATGGCTTTGATATGGTTTATTAAAAAGGTAATAACAAATGCTGGCAAGGATGTGGAGAAAGGGGCAACCTTGTACACTGTTGATAATATGCAAGTACATTTAAGTCAATTTTTGAATGTTCCTTAGATACAATTAGAAAATGCGTAGCATAGAATCGAAGTTTGCTACAAAACTAAAAAAGTTTAAAATATTGTGTTTTGTCTGGGTAGTTTTTTCTGCATGCTCACTTTATTTGTGTCATAAAATAACCACTTGAAGAGCCAAGCAGGGGTCCTTTTTCTTTCTGTATCTTGTTTTCTTCCTATTGGTCAGTGCAGGACAAACATATCAAACACACAGGAGCCTTATTATAGCATGCAGTTCCGTGTATGGTGGATCCTTCTGGAGCAGTCAAAGCAGCTTGTTCCTTTAAAAGCCAGAAGGACCTTGCTGTAGCTTTGCTTTACCTATTACAGAGCGCCCAGCAAGGGCAGACTTATGGGAACTCTTCAGGATGTCAATTGATGAAAATGATGAGAATTTCTTCAACCTCTATGTCTTATGTTACTGCCAAAGAATTAGATTTTTCTGCTGCTGCAACAGGCTAGTATCCAATGAAAGGATTGTGTGGTCATTTCAAAGTGAGAAGTGAATTATTATTCAGATCTCCCCATTAAGAAGCCAGGGTGTTTGGGTGCCACTGACTTAATCAGAAGCTCTAGGCTCCTTTTGTCTGATGTTATAAGGTTAGAGCCACCTGAGCAGAGGTCAAAGCCATCTTGTGCTGTCAGAGACCAATCCGGTGAATCAGAGTGGCAGCTGAAATGGAAAACAGCCAGCTGCTGGCCCAACACCAGGAGGCGCAGAGTTATTTTTCTGAAAATTCAAGTGAATTATTTCTTTTTCAATGCGTCGCTATCTCTATGCCAGAACACAGTGACACGGTGTGAAAAGGAAATGCTTTATCAGGCTTTGGCTGGGTGAATTATGGGGCAGGTGTGCGTGCTTGGAAGACTTGGGATGGATGGATTGGAATAAAATATGATCACTGGTCCAAGCTAGTTCACAGCACCACAAAGCCGTCTATCTGTGAGGGGTCGGCCTAGCATGACTGTCACTCTCCTGTAGGAAAAGACTTAGGCTACGAGTGCAAAGTTGTAGGGGCATAGAGGGAGTTCAGGAAAAATGCCCACTTTCAAAAAAAGAAAATTAAAGTGAGCTAACCAATGGGGGTTAAAAAATTAATAGCAATACACAATCATTCACAAAGGGGCAGGTCAGTAATTTTTTTACAGTCAGGCATCTTTTCAGTGAGAAAAATGACTCGGTTAGAATTATGTCTTCTATCATTTTCTATCATCTTATGGTATGGATATTTATGGAAATAAGGACCTGAGTGATTCAGGTCAAATTGGATGCTCAGATTTATGTGAAGACCAGATGTTTCCTGCATGGATTGGATCTGAGAAAGCCCAGGGCCCTTTGTGGCCCAGGCAGGGTCTCTGGAAAATGAGGAGGGGGCTCCCCCGAGGCTAGGTTAGGGATGGTATGGAAGATATGGCTTAAGCCTTTTCATTTGGTCTGGGAAAGGAGGATTCTCAACGATCTCTTAGAAGCTTTGTAAGTATGAACTACGTAACAACCCCTCTTTCCCTCTCAGTCACCGCATTTTTTTTTTTTATAGTAAAAAGGTTCGCTGGTGTATTTCTCCCACCCCTACCACACCATCACCAAATACACAGAAGATACCACTCTTCACCTAGCATGAGACTCAATAAAGAGTTGAATGTGTGAAAGGAGAATATGAACCTATACATCTAGTGAGAAAAGGACAGAATAAAACCTAGAACTCTTACCCAGTGCTCTCCTTGTCAGTTAATCCTCTAATTCTTGTTGTCAGCATTTTCTCAAGTATAGTTGCTTTTCTTCAGAGGAAAAATTATTCATCAGGGCTCAGTAGTCCTTTGTAGGTGTTGATGGACTCTACCACTAATGGTCACTGGAGGTGAGACTGAATGTCCGGGAGAGCTGGAGGTGAGCTGGGAGCATGGTGCAGAGACACGGACTGTGCCACGTGCAGAGATCAATAGCCAGGCTCTCAGACCTGTTAAAACCGGGTACGGCAATGTCTAAGGCAGAGTACGTTGAGGGGGCAAGTCAGAAAGTCAAAACAAGTCATGTCAAGAATGGGTTGTGCCAAAGAGTGCTTTCCATGGACCAACTTCCATAATTTGCAACTATTCCAATTTTCCTATCTTACCTCATGGTTTGACAGTATTTGGCATTCTCATTCAGGGCATAAAAGAGCTCCACTTATATGATGCAAGCACAAAAAAGAAAATAAGTGATAGCCTACCTCATCAGCTGCACTTCTGCTTCCAGTTCTTTCACCAGAGTGGAATATTCTGATGAGTATAGATATATAAATATTTACCCTTAAGAGAGATGAGGCTTCGGGGAAATGTGGCTTTGATTGTACTTTCTGAACCATAGTGTAGCCGCACAGGTGTTTCACAGCATAGGTAGGGCCAGATGAGTAGAATTAGGATTCAGGGCCAGTGTGACCAATTACTCCAGCTTTCCTAGGACTGAGGAAGTTTCCAGGGTGCACAGTTTTATTTTAAAATTGAGATAGTGCTGGGAAAATTGTCCTGATTTGTCTGAGACTGATGGGTTTGGAAGTCAACTGACCAGACTGTGTGTGTGTGCGTGTGTGATACTGCATAGACATTGTATAAGTACTCTCCACTTTTGTCCACCAAAACAGGTCAGCCTCTCTCTAACCCCTCTCCCTTGAGGCTGTTAGATCAGATCATGTGGGGCTTATTCTGCACTAAAACCATGGCAGAGGAAGCAGGATCTATACTTTTGTCTTAACCACTTCATCTTATGCAGGGAGTAACATTAGTACATTAGGACGCATATCTGGCTGGGTTTCACTCACTAGTACAAAATTACATTTTGATTCATGATGCATTTTGATCTAAAACATATCCACTAACTGAGCTTTGATCAGTGCTATGATCTCTCAACAAAGGGAGAAAATATACCTGTAGAGGAAGATTCTCACACATCTGCTTCGCATTTTCTATCCCAAGTGCAAAATCACAAACAGAACTTTAAGAAATATCCTCTAAGGTTGTCATGAAAACAGAGGTGAATTCAGACTCAGGAACAAGACTGCCAAGGTGCTGTCAATCACATGGAGCAAAGCTGAGTGAAGGTTTAAAGTGGCAGCCAGAGCAAACCCAAATTGCCCACAGATTCTGCATTGCTGCCTGTGTGCTGCAGTTTCCACTGCATTTTATTCCATTTTCTCCATGAGTGGCTCAAATACCCTGAAGAACTTTCTGTGTGTGGATGGCTTTTAAGGAGTACTGAGTATTTTCTTGCAGAATAAAGTCCTGAAGCATTTTTTGGTTACCTTGGATTATGCCTTGAAATTCTTTCACAGAGATTCTAAAATATTGTTTCAGTAAAGATTTAAAGTCATCAGTAGCAACGGAGAAAATAATTTGAATGTTGACATATCACAATTAGCATTTGAAGATATTATCTAATTTCTGCCCTTAGAATTTATTTAATCATGGTAAGTTAATGATAAAGTCAATCTTTACCTCTGAAAAACAGTTCGAGAAGTTTTTTGTTTGGTTTTTGTTTTTTGAGCTTCTCAGTTTTTCAAATGACCTTCAGAAGACCGGGGGCAGGGGGCAAAGGCATTCTGTACTTAGAGTTCACATGTGGTTACAAGCACCAGAGAGAGTTTGCTAGTTTCTTAGGCGCTGACTACTTTAGTACTTACTACTGGGAGTGTGCTCTGTAAGAAGGCAGCATCAGTCTCACCTGAGAGCTTGTTAAAACTGTGATCTCAGGCTTAGTCTCAGACCTACTGAATCAGAATTTGCACGTTAGCATGATTCCCAGGTAATGAGTAAACACATTAAAGTTTGAAAAGTGGTGCTGTATAGATTTGGAGGAAAAATGAGAGGATGGCAACAGTCATCATATATCAGTCCAAGCAATCTGTCCTGCAATCATAGGGCCCTTCCTTCTTGGAATATCCAACCAAGATCTGATGTGTTTGCAGTAGAACACAAATCCTGCTGTAGAACAGAGTTGCTCCAAGAATGAATGTCCCATGTTCGATGAATGTTAGTGCCACTTCTACTGTTCTTGCAAACATATCACCACATTTGGAAGTCGACTTTCGATCTACTCCAGCAAAATGACAGCTGCAATCCATTTCCAAAGCCTTCAATGCTTCGGGTAAAGTGCATGTTTTGTTATGTTTGGAAGAGCCATGTCCTAAAGGAGCAGTTTGGGAGTTGGGCTGCAGTTTTCTCAGGGGAGGTCCCAATAAACCTCTAGAAAGGAAATAGCAGAGCCATTAGGTAGGTAATTAGGACCTTCAATGCTTTTAGCAGTAAAAGATGCATTGCTTTAGAATTACCCTGTTAGAGACTCAATAAGGCAGTGGCAAACTTGCTGCAGTCTGAGATCATTGAGTAGAGAATTGGAGATGAGAGGCAGTTGCTTTTTTTTTTTTTTTTTTATCACGGAGAGCTTTTTCTTTTGATTCATAAGTAACTCATGCAGTGATAGGTTTTTGAAGTTATAAGAACTGAAGACTTGGAGACATCAGCAATTTTTTTCTCTTTGTATGCCTAGAGTCTTTGTGTTGTGTCTTTCAAGGTTACCAGTGCCACATAACTTCACGGGGGTCCCATCCACATTGTAGTTTATGAGGCCCCCTGGAGTTGTGCAATGCCACAACTCTGTCTTTATTTTCCCAGTGTAGACTATAGACAAGAAGGATATAAGCAGAGCTATTTCTTTTAGTCACAATAGATATTTATTATAATTATTCTCAACCTATGCTGCATATCAAAATCACCCCTAGAATTACAAGAAATAAAGCTGCTGAGGTCATATTTTATAAATATTAATTCAGTAGGTCTTGGGCAGGATTCAGGAATCTGTAGTTTTGTTTAACTCTAGATAATTCTGATGTGTGGCCACTCTAGTGCTGAGGTAGATATTTAAAAAATTAAGACACTGTCTATGCCTTCAAGCATCTGCAATTCCCAGGGAAACTGTGCATGTAAGTGACACATGATACAATATTATTTAGGGCTGTGATAGAGGCAAGTACAAAGAACCCTGATGACAGAGGATGGAGCCAAACTTGCTCATATCTTTGTGGGTTTGGGTATATGTGCAGCTCTAAGCAAACTTGGCACCTTTGTGAACTCTGTCTTAGCTTCCCTCTTCAGTGCCCTGTACTATTCTAGTAGACTGATTAAAACCACAGCGTGACTAAAGTGGCAGCTTGGGTCTGGAAGGTATGTGTATGTAGGCATAAGTAGACAGTGGGGAGTCCCAAGCCTCCTTGTGATCCCATCAGGTGGATACCTCTTACCACTGCAGAGGCTGACTGCAAAGTTTAGGAATTAAGTTAAGAAATGACAGACAGGGGCATCAACTACTGCTAATGGCTTACAGTGGCTATTAGTATGAAATGAAGCACTAATTCGGAGAAGTGCTGAGCAAGAGGAGAAAAGAGAATTAAAAGAAATGAAACGCCAGTGAACAGTTGATCATGTCTTAATGAGCAGTAAGAATCAATGAGGTGAAAAATGTCAGCCTGCTTGAAAAGATGTTTTCCTGGTTTTTAAAATGATCAGTAGGATACCAAATTCAACCTTCATTTTAGGAATGATTAACATATTTATATTTTCTTTGTGTTTTTTTCACTGACAGATCATTGTTTCCCCAAATTTTTATTACAAAAATGATATTTCCATATTATTTGCACTTCATATGTGAATGAACTGAGGAAAAGATTATTGCTCCAAGGCAAACCAGATTCTTGATCATCAAATTTGGTTCCTGGATTTCTGGATAGCAGAGCCAGGACCTCCATATCTTGACCTCACAGCTATACCTTCTGGGCAAGCAGTAGTGATGGGAAAGTTATTAATATCATTCTCAGGCGAGCTGCTCTGAGATAAGTAGATACACAGTAGAGGAGAGTTCAACTATTTTGCGCTGGTTACAACAAGTTATAGAGCCCAAGATCCTTTCACTTTTAGATTTATGTTCTTTTTGATAGATTATTCACCTAGTGCCTTTTGTACAGTTTCTGAGAGTGAAGCCAAAGAAGCTTGGAACTTTCCCCCTGAGGACTCTCTGTCCTACGACGACTATTTGCTACTGGTTAGTGAGATTCTCAGGATGCTGACAGCTGACCTCATGAATTGTCTTATTTTTAGCACACCACAAGTGACCACGCAATTTTCAGGCTTTAAGCTTTGCTGATAACTCTCAGTAAGTACATGCAGATATTCCAAAATACTTGAAAATGTATTAATCTCTGGTGCAAGATGAACACGTTGCCTGTCTTGAAATTTCATTTGCAACAATTGTCATGTTTTCGTCTCCTGGGAGATGCTACTGGAAGGGATGAAATATACAACACAAATTTTATAAGCAATAATCACACCAGCTCTGAATCATCTGTTTGAATTCTTCCAGATTTGAAGTCATGGAACTTGCACAAGGACAGTGAGTGGTAGGTGCTCTAACTTATGTTTCTTTAGCTATCAGGAAGGTGAGCCACAGTTGATAAACGAGCCTGGCTGATATTGCTGCCTAAAAGCTATGAGGAAGGCACTGCATGACCTTCTGATTTGTTTGTCAAACTTGCCTGACGTGCATCTCTGTTTGCTTTTATGTGAGAAAACACAACACAGCAGGAATTCACAAAACCAAGAGAGGAACCAAAGTGGAGTATTTGTTGATAGATTTTTTCCTCCTTGTACTTTGAAACGAACAAAGCTATCACTTTATAGTACTGTCAGGATTTGAGAGTCCACAAACAGTAAGATAGAGGTGATAGTGGAGGATGTCTATTCATTAAATAAATCATCTATTTAGCAGCAGCTAATTCATCTGTAGGCTGCTTTATAGGGAATAAAATTGTCCTGGATCTCTCTTGCTTTCTTGCTCTCTTTTTCTCCCTCTTTCAGAATCAGGGCATGTCTTCAAAGCAAAAAGTTTAATTCCAAATCCATGGTAAGTTTTGGGATTATACAAATGTAGGCTTCATGAAGATAAGAAACTGTGGTAAAATAAAACAAATCAACCATTCAACAACAATGTAAATAGCATACAAAAGGTTTGCAGTCTATCAGTGAAAACTGATTAAATTACATCAGTGCTAATCTCAGGAGATTAGAGCATTGATAATCTATAGTGTGTGCATTGGAACTTGGTAAAAGTACTGAAAAACCACCTCCTCACCATTTTCCAATGACCTGTACAATTAAGCGTGACATATTCTTTGATTGCCCGTTGCTGGCCTGGAACATTAAATCTCATAGTTCATTAGTATGCATTGTTGGATGTTCCAATTTCCAGCCATGGTGTTGTCTGGAACAAACAGCCTTGGGAGGGCAGGTAGATTATGCAAACTATGGATTTTGGAATGTTTTCTAATTGAACATAGCCAGGAATCTATAATATGTCTTGATTTGCTTAAGATCTTGTTAATAAAATTTGTAGAGTTACAGGAAGATGCTTCAGTATACTATATGGCAAAGACTTCAGCACTAATTCCAACTGTATCATTGCCTAGAAGTCAGAGACCATTTTCTTAATTTCATGTTGAAGTTTTGTGTATGAGAAAAAAACCCCACAACCTTAATTCTAGAACAGAGTAAAATCAGTTGTCAATTCCCATTTCTTAGGAAGATTGACTGTGGTAATTGTGGGTGGTTTGTTTGTCTTAACTCTTTCTCTTGACCACTTTAAGATCTCCTTAGTGGAGGAAGGCAAAACTCAAGAATCAGCAAGAAGGGAGTGAGAACTGGACAAAACTGAAAATAATTGTGGAAAGAAAAGACTTAAGACTGTATTCTGCATTGATGGTGCCATTTTTAATTTTGGTAAAACCTGATAGTGTCCATCCTTAATTTCTATATAGTTACAGGAAGCCTTATTTCTATTAATTCTATGTCTGTACCAATAGTGACTATAACTTATATATGGTATCTACTGTGTGCCAGATGCTATTCTAAATGCTTCATACACATTATTCTCTGATCTTCAAATGTAAACTTTGAGCTATATAATCCTCATTTTACTGAGGAGAAAAGTGAATAGTTGAATGAATAGTTTGCCCAAGATTGCTAATAAGCAATAGAACATTTTAAAAATCATGTCAGCCTGACTCCAGAGCCCATGCAATTCCAGCTGCCACCCTGTTCCTCCCACCCACCTACCTGCCCAAGTTTAGAAACCAGTTAATGAGGAGGTGTGTCTTTTCTGAGCCCATCTTAGTACATAGCAGTTTAATATTTTTTGTGCATCATAAAAATGCTTTACTGTTTAAAATTCAATGTCATGTATTATTAGTTCTTAGAATAGATGACTCACTTATTTTTACTATTTTAAAACACCCGGGGATACAAATGGCAGGACGAATGGTTGCTGTTCATGTAGTTATTCTTAATTTGTGCAAGGATTTTTTACTACACTGGTTGTATTTATGGATATAAGGAAAAATGCAAGACTAGATGTGATCAGTCTGAAATATGCTAATTATTTATTCTGTGAATATGCAGCCACACTTTACATAGCAACATTAAAGGAGGCTTCACCACACCATTCATCAATATGTAGCTGTCAATCTGTCAGTTAATTACAATTAATGAAGTTGGCAAGGCGGAGCTCCCATGCATATTAACAATAGTTTGCATTCTCTAGTCATGACATTTGAGCCATCATAAAGTGTGTGATGAATACACATTAAAAATAATGCATACTTTTCAGCTAAGTAATTTTGACAGCAATGATGTTTCTCCCTCTGTTTCCTAAAGTGCATATATCACTTCTTTCCTCCTTCCCAACCAAGTAAAGCAAAACAAAAGAGAAACAACTTTTGAAAGGACTAAGGAACTATTGACTAAAGTTCCATGTGCTGCACTGAACAGAGTCCTCAAAGCAGCTTGGGAAAAGTTCCTTGCTGTCTTTGCCCTGATTTCATCAGAGCAAAAATTTTAATTTTGCCTATAATAGGCTGAAGTTCTTATAAGGAAGAAGAATTCTGGCAGAATTTTAAGAGAGAAATGATTAAAAATAAATGCTGCACATTGACAAATGTTTGCCTCTATAAGATTTTTTTCCTTTTAGTAATTGTATTCATTTTAACATGTGGAGATTTACTGCATAATTATGTGCCATCCTGAATATATGTCATTTTTGCAAACTGGTACAGACATAGGCAAGTGGCATTGTGAGGGCACATATTTGAGAAGTCTTAGAAACTTTTACAATTGCTCTCAGAACCCATAATGCAAAACCCTCATCAAGATTTTTTTGCTCTTTTGTAAAATGGACTAAGCCAAGTATTGCAGGGTCTCAGGTATCGTCAGGGTCTTAGAACTGAGCAGCTTTTCCATTCTCAAGAAGTCTTTGCTTATGACTCTTCAACATCTCAGCTGCTGAAGTGGTTCCAGATACCACGATCAGGTGTTATTCAAATAACACAGCCCTTTCTACCTTCTTTCCCATTTTTTTCTTTTGTTTCCAATTTGGACTTCCAATGGCTTCTTTTTTCTTCTCAAAAGGAAGTAAAGAGAGAAGGATTAACTCTAATCCACTTACACTCTGAAAGCTACCTATTTCGTACATGCCTGACATCTTTATCCAGACTCCTGTGCTTTCCTGTTCATGTTTAGGAAAATCAGCAGCTGATTGTCTGTGAGTTGAAGGTCATTATATAGAAATGCCATAGCAGACAGTTCAAGGTCCCTGGCACCTTGCAGCTGCTGGCTCTTGTGCTACCAGAAGCCATCGTTGGGAGGTATACTCCATGCCATTGAGCTGTCCCTTTTCTCCTGTCTTGGTCATCTCCTAAGAGCATCGCAGGGCTCCTTTAAGTATCTTCCAACTCTTTCCTTGCACACAGGGCAGAGCAGACAGTAACAGAAATGTTCCTTAAGAAAAGTCTTGGCTTGCCAGTGCACTCAGTTTCTATTCTCATTCTCTTTTTCTCCCTCTCCCCTCTCCCCTCATTATTGCATTTTGGTAATAGGTAGAGCATGAAAAAATAGCAGAAGTGTAGGGCTAATGATTAAAGCACTTTAAAACTTCTACTCATAGAAAGAAGGAAATTACATGTTTGATCTATCTCTTAGTCCAATGATTAAATCTTTTTTTGAATTATTATAACAATGTACTCTTAAGAATTATTCTCTTTTCAATGCTAAGAACACTTTACAATTAAATCCATTGCATTCCATCAAGATCTCTTGTTAAGGATATAGTTTATTCTTCTCTCCTATTCATAGTATGTTTCAGTATGCTTCCTGAGACTAAATTAATTTTATATTCTTATTGACAAATGTTTTTCAAAAGACTATGTATGACAAAATATTCCATTGTGACTCCTATCTATAAGAGTGAAAATATAATGGAAGAAAATATCTTTTTTGTATAGTGACTAAGTTTGTGGGGAGAAGCTTGGGTTTCTTTTTCATCTTTATTTATTTTCTCTTACTGCTACATAATATTTTACATATTTATGAGGTACATGTGAGTATTTTTTATAGCCATAGAATGTGTGATGATCAAGTCAGGGCATTTGAGGTATCTACCACCGTCAGTATTTATCATTTCTATGTGTTGGTAACATTTCAAGTCTTCTTTTCTAGCTACTTGGAAATATACAATATATTGCTGCTAACTATAGTCACTCTAGTCTGCAATCAAACATTAGAACTTACTTCTTCTATCTAACTGTTAAATTTGTACACATCCATTAACCTCTCTTCATTTTCCCCTCCCATATTCATACCTTTCCAAGCTTCTGGTATCTGTCAGTCTATTCTCTATCTTCATGAGATGGGTTTTTTTTTTTTTTTTTTTTAAGTTCTCACATATGAGTGAGAACGTGTTATATTTGTCTTTATGTTCCCAGGTTATTTCACTTAACATAATGACCTCCAGTTCTATCCATGTTGCTACAAATGACATTTTATTCTTCTTTATGGTCAAATAATATTCCATTGTGTACATATACCACAATTACTTTATCCATTCGTCTGCTGATAGATACTTCAGTTGACTCCATATCTTGGCTTTTATGGATAATGCTATGATAAAAATACGGGTACAGATATTTCTTCAATATGCTGATTTCTTCTCTTTTGGATATACACACAGAGTGGGATTGCCATATCATATGGTAGTGGTATTTTTAATTTTTTGAGGAATCTCCATACTATTTTCCGTAGCAATTGCATCATTTTAGATTTTAACCAACAATGTACAAATGTTCCAATTTCTCCACATTCTCAACACTTGTCTTTTTTCCCCCCATACTAACCATCGTAAGAGGTGAAAGGTAATATCTCATTGTGGTTTTGATCTGCATTTTTTCTGATGATTAGTGATGTTGAGCATTTTTCCATATAACTGTTGGCCATTTGTATGTCTTCTTTTGAAAATTGCCTATTTATATCCTTGGCTCACTTTTTAATGGCATTATTTGTTTTTTTTTTATTGTTGAGTTGTTTGATTTCTTTGCATATTCTGGATAGTAGTCCCTTGTTGGATGAATAGTTTGGAAATATTTTCTCCCATTTAAAAGGTTGTCTCTTCCCTCTGTTAATTGTTTTCTTTGCTCTGCAGAAGCTTTTTAATTTAATATATTCCCATTTGTCTATATTTGTTTTTGTTGTCTGTACTTTTGAGATCTTAGCTGTAAAATCTTTGCCTAAATGTTCTAACTGTTTACCCTGTGTTTTCTTCTAGTTGTTTTATAGTTTTGGGTCTTGTGTTTAAGTTTTACTCCATCTTGAATTGATTTTTACATATAGTGAGAGATCGGGTCCAGTTTCATTCTTCTGCATATGGATATCCTATTTTCCCAGAACCATTTATGGTGTCTTTTCCCCAGTGTTTGTTCTTGGTCCCTTTGTTCAAAATCAGTAGTCTGTAAATATGTGCATTTATTTCTGGGTTGTTTATCCTATTCCATTGTTCTATGTCTCTATTTTTATACCAATATCTTGCTGCTTTGGTTACTATATCCTTGCAGTATATTTTGAAATCAGGAGTGTGGTACCTCCAGCTTTGTATCTTTTTGCTCAGGATTGCTTTGGCTATTCTGGCTCTTTTTTTGATTCCATATGAATTTTGGATTGTTGTTTATATTTCTATGGAAAAAATGATATTGGGATTGCATTAAACCTGTAGAGTGCTTTAGGAAGTATGGTCATTTTAATGATATTAATTCTTTTGATCCAGGAGCATGCGCTGTCTTTCCATTTGTGTTCTCTTCAATCTCTTTAATCAGTGTTTTATAGGTTTCCTTGTAGAGATCTTTTACCTCTTGGTTAACTTTATCCTAGGTATTTTATTTTTGAATAGCCATTATAAATGGTATTGCTTTCTTGATTTATTCTTTGGTTATTTTATTATTGGTGTATAGAAATGTTACTGATTTTTGTGTGTTGATTTTGTATCCTGCAACTTTACTGAATTTGATTATCAGCTCTAAGAGTTTTTTTGTGGAGTCTTTTGGTTTTTCAAAATATAAGATCATTTCATTTGCAATGAAGAATAATTTGTCTTTCCTTTTTCCAATTTGGATATATTTTATTTCTCTCTCTTGCCTAATTGCTCTGGATGGGACTTCCAGTATTATGTTGAATAGAAGTCTTATCTTGTTCCAGATCCTAGAGGGAAGGCTTTTAACTTTTCCCTATGCAGTGTGATGTCAGCTGTGAGTTTGTCATATGTGGTCTTTATTTTGAAGTATTCTTTTTATACTCATTTTGATGAGGGTTTTTATCATAAAGAGATGTAGAATTTTATTAAATGCTTTTTCTGCATCTAATGAGATGATCATATGGTTTTTTTCCTTCATTTTGTTAATGTGATGTATCACGTTTATTGATTTGCATATGTTGAACCATCCTTTGATCCCTGGTATAAATCTCATTTGCTCATGGTGTATTATCTTTTTGATGGGCTATTGGATCCAGTTTGCTAGTATTTTGTTGAGGATTTTTGTGTCTATGTTCATCAGGGATATTGGTCTGTAGTTTTTTTTTGTTTTTGTCATTCTGTTGTCTGATTTTGGTGTTAGCGTAACACTAGCTTCATAGAATGAGTTAGGAAGAATTCCTCCTGTTCAGTTTTTTGAAGTAGATTGAGGAGAATTTGTGTTATAGTTTAGTATTAATAGAATTTGGCAGTATATCCATCTGGTCCTGAGCTTTTCTTTGCTGAGAGACTTGTTATTACTGACTCAAGTTTGTTACTCATAATTGTTCCGTTTGAATCAGGAAGAAACAGAAAATTTAATCTTGGTAGGTTGTATGTTTCCAGGAATTTATCCAATTCCTCCAGATTTTCTAGTCTGTTAGCATATAGTTGTTCATAATAGTCCCTGATGGTCTTTTATTTTTGTGGTATTGGTTACAATGTCTCCATTTTTCATTTCTGTTTTCATTTATTTGGGTTTTTTCTCTCTTTTTCTTGGTTAGTCTAGCTAGTGGTTTATCAATTTTGTTTACCTTTTCAAAGAACCAACTTTTCATTTCATTGATCCTTTGTATTTTTTTTATTGTTTATTTAGTTTAGTTCTGCTCTGATCTTTATTATTTCTTTCCTTCTGCTAAATTTAGGTTTAGTTTGTTGGTGTTTTTTTAGTTCCTTGAGGTGTTTCATTAGGTTATTTGAAAATTTTCAATTTTCTTGATGTAGATGTTTATTGCTATAAACTTACCTCTTAGCACTGCTTTTACTGCATCTCACAGGTTTTGGTATGTTGTGTTTCCATTTTCATTTATTTCAAGAAATGTTTTGATTTCCATTTTAATTTCCTCATTGACCCAATGGTCATTCAGGAGCAGGTTGTTTAATTTCCATGTATTTGTATAGTTTCCAAAGTTCTTGTTGGTATTCATTTCTAGTTTTATTCCATTGTGGTCTGAGAAGATATTTCATATGATTTCCATTTTTTAAAATTTGTTGAGACTTGTTTTGCAGCTTAACATATGGTCTATCTTGGAGAATGTTTTATGTGCTGATGAGAAGAATGTGTATTCTGTAGTTCTTGGAAAAAAATTCTGTAAATATCTTTTAGGTTCATTTAGTCTAAAGTACATTTTAAATCCAATGCTTCTTTGCTGATTTTATGTCTAGGTGACATTTATGTCTAGGTGACATTAAACAGATTTAATGTTTAATGCTGAGAGTGACATGTTGAAGTTTCCTACTATTATTATATTGGAGCCTCTCTTTTTAGTTTTAGTAATATTTGCTTGAATCTGGGTGCTCCAGTGTTCGTTGCATATATATTTAGAATTGTTATATCCTCTTGCTGGATTGATCCCTTTATAATTATATAATATCCTCCTTTATCTTTTTTTCTGTTTTTGACTTAAAGTCTATGTTATCTGATAAAAGTCTAGTTATTCCTACTTTTTGTTTCTGTTTGTGTGGGATCTTTTTCCATCCCTTTACTTTTAGTTTATATGTGTCTTTACAGGTAAAATACATTTCTTGAACATATAATTGCATCATTTTTAATCCATTCAGCCATATCTTTTAATTTAATTCATTTACATTCAGGGTTACTATTGATATGTGAAGTTTTGTTCCTGTCATATCGTTATTTTCTGGTTGTTTTGTATATTCTTTGTTATTTTCTTTTTCTCTTATTGTTTGTAATTGTGGGTGAGTGGTTTTCTGTAGTGCCACCATTTGAGTCCTCTCTCTTTCTTATTTGTGTGTTTGCTTTACCTATGAATTTTATACTGTCTTGTGTTTTCATCATGTTAAATGTCCTTTCACTTCCAGATTTAAGACTCCCTTGAGCATTTACTCTAGGGTTGGTCTAATGATGATGATTTTTCTCAGTTTTTGCTTATCTGGGAAACTTTATTTCTCTTGCATTTATGAAGGATAATTTTGCTGGATTTATATCCTTGGTTGGTATTTTTTTCCTTCAGCACTTTGAATATATCACCCTGTTCTTTCCTGGCCTGAATAGTTTCTGCTGAGAAATCTGCTGTTAGTCTGATGGGGATTCCTTTGTAGGTGACTAGATGATTTTCTCTTGCTCTTCTTAGAATTCTCTCTTTGTTTTTCACTTACGAAAATTTGACTATAAGGTGCTATGAAGAAGATCTCTTTGCATTGTATCTTCTTGTGGATCTCAGAGCCTCCTGTATCTGGATGTTTAAATTTCTTGCTAGACTTGGGAAGTTTTCATCTACAATTTCATTAAATAGGTTTTTTTAACCCTTTTATTTTTGCCTTCCAGGAGCCTAATAATTGGAATATTTGATTGTGTTATAGTGTCTCATATGTGATGAATGCTTTGCTCATTCTTTTTTATTCTTTTTTCTTTATTTTTCTCTGACTGAATCTTTATGCAGTAGGCTGGGTTGGTGGGTGAGTTCTTGAGCCCTGGGAAGCCAGCATGACATGGCAGTGGCAGTGGTGAGAAATCCTCTGGGTCCCAAGCAGTATTTGCTGGGGTGGTGGTGTCTGTGATGGGCTGGGTAGGCCAGTCTCTAGACCCACAGTGGTGTGTGCAGGTAATTGCCAGCTGTGGTGGTAGTGGCTGGATGGGTAAGGCCAGCCTCTGGCCCCCAGGAAAGTGTTCATGTACTAATGGTGGTAGACTGGGCTGGGCAATCCTTTGGGCCCCAACTGTGTGCTTTGACATGGGGGCAAGTTAAGCCAGGCTAAGTGGGCTGTCCACAGGCCACCCAAGGGTGTGGGCAGGTGCCAGCCATGGTAGGCAGGGGCCAGGCAATCCCCATGTCACTGGCAAAATGCTTGGGGGGAGGGGGGCAGCAGTGGCTGTCCTGCTGCCCTGCCACTGGGGATAGCTGGGATGCCTTCAGTGGCGCCAGCCTATGCCAGTGAGTGGGAAACACACACACCACTTGTGCCTCAACCTCCTGCTGCAGTAGCTGGCAACTTGCTTGCACATCAGCCTGGATAGTGATGGCCTACACCTCTGTTGCACCCCAGCCTCAGGTGCAGTAGCCCACAGCCTCTTGCCCCTGAGCCCTAGAGGTAGCTTCCTGTGTCAAGTCTGTATTTTTTTCTTCCTATTTTTTTTTCTATAATGATCATTTAGAACAAAAAATTATCTTGTAGTTTGGAGAATGCTTATTTTCAACTTATTATGCTCCTACTTGCACAAAAACAGGCACTATAAACATAAATCTAGAGGAATCCTGATATTCATCATGCTTCTAGTGACTGAGAGTTTACAGAGGGCTCAGATCCATGAGCCTTGAAACAACTAATTTTCTTTAAGGCATTAGTAGCAAATGGGTCTTTGTTCATTTCAACAGATTGTTTTGCAGACTCTAAACCTAACTGGGAGGTTGTCACTAACAAATTCTTCAAGAAGATTTTATCGGTCTAGAAGGTGATTTTTTTTTTTTGTTGATATTCTTCCTTTTGTTTGAGTGAAATGTTCTGGAAAGGAAAGCAGACAGACTGAAAGAGAAGAATGGAAGGAAGGATGGAAAGAAGGAAAAGAAAAACAATAAGATTTCTATTAGAGGTTTTATTTACATGGAAGAAGAATAAAAGAGTGGCCATTTTATTAACTTTGGGCATTGATGGTTGCTAATGATCATCACTGATGAATCCATTGCATAGTTCGGTCTGAAAAACTATTAATTCAAGTGAAATGGGCATATGGATTGTATAATGTTTTCATCTTACACAGATAGATATGGCCAAAATTCACTGACCTTATTGATATAGTGCAAATGAAAATTCATTGTGGCAAGAAAATTGGCATATGTGAAAATCATTTTACCTTAGAGCTTTATTAAACATAAGTGATCTGTAGAGTATTATCTCTTCAACAAGAATTATTTCATTTTTTGTTTATTATTATTATTTGCTAACTGCTGTGCTTTGGGAATCATACTAAGACATTGCCTTAAATTTTAATGCAATTGCTTAGAATACTTCTTTCCCATAAAATCTCCTGCAGGTTAGTCCTAAGAAGCTTATCATCATCATCACCATAGTCCACCAGAGGAGAAGTAAACATGGCTTTGGCCCTCGGAAAAGTGATTGTAACTTTAACTTTGTGCAATGACATAAAAAACAACAGAAAGAGAGTCAGTGCAATTATCTTGTAGGCATACACGAGGACAGGCTGCCACCAAGTGTGTGTAATGTCTGACCAAGCTATAAATCAGCAGAGCATGACAGGCCAATTCCCATTATCAAGAACCTCATGGGGCATCACAGTTTCATTGTAGTAGAATTTTGTTATTTTCAGAACCTTGCTAAAATTATCTAGTTTTCAGGACTATAGATGACATATAGAGCATCCAGTTTCTCTGGAGGTCATAAGAAAGTAGAAAAGACCTGCCCTCTTAGAAGTCATAAAAGAGTACAGCAAGGTTGTTGGATACAAGATCAGCATATCAAAATCAATTGCTTTCCTATATGCTGGCAATAGCCCACTAGAAAATGAAATAGAAAAAAGGATTCCATTTAAAATCACAACCGAATCTGTATAGTATCTAGAAATAAACCGAACAAAGAATTTAAGTGCTTTAAGGAAAATTTTTTGATGAAAAGGCAAACAGTAAATTAATACCATGATACATTTATATTCAGAATCACCCAGAAAATATATTATTGTATTTCAATATATTTATATAAAAGTATAAAAATGGACTGAAAGGATTTTCACCAAACTCATAATGTCCTAGGAATTGGGGTTGAAAATGGTGTTAGAGTGATGGTCAAAGGAGGTTTTAGTTTTATTTTTATACTAAAAACAAGACTTTTATTTGTGATTTTCAATTTTTTAAAGAGAATTCACTCATTTATTATTTGTGCATTGAAAAAGTTTATATATGGAGAACATATTAGAACACTAGAAGCAAATGGATCAGAATGCCAATTCTGAATGCTAAGAATATGGATTACTCTTATCTAGTATTGTGTCAGAAAAAAGAGGTGACTTGCTATAATTTCAGCAAGAGAATATTGAATAAAACCAGCATGCTTAAGCAGAAGAGAAAAGAACCAGGTGCATTATGACATGGTAAAAAAAAATAAAATGAAATGAAACAAAACAGAATTTTGACACATCAAGCCAGGGTTCAAACTCAGTGTCATCTCTCTGGAAATTCAGGCAAATCATTTTGTTTCCCCAACGTGATTACTAAAGAGTAGGATACCTCCATTTTCCATTGTTCCACTTTTTCTGGTAACTTCCAGACCACAAAAGGTATCCTTTCTAAAATACTTCCTTTTAATCCCCTAGAATATTCCCTAACATTAAGTTTGTACATTTATAGTTGCTTTTCTAGGTTAAATAATTATGGATAAAAAACATTGGTTCCATTGATTCATGAGTACCTAGTATCTAGCTGGGCTGCTTTTACAAGTAGAATTCCATTTCTTTGTACCTGATGGAAAGCAGCATTATTATCCAGAGAATATTGAGACCATGAACCCTGCATGGGAGAGGCAAAAGCAGAGGGAAGGAGAGAGGGAAAAGAAGCACTGTAATTCACTTGAGAAATGGCAACAAGAGAACATAACGGTGGCTGGGCAACCTTGAAAAGTACAATATGTTAACAGTAGTTAGCAGTAATACTACTTTTATTGGACAGCTTTATGTAGGCACATAAGCGATTGGCATCGGGGGAAGGCAGAGGTGAAGCCAGCATGCCCAGGGTTGCAAGGCCTTTTATCTGGTTACTCAAAATATTAGTGGAACTGTTTATGGCTCTGCAGTGAGAGTGGGTTTCATTTTCCTGATGCAATGTGTTTCCTGGGTTTGTCCTCTCAACCTCTTTCCCTTCTGCTCAGCTTCCCTCTCTCTGTGCTCGTGATGGGTATGTCTTCAGCTGTACCCAGAGCCCTGGAGACTCATTTCAAACATTCAAGTTCAACTCCCAACTAGTTTTAACCGTTCAACCCAGAGTGGAGACTGCACATATTTAAATAGAGATATCAGAGTGTCCAGCTGCTTCACAATGAACCCAAAGCTTCAGACATCACATTTTAGATTACTTCAGTGAGGAAAAAACTATGGCTATGACAAATAAATGTTATAGTGATTCCTGCATGCCACTTCTTCTCCTGTCTGGGTACATTTTAAATATGAGATAGATAAAGCTATTCTATAAAGCACAGACATTTAAAAAATCAATAATCCATTTACCTTTTACCTATGCTGCACAGATAATAAAGAAGAATTTCACTTTTCTTCATAAGAGTTTTTCTTTTCCCTCTAATATTAACTTTTTCTTGAAAGCTTTTCTTTTAGTGCTGTAGCAAGAAGTAAGCTTCAAATAGATTCTAATATGTTGTTAATTCCCATGGCTCTTATTTTAATGAGTGGGACTAGTTTGCAGTAGAAACATCATAGCAGCTAGCTGGAGCTAGGGGCCAGGGCCTAGAGTGGCCCCAGTGGATGGGAGTTGGTTGCTAGTCCTGCTGGTGAACATTCAGAACAGTGAGTCAGAAATCTGCAAACCCAGAGGGCTTCCTATCCATCGTATTTATGAACCTCACCTTGGTGCTTGTACTTCAGAGAAAATAAAGGCTATTTCATAGAAGAACATTGCTCTAAAAATTTCTTACGGTATATACTTTTCATTATAGCAATGAAATAAATGAAAAGTAGAAGTTGTTTGGAGAATAGAATCACTATATGAAGAAAAAAAGGTTTAACTGAAAATCCAACAATGAATAAAATAATAAGCAGAAGGTATTTTTTTTTTTTTTTTTTTTGAGACAGAGTCTCACTCTGTTGCCCAGGCTAGAGTGAGTGCCGTGGCGTCAGCCTAGCTCACAGCAACCTCAAACTCCTGGGCTCAAGCAATCCTCCTGTCTCAGCCTCCCGAGTAGCTGGGACTACAGGCATGCACCACCATGCCCGGCTAATTTTTTTCTATATATATTTCTAGCTGTCCATATAATTTCTTTCTATTTTTAGTAGAGATGGGGTCTCGCTCTTGCTCAGGCTGGTCTCGAACTCCTGAGCTCAAACGATCCTCCCACCTCGGCCTCCCAGAGTGCTAGGATTACAGGCGTGAGCCACCGCGCCCGGCCAGCAGAAGGTATTTTATGGATTTTTTTTTCCAGAATTATCCACTGCTGATTTGGTGTTAGTCTCTTGGAGTTTGATAACTGCTTGTCCTTCCTGTGCTGTGTTGAGTAGAATCTTATTTGCTCAGCATCACTGGGTAATGACGTGTTTTGTATGTGTGCATTTCCTAGGAAATTGAAAAGCAACCTTTTAAGGATTAAAACTTCTAAAGAGTGTAGGTAAAAATTTTTTCATTTTATAATCCTTTAAAATTGAGTCCATTGAATACTATTTAGCATTTTCTTGACAGCCAAGATTCATCTTGAGAATTTCATTTATTATATTATGCTGAAATGCAATGATCTTTCTCTGGGCACATTTAGAGTAGTTTTCGTCCATACTGAGTGATGCTGGATTGTTCTGTTTGATGTCTGTTGTCTGCTTTTTTCCCCTGTATTTCTCTCATTTATTAAATTGAAATGTTATACTTACTGTGTCAGTGTGTTCTGCCTTCTGGTTTGTCATATAATTTTACATGGAATGAGAATCTAGATAACCATGCTTATTAGAAACTAAGAGTAAAGGTAAATGGGCTCAGAGGAACTCTCTAATGGGTAAAGTTCACGAACCTTTGTGGTATATATATTGTAGAATTTGTCTTCCACCTTATGAATAACAACCAAGCTTCTAGAGAGACGGTCTACATTTTCTGCCTTAGTCATTTCCTCATGCTGTTTAACCCACTGATTTTTCTTCCCTTCTGAGACTGAGACTCCTCTTGTTTTGATGATCAATTAATATTTTCTCTTTTGATTGTTCATTCCCAGTTCTCTTTGGTACCTTTTCTTTCTTGCCCCTCTTTTATGGCATTTTATTCTGAATCCTCATCCTTCCACACTGTCATGGTAAGCCATCAGAGGGAGAAAGTCCCAAGGCAGTGGGGGCATATTATTGGAAAGGAGGTTGGCTAGGGGAAGCACTGAAGGTCAGAAGAGGGAGCCTGAGCTCACAAGCCTGGGGAAAGGAACAAGCTGCAACTATGGGAAAGGGAGTGGGTGGTATGGCCCGATAAATAATGATCTTCACCTAAGAGCACATTTGGGAATAACACTAATCGGGTGCCAGGCAGATGTGTGTGTGGGGAGGGGATGGGTGTATACGTACATAATGAGTGCGATGAGTCTAGGGGATGGACACACTTGAAGCTCTGATTTTTGGGGGGGGGAAAGGGCAATATATATAACCTAAACTTTTGTACCCCCATAATATGCTGAAATAAAAAAAAAATAACAGGGCGATAGAAGAAAGCTAATCTGAACAGATAAAGAAGCTACAGCCAGATTCAATTCCAAGATTTAGGCATAGGATGTAACAGAACTGAGGGAGGGCGCTCAGCAGCTGGCAAAATGGGGATATTAGACACACACTCACCATTCCTGTACGGGTCTTTAGAAGCTACTTGAGACCTGAAGGTGGAGAGAAAACAACTAACCAATTGTGTTCAAGCCCGGAGCATAGTGACTAGTACACAATTCTGCTAGCAAACCTCGCTGGGCAACCCTATTTCACTCTCATCGATTTTTGAGATAAGATCGGTATAGCTGTGTGTCTATTTAGAAAACAGAGATTGAGGAAGGGAGAAGCCAATAAAGTCATATGCTGCATAATGTTTTGGTTAATAACAGACTGCACACACGACTGTGGTCTCATAAGATTATAATGGAGCAGAAAAATTCCTATTGTCTAGTGACATTGTAGCCATCCTAATATCATAGCACAATGCATTACTCATGCGTTTGTGGTGATGCTGGTGTAAACAAACCTACTGTGCTTCCTGTCAACTAAAAATCTAGCACGTATAATTATATACAGCCCATAATACTTGATAATGATAATAAATGATACTGGTTTATGTATTTACTGTACTATACTTTTTATAGTTATTTTAGAGTCTACTCATTCAACTTCCAAAAGAAAAGTTAACTGTAAAACAGCCTCAGGCAGGTCCTTCAGGAGGTACTCCAGAAGAAGGCATTGTCATCATAGGGGATGACAGCTCCATGCTGGTTATTGTCCCTAAAGACTGTCAGTGGGACAAGATGTGGAGATGGAAGACAGTGATATTGATGATTCTGACTCTGTGAAGATCTAGGCTAATATGTGTGTTTGTGTCTTAGTTTTCAACAAAGAATTTTAAAAATTAAAAAGTATAAACAATTCTAAAGATAGAAAAAAGCTTTTAGAGTAAGGATATGAAGAAGGAAAATATTTTTTGTTCAGTTGTACAATGTGTTTGTGTTTCAAGCTAAGTGTTATTAAAAATAGTCAAAAGTTAAAAAATTAAAAAGTTTATTAGAAAATTATAGTAAGCTAATTTATTGAATAAATAAAAATATTTTTAGAATAAACTAAGTGTAGCCTAAGTGTACAGTATTTACAAAGTCCACAGTAGTATACAGTAATGTCCTAGGCCTTCACATTCACTCACTGCTTACTCACGGACTCTCCCAGAGCAACTCACCCAGTCCTGCAAGTTCCATTAATGATAAATGCCTTATAGAGGTACCATTACTTATCTTTCATTTTGTATTACTGTAACTTTTCTAAATTTATATATATGTTTAGATAAACACAAATACTTACTATTGTGTTACAGTTGCCTACAGTATTCAGTACAGTAACATGCTGTGCAGGTTTGTAGCCTAGGAGCAATAGGCTATACCATATAGTCATCTAGGTTTGTGGAAGTACACTCTATGATATTTGTACAATGACAAAATCGCTTAACAGTGCATTTCTTAGAAAGTATCGCTACTATTAAGCAAAGCATGACAATATTAAATATTGTTTTTGGAAAAGTATTACTAAATACACAATGTTAACTGCTACCTAGATACTGATGACTCCCAGAGAGCTCTATCTAATATGACTGATTTGTGAATGTTTTGATACATAAAGCACAATACGTCCACAGCTGACCTCCTTTCCTTTCCTAATTCATTTGGTGGCATCACGATTCAAACAGCCTCACAAGCCAAAAAGCTAGGAGTCATTCTAGACTCCTTTTCTCTCTTTTCTGATATCCAGGTGGTCACTTAGCCCAGCAACTCTGATTCATAAATGCTTTTTATCCCCTTTCTCGTGATTCAATTGCCATTACTTTGAATCAGATTTACATAACATCTGGATGATTGCATTACTCTTTTAACTGGTCTCTCTTTCTTTTATGATGGCCTATAAATGTACAATCTTGCCCAATGTGTGGTCATACTGATACATTGGTAAAGAATCTGCTCACAAGCCTAGAATTAATATATTTGTTGAATTAAATGAAAGCATAATTAATCCTGAAGTTATTAAAAGTGTGGGTAAAGTTCCTGTTAGTGGTCAAGGGTTCAGATTTACTCTGTGATATGCATGTGTTTGGTGGGTCAATAAAGATTAACTAGTAGTGGAAATACATACACTTGAATGAAGGCTGTACATTTTAGAATTGTGAGTACTAAAATAATAAATGTAATTGAAACTATTGAAGGACTAATTGATACTAGGACTAATGTAGCTCTTCCAATCAGGTGAATTAATAGATGATCTGCTGTAGTATTTGTTACAGTCAGTCATATAGCAAAAGCTGTTGATTAAACAAAAGCCTGATACTTTCAATAATTACTAAAAGAGTGATTTGTGGAATTAATGGTAAAAAGTATGCTAGTAAGACTTTAGTTTTGTGGCTGGAACCAGTAATTACTGTTCTTGCTTACAATGCAACTGTTATTTCTGATCCTCACTTCAATCCATGATCTAGATTCTATATTGATGTTCCTTCAATATATATTGAGTTTCTGCTATGGGTCAGGCACAGTGCTGGGTGTATCATGGATATAATGATGGGTAAGTAGACAAAATCCTGTACTTAAGCCTAAGAAAACCCCTGACTTTCTAAAAGGCAACAACAACATGCTCCTCCTGCCTAGCATAATGCACTATTCTTCATATATGTGAAACCCTTTCCAGAAAAGGAAAGACCTAAAATCTCATCAGTTACTGTATCATCTCTAGATGTTTATTTCTTTTCTAGCTTAGTCACATCTTATTTTGATATACTGTTACTTGAGGATTAATTGTAAGTTAATTGTCAACCATATACTTTATGTAAAATATTAGGGGAAAAAGGAATAGAGAAAGTCTTTAATAATACAAGTATAAATATTTTATATATTAAGAGAAAAGAAGAAAAATATGTAGCTCTTACTGTCTTTCTTTTTGGAACTGGCCACAAGGCTGATATTTATAACTTCTTTAATATCTTTTGCATGTTTCCTTTTTCCAAAGTCAGCACCTACGTTAGTTTCTTATTTTCTGTTTCTAATCTGGGTTAGTTGGGATAACTCCAAAACTCAGTACTGAAGACTGCAAAGTAGTCCTGCTTGTACTGGATTTTTATAATCTTCCATGAACTTTTACCACTGGACATGGCATTACCAGGAAGAAGATGCACCTCCCCACTTTCTTTGTGTAGCACAAAATATTACTACTTGATAATCAAAAGCAATTATTCCATATGCCAAAGCAACCTTTTTTCCTGTTTTTTTTTTTTTTTTTTTTTCATGACTTAAACTGCTTAAAATGGCCATGTGACTATCTCAAGTTTAGTGGAATCAACAGTTTGATTCCTACAGGAAGCATTCTTCCCTTGGATACTAAGATAGTAAAACCAGTAAAACCCATAGTTGAGCATTGTAAAGTAAAGTTTTGTAATTACATACAATGATAAGAAATGTCATTCCTACCAGATGTATGAATTCTATCTCTAAAAAATACCCTGTACCATATAATGATTACTGATTCAGAACATATATCATATCCAATTCTCCAATAAGAGAATGCCCTGACTTTATAAGGTGTTGCCTGTAAGCTGGTGCTGTAAACGAGTCTTCAAGAAGCCAGAATGTCCTGTGGGAACACCTGCTTTTGCATGATTATACATGAAAATAATAGAAAATATCATAGGTGTCAGCTCATTACCTCATGTTTTGGAGTTATAAAATGCAGTTCTTGGTCAGCAGCAGAGCTGATTAGAATACTGTCAGCACTGGAACAATAATAATGGAATAGCAGTAAAGGCATTTAATAAGTTCGTGGATGGTGGTGTTGATGAAAGTGGTCTTTACTGCAATATAGATTAAGTTCTCTCTACAAGGAAGCTTGATATAATCATCTTGCCAGCAGATGGCTGGGTAGTGGTTCTAGAAGTCTCATCATTGTTCCCTGCAGTTGGCAGAAAGGGCACTCTGCAGCCATGGTGAACAGTGATGAGGGGATTGTGTTGTTGATCCCATCTATTGCTTCCACTCATACCCCATGGCCACTTTCACATGGCTCCACTGGTTAAATACTGGAGGGACAGTGAAAATGTGATGACCGACATCCACAAGATGGTTCAGCTTTTCCACATGCTTTGTAGTTGGCCTCCAGTGACTATTTACATACATAAAAACACAAGATAAATATTTTTACACTTTGTATCCATTCTGTGAGGTCCATTTACACACCTCTTCCCCAGACCTTTTTGTCACTAATTTTCTATTCTTGTTCTTTCTAAGAACACCACCTGGTCAGCTCCTCCCATCAGTTAGTATGGATCCACACTTCAGACATCTCTTCTGCAAGATGTAGACAATTGAAGGTATCACTCAAAAATCTTTTTCCACTCTGATAGTTGTCCTTTACAGTGTCTTTCAGAGCCACCAAGAATGTGAGATTTGAATCTGTGTTGCTTTTATTTACATTGCCATTGTTTTTGAAGTTTATTACTTTGGTAACTATTGTAATTTGTTGTTTATTGTAGATACTTCTATTGTTATTTTGGTTGAATACGGAGGAGGAGATGTTTTTAATTTGTAATTTATTATGAATTGTCATGTGTATACACAATATTAAGCAAATTTGTATATGTTGTAGTTAAAGGAGTGAAAACATTTATTTCATTTCAGAATCCATTGTACCCTGCTTTATTTAAAGAAGAATTTGGAAAAACTAAGTTTTCTTTTTTGAAGATCTCACAAAAATGGGATTCCATTTTAGAACATCTTCACAAAAATTCAACAGAATAAGCACAATAAAATGCCCTCTATTTTCTTCAAGGATAAGACATATGTCAAGTAAAATGTCTGAGCGTATGACAATGTCTTGCAGAAAGAATTTGACCTCAGTGCATGTAGCATTGTGGTCATGTGGATATGTTCTAGTTGGTGTGATTTTTCTTATTTGTCAACTACATGACAGCTCAAAATTGTAAAACATCAGTTAGACTCAATTTTTAAATATATGATATTACTTTGAAGGTGCTGGCTTCATAAACTAGAACATGAATTTCAGTAAGGCCAAAATAGTGTCTATTGATCTGTGATCCCGATAATCTTACCCTAATGGTGTTTGTTTTATGTTTATTGAGTTGAAAACAGCACTGACCTTTTTGGGGGAAAAAAACAACTTAATGATATCTTCTCTTTTGATAAGGACTTTGTACTTGGCTGTCATTTATGGAACACCTTGATAAGCAAGACAGGTTTACAGTTGTTAGAGTATACAGCTCTTTGATTCTGCAAATAGTAGTAAGTTGAAGAGATACATTTTCAATAATGAAATAACACTTCAGTAATGAAATAAGCTTGACTGTTTTATTCAAGTCAGAAATATAGTAAATGAAATAAACAATATACAATCTGTTCTGCTGAAATGCATGTTTCTGTAATGTGGATTAGCTCATGTGCAACTGGTAAATAGGGGGTTGATGTCAGCATAACATGGAAAGTTTACTGTGTTAAGTCCTAGCATGTTAATATTTTATAGCTATTAGATGCAAACTTTTTCACAATTGAGAAGGAAGACTCAGTAATTAGGAAGACCTTAACAAAATAGCTTATAATCCTACAAAAGTGACTTCTTTTCCTGCAAGAAAGTACCTTCTTGTTCAGTGGCTTTAAGAAATAAGATGATTTTTACAATGTGATGTTATCTGGGGAAGCTGCAAATGCAAAAGCAGCAGCTTAGAATACATTTCTCCAATGTTAAGAAAATTAATGGAGAAGAATATCCCTGGATTGAATTTTTAATTTCGTGCAATTGGCCTCTATTAGAAGTGAATTCTGCAAGGGTCTATGTCTCAGAATAGGAAGCACAAACTCAAGGGTATAAGATTGCAGGATGGACAAGATGATTTTTAAGTGCAAACGCCAGTGGAGGTTTAACTGTGCTCGTTCATTTATGAGGAGTGTGATTGTTTTTTTTTTTTTTTTTGTCTTTTGGTTACAGAGTCACGTAGGTTTTGACTGGTCTGTCACAATCTTCTTTTCTCAACAAGCACATGAGATTTTTCAGGAAGCCATATGTAATAGTTACTGTGTCAACTTGACTGGGCTCAGGAATGCTCAGGTAGCTGATAAAACATCCTTTCTAGCTGTATCTGTGAGGATGTTTCTGAAAAACATGAACATTTGAATTGGTGAACTGAGAACAGGTGGCTCTCCCCAATGTGGTTGGACATCATTCAGTCTACGGAGGGCCCAAATAGAACAATAGGAAGAGTGACTTTACTCTTTCTTTTTGACGCGAGACGCATCTTCCCTTTTTCTGCCTTTGAATATTAGCACTTCTGGGTTTTGAGCCTTTGGACGGGGACTGCATGTCTGAATGTCCACTAGGTTTTTTTGGTTCTCCAGCTTGCAAAAATGACAGATCATGGGACATCTCAGCCTCCATAATTGCATGAGTCAATACTTACAATAAATCGTGCTTTCTCTCAATGTGTGTGTGTGTGTGTGTGTGTGTGTATCTCCTTTTGGTTCTGTTTCTTTGGAGGACCCTGATTAATACAGCATGTTTGGCCATAGAGCAGAAATGCCTGCACTTGAACTAGGAAGACTGGGTGAACCTCTGTTAGTGTAAGGGACAAAGCTATATAGTGGCAATTCATTGCTAGTTGTTTATCGTATAGGCTATTGTGCAGATAAAATGAGATTATGTATGTGAGGTTGCCTTATACGTTTTAAATCATTTTGTTTTTTTGTTAGGAAGTATCTCAAGACTGAGACTCTCTATAAGCCCTTCTTTGTAATTTTTTATTCAACAAGCCATTAGGAAGTACTGCCTCTATTTGAGTCACTGTGCTAAATATATGAGGATAAAATGAACAAAATAATCATCATCATCCTGCTTTCATGGAGTTTATAGTCCCATGAGGGAGATGGAATTCAGTAAGATAATCTCAAAAATCATCGTTTAATTAAAGGCTATACAGGAAATGAACATGTGACATGAGAGCACATAATAAAGCACCTTGATCTTGGGGGGATAAAGGCCCAGTCCTCTTGCCTCAACTCTGGACAACTCTGAACAACTCTGAATGGCCATCTCATCTTCAGAACTCCCCACAGAGTTTGCTGAGGCTTCTGTTGGGCCTGCGTTGTGGCTCATCTTCTGTTTCTGTTCGACCCTGTTTTCTTCTATCTCTTCCACCGGTGTTGATTGCAAGACTTCCTGCATGCTAATCTTTTCAGAGGCAGCTTCCTGAGAAACTCAAGTTGTAACAGCCAGTAGCCCACAAAGTAACCTGGCTGGCCATGTAACGGAGTCCTCAGTAGGCCAGTCCTCTAGTCCATCGGGCCAGCTCTTTGGGTTGTCAGGGTAAATCCAATGAAACCAGTAGATGTGAGCTTATTTCCTCTCTTCTTTTGCTGAGGCATGTGTTCCCTTGTCAGAAGCAACTGTGTGTTAGATAACATGAAGGGAATAAGACATTCTCTAAGTCCATATTTGTTGATATTGGCAAAAGCATTTTGTGGGCAGGGAAGGCACATCTGTATCCTGAATACACACACACACTCCAGGAAGGACAAATCAATGCCCCTTCCATAATGGAAGAGGTCCAGTGCAAACAGTTTGCTACTAAGGGATGGCTGGTTTCCTTGAGGAGTAAGAGCCATACTGTGGGCTCAGCATATCATGGGAAAAATACACATGCATTCCAACTAAACTTACATTGTTCAAAATATGTTCAGAATGCCTATTTGGAATGGCATTCAGAACTCTTGGAGTCATTTTTTTTTTTTTCTTTTTCCTCAAACTATGTTACCTGCTACAGGATTATAGTATTTACATATGTAGGCATGTGTAAGTTTTATATATAATTCCTTCTAAACCTCTGATATAAATATTCTTCCAGATTTTAGATTATTTTGTCACTCAGCTTCAGCAGTCTTTGATGATTACAAACCACTTCTGAATATTCCTTAATTCTGTTGATCTCTATGTGATCAGAATTATATTTTTATATTGATTAACGAATACAGCAAAGTCTCAGGCTACAAAATTAATATACACAAATCAGAGGCATTTATATATGCCAATAACAGTCAATCGGAAAACCAAATTAAAGACTCAATACCCTTCAAAATAGCAACAAAGAAAATAAAATATCTAGGTATATATCTAACTAAAGAGGTAAAGGACCTCTATAAGGAAAACTATGAAACACTGAGAAAAGAAATAGCAGAACTTGCAAATAGATGGAAAAATATACCATGCTCGTGGATCGGAAGAATCAACATTGTTAAAATGTCTATACTACCCAAAGTGATCTACAGATTCAATGCAATCCCTATTAAATTACCAACATCATTCTTTACAGACATAGAGAAAATAATCATACACTTTGTATGGAATCAAAGAAGACCCCGTATAGCAAAAGCAATTTTAAGCAACAAAAACAAAATGGGAGGTATTAATTTGCCAGACCTCAAACTATACTACAAGGCCGTGGTTCTTAAAACAGCCTGGTATTGGCACAAGTGCAGGGACACAGACCAGTGGAACACAACAGAAAATCCAAATATAGAACCATCCTCATATAGTCACCTAATTTTCGACAAAGCGGGAAAGAATATACTCTGGGGACAAGAATCCCTATTCAACAAATGGTGCTGGGAGAATTGGTTAGCCACTTGTAGAAGACTGAAACAGGACCCACAGCTTTCACCTCTCACAAAAATCAAATCACGGTGGATAACAGACTTAAACCTTAGGCGTGATACAATCAGAATTCTAGAAGAAAATGTAGGAAAGACTCTTACAGACATTGGCCTAGGCAAAGAATTTATGAAGAAGACCCCCAAGGCAATCACAGCAGCAACAAAAATAAATGAATGGGACATGATTAAATTAAAAAGCTTCTGCACAGCCAAAGAAACAGTCCAGAGAATAAACAGACCACCTACAGAATGGGAAAAAATTTTTGCATACTACACATCAGATAAAGGACTGATAACAAGAATCTATTTAGAACTCAGGAAAATCAGCAAGAAAAAATCAAGCAACCCTATCAAAAAGTGGGCAAAGGACATGAATAGAAATTTTTCAAAAGAAGATATAAAAATGGCTAACAAACATATGAAAAAGTGTTCAACATCTCTAATCATCAGGGAAATGCAAATCAAAACCACAATGAGATATCACTTAACCCCAGTGAGAATGGCCTTTATCAAAAAAACCCAAAACAACACATGTTGGCGTGGGTGTGGAGAGACAGGAACACTAATACACTGCTGGTGGGACTGCAAACTAGTGCAACCTCTGTGGAAAGCATTATGGAGGTATCTTAAACAGATTCAAGTAGACCTGCCATTTGACCCAGCAATCCCATTACTGGGCATATACCCAAAGGAAAAAAGGTCATTCTGTAACAAAGGCACGTGTACCCAAATGTTTATAGCAGCACAATTCACAATAGCAAAGATGTGGAAACAACCCAAATGCCCATCAATACATGATTGGATTAGTAAACTGTGGTATATGTATACCATGGAATACTACTCAGCTATAAGGAATGATGAAGATACAACATCTCTATGGTTCTCCTGGAGAGAGTTGGAACCCATTATATTAAGTGAAGTATCCCAAGAATGGAAAAACAAGCATCACATGTACTCACCAGAAAATTGGTTTCCTTGATCATCACCTAAATACAAATCTGGAAACGACACCAATTGGACATCAGACTGAGGTGGGGGGTGGGGGAGGGGATGGGGGTATGCCTACACAATGAGTGCATTGCGCACCGTTTGGGGAGTGGTAACACTTGAAGGTGCTGACTCGGGAAAGGGGGGGTGGGGAAAAAAATATGAAACTATTGTTTAAAAAAAAAAAAAAAAAGAATTATATTTTTATATATGTGTGTATATATATGTGTGTGTGCATATGTGTGTGTGTGTGTGTGTGTGTGTATAAAGTGTTGTCAAAAAAAGGAAAAAAAGGAAATACACCAAGGTCTTAGTTGAATAGTGGATTTGTGTGAGAGATTGTAACTTCTGTTTTTCTGAAAATTCTATTTTGTTGAAATTTCTATTATGGGTGGGTATTACTTTTATAGTGAGAAAAGAAAATTGACTTTTAAAAAAGAAAGCTGTTCTTTTTTTTCTATATAAGGGGTATGTTATGTTCTAAAACATTTAAGTAGATACTTTAAAAATGCAGTTTTTCTTTCTTTTAAATTCCCCCAGCCCAAGCTCCTGGTGGCAATTTACCATCTGTGTATGCAGGTGTGATTGAGAACAGCATGGGACCAACATTGTGCAGTAGAGACATTTGGATATTTTTATCAATTTTATTATGTTTCAGGTTACTCCTATCAGTTGCTAGAGGTGACCTGCTTTCATTGTATTTGTTAATTACCAAGGCAATGATTTAAGAACATATTCATACATTTTTCATTCTTTCCACGAAATGATACATAATTTTTATTTTGCCTTAGCACAAGGCAATTACCTTGTTACTTTGTTACCACAATTACTGAAATTAATATTCATTTCCTTTATAATTTAAAGGATCATGAAAATGGACTGTATGCTGGATCTACTATTATGGTTACCTTCAGGGTGTGTAATTTCAATATGATGTGTCTCTTTTCTCCTATGATGACTTTGTATCAATCAGTCATCAATGAATGTTCATCAGGAGGCATTGCTAGGGAAGTGAAAGGTTGAACTTTTCATACATTTCAGTTTTATGTGACTAAAGCATGAGTTAAATGAATTTGCTGCAGTTTTAAACTTGGGATGAGGCAGAAGAATCCGTTGCTTGTGGCTTAAGGCTGAATTGTCCAAGCTCCTATCACTGGATTGTGAATAATTCCATTAATGGATTAAAGCTGAAGAATTCTTTGCTTGATCTTTTAGAGTGGTTTTAACAACATAGGTAGTTCAGTAAGCACATCCTTTTATTCCCTTCTTTTAATCTTGTAGTCTAACATTCACTGACCTTATGTAAGTTATGAGATATTCTGGAGGTTTCTTCTAGCCTTCAAATGCCATGATTTGGAAAATTTTTATCGGCAACACAGCCTTGCTGTGGGATCAGGAATTACCTATGGTTATAAAAGAGAATGGTCTTTTTGATCTGTTCTATTCACTCCTGAGTACCTGATCTTTTTTAATGCTCTGTGTGGAATGTGTCTACCCTATTACATATTTTAAAGACATGATTGGCTAAACCCCTACTGTTTCAATTGTAATTTCCATTTGAAGGTACTGAAGCTTCTGGAACTTGATAAGCTTTTGTAACTAAAAGATAAATGGTTCACACAGACTGAGATTTTTCTCATAAAAAGTGGAATTTCATCAACTCCTCTTTGTTCTGTTGGGTTCTGCTGGCACAAAGACACCTGAATCCCATCAGTCAGCTGATTTTTGTCCTTGCTTGGGTAATAGGGTTGACTAACAAATTGGCTTCCAGAAAGCAGGAGAACTGCTTTGGGGAACTGGAGCATAGAAACATACAATGCATTGGAACATCTCTTTAGCTGGGCAGGATATTTGTCCAATTTTAAAGGGGGACTCATATTGGTTATTAACTTGCATTCTTCATGAGGCCTTTAATTAAACTATACCAAATCTATAGCAGAAATTTTAAGCAGTTTGCTTTTAAATGGATACAAAGTCTTTTAAATGCGAGATGAAGTGAGAATTAGACTCAAGATAGAGGTTGTCCCAGATTTTTACCCAAATAAAACTCCTGGTATCAGCTTCATTGTCTTAAATTGGACTTCTGTAGTTGGAAATGAAAAGCAAATCAGAAGGTATCAAATGGAAGTCCCATTTTTGGATATACCAGATCTCTGTAGCTCTGCTGTAGCAACCTGAAAAGTCTGAAGAAATTATAAGTTAAAAGAGAAAAAATGTAATTATGTCTCTGTGGGCTTGTGAGCCTGTTAAGTTAGTGAAATTTTGCTTTTCTAAAGTGAGCCTTCCTACTAGGCAGGCTTTTAGAAATTCTTATTCTAGAAAATTGCAGCAGAACATTATTCTGTAAAAAATTTATATCATTGCTTTTCTTCTCCCTCTTTTTAAAGGAAAGATTTTTCTTCAATTGGCTAGCAGACACAGGAGTTTCAGTTAACACCCATTTTCATAATGTCTTTAAAATTTTAAACAGTGTCTTTTATCACAAGGTTATAAATGGTGAGAAGGCATTTAAATTGAGTGATTCTCCGACAATATGTTAATAAATGTTGATATCCAAAAAGACGTAAAATAATGCAGAGGCTTATTTTAAGACACACAAGTGTGAAAGGGTGGTGTGCTGCATAGCATGTGCTAATTATACTGGCCAATCCAACTAGACAACCACAGAGTTGCAAACGTTGCCTCTCCATAGGAAAGCATAGAATTTGACTCTGACAATTGCTCCCAAATATGAACCACTGCAGTAATGTGGGGGTGGGGAACTGGGAGGTTTCTTTGAGGAGCGTGCAGAGTCATCAGGAAACGAACAAGAGCTATTAACCTTCAAAATGGCATTAAAAATGCCATATAATTCAACCTTGCTTTGTGCTATTTGTCAAAGAATACCTTCAAACTATTTGCATGGGTAAATGAAAAAGAGAGGAAAGATACAAAGAGAAAGAAAAATGAGAAGTGAATACAAAGGTTTTTGAATAAGATTTGAAAAAAGAATGAAAGAGCTGGCAGAAAGAACTTGTGTCCACAACAAAGACTTGAGTTCACTTTTTATACGAGGGCACAGAAATGTTTTGACTCTTGGATCTAAAAGGCTAAAAAATATGAAGACACCTCGGGAGGCATGATGGCACTTTTAGTCACATCACCCTGACTGACTCACAAGTGTGGAAATCTTAGCAGATTTCATAAGTGCAGTCAAAAATCAATCTGAATATTACGTGAGCATTTCAGAAAACTGTACTGAGGAAATGAAAACAGTGGAATAGATGGAATTAAAGATTATTTTCAAAGTCATTTACAATGTCACATATGCAAACACAGAAAAGAGACAAGAAAAGAAATAATGTCTAGCAAATCGGATAATTGTTTATATACACACACACATATATAAAATTTTAAACCCACATTTCTTTTAATAATTTCACAATGGCTTCAGTTCTAGCAATCACAGCATTCGTTTAAGTTTTGGAAATAGAATTGGGTAAGCCTGGCCCTGGGTAAGCATGAAAGCTAGTGAAGATCTTTGCTCTCTAGTCTCCCTTTGCTGGTCACATGTTGTCCACTTAGGCTCTTGCTTCCAAGCACCCAGTGTCACCATGGTGTCCAGGTCTGCCCTAGCTTTCACTTTAAGGGGCCTGTGTGTCTCTCCAACAACCTCATATTTGATCCTGTCCCATTCAATCATTCATTCAATTTTTTCACACATAAAATGAATATATATATTTCTATATATTTTTCCTTCTGTTTCTCTCATGCTTAAATGTACCAGCAGTTTTCCTATTTCTTTTGTTTCATAGCAATTGGTTGACCTGATATACTAATTCACCAAAAGGCATTATTGCATGTTGATGCATTGCTTTGCATCTCCCAGGGAATTCCTGACCACATGACCTTATTCTTTAATAGTGTCAATATTTTAATCCTTACTTCAATAAAGGAGATGACTTTGAGCAGAGAAACATACAATAATCACCTCAAATCACATGTGTGACAGCCAGTCCTACCCATATGTGAAGTAGTCTTAGGGTTAGGCTAGAGAAGATTCTTACTGGCATCTAGCTCTTGCAACTTTCTCCTTGACTCTTTTTTTTTTTTCCTGTTGGATGTAGTCAAGGTAGTTCCAAAGGTTCCCTTATGGGAATGGGGTATGCCAGATCCTGGGTTCTATTCACCATAAGCTGTGTGGGTACAGTTTGGCCCATGCTTTTTAGCCTAAGAATTCCAGAAAATCTGAATAAAGAGCTCTGAGAAAAAACTATATGGAAAAAATGATCCTATAGGACATGAGAAACAGAGTGGCATGGTGGATGGAATATAAGATGTCAAAGAAACCTAAGTTATGGCTCTGGCTTGCTTCTGACCAATCTGGTCTGGCCCTTAACCTCTCTGAGTCCTCAACAGCAAAATGGGGTGGTCACTGCTGTGCCTCTGGAGGCTCCCTGAGGCTCCATGAAAACAGTTTTAAAACCACAGGATTAGGTGACTTCTTTTATTTTTTTCTAGCTTCTCCAAACCTGCCAGGTTTGAATATGCCTTCCTATTAGGAATTAAAACTGGAATTCAGTAGGGCAACTCTGCTTTGTCAATGAGGGATACGTTTGGATCATGTTAACCCTTGTTTCCTGATGTATCCTGTACTAGGAATCCTATGGCTTGAACTCCTGCCAAGATTTCTGGAGTTTGAAATCCTCTATTTAATAAATATTTAGCATTTAGTCTCTTTGAAGGACAAGTTTCTTTTCCTCCTGAATGTACACAAATGGGGAGGATGATACTCCTGTTTGCCTGAGGAGTGATTGTTCTGTGGAGAGTGGGACTGGGGGTTTCAGGAGCTCACGCCCTTTCCTGGCTGAATGAGAGTCTCTTGCCTCTTAAGGCAGTCCTGGGAGAGCTAAGTAGGCATTTCCTTGGGGTTTCTCTTTATTTGGGGGCAGCTTCTGATGTCTTGGGTTTGTCATCTCTTCAGACTGTCTCACTGTTTCAGGTCCTTTCTCTATTTCCTGTAGGACCCTGGTGTCCTAAAGCTCTTCAAGGCCCCTCTCATTCCCTGTGACTTGCCCAGAGGACGATTTGCAGCAGATGCACAGTTTTCTGTAAGACAACCTGCATTTTCCCACAGCTCTTTCAGGCTATAGTTCTTCCAAATCACAGCTCTTTTAAGGACATCGATATGAGTCCTCTAGATCAGTGGTCCGCAAGGTTTTTGGCATCAGGGACTGGTTTTATGGAAGACAATTTTTCCATGGACAGGGGTTGGGGGTGGGAATGGTTGGGGACTGCAGCTCTAGATTAGCTTTGGAGAAACAAATCTGTATAAATACTATCATAATTGTAACTGCCCCCTCAGCAATTTTCTACCTTTCTCCAAGGTATAGAAATGGTTTGTTGATTTTTCCTTTGGCTTGGAGTGTATTCTCAGATACCCAGAGCATTCCAAGATGCTATGATTCTCATTTCGTGGGGGATAATTCAAGCGTCCAGGGAGCTTGGCAAACCCTCCTGTTTATATTTACTTCCTTGGGTACAGCAGCACATAACGAATCAAGATTCAGAAACAGCTCTGGGCTTTTCATAGTTCCCTGAGGTAATTATGCAAAGTAAACTCTAATAAAGATCATGGGTTATACACATAAGAGCAGCTTAAATCCATGCTTCATTTAAGCTCATTGTGATGAGCGGATATTTGGTTGCTTGTTCCCTTTTCCCTGTGGGCTAAAGATTAGCGTTTATTTTAGGGTAGCGTAATTTGTTCTTCAAGGGAAGACAGTGAAATGTTGAAGAAAATCACATTCTGAGGCATGACAAATGAGTTGAACCTCGGACCGTGTGTGTGTGTGTGTGTTTTCAGCTTTCTTTATCTAATTCTTCAAAGCCCAGAAGTGGGAGGGCTTCTTATTAGGGACACATCTGAGGAAAGGGACCATTTTTTCCTATGGCTAAATGTCTCCTCTCTCTGTGGTGCATGGCTAGGACTTTTCTGAGATCATCAGACCACTACTTCATTTTCTTTGGAAAGAAGCATAATTCAAAGTCATAGCACTAATGAAAAGATTAGGAAGTAATATAATCTGATATAATTCTGCTGACTTTGTGGGCAGATTACTGCATTGTTGAAGGATTTAAAATTCTTGTCCTTGAAGGCCCATTGATGTTGGCCACTGTCTTCCCTAATTCCACTGATTTTCAGGCCCTAACGTCTGCAAGGCACAGGCTACATTCTATCCAGACTCTGCGTTAATCCTGAGGGAGGCAGGAACTGAGCATCAGAAACCTTATCTGTGCGGGGAGGTGGAGTCTGGAATCCTGCCACATATACATGGGAACAAGGACAGGACTCAACTTCTGACATGCTACAAAACAGCTCTGAGCCATGACATCTGATTGGCACCCTACCTCCTAATCCGTTCCAGGTGTCAGGCGATGTCAGGATCTGGGTTACTTTATTCTAATATTTCAGAGGCATACTGTGATTCAGCTCATTATCATTTCTGATAGCCAGACTTATGGGTTTTTTTTTTTAATAGTAATATTGATGATGGCTCAGTTTGATTGAGCATACTCACTTAGCACCATGTGGAATGTGCTTTTCACGCATTTTACCTAGATTATCTCATTATATTCTCACAACAATCCTACGAAGTATTTTTATTATCCTCATTTTACAGTTCAGAAAATGAAAGCCTTGAAAGGTTAAATAACTTACCTGAGTTTACACAGCCAGTGAGTTGCAGAGCCAGAATGTAAAGCCACATTCCCTGACTCTAAGACATGCATTTTAACCAACCTCTGGTTGTTCATTACATCACAGGCTTTCCTTTATAAGGACCCAGGTAAGGAACTCTTAAAACCAGATAAATCTTGTTCTACATTTGGTTTGCGTACATCTGAGGGAAACATTACAAACCTTAGGCATGTTAACATTAAAATTTGGCTTTGTACATTTCCCTTCTGCCCTTATTTTCTCATTTTCTAATTTTAATTGTGTGGTATGTATTTCAGTGTACTAATTAGAGCAGTACGTGCTGCTGCTACACCTCTCACTGGCTTTACACACAAAATCGCTCACATAATTATCCAATGCTGGTGTTCCCGGCTGGTGGGCTGCCTTCTTCATGATGACTCAGGGATTTAGCCTTTCTGTAGGGCTGCACAGTCCTCTGCACTCAGCTGATGAATCAAGAATGAGAGGGTGAAGTAGGCACACTTGCTTCTTAAGCAACTTGGCTGGAAGTGACACCCATCACTCTGGCAAGAACCATTCACATGACACCATTTAAGGCAAGATGACTAAGGAATGTGATCCTTGGCTTGCATTCTGCTTCTTGGCAACAGCTACTTACTGAGAATGTGGGAACCAGAATGTTTGGTGGACAACCAGCCATCTCTGCCATGTTTGGTAACATGTAGATGTCCTTTTGTTAAAAGGTTGGGTAGAATAAAATGGTAAAGAAAAGTGTCTGGAAATAGCTCGGTAGCTGCAAACCTGGAACCACCATGCTTGCATGAGTCCTGGGAGGCCATGTGCCTGTTGGGCCAAAGTGACTGGATGCATTTGTGCAGTTTATGTGACTGGGCTTCTGTCTTGATATGTGATTAAGTGTAACCTTCCAGGTTAGGTTCTGCCAGACAATTTGCACCTAGGGTGCCAGATCATCATCTCTGTCCTTACATCTGCTAGCCAAGATCCTCCTCCAAGGCTGGTGGAGCACCAAGAACCATAAAGCTGACGCAACACCTGCCTTTGAACACAGCCAATGCTTGGAGACCTGATGCCAGGAATCTCTATTGATTTCTGGGTTTCCTTTTATAGCCCTGACTTTAGAGTCCTTTTTACTTATAGGTATATCAAGTTGGTTTACTGGTTGGTGGCTTTGACCTGCAACACTGAGAATAATCTCCTTCATATCTTCAATTGACTAGCAGGTTGCTCCCTGCATCTAGTTTTGCAGATGGTCACCAGTGAGGTACAGCTTCACTTCCTGTATTCCCGTTCCTCTCTCCTGGCTATTCTGATCTAGCCTCAGCCGCATCGAGTGCCCAGTCCCAAACAGAGAATGTATAGAAGCCTGACTCAGTCATTTCCCACTTCAAGTACTCCTCCTCATGATTATTTATACTTTGCCATCTTCCTGACACCCCTAGCTGATCATGAACTTGAAACCTTACTAACTCCAAAGCTAGCTGTGCCTTGTGAATGTCCATATCACCAGCCTTTGCTTTCCATCTTCCACAAATCCAGAAAGGTACTCATAGATCAGAGGAGGGACACACATCTTAAGTCAGATCCCTCAGCGCAGGAAAGTCGCCCAGGCCCATGTGAGAAATATGGCTTAAATTTCACCTTTTGGTAGCAGTTCAGTATTTCCAACATGACGATCTCAGAGAGTAGATGAATCAAGTTCACTTAACCTTTTCACATACCTGAACTCCCCAGTTAGGTGGTATTAGCGGTCATATATGGATGGATACATGATTTATATTTCCCCCAGCTTACAAAAAAGAAGGCAAAAATGAATGAAAGAACTTAAACTGTCTTATATAAATTTTTATTTTTTAAGGCAGAATGTTTGAGACAGCAAACAAAAAATTCATGCTTTAATTAAAGAGTATAAAGGAAACATCCACTAAACAGAGCTTTCCTTTTTGGATTGCTATCCTGCAGTGCAGGGCACTACTTGGGAAATATTCATGCCTCTAGTTAGGAGAGAAATACTTAAAGGCTGCTCCTTTATATTGCTTGTGTCTCAATTTTTACTGTTTTGTCCTTTTCTCACACAGAGCAGCATCAAAAAAGGGAACGGTTATTGCTCAGAGAAGCAGGACTTTGTTCTATAGTTTGATGGACTATATACTTGTGTGGACCCTGAACAAATTTCTTCTTTGTGTGGACTTGCGTTGTTTCAGTAATTAAAAATGATGATAGCAATGATGACAGCAATAGACTAGCACTGGCTCACATGGTTTCTTTAGGCCCTTTTAGGAGACTTTCATACCAAAAAAAGAAGCCTCTGTGACTGAGAAATTTATTTTCCATGCGCACCTATTATAATTGTAGCTGGCTTGCTAAGCAGACAGAATGCTGCCTTTTTGGTGCTTTATTTGGCCCATACGGTGTTATCTCATTTTTAGAATTAGTATGATTTTAGCTGGGATCATGTTCTTCATTTAACCATGGAGCTCACCATTCTACAGATCTGATTCATACTTTTCCAGGGTCTGGGACTATTTTATTTTGTGATCATCAAGGAGTTTGACTAAAGTGGGTGTTTCATTGAACACTATGCTTTATAAGGTCTTGAGGTGTCATTGAAAAGATAATGGAATTTATATTTATTGGGAAGCTACTTTCTGCCAGGCATGTTACTTGTATATTATTTCAATTAACCCCCACAGCCATCTTTTGAGTAAGCCAGTACCTTCCATTATACAAATGAATGAACTAATACTGTATAAATAGCCCCCATATACTCAGCAGAATGGTATGTCGAGGACAGGCTCTGAATCCTGTTTCTGGAATTTTCCTCCCTTCAGCCTCTTGACTCTCAAGGTTTATAGAAACTGCAGACAGTATCATGTTTATGCTTGGTAAATAAAACCCAGCAATAAATACTAGTAATGCAAGGGAAAAAATTTCATTTTGAAACTAGGGCACATGACTACTTGCCTTTCCTTCTTTCCTTGAACAAAACACCTACTGATTTCAAGGGCACTTTTGTGCCTATAAAAAAACCTTGAGATACTATACTAATCTTTGATTACTAGTTTTATATATATATAAAAATCATATTTTTTATTTTTCATGTGCTCACAGTATAATAGGGATAGTTGGTAATTTTGCTATTGAATACAGTCATGTTTATGCAGTGCATTGAAATGCATGCTGACTTTTGCAGTTGAAAACAACTAAGGCTGACATAAATACTATTATAGAAGCACTGATATTTACCTGTTAGTATACTACCAATAATGCCATTTCCATCTCTCACAAAAAAAGGTGTGCATGTGTTTAGAATCATACAATTTCTAAACATTAAAAAATATATATAGGATATATACAAATAGTATATATATACTAATTACATGCTTACATACTTTAATATCTGATTTATATTCTATTCATCACTTATGCTTTCTAAGAAGCTATGAAGATACTAATATGACACACTAGAAGTACTGTCAGCATAAGATATAAAAAGCAGCAGGAGATAAGTGGTCTTGTTATTGACTGAAGTAAAGTAGAATGACCCCATGATTCAGATCTGATTGACTTAACTACTTCATTGCATATGGACAATGTCAGAAGGCCACTGTGAAATAATCATTTGCCTTAAAAATGTCATTACTTTATAAAGACACGATTCCAACCTTATCAGAATGTCAGAGCAGAAGCCCTGGCAACTGCATTTGTTGACTGGCAGGAAACCCATCTGTAAGCCAGTGATACGGGGATCTGGCATCTGTGGAATGTGATTTTATTTTATGGAGAATAAAGAAGCTGTATCCTTGGTAATGATGAACACTGAATTTGTCTTCTAGGGAATTGAGACTGTTGTGCCTTTTCTCTTAATCAGTTTGTACCAGAACCAAGAAAAGATCTAACCTGTTTCCTATATTTCAGGAGAAAAGAATTGGGGGTGGGGTTGGTGAAAGCATTCAAAACAGGAAATTTTAACCTTTTTGATACCTTAATCCCTTTGCAGGCAGTTGAAGCTTTGGATGCCTTCTTAGTATGTTTTAAATGCATAAAAGAAAACATGTACGTTTATAAGGGAAACCAATTATATTGAAATGCAATTATAAAGATACATAAAAAATAAATTTGTACTGAAGAAATATAAATGTTCTTTGATTAATGAAGCATTGATGAATGTAAAAGACCATCTTAAGATCTGTAAGAACAGCAATATGGAAATATAAGTAATCTCTATTAGTGACAAACTCACAGGTAATGCTAACGCTCTTGAGATTTGTTATCTAAGTTTATAATTGAGATGAACTTAAAAGTTAGGGAAAATGTAATTTTTTTCTATTCATACTTATAACCCCCTGATTTCTAGCCATAGGTTCTTCGGGGAGTCTGTGGAAAATGAGGTTCAGGGAATCTGCTTCAGAATGGGCAAGGAGTGCCTTGACTGCCTCAGTCAAGTCCATTTGGGGAATATTTGAAGGTAAAAGAGAGATGGCCCACGTGTGCCCCTCAGCAGCATTCATAAAATAAGGGTAGAGTCATTGCTATTCTTTATGGTCTTTAGACATCTCTTTCAGCATCTAATATTGGCTTTATAAAAAATATTTAACTACAGTTGAGCAATTCTGATTAAAACAATCAGTAAAACACTTAAGTTTCTTTATAAGATTGAACTTAAAAAAAGTAGTTTTGATGATTTTTATTAAACACCATATCTAACACAATTCTAATTAAAAATGTTCATGCTATTTGCTCATTTATCTATTCATTTATCTGCCTACATTACATAGAGAAATATCTAGGATGATGTTCACCAATAGCTGGTGATGATTATTACTGAGTGGAGATTTGGGAGTTTATTTTTATTTTCTAGAGTGGGTGAATTGAGCCTGTTATTTGAACTTTTAATATTGAAGGGAAGGAGATACATGACAATAGGTTTAGCATGAAAGAGAAAGATGGAAGTACATTCATGTACAGAGGAGAAGCAGCAATGGAGGGAGAGATTTTGGAGTTACAAGCAAAGAAAGGACCAATGGTATAATAAATGTTGAGAGTTAGCAGAGCACTGGTCTCAGGAATGGGTGTTAATGGAGAGAGCACAATCATTTCCTGAGAGGAGATCTAAGGCAGCATTGCCCTTAGACTTGGGAAACATTAGTCTCTCTCTGTCCTGGGCCCCATGCTAGAGGGTCTTGCTTTGGCTTTCCCTAGGCTACACCCCTTCCCATGGCGCCAGAAATTCACTGGGTCAAGAGGACATGCCACTGAGCCCTTGAACATGGCTGCTAGAGTGAGTTCCATTTACCCAGGACCCAGAAAGTTTCTGTGCTGAGCCCAGGCTTACAAGGACCACTTTCTCAGGACTGTTCTTAAAAGGTAGGCCCCATTGCTGGTGTAGGTACACGTTCAAGTCTGAGGGGTGGCCGAGGGATTTTGTTTTGGGGGTGTGTGGCTGAACATGCAGGCTGGGTATCCAGAAGTGCAAACACAAGGCCTCTTGAAGTTCAGAATGGATGTAGGATTGAGAAAAAATTGAGGCAGGCTAAGGGCTGGAGTTGGGTGCCTAAGGGCTCTGGGGTTACATTCCTACTCCTACCAAATTTCATTATCAAACTTGGAAGAGTCTGAGTCTTCTGAATTTCAGCTTGGCCTGTTGAATTTTCAAGGCAGGAAGATAAAACACTTATTTTAGTAGTTTATTAGCTGCTTCAGTGCACTCAGTCATTCAGGAGCAAGCTCTTCTGGGGATGGTGAGAAGTTGGGATAGATGAGTGAAGAGAACCGTGGCTAAGGAGAATTCACTGGGGAATGGGCATGGCATGAACACCAGGATTAGGAAGGAGCTGTGAGGGGGTAAAACAGGAGGCAAGATGAACTTCCTTGTGACCTTCTCTGGCAATGTTCAGGCACTAGGGAGGAGAGGTAAAACACAGTTATTCCGATTCATTCATTTATTTATGAATTCAACATATGTTTACTGAGAAGGTACATAAAATGTGACAGGAACTGTTCTGAGTAAAGGGATACAGTGATGAACACAGTTGATAAAGCCTTGCTCTCCTGAAACCAAAGTTTGCCTTTTTCAGAATTGTTAGGAACAGCATAACTACTCTCAGTGGGATACATAATAGGGATAGAAACCGAAAAACATGTGTCTCTGACTCAGTAAATAATCACTCTGTGTAAAAATGACATTCCAGGAACAATGTCATAAATGACTAAATATTGCTTAAGCAATTCTCAAGTATAGTCATTATTTATGATCTCTTTTTAAAAAGCATTTTACCTAGGCCATCTTTAAGCATCTTGCTTTTCACAATTTTCCTCTCTTCTCTTTCTGGATTGGCAGAGATGCAAGTTAAAGAAAATCCTCCTATACAGTTTTCGGTATTGGCTTAATGACTAACACTCATCTCAAATCTGCCTGAGTGTTTTGAGTGCACTGCACTATGCTGCCGTGTTCATTCACACGTCAAACGACATGCTTATAACTGACCTGTTTTTCCCATTTGTTGTGAGTAACTTACATTTCACACAGAAGCATGAGAGAAGCTAGAGGCCATGGAATTCCCTGTCATTGGCCTGCCCACTGCCATGGTCTGACTGGGGTAGGTTGTCTTGACTTGCTCTATGGCACCATGATGATGGTGTTGACGTAGCACAGTTCAGTGATTTCTTAGGTGGAGCTCTTTAAGCAGAGAGTGTATTACCAAGTACAGTTGAACCTAAGAGTAAAAAAGATTAAAAATAATTTTTTAAACTTAATTTTAAATTTTAAGGTGCTCTAGAAAGACAATGTACTTTGACACTATTTAGATGATCTTAGTGTTTTAATTTCCTCATCTGTAAAATGGGGTCATAATATCTATGTCATAGAGTTTTTGCAAAGATAATAATAATTGATGTATTCAAAGCACCTACTATGTTGCTCTGCTGATATGTTTGATCAAGTATAATACATGTGTTATAATTCACACTGTTACTATCAAGACAAGAGATTTCATTGAGCATTTACTAAGTAATAGGTACTGGGGTATATCTGACATTACACAGTTGACAAGTACCCTTAACTCATGGAGCTTATGTGTCACTATTCCATGTAACAATTCTAGTGGTGGTGGTTTAAGCACAATCATATGATGATATTTTCTGGTATTACAATTTTTCAATTCTCTACTCATAATATAAACAATGAAAGTTTTATCAGAGTGCCTCCCATATAGTAGATCTATAATAAATGCTTTTCAAATGAACAAATATTGCACATGGTGTGAATTTTAAAAAGCCAGAAAGTACAATGGCTATCTGTATTAGGGAGGACAGAAGTATTTATTAATATAGATCCTAATGAATGTTTCAGTGGCAGTTGTTTTCAGAGAACCGTCATGAAAGGCTGCAATGGAAAATGCAGGGTGAGGCCGTACTGATGGGTGGCAGAGAAGGCCTCCTGAAGTTTTTTGCTCATTTTTAAGCTAAGGGTAACGATTCTTCTGGGACATTTTAAAAACAGATTTATTAAAGTATAATTAACATACAGTACATTTCAGAAATATGAAGTGTAAAAGTGTAAAAGTTGACAAGTTTTGATATATGTACACATCCATAAACCTTCATAACAATCAAGATGATGAACAAATATATTTATCACCCCTAAGTTTTTTCATAAATCCTTTGTAGTACCTCCATCTCACGTCTAACATAATCTCCCTTCTGCCCCACCACCAGTCCAATCCCCAGTGGTTGCTAACCTGTTGTCTATCACTACAGATTAGTTTGCATTTTATAGAGTTTTGTATAAATGGAATTATATGCATTCTTTGTTTTTTTTTTCTGGCTTTCTCTCAGCATAATTTGAAATTCATCCATGTTATTGTATGCATTCTCAGTTCATTCCGTTTTATTTGCTCAGTAGTATGTGGATACCCTACAGCTTGTTTATCTGTTTATCTGTTGATGCACATTTGGATTGTTTTCAGTTTTTTCTCTTGTGTTAATACCTGGGAGTTGAATAGCTAGATCATATAGTAGGTATATGGTCAAAATTTTAAGAAACTGACAAAATACTTTTCAAAGTGTTTGTGCCACTTCACATCTCAACCAGTAGTGTGCGGGAGTTCTAGTTGTTTCACATCCTCACTGACACTTGGTTTGGTCAGCATTTTTAATTTTAACTATTCTAATAGACATATAGTAGTATCTCATTGTGGTTTTAATTTGCATTTTTCTAATAGCTAATTATATTGAGCCTCTTTCTGTGTTTCTTTAGCATCCACATATTTTCTTTGGTGATGTGTCTGTTCAGATCAACCGAGTCTTTGATGGGGTTGTTTGTTTCTTACTATTCAGTTTTGAAGGTCTTTATACATTCTGGATACATGTCCTTTATTGGATATATACTTTGGAAGCATTTATTCCCAATCTGTGGCTTGTCTTTTCACTCTCTTAATAGTATCTTTCAAAGAGCAGAAGTTTTTAATTGTGATGAAGTCAAATTTATCAATTTGTCGTTTTATGAATAGTAGTTTTGGCACAATATCTGAGAAATTTTGCCTGAGCTAAGGTCAAAAATATTTTCTCTTGTGTTTTCATATAGAAGTTTTGTAGTTTTAGGTTTTACATTTAAGTTTATGCTTCCTTTTGAGTTAATTTTTATATATGATCTGAGGTATAGATAGAAGTTTACTTTTTTGCATATTGATATCCAATTCCAATAGAATTTCTTGAAAAGATTAGCCTTTCCCTACTGAACAGTCTTTGAATTGCTTTCAAAAGCCAGTTGTCCATATATGTGTGGATATTTTTGAATTCTATTTAATTCTATTGATCTATGTGCTTACCTGTATACCTCTGTGACACACTGTAATAGTAAGTCTTGAAATCAGGAAGTGTTAGCCCTCCAAATTTGTTCTGTCTTAACAATGGTGAACATTCTGATCCATGAACAAGATATTTATTTCCATGTATTTAGGTCTTTAATTTGTCTCAGCAATATTTTGTAGTTTTCAGTGTGCCAGTGAGGCACATGTTTTTTTCAGATTTATCCCTAAATATTTCATAATGTTGATCCTATTATAAGTGCTTTTGTTCTTTAAATTTCAATTTGTGACTGTACCTTGCTGGTGTATATTGATTTTTGTATGTTGATCTTGTATTCTGCAAACTGGTAAATTCCTGTAATAGTTATAGTAATTTTTTGTATATTTTATAATATTTACTACACAGAAAACCATATAGTCTGTGTTAAAAAGATAGTTTTACTTACTCCTTTCCAATCTGGATGCCTTTTATTTTTTTTTCTTAGATTATTGCATTTACTTAGAACCTCCAGTGTAATGTTGAATAGAAATTCACACAGCAGACTTCTTTGCTGTGTTCCTGATCTTGGGGGGAAAAGCAATGCATCTTTCACAGTTAAGTCTGTTGGTAGTTGAAGGTTTTTGGTAGATGCTCTTTATGAGGTTAATGAAGTTCTACACTAGTCCAAGTTTTTCACAAGTTTTTGTTAATGGATGTAGGTGTTTATCAAGTGCTTATTCTGCAAATATTGAGATGATCATGTGTTTCTAATTTTTTTCCCTTTTAGTTTGGTGAATTACGTTCATTAATTTTTGCAATTTGAATCCACCTTGCCATTTGGGATAGACTCCACTTGGTTATGGTATGCTATTTCTTAAATATATTGTTGGATTCAGTTTACTGAAATTTTCTTTAGAACCTTTGTATCTATGTTTATTGGGGAAATTGATGTTTTCTTGTAATGTCTATCTGATTTTGGTATCTGGGTAATGCTGATCTCATAGAATGAGAGAGGAAGTACTCCCTTAAATTGAAATTCCCGTACCTCAGTTTTCTGGAAGAGTGTGGCGTGTGTGTGTATGTGTGGAGACACACACACACACACACACACACACACAGAGTTGGTATTACTGATATATTATTACATTCTTACACGTTTGGTAGAATTCACCAGTGAATCCAACGAGGTGGAGAGTTTTCTAAGTGGGACAGATTTTAAGTACAGATTCAGTTTTTTTAGCATATATAGAGCTATCTAGGTTACCTTTTTCTTCTCCAGTGAGATTTAGTAGTTTGTGCCTTTCAAGGAGTATATCCATTTCATTTAAATTGTCAATTTATCTACGTAAAATTATTAATATTATTCACTTATTGCCTTTAATAGCAGCAGAATCGATAGTGATGTCACTCACTCATTCTTGTCATCGGCAATTTGTGTCTTCTCTCATTTTTACTAATCACCTTGGATAGAGATATATTCATTTTTTTGTGCAGTGAAGTGTGTTTATGTTTACTTATTTTTTATTTTTAAAATTGGCATATAAAATTGTATGTATGTATTATGTACATTTTGTTTTGAAATATATACATTGTGAAATTGCTAAATCTAGGTAATTAACATATTCATTACCTCACAAAGTTATCATATTTTGAGTGAGAACACTATAAATCTACTCTTGGCATTTTTAAAGAATTCAATATATTGTTATGAACTATAGTCACTATGTTGTACAATACATCTCTTGAATGTATTTCTCCTACCTAACTGAAATTTTGTGTACTTTGACAAACTGTACAACACCTGTCACCCATAACCCCCCACACAACCCTAGCCCCTGGTAACCACCATACTATTCTCCACTTCTATGAGATCAACTTTGTTAGATTTCACGAATAGATGAGATCATGTGGCATTTGTCTTTCTGTGCCTGATTTATTTCACTTAACATAATGTCCTTGAGACTCATCTATGTTGTTGCAAAAGATAGGATTTCATTCTTGTTTTATGGCAGAGTACTATTCCATTTTCTTTCTATCTATCTATGTCACATTTTCTTTATCCATTAATCTATTAATAGACACTTAGGTTGATTTCATATTTCAGCTATTGTGAATAATGCTGCAATAAACATGAAAATGCAGATATATGTGACATACTAATTTCATTTCCACTGTACATATATCCAGGATTGCTGGATCATATGGTTATCTATTTTTAATTTTTTGAGGAACCTCCATATTGTTTTCCATAATGGCTGTACTCATTTCCATTCCTACCAACAGTGTGCGAAGGTTCCCTTTTCTTCACATTCTCACCAACATTTGTTATCTTTATTATGAATTGAGTTTCTTAAATATTTTAGATATTAATCCCTTATTAGATGTATGATTTGCAAGTACTTTCTCCCATTCTGTAAATTGTCTCTTCACTCTGCCAATTGTTTTCTTTGCGGTACAGAGCTTTTTAGTTTGATGCAATCTCATCTGTCTATTTTAGCTTTTGTTGCCTGTTCTTTTGGTGTCACATATATGAAATCACTGCCCAGATCAATGTCATGGGGCTTTTCCCCTATATTTTCTTCTAGTAGTTTCATAGGTTTGGGTCTTACATTTAAGCCTTTAATCCATTTTGATTTAATTTTTGCCTTCTTAGGTGCTGGACTTGTTTGTATTCCTACAAATATTCATAAACTTTTGTTCTGAGACACAGTTAAATTATTTGGAAAGATTTCATTACTTTTGAGTTTTGCTTTTTAGATTTGTTAAGTGCAACCTCAGCTTGTTCTTTTCTCTACATCAGGTCATTTATTCACATGCATATGCTGGTCACTGTTGTGTGAATACTTGAGAGGACCTTATGCAGAGATCCAGAGTTGTCTTTTTGTTTAGCTCTCCCCTGTCTGCTACTTTGTCCTGTATATTCTTGCTACCTAATTGGACTCCTGGCTCTGTCTCCTCAACTGATAGATCCTCCTCATGATATGTCCTGGAAATTCTTAAGGATGTAAGCCAGGACAATCATAGGGCTTGCCATATTGAATTTTGTCTCTCAGAGACCATTGTCCTTCATTGCCTGATGTCTAGCATGTTTAAAACTGTTTTTTCTTTTTTAAATATATTTTGCCTATTTTTTTAGGTACTAGGGTAACTCTAGTTATTGATGCTCCATTTTATTCAGAAGTGAAAGTGGATCCATCTGTGACATTTTCTAATCAGGTAGCAGATTTGAAAGCTGCAATTTCTACCCCCCGCCCCAGGGATGTTGTCTTCTTTTGGACAGGAAGACTTTATTGAACAGAGAAAATTTTTAAAGTTCAGACTTCTGTGATATACTGAGACCTATTGAGGATTGGCAAATCTGGGAATTATGGAAAAATCTTGGGACAAAGTTTGACATTTTTAAAACACAAAAATAAATTTTCAAGGATGAGAAGTAAATGGAGGTCCTGATTTGCATTTTATTTTATATATAACAGATGTAGACATAAATTATTCTGAAACCTAGAATGTACCCTAGAATGTATTCATCTGTATTTCATTGATTTCTTCAAAACTTCCAGGTTAACTTATTCTAATAATACTTCTATTGCTCTGTTTCTCCAATTATATTTTTAATACATTTTTGGATTTATCTTAAGATTCTGGAAAGGCAACAAAATTCTTTGCACCACTCTGTAGCTTATTGCCTTCTGGAAAGTAGATAGTTTTTAATGAAAATACCTTAAAATCATGGTATTATAACCATAGCTTTATTTATTTTTCCATAAACTAGACAGTTCTTAATGAAAATACCTTCAAATTGTGGTATTATAACTGTAGTTTTATTTATTTTTCCATAATTATCTGTATTATATTTAATATTTAGCTATTCCATTTAAATTACCTAATATTTTTATTATAGAATACCTAGCTATTATAGGATCTAAAAATTTTATGTCTTTATAATAACAAATAACACAACCCTTCCTCCTTATTTGCAGTATTTTTTTTTTTTTTTGAGACAGAGTCTCGCTTTGTTGCCCGGGCTAGAGTGAGTGCCGTGGCATCAGCCTAGCTCACAGCAACCTCAAACTCCTGGGCTTAAGCGATCCTACCGCCTCAGCCTCCCGAGTAGCTGGGTCTACAGGCATGTGCCACCATGCCCGGCTAATTTTTTCTATATATATTTTAGTTGGCCAGATAATTTCTTTCTATTTTTAGTAGAGACGGAGTCTCGCTCTTGCTCAGGCTGGTCTAGAACTCCTGACCTTGAGCAATCCACCCGCCTCAGCATCCCAGAGTGCTAGGATTACAGCCGTGAGCCACCGTGCCCGGCCTATTTGCAGTATTCTTGCTGAGACCAATATCTGATTTTTCCAGTATTAGAATGAATTTTTCTTACAAATATCTCCAAGACAATCAAAATATGCCTATTTCTTAAAATGCTGACATTTATTTTTAAGCAATTTTAGGGGGCATAACTTAGTGTACATTTTGTTCTTTCCTTTAATATACCTATACTGAATTCTGTGTAATGAGAATATTGATGAACATTAGTTATTATAACCATTAATAGCTTCACTACTTTATAATACAATGACATTCCCAAGAGCTATTGAGATATGTAAGATTATTTGTCTCAACAGTAAATTACTCAATATTTCTATGCTTTATAGTTTTCTTTTTCCTCATATATAGCTTTTTAAAAATTATTTTAATTTAACTTTATTAATAGTTAATTAATTTTATTATGGTGAGAATATTTAACATGAAATCTACTTTAACAAGTTTTTAAGTGTACAATACAGTACTGTTGACTATATCTACAATGTTGTACAGCAGATCTCTTGATTTTATTCATCTGGCTTGACTGAAAGAAATTTTATGACCTCTTATTAATAATTCACTATTTCCCCCTTTCTGCAGTCCCTTTTTATTGTCATTTCACTCTTTGATTCTATGAATTTTTACTATTTTAGGTACCTCCTATAAGTGGAATCATGCAGTATTTGTCCTTCTGTGACTGGCTTATTTCACTTATCATAATGTCCTCTAGTCTCATCCATGCTGTTGCTTGTTGCAGAACCTCCTTCGTTTTTAAGGCTGAATAATAGTCCTGTGTGTGTGTGTGTGTGTGTGTGTGTATGCTATATTTCATCCATTCATCATCATAATGTTGTTTATGTTGTTTCCACATCTTGGCTATTGTGAATAGTGCTACAATGAATGTAGAGGTACTAGTATCTCCTTGAGATCCTGATTTCAATTCCTTTGGTTAAATACCCAAAAGTGGGATTGCTGGATCATCGTTTTTAATTTTTTGAGGAACCTTCATACTGTTTTCCAAAGCAGATGCACCATTTTTCCTTCCCACCATCAGTGTATAAATGTTCTAATTTTTCCACATCCTTGCCTATACTTGTTATATTTTATTTTCTTGATAATACTCATCCTGACAGATGTGAAGTGATACTTCATTGTGATTTTGACTCGTGTTCTCTGATAATGTTGAACATTTTGTCATATACTTGTTGCTCATTTGTATGTTTTGTTTGGAGAAATGTCAAGTTCTTGGCCCATTTTTAAATTGGTTATTAGTTTTTTTGCTATTGAGTTATTGGAGTTTCTTATATACTTTATATATTAACTCCTTATCATATATATGATTGCAAGTATTTTCTCCCATTCTCTGGTTTCCTTTTCACTCTCTTGATTGTTTCATTTGCTCTGCAGTTTTTAGTTTTATGTAATTCTATTTGTTTTCACTTTTGTTGCCTTTGCTTTTGATGTCATATCTGAAAAATTATTGCCCAGACTAATGTCATGGAGCATTTCGCCCATGTTTTCTTCTTACAGTTTTACACTTTTGAGTCTTACATTTAAGTCTTTAATCTGTTTTTTAGGTGGATTTCTGAATATCACTCATTCAAGAGACAATTATGCATTCTTGGTACCCTTGTCGAAGATCAGTTACCTGTATATACATAAATTTACTTTTGGGCTTTCTATTCTGCCCCATTGGTTTATAGGTCTGTCTTTCTTGTTTTTTTCTATTTCTATAAAAAATGTCATTGAGATTTTGATAGAGATTACACTGAATATGTAGATCACTGGGTACTATGGGCATTTTAACAATATTAAGTCTTCTAACCCATGTACACAGGAGGTCTTTCCATTCATTTGTGTCTTGTTTAACTTATTAATGTTTTGTAGTTTTCAGTATACAAGTATTTTACCTCCTTACCTAAGTGTTTATCTCTACGTATTTTGTTCTTTTTAGTGCTATTGTAAATAAGACTGTTTTTCTTGCTTTTATGGTTTTTTACAAGTTTAGTTTCCTCTCTTCTAGTATCATGGTATCATGGTATCATGATCCATTTTTAAGTGGTATCATGATCCATTTTTAAGAAGCATATCACATGATTAAGGAAGAAGTGTCTTTTGAAATACTTTTGAGAAAACAGTTTTCTAGGTCGTTAAGTGGGTTAGAAGTTTAACCCTTCTAATTTTGATTTTGTTTAACATCTTTATATTAACAAAGAGATTCACCCATATTTAATTAATTTTCCCAGAAGAATTCCTTAATGTTCATTCAAGTGATTGAAATAAATACCATTTCTGGAGAATAATCTTTTCCCATTTCATGCATGAGGAAACTTAGGTTACAGATATACTATGCAAGCTTTATCTCTTGCAGTATTTCTCAAGTAGCAAATAGAAGCAGTTTCAGTAATTTCCTGTAATGCAGTTAAATTATTGTTGCTTTATATATTAGATCATTTAAAGAAACACAGCTATTTCTCTTTCCTAGCCACTTTCTGTTTAGGTTACAAATGGATGGACTCAGTCTTGGAAACTGTAAAGAATCACTAGAAAAATTGGCCAGGCTACCTACCTGGTGCTGATAAAAGATACTTAGATGACGTTTTTAAAAATAATAATCACCCTGCTGTTGAATATCATTTTTAAAGAATGAAGTAAAACTTCTCTTAGCTGAAAATTTAGCCTAGTCATAAATAATAATAGCTTATTTAGAAAAGAAAAGCCACTCTAGTTAAAAGAAAAAAAATCCTTTTGTTTCAGGAAAATCAGTTTTCTTAGTACTTTCTTTGCAAAAGTCATTGCTTTAACAAACACCCACTTTAGAGATGTGCCGACATCAGAGATGCTGACTGCAAGCAAAAACAGTAAGTCCTACAAAGGTGCTGCATGCTGTAAGTTGTTAACAAGAAATAACCTTGTTGAGTTTAGGTCCACTCAAAAAAAAACTATGGAAGAAAATGATGTGGTATTTTTTGGAGAAAAACAGATTTCCAAACTTTATCATATGATAGGATGTAGATAAATCAAGATTAATATGCTTCAGAAATTGATGATGATATGGACCCTACTTTTTGGCTTTTTTTTTTGCTAATAATTTATTTAATGGAGGTGCCAGGACCTTTTTTCTTAGGGTTAAATGTTTATACTTGGTAACATTTCTAATAAGAATTCAATTTAATTAGACCCATTGTAGCATTGGATTTAAACTGACAATGTATTTTAAATTATGGATGCCTGAATATATTCCACTACAAGTTTAAAAATCTTGATTGGGCTTCATTTAAGAAGTCCCTACTGAGTACTTGCTAAATGCCGAGTACTGGGCTAAGTATATTTCAAAGTGATTCAAAAACATAAGTTTTATTTTTTGCCCTTGAAGACCTCACTATCTAATTGGTGGGGGAAGGAGGAATAACATGTGAAAACAAGTAGAGAACAATGTAAGGCAGAAGATAACTCAGTGTTCACATGCTTCATATAGAAGACACATGACACAGGAGGTTAGGAAGAGGTGAATGGTGTATGCATTACAGGGTGTTTTGTGAAATCCTCTTGAAAAATGTGTGACTTGACATAGGTCTTGAAGGTTGAATAGGAAGTGGATATGTATATAACCTTATCTAGTAAAAATGCATGCTTTTGCTACTTTGAGGTCAAAATTCTGCAATGATGTAGCTGTGTGAAAAATTCAGCCTGTGTGGCGTCTGCAGAACTCACTGCACACAACCATAAGCATGGCATTGAGTTCAGATTAATGACAAAACTCACAAGATACCATAGGATTTACCTATCACCATGTTTGCTTAGCTTTAAAAAGGATACAGGGAAGGAAGCAATGCAGCATGTATGACAATAACGTAGTGAAGGTCTTGTATCTTAAAGGTACAACTTGCAAAAACATCCCAGGTACTTCTCAGTTCAGATGCATGTGGTCACAAAAGATGAGTTGGGTGAGTGTAGACCATCTTAGTTCAGGGAAGTTGCAGCTCTGGGATCTCTTCAACAGGGATTCAATCAAAAGGATCAAATTCTCAGGTGTTCGTGAGGCAAGAAGAAAGGTTAAAAATCAGCTGTTGGCCTTCTACTTCCAGCCTCATCTTCTTTACCCATAAAATAATGCACTGACTTATACAAGCTTTTATAAAAAATGCCTGGTTCAAATTCCAGGATCATTTACTAGTTGTGTAAGTTTGGACAAATTATTTGACCTCTCTAAGTATTAATTTCTTTGGTGGAAAAAATATATACGAAAATACCTACCTCTTATCTTTGTTATGTGATTTAAGTGACCTAAAATACCTTTGGCAGGATATAGAGAGTCAGATTGTTTTAATATAGAAACTTAAATGTTGTATTTTTTTTTTTCTTTGTAGTACCAGCAGAATTATTCTTGGCTTTATTCCTGCACTAAGTCTAATGGACCATTAAAGTCTATTGTCAAAAACACTAAAAGTAAAATGGGTTTTTAGGATAAGCTAAAGAAAAATGAGTATCTTTAGAGAATGGGTAGATTTTCTCGAGACCAAAAAGGGGTCAGAGGAAGTGGAGAGTGAGGAAAATATCAGTTTCTAGACTCCGTAAGAGTCTGAGGGTTGATGCTGGGGGAGTGGTCTGAGTAGGTAGGGCGCTCATTATCTGAGAAGCACTGGGTGGTGCCCATCAGTTGCCCAGTACTTGCCTGGGTCCATGTCTGGGTAACTACTGGGAGCCCTTGTATGCCATGTCCCAGGAAAGGTTCCTGGATCCCTGTGCTTGGGAGGCCTAGAGAAATGGTAAAGACAGAGGGGTCTCTTGACTTTTTTGTTTTTTCTGGCCCCAAGAGGTTGCGATCAATCTATGATATGGACATTTCAATTGCCTTAACATTCAATACTGTTTTCTACCACTGAATTTATCTTGGAGAATTTCTCATTGATTACTGAATTGTCTAAAATGATTAAATTCGTTATTTTAGATGTGTCAACTCAGTAACTTATTAGATTTTCTTGAGATGAAAAAGGGCTCAGTAAATTATGAGACAGAGGTAAGGACGATTTTCTTTGTCCCTCCATTAAGCCATCTATCATCACAACTATTATGGAAACAATTAAAATTACATTTTCTATAATAATCTTTCATACTTTCATCGAAGGTTGACTAGTTTTTGAGAAAACAGTACGGTTTTTAATAAGAGGTTTTAGAACAGAATAGAGTCTAATGTTTTCAGCCAACATTTATTTGTGGCCAGACTGGAGAACCCAGAGGATTTTTTCTTCTTTGGTTTTCTTTCACATTTTATTCCATTTCTCTTAATGAGAGAAATACGTAAAATAAGAACATGCAAACAATTCATTGGACTATTTGGGCTGTTAGGTAATTTAGTTAGAAAATATGAGGATCATTTCTATCTAATTCATTTGCTTGTATGGAAACATATACCTTTTGAACTTGTATTTCTTAACATGGTTTATCAATACTGTTAATTTAAATTCTAGATTATCTTATATGTTAGTCAGCTAATGCAGCAACAAATCAGTATGACAAACTTTAAAATAGCTTACAGGCTGTTAGAAGTTTACAATAATAGACATTTATTTTTGTGGCTCATGAGTCTGTGGGTTGGCTGAGCTCCTGCTGTGGGCTTGACTCTAGGTTGTGGATTGAGTTTGGTTCTGCTCCATTTGTGTCATTTCGGAATGAGTGATTATTAGGGATAATCACTAATAATCATCATAATGGCAGACATGACAGGAGCCAAGCCATATTATGTAACACGGTTAAAGTGTCTGCTATTATATCCATTTATGTTTCATTGGCTCAAGCAAATCACGTAGCCAAGTTGCACTGGCTTACTCTAACGGGAGGTTCAGCAAAGTCATATGGCAAAGAGAGTGTTAAGTATTATTTGCTAGCAAAGAGAGAGTGAGGAATTGGAAATCATAGTCCTTTACCACTGTTTGGATAGAGGATGATGGGTGCAATTGCTCCCTAAAGAGATGTCAGCTAAACCTTATCATAGTGTTTTTGCTGAATTGAATTGAACTGGTATTTCCTTGGGTGGACTGAGAAAGAACTTGATGTGTTTTCCCCAGAAATGAGAAATGCTTTGCAGTTATCCAAAAATCCTGTTTCTAAGGCTTAGTGTGTACATGTGCAAGCATATGTATGTGCATGTGCGTGCAACACACACACACACACACACACACAGCCTCGCATGAGCCATTTTAAATGCCTAGGTCAATACTCTGATTTTATAATTAAAAAATGGCCCTGGTTCTCAATCCAAAGAGATTCCAGGGAAATATCAGCAAAATACAAGAATGGAGAAGCTCTGTTTCCCCAAAATGCTTCTACTTTCAGGTTTATCTTAAGCTCTTTCAACTTATCTTAATTTCTCCCTCTCATGCCCAATTGTGATTTCAGTTAATATTACAAATGGTAACTGCCAGTCCCAAAGTGAATCCCAACCAGTAGCAGACTTGATCAATCTCCTCTAGTTTGTTCTTGGTCGGAGGAGTAATTATATCACGTTTAGACCAACCAATGAATGAATAGCTTGTGGTCATTTTGGGTGCCATACTTTCATTTCTCTGAAAACTATAAAACTTACCAAGTGAACTCTTGGAGCTGTAGGGGTCAGGGATTATAGGTGCCTTGTTATTTCACTATTAAAGCACCAGTCACTGAAATTCTTTATTTTTGACTATATCCTTAGGATTGAATGCTGGACCCAGTAATCACTGTGAACAAATGACTTAGTTTTTTTTGGTTAAAACTTTTTACTGCTATTTATAGTCCAAAGCCAACACAAACTGGGGCCTACCTCTTCTGATGCATTTAGTATTCTGCTATAATAAATAGTCCTTTGGTTAAAGATCATAAATCTCTTCCTGTTTACATGACAGATGTTTCGGATTATTTTAGATTTTTATATTCTCCTAAGAGGAAACTCAAACCTGCATGGTGTGGAGAGGAGGGAGTAGATGAAATCCCTAGATTTGGACCCATTCCTTTGACACCCAGGCCTAACCGAGACTCACCAGCTGCAGTGATGAGCAGGAGCCTGGGGTGAAGCTGGAAACTCAGTGAAAACACATGGGTGTTTGTGAATTCCAAGCCTCAAATTTAATGAAGTTCTAGAATGCATCGGAGTGGTTTGGGTCACTGTGTCACCAGCATGCCAACACCATTCTTAGGACTGTTGCAAAACAGACCTGGCTACTGGAGACCTTGTCCATTGCAAGAAAAACTGCAGAGAACCCAGGGTTGCAATGGAGCAGCCACTGGGTGGTTGTCTTTGCTTTGTGCCTCTGGGCTTTGCTGTTTTCTTGAATCTATTTTCTTGAATCCTTGGACATTTACTCTCTTTGCTATCTATCTCTTAAGAATAGGCTCTGTTAGGGAACTGAGCTATTTTGAATCCAAGATTTGCTTCTAAAATGAACCTGAATTAATGGAGCTCAATCATCAAGCCCAGACTTGACCCCAGATATTTTTTATTTAACTGGAAACTACTCTAAAGCTTGCTTTCTGAAACTTCAGAGGGCTGAGCTTTATTATTTCTCTCCTATTTATTTGCAAGATGCATCTGAGGCAGCTTGGGAAAAATCAGACCCATGAGTAGAAATTATAGGCAGGAAGATTTCAGCCTTAATATAAAATATTTTCTCTAACTATTGGGGCAGGCTAACAGTTAAATTGTTGAGAACAGTTAGCTGCTTATAGTAATTTTCCGTAAGTGTACCTTAGACTGTTTCCATACTGAACTGAACTACATTATTTACTGAGTTTGAATCTTAAACTAATTTTAACTGAAAATTTCCCTGAGAGGGGAGAAAAAACATATTTCAAAATACAGGGCACAAACCTCCAGCACAACGGCTTCTCATTCAACGGAAGAGCTGCCCTGGCCCAGGCTGAGGTCGGGTTGGAGCTCCTCCCTTTAGGAAAGCCTGCTCGGGATTACAGGTCTCTCTCAGCACCATGATTACTGCTGTGGCTGTGCCTTCATTCCAGGAGGTTTGTTCCAGGCTTGTGCAGTGGAGGGCACTGGGCAGGCAGGTCACACCTGACAATTAGCCCCGACTCTGCCATTTACCAGACCATGAGCAAGACACAGAGCCACTCTATAAAGTCCAGGGGTTGGTTTTCTTAAGGTCACTTCTCCTTCTAATAATCTGTGATCGATATGAAAGGGTAAAAGATGACTTAAGGAGAGCAGAAATATGTTTATTTTCCCAGCTGTACCTTATCTGTTTTCCGGCAGAGATGACATTCAGAAGAACAAAGGATATTGGGACAGAAGACCTAGTTTTCTTTCCTGGCTATGACAGCTTCCTAAAATGGTCTCGGTGACTCTCATCTTCCCTTCTCCAGTCTCTTCTTCTACTATATTTAGAAGGATCCTTCAAAAATATAAAAATCCTCTGTCTTTTCTATCTGTTTAAAAGTTTTGATAGTTTTCATTCCCTTTAAGATTAAGCCCGCCATAATTTACAAGACTACCTAAGAATCTTATGTGATCTATTACAACTTTCTGTTCACCCCTCCTTGTGCATGTTTTGCTAAATATACTGAAGTTATCTCAACTCTTTGAACAAAACATACTGTTTCTCAACTTTGGGGGCTCCTTTATAGCTCTCCCTCGTCCTCCAGTACTCTAACCCCACCTCTGCATCTGTCTAAATCTCACTCTTCATTTAGATTTTGGCTTCAAGTTACTGTTTTAAAAAGTCTTCCTTGGCTCCTAGGAATACATCACCAGGTATTTCTCCTATCTAAACACACTGCTCTCTTTCCTGATCTATTTCCTGGTCTATTGTAAGCTCTGTGAGATTAGAGCCTTTATGTGCCTTACATACATGTATTTCAACATGTAGCACAATACCTGGCACACTGAATGAAGAAATGATGACCTGAGTTTGAATCCTAGTTCTGAAATTTATTAGCTATGTGACCATGGGCAAATTATTTGACCTTTCTAAATAGAATTCTCCTTATCTCTAAAAGTAAGTCTTAAACTAAATCATCTTTAAGTTTTATTTCTAAAATTCTTTAATGGTAACATCTTATTGTAACATTTATGCATTTAACCACTACAAATTCAGGTGTGGAAAAAGTACACTATTTAAAATTAATTTCTATCTTGAACACCCATTCCATCTGATACAGAATAGTACTATGTATATAGCCGTTGCCATAGGTACTTTTCTACGTGCATTGTATATGTCAACTCATTTAATCCACACAATGCCATAAGTAAATCACTATAATTTTACCTAATTTGTATACGGGGAAACTGAGGCACAGAGAGGTAATATGACTTGCCCAATGACAGAGATCCTAGGCAAAGTTAGAATTTGAACCCAGCTGATCTGGTACTAGAGTGGGTGCCCTTAAAAATATTTAACGACACATCTACCATAGTTAAGAAAATTTCTGCCGGGCGCGGTGGCTCACGCCTGTAATCCTAGCACTCTGGGAGGCCGAGGCAGGCGGATTGTTTGAGCTCAGGAGTTCGAGACCAGCCTGAGCAAGAGCGAGACCCTGTCTCTACTAAAGAAAATAGAAAGAAATTATATGGACAGCTAAAATATATATATAGAAAAATTAGCCAGGCATGGTGGCACATGCCTGTAGTCCCAGCTACTCGGGAGGCTGAGGCAGAAGGATCACTTGAGCCCAGGAGTTTGAGGTTGCTGTGAGCTAGGCTGACACCATGGCACTCTAGCCTGGGCAACAGAGTGAGACTCTGTCTCAAAAAAAAAAAAAAAAAAAAAGAAAAGAAAATTTCATTTAGTCAATTTCAGGTAAACTTGGTGGAATAATTTCATCTATCATTCAAGTTTAAACTCAGTCAAAGTGGAGAAGGAGAGACTGGAAATTCACCATCTTAGGGAGGAGACTGTATCTTCTTTTAGATCTTGGTATAAGTTCTGTGGCGGGATAGAGTTCATTGTGTGTGGTTTTTTTCCCATTATGTCATTATATAGTGTCTTCCTCATCTGGCCTCTGACAGCGGGGTCCAAACTGCATCATCCAGTGCAGTCTATGAGACTTCCTGTGGACCTGAGAGCTCTGTCTCAGAGCTCACTTTTATAACACTTTGTGGAGTCCCAGGAGACTTTGAGCTATTCTCCTATTCCCCTGTGGTACCACAGAAATCTCAGGGGGTTGTCTCTAGCTCTCCAATTCTTAGACCAACCAGTGATGCTACCATTTCTACTCTACTTCTGCCTACTGTGAGGGTTTGAGTAGCTTCTGTAGGACATAAGCAGCCTCCCTGGGATTGCTCTAGGAAGCAAGGTACAAGTCTAACCTACTTTCATAATCTCAAGATTAAAGAAAGCTCAATGGTTTCACCTCATGTATGACTTCAGCTAAAATTGTAAATTACTCAGGCAGAGCCCCTCAAATTCAACTCTTTTACTGTCTAATCTCTCTTCCTCCTCTCCTGAATGGAGCCTTTAGTTTGGAGGGGAGGGCCATGAAAACTGATTTCACCTAATCATAACTTCTCCCCAATATTTCTGTCTAGCACTTGTATTGTGTGGCCTTTGAATTTCAAATCGAGACTGTAATATTTTGAAAATCGAGATTGGATTCCTCTACCTGCTTGGAATAATGTCAGATTTTGGTTTATTACATTTATAATTGAGATTAAGAATTGGAAAAATTATAGATGGATTTCTAAGTCATGGGATATGTTACCCCAGGATTCCTGTACTTGCAAAGTCAGTCTTAGTATCTGGTGAAGATGCCTATTTTCCATATCATCCAGAAGGAACTCTGTCAGTCAAAGAGCATTTTTGAGAACTTACTGTGGGTACTGCTGGGATAATGGAGGATGTGTGGATCCTATAGCCTCTTACAGTGCTTCTTACACGTCAGAGCCTACACTAATACTGTAAAATCAAACTGAGTAGGAGTACGCTGCCAATTCTGTACAATATTTAAAGTAAGAACTAAAATACATTTTAAGCATAAAAATAGACAGATTATACAAAGTAGAGTAGTTCACATACAGAGAGGCCCGAGGCTGAAAAGAATGAAAATATCTGATCTCGAAAATGATGTGACTTCAGTCTATGAAAGATGAAATTGTGAAGACAAATGAGAACGTCAGTTACAGATCAATATGCAAGATAGCAAGTGCATCAATAAGAGGCCCCGTAACTTAGTGCTCCAGAAAAAAAAAATCACACATTGGAGATAAGCAATGCAAATGTAAAATAAAGCCATGCATATTTGCCTAATATGCTGATCCAAAGACAAAAGAATTGAAGCCCAAGGTTATATAAAGGCAGTCAAGCTTCAGAATATACAACCAACCTAAAAAGGAAAAACTATGTTATGTGCATGCATATGTATACATATTAATACATATAGCATGTATGTGTGTGTACAAAAGGCCAGTTTTCAAGTCAAAAAGAATTCCAAACAATAATAACTTTGTATTGAAACATTAAAGCTAAGTGATTTGCATTCATCCATTGTGAAATGAAAATAGAATTTGTCAACTGTTTATGAATAGGACATAAATCTTTATGCCACCTACGTGGCAATGATATACAATGCCATGTCAAGTAATAACATCTGGTGGTGGGCAGATGTAAATAAAAAATTAGACAAGGTAGAAGAAAAACCCATATAGGTATAAAACTTGAAAAATGGAATATCAGCTATGAACTTTACTATTATATGACCAATATCCTATTCAGTATATTGTAAAATATAATTTGGGGTAATGGTTTGCAACCAGGCATAGGGTGAAGAGAAACAACATTTTTTTCTGAAGAGATCAGAAGAAACAAGCTATATTCAAATTTATTTTTTAAAAGCCTGCAAATGACTAGTAGAAGTATCCAAGTAACCTGTTTCATTTCCTGATAAGTATTTTGGAAATCAACACTAAGATTATATAATTGCCAAAACACTTGGGGGCATATTATCTATACTCCTGTACAGGAAAACTTTGATTCTTTTTTTTTTTTTTTTTTTTTTGAGACAGAGTCTCACTCTGTTGCCCAGGCTAGAGTGAGTGCCGTGGCGTCAGCCTAGCTCACAGCAACCTCAAACTCCTGGGCTCAAGCGATCCTCCTGCCTCAGCCTCCCGAGTAGCTGGGACTACAGGCATGCGTCACTATGCCCGGCCAATTTTTCTATATATATATTTTTAGTTGTCCATATAATTTCTTTCTATTTTTAATAGAGACGGGGTCTCGCTCTTGCTCAGGCTGGTCTAGAACTCCTGACCTTGAGCGATCCACCCGCCTCGGCCTCCCAGAGTGCTAGGATTACAGACGTGAGCCACCGCGCCCGGCCTTGATTCTTAAATATCAAAACATCCTGTGTATTTCACTGAAGTATAGATTTCTGAAATATTCCCTTGTTTATGACAAAGGAAAATAAAGTCTGTATATCCTAGAATAAGTTGGTCACTGCTTACCTGGTTCACAACATATGTGAATCACAGGCAGACCACACCATTATTTAATTTTCTCAGCCAGAGGATACCTGCTGGCAAGGAGAAAACTGATTTGAGCAGATTAAAATAGACAAAGCATATTAAGATCAGTCCTATCTTGTCATCCTCACATTTATTTCGCTGTCAACATGGGAACTAAATGTGGACAAATTGTCTTACTGGTGAGAAAGGCAGCCTGTTCTTTTTAGGTGACAGACATTTGGGATTTGCACAACCACTTTGTCATTTGAGTGAGCGGCTTTGTGCTACTGAGATGGTTTCCTTTTCCATTAGCCACTCTGAGTGGAGACTAGTCTAACGGTATCACTTCATAAAATCTCCCAGTGATATAGTCGGAGCCCGAAAACTGTGGTTTCCAGACATGCATACGAACCCCAGGTCTACTTACTAGTCACTTAGCATCTCAGACCTGCATTAACCTCAAAATAAAACTATTTTCATATTATTAGCTTTTCATGTGATTTAAACATTAGTGCATTAACATGTCAATTTTTGCTGCTGCTTTGAAAGCTTTTAAATGACCTTGATTTTTATTTAGCTTTCATTTATTTTCACCTTATGTTCCTTTGGACTAGAGTGACCTTCTTTCAAGTTGATCTTGAGAGCTGAGTTTCCTGCTATCTGAATTCAATGGAGTACTGTTAAAGACAATTCCTTTCCTAGCCTTGGTTAAGTAGCAGCGGGTTAGTATCTTTGCAGTTCCACTGAACCTAAAACCCTATGGGTTTTACTATATTTTATGGCACTGCTAAAGATTATATTCATGGGCTCTGATAAGCTGGACTTTAAAGAACTTTTATGGACATACCAAAGACTGACATTTATTATGTTCTTTCCTCCCTCAGTTTTCTATGGAATAATTTAGGAACTGATTCATGAAACACAAATCCATTATGTTATACTTACTATTGCAAAAGAAGAAATCAAAAAGATATGTTTAAATCTACATATCTTTTTGGAAAAAATATGGTGTGTAATATGGTGCTGTCAGGCAAGCTCACCAGACTAGAACCTGAGGGCTTTAGTACATTGTTTTCTAAAGGTTGGTTATCTATTTCTGTTTCTTTCTTGTCTCTCGGATTCTCTCTGTTTTTCTCTAAGTTACTTTCTTAAACAAGTATAATGTCAAATTCCACAAATAGAAAAATATAGAAACTATCAAGCAATAATAAATTTATCCCTAGCTAGAACCTTTTCAGAATAGGTCTTCTTATTAACTAAGGACCACAAATGAGACATGAAGTCTGGACATTGTATGCAAACTTGTATTTGGTTTGAGTCTATGAATGTGTATCTATGCATGTTTCTTGTGGAGGGTTCATTTGTTTATTCTTTCATTCCAAAATATTTATTGTCTATTATACACGAAGTATTGTCCCAGGCACTGGGAATAGAGTAATAAACAAGATACAGTTCCTCCCACGATGGGGTTTGCATTCTAGTGGAGGATATGGCTTCTATCAGACATTCAAAGAAGTTTTTTACTCCCCCCACACCAAGGTTACAGTATTATGCCCATTCTAAGCTGCTTATAAGGAGTGACAAATTTGGTCAGCAGAACAAGTCCTTTGGGATTTTACCTTTAATGTATGATATTTTTAGGCTAAAAAAAATGCACTTCAGTAATCCAAGGCGTATTTTCAGTATATGAAATATATGGGAGGAATGACAGATTCAAAAAGATCTGTCTTTTCTGAAATTCTGAAATTGAATTAAATCTGTTCACCCTACTGTATTAGGGTTCCCCAGAGAAACATACCATATATATTTGTTCTGTTTAGGAAGTATATGTCACCTGTTGGTTATTTATTTATTCATTTATTGTAAGGAATTGGCTCATGCATATGGAGGCTGGCAAATCCCAAATCTGCAGAGCTGATGTCCCAGTTTGTGTCCAGAGGCCAGCAGTCTGCTGTAAAAACTGGAAAAGCTGATGTTCCAGTTTGAAGCCTGTCAAGCAAGAGAATTCTGTCTTATTTGGGACGGGGTAAGCCTTTTGTTCTATTCAGTCCTTCAGCTAAATAGATGAGGCCAACCCACGTTGTGAAGAGCAGTCTACTTTACTAGTCTACTTACTTAAATGTTAATCTCATCCAAAAACACCCTCACAGAAACACCCAGAATAACATTTGACCAAATACCTGTGCACCTTGTTATCCAGTTAGGTTGACACATAAACTTAACTATTGTACCTACAAGCCTGTTCTTCAAGGGTAGAGCCGAGTTTTGTGAGGCTTAAGGCGTATGCACTTGTTGGGAGCTTTCTCAACACATTCACTGAGGTCTGTACTAATAAATACTCTGTCTTCCCTAATACAGGTAGCCATTGTACTTTCCGGCTTTTCAAAATTCACACCATAACTGCAGTATTTGTTCATTTGAAAGACATTTATTATAGATCTATTATAATATACGGGAGGCACTCTGATAATACTTTCAGTATTTATATTAGGAGCAGAGAATTCAAAAATAGGAACATGGAAAAAAATCACATCATTGTGCTAAAAGCAGTAGGAGAATTGTTACATGGAGTTGTTCCACATAAGCTCCATCAGCTGAGGGTCCTTGTCCACTGTTACATTGTCAGATATTCCACAGTAAATTTCATTTAAAAAAATCTATTGACTCAATAATAGTAGTGTTAACTATAACATATACAATTTATCAAGCAGTATCAGTGGAGCAACATACTAGGTACCTTATATAAATTAATTATTTTAATCTTCACAAAAATCCTATGGCATAACCTTCTTATATAAGAAGATGGGAAAATGCATTTTCAAAGTCCAAATCACATTTATTTCTTAGTAAAAACATTATTAATATCATTTAGAAGGTATTTTATTTAAGTCAACTGCTGTTAAAAAATAAACCCCTAACTATGTCATGGTTCAAACGTGAGAGAAAATTATTTCTTTCTTACTTGCGAAACTGGTACTCCCAGTTGGTAACTGATCAAAGCAATAATTCAGGGACCCTGACTCCTTTCTCCAATGTCCATACTTTCCTCGACAGTGCCTTCTGTGATCACCATAGTTACATTTATTAGGGCTGTAGCAGTTGAAAAACTATGGAGAATTGTGGCTGGAAAGTTTTCATAGGCCATTCCTCGAAGAAATGTGCTTACTCAAACTCAGGCACATGGTCATACCTAGTCACCCAGGAAATGGAATATATGGAGGACATAAATGAGTATGATAAACAGTTAGCCAGTCTCTGCCACAGCAAAGTAAGCCCATTCTGTTTAAGATTCAGAGATCAACGAAATGAAGTAGGTGTACTGGAGGCATAGAGGTTGGACAATGGTGGGCTCATTGAAGCTTCTGATCAGGCTCCAATACTCAAGAGATATTTGTGAGATTCTTATAGAACTAGTCTGTCTATAGCTAGCTCCCCCAACTTCTCTCTCATAGTATTGTAACCACTTAACAGTTTGAAAAATAAGATTGTAAATTGCATGGAAACAAAAACAAAAACAAAGACTATGCAATAGATGTTATTATCTCTAGTTTACAAACAAGAAAATTAAGGTACTAACATCACACAACTAATGTAAAGCCCAGTGTCTTTCTAGAACACTTCAAAATTTAAAACTAACTTAAATTCTTTTCACTTTGTCCCTCTTTGGTTTAATTGTAGTGATAACAATACACTCTGTGCTTGAAAAGCCCCACCTAACAAATCACTGAACTGTGCTATGTCAACACCATCATCACGGCACCATGGCACAAACCAGTCAAGATAACCCTCCCCAGTTAGACCCCTGCAGAGGGCAAGCCAATGCCATCAGGGAATCCTGTGGCCTCTGGCTTCTTGATGCTTGTGTTTGGAGTGTAAGTTACTAACGTCAAAGCGAAAAATGGGTCAGTTATAAGCATGCCATTTTACACCTGGACAAATATAGCATAGTTCAGCACACTCAAAGCACTTAGATAGACAGACAGATTTTGAGATGAGTGTTAGTCATTAAGCTGATAGTGGAAACTATATAGAGAGATTTTTCTGTAACTTCTCTGACAATCCAGAAAGAGAAGTGAGGAAAATTGTGAAAAGCAAGATGCTTAAAGAGGGCCTGGGTAAAATGCTTTTTAAAAAGAGATCGTAAATAATCTGTGAATTGCTAAGCAATATTTAGTCAGTTACGCTGCTGTTACTACAATGTCATCTTTACGTAGAGTCAGAGGTTACATGTGTTTTGATTTCTATCCTCACCATATATCCCATGGAGAGAAGTTGTATTATTCTCAGCAATTCTGAAAAAGGCAAACTTTTTTAGAAGAGCTAGGCTTTGCCACATTAGGTATAAAATTGAATATTTATTTACAATAAGAAAAAGTAATATGAACAAATTTCAAACACCCATAATCACCCCCAAATTCAGAAAATATCAATATTTTAATTAACTACCTCATAGACCCTCTAAATACTTTCCTCCGTAATTTTTAGTTGCCTATTCATTGGTGCATTCTTTATAAGACAATGATTTTGTTGTATCTTTTTCTATAGAGAATAGAAATATAGTTTAGTCTTTTCACTTTTGGTTGGTTTCTAATTATTATTGGGAATATCATGAGAATTTCAAAGATTATTGACAGATACTAAAAGCCTCCTTCAAACTCATTCATATATGAATTGTAAGATTTCAGACCATTTCAAGATTTTTCCTGTATGATTAATCTTAAATGCTTTTTGAATTGGTGACATTCATTAGCTGTTAGGGGAGAGATTGATCAATATCTGCGTTTTAATGTTTAATCATAAGTTTTGTATTATCTTTGTCAATAGGAGTATGTCGTGTCAAATTAGACATAAATTTAAATCCTTTTCCAATGTGTTTGTATGATTCAATCTTTTTCATTAATTTATCAAGTGCAGCCTATTTATTACTTCCATTTGCACATTATCATTTCCTTTTAAGGAATTTATGCTTTGAGTATGATGTATTTATTTTTTGTTAGAATTTGCTTTTTGTCTTTAATGTCAGAATAGTATATATTACCTGTTGATTTCATTGATCAACATTATCGCTTTTGTTTCATAGTCTTATTTTTTTTTAACCTGAATTTTTTAAAATAAGAAAAAACACACAAAGTTCATATAAATCCAAATCAGGAGTCTGTTAATCTTCACTTGTTGAAATATTCCAAAATTTCTTTCCATGTTGCAAATATGGGCATATCCCGAACTCAGCTTCCTTTATCAGGGTCCCACTAATACTCACATCAATACAATCTGACACAAGGAAAAAAATGTCCCAGAGGGGAAGATATAGAGGAAAGAAACTGGGAACTGTTCTTACTAGTTACAGCTAAGGTACCTTGTTTTTTGCAAAGTTTAAAAAAATATGTATAATTATATGAACATTTTGCTAGGTCCCTACTTTGGCCTTGGAAGGTACTGAGGAAGTGAGGGGCCCTGAAGCTGAAACTTTGTTGGCTTCACTGTTAATCTGCCTTTGCAGCTTCCCTTGTCTTACTCTCCATCTCAAAAAGCAGCATCACCCCAAGGTACGAGGAGCCACTTCAGATGTTTGCTTTTTCTTTCTCTCCTCACATCCAATTATCAGGTCATGTTCATGTACTAGTTCTCATCTGGATTGCTGGATTACCTCCTTACTTGTATTCTTATTTTCAAAGGAAAATTGGACTAGACAAGTTAAAAAGGCAAGGAAGATTTTATTCAAGACTGTTGCCATAGGGGAGAGGGATTGAACTCAACTCCGCTAAAACAAGAAATGGGAAAGTTTATTAGCACTTATAGTTTATATATAAAAGCACTAGTAGAAAAGCACTGGAGACTGTTGGGGGAAGTTGATCAGTGTGATCAGGCCATTTATATTTGATAATTGGTGCTTATCAAAGTTAAGATTCTATGCTCTTACAGAGATTGCATGAGTAGGGCAATGATTTCTCAGTGATTGTGTTTCAAGGGGATGGCTTTCTGTCCTTGAGAAAGAATTTCCTGGTTGTAGAAGATTTACATCTCAAGGATCAGAGAAAGAATTTATCATTGCAAGTTTCCCAAAGTAAATACTCTAAGAAAAAGGGAGGTCAAGAGCCAGAATCAAGAAGAAAAATGTCTAAAGTTCAGTCAAGATGAAGGGAGTGTTAAGGCCCTGGTTTGTCGTTACTTCCTTGCTCCTGCCTGTAAGATAAAGACCATATTCCTTGACATCTTGTATATCTACTTCATGACAGACTTCTGGTGTCTACCTCTATAATGCATCTCTTGTTAACCATCCTGTTGTGCTGATCCAGACATACCTCATTTCCTTATTTTTGTTCTTACTCTCCCTCTGCTTACAGCCCGCATCCTTCCCTTTGTCCTGGAACTCTAATCCAATCCTTTCCTGGCTCTCATAGTCTTCTACCACTTTCCAAAGCAAATCACATAGTTATTTTTTGCCTCAAAAGAAGAAGAATGTGCAATACTATCGTGTACTTGGAAGAATAGTAGGTGAATAACATTAAGAACTATAGTAGAAAATCCTCAGTGGTCACCCATGGACTAGGCTAGTGGTCAGGTAAGGATGGTCACTTCTAATAATAGTTCTTTTTATATAAAGATATTATGTATTGATAGTTTTTGTGTACCACAATGACTGAGCTAGTTGTAAAATATTGAATTTTCTTTTAATGTAAATTGTAAAATAGCCATTGCTTTGACCTACTGAGCTACCTCCTCGGTCCCCAGGTCATCATTGCCATTGCCCACACTTCTTACATCTCCCCATAGTGCTATAATTGCAGCATTAACAGAGGATCTTCCAGAACCTTCTTCTGGTCCTACTGTAGGTCTATACTTGACAGGTTGGTGCCCATAACATTAACAGTAAAATATTTTGACTATTACCCAGTCTCTATTGTAACAAACATTATTATAATGTCTACATGTCTATTTTCCTCACTAGATTTCAAATTTCTTAATGACTGGGATTATATCTTTCATTCTCTACCTTTGATGTTTAATAAAGCATTTGAATGTAGGAATTGCTCAATAAATGATCACTGAATTGAATTAAAAATGAATATTCACCTTATACATCTCTTATTTGAGGGACAAATGGAACAGGTTTAATTAGAACATGAGACTCTACAGATCAGAATGCATTTGCCAACACTAAGGACTCTTAACATTTGGAGTAATTGAAGGACATTGTGGAATTTCCACTTTTGTAGGTCTTAATAAGAAGGCGAAACATTTATTTCTCTGGGATGGTTTTACTGTGGTTTCACTTTGCAGCCAGGAAATTGTCTGACATGGATCCTTGAGGTTTCTTCCAGTTCTATACAGAAATGTAAAAACAATTTTGTAGCCTTGAAATAATTTTGATTGCTTTTAAAAGCATATTTTGCGAAGCAATTGGAAGCCTAGAAACAAAACTGGATTCATTGTAATCCATTCTGAATTGCTGTAGAGGTGAAGAACAAAACCCAGAAAACAGCATTAAATCACTTTGGGATTGCCTACAAGGACTGCAGAGCTCTGAAGCCCTTACAGGTTTATTGATGGAAGACAGTACGCTTTCTCACACAGTAGTGAAAACTTTAGAGAAACCAGAGGATTTGAGGCTTTACTTGCAGTAGCATGGAAATAAATGTTCTCTTTCTGTCAGTCCATTTGAACCAAGTGAGAAATAGAGAAGTATATTTTAATGCTTTTCAAATCTTCTCAAAATTTCAGCTACGCTAACTTTTTCAGGGAGCTCCAGAAAACAAGGAAATTTCCCATCCTGTCACTGTTACTCTGGCAACAGTTGAGAGTGAAAAGTTTGTCTTGAATATGGTCTAGAGGGGAAAATGATCATAGGAGCAGATCCTGCAAACCATTCAAGATGAGCAGTTATGAAATTCAAAGAACAAAGTGTGGTTGGGAAATTTTCAGGGTGAAAGTTGGGTTTGGGGATTGGAAAGACAAGTTTCAGTGTTGAGAGAATATAAAGACCAGGCTCAAGGAATTTCTGGTGAGTTATACCTGAATGTTTACTTCTAGCTTTACCTTGTACTCTTCATCCTTCTTATAACACCCTTGATTTGGTCTCCTCAAAATACCCTATGTGGTGGCAATTACAAAAATTCTGGAATTTGATTTGCTTTGGAAGCCTGCTTACTGTCTAATATTATTTCCTGATCCAATATGTACTCTTGGATGAGGAAATGCATCAAAATATAAGTATTTAAATAAAAACCAAATAAATTGGCATCTATTGAATGACAAATGCAAAAGGCCATTTTTACTTTTTATTTCAACCATCTCTACATGATGAATTTAATATTTAATTTTTGTCTCGTTTGTCTTCCCCCACCTCCTGTTCTGCCTCAGGCTGCTCAGATATCAGATGATGGGGTGGATGGAGCACAAGTGGGAGTTGAAGCAGAGATGAAAAGTCAATAGAAACCAAACTGGGATTGATGGGGGAGGAGGGGTACTGCAAGCATCCTGCATAGTGCTGCTTTCAAAAGTGCAAATAGATATCCACTTTCGGGTTGATTATCTGAGTAAGAGTTCTGGGAATCTATGGAGTGGAAGAGGGAATGAAGTGAAGACAGAAGTGGGATGAGCTGCTCAGCAGGACAAGTGGTTATTAGGGAAGGTGCCCACAGGTGGGAAAGGTACAGAGAAGAGAATCCCAGACTCCACACTTCCTCTGAGGATACTGCAACTGGACTGGCAGGAGGACTCCTCCAGTGCAGCAGGCCATGGGACTGATAGACTTGACTGGAGGCTGTGCAGCTGTGTTGCTCTGGAGAGAAGGGACACTTGGCTTGTGAGTCCTGGGCACCATGACTGGTGCCACTGTAACATCCCAAACCTGGAAAGCTACTTTTGCCCAGGGGTCAGATCTGTGACTGCTGCCTCCTCCCTTCCCCTGCCAGGTGGGGACAGAGCAGGGAATCCCAGCACTTGTGAGCACCCCGTGGGTAGGTGATGTGTACTACTGCTGCTGTCAGGGGCCCTGGGAAGAGCCAGAGATCATGGGCCTAGTGCCTGCTGCTGTGGCCTGGGCAATCCCACTCAACCGTACTTCCCACAGGACCCGGGTAGAGCACATGCCTGTAGCCCTCGGCACTCATTGCCCACTTCCAGGATAGCTGGACTGCTGTCACTGCCACTGCTGTCTGAAAGGACCCGAGTGGGACAAAAGCCAGAGCAGCCACAGCCTTTGGTTCAGGGTAGACTGCACACCATGGACCTGTGCCATCTTGCACAGGAGCCTTGGGTGCTGCACCCTGTGTACACCCTGCCCCACCCTATACCCTGTCCCACCACTGCTCTGGCCCCACATGCCTGATCGCCATGCGCCATGGACATGCTCCATACTGCATAGGTACCCTGTGCTGAGGATCCGCTCTGTCCAGAGGTTCCCACTCACCCTGCCTGTGAGCTGTGACCTGTTAGGCCACTCTGCACTGGGAACCCCCTCCACCGCATACCCTGTGGGCCTACAGGGATGCTGTGCCCTGTTTACCTGCTATGCTGTATACCACGCCTTGTGTGGACCTCACCCTGCCCATGCACCTGGCACCTCAGCTGCTCGGTCCTGCACATGTCAGTGCCATGCCTAGCATACCTCCTCCATCCATGTGCATGCCCTATCCTGCTGGCTAGCCCCATCTGGTGTGCACACTTAGTACCAGGGCCTGGCCCTGACATAGTGGCCTAGTGACAACCACAGGGGAACAGGGGAGATGCAGCACACAAGCAGCATTAAAGGCTCAGTGCATCTAACCCTCTCCTGCATGGTCAGACTTCCAGAGTAGGAACCAAGCACACCATCCAGAGACCCATCCCTATCTTAAATGAGTGACAGAGGTCTCAGCAAAGGAGAATAGGTGTATCATATCTTCTGTCTGTTTTGAGCTGAGAGACATGACCCTAGATGAGAATGAACCAGCATAAAAACTCCAGCAACGTTAAAAAAAAGGCTGTCTTGACACCTCCAAAGGATCACAATAGCTCTGTAGTAATGAACTCCCAACAAAAGAAAATTGTTGAAATGACAGATATGAAATTCAGATTATGGATGACAAGCAAGATGAGTGGAATTGAGGTGATGGTAGAAAACCATCTCAAAGAAATCAAAAAAATAATTCATGGCATGAATTAAATGTTCACTAAAGAGAAACATTAGAAAAGAGATAACAGAACTTAATGAAATGAAAGAGTTATTTAGGAAATTTCAAAATGTGTCAGAAAGCTTTAACAACAGACTGCACCAAATAGAAGAAAGAATTTCAGTGCTTGAAGACCAGGATTTTGAAGTAAACCAGGAACTAAAAAATGTAGAAGAAAGAAAGAAGAATGAACAGTTAAAGTGAACAATATGGGATTATGCAAAGCAAGCTAATATAAGAATTATAGGTATCCCTGGGGGAGAAAAAGATAAAGCAATAAGCATGAAAAACCTATTTGAGAGAATAATAGAGGAAAATTTCTCTGGTATCGCTAGAAGTTTAGATAGTCAGATACAAGATGGTCTTGAACACCTGGGAGATTCATAGCAAATGGATTACACCAAGGCATATAGTCATTAGCCTGACCAAAGTCAAAGTGAAGCAGAAAATCCTACAAGATGTGAGATGAAAGCAGCAAGTAACTTACAAAGGAAAACCCATCAAACTGACAGCAGACTTCTCAGCAGAGACCGTACAAGCCAGAAGGAATCGGGAGCCCCGTTTTTAGTCTTTATAACAGAATAACTGCCACCCAAGAATTTTATATCCTACAAAACTAAGTTTCATGAATGAAGGATAAATAAAGACTTTACCACACGGATAAACACTAAGGGAATTTGTCACCACTAGATCTGCCATACAGGAAATGCTTAAAAGTGCTCTATACATGGAAAAGAATAATCAATACTCACCAATGTAAAAACATTCAAAAGTTAAAGCTCACAAATCTTACAAAACAGTAACACAAGGGAGTAAACAAAGCAACTAGGTATCTTTCAACATGATGAACAAAATGGTATCTTACATATTTATGCTAACATTGAACATAAATGGTCTTAATGCTTCATTAAGATATAATAGACTGGCAGAAAGGATGAAAAAACATACTGTATCTGTTATCTCCAAGAAACTTGCAAGTATACTCATAGACTCAAAGTAAAGAGTTGTAAAAAGAATATTCCACATGAATGGAAACTAAAAGTGAGCAGGAATAGCTATTTTCATATCAGATAAAATAGGTTATAAATCAACAATGGTTAAAAAAAGACAAAGACAGTCATTATATAATGATAAAGGGACTAATTTAATAAAAAGATATTATAATCTTAAATATATATGCACCAAACACAGGAGCTCCCAGATTCATAAATCAACTACGACTAGATCTAAGCAAAGAAATAAGCAGCAATGTCATAACTGCTGGTGACTTCAGCATTCCACTGACAGAACTGGACAGATCATTGAGGCAGAAGATCAACAAAGAAACACTGAACTTAAACAGAATTCCAGAACAAAAGAACCTAACAGACATCTGCAGAACATTCTGCTCCCAAACTGCAGAATATATGTTGTTCTCATTAGCATATGGGACATTTTCCAAGATAGATTATATGTTAGCCCACAAAACAAGTTTTAGCAAATTCAGAAAAATTTAAATCATTCCATGTCTCTTCTCAGATCACAGTGGAATAAAACTGAAAATCAACTTCAAGAAGAACTCTCACATCTACACAAAATCATAGAAATTAAACAGCCTATTGATGAGTGATCTTTGGGTCAATGACAAAATTAAGATGGAAATCAAAAGATTTTTCAAACTGAACGGCAATCCTGACACACACACACACATCCAAAATCTATGGGGTACAGTAAAAGCAGTGTTAAGAGGGAGTTTCATAACCTTAAATGGTTACATCAAAAAGACAGAAATAACACAAATTAACAACCTAATGTTACATCTCAAGGAACTAGAAAACCCAATTGGACAAAGAGCAAGACCCTATCTCTATAAAAAAAAAAAAAAAAGAAAAAATTAGCCAGGCATAGTGGCACGTGCTTATAGTCCCAGCTACTCGGAAGGCTGAGGCAAGAGAATTGCTTGAGCCTAGGAGTTTGAAGTTGCAGTGAGCTGTGATGACGCCACTGTACTCTAGCCTGGGTGACAGAGCAAGACTCTGTCTAAAAAAAAAAAAAAGAAAAGAAAACTAGAAAAAGAAGAGTAAATGCAAATCAAACACAAAACTAAAAAAAAGAAAAGAAAAGAAATAACAAAATTCAGACTAGAACTAAATGCAATGGAAACACAGACAAAAAATGCAAAAGATCAACAAAACAAAAAGTTGGTTCTTTGAAAAGATAAACAAAATTGATAGACCTCTAGTTAGATTAACCAGAAATAGAAGAGAAAGGACCCAAATAAACTCAATCAGAAATGAAAAAGGAGACATTGCAACTGATACCATAATATTATCCATGACTACTATGAAACTTCTATGCACACAAACTAGCAAAACTACAGGAAATGGATAAATTTTTGTAAACACATGATCTCCCAAGCTTGAATCAGGAAGAAATAGAAATCCTGAACAGAACAATAATGAGTAATGAGATTGAAAGAGTAAAAAAAAAAAAAACCTCTCCTAATAAAAAAAAGACCTTGGACCAGAGAGACATGCACCTGGGAAAGGACGCTCTATTCAAAAAATGGTTTTGGGAAAACTGGATAGTCACCTGGAGAAGAATGAAACAAAATCCCTATCTCCTACCATATACAAAAATTAACTCAAGATGGATTAAAGACTTAAATGTAAGACCTGAAGTCATAAAAATTCTAGAAGAAAATGTAGGAAAAACTCTTCAGACATTGGCTTAGACAAAGACATTGGCTTAGGCAAAGAATTTATGGGTAAGACCCAAAAGCAAATACAGCAACAACAAAATTAAATAAATGGGACTTAATTAAACTAAAAAGTTTTTATACAGCAAAGGAAATAATCAACAGTAAATAGATAAACTACAGAATGGGAGGAAATATTTGCAAACTATATGTCTGATAAAGGGCTAATATCCAGAATCTGCAAAGAATTCAAACAAATCAGAAAAAATAAAACAAATAGCCCCATTAAAAAGTGGGTAAAAACATGAATAGACTCTTCTCAAAAGGAGATAGACAAATGGCCAACTAACTTAAGAAAAAATCGGCCGGGCGCGGTGGCTCACGCCTGTAATCCTAGCACTCTGGGAGGCCGAGGTGGGCGGATCGTTTGAGCTCAGGAGTTCGAGACCAGCCTGAGCAAGAGCGAGACCCCATCTCTACTAAAAATAGAAAGAAATTATATGGACAGCTAAAAATATATATAGAAAAAATTAGCCGGGCATGGTGGTGCATGTCTGTAGTCCCAGCTACTCGGGAGGCTGAGACAGGAGGATCGCTTGAGCTCAGGAGTTTGAGGTTGCTGTGAGCTAGGCTGACACCACGGCACTCACTCTAGCCTGGGCAACAGAGTGAGACTCTGTCTCAAAAAAAAAAAAAAAAAAAAAAGAAAAAGTGCCCAACATCACTAATTATCAGGGAAATGCAAATGAAAACAACGAGATGCCACCTTACCCTTGTCAGAATTGTCTTTATCAAAAAGTAAAATAAATAAATAAATAAATAAATAAAAAAAAATAGATGTTGGCATGGTTGTGGAGAAAAGGGAACACTTATACACTGTTGATGGTAATGTAAACTTGTACAACTGCTACGAAAAGCAGTATGGAGATTCCTCAAAGAACTAAAAGTAGACCTACCATTTGATCCAACAATCCCACTACTGGGTATCTACCCAAAGAAGAAGAAGTCATTTCATAAAAAAGAAATTTGTATCTTAATGTTTATTTAGCACAATTCACAATAGCAAAGGTATAGAATCAACCTAAGTGCCCACCAACTGATGAGTGGGTAAAGAAAATGTGGTATATATACCATGGAGTACTACTCAGCCACGAAAAGGAATGAAATATCTTTTGCAGCAAACTAGATGGAACTGCTGACTATTATCCTAAGTGAAGTATCTCAGGAATGGAATAACAGATACCACATGCTCTTACTTTTAAGTGGGAACTAAATGAAAGATACATTATACATAGTCATAAAGAGCAATAATGGACATTGAAAATGGAGGAGGAGGAGGGGTGTGGGGGTGAAGGATAAAAATCTACCTATAGAGTACAATCCACACTATTCTAGTGGTAGGTACACTGAAAGTCCCGATTTCAGCATGATATAATTTATCTTCCTAACAAAAAACACTTGTATCCCCTACATTTTTTAAAATAAAAAAAATGAAAACAAAATGGATAGACCTTGGCCATTGAAGCTGACTGAAAGCCCAATTTTAAAGTAAGTACTATTGATAGTTCTGAAAGAAGCTTAATGTTCCTCCACTGATTTAAGCCTACTTTTTGTTCTGCCTGCCAGGCTTGGAATATGTAGCTCAAGCTATTTCTAAAATAGAACTAACTTGGTTTTAAAAAGCTGTTTGTTACATGCCGTTTTGTTTTCTGATGTCAGTGTGTCCAGAGTCACGGCAGACAGCTGTGCAGGATGCACATTGCCCACTCCAAGGGCTGCCATTTTCAGTGACTACCATGGGAATTGTATTCCTTGGGGTTAAACACTTCAAGTCTCAGAGTGTTACTTGCCTACATAGGGCTGCTTGCTAGTCATGTCTGAGGACTATAGGTACAGCAGAGTTTTCCTTGCAGCCCCCTTAATAGGGCAGGAATCATAACTAGGCCTGGATAAATGTGGATTACTCTGAATATTTACTAAAAATTTGCATTTTGTTTATAGAACACCAACTTAAAATATATGCATTTAGTTTCATTGATACCCCTGCCACTTTGAGTTTCTTTGGGGAGGAGGTAGGGTAAGGCTGAATTAAGTGCCACCCCATGGTGCACTGTGGCATGTCTCTTTGCTTATCTTTTTTCAATTCCTTCCCTGAAGAGTAAGAAGAAAATCCTTCCTTGAGTGTAATCTTTTTGAAAAGAGAAGTGGCTTGTCAGGAATTGATATTAATCTTTTAGTAAGATTTAGGCAAAATAGATAGAACCTTGTCTAGCTTTTAATCTAAAAGTATGTGTACTTTTTGGAAAATTAAAGATTGGTATTATTGTTATGATAATGAACCTTTACTAAGCTCTTATAATTCACGACTAAAACAAAGAATTATGAGTGGTTAACCTCTTAGGATTATTGTATAAATAAAACTTTCAAACTGAAATAATACAAAGGCTGTATTCTCTAGTTTTTCTATTGTGGGGTATCTAAGCCTTTTTATATCAACAGTTAACATTTTGATTAGTCTAAATTCTGATGAGAGTTAAAGTCCTTCCTTACAAAACCAGAATGCTTTGGCACCAACTGTTATTGTTTTCCTGGTATTTCTAACATATGCTTTTGAATAATTCCCTTTGGCACTACAGGGGTATGCACTCTGATAGTCTTATTCAGAATTATTCACATTTCCACTTAGGAACTTCCTTTATGTTATAGATAGAAATTTATAGCATGTCCTTGGGGATTGATGAGTTACTGACCTCATTTGGTCAGCCTCAGGGGATCTCATTTGGCTTCCAGTGTGCTATACTGCTATGTCCAGATATATGCACTATGCAAAGAGTGAAAAGCATTCTATAACTATCTCATATTCTCACTTTCTAGTATTGTATTCTTATTATGCCTGAAGTGGTAGCAGGTGCTCAAGGCAACACAGTCACATCCCTAAACTCAGACGCTCTCCAGTGGGCTTTTGTTGGCATGGGTAGTGGTGGAGCCACAGTTTTTCTTTTGTGTTTTTTGGAGTAGAGCCATTATTATCTAAACGTTTTCTGTCTTGCTAGGCTGCTTCTTTCCTGATCCTTTGGCTAGAGAGAACAGGATTTGGTTGGTCATTTTTTTTTATTTTAGGATATTATGGGGGCACAAACCCCCATAGCTATGATTTGAGGCATGTCCTTTCCCCCCTACAACACTCACCACATCCATTACTTGTAACTATACCCACCCCCAACCACCCAACCCCCGGTGAATATTACTACTGTGTGAGCACCTTAGTGTTGATCAGGAATTAGTTTTCCTCCCACAGATTTTGATAACTTGTGTCCCCGTTATCATTTAGTTCAAAGAATCTTTTGATTTCCCTCTGTATTTCCTTCTTGACCCAATAGTTATTCAACAATAGATTGTTTAATTTCCATGACTTTGTGAAGTGATGAGTATTTCTGTTGGAATTGAACTCTAATTTTATACCACTATGATCTGAGAAGATACATGGCATAATTCCTATTTTTTTTTTTTTATTAGTTGAGGTCTGATTTGTGGCCTAGTATATGATCAATTTTGGAGAAAGTTGCATGAGCTGATGAGAAGAATGTATATTCGGCTTTACTTGGGTGGAATGTTCTGTAGATGTCTGTTAGAGCCTTTTGTTCTAGAGCTCTGTTTAAGTCCATTCTTTGCTTGTTTTCTGTTTGGAAGATCTGTCCAGTTCAGTCAGTGGAGTGTTGAAATCCATGGCCACCATGGCATTATTGTTTATCATGCTATTTAGATCAGACAGGGTTTGCTTTATGTATCTGGGTGCTCCTGAGTTGGCTACATAAATATTAAGAATTGTTAAGTCTTCTTGTTGGACCTTCCTTTTCACCATTATGTAGTGGCCGTCTTTGTCCTTTCTTTCTTTTGCTATTTTAAAGCTTATGTTATCTGAAATAAGTGTAGCTACCCCTGCTTTCTTTTGGCTTCCATTTGCCTGGAGGATTATTTTCCATCAATTGACTTTGAGCCTGAAAACATCTTTGTGGGTTAGATGTGTTTCCTGTAGACAGCAGATACTAGACTTGTGGATTTTTATACACTCTGCCAGGCTATGTCTCTTCAGAGGACAATTCAAGCCATTCTCATTTATTGAGAGGATTGATATTTGGGGTAGATTTCCATTCATATTGTTGGGTGAATTTCTATTGTTTTGTTTTACTCCTTGAGCCATCGTGGAATCCAGGTTCTAGACTTTTACCCTTGAGTGATTTTACTTTGGAGAGTGTCTATTGAGCTGTTCAGTGTGTAATGCAGGTCTGAGTACTTCCTGTAGGGCTGGTCTGGTCTGTGATTGCTTGTCTGGGAAGGTCTTTATTTCTCCCTCATAGATGAAGCTTAGTTTTGCTGGGTAGAGAATTCTAGGTTGGCTATTATTCTGTTTTAGAAGATTAAGGATAGGCACCCAGTCCCTTCTGGCTTGCAAAGTTTCAGTTGAGAAGTCTGCAGTTAGTCTGATAGATTTTCTTTTGTAGGTTACCTCTGTTTTCGCCTCACTGCTTGAGGGATTCCTTCTTTCGCTGACCTTTTATATTAATTCCAACAGCTTTTTGGTTGACAATTTTTGATTTCTAGGTCTGCTAATATAACATATTATCTTTATTTAATGACTTTTCATCTTTTTTCTTTATGCTATATTGTATTTTCTTTCAAATTGCACAGAGTTTCCAGAGATACAAAAATGGTAGTAGTGGGGGTATTTTTTCTATTAGATGAGTATTATTGTGGAGAAGTGCAAAAAGTGCAAAGCATTAAAGTCAAGGATTAAGTATCCAAATCACATGACTATATAATGATGATTCTGAGCTATGATTATTAATCCAAAAAAGAATAGTTGAGTTCTCTGAGAAAATTTTGAAGACTTTTATTCAATGTTTTATGTTTGGCTAAAAGTTCAAAATGCCAACAAAACTTTGAACATCATCAAGAACAATAATAGGAAATGTAATCAATTCTTTATTCTACCTTTCTTTATAACTGCAAGGCATGTACAATGTGTGCAGCAGAAGCTATTGCACTGCCCTTGAGTGATGTGTTGGAACTAGAAAAGTCCCAGAAAAGATAAACCACGTAGTTGCAGCTTGGATAACATGAATGCAGATTTATGCAATAAGTTCCCCAAAAAGTTGGATAAGGAATAGCCTTTGAAACTTTAGTGATTTTAGGACAATTAAATAGGAGTCCTTTACACAATTGGTATAAACTAATGGAGTTCTGCCTGATGCCTCAACACAACATGTTTTGCACTTGGAGGAACTGGGATCGGAACAACTCCTGAGAGGACAGTGACACTTAATTTCCAGCACTATTCTTTTCCATTCCTTTAAAATTTTGGCTAATACTTTTATACCAGTGTGAGTGCAGCGATTTAGATTTACTGATGCCCATTAATTCTCAGTAGAACTGTGGAATTTCTTGTTTAGAAGTAATTTAAGCCACTTTTTCTCTTTCCAGCTCCTTTTCCCAATCAGCAACTTTCCTTTTACTTATGTTTTTCTGGGATCAAATTGACAAATCCCTCACAAGTGCTCATTTTGCCTTAGCATTCAGTTTACCTCTGGCCTCTTAAACATTTTGCTGGTTATCCACTTGGCAAATCATTTAGCAATTTCCCCATGTAACCATTCTGGCCATGGTAGAGTTCAAAGGCATAACTAACTACAAATGAGAATCTAACTACACCAGAGACTGCATGTCTGTTTCACTTACTTGCTTTAAAAAAGACAGGAGTTGAACTTTGCTTTGAAATGAAATGATAAAATTATACATTCAGTTTTTTTTCACCTGGTGAGAATTTCAGGGCATGGAGTTTCGTTGTTAATAATATATGCTGTTGCAATCATTATTTTAAAATAAGGCCGGGCGCGGTGGCTCATGCCTGTAATCCTAGCACTCTGGGAGGCCGGGGTGGGCGGATCGTTTGAGCTCAGGAGTTCGAGACCAGCCTGAGCAAGAGTGAGACCCCATCTCTACTAAAAATAGAAAGAAATTATATGGACAGCTAAAAATATATATAGAAAAAATTAGCCGGGCATGGTGGTGCATGCCTGTAGTCCCAGCTACTTGGGAGGCTGAGACAGGAGGATCGCTTGAGCTCAGGAGTTTGAGGTTGATGTGAGCTAGGCTGACGCCACGGCACTCACTCTAGCCTGGGCAACAGAGTGAGACTCTGTCTCAAAAAAAAAAAAAAGGATAAAATAAAAGTGTAAAAGTATTCTATTAATTTTTTAATAAAGGAATTAATATTTTTTGTTTATGTGAGATGAGTCACTTTTTAGTAAGCAGTGTTCAAAAACTGAAAATTGATTTGATGTATATTTTTCTATGATGTCAGTATGACAAAATATATTTCATGAAGTTTCAAGTACAGTGATTTAAATTTGGAGATTACATTTTTATTTTGGTTATTTTATGACCATTTTCTGCCAGGTCTGGAGAATTTATGCAAAACAGGTGGAATTCACATGAAATTGGTTAGAGTCATCAATTTTTCCCTTAATGAAATATGAGAATTATGAATTAAAAGATATTGTGAAGTTAAAGATCATAGTTTGGAAGTTTTATATTTTGGGAAATATCTATTTATACAAAAAAGACATTTCAGAGCTTTTACAATGACTACAGATAATACTGTTATTTATTAATATCCTTTTTATTTACATAGCTTGCAAGTTTATATTTAGTCATTTCTTTATTGCAAAAGTAATTTTCCTAAGCATGTAATAGCTCTATAAATTGAATGACTTCTCTTCATTACTATTTATATTATAATAATTTCTAGTAATTATTAAGTAACTTGTGTTTATTTCTTACTATTTTTATTCATGCAAATAATTAACCTGTTATCCTCAATTACATTTTTCTTTAAAATTGATTGGAAAACGCAAATTTTCTTTTGCTCTCCTTGTCATGACCCAGTATAATTTCACTAATTTATAAAGACTAGGAGGAACATGAGGACAATCTTGGAACTCATTTTATTTTAATGTTCTTAGGAGTGGTTTGCGAAGTTGCAGGTAGAGGAGGGAGGGGATGATGGCAAAGTCTCCAAGCACATGGCAAAAACAAGGCACAATTGAGATGAGACAGTGAAGTGTCTCAAAGAAGGTGAAGGTACTGGAAAATTTCAACATTGGTAAAAACATGTTCTAATGAATACAGAAGCTGAAATAATGTACCTATTCTAAAAAGATTAAGTCGTGTTAGTGATCCCAGGAGATGATATTTTATCTGAGGCATGTTTATTTTTCTTCTCACGGATCTGGACTATACTATCTCTGAGAAAAAAATCTTCCTTTACCTTGAAAATAAATGTATTTGTGTTTGTGTGCATTGTGTTGGGTATAGTGATTAACCCAAAAATTACCAGCTTTACCACTGGAAGAACAGGTAGGGCTATCTGAGGGCCACACTAGTGAAGAGATGTCAAGTGGGCCTGGGCTTGAAGTGACATCTGCGTCCTGACTGCTCTGTAGGACCTTATCACCAAAGCCACCTTGTACCCTTCTTTTGCTGATCCTAGGGTAGTTCTCTAAGGCTTGGGGAGATGAGATGCTGACATGAAATCAACAACTGTGTTTTATGGAAAGCCTTCCTCAAAGAGGTAGAGATTAGGAAGAGGAAAGGCTATTATATATGGAAGAGGTAGTGTATTGAGGCAGTGGATCAGAGGATAGGGGAGCAGGCTTAGAGACTGGGAATAGTCACAGGGTGTAAAGGCTTTGTAAATATTTTTACTTCTTGGATGCTGTTTTCTTAGACTATAGGAAAAGTAATGTGTACCATTTTTCATTTTGAATGTTTCCTTTATTTATTCCCAAGGCCTCCATAAAATCTGACATGCAGTTATAAACTTACATGTATGTTGTAAAGAATACAGTGACAGAGCAATAGCAGAAATAGCTTCATTCACTGCTGTCCACACCAATGGACACCACGCTGTCCATTGGTAATTGTTGAAAAGGAGTGGTGATCTGTTGAGGAGAATGTGTGAAAGACTAGAAAAAAGTTAAGTGGAGGCCCATAGCAGTGCTGAGACTGATGGAGAGAAATATATATATTGGGAGAATAACTTCTGGGTCTGGGAGTGGGATGGGGAGGAGATTGATGTGGGTTGCAGAGCTAACTAAATATCAATGAACATTTTCCTCAGCACATACCTTGTTTCTTCCCAATGTTGCTTTACTTTTTGCATAGAAATGGTTCTAGTTATACTAAGAAAATGTGATTTTACTTTATCCTAAAGGAATCACCCCTAATAGTAATTTCTTTTCTAATACTCATCCTACTCTAGCTATAACTTGAAATGAGTCCTTAATGGTTAAAGTCTTTAAATTTAATCTTTATCGAAGGATGTAATTATGGATCTCTTATTTGTATCATTCTTTCTAAAAATTAGAAGAATTAAACATTTACAGGATAATTTTGTTATCTATAATTCATGTTACTTAGTTTTGCCTTTCCTGTTACAACAGGATATCTCCTTAGTCTCTTGACTAATGTTTGTATAATCTATTATATTGTTATTAAAAAGCACATTTGGAAAGTTTATTTTCTAAAGTCATTTTCATTATATCCATTCTTAGGACCTTACATAACTTTGCCCTAAAGGATTTTGGTATAACTACTTAACAAAAGTTTTTCTTTTTTTATGTTGGCTTACCCTGTGGCCATATGTTCATCCTACAATGGGTATATGTTCTATTTTCTGTAGCAGCAATTCCAAATCTGGGGATTTATTTACTCTCAGGAACTGTGAACTCCCTGATATTCTATTTTGTATCGTAATGCAAATTTTGTATGTCAATCCCTCTCTGAAGAGAGAGTCTATCTATAGCTTTTAACAGATTATCAAATGTGCTCATGACCCCAAAAAGATTAATCTTTGCAACAGAATGTAGTCTAGAATTTTTGCAGTATTCAGTGATCCATGTAAATAGGAAGAGGCCAAGCTTGTTAACATAGAAATTCATAAACCAAGGGCATCCACTGGGAAGGTGAGGGTGGGGGCTGGTTGGGACAGGGCCAAACAAAATGAGCAGGTGAGTGGGTTTAGGCTGATATTGATTACTTTTGGGTAGTTTTTTTTTAATTTAATTATAGTTATTCAAAGTTTCTTGACAGTGATTTTTATAATATTTCATTTTGTTGCTTGCAATTTCAGATGATTTATTTCAAAGATTTATTTCTAAGACAAGAAAAGTTGATATTTCTATGCAGTTCATGAACTTAAAATAACTTCTATTTGTTTGATTTTTCTCAGTCTTCTGCATTCCTGTGGTGGCTTTGTGTATTGGCACAATTGGTGTGACCAACTAAGTATGTATAAATAAATTTAAATATACTTTTGATCAAAACCCTCAGGGCTTTTTTTCCCCCCAGATTAAAGGGAACCTTGAAAGTCATCTTCTATCATTCCATCTTACCTAATCCATCTTTATACTCTATGTACAAGTATACTTTCAATCTATTTCTTACTATTCATGTCATCATTGTCATTGCCTTAGTTTAGATTGTGTTATTCAGTGGCTCTTTAACTGGTTTTCTTGCTCTTTGTCTATCTCCCATGAATACATCTATCATACACATACAGAAATAATCTTTCTAAAATGTACATATGATCTTACAGAATACTTGCTTAAAATCTTGCAATGAAATTTTATAATGTTCTTGATAATTTGCAAGCCATTTAGCTTAGCACATGAAGCTTTTCATAAAATAGAGCCTATAACTTTCTATCTTTGCTTTTACTTCCACACACCTTCTCTTCACTTTAGTCATTGGACCTACTGGCATGAGTCACAATATTTCATAAAAGCAAAAACAACAACAGTCATCAGTCATAGTAACCAGCATTTGTTAAGCACATACTCTGAACCTGGGATTGTGCTTTGCTCAATTACATATATTATCTCATGTAATTGCAAGAAAAAATCCATGAGGTAAAGGTACTATTATTAGACCCATTTTACTGAGGGCTAAGAGGGCTAAGAAACTTGATGGAAAATGTATTTAGGTAGAAGAGAATGAGTTCAAACCCAAAACTCTCTGTTTGCACATATTGTTTTCTGTGCCCAAAATGTTTTTTTTTCTTTCCCATATAGTAATTCTTTCTTTCAAAACACAAACCCAGGCATTACCTTCACTTAGGAACATTTCCTGACATCCTTTCCTGTTATGATTTGGTTGACTTTTCTATGTCTTCCCAGAGAACCCTGTGAATACCTGTATTATATCTTTTATACTTTCCTAATTTATTAATTTACAAATAGCTACTTGGCAAGCTATAAGCTCTGGAGACTACATTTGTAAAATTGTTTAGAGTATAATGTCCTAGAATTGGATTATTTTAGTGTACCTGACCTCTAAGTTTATGGTCTCTAGGTTAGCAGCAGCATTAGCCTCGGCTGAGAAATTGTTAGAAATGCAAATCCTCAGGCCTTACTCTAGATCTGCTGAAAATCTGGGGCTGTAGAGCCCAGCAATTTGTGTTTTAGTTAGCATTCTATGTAATTCTGATTCACATAAAAATTCGAAAGCTATTGTTTTAGGTGCACATATGCATTGGAAACTGATTTCTGAAGTCTTAAATGATTTCTTTTGTAAACGTCATTAATATTACTGTCACATGATGCACTGTAGACCCATCTCTGGAATGTGCCCGTACCACACATTTATAATAACTTCCAATAACATCAGTAGTTTGTCAACATAAATATGAATAATACATGTCAGTCTAAATCTTGGCCAAAATCTCTTCGGATAACATCTTTATGGATAGATAACAAAAGAAAACTGTATATTTGTGGCCATTGACATCTACAAATAGATAACTGGAGACATTTTTTACTGGATCATCTAAATATCAGATTCAAGATTACTAGGATATCAGTCACATAATGTAAAATTTTATGACAGTTTCTGAAATTAGTTATCTGGATTTTTAGTTCATTCCTTTTCTGGGTGCTGCTTCTATTGCATAGTCTGCAATTTACTTTCTTGACTTTACAAGCAGAACACCAATGTAATTTTTGACCATAGAAAAGGCCAGTAGTCTTGATAGGGGTGACATCTTCAGCTTACCCAGTGGGCGTGAACTTCTTGTCAGTATAGATTGAAGATTAATTATGCATTTCAAGATTATCCTTTGATTTTGGAAATACTCTCTCTGGATAAGACCTTTACCTGTATCATTAAAAGTCAAATTTGGTTTAGCCTAGGGGGCATTGAAAGAGTTATCTTATAAGATAACTTTGCTATGATGCCTGTTTACATGGAAATACCTCCTTCATTTAGGACATTTTCAGATTTCAGAATTGAAATCAATGGGTCTTAATATGTTTAGCTCATCAGTCTTCAGGAAACATTTCTAGTCACTCCTAATTCTACCCCAGTCTTGGGTTATTTTTGTCACACATGTACCCGTCCATTCCTCCCTACCTCACCATGCCATGCTTACCTCTGAGTTAGTACTTAGGAGATGATATTGTGTCACACTATTCAATTGTTTATATTTTGTCAAGACTGTAATATCTCTGATGGTAGGGACTGTGATTTATCAATCTTTCTATTCCGTTATCTAGTGTGTGGTCACTATTTGATAAATATTTGTTCTTTCATATAAAAAGATGAATCTGTGATGTAAACAGCAATATATGCATCCTATCTTCAATTTGTTTATAAAATTAATTGATTGAAATAAGATTTCATTATAATTTGTAAATAGCAGAAGAGAATTTTAGATGAGGTAGGGGAAATGGGAGACAAATACTTTTGGATTTCACTAATGTTCATTAGCATAACAAAGGTTTCCTATCATTTTGGCCTTATGATAATAGGAAATAATTATAGCTGTACATCCTAGACTTTAGACTGGGTTACATTAAGATTATCCATGTTCTCAACAATTTGTTCAAATTTTTAAATGAAGGCAAATATACTTGGGCATATTTAAGGACAAATCAACAAATTTTATTTTAGGGAAGAAAGGGTGATAAATTCTTATTTACATTTCCAATAGTATTTTTAGCCTTTGTTTTTCTCTCTTTCTACCACCTTAGACTGGCAAGACATCACACATTGAAACTGGGCCACTCACATTCTCTAATCTAAGAGACTCTATTGTTTCCTTTGAGTGTCATAATTTTTTGAAGAGTAGTAAAATGAGTAATAACATGCTTTAATTCAATTAATCTTAGCAGGTAACCACATTCTGGGCATTGTGTTTGTGAATTCATAGATGATTAAACCATACTGCCTGTCCTCAAGATACTCAGATTTTAATGGAGTAGAAAACATGACAGCAACAATTTGAGATGGTTTATTTGAATTACTGTCAAGGTTCTTTTTTCTTCCATCGTATTTTACTTCTGATACAGCATTACCTTTCTAGTGGTTTTTTCCCTTTCACTCTAATTTTGGTCTCTTTCTTCATCATTTTTTTTTTTTTTTTTTTTGAGGCATCCATACCTACAACCTTTTTTTTTGCATGAGATATATTAAATTATGCAGACAGTCACATGATTTCAGATCTGGTCCTCTTTTTTCTTTCTTTTTTTGTTTCTTAGGAATAGAAAGAATGGCTAAACTGGCCACTGCTCAGATGTTGTCACTTGATGGACTGTATGTTTACCCAGTTCAGGCAGATTCATGGTTCACTGCTGCTAGCCTGGCTATGAATTGATTCAAAAGTGATCACAATTGTCTCAGATGTGATTTTGAGTTTTTTTCTAGGAAACCACTCAGGAGGCTGAAAGGCTTGTCCTAAAAATAGGGTTATGGAAAAAACAACACTGTTACTTCAAGGTTGTTTTCCTGTTGGTGGAGATGCTGTGTGTGATATTTATAAACTCATTACCTATTAGGTTTCAGACAGCAAATACACGGCACATTGTTCATTACAACATTCCAGATCCAGTTCTTTGGAATAAGCAAAGGTGGCATGGGGCAGGCAAAGGAATGTAGGACCTTTTGTAGAACTATGAAGTGTCTGATGGAAAGGAGAACTTTGGGTGTCTTCTCCCTCATCTCCAAACACAGGAAATTAAAGACTATAATGGATTAAAAAAAAAAAAAAGAAGAAAATCATGAATGAGAAACAACAAGTGGGAATTTCTGCAGACAAAATGCTGAATGAAGAGTAAAAAGAATTGGAAGAGACTCTGATATTAGAAATGAACAAAAGAGTGTAATAAAAACATTTTTTTCTTAAAAAATAGAACTTCAGAGCTGTGAAGAAACCTAAAATATTATTTTTTCCAAAACTCTAATTCTATACAAGTGGAGAACTGATAATCAACTCCCTGATCAAGTTGTAGAATCATGGGGTTTGAGGGGCTTAGAGGACTGAAAGATTGTCCAATCTAACCACCCTTCTGAGGCTTGAATCAGTTCTTCACCCAATATGAGAATTGAAGACTGAAAAGGACACTGTGTGCCTTTGCTGTCCTTTTATCTGACTTGTGAAGTCTTCCCCTGACCTCATTCTTAAGAGATTATCAAATTGCTGTTTAAACACTGTCAATTCTCATTATGGTAGTTATGTTTTATGCAGTTGCCTGGAACACGGAACTAGTGAATACTGAATCATTGCCCCAAGGGGAAATACGGAGTGAGTTTCCCCGAGCCTCTGTTCATAACACTTTTATCAATCAGTCAATACATATATATTGTTGACTTGTGAATATTGAACTCGTAGCTGAAGGCACTATAAGCCATGTTTCAATGAAGCTTATTGAATGTGTATTTTAAGGCACATCACAGTTGTCTTGTGCTTAGGAACATTAGGCAGCACTTCAGCACTATGATTGGGGTCATCCTAAGCAGTGAAATCACCAGCAAAAGCACAAAAATGCAAAAAATGTGGCACTAAATAGGCTGGGAAAAGGATACTTGTTTACAGTATGAGAGATGAAACAGGAACCTTGCTTGACTTTAGCTGGGAATGTGCATAGCAGGAGACTCAAACTTTTTGCAGGTGCATACATGAATGTTCACAAATGACCCTGACCGTGAAAGCACTGGAAGTATTGATTTTGGGGTTATAAATAAATTTTAGTGAGTAAATGAATTTGCAAATATGGAATCCTCAAATAATGAGAATAGACTGTACTTTCAGGACAGGAAATGAACTGAATTGAGGGTAACTGGCTACTTGAATCCACCTTTAGATAGTTCTACCTTCCTATAAAGCCTCTCTGTGGCTTCTCATTCTGTCCCTTGGGACCATGTAAGTAGGGTTAAAATTTTCATCTCCTGTAAGCCATTCAAACATTAGTGGAAATACCCATTTTCTAAGGTATTTCCACCATATACTCAACTGCATCTCAACTGCAACAGGGTTTGTAATTTCCTCAGGAGTTTGACGAGACCCTACAAAACTACTGAATCCGAGTTGATCCTGTGTCTTATGTCCTGACCTTTCCCAAGTCCCTGCAAGTTCAGTTACTGCAACAAATCTCCCGAAGTAGTAATCACTCAGTAAATACAGAGAAAACCTCAAATGAAAGAGAATCAGTCAATTCTGTCTTTCATTTTTTCCTAGAGGGTCAAAACCTATCTGTTCATTCTGGAGAGCAACATAGCAGAGTCAGGCCTGCTGTCTCTGTCTCTTAAACCCTAGTCATCTGTGCTTCCTAACACATCAAGCTCCCAGCAGGACAGTTCTGTAAATTAGCATTTAGTTCCTAGTTGAAATTTAAGAATAACCTCAAAAGATCGACCCATCGCAGACATGTTATTTGTAAAAGGAGAATCTTTATGGTCATGATACTTAATGATAAAACATATATTTTTCCTTTGATCCAAAGTTTAGTTTTAAGACAAACAAAAAGAAACTCTCTTTCCATTGGTGTTTTCCTCTGGTATCTGAGAAAGGGATACAACTTACAAGTAGAGGGAATCAACCATAGTAGCCCAGAAACAGGAAACTTGGGTGTTTGGGTCAGTCTGTCTGACAGTTGTGTTTCGTTGGGCCCACACATTGTTGCCATTCACAGGGTTTAAATAATTTAGAAAAATTAGTGGGTAGCACTTAAAAATCAAGAAATTTCACGTAAAATTCTAGACTTCTGGTTTCCCTTAAAAAATCAGACAACTGCACTGGGTTTATTTTTCTAAAAGGGAACACTTGGTGGATGGGCGTCTCCTGGTGGCTGCCCTTTTATGATGGGCTGTATGCTTTTTCTGATTTGCCACAGTTTCTAACATTTGTATTGCCTCCCCAGTTCTGAGGTTTTCCCTGTCTTATTGCTATGGTTATTTAAGTTTGTGACTCTTTTTATCAGCTAACCCAATTGGAATTTTTCATGTCACAATGCTTTGACATGTTTTCTGTCTACACAACATATCAAACTATTGAAAATATGTAATACAAGTGGGTGTAATATTTGGGAATCTCATTGCATATTATAGGTTAAGCAAAGTATTCTTAGGACTATTAAGCTGGAAGGGAAGCTGTAATTAAATTCATGCATCATTTATAAAAGGCTGTTCTCTTTTGTGCTTCCCATTCTTGGCAGCTTTTGCACTTCTCATTGTCAGTTTCTTCGCTGTAGGTGAACATTTGGATCAGGAGGCAGGCTTCAACACCTACCACCTCAGGTGCCTTACATGAGCAATATTGAAATCATTGCACATATTCAAAAGCAAGCTTTCTAGCAATGGCGCACAACTCTAAAGGCATGCTGTTGAGTTGTAGAGGGCATAAAATCTAAGATCTAAAAGTCATTCCTACTTTGATTCTTATTCCCTGTCCTTAAAGCGTAGTCTGTGTCCAAACACAGCAAAAAGCCGCAGACTTAATGAAATAGCAGAAAAAGACTGGGCTTAAAATAATATTAATAGCAGCAGCAGCAACAGTAGCCACAGCACAATCTCAGACTCTGATCTATCTTTCCCCTGTCAATACTAACAAGACAAGAGAACTACCTTCTGGCCTCTATAATTGTATGTATGTGGGAACTTTAGGAATTTTTTTCTTCTTAAGACAGATTTGAAGTTCATGTAGTCATAGTTTTATTTTTCCTGAAATGTCACAAGCATTCCTTGTGATTTAGCCCATAGCCTTGCCTTGTCTGGGCCAGATATTCACTACATGTTTTTGACATGCACTTATATGGATCTTGTTTGTTGCAAGTTCAAATTTCTACTTTAGCAGTGGGTTGTAAGGATAAATTTTGTGGTTGTACTCTAGAAATATGTGGTGATGCATATTCAATGGGTTTGTGATGTAGTCTTGCAAGTAAGTCATGTTGGTTCATGGGTGCTAGCCCTTTACACAATTAAGATCATTAAATACATGATTGGGATGTCAAAGGCTCGTTTATTTTCTTCTTTGTGTCACATTGGAATTCTACCATTTGTTATGGGAGAATTGTAACTCTAACATTTCACCAGATTGGATCACAGATTATGTCTCACCCTTTTGCTATTAAATGCTTTTTTTCCCCCCCAAATGAATAATTGATTGTCCAGAATTCTCTTCTGGGCTCATCTAGTACCATGTGGAATTCTTTTTCTTGCAGCTGTTCTCAAATATAAAATTCAGCACCCATCACATTTTTTATTCTAAACCACATGTAAACACAGAATGATTTTTGCATTATTCTGTGATTAGAATTTTTTATTGAACTAAAGTAATCAAAATATATCTGATAGTTCTGTCCTTTAGATCATTCTATCAGGAACAGTGGTCACTAGTGATTATTCTTTGGCCTCACCTGTATCAGTCAGCTTAGGCTGTTAGCCTGCAGTAACATTCAACCTCACAATCATAGTTACAGTGGTTTACAACAACAACAACAAAGCTTCATTGCTTGCTCATGTTACATGTCAGTCGTGGGTCATTGCTTATAGCTCAGTTTAATGATGTTTTTACTCTGGGAAGTAAGCTGACAAAGCAGCCCCTATCTGGAGCATCGCTGGGCTTATGGCAGAGAGAAAAAAAGAGAGATACTAAATTTGCAATGCCTCATAAAGCTTCTCCTCAGAAGTGGTGTACGTTATTACACTCACATTTTATTGTCCAAGTAAGTCACCTGATCAAGCCTGACATCTACAAGGCCGGGAAGTACAATTCTTCCACAACAAGGGGCATAAAATATTTGCAAATGATAATAAATTTAACCTTAGTCCTCTGTTTGGTCACAAAAATGTACTTATCTCCCTTCTATACCCAAAATATACCCATCCCCTTCCAAAACAAACAACTCAACAGTCCCATCCAATCAGGCTTAAAGTCCAGGAGTGCATCACGGTCTCCAAGTAAGATCCAAGTGTGGGGCCTCTTGAGTGGGAGGCTTATATGAAAAATACCAAGTCAATCCTCTATCACTCATATTCTACTATGTATACAATAGTAGAATAGGAGCAGGAGAACCATGACAAATCATTCAGATACGTTTGAGAAAGAGAAGAGGGGGAGGTATTAGAAGTCATTGATCACCACAATTCTGAAATCACACTGGGATGTATTGTGAGGGCCCCTAACATGAAAGTGGAGGGATAATCCTCAAATGGGCCCCAGCCTCTGTGGGTCTCTATGAGTCTTGGGACTCTTGGATCCACTGTCTGGGAGGTCCTCCCATTTCTATTTATCTTCTTTTGCCATATCTAAAGAAGAATTTAGAGAACATAACCTCCCCGAGGACCAAACAGCTTTCCTTTCTAAAGTTTTTGATTTTATTGTAAATTGACAATCTATAATTATATATATTTATGGGGTAAAAAGTGATGTATGATTTATGAATGCAGTGTGAAATAATTAAATCAAGCTAATTAGCACATCCATCACCTTAACTACTTCTCTTTTTTTGTGGTGAGAACATCTGAAATTTACTTTTTTACCAATTTCAAAATATACAATACACTATTATTAGCTGTGTGTACCATGCTGAGGAATTGATCTCAAAATAAAAAAACACCAAAAACAAAAAAACAAAAAAACCGTATTCCTATCTGAGATTTGACCACCATCTCCCCATTCTCTCCACACCTCAGCCTCTGTAACCATCTTTCTAGTGTCTGCTATTATAAGATCAGCATTTTTAGAATCCACATATAAGTGAGAACATGAAATATCTGTCTTTCTGTGCCTGGATTATTTCACTTAGCATAGTGTCCTCCAGGTTTATCCATGTTATCATAAATGACAGAATTTCCTTCTTTTTTTGTAAGGCTGACTAGTATTCTATTGCATATATAAGCCACATTTTGTTTATTCATTCACCTGTTGATGGACACTTAAGTAGATTCTATAACTTGGCTATTGTGAATAGTGCTGCAATGACATGGGTGTATAGAGATCTCTTTGACAAACTGATTTCAAATCTTCTGAGTAAATACCTAGAAGAGGGGTTTCTGGATCATATGGTACTCTATTTTTAGTTTTTTGAGGAATCTCCAGTTTTCCATAGTGGCTACATTATTAATAATTTACATTCCCACCAACAGTGTACAAGAGTTCTCTTTTCAACACATACTTGCCAACACTTATCTTTTTTCTTTTTGATAATAGCTTTTTGATAGGTACAAGATGCTACCTCATTGTGGTTTTAATTTGCATTTTTCTAATGATTAGCAATGTTGAACATTTTTTCATGTTTCTGTTGACCATTTGTATGTGTTATTTTGAGAAATACCTATTCAGGTTCCTTGCCCATTTTTTATTTAGGTTTTTATTTTCTTGTTATTAAGTTGAACTCCTTATATATTTTGGATATTAACTCCTTATCAGATGTATGTCTTACAAATATTTTCTCCCAATACATTCGTTGGTTCTTCACCCTGTTTTTTTGTTTCAGTTGTTGTGCAGAAGCTTTTTAGGTTGATATAATTCAATTTGTCTATTTCTGCTTTTTTTGCTTAAGCTTTTTGGGTCAAATCCAAAAAAATCATTGCTCAGACCAATGTCAGTCTTTCAAATTTCAATGTTTTTCCCTTATGTTTTCTTCTAGTAGTTTACAGTGTTTAAGTCTTTAATCCATTTTGAGTTGATTTTTGTAAACGGTGTGAGATAAGGGTCCAATTTCATTACTTTACAGGTAGATATCGAGTTCTCCCAACACTATTTATTGAAGAGACTATCCTGTTTTCATTGTCAAAAATTGATTAACTATACACGTATGGCTTCATTTCTGGGCTTTCTATTGTGTTATATTAGTCAGTGTATCTATTTTTTCTTTTCTTTTTGTTTTTATCAGGACCATGCTGTTTTAATTACTAAAGCTTTGTATCATAGTTTGAGAACAGGCAGTGTGAGGCCTCTAGCTTTGTTCTTTTTGCTCATGATTACCTTGCCTGTTCGGGGTTTTCTGTGTTTCCTTATGAATTTTAGAGTTGTTTTTTCTATTTCTATGAAAAGTGACATTGAAATGTTGATAGTAATTGCATTGAATTTATAGATTGCTTTATGATTTTTGTGTGTTGATTCTGTATCCTGTACCTTTACTGTATTTGTTTATTAGTTCAAACAGTTTTTCTTGGCACCTTTAGAAGGTTTTTTTTTTTTGTATATAAGATCATGTCATCAGCAAACATTGGCAATTTTGCTTTTTCCTTTCTTATTTGAATGCCTTTTATGTCTTTCTCTTGCCTTATTGCTCTGGCAAAGACTTCCAATATTATGTTTAACAGATGTGATGAGAATGGGCACCCTTGTCTTGTTCCAGATCTTAGAGTAAAGGACTCATAAAAAGAGTTTGTAAATATTCCTGTCTTTGATTTTTTTTGGAAAGGTTTAAAAAGAATTGATGTTAGTTCTTTAAATGTGTGGTAGAATTCAGCAGTGAAGCCATCAAGCCCTGGGATTCCCTTTGATGACAGACTTTTTATTACTGATTCAATTTCCTTGCTGGTTATTAGTGCGATCACATATTCTATTTTTTCATGATTTAGTCTTGGTAAGTTATGTGTGTCTAGAAATTCATCTGTTTCTTCTAGGTTACACAATTTGTTGAGGTATAATTGTTTATAGTCTCTTATGAGCCTTTGTATTTCTCTGTTATCAGTTGTAATGTCTTTTCTTTTATTTCTGATTGTATTCATTTGAGTCTTCTCTCTTTTTTTCTTAGTTTAGCTGACTTTTTGTCAATTTTATCTTTTCAAAAATCAACTGTTTTATTGATCTTTTGTGTTGTTTTTCTAGTCTGTTATTTCATTTATTTCTGCTCTAATCTTTATTGTTTCCTTCCATCTGCTAAACTTCAGCTTAGTCTGGCCTTTTCCTAGTCCCTTAAGGAGTAACATTAAATTGTTTATTTAAGGTTTTGCTACTTTTTTGATATACGTATTTATTACTATAAACTTTTCTCTTAGAATTGCTTTTTCTGTATCCCATAAGCTTTGGTATGTGGGTTTCCATCTTTTTTTTTTGCCTCAAAATATTTTCCTTTTAATTTCTTCATTGACTCACTGGTTGTTTAATAGCATGTAGTTTAATTTCCATGTATTTGTGAATTATCTGCAAATACTCCTATTGTTGATTTCTAGCTTCATACCATTTTGACAGAGAGGATACTTGACATGATTCGACTTTTCTTAAATTTGCTAAGCCAAGTTCTGCCCTAACTTGATCTATCCTTAGAATGTTCTTTGTGTGCTTGAGAAGAATGTATATTCTGTTACTGCTGAATGAGATATTTTTTATATGTATGTTATTTCCATTTGATTTAAAGTGTTTCTCAAGTCCAACTTGAGCAACACTCTTCTTTTCCTTTGTAGTTTGATGGTTTTCTGTAGTGATATGTTTTGAATCATTTCTATTTTTGTTTTGTGGTTATACTAAAGATTTTTACTTTGTTGTTATCATGAGGCTTACAGAGAACATCTTATACTTATAATAACCTATTTCAAGCTGATACCAACTTAACTTTGATTCCAGACAAAACTCTACATTTTTACTCCCCTCTCCTCATATTTTATGTTTTTAATGTCACAATTTATATCGTTTTGTAATGTGTATTTCTTTCTTTCTTTCTTCTTTTTTTTTTTTTTGAGACAGAGTCTCACTCTGTTGCCCAGGCTAGAGTGCCATGGTGTCAGCCTAGCTCACGGCAACCTCAAACTCCTGGGCTCAAGCAATCCAACTGCCTCAGTCTCCTGAGTAGCTGAGACTATAGGCATGCACCACCATGCCCGGCTAATTTTTCTATATATATTTTTAGCTGTTCATCTAATTTCTTTCTATTTTTAGTAGAGATGGGGTCTCGCTTTTGCTCAGGCTGGTCTCAAACTCCTGAGCTCAAACAATTAGCCCACCTCGGCCTCCCAGAGTGCTAGGATTACAGGTGTGAGCCACTGTGCCCAGCCTGTAATGTGTATTTCTTGACAATTTATTTTAGCAATAGTTGTTATTAATGGTTTTGTCTTTTAAGCCTCATACTAGGGATAAAATTATTTTACACACCATCATTGCAGTCCCAGAGAATTCTGAATATGGCTCTCTTTACTTACACCATTGAGATTTGTGCTTTCATATATTTCATGTAAATAATTAATGACCTTTTCTTTAAATTTACAGAAATCCCTTTAGCAATTCCTTTAAGGCAAGTCTAGTAGTGATGAATGCCCTTACTTTTTTTTGTTTGGGAATTTTTATTTCACCCTTTTTTCTGAGAGTCAGTTTTGCTGGGTAAAGTATTCTTGGTTAAATTTTTTTCCCCCTTCAGCACTTTGACTATATTATCCCACTCTTTTCTGGCCTGAAGAGTTTCTGCTGAGAAATCTCCTGATAGTTATTATGTTCACTCCTTTATATGTGATGTGTTTCTTATCTCTTTATGGTCTCAGAATTTTTACTTTGTATTTGATTTTTGATAGTTTGATTATTATGTCTTGGTGAACTCCACTTTGGGTTGAATTTGATCGGAGACCCCTGAGCTTCCTGTACCCGAATGTTGGCATCTATCCCCATATTAGGGAAGTTTTCAGCCATTTTTTCTTCAAATATGCTTTCTGGCCCCTTTTCTTTTTCTTCTTGGTCAGCAATTCCTCCTATTATGGAAAGAGTTGGTTTCTTGATGGTTTCTATAATTCCTGTAGGCTTTCTTCATTCTTTTGTCTTTTTGCTCCTTTGACTGGATAATTTCAAATGTTCTGTCTCCCAGCTTACTGATTGTTTGTTCTGCTTGGTTAAATCTGCTGTTGTACTTTTCTATTAAATTTTTTAGTTCAGTCATTGTAATCTTTATATCTAGGATTTCTATTTAGTTCTTTTTAGTTGTTTCTATTTGTTAAAATTCTCACTTCATATATTGTTTTCTAAATTTTATTTTCCTATCTATACATTCTTGTAGTTTGCTGAACCAAATTTCTTTAAGAGGATTATTCTGAATTCTTTGTCAGCCATTTCAAAGCTTTCCATTTTTAGGTACTATTATTGGAGATTTATTAATTTCTTTTGGAAGTGTCATGATTCCTTGATTCTTCTTAATCCTGTACTTTGCATTGTTATCTGTGCATTTGAGGAGACAGCCCCCTCTTCCGGCCTTTACATGTGTTCTTTGGCAAGGATTGACCTTTAGTATTTAGTTTATTTTTAGCTTGTGATTCTGGAAAGGCCAGCTGGTATGACTCCACGCATGCCAAGCTTGTTGTGAGTTCTTTAATTGGCTGCACTGCTGCCTTTGCTCTAATGTTGGGTGGGGCTACTGGTTGGGTTCTGATATCTGGTGAAACCACTGCCTGAGCTCTGGTATCAAGCCAAAGTTGCTGGCTAGGTACTGTGATGCAGTCTGGTCCAAACAGTCATGGGATATAAGCCCTGGCCAGGAAATCCTGCCATTTGAAATCTGCAGTTTGGCAGGGCCTTAGACTGGGCTCTGAGGTAGATAGTGTCACTGCTCAGAACAGGTAGGATGAGAGGCTATGCTCCTTAGAAATGAGCAATTGAGGATTTACTGTTTTTCAGGGTGAAGCTGTGTGGTAGGCTTTTGGCTGAGCTGAGCAGCTGTTTGGTCTCCTGGGTCAAGCAGCTATAGTCCCTACCCTTATCTGAAATGCATGGAGGTGGGAGTCTCCATGCCTGGGTGGGGTCATTGGACAGGATTTAAGGCTGAGTAGAGCCTCTGTTTTACTTCCCAAATAAGCAGGTGTAACTTCTACACTCTTCCTAAATTTGTGGAAGTCTTACTGCCTGGGATAGGTCATTGGGATGGGCTCTGCAGCTGTGCATGGAGACTAGCTGTCTGGGGACTCAAGCTAGGTTGAACTTCTCACTGTGATTCATTCTTAAGGTGACAAGCTCAGTTTTGTAAGTGGGCTGTGAAGTTGACTGGTATCTTTGATTTGGCACCAAACCCAGCAGGAACACAGAGGTACCAGCAAGATCTGCATTCTGGTCACTATAACTGCTGCTTCTTGGCCAGGTACCATGGCTCACACCTATAATCCTAGCACTTTGGGAGGTCAAAGTGGGAGGATTGTTTGAGGTCAGGAGTTTGAGACCAGCCTTAGTGACAGTGAGACTCTGTCTCTACTAAAAATAGAAAAATTAGCTGAGTGTTGTGGCACATGCCTATAGTCCCAGCTACTAGGGAAGCTGAAGCAAGAGGATCACTTGAGTGCAGGAGTTTGAGGTTCCAGTGAGCTACGATGATGTCACTGTACTCTGCCCTGTGCAACAGAATGAGACTCTATCTCCAAAACAAAAACAAAAACAATAAAACCCCCCAAACACTGCTGCTTGCTTCCTTTATTTCTATGTGACCCTAGGTGGTCTAGCTATGCCATTATCTCCAATGTTCCCTGTGAGGTGAGGTAAGGCCAGAATGGGCTTCCTGGTAAGCAACTTGAAATGCTAGGGAAGCTGGACAACTGCCTCCAGTTCTCTTTTCTCCCTGTAGAAACTGTGGGCTCAGAGAGAAATCCTCTCCATCTGACACTGTGCCAACTTGTTGAAGCTGGAGGCACAATTCAGTCAAAGTAAGGCTGTTCTTCTTAACCTTCTAATTTGGTTTTCATTCAGTTCTGTAAACCACATGGTATCCCAGGCTTGTTTGCAAGTATTGAAATTTTCAAAAAGATGCTCTGGGCTGTGCATAATTGCTAGTTGAACTTTCTGTAGTGTGAAGTAGAGCCTGAGACTTCCTACTCCGCCATCTTGCTGACCTGAGCAGCTTCTCAATCTACTTCCTGCTTATTGAAATTAAAAGGGCATTTCAATTTTCAAATAGTCACAGTCTCAGTCTCAATTCCTGGTTCTTTTGATATTACAACTGTCTCAAGACCTGAGTCAGCTTTTTGTCAATTTGAATGATAAAATCAATATTTATTAATAGTTATACCCACAATTCCTTTTGGGAAATGCCTGTCTTTCTCAGTTATGGCTGCAGCACTTATTTTCTATTGCTATACTATAACAAATCACCACAAGTGTAATATTAAATAATATCCTTAACAATAGTAACAAGAGTTATAAAACAATATAAATTTATTTATTTTTTAAATTTCAGAATCTTGCGGGGGTATAAACGTTTTGGTTACATGAATTATTTTTGTACAATTTCAGTCAAAGTTATAAGTGTGTCCATCACCCAGACAGTGCACACTGTACCCATTAGGTGTGAATTTACTTATCCCCTCCACCCGCCTCTGACCTGCTTGATTTACGTTGATTTTACTACTGTATGTACATATGAATATTGATCATTTAGTTCTAATTTAATTGTACATGTAGTGGTTGTTTTTCCATTCTTGTGATGGTCTCCAGTTCTGTCCAGGTTGTTACAAATGGTATTAGTTCATCATGTTTTTGTGGCTAATATTCCATGGTGTACATATACCACATTTTATTAGTATTAATAAATATAAATAATAATCCACTCATGTATTGATGTGCACTTGGATTTTTTCCACATCTTTGAGATTGTGAATTGTGCTGCTATAAACATTCAAGTGCAAGTGTCTTTTTTATAAAGTGTCTTTTTTTTCCTGTGGGTAAATACCCATTAGTGGGCTTGCTATATTAAATGATAGATCTACTTTTTGTTCTTTGAGGTACCTCCGTACTACTTTCCATAGAGGTTGTACTAGTTTACAGTTCCACCAACAGTGTATAAATGTTCTTGTGTCTCTGCATCCATGCCAGCATCTGTTGTTTTGGGACTTTTTGATAAAAGCCATTCTCACTGGAGTTAGGTGATCTCATTGTAGTTTTGATTTGCATTTCACTGATAATTAGAGATGTTGAGCATTTTTTTATGTTTCTTGGCCATTAGTCTATCTTCTCTTGAAAAGCTTCTGTTCATGTCTTTTGCCTACTTTTTAATGGAGTTGTTGATGTTTTCTTGCTAATTTGCTTGAGTTTTTTGTAGATTCTGGTTATTAGCCCTTTACCAGATGTATAGCATGCAAATATTTTCTCCCATTCTGTAGGTTGTCTGTTTGCTTTATTGATTATTTCCTTGGCTGTACAGAAGCTTTTTAATTTAATCAGGCCCCATTTGTTTATTTTTGTTGCTATGATTGCCTTTGGGGTCATCTTCATAAATTCTTGCCTAGGCTGATATCTATAAGAGTTTTTCCAACCTCTTCTAGAGTTCTTACAGTTTCATGCCTTAGGTTTAAGTCTGTTGTCCATTGGGAATTAATTTTTGTGAGTGGTGAAATGTATGGGTCTTGTTTTAGTCTTCTACATGTGGCTATCCAATTTTCCCAGCACTGTTTATTGAATAGGGATTCCTTTCCCCAGTGTATGTTTTTGTCTGCTTTGTCAAAGATCAGATGTCAATATGAGCATGGTTTTATATCTGGAGTTCTCTGTTCTGATCTATTGGTCTATGTGTCTATTCTTGTGTCAGTACCATGCTGTTTTGGTTACTATAGCCTTGTAGTATAGTTTGAAGTCTGGTAAAGTGATGCCTCCCAATTTGTTCTTTTTGCTTAAGATTTCTTTGACTATATGGGATCTTTTCTAGTTCCATATGAAGTGTAGAATTATTTTTTCTAGGTCTGCAAAAAAAGATGTTGGTATTTTAATAGGGATTGCATTGAATTTGTAAATCACTTTGGGTAGTATAGACATTTTAACAATGTTAATTCGGTTGATCCATGAGCATGACGTGTTTTTCCATTTGTTTATACCCTCTGTGATGTCCTTCCTCACTGGGAAACAATACAAATTTATTATTGTACAGTTCTGGAGGTCATAAGTTTAAAATGGAACACATGTGCTTAAAATCAAGGTGTTGGCAGGCTTGTGTTCCTTTCGAAGGTGCTAGGAGAAGATCTGTTTCTCCGCATTTTCCAGATTTTAAAGGGTCCTTGTATTTCTTGGCTCACACCCTTTCCATCTTCACAGCCAGCAATTCCATCACTCTAATACCTGTTTGCCCTCATCACAATCCTTCACTTACTCTTTTCTCCTGCCTTCCTCTTTCACTCACAAGGAAATTTGTGATTACATTCAGCCCACTCAGACAATCCAGGATAATCTCCTTAGCTCAAAATCCTTAACTTTATCATATTGCCATGTAAGGTAATAAATACAGACTATGGATTTGGAAAGCCATGACCATCTTTGGATGGCATTATTCTGCTTACAGTAGGTACCTTGTAGTTGGAAATTTTCAAGCAAGAGTTATATCTTTAGTCTCTTTTCCTTGAACTATTTGGCAAAACTGCAAAGATCTGTTTCCCATCTTAATTAATTTTTAGTTTTTCACAAAAACTCCATAAAAATGAGACTTTAAAATGTAAAGACCTTAACATTTGGTCTTCAAAATAAGGTTGAGTTTTAATCAGCCTTTGTTGTTCAGGTTTATTATTTACCAGCTGGAAATAAGGAAAAGTTGCTTCTTCTACTACTACTTCTACTTTTGCAAGTCCTGGAATTTCAGGACTCTCTTCTATGACCTGACTTCCTTTCCAAATTCTCTCACAAGTTGGCCAATTATTTTCTGTGCTCATCTCTTTTTTATAGCACCTGGCCAAAACAGCCAATGGCAACCAATTCATGCTAACAGTATTCTGTTTCCTGCTTCTTCCTTTGAAGTCACAATATGCTCAGGTATTTTATCTGCCCTTAAATTTATTGCATGAGACAATTTTATAAAATATTTGCTTCTACATAACATAGGTTGTTTACTTTTTCTAAAAATGTTTTCTTATTGGTAGTTCCAGATTTGGCACCACATATTTTAAGGTACTGTTATGGCTGCCCTCTACAATTTTTTGTGTTTGGTTTGCTTAGACTAAATTATATTGTAGTAACATATAATTTAGAAATCTCAATGGCTTTAAAAAATTATTCTCATTTATGGTACCTGTATATCATGTTTTTTTTTTCCCCAACTGTACCTAAAACATATATCTTCTTTAATACAAATGCTGGTTGATGAAAAAGTCTTATCTGAGACAATGTTGAGCTTGTGGCAGAAGGAATTATTCAAAGTCCCATCACTATTCTGCTAAGCGGTAGACTGTACCAATTCTAATAACATTTTACTGGCAAAGAGAGTCACATGGCCATGCTTTATGTCAAGCCAAGAGAGATCTGAATCATGGTCTTTACCCTTACTAACTAAGCCTGGCCAATTTTTCTAACTTTTCTGAGATTCTGGTTTCTCATATTTAGGGTGAGATTAAGAATGTCTACCTTGAAAATGAGTTAAGATGACATTGTATATTGTATAGTTACTAGTATAGTATAAGACTCTGAAATATATGGCTCTATAAATTGAGTATTATGAAGGATTTTACTCATAGTGGAATCCTCAAATTTTTATTGCAAAGAGGAATTTAGATTGATTAAAAATAAGAAAGAAGAGATTCATGCAGAAAAAAAAAATTTGCAATGACACAAGTACATTCTGTACAGTAGCAGCAGTTTAAAGGACTAGAGGAGAAGCCAAGGAGGGCCAGGGGAATGAGTTTGATTAAATGGACATAGTATGTGGTAAGTTCTTAATATCTATATTTATTTGTATTATCTCAAAAGTAAATATGATACTTCTGGGACAGAGTCAGATTATTACTTATTTGGGCCTATTCCCCATCCTTCACTTCCTCTGTTGGAGGGTGATAGGATGAGGATCAGATGTCATTCTGCGTGTATTGGGATCTGCATTGTAGGTGAGGGAGCCTGAATTTAAGAAGCTGGGGGTTTCTAAAGAAGAGGGACAGCTGTCACCCTAATTTCTTGAGAGATGAAGAAAAACCATTGCTCCCTGATACAAATTCACCTTAGGAGGGATCCTGAGTTTTTAGCCTTTAAAATATAAATACATGTCTCTAGTGTGAAGATAAGACTAGAATGTCTAAGATTACAATGATGGGTATGTTTAGAGTTTTATTCCATCTTGAAATGTAAATACGTAATTCCTGAGAGAGAAATCTCTCTGGAGTTCTCACTATCAACTCAGTTATAATTTATGTTTTTTAGCGCAGGTATGTTTCAATAAAGTTTGATCAGAAAGTATGAGCTGTGCAGAAATATTAAAATATTTTCTTCAGGACCCCACAATATGATGTGAGGTGGTGCTGAGGCTGAAATCTAGTGGAATGATATTTGCTATGGTAGTAGCAACAAAATTCAGATTTTTGTGCAACAGAAACTCTGTGGTTAAATTCAGCTTGAGTTACGTTGTTTTAGCCTGTGTGGAAGAATTGAGACTGGAGACGGAAGACACATTTTGAAGCTATGTAGGGATCTGGGTTTGAGAGATTTGACTAGGATAACACAAAGGACATAGAAAAAGAAAGGAGGAAACTAAATGCACTCCCTTTACTGTTGGGGGGAAATGGTGAGACGGGGTGAGTCTAGTTGGGGAAACTTCCAGCGGGTGGTTGGGTCACTGGAATGGCAGGAGACAGTGGGAAAGCTGTAAATATGTTGAAAAAACATGTTTTTTTCCCACCATAATAATGTGAATATTTTTGAAGGGGACTTAAGGAAGAAAATGTGGGGGTGAGATGGTCGTCATTCCTCATAGGTTTGAAATCGGGATAGTGCACTTGTTTATTCAGACGTGGGTCTAGGTCATGGAGAGTGGGATGAGGAAAACAGCTTAGAAAGGAGGGTTTGGGAACTCACAGGAATGTGAGATAAGGTAGTGGGAGGAGAAGGAAGGACATCCTACACAATGTTCTAAATGATAAGCGGGTCATCTGGGATCATAGAAGCTCAAAGGCCAGGAACATAAAAGTAAATGCTGTGGATTGGGAAGAGATATAAAAGAGAAAACAATATACAATGACACATGAATGTTTATGAAAGTGATTTGCCATTTAATAATATACTTACTCTTGCTATTAGCTATATTTCTAAAATACTGTTTTGAATATTGCTTTTTTTTTTTTTCTTTCCTGCTTCTCCATGGGTTGGATGAATATTGCTTCTTGTCTTTGCTAACAGAAGTTTTGCAGACAGTCCCTCTTCTCCTTAGCAGAATAGAGTGGGAGAAATAAAAGAAGCACATAGTTCACATTCTTGTAGTTCGGTGTCTGGATTGTTGTATCCCAGGCCTAGTATTTCGGGTAACTGTGTGTTGCTCATCACTCATGTGGTTACAGTGTTCCCACAGAAGGATCTGGGCAATTCCAGGATTCTTCCCTTTTTAGGGGAAGGTCTCTAACATTTACAAATGATTTTCTATCAGCATTATCTGTTCTACTTTCATATCAGCATCTTATTCAGATTTTGCACATGAGAAACTTAAAGCTCAGAGAGGTTGAATAACTTGTCTAAGAATGCATAATACATAGGTGGTAGAGCCAAAAATGAAATCCATGTTCTCTTTTATAAAATTTCATTCTTGTTCTTTACTCTCTACAGAACTAAAAATAAAGGATTATTATTAAAATAGTCTGGATTTCATCTATAGATTTGGAAGGACTGCAAATATCAGGGATCTGGTGACTCACATGTTAACAGATAATTAGAGCCCCTGGTAGAAATGGCCAGAAAACAATTGTAGAAGCCAGAGTTGGAGGTCAGGTTTCTATTTGGCACATTTTCATGATAACTAACTGCTGTTCTAACCATTTTGCCCTAAAATGCTTCCTGCCACTAATAATGGGTGATACGGTGGCATGTGAGGGGCTTGGAAGGAAATGGCACACCGTCCCCTGGGTTTACCTTTGCTGCTGGGACTTGATATGGTATTCCATCCTCCACACTTGTAGGACTAAACACCTTCTGTACAGGTTATCCTGAGAGCTGCCTGGGAACTCTGATAAAATACAGAAATAACGTCAATTAAAACCATAAGGAACTTCGGAACTGGCAAGCAGTATCTTGATTTTATGTGCTAGTGTCATGATGAAATTAAATTTAGCATCATAAAGCCAAAGGAAATGCTAATGAGAAGTTATCACCTAATAATATTTGAGAGCCTTGATAGGTACTGAAGGGAACATGGGAGGGGCACTCTCCCTGTACGAGGGCTAGTAAAGCATGCTCTTAGGGAAAATTGTGCCTCAATATGAGGCTAATTACCTCTTCGAGGACATTGACAGTTGTGACATTGGCAAGAACAGAGAACACAGGGGCTTGGAATCATGCTCTTTACTTGAATGGAGGAAGAAATAAAGGGAGAATGTAAAATGAAATCTTCTTGCCATATGACATCCTCTCTCCTCTCTCTGACTTCTAACTGAAATGAGAATCATTCTTAACTGGGTATGGTTTGATCACATTGCTGAATCTTTTCAATGTTTATCCTGAATTTGAAGGCATTAGGGGCATTAGAAATGATTCACTAAAAAACTGGATCCAATTCAGCACACCCAGAGTGGAATGTTTTAGAATCTTTCCAGATTGACGTTGGATAGAGTATAGCCATTTATTACTCTTTATTATGGAAGGCAGTAGTTTGTGAGGGCCATCCTGACTAAAATAGATTCATTTTCTTTCTTTAAATAGAATGCCAAATAGAATTGGCAGTACTTCCTTAAAAATTAATTCAAAATGTGCATAACTATTTTAAGGGCTACATTTATGTTACATACTCTTTCTGAACAAGGTAGCTAGACTACAAAATAATACTGCAGTAATAAAAAAGTACTTTATATTTAGTATAATAGCACACGTTTATGAAATGCTACTTTGAGCAAGGCACTGTTCTAAGCCTTAATGAGTATTAACTCATTTAATCCTTATAACAACCTTTCAAGGTATACTATTATTACTATTCCTCTTTTTTCAATGATAAAACTAAGACATAGAGAAGTTAAGATTGCCCCAAATTATTCAGCAATCATATATTTGAGGACAGGATTGAGCAATTTGATTCCAGAACCTAAATTCTTAGGTTCCATGGCCTTTTCCCTCTCTGGACACACAGAATAAATGTTGTATGCAACTTACGATACTCATTTTCCCATGGTAATAGATTCCTTGACTAATGGATTTCCCCTTTATAGTCAAGTCATTATAATTGCAGTATTTTTTATTCTATTCTTTTTCCTTCCTGAAGGATAAGTTCATTTCAGAGTATATCATAATGAGTGTACATATAGGAAATATGCCAGGAACATGCCAGAAAACAAGTGATTTTTAAGTCAATTACAAAAGGCTTCATATGCAACACACGTAACTGCTGTAGTTCCCAATCTTATTTGTGATGATTAGCCTCTACAGTCTTTATGCTGTCAGTCTTCTCATTGAGGCAATATTATCTTTCAGATGCTCAGATATGATGTGCAGACAGTTCAACTCTGCTTCTAGTTAAGTCATTGAAACGCATGTTTGAGGATGTATATAAACCCCATTTCTGATAGCTTTCTTGGGCAGATTTGGTGGGCAGTCTAGCTAAGCAGGAAAATCTTGGACTCAGGAATCAGTTTCCATCCCAGTTATAGCACTTACTGGCAGTTTGATCTTTGGCAATGATTTAGTTCCATTGTATTGTGCTTTGCCCATCTATAAAATGGAAATATTTCTAATTGCCTCACAGAATGTTTGTGAGGATTGAATTTGATAAAATATGAATGCCCACCACAAAAGCAGTTACTTATTTAAAAAGCAGAAACAACAACAAATGCAACAACAGTATTATTATTATTCTTAGGATAGATTCTTCAAGTGGGCTTGTTGCTCTGATTGCTAGTGCATGCGTTTATCGATGGTAGTAAAATGATATTAATAATATTTGAAACTGCTTTTTAATGAAACAACCAACTGGTTAAAAGAACTTGATTTAAGTTCAGAAGAACATTTAAAAATGCTTTTTTAAACTCTTCTTAATCTCTGCCTACAGAGTTAGATTCTTTTCCAGTGTTCTCATGCATGATCTCTACTCTTTCTTTTTTTTTTTTTATTTGGTTAGATAGTCTTACTTTGCACCCATACCTGAGTGCAGTGGTGTGACCACAGCACACTACAATCTCCAACTCCCAGGCTCAGGCAATGCTCCTGGCTCAGCATCCCAAGTAGCTTGGACTATAGGCCTGTGGACCACACCCAGCTAATTTTTAAAATTTTTTTGTAGAGGCAGGGTCTCTTGTGTTGCCCAAGCTGGTCTCTAACTCCCAGCCTCAAGCAATCCTCCCCTCTTGGCCTCCCAAAGTGCTGGATTACAGGCATGAGCCTGGCCATTGTACATTCTTTTATTATAAAACATATCACTCCATATTACATTTAATTTTTTCATATCTAGGTCTGCCAGATATGACTCTGAGCTCTTTGAGAGAAAGGACCATGACCAATCAATCTTTATAGCTACAACATGACACACTGTTTGCTACAGAGCAGGTGCTTATTAAATGATTGTGTAATAAATAAGCAAACTAATTTTAAGTACTCAATATAGGTGTCAGATACTGCATTATACTAGAAAACTATGAATATAGTTTGGTGGTAGTACATTTGATTAATCATCCTTAACTGAAGTGAGAAATGCCTTGGATATTCTCATTTTCCCTTATTCTTTATGAAAGCTAGGTTCTATAGGGACATACATGCTAAAATAATATGGTTATTTCTTTTGAGTAATAAATGAATCTGTTTTCTATAGAATCATATTAGCAGAGTGAGTGATTCACCTGACAAAAGCAACGTATAATGCTCTAAGGAGCAAGCTAAAGATAAGTTTCTGCAAAAAAAAAAAAAAAAAAAAAAAAAAAAAAGTACATTGTTCCATTCTTTAAATTAAGTTACCATTACAATTTTTTCAAAAGTTGAATCAGTGATAATCCTATTTGTTGTATAGATAATTGATGATTAAAATGCTTGGCAACAAAGCAGGTAAAGATTGTGGACTTTTCCTATAACAAAGAAGGCTATAGTAGGAGAAAACAACGTTTCTATTATTACAGTCTGGATTGCTTGTGTGATTGTTGGGTGTGTGATTGTTCCTGTATATTTTTTGCTACCCTAAAATGAGGAGTTATGAGAGAAAATAGAGTCTTTAGTGTCATTATCCTTTTCAAGAGCCAGCTCTCAATTAGTGAGATGGGATCCATTATTTTTCCCCGACTTTTCTCCCGTGGCCCATTACCTTTGCTCTATTTGAACTAGAGAACATTCAGGGATTTGTGGCACTCTCCTGAAAGTTTTATAACTGGAATTGACTTTTCAGGTTCAGGCAGCAACACCCAGGATATTAAACTGACACTTCTGAATTTCCCAGGGCTGCTAGCACACATCTGGTATTCATTTCTGCACAGTTTATAGAGTGGCTATTTTCTAAGTCACAGGGGTCTGTGGAAAGTTGTTGATGACAAGATTTTTGAAAAGATGACTAAATGTGTGACATATACACTACAGGATTGTCCCGGATCTTTGACTATGTTGGCAATCAGTCTATTGGAAGATTCATCACCATCACTGTCAGGCTGGTTTTCAATCTATATTCAGTGACGTTGAGCAATTCAAATAGGAGAGACAAGAATGACCAAAGAAATGACAGGGAGAAGTGGAGGTGGTGTGCCTTCAGGCATGATCTTGAAGGAATTTTTTGGAATGAAGCAGAGCAGTGAGCACAGGAATGTATAGTGGTCCAAATGTTTGGTTCTGTTGGGTACACACTTCTACATTGGTGAAATTCTTCAGACTAGAACTCAAAAGACACATAAACCTAAATTGAAAAAGTTGTGTAAGTTAAAATGGAAAACAGTAGAAAATATTACTTGTGAATAGCAAAACTGAATGGAACAGAAGTTAAAAGCTTCGAGGGTTTATTTTTTCTTTGCTAGTTGTATGACTTTGGATGTACAATTTACTTAATCCTTCTAGATTTCAGTTTTCTCATCCATTAAATGATAAAGAGAATAATACCTACTTCAGAAGTTTGTCTTGAGGATTAAATAAAATAATACAGTAAAGCACACTGAGCAATTCCTAGAACATATGAAACACTCAAGAAATTATAGTTACTATTTTATAATTGATACAAGATGATTATTGTGACTGAAGAGAACGAGCTGGCTATAGAGTTATTTTCAGTTTTTAGAAGAATTGAAGGAAGAGAATTCAAACAGTCACTGAGCTTATACAGTTACTCAAAGGATAGAAAAACAGCTCATCTTATATATGAGAAATCCATTAAGAAAGTCCAATTTTATTTTGCAAAGTAATGGGCTTATTAATATTAACAGATCTTTTAGAGTGGTATTTTGTTTCATACTAAGAAATCCTAACAGTTAAATTTGTTTTCTTGGATTCTAAATAAATTATACTCTAGTGTTGCATTACCTTGAAGATGCTAACAACTTTAGGGGAAGATGTTTTACCACCATCACTTGACAAATGCCTGAAACCCTTTTAGAGGATTCATAAAATCAAAGGTATTTTCATAATCATACTAAGAATTATTTACCTTTTTCACTTTCTTTCTCTCAATTAAATGAAATTTTCTAGAGGATACATGATACATGATATTATAATAAAATGACTGCAGAAGGAGATGGAGAATCCAGTTATTTTCTATTAAGACTTATAGTAAAGACATTTGCAAAACTCTTAAACAATGCTGCTCTTTTTATTAAATTATTTTTCATTTTGCAAAATATAAAGTTTTTTTAAAAATACAAATATGCTATTTACATTACTTATAATAAGTTTGTTGTTATTATTATTAAAAAGAAATATTTTAAAAGTTCTCAGTTGAAATATCTAATATGAGAAATAATGATAGATATAATACACACCAAGGAAAAGCTCTTTGGGGTTCTCAAGAATTTTTTAAAGTGGTCCTGGACCCAAAATTTTGAAAACTGCTCTTATAACCAAACACTTGTGGATGCAGGGACATTCACACAGTTATGGAAGCTTCTAAACAAAGAAGAGAGCAAAATGTTATCTAAGATCAGAGGTCACAATTTTGTTATATCCATATTTAATAAACCTTTACTGAACCTCTGTGTGTGTGAGATACACAAATGACCTGATTTACTCCTTGCATCAACCCATAGCTATGTTCCTGTGGTCTCTGCCCATCTTTGGTGCCATCGTGAACCCCAGACTCTGCCCGTTTCTGTGGGCACATTTGTTGTTCCCCTCATTCCTTCATTTAAAAAGTAAGGGCTAGGCACTTTGCCACTTTGTGGGCTAAAACAAATGGATAAAAAGAGACATGGTCTTTGTCTTCACAGAGATTATAATCTAGAGCAGAAGACAGACATTTAAAAATAAGTGAACAAACAAACATGTAATTGAAAGTATTATAAATGCTAAGATTAGAGTGTTTAGGAAAGCTAAGCAAACATCATAAAAAATATTCTATACTGTCTTTCCTCCTTAATTAAGTTGTTCAGTTTAGATCCAAAGTTCTGGGTAGCTCTGTCTGTTTGGTCTATAGATTGTTACACTAATGTCCTTCCCTCATATCTTTGTGTAGTCCTTCACACACGAACTCTTATCTTGGCCACGAGACTTGCCTTTGGCCAATGGGATACAATAAACAGGCTTGAAAAATTGGAGTTTGCCCTTTTTTTCTGCTAGAAACTTTTCTGCTGCTCACACATGCCTAGTGGTTAAAGCTAATTGCCAGACATGTGAAATGGGCCATAATATACTGTCTAGCCCTAGTCAGGTAGCCATATGTTTGCAGCTGCACATGTGATGCAAGGAGTAAATCATGTCATTTGTGTATCTCACACAACAGACTCACAGGATTGTAAGCAAACCCTTTTCTTACAGCTGGAGAATTACATACGACATGGCTCTTGATGCAAGGCAGGGACTACCACCCACCCTGGCAGCTAGACAGTAGACCATGACCTAGGCCATATGTATCAGTTATCTACTGGCACATAACAAATCACCTGAAAACTTGGTGGCTTTAAAGAATAACCTTTTTATTTGCTCATATAACCTCATAATCTGGAGACTGGTGCCTTTCAATTATGAAAAATTATTGTCAGATTTCTTCCTCTCTCTTTTCTCTTTCTGGAACTTGTAATTGTGTGTTAGATCTCCTGGATTCCCTAATCTTCTATCTTCCTCCTCCCCCTTGCCCGATTTTTCCATTTCCATTTTCTAAGATATTTCTTTCATTTCTTCTTCTAACAAATATTATGAATTAATTTTTATATTTTAAATTTTTGCTCTCAATTTTTCTGAGGGCTCTTTCTTTCTTTTGCAATATTTTGCTCTTTTTTTTGATGTAATATCTGGTCTTTCATTACTTCCTGATAATATTAATAATTGAGGTATACTTGATGATTTCTTCTCATCCTTCCTTCACCTGTATTTCTTATAAGTTGCTTTGTATGTATGTCTTTATATTTTATGTTGAAAGCTTTCCTAAAATGTCTGGTTATCATTGGTATCTATACCTATTTAAGAGTAAACACTGCACAGATGATCAGAGGTTTCAGTATTTGGGCAAGGCTTTTTGAAAGGTTGGCTTTGCCCAAGGTTTGCGTAGTGCAAGATTTTCACTACAGACTTCCACACCAAGATCTGCAAGTATTCTTTCTAAGGAGGCTAAGTTTCTCCAGAAAAGTGCCCTCCAGAAAAGTACCCATTTGTTTTAGCCCATGAAGTGGCAAAGTGCCTAGCCCTTACTTTTTAAATGAAGGAATGAGGGGAACAACAAATGTGCTCACAGAAACGGGCAGAGTCTGGGGTTCATGATGGCACCAAAGATGGGCAGAGACCAGAGGAACATAGCTATGGGTTGATGCAAGGAGTAAATCAGGTCATTTGTGTATCTCCCACACACACAGATGTTCAGTAAAGGCTTATTAAATATAGATATAATAACCATTTATCCCAATCATGTCTGGGTGTTTGGGTGTTTATAAGTTTGGTGGTATAAGTTTGTTGCGTAGCTGGGCAACAAAAGGGAGCTGGAATGTCTAGGATTCATTCTTGTTCATGATCACATGATACTCTTGCTTCATCCTTGCTCTTCTGTATGTGTCCTAGAGTCAGGAACTTCTTTGGTTCAAATTTTCCAGGATTTCCGTTTTTCTGTGGTTGAGGGATAATGGCCAAATCTTGTGGAGACTTGAAAGCGTTTTAGATGCTTTTTGTACAGACTTTAAACAACCTGTCTTCAGCTCTGCACCTACTTTCCTGCTTTCTGTAGCACCTGTGGTTCCCTCAATTCTTTAGTGTCTCTTGGGTTCCTCAGAGAACTGGGCAACTATTTCTTGCCAATAACTCCTGCTAGCAGTTAGATTTGACCTTCCTCTGCTATGCAAATATATTTGCCATTTCTCTATGAATTCCGTCTTTACATACTGTTTGGCACTACAAATGTTTCTAGTTTTTTTTGAAGACAAAGTAGTATTTTTGTTTCTTGTTCTTATTATGGGATGATTTTTGAGAAGAAAGGGGATGAAATATCTTTATATTAAAACAAGGTTTATTAATTGTATTTTATTATCTGTAGGATAAGTCCCTGAGCATGGCATATGGGCCCTATAATCTGACATTCTCCCACATGTCCAAGCTTCAGAGGTTTATATATTTTTATAGGCAGCTTAGTCACTCACATGTAGCCTGAGTTCCAGATTTACTATTAGCATTTGTCTGAACAAGTCATATTCATTAAAATGAGTATTTAAAAAAAATTCTTCTGCCCCTTTATTAGCCCATCTGCCTAAGAATGCTTGTGAGATCAACTCACAGATTATCTCTTTTAAGAACAGGGATAGGCAATCTCTCTTTTATGTGTTCACAGAAGACAACCAGTTTAACTAATAGCAGTTTTGGAATCATCTGTTTCCTTGTATGTCTCCCCAACTAGGCTATGACATCCTCGAGGGCAGGGATGTAATCATTTTTTTATGTTCTCAATGCCTGGCATATGGTTTTAATGTTTGTCAAATAAAGGAATTAGTTAAAACTTTTTCTTTTTCTTTCTTTTTTTTTTTTTGGAGACAGAGTGTCGCTTTGTTGCCCTGGCTAGAGTGAGTGCCGTGGCGTCAGCCTAGCTCACAGCAACCTCAAACTTCTGGGCTTAAGCGATCCTCCTGCCTCAGCCTCCCGAGTAGCTGGGACTACAGGCATGCGCCACTATGCCTGGCTAATTTTTTCTATATATATTTTAGTTGGCCAGATAATTTCTTTCTATTTTTAGTAGAGACGGGGTCTCGCTCTTGCTCAGGCTGGTCTCGAACTCCTGACCTTGAGCGATCCACCCGCCTCGGCCTCCCAGAGTGCTAGGATTACAGGCGTGAGCCACCGCGCCCGGCCAAAACTTTTAAAATTTATCCTGATCATCTTCCCTTGGAAGATACCGTTCTGCTATGGTATGGAGTTTGATGATTATCCATCAAGTTAACAATGATTATCAGCAATTTCTATAGAATTACAGAATTTGAGAATTGGATCAACAATAAAAACAGCTCCTACAGCTATGATAGATTACTATGTGCCAGGCACAGGACTAAGCAGTTTACATGCAGTGTTTCTTGCACTAATTAACTTCAAGGTGATTTTGGCTAACTTTGCTAGTCATACAATATTTTAATTTGTGAGTAAAAATTTTAATAAGGCCACTTAATTCTACTGTGATAGTATAACATGAATTTTTAAATGAAATAAAATTATCAAATCTTGGAATTATAGGTCCTTATTCTCTAATTTTTCATAGACTTAATTATTATTGGTTTTAATTGACCTAAAGTTCATGAAATACAAGGCATATTCCAGCATTATATCTCCATTACCCATTACAGTACCCATTACTGCACATACTAGCAACTCAATAAATATCTATTGAATGAATGACATGAAATCTAGCCTCCATGTAACTCAGAGTGCAAACTTTCAGTGCTATATAAGTGTAGGGCTAAAGTGGTTGGGGAAAGCCCATGGAGGAGATGTTGTTTACAGATCTTAGGTGTTGAAATGGTGATGGGAGAGGGTCAAGACTTCACTCAGGACCTTGAAAGCTGATCCAGTTTAGGCACAGAAAGACCACCCTTCCGCCCCCAAATATCTCATTTGCTGGTATAACAGAAGGCTTCGTTTCACACCTAGAGTAATTCTTTCACTTAAAGAATTATCTTTTTAAATTCCAAATAAATTCTTTGGGAGTGTGACTAATTTGCACATTAAAAGTTATTGCCTCATGAGCACAGATGGTGTTCTAACCTAAGCAGGGAGCTTCAAACTGGTCTGTAGCAATCCGGCCTGAGATGTGGAAGGCGAAAGTTCCTGTTAAGAGTCAGGGCTGGGGAGACCTTGATGGAGCTTTCCTGAGGTGCCTCCATTTTAGGGAACACAGTGGGACCACTGAGAAGGCCCAGGAAAGTACAGGACAGTTGGGGTAGCAAAGATTTAACACTTCCCTACAGAGAACTATTTCTCTTAACTATAACTTCTTTTTTAAAAAGATACTATTTATCACCTAATAGAAATACAAGTGATTAAAGTTTGGGGATTATTTTGGAAATGAGAATTTTTGAGGAGTCATTTATTTCTGATGATGAATGGACAGTTCTTATATTTCTAGAAATGTATTTCCTTTAGAAAGATATTTATTTCTAGGTAATAAAACAAAGCAAAAGTCTCAAGCTAATTAGCATGGAAATATCTTAACTTTGACTCTTCCTTTAAAATGTAGCTGATGGAATAGAATCCATGATTAATTCATCTTTGTTTCCCCAAGTGTTTAGTCCAGTGCATGGTATATTATAAGCCCTCAAAAATATTTATAAATGAATGAGAAGAATTGTATCCACAATGAGAGTCTCCAGAATAATGAATATCTCATTTTGGGAATTTGAATAATTTATTGTGTTTGTGAGTGACATGGCATTATAAATATTTCTTGAGTCTTCTCCTAATGTGGAAACATACAGAAAAGACTGCAGAGCCATTCTGCAGAAATGGGAGCCACTGGGAATATGACAGAAAACTCTAGGGAAATCCAAAACAGGAAATTAATCCATCAGGTAATAGGGTAATTCCAGTAAGTAAACAAAAAAAAAATTACAAAAACCCATGTATATTTAGGGGATGGTATATTTTCTAAAGCTAGGTTACTGTCTCATTGGTCTTAGGTTTTTCTCTTGGTGGCTTCATTTTCCATGTTATCAATGTCTTCTAACATATTAAGCAATGACAATCCCACATGATGTGGGCAATTTGCTGAGAATGATTTTTATATAGGCTGCCACTATTGGTTGTTAAAATCGTGTGAAAGCATGGTAACCCATCGCTGTTCCCAGAACGAATTACCATGTGTCATTTCTGTGAAATGCACCTGTGCCTGACTATCCACCACTGCACTTGAGGACTTTCCATGGTATGTGTGAATGAAGTGGTCTGGTGAGTGCCTAGCAACAGGCAGCTCTTTCCCAAATTATTTCTTTCAATTTGTTATTAGATGTGATTTAATTTTTAGACGCAAGTATGTTGTATCTAGAGAGATGAAAAGAGTATAAACCTTTGCAGAACTGAAACTAAATGGGTTTGAGGAAATAAAACAAAAAAAGAGATCATTAGGAAAGCAGCAAGCTGTTGAGAGAACTGTGAGTCAGACACTGTCATGAAGATTTGAAATGCTGCAGCAAAGGTTTTACTTTTTTTTTTTTTATTACAGCTCTCTTCATTTGGAAAGGTCATGGCAATAAGGGAGATGAAGGGTTATCTTTTATGATCTCTAGTAATTTTAGATACTGTAAACAAATAAATCCTGAGGAAGGAGAAATGTTTATTAGCCTTAGGAGACTTAGCAATAATTTGGTTAATGTATTGATACACCAGGTGGTTGAAATTGGAAGACAAAGATCAGTCCTCAGAAAGCATTGATATCTTTCCAGAACACTAAGCAGGCATTCTTGTTATGATGGTACACAGAATCTTTTTAAGAATGAGAGATACTGTCTTTCAAATGTAGATTCCTACCCATCATAGGAAATGATTAAAGAGAGGGAACAGACAATATGTGGACACGGCCGCAGGAATTTCTGGAGACTAGGGAAGAAGATGGCAATATGGAAAGAGATACTGGCACAGGGAGATTCTTACCATGCCTCCCCATTTCATACACACTTTAGACCTGAGCTACAATCTCTAATTCTAAAAGAAACATCTTCCTTGAATGAGTAGAATATATTCTCATTGTTCTTCAGTAAAATTATTATGTGCGTACAAGTTCTGCTTTTTTGAGATTCTACCTTGGAGATGTATTATACTCTTCGGCATCTATGGAACCTTTAAGGAGCATGGGAGAAGCTCTTGGTATTCTGGTATTGCATAAGGAAACATCTTCTCTTTCACAAAAAAAAAAAAAAAAAAAAAAAAGGAAGCAAATGATTTTAAATTTTAAATTTTAAATTTTACTTATTTGTACCCAGAGAGTGTAACAGGGTTGTGACTGTGCTGGAATTGGGAATCAAGAATGGGGTAAGGGCTCAATCCAAACCAGCCAAAGATCCAGATATTCCAAATTGCCCAACACATTGAAACTCCCATAGGAAGGCTCTAGCTTTTGTAATTCCATTGTATGTAGGTCTTCTAAATGAGTTGTGGCAAGTGGAAATGTCCGAATTTAAGGGAGGAAAATTTTGTTTTTACTACTTGATACTAGAGGGAAGTTGTGATAGGTTTATTTTGAGTAAATCGATAGTAGATGATGTCTAGGCAATTATTGGAATTGTGAATTGTTGGTGAAGCAGCTCTGTAGTCTTAATTGAAGAAAGTGCTCAAAAGTGTTGTTTTCTATTTGTAGACTCAGACTTTAAGGCTTAAATGCACTGGATCCAGAAAACCAACAATGGCATTTCTGTATTGTGTCCCTAGAGACTAGACTCCAGTGGTAATCAATGAGAGGAAAATAAAGAATGGGAGAACGTACTGGCTTTTGTACAAGAAATTATTATGGTTAACTGTTACTAGTTTGATTAATTATAGAACCCAAGGCCTCAATATCCTTTCCTGTGAAACAAGATCAGCGGGTAGGTCAATGGCTCTTCATATTTCGTGTGCATTGGAATCACCTGGAGAGCTTGTTGAAATACAGATTGATGGGTCTCATTCCTTAGTTTCTGACTCAGTTGGTTTGGGGAGGCCCAGGAATTTGCATTTCTAATAAGTTTCTAAGCTGTTCTTATATTGCTAATAGGGAGAGCACACTTTGAGAACCACTGGCATAGGTAATGTTTATAGTTTCCTTCATACTTGCACACTGAGCATAATGAGGCAAAAGAAAGTTCTGTAGTTTTCCTGCTGGATAAGAAATTCTGCAAAAGCCATTTATCTGCCTGGAGGATATTTGTGTGCAGAGCATTTGTGAATGGTGTTTAAGACTGTCATTTAATGGCAGCTATTGTGTCTGTTTATATATGTCAGAGATGCATAAATTTGAGTTGAACTTTAGAAGGTTTGTCTATGTGCAAGTCATTTAGAAGAAATATTCACCTGAATGGAATTGTGGGGAAGTAATACTTGGGATTTAAGCTCCCGTTAAAGTAACAAACATTTTTTTTTGCAAGATAAAATAGTGTTATTGCTAATAATAATTACAGCTTATATATATCTGAATGTAAATATTTAATTGAAATATTTTAAAAGTGTCATAAAAATGAACTCAATATTGTACTCAATATATCTATGAGATTGGCTAAGTAGCAAATAATATGACACATGATTTTTTCATGAAAATACTTAGAGTCTGAAATAGTTGTTTTTGATAACATTGTAATCTAGTGTATTAGGGAGTTCATATCTTGCTGCCTGTTCACCTCTTGTGAGTCTTTCCAGTTTATCAAAGAAATATATGGCTTAGATGGCCCATGTTTGAGAAACTTCTATTTTGTCATTTTTATAATATAATGCTAATACAAACATTTCTATGATATATAAACTATAGATGATGCTTTTTATCTTCTAACTTATCTGGGGACTTACTAGTGTAGCTTTGAGAGTTTGGATTCAAGACAGTCCTAGGGTCTAGCCCCAGTTTCCTTGTAATTATTAGCTGTAGCCCTCTTTCTGTCCATCAGTTTTATTACCTAGGAAATGAGACTTGTGATAATCTACCTCATAAAATATATAGGTGACAATTTAATGAGATAATGCGATCATATCTGGTACATAAAATGAGTTCATTGCATGTCAGGTATGGTAATGTTTAGTCTCCCCTATTCAAAGTACTTTACATATGCTTTCTCCTTTACAAGACCTGTTAAATTAGCATTTTAATGCTTATGTAAGGAAAAAATGCAACATAATCAAGCACCGTTTCTTCCTTAACTCTGTGTCAGAATTTGGGCCACAAGTCCAATCATTAGTTAGAAATAATTAGATATATTTCACCATGATATCAGACATTCCATTTTTCCTTTCTGTCTTCTTTCATCCATTTAGTTGATAAATCTCTTACTGTCTTCCATTTGCTATGTCCTGATGACACATACCTAAAGGAACTCTCTCTAGTAGGTAGAGATAAATAGAAAAACAAATAATTAAAAACTAGTTTGTTAAATACTATCATTGCACAACATTCTGAGAATCCAGAAGAAGGAATAACATTCTGCCTGGGGATCAAGAAATGCTTCAGGGAAAGGTGGCATTTCCACAAAGTTTTGGAAGGTGTTTGCAAGGTGAGCGAAATGAGGCTGGGGAAAGAACACTTTATGAAGTAATAAATGTTCTAAAAGCTTTTGAAGACGTGATAGAATTTGCAGTGTTCAAAAAATGTGCATCAGCGTGTGGATAGGGAAAGGGGTTGGAGGAGAAAGAAGACAGAGGTTAAGATGATGCTAGACACTCAAGGAGAAAATTATGAAGATGGTCATATACCTGCTATGTAGAAAAATTCAGGCTTTGTCTTGAGGGTGGCGGGGGAGATGTCAAAGAATTTTAAGAAAGGTATTGACATGATTTGATGTATGTTTTACAAAGATATGCAGCAAAATCCAATGTAATCCATATGTTCAAAACTACAATTAACTGAAGTGTATTACCATTTGAAGCTTCTGAAGAGATAGCATCTTCAGCAGATTTTTTTCCCTTAAGAGTTAAAGAAATTCTTCCTTTTTTTGTAAAAGAGAAAGACACTAAAATGATGGTAATATCCATTTAACTAGACATTACATATTGCCTTTGGAAGTGTAAAATATGTTGGATATCTGCTAAAAAAAAAAAACAGGTGTAAAATGTTGACTATTATGTTGAAATGCTGTAAAATCCTTTAGTAAATGAAGTTTTTTTTTTTTTTCAAAAAAGAACCAAGTTTATTTGCTGCATGTGCTTATGGCCCACTTGAAATCATAATAGTCATTTATGACATCAGATTTTGTCCTTGTGGAAAGGATTATGATGTTGTAAAGAAAATATTATGATTTTGAGTAAAGAAAAATAAGGAACAGATGATCTCTTAAAAATGCAAATTCTATTTTTATGTAAATATCTTTCCTTGTAAAATACTCAAAAAGAAACGTGCAAATTTGTCTATTAAAAATGGTATATCAGCAGGAATCTCTTAACTAAATGAATTTTCAAGTTTCTACTAGGCATCTAAAACATTTTATAAATGTAAACTCCAATTTGAAAAACTTAAAAAAGATATCTTAAAGGAAATTTGATATACCAATTTTTGTTTTATGAAAATGACTTTCATAAGATTATCATAAAAAAATTAAAGTTACTTTATGCCTCTATTGCAAAATTATTAACAAATCCATAAGAAATACATTTTTTTAAAAAAGTCTTTGGTTGAGAAATGAAAATCAAATATAAGAAATGTTTGCTTACCTGTTTTCTGAAACTTTGAGAGTCAAAAACTTAACAGTGGTATTTAGAAAGTTTTGTTTGAAGAACATCTGCTTCTTTTTTTTGTTCTGGGGTGTGGTCAGTTAATTTTTTTTCAATCTTTTCTTACACAAAAACTACAGGGTCTCTGAGGTCTATTTTAACTTGAGAAGAGAACGCTATATTATTTGTATGTAATAGAGTTGCATGTAATAGAGAAAATCTGCCATATTTTCTTTCTTTACAGGAAATTACTGTCAATGCCTTCTACAAGTTGAAGCAAT